>NC_052522.2:20225000-21655000 GCF_016746395.2 Drosophila simulans
TTCGCACTTCGCGAAATTATTTGTTAATATTTGATTGAATTATTGAAATGTCGTGATTGAGAAATGTAGATGAAGAGTTTCGGGGGTTCCTATAAAAATTATGGAACTGCATACTTTATAATATATAATTAAGAAAACGAAATATATTAAATATTTAGGTAGCATGCATTTTAAAATGATGGTGATCATCGTGCCAAAATTATTAACAATTAAAATTTTATCATCTTCACAAAAAATAATTTTGTTTAAAATATCTCCTAATATTTAATGATATTTTCATTTGAGATAGTTTATGAAATGTGGGTTTTCTAATAGCAAGATGGGTTTTAAATTTGATCTTTGATTTTCTAACAGCTTGTAGTATGTATTTCTTTTTATTTAACTATATTTTTTAAGAATCTGATTCACTTCCGTTTTCTCCATTTTTTTTCTCAGTGCACCGCCTGACTCTGTGTTTGTTTGCCCATTTTGGAGTGCTGCACTTTTGGCCGGCCTGGTTCGTCCGCCCCGTCGTCAGCCTGCCGAGCTCCACCTGTGTGCTGGAGAGGCGATGCGCGATTTGCATATATGTGCCCCATAGTTTGGCCTCCGTAGCCGCTGCTTCTGTTGGGCAGCGATTGCCATTCCGAGCTGGACTCCGCGTCCGCAGCCGGAGTTCGGGCTGAAGTGCCCATGAATAGTCACAAAGCATTAAGCACTTCAGGTGTATTGAAGGTGGGGAAGGGAGTGTGATGGGAAGGGGTGGGAGGGGAGGGGCTCGAGGGGCGAGGGCTCCACAATTATCTACACAATATGGCAATCACATATGTAGATATGCACACACTCAGCAGCATCGGCAGCTTCGGAGGGAGCAGCAGCAGCAGCAGCAGCAGCTTTTTTCAACCAGTTGTCCAATCTAGGAAGTGCATGAATTGCATTTTCCATATGGCCACAAAACGCGGCAAAAGCCCCCATGACTCCTCCATCTCTCGACAACTGCGTTTTGCCATTTCCTCATTACTAGCCGCAAAAAATGATAAAAAAAAGGAAAATATATACAGAAAGAAAGAGAAAAATAAAAACGGGTCGCAGTCGCATCGACGTCGTTTGCGGCCAGCAAAGAAATTGAACTTTTTCACACCAGAATCGATTGTAATTGAATGCCTGAGGGTGAGCTGGCCAGCTAGGCCGGGCCGAGGCCTCTGCTAATGCAAATTTTTCCATTTTGACATTGGCGAATTTTTCAAAAACTATAAACTTTCCCGAAAGTAACCCAATGAGGTTAGCCACCACCAATGGCGTACATTAAATTGCTTTATTTTTCGGGAAGCTCCCCAATGCTTATGGTGTGTGTGCGTGCGATCGCGATGATGATGATGGCGATCGGGGAACACCTGCTGCTAACATTTTGCTATAAATTGAAATTTGAAATAGCAAACGTTTCGGACATGCCCAAAACAAGGTAAGAGAAGCAGGTAACCTTTGCTAAAGATAAAATTATGCACAAGCCTATATGAATGCTCTAACAAAAGCGATTATTAAAATTATTATTTAGCATAGAAAGAAATAAATATCCTATAGATAGTTCTACATTTTATACTATGTGTAATGTATTTATTCCCATAAAAATGTAATCAAAAACCGAAAATAATTCGCTACTCATCGTAGATTTTACTCATGAACTATATGATCCTTATATGTTACAACCATAAATAATGGATTTAAATACGGCCCATCGATCATTATAGTTTCAACTTGCCCAAGCTTCTCATCTGTGCCCATTTATCTGTGAAACTTCATTAGGCGATTCGATTTCGCCATAATTCTGCACCACTAATTTCACAACAGGCGCCACACAAAAAATTCAAATTTGAAGAGAAAAATTGAATTCCCAGGGCCCCACATATCATGGTATAAATAGCTCAAGCGTATCCAAAATTTATGGCTTACAACGATTCAACATTAAAAAATGTTGGGTAGACGAAAAAAACATCAAATAAACGAAAATGTTTGTAAATGATTCATTTTCTCGGCTGACGAGATGGACAAGAAATCAAAGCAGAGGTGTTTAATTACCAACAAATAAACAAAATGGAATCGATTAATTCAATTCGCCAATTTCAGACGAAGGCCCTGTTATGGTTGAAACAAAAACCAAATGAAAAGAAACGGTTCGAAATGTAGCTAAATTTGTGGTCGATCTCTGGTTTTTAACTTTTCTCTGCCCTTAGGCCAATCAACAATGTATTAGGTGGGATGACTGAAAAGTATTTTGGTAATTAGGAATATTGGATACTCTAAACAAAATTCCCAATGTAAACAGATAAATTAAGATCTTCTCTTAAAAAGAACAGATATTGATATTAACAAATTTAAAATATTTTTTTCAAATATTCATATAAATTTATATATATATTACTTTTGAGTTTAATCAAAATACTATCTTTAGGCAGGGTATTCTGATATCAGAAAATAGAAATCCCACCATAAACACTGCACACACGCATGGGAGACAAAACACAATAATCAACCTCGAAAAGGTTGTGTGCCATTTATCAAACAATGTATAACTTGGCCATTGCCCATCGCCCATCGCCCAGCTTGGAACTGAAACTAGACCTGGGCTTCACTCCCTGCGCAGGAGATGTGGATGGAGATGGAGCTGGAGATGGAGCTGGTGGCCAGGCCACTCCACTCTGCCCCCATTGGTGTGAGTTTCATTTGGTGGCTCCAATGATGCATGGGCGCCTCCACTTCCACCACCACCAATCCGGCGATTCACTCGGCGATCCGCACCACTCGCACCGCTCTGGGTCAGACATGTGAGTTCAAACTCATCCGTCAAGTGGTGCGAGGGCTTTCGGTCTTAATGGATCGACATTGAGGTGCGCACGCACTGGGAGAAATATTGTTTAGAAGTCGCCCTTAATTTGATCCAAATGGGGAAACATTAAACTAAACAAAAATAATCGGGAATTCAAAATTCAGCAAGTGGATGTCGAGATGTAGTCTTAAGAATTATAAAAGAATTACTGTCTTCAACAAATTATATTCATGACAAAAGTTTAATACCTGATAAATACACAAGGTACAATATTTACCGCATTATTAGTTAAATAGTTCTCTAAGAATTTTACTTATTGATTTTTTAAGAGATCAAAATACAAGAATAAATTACTTTTACTTTTCAACTAGATCGAAATGGTTATCTAAAATCCGGAAAATAATATTATTAGTATTACATTACATGAGTACATTATTACATTACATTATGATCCATGATTTTTCCAAGTGCACACATATTAAAGATTGCCATAGAGCCGCTGACTGGGATTTTGGATTGCGATTCGGAATGGGAATGGGAATGGAATGGGCATACGGAATGGGACTATGAACCGTGGTCCGTCCTTTCCTCGTCTTTCACTGGGATTGCTCGGATCTCATAGGCTAGTTGTGTTTTGGTGTTGTCATTTATCATTTGATTCGGTTTTGATTGCTCCCCCCCGCCCGCTCCCTCGCCCAGCGACGCATAATTGTTAACAAGTAAAATCTATTTAAGCCTTGTTCGTGGCATTGCCGTTGTTGTTGTTGTTTCGTATTTATATATCGCCATTGTTGCTATTGCCATGCCGCGCTGTTTAATTGGTTCACATGATTTGTAAATTAAACAATTGCGAGCGCGCGAGACTTTTGTAATTTGTAATTGAAAACTGAGCATGAAGAAACGGTGTGAGCTTTGACAGCTTTTCTGGTTGTTTTCCTCTTGTCTCTGCAACGCTTGTTGCCCGTTGATTGATAATATCGTGATGATGATGATGGCGGGGGGTATGGCCCGTAATTATAGCGGACAGACTGAGTTCTGATTGAGCTGGCATTGGTCTCGTATCGCTTGGGATTTGATTTCTTGGTAAACGAGACTCTGTCTTTTGGGTGAATCGCTATTGATGCAACCAAATGTTTTGGCTGAAGCCTGACAACAGGAAGTAATATTTGGATTTTTGATAATTTATCTGAATATTCAATGTGTCGATGGCCGACACTTATTCGCAAATGATTGATCGGAGGACAGCTGCTTAGATCTTGATTAGATTGACAGGGGTCTTGGGGCTACGCGGAAAGGTGAAAAACGCATAGGATTTGCCAATCTAACGGAAACTAAAGCCTTTGAAAAGTATCTTAATTAGATGGTTTGATGTTTAAAAGTATACTTTTAGATAACAAAAAACATATATTTATTTCTTTCATTCAAGAAAGTACTTTGTTTGCTTTTGCAAGCTCTATGGTGGCCACACACCACATTTGATTGCTCCTCTGTAATGGGTAACACCACGTCCTAGCCCCGTGATTATTCGATGTTTGACGCCTTATCTTAATTTATCTATACCATACTTTCCGCTAAATAGGTCCCCGCCGAATAGGAATCGCAGTCTCCCGATTCCATGTCCATGTCCATTGTTTGGCATGCAATCTGGTTAAGCCCGTCCCGATCTTTCGCGCTCCTCGAGCATCGTTTGACTTGGCAATGGGGTCTTGGCTTTGGTGTCTGGACTATCTTATCTGCGCAATGCCTGTGGAGCAAATCTCTACACGCAGTTGCCCCCAGCAGACGACCCCACCGCCGATCGGCCCCCTATATCTTCGGTCGCTGCAGTCGCAGTCGATGCAGTCGATGCACAAAATATATATATCGCTGTGTATATATATTTTCGCTCATTACTCGAGCAGCGAGAGAAAAGCGGTCGGGGCTGGCTCGATCCAAAAGATTATAATTGATTAAGATGAATCAGCGTTGCGGTCAAAATGTTTGATGGGAATATAAATTGTTTGTGGTTTTGTGTAACGATGCAAAAGCGAACGAGAGAGATGGCCAGATGGATAGATGGCGTTGGACATGAACAAGTTGGCCTAACCAAATCAAATGCAGCGCTTTCGAGCTGCGCCGACTGCAGTCTTCAGGCCAAACGGACCGCATTGCCGCAAGTGCCGCTGATGATGATGCCGTCGCTCCGGGGTTAAGACTGCGGGGGCAATGGGGCAGAAGGAGACTTTGGGGCATCATCAGCACAATGCCAAAATGCCACTCGCAAGGCGGTAAATCTAAGCCGTGGTAAATAAATCAATCGCAATGCGCTAAGAAAAAATTTGCGCGCTCTTTTTTCTCTTCTGCATTTCAGCTGCGTTTGATTTTGCCAGTGCACTTGGCAAAAATATTCATTTGACAGATTCCTGTAACTTTTGATTTTAATTTTAAATAACAAAAACAAATGTATTTAACAGAATTTTTGAACATTAAAATAATAATAGTGGCTCCATTTAAAAAATGAATATTCTTATATTTTTAAAGACGGTCCTTAAACTGCCCCCACAATATGTTTTAATGTCACATTGGATTATTTTACGATTTTCCAAGTTGCAAGCTGTTAATATAAAATTGTTAGAATATTCTAATTAAAAATTGCATCTAATGTTTCGAGTGTGATTGAGGTGGTGTTGGTGGTGCTGCTGCTGCGGCTATTGATGAGCGGCCATCAATATTTGTCTAGTTCGCGTTTGGAATGTGCCCGGGCCAAGACCCGGACTAGGAGTTGGATGCGGACTTTGTTTCGCACTCGGAGATTCCATAGCCCGCTGCAGTGCCTCCCAGGCCTCTCATCTCATCTCAGCCCAGCTCATCTCGTCTCGTTTCTTGACTTGATGTTGATTGCGTGTGGCAAACTTCCTGTTTGGCCACCCAAAGTATTTCTTTTTTGATTCTTTTTTTTCACGTTTCTGGCCGCACTGCGTTCACAGAATGAGCCCAAGGCTTGGCCCGGCTAATTAAACGCCCTGAAATACACACCTTCGCCCATTTAGCCAATTTGCGACTTTGCTGCACAGTAGCTCCTGCGGTTTGTTTGTCTTTGCCAGCTCACGCCCCCACGGCAATCATAATAATCGTTGAACTCTGATCTGATCTGTCTAAGTTAAGGTCTCAATGTACATTTTCGAATAAAAATATATATATTTCCATTTTATTTATCGATCATTTGCATTTGCGATGGTGAGAAGAACTCCTGAAACGGATGACGTGTTTCAAGCAATGAGACAAAAGCCAATTGACGAGACAATGTAACACAAAGAATGGAATATACTCTCTGTTTAGTTCTAAAATGAATATATATATAAATACATATGAATGAAAAACAAACTGTGATCTAGACCACAAAGTGGTCCAGCAAAGTATTGCTGGCTAAATTCTTAAGCTAAATGTATAGTATTAAAAATCAATTATATAACTGACTTTGACCTATTTTTAGTTACCTAGCTTTGTAGCAATTTAAACATTTGCAATTCAGATACTCAATTGAGTAACTCTTTCCTGATGTCATACGTGAAAGCCAAGGGACTCGTGGCACACATCCAGTTTCAGCTTATGGGGCAATCTAACAAGTCTCTGGTCGCCGACGCATGTGGGATGTTAAAGGTGAGGTTACAGGCAGCAAATCAGGAATCAGACAAAAGGCCCAAGCCCCCAAACGCAGACGCAGTTACAGATACAGATACAAATGCAGACCAGGCCCAGAGCTGCAGATTCAGCTCTCTACGTGCTGCTCGCGTTGTTCCCGTTTCATTTCTGCTGGCCCCGAAGCTCGGCTCAACTCACTGTGCCACACACATCTCAGACTTTCAGACTTTTAAAAAACTTGGGATTTTGGGCTCGGCGATGACAAAGTGAACGAGCAAGCGACTGGGACGCAGACAGACTGGCTGGACAGACGTTTAATTGAAATAAAGAAGTTTAATTTAGCTAAGCGAGGTGTTGCTGCTGCCTGGAGTGCTTTTTCACTCGAGTGGCGTTTGGGCCACGAGTGTGCGTGGGAACAGTGCACATATGTAGATACGGCGAATGCAGGAAATATTATTGGCTTAGGTTGTCCAACGAGCGTGCATAGGTGGCGCCACTCACTCACTATCCCACGATCCACAAATTTTTGGATTCTTTCTTAGCACTGAAATCGTTCTGTCTTTAGTATTTATACAGTTTAGTATTTGTAAATGTAATAAAGGCTAATTTACAATACATTAATAACAGGTACTTTTAAATTATCATAAAACTTTAAAATATGTTTTTTGAAATGTTACTTATCGCGAAAGATACAATTTTCTTAGCGTGTCAGCTGGAGCGAGGCAAATTGGTGTCGCCCCAAAGTCTTCGCTTGGAAATCGCATTATTACGCCACAATTACACAAGTTTACTCGTATTTTTTTGCGTGGCGCCCCTCTCCGATTTCCCTCCCCTCCGCACACGGGTAATTGCAATTGAAGCGCAATCAATTACTTACCATCCGATCGGTTTCGTTTCCCCAGCCAAAGTTCGTCCGCCGTACAGCTGTCCGAGTGGAGTAAAAGGTGCCCGCTGACCAGCCACATGCTGTGAGCTGTAAGCTTCGAGATCTGGAGATCCCAGCCAGCGCGCTGGCCAAGATTTACTCGCTCAGACTCGCTTAAATGGAGCTAAGCGCGCAGGTTGATTGCGTGCAATTTATTAAGACGCGCTAACAAGACGTGTGAATGACCAAAGCCGAGCAGGAGCGGTGTACCGAATCCGTGTACCAGGAGCACCACTTGCCCCACCTGTCCCACCGAGGTGTAATTGCACCTCAACTCGCCCGGTGGTGCCTGCCTGTCATCCATTCGGCCGACTATGGCACCAATCGCCGGCATTGTGCAAGCCTCGATTTCTGACTTCTGATGCGAGCACATGGCGCTATTTAAATTGATTTCCTGCTCATTTCTTTTTAATCGCCAAGTAAGTCTTGAATTTCGTTTGCGGAAGGCTGTCAGGTCAATGAAAGGATTTTCATCTCTCTGAGAATAGGATTAAACGGGAAGATTTATGGCCAGTTTACTGGTAATTTGGTAGCCAGCCTAAGATTGGGCATCTGAAGTCGTCCAGCTGTCTAGTGTGATATAAAGCAAATGTAGTAAAGGTGCATACAGTAAAATGAGTTATCATCTAATCTGCCGATTTATCAAAATCTTCATAATTAATAGTGTTGCCCGAATCGCGGTTAAAGAGCAGCCGCCATGATGACCCTAGAAGGACTACCAGGCTTTCCACTCCACTCCATTCACCTGGCCAAGTTGAGCAACCTGACCTCCTGTCTCACTTTCTAGCGCACACATTCTCCAGTCGCCAGAGGACTGGTCTCCTCCTATCGGCCAGTCCATCTCCTCCGTTCGGGACTCCGGCTTGACGACTCACAATCAGTGTCGTCCGCTGTTACCACATTTACCACATCTGCCACGACAACCGTCCGATTCCACCCACCCACGACCCCTTTCGGGTTGTCTTGTATCTCAACTAAAGAAGCCCATTACTGTCTCATTCCCGACTCATTCAGCTCGTTTAGCATTGCCCAGAGTCAAGGCTAATCTTCGTGGGGTTGACTGACTGCCAAAGGGGGAACAGCCGATGAACCGACATCTGAAACCCAGACTGCACTCGAAAAAATCTCAAGTACCCTAATAGAAATGGGTAATACTAGTTGTTAAGCAGAGATCTATGGTATTCACTTCGATTTATTGAAAAAATATTCGATTGAATATGAAGTTCTTCCCATAAAGATGGCCCCTAAAGTTAGGCAAGAAAAGTAGTAGTTCCCTCATGTAAAAGTCCTTAGAAAATGCAATCCTCTTGGAAATCATAAGTTCGAGTAACTTAAGTTTGAAACTCTGGTTTTTATCAGTGCATAAACACAACTCTCAGGACGACGACATTGGCGACAGGCCATTGTTTTGACTTATTGCCTGGGTTTTCTTTCTGCAGCCACAAGATTGATCTCTGTGCAAATGTTTCCATCTCTCCCCTGCTCGTTCTTTATAGCCGCGACTTATTTTTATTTTTTATTCGATTTCTGCACCGACTTCGACTGGGTCTTGTGCACTTGTGCCTCCGGTTAAAGTGGTTGATACGAAGTCCGCCCGATCGGCGGGACGGGCGGAGCAGCTGGCCTAGCCCATGAGTTGTTAAATGTTTAACACGTGATATGACAAATAAATTACATATGATCACCAGACGCGGGCTTCGCAGCAACTTAAATAAAATGGCAACAAGGGAAACGGATCGCGGCTATGACTTAATAAAACCTTTTAGGCGATCAATCAGCTCGTAATGCTGTTTGGCTCTTGTTCTACATTCATCATCATCATGGGGATCATCAAGTTGGTACAACTAGCAGGATCGATCGAGTTGGCTCCACGACTCCATCGTTTATCATTGGTGGTTTTTGCCCAGAGATTGCACTTGAATGAGGATCTCATTCTGGAGTGATGGTAATTGATTACATTGCACTTGGTGTCTGTAAGCCAAAGTATGTAAGAAAGAAATATTTGAGAATTTTGTAATGTATGTATGTTCTTTTATTGGCACCCATTCAAATGAAACATCTCATCCTGATCTCAATTTCACATGTGCCTCCTTTTTACTACCGTGTACGCATAAACCTTTAGTGCTCCTTTCCCAAATGTTTTTAATGCCCATTTTTGTGTTTCCAATTTGAATTTATAGAGAAGATCACTTGATGCAATAAAGCACTTAAGAGTCGGGGGCCATTTGGCCCGTAGTATGGAAATGGCTGTACGAGACGGAAAATGCCTGCCAATAAGCGATGCCTTGCATGACGAATAGAAAAACTAACCCAAAAGTCACGCTAATAGTAAATTGAGCCCCATTCCGACTTCGACTCCGACTCCGAATCCGACTTCAACAGCAATGGCAATAGCAACTCCCAGCACATGGCAACCCCAAATTGCGAATTTTTCATATGCAACAATTGACACCCTCTAGGCACACGTCGTCGTCGTCGTCATCATGATCGTGTTGCTGGTCAGGAAAGTTCCCAAGATTTGGCCAGATCCTCTGCTGCACCACTTGGCGGTGCTGATGGTGGTGGTGGCGGCGATGGTGATGATGATGGTGATGGTGGTGGTAAAGTGGATTAATGTGGCATGAAATGATTTGGTGAAATAATGCAATGTTGTTGGCCAGTGGACACCGGTTCGGTTCATTTCGGGTTAGCGTGGGGCACTGAAAAAAATTACTGCTACCTGCTATCTAAATATATTTTTTAATATTAAACTCAAAATTAAGCAACCTTATATTCTAAATCCCTAGTCCTTCAAATATGGCTTACTTTTTCCCTAGAGTATCGCTCATCATTTTATTCTAATTGTTGCCACTTTATTCTGAGTGCTCCACCTTGGTTTCGTCTTGGGCCGCATCTTCAACTTCGACTTGGACTCTGGCTCTCACACGCAGACTCTAACGAGTTTTGGTTTTCACCCATTTTTCCAGCTTTTCCTGCCGTTTTCCTCCATTGTGCTGTGTTTGTGTGCTACCTGTACGAAAAATTTGCACAATTTTCTAGGCCCGTATGGGGGTTCGGCTTTGGGCTTCGGTTTTGGTTTTGGTAGGTGGGTAAGTTGGCTGGTTGTCGGTGGGCATGCAGGGCGAATTCCCAGGCTTTTGATAACACAATTTTGTGCCGCAGACGGCTTCGTTTACCGCAAAGTGCATGTGGGTCTGGGTTCATCGTGCCATCTTCTATTCTTTTCCCGATTCCGCGATGCGTTTGCGCTGGACCATATGAATTCCGCCCAAAAGACGTCTTTAGGCACTCAAAAAAATAAAAAAACCATATGATCCTACTAAAAATTATATCGTATATAAATGTTTTTTGAAAACAAACAATATTTTATTTTTATCACAATGAATTAAATAATATTAAACGCTACAACAAAATTCTAAGCAATAATATAACATTTGAAGGTTTTTAATTTAATTCTGCATTTTAAATCTTTTTCAGTGATTGAGTTTTAGTGTCCCGTGGTTATTACCTTACTAATAACAAAGCCGTTCAGACTTGTAAACTTGTAACGGGTCAGTCGTAGAACCAAAGCCCCCTTCAACAAATCTCCCTGCGTAATGTTGTCTTACCCGTTTTTTCTCTAGTTGGCCAATTGATTTGACTAAGCAAAGTCTGGCAATTGTGACTCACCTGGAGCGTCTTGCTGACCCCGCTCACCTGTCGGCGAAGGAATGTCGGACGAATTGCTTACACAACTTTTTCCAAAGAATTTGAATCGACTTGGCTTCAATTAGAGATTTGTCGTTTCAATATCATTGTATACCCGTGATTTGGAGGGTGACGCTGGTTGATGCTCTCATGTATTGATTAGTTGATTCTAACGAAGTGACTTCGTATAAAACCCCATTCAAAAGGTGATAAAAAGTTGATACGTTTCTCTGGGATAATTGTAGGAAATCGTTTTTTATAGGCAATTGAGTAAGAATGTAACTGGTTGCTCATGAAATACATTCTAGCTCAGTTTATGGTTCTGGATTTTTAAACTGTAGTACTAGAAGTAATCAAGGTTTTCTATATCTTCACCAAGTTCCTGATTTTAAGTGTTTAACTGTTCCCCGAATTTTCATTTTGATGCCCTATTAAATCTTTTTGAAAACGATTTGCGCACATCTTTGTTTATTTCTTACTGCAGCTTTCATTAAAATTCCTCGAGTTCGTGAGTGATTGGCAAATCAGCTCAGCTCCCACACCAAAACTCAACAGCTCACCTCATTTCAGTTCGTTCAGTTCAGTTCAGTTCGGATCGGATCGGATCGGTTCAGTTGAGATCAATTCCCGCCATCAGGCACAGGAGGCACATCATCAGCAATGCAGCTCGCTTTTCGTGCTCTACATAATTCATCATCAATCCACACAGTCAGCGCCAAAAGTATCTTCTCCTGCGGGCAGAGGCGAGCAGAAGAAATCTCTTTGGGCATTTGCAAGCTCTGCCTGCGATATTTCCAATCAGACAAAAGGCGAAATATTGGAGCAATTTCCTATCGAGTCGGGTCGGGTAGGAAACCTTTAGCTGTTTGTCCATATGACTTATTTGCTTGGTCTCGCGGACAGGCGGTGGTGCATGGTGGTGGATGGATGGTGGCTCATGGTGGTGCGGGGTGGTGCCCCGGTGGCTCTGTGGGTGATGCTGTCCAGTCTGCACCTACAACTTAACGCCGCCAACTATCAGCGGAGATGAACGCCTTGCACGGGTGCACTGAGAAAAATGTAGTGAGGTTTTGGTTATGCTCTTGATGTAAATACTTGATATCTGACAAAGAATAGGAAGGTTATAAAATCATATACACAATTGATGCTAGATTGAGAAATATTATTAAAATTTACAAAGTAAATTTCTCCTTGTTGTGCTATCAGTGGGTATCAAGCAATTGTTCTCAGTGTGTCGTCGCACCTTTTTGCCAATTTAAGTTTGCCCGGCTTTACTTTGGCTTAACACTGCGCTTGGATTTCGTATCGTATGTTTCCTTATTCGAGTTCGTTTCGGTTTTCTCGCTCACAGAGTCAACTTTGGCATGACTTTTCATCGCTGTCGATTGTCGTGATCAATTGAGAGCAATTTATTATGAAATGAGGGTGAATTATATGAATGAGCGTCGTCGTTGAGGGAACTCCAAACCCCAAGCCGACTCAAAACAGAAAAAAAACACAAAAAAAAGCCAAAGCTCTTCTCATCTCTGCGTTAAGCGCCGCACAATTCTTTTGATCTCTCGGCGGTTATGAAAAATCTTTCCATTTTCCAGCCGTGCTTGGGCTGCCTTTGATGACTTGTTGCACTTTGCATTCGGCTTGAGTTGTGAGTGTGATTTTTAAAAGTGTTTTACATGGGAATCGACATGATATCCAGCCGCCAGATATAGCTACAGATATCTGTAAATGCTCGGAAACGATATCTCCTTTTAGTCTTTTTATTTTTTTTTTGTTTTTTTGCCTAGTTGTAAATTGTCTGTCGACAATTATTTTATTATGCTGTCAACACTTAAATGTAATAATGCCAATAATATTGTTTTATGACAGTCGCAATATCTTCTGCGGCTGGCTGCATTTTCGATATTGTTACCAGGCCAGGCCAGGCTCCAGCTTCTCAGCTCCTCAGCTCTCCGGCGTTTTCTTTTCCATCGTGCAGCTCGGAATCGATCGAGAGATCGTTGGTGGATCGCAGTGTGGGTTGCTGGATGGCCGTTTTGCCTGCCGGCTCTTTTCGGCTGTTTAATGTCGGTCTAGTTGAGGTCTCCGCCGCTTTTCGGTTTCGTTTTAGCTTGGCTTTGAGGTCAGCCATGATCTCGGATCGGCTTAGTTCAGTTCGGTTCGACTTGGATTGGATTGGATTGGATCCCGCGCTATGCATATAGTTAGTCACTGGCTTGGTGACGGTGGGAATTCTAGTCTACTCCAAATCCAAGGCTCTTAAGCTGTGCGCCCGCTATTTTCTATTTTGTGTTCTGCGGCCGTTACTATTTTTTATGGCCCCACTAGTAATTGGTTCATTAGCCCTGCAGTAGCAGCTAGTAACAAAAGCGGAGTAAGCCAAAAGCAATTATATTGGTTTTGGCCAAAACGCAAAGAAAGAGCAAGGCAGCCGAAAAAGAAATACGCCGAAAACGAAGTGCTGTCCTCAATGGGGATTTTCACAGTCTGCATTTAAGCAGTCCAAACTACGCTTGCCCTTTCGCCATCGTCAATGGTTTAATCCACTTAGAAAGACTCTAATTACGTTTTTATTGGCGTTTTGCACTGACAGCTTTTATTACCGACACTGAAAGAATAGTAAAAACCTAATGAACTGGCTCATTTGAATAACAAATTTCAAATAAATTGCACAGAACGCGTAATTCCACTATTATTAAACATTTTCCGAACTAATATTCAATTTACATAGTCTATGTGTTCTTTTCGTATAATTTTCAAATCGTTTTTTATTTGCTGAACCTTTCATTCTATAATATCTATAATATAACATCTAGAACCTGTAAACGTTTTTGCCAGCTGACTTTCTTTGGTATTGTTTTTTAATGTGTTTACAAGCTGCAATAATGATAACAGTTAGAATGGCATGGTAAGCTTTCCATTAAGTATACGACCTGTTGCCGCAGATGCGAGTCAACTTTCAGCACCTGATTACACCAGTTAATGTATCCCGTGGGTGGGTTAGACATTTTCCATGGCTTTGGCATCTGTAAGTCATCGTTTATAGGACCAGAGCACTTTCCAGGCGTGCTTTCTCTTTATTCTCCTTTAAATTAATAAATAAAATAAATCTTATATTTTTCCCCACTTATATGGATATTTCTTTAAAACTAAAATCTTACGATTTACGAAGCACTGAAGTTCATGGGGCCTGTAAAGCTGGTAGAGTCTCTAAAGTTCATATATATATATCCATATATCAGGCGAATCCATAAAGGGACTGAATTTCTAATCGAGTGGTTAATTGCAAAAGGTGGCGAGTGAATGTGGCTAGTAACTTTTGGGTTTGTGTCAATGCCTTTGGACTATCAACTCAGGGCCATCAGAAGTGGCTGCTACCATTGGATACAATAAATAAGTGTCTGTCCGCTGCATTCAAAAAATTGTTACTGCCAATGTTGCTGTTGTTCTGGTTAATGTTGCCGTTGTTGCTGTTGCATTCAACCTCATTTCGTGCGGATGCTTTTCGTCTGCGGAGCGGCATGGAAATGTGTGCGCGTTTCAAACTAAATTGCTTTAAATTAGCTTTTCGATGCTTTTTTTTTTTGCAAGTGGCAGCCCGAGCAGGTCTTCATTTGCGCCGAACAGCAGCAAAGCACTGGCAAAAATATTTCAAAACATATATTGCAACAAATAATGATGTGAGGTTGTCTCATTTTTGTTATGCTGCATATACTTTTGGACAAAGTGTAAATTAATATTTTCCCTAAATATAAACAAAGTTTCTCATAAGGATAGTCAAGTTTGTTTGTCACATAGACATCCCTTTTTCTCAGTGCAGCTAACAGCAACAACAACAGTCGCAATCCATCAATCCATCCCGGCAAGCATCCCGTGTATGAGCTTCCAAAGCCAGTTCAAGTGCCCGGGTCATCGTGGATGCCCCCACCCACCGACCTCATGCCTCCCGCTCCCCTTTCCCCTCACCATCGCTATCCGTGTGGCAAGTGCACATACATATAGACATACGAGTGTGTGTGTGTGTGTGGAGCGGTCGCTTTGTACTTTGGCTGTTGCCGCCGCCGCTTTTGGTGCGCTTTTAGCCAAAGTTTATGGCACTGGGCGAATGCACGGAATGCATGCAGCAGATGCAGCATCCCAAGTTGCAACTGGCAACTGGCAACCTGCAAGATGCAGCAGCAGCAGCACTGCCTCTGTGGTCCTCCGCTCCCAAGTGCGGCCCATAAAACCTGGCAAATCTGCGTATTTCACATGTCAAGATTTTCGCGAAACAGAGAAGAACAAGTGCAAGATGTGCGACGCTCCCCGCTTGACAGATTTATGGAATTTGCAGCAAAAGCAACTGCATCAGCAGAGGCATCAGCATCAGCATCAGCATCAGCGTCAGTGGAAAACAAAAGCCAATGGAGTGGAGCGTTTTTCGTATTTTCGGTGGGGAAAGGTTAAAGGGATCTACCCCAAGATCCCCTTCGGAACGGACAAGATTAGTAGGTGGTCATGCAATTTCAGGGCAATTAAGAACAATCGACGACTTTTGATGGATTGGACGAGGAGCCGCACTCGGGTTACAGTTATTCGCGGTATGCCATATAGATAGACATTCTTCAGGAACCTCTTATGAGAATGATTCTTTTTACAACGCAGCTACAGCCAAGATGATAAAGGATTTCAGGGGGTTTATTAAGATGTATGAAAATTCCATTGACTGTAGCTTCTTTTCAATTGCGGGTTGAATTGAATTTTTCAGCTTTATTTAATAGACTTTTATTTCGCAGTTGGTAATTCCTCAAAATTGCATTCTACTTGAAGTATTTTAAATAAACTTATTTTTTCAATATTTTTTTTCTCGTTCTTGATTGCACTTAATAACGAAGTTTGACAATATAGAGACAACGAGATATTCTTGAAAGCTTGCCGCACCACCTTAATTATTTTCCAAAAGTAATTTCATTATTATTTCTTTCTATCTTTAAATGTCTATTTAACTGAGACTTCTTCTCTGGGCTATTTCCGAACACCTCTTCTTCTCGAAGCATTCTTCCCATCCCAAATACATTTCTATTCTTGCCTAATTGTTTTCGGATCGTCGGCTGTGTCAGTGGGCTTGAGCACGTGCTCTGCTCCTAAACGGCCTTTGTCCGCCTGTCCACCCCCTTTGGCCATTTAGCGGCACTTGCTTTTATGGACCGCCGATGGAAGGAGGATAAATGGTAGAGAATAGATATTTTGGAAGCCAAACAAAAGCCCCGAGCAGCCAGAAACTGGTAGCAAGTTGTGCGCTTCTTCTGCGGATCTGTAACAATTAGTGCTGCTGCTAGGAGCTTTTGTTTGGCTGTTCTCCTTCTGGGGCCATCATTAAAAACTGCTTATAATTATTTGTAGAACGAGACTCGCGGACTCGCCCGCCGATTTGAAAACAATTATAATTCGAAAATGGTAAGCCGGCAATTTCGGCCATTAATCAAAATTAACGCCACATGCGCTGAACGCTGAACGCTGACCGAGGTCCGAAACTTTGCGATTTTTGGCCAAAGATCTCGAGATGGAGATGGGCGACTGACTGATTGGGTTTCCGCATCGATTTAAAAACTGTTCGCATAAGAAGCATACGAAAATTAGGCGACCAGTGCGGATAAGAGCGAATACGAAAATTCAAACTGGAATTTTGATTTATGTTTCAATTTAAACATCGGACTTGTGGCCGATTTGGATTCTGATTTTGGCACCAGATTTTCCGCCATTTGCTTCGGGGGCATCAATCATAAGCCGACTGCACCTAATGAACTTTGAGGCCAGGCAGTTAACGCTCATTAAAGTAGCCACCGCCACTAATCATATGGGGCCTACTTCTTCGGCTCGCTTTTAGACCTGCACAGAGAGAAAATAAGTTGTAATTTTCATGACCAGGATCTGCTCCTCCCGTGAATGAATCCTTGTCCTTTGAAAAGGATTTCTTGCACTGTAAAAAGACCCATTCACGTTGAACACATGCATATGGCTTCTATTCTGGATACTTATTCAATTTGAAAACTGTGTTACCATATAAATCGTTCAGTTGATGTAAATACCTGGTATGTACATACATTATATAGAAGTTTACAAACTCGAACATATATCAATGGTCCGATATTTTGGCCGGTGTGGTCAAGTAGTACAGTTCGGTAGTCTTTTTGGGTCCCCTGCCTGCTACCAAAACTCGAACCGCCTGCTGGGGTGTTTTGATTAATGATCTGTGCTCTGCTCACTGGAATATAAAAAGCCCTTTTTGGTCAGTCGAATCGATCGATTGTCGTTTTCTGTTTTAGTCGGGTTAATAAACTCCCCGATGTGGACTTCGGAGTACTACGTATATGGTAATAATGTATAGTCATACTCGTGTTCATATGTATAACTATAACAGTTTCATTAACTGTCTGCCGCATTAATTAAAACATTTTCGCCAGCAGCATTGAGGCCACAGTGATTGTATCTTTTACGAACAGGCATCAATTTACAGTGGTCAACTTGGAATTGGATTGATAAATGGTTTGATATTTAGGCGAAAGTTATTCAGGGAAAAATGGAATATTGAACATATTGTTGCCTTTTGTGTTGTAAGAAACTAATGTGGCTTATAATAGTTTAAAAACTCATGTATGAACAGTAAGACTTGGAATAAAACTACTTTTAATATGAATAGTTTTGGTGCTAGTACTGGTAAGTTTTCACGTCGTTTGCTAACTTTTTAGCCAACTTTCTCCTCCCCAATTAGTTGCATTGTGGTGCAGTGTAATATTTTATTTTATCTGCTGGTTGGGCGGTTCAGAGGTGGGCGGCATTATGATGGGGAAACCCATACTTTACTGGTATTTATGGTAGCCGAGCGATCTGCGAGTAATAGCCACATTTTATAAACAACTTATTTCCTTAATTGATTGTTAACAATGATTGTCGATGGGCCCCAAACGAAGCTCTTCAGCGCGCATCTGCACTTGGTGCTTTTGGCCACTGCTGCCAACTGACGTTGTATCTATTAACCACGCACTCCATTATTATTTAATAACATATTTCTTAAGTATCTGCCAACCCAGTTCAGAGCACAAAACGAGCCTCTGCCACGACGATGCTCGACGTTGGGCTTTCTTCGCCGTCGTTCGCCTCCTGACCATAATTTGTGAGGCCTGCCTCAGATCCCGATCCCACTTCACCCCTTTTAGGCCTACACCGAGAGAAATATGTGTACAGCTCCCAATTGTATTTAAATCTTTAGAGGATATAATAATTTCAAGGGTTAATCTGATTGGAAAAGCGTAAAAAAGAGACACATACTAAAGTTAAAGCAAAAAAAGGTATCTCATGTCAAATATGATTTGTAAAATGGTTAAACAATTCGCTTGGGAAAGGGATACGTATTCTTTAATTTTGACTTAATGTTTATTTCATTTTAAAAATTATTTTATTATTAAATTGATGCAAAATACGAATACCATTATATATTATATAAATGTTATGGATTTATTCATATTTTTCCCTTCGTGCAGGCCTCGACGTTCGACTAGTCGTCGCCGTTCAAAGTGATTGCCACCCCATTAAAAAAACGGCTGCGCCTTCTAGTTGCAGTTGGTGTTGCAGCGTTGCAGCCTTGGCTCCTGCCACGATCACTCAATAAGTCTAGACAAAATGTACCTGGTACCTGTGATTGTCGCTCCTCGATGGGGAAAAGTGGGGGATAGCTGCCGTAATGGATCAGCACGTTGCCAGGTTCGCTGAGTTGAGTTGAGTTGAGCTGAGCTGAGCTGCCTGCCAGCCTGTTGCCTTTCAGACGTCGTCTCTACGTCATCAGCAACAATAATAACAACAGCAGCATCAGCAACATCAGCCGTCATTTTTTTGGGGGAAGGGGGAGCCCCTTCAATCGTGAAAAAGCCAGCCACCATCAAATTTGTTGCATGATTATGTGGTAATTGCGGCTGTCAATAAAACTCCCCCGTTTTATTCTTTACAACCGAAAGCATTCTACGCCTATATTTTCCCTATGGAAATGCACACACTGAGCAAAATATAAATAAATAACTAAAGATACAGTTTATCTTATTGATTTAACAATGGGCTTTAGTTTCTCTATATGTGTAAGCTAGCTAAACATTTTATTATTTTTATAGTTATTTGAATATTTAATTTTCTTTAAAACATGCAATTTTACAAAAGTTTGCCCTGATTTCTTTCCCTGCCCATTTGGACATGTAGACGCGTATTTATATATCCATAGAGAGATGGATCCACGATGGGATCCGTTCCGTACCATGACTTAGTTTGACAAAGGAATGACATCCAAGTACTTAAGTGATTTCTTTACACCTTTTATGGAGTAGTTAATGCGGTATGCGCACAAGTCTCACATTGAGCAAAGTCATGCCGGTTGCCCCCTGCTTCCTATATAACCCCTTGAACCCTAAACCACCGATACACTCTATCCCGATTCATGGCACCCACCAAACCACAAGGCCTATACAAAACCCAAGCACTTAGCGGCGTTTAGGCTGCGGCTTTTGTCTGCCCTGTTCTTTATCTTTGTATATTTGTAGCCTGGGAGACGATCGAATACTACTCAAAGTCCAACTCCTGTTCCATAATCGGTTCGCAGTCTCCAGTTTTGTGAATCATTGGGATCGAAGTTCATGTATGTAGCTCATCTCAAGTGGAGCTACTCGATGTTTATTGTGTTTGAACTATTTGGTACTTGTCTATCGCTTTAAGAACTTCA
Source organism: Drosophila simulans (assembly GCF_016746395.2). Classification (NCBI taxonomy): domain Eukaryota; kingdom Metazoa; phylum Arthropoda; class Insecta; order Diptera; family Drosophilidae; genus Drosophila; species Drosophila simulans. The sequence goes on from NC_052522.2 coordinate 20,244,777, forward strand.
TTCCCTAAAATTCTCATAATGAATTTTGTTTTCCATTCCAATTTAATATAAATATCTCGGGCAAAAACCTATAGAATATCAAATTAAGCTATTACCAGTTATGGGTAATCTCAACTCAAATCGAGGCCCATTTTGATAACTTTGTTTGCCCGGCTGGCTGACTAACAATTTCCGTTCCATTTGTGCAACTGTTAGCCCAATTGCAGACCCCCGGGCCAGTTGTGTTGGCGCAGTGGGCGTGATATGCTTGTTACTCGCAGATTGCGGCAATTGCATCCAAAAGTGGGGCCCGCGACTGCGTTTTCAACGCTTCATCGCCAGTTATTGGGCCATGCCCCAATCCAGTTCGAGCGTTTAGTCTCCGTCTGTCGTCTGTCTGTCTGTCTGTCTGTCTAGGTGTTAAATATCGAGAGGCTCGGCCAACAGCTTCCTTCCTTTCCATATCCATATCCACATCCACATCCATATTGCCACACTCCACGGGTATCTAACATAGTACGATGTTGTGGCATCCATCTGGGAGTGTGGCATCCAGCGCAGTGGAGACATTTATCGCGCGTTGGTGTCGGCTCTATCTGGGCGATGTGTTGCTCCGCGTGTTGTTGTAGGTGCGGAAAGTGGTCCACACGAGATTAGGGTGTAGCTATCAAGTCGTCTTGCTGTTCCGCCTGCGACTCCCCGGCGAGTGGGTAGCAAATAAAAGCGCCAAAGCACTTAATGCATTTGGAGCAGATACACACTGTGGGAGAAAAGCCTATAAAAACCATATAAAAAAATCAATTTTTAATTCTACCAATAGACTAGTAATAGTAATTTTTATTGCAGTCTACCTTTAACATTTTAGAGTACAATTAGGCTGAATCTAGTTCCATCCCTTGGACAATTTATATAGATCCCTGTTCCATAAGGTATATAGTTAATATTAAAATTACACTTCTGTCTTGAAACTTAAGTCACTAATGTTTCGTATTCGAATAAATCATGCTGGCAATCAGTTAATCAGTTAATAAGAGCTTACGTATATATATTGACTGTGTTTATGGATCATTTAAATTTAACAATGCTTTTAATTTACAGCTCTCCTAGTGTATTACTTACACCACCCGGTTTCGAATAGCCCGTAAATGGAGCTCCGAGTCTAAGATCGGTGGCATGGGTGCGTCTTCCTCTCATCAGCGTCATCGTCGTCGTCATCTGGGTCTCCTCGTCTTTAGCGTCTGGATCCGACTGTGTGTGGAGCTTGTTAGCGAAAAAAAAGGGGGGAAAAGGAAAAAATGAAACGCTCGCTGCTGGGTGTTGGCCAATCTTTAAAGATCAAACAATAAACTTAAAGATCTGCTGGGTTTCTCGGCACTCGCCCCTCAGCTTTTCTCGCCTTCGACATGCAAATTGTGCAGCCGAAGAAGTGTCAAACAATGTCAGTGGGAGAATGTGTCTCGCAATTGAAATTTATTTGCACTACAATTCACGGCTGACAATGCGAGGAGGCATCGGGATGTACTACCTTACTTAGCCCGCTTTCCCTCCCGCCGCTCACCCCCTCCCTTTGCCGACGGATCCCCTCTTGGCCAAACGAAAACCCTCTGCCCAAAAATCACAGTCGAAGCTAGCGATCTCTAACCCGTCAACTCGTCAAGCTGTGAGCGTCAATCCACAACAAAGTCAACGACGAAGACGACGACCAAGCCTGCCTTGGGGACTACACTGGGAGAAGTGGGGAGCAAATAGGGCGATGGTGAATAAATAAGATTAGATGAAAGTGTATCCTCAATCCTATAATACATTTTGGAGTCATCTTAAACGATGTAGATTTGATTTCTTTTATTTTCGATCTTTGTCACATAGTTAAAAGTAAATTCTTATAAGAAATACAAAGACCACGAAATAAAGCTTCAATTTATCATGGTCAAGAAACCAATGAATATTATATTTTATATAATTTTCGATTATAAAGTAGGACCATAGATTTTTTATAATTGTTATGTGTTGGGTAATGGTAACAAAATAAGTGACTTACTTTATGTCATATATAAATCGAAATATCTGCAGCTTTCACATAACACCTGTCATGACCCCTTTTTTCTCTCACTGATCGATTGCAGCTCAGCCTCATTCATGAGCCCAGGGCCCAGAAGGCAGGCAGCTCAAGCGTTTTGTCGCTCGAATCGCGCACAGCTTCTGTGCTGTGATTTTGCCAATTGGCAATTGCCTCCTCCGGTGCCGTGAGCATTTGCAAAATGTCAATCTGGTGCTGTGCATCAATTCAAGTGTGAAATAAATAGAAACGAATCCAGGTCCCAAAGTCTAGCATTTTGCTATAATTTTCGCGCCATTTGCTGTCGACTTTGCCCGTCCGCCCGTCCGTCCGCCTGTCTGTCCGTCCGTCCGTTCGTCAGTCGAATGTCTGCCGCCTGAGTTTTTGCCGAACGATCGGAAGAGAAAGAGGAGCTATGCTGAAAGTATTTACAATTACGCAAAGATTGATTGAAATAGATTTCGGATTGATTGGCTGCTGGTATGCACATCGCTTGCAGTTCTTTTTGCGCAATGGTGGGAATATCGCCGTTTGTGTGAAAGAGGTTAAGGAGGTTAAGAGCCGGCTTCTTCGGCGCTGGGATAATTTCTAATTAAGCCGCTCCGTACGACGCCACGAGAAGATACATTTTATGCGACACATTCATCTAGCAGATACTGCGGCTACTTTTTATTGATTGCCATCGGGCAAAGCAGCGCCGCAGGAGTCTGAGAAATCAGCTTTCTCCGCCGATCTCGTAGATCGTGCAACGTCGCCTCGCCGCTTTTGAGACCGAAAACCAAGCCCAATCAATGAAAGAAACTCTTGTCCATCTAGATATTTATTTGTATTTATTTGTGGTGACATCAATAATAATTTTCTCGGCCATCATTTCGCCTGATCTGCATACCAAATCATCGGACGAAAATGAAAAATACTTATGCAACATTAAGATTAATAATTTATGCTATTTGCTATACAACTTGGTGCGCTTTGCTTTACATTCACATTTACATCCGTGGATTGTCGTACTTTTAAAATTTGCTAATTGTGACTAATAACTCGGGCGAACCTCAAAACGAGTACAATTTGTCTACCAGCGCTGATTATTCTTCTACAGAACAATGATTGTTTTTTAAACTAACAAATACTCTTGGGGGATTGGAAACGTCTAAGTAATAGCTAGTCATACAACATTATACTTTATATATGGTTTATAGCTTAGAAGAAAACGAAACCTATAGATTACAAATTCCACTACGATATTATGCATTCGCGATACAGATAAGCTGCCTTCTTTGCATATTTTGCTACAGTTTCTTTTCTTTTACCATTTGTTTAGCTTTTCATTTATGTTTTTTTTTTTTTTGGGTTTCTGATCTTGTATTCTTGCCGCTTTGTGGGTAACCGAAAAATTTGTTTATAATTCACTGCATAAATTATGGAAAGATAACATTTGTGTTATACTTTTCGGTCCCCATATGCAAATCCCTTGTCGGGGGCCGCTCGACTTTTGCATATTTTGGCAATTTGGTTAGTTGTTTTAAACGATGTGATAACATCTAACCAAAACGGCACGAACTCGTATTTAGCGCTTGTTAATCAGAGTCAAACTTTTCTGCCCGAAAACATATATTTATATAACTCGCATGCGTTTATTGTTTTCTATATTTTGTATTTATTTGGTGGTGTCTTAGCGGGGGGCTAATTTTCTATTGCCTCGATCGATCTTCAGTAGCTGATAACTGTCATTTTGCATTCTTAGTTTTCTTATTTTCTTTTTTCAGATGTTTAAATGTTTTCAGACCTTGGTGGTTAGATCCAAGGCATTCGAGGTGGCCACTTTGACGGGGGCTTCCAACCTCAGACGCTTTCCATTCTCACTGCTGGCCTCTATGAGTTCGTCCAGTTTTCTCTTGATCGTTTCACTGGCCTCGCTATCGCTTAGGATACTATTATTATTATTATTATTGTTATTGTTGTTGCTGATACTGTTGTTGTTATAGTGGGTCTTTTCAATGCTGGTCTTTGCTGTCTCTGTGGTGGTGGAGTGATCCTCCTCCGCCTCTGGATCAGCCGTTTCTCGAACTGCTATCTCCTCTTCAGGCGTTACTTTCAGATCCTCATCGTCATCATCTGTATCGTTCTTTTCTACATCGCTGGAGATCTCGGTTTCTGGTTCGATTTCTGGGCTACTACTCTTGCTGCTCAGGGAACTGCCGGTGGTCTTCATGCTCAGATCAATGGGATTATCTTGACCGGGACTGGGTCTGGCATCCTCGCCGGCTGGGGTTCGCTCTTCTTGTTGAGCGGGTGAGTGGGGTGGCGTCATGGAGACCACCAGATCCTCCTCCTCATCGTCGTGCTCGGCGCCATCAATAATTCCATCCACTCTCGCCTCGTCGTCCTCTTCGTTTTGGCGACTTTTCACTCTCTCCCTGCCACTTTCCGAGTTTGGTGTGACCAGAGCTGAAATTGAGTAATCCTGCTTGGAGTGTGGCGGTAGTTTGGTGGTCGGCGGAGGACTTTGTTGCTGGGACTTGAGCACAGCGTCCAAATAGAAGCGTTTGGTTAGCTCATCGGCAGCACCACCATTCGTTAGCAGGTGGTTGTTGTTCGCGTGGCTACTTGGACTTCTGGCTGGTGCTGGCTGATCCTCTTCCTTGTGGTGCTGCTGGTGGTTGGCAAATGGTGAAGTACCCGGTGCGAAACGCTGGCCTGCACCACTGGAGTTGAAGAGATGTTGCACGGCCGCCGCAGCCACCGCCGCCTGTTGTTGCTCTGGCGTGGGTTTCAGCAAGCCCTGGTGGTGCGAGTACAGGGCGGGGTGGTAGCCGGGGAAGAGTAGGTGCGAGGGAGGCAGGAACGCGGGTGGTGGCATCACGGGCATGGATGCTAGGCCCGGGAAAGGCAGCGGCAGGAATGGCGACAAATCCTTGCGCATCTGTGGCGGTCTGCCGGGCGCCACTCCTCCTCCTCCTCCGCCCGAATGACTGCCATCGGCACCACTTGAAGATCCTCCCGAATTGGATTTTCCGCCCAAGTGCAGGAGTGGGTTGCCTCGCACCGAGCTCACCTCCACAGAGCTGTCGGAGTTATGGGAATCCGGTGAACTTACCGAGGGTGATGCCACCACCGGATGTTTATGGGAGCCGTACTCCACGCTGCCATCCAATCCCAGCATCATTAGCTCCTCTTTACTCCGTGACGAGCCGCCAGCATTGGCAACGGCATACAGACCCGGATAACCACCAGGATGACCGAGCATTCCCAGAGCTGCTGCCGCAGCCGCCGGTGGGGGCACACCCGACATGCCCTTGACCCCGTTGGACATTCCTTGACCGCCGCCCGATCCACCGGCACTTCCGCCACCCGCCTGCTGGCTATTGTGGTGCGCCGCCATCGCAGCCACCGCCTGCTGCTGCTGCTCTTGCAGCAGACAGTGGATCTTGAACCAGTTAGAGCGACGACCATATCGGGATCCACTCTTCGACATGCCCACCATGAGGCACTTCTTCAGACGGCACGCCTTGCAGGCGGTGCGGTTCTTCTTGTTGATGATGCACTCGCCGTTGTTCTTGCAGTCGGATATAGACGACAGATTGTTGTAAGATCGGCCAAAGAAGGACTGTAATGCGAAGTGAAAGTACGAAAATGTTAGTTGTTATATAAATACTGGCAATTATAACGGATTGTTAGTTTTTATTTGATACTCTTTGCTAGGATGTTACTTTGTGGGGAATCTACTACTCCTCAAAATATGATCCGTATATTCTACTCCAAACTCCTTAAGTATTCCATTGTACCCACTTCAAGTGTCTGTTGAGTCCACCCACAACGGAGCAGAGCTTCTTCAGCAACTTCTTTCATCGCACTCAATGATGTCATTCAATAAAACGCTTTCGATGCCCGGCAATAATATATCATTATATATTTTTCTGGTGATTCATCGCTGGCGGGGCTGCTGAGACCCAGACCTCTTTAAACGCTCTGCCAAATAAGCGGCCAAAAAAAGGAGAAATAAGCCAAATCGACATGCACAAGCGGCAACCACCTACACCTCCGGCATTAACCGTTGGCTGGGGCACCACACAACCACAATCAATTGCAACAAAGCAAACAAACAATTTAATTCAATGCGGAGGAGCCATGAAAACCTGAGAGCCAAAAAGCTGAGAAGAAACAAAAAGCCCCGGACAGACAACAGGCAACATGTTGCTGCTGTTGCTGCTGCTGCTGCATGTTGCAAAGGTTATGGCTGTGCAACACTTATGCCAAGTTGCAATGTTGGCAGTAAATCACCAACGCTTCACGGCCTGCCCGCCCGCCTGACTTTGCAATCAACCAAAAGGGACAGACTACCTAAATGACTGACTGAATGGATGCACTGGAAAAAACATGTTACTTTTTTAAATCTTTAATAATTATAAATTGTTATATGGACTCTTATATATATATATATACTTGGTATATAAATTGAAAATTATATTTATTAAACAAATCTATAATTCTCATTTATTAAATTAAATTTGCATATTTTGTAAGCAATTGTATTGCATTTTTTTAAATTTATTATTTGCTCTAGAAACAACAGTGATCCGAATAAATTGCGTTTATGCTGAAATTGTATTTTATTTTATTTGGATGTGCACATGCATATGTGCATTTTTTTCAGTGCATCTGACTTACTCTCCGTCTGTTTGTCAGTTTTCAAGTTGGTTACTGTCGTTTTCTGATCGTAGGTGGAGCTCTTGAATGGAAGAAACGCCGGTGCTGAGATGCTGACGACGAAGCGCAAAATTGAACCGAGACAGAATAAAAAACAGAAATCAAAAAAAAAAATCAAACAGAAAAGAAGCAGAAACAATGCGAAAATCCACTTTTAAGGTTAATTGGGCATCAAGATTACTGGGTCGGAAATGGAAATGGAAACGGAGGATTTCAGGCCCGTACCTCTTCGGTTTTCAGACCATAGTTTTGCCGTTTTCAGTTTCGTTTCAAGAAGCAGACGGACGGACGACTATTTACAAGCAATTTTGTGCATCAAGGCAGATTCACTTTTGTTTGTTTGTTTTTTCTTGGGTCTTTAACTTAGTTGTTTTTTTTTCAACTTCTTGTGGGCGTTAAATTAGCCAAGCGAGGCCCACGCCATTGCGAACGGGGCCCAAGCACAAATCAAATAACGTTGACCCACAAATTGTACGTTAGTTGACCTTTTCTCCTTGGCGTGGGCAAAAAAAAAAAAAACAGATACTACGAAACATCACAGCAAAACTAAATAAATAAATAACAAAAGCAAATCCCTCGACTGAACTCAAATCGAGTCGGCGAAGAAACGAAACGGAACGAACAAAAAATGATCATCCCACCATTAAAGGAGTATTCGTATTTAAATCAATTATTTGTGGGGCGCTTTGTTTAACTTTGACCTTAGCCTGGGGCATCCATTTGTTGCTCCCACTCCCCCTCCTTTATGATGAACTCGGCTCCGCATTCCAGTTTCTCGAGGAGAATGGCCTCATAACTTTTTCTGCTTAGCGTTTGCATCACGAAGGCGGCGAATTCGATTTATTGAAATCGATTGAATCGATTGATACGAACGACTTTGGCCGCAGAGGAATGCCTGCACAAAAGTGTTTGTTGCTAAGAAAACTTTGGGGCCAAAATACAAGGAGATTATAATTGGCTCATTTATGAAGAAACTACGTGGTGTAAATATATAGTACCGTGCAAATTGTCATAATTATTGTTTATTGTGTTTATAGAAACCTAAATTAAAGTAAATTTAACTGTCCTCAAGCGTTCTTTCTTGTATCAGCAAAGAGATGTAATCGTTGCATCTCAAATCAAATCAAATTCAAATTAATTCGAACATCGAACTCACCTTGCAGCCCTCGCATGTGAAGGCTCCGAAATGGAATCCAGCCGCCGGCTCTCCACACACCTTGCACGTCTGATTCATCTGGAATGGCAACGAGTAGAACAGAACATGAGAATGGGATTCGTACATAGTATTTTGGGGGGAGGTCGGCCTCCAACCCACTGGGCACCCTGATCCCCACCCACTCAGCAACTCCAACACCCCACCACCAGCTCGTCGAAACTGTGGCAATAAATTCATAAAATTTCAATTAAAAGCAACAGCAAATCATGACACGAGCATCTGGAGCTCTCCATCTCGTTTCGATTCCCCCAAAGAGAATTGGAAAACCAGCCGCCAGCAAAATTCACACGCATTAAAAATTAAAATGCAAACATAGTTTGTCATATCGCGGAATTGGTATCAACGAAAGAAAAGGAGCACGGCTTAAAACGCAAAGCGAGAAACGAACGACGACAAATGGAAATGGGAAACGGGCCCAAAGAAGCCCCCAACAAATGGCCAACCAGACCCGACCATGAACCCCATGCACAGGAAGAAGCCTTGTGGTCTTCGCTAAATGTTCTCATATTGAAATGGGTCTTGGAATAATTAATTTTATTAAAGTGCGTCTTATTTACCGAATATCATTGATTATTGTATTCAATAGAATGTGGTCTTTATATTATATTCACTAATAATTCAGACCTACTTATCTTTTTTCCCAGTGTAAATGGCTAAGCGGCTCTTCTGGGGCCCATAATAAAATATGAAGATGGAATCAAATGAAAAATTGCCTCAGAGCACACACACACTCTTTGGGCAAACAAGCTGCATTTGCATTTATATGGCAAACTCCGTACCTTTCCCAATTCCCATTGCTCCCCTCGCAAATAGGCGCAACTTGTAGCTGAGGGAATATTTGTTTATTTATTGCGAGCGAAATGTTTATCAACAAATTGCCATCAATTGTTGTGTTTGGGTGCCTGGCCAGGAGTTGGCTTTTCGGGCTCCCTCCAGTTATCCATGGTTTTCTACAGTCAGGTTGAAAACTGGGCTGGAGGATCGGCTGGAATTGCGTTTTCTTATTGCCACTTGTAGTTGGAACTGGAGCAAAAAGCTTTGATGACAAGTGCACATGCAACGAGGGGGAAATTGGGCAAGGGAAGCCTGGAGATCATGACCAGGTGATCGTGGGAGACTCTCGAGTGCTTTTTTTGGAGGTTCCAGTTCCAATGGTTAACCAAATTATTGTTAAGAATTAAAATGAATGGATTTTTTTGCATTCTTTCTTTAAATTTGTTTTTACGTATCCAATAGATACAATCGAATTAGAAGTAGGCCCAGTAATATAACTGTAAATTTCGAATTAGGTTAACACACATTTCCTTTTTGTAGTTCATGTGAGTGATGGCTACACCTGTTAATTTCCTTTTAGTTTAGTCTGAAAGTCTTTTTATTAGAAGCACTGCAATTGAAATGCTTTCGAATATATCAAAACTAGCCGAAAATAGGCTGCCCAACTGGTAGCCAATGGGCCCAGCAGCCGCACTCTAAATCAGAATCATCCTCCAGCCAAGTGCTTTTCCACCTTTTCCGAAGGCCTTTGTTATGTTTTATAGCACCAATTGGCCCACGGGCGATTCTCGGCCATAATTCTTGCGGGCCACAAACAATTTGGCACATTACAAAGTAGGAGAAAGCACTCAACACATTCACTTTTCTCATTCGCCTCCCCCCTGGAAGCGAGCATCCGTCCAATAAGCAAATCCCCGAGGTGGGGGTCTTATAAGAATACCATGCCAATTGGCTTAGTTCGTTCGGGTTCAGGTCTGGGTTCCTTATTTTCCAGCTGGTGATTGTTGCTATTGTAGGTGCCTTGTTTGACTGTAAAACATGCTAATCTGATTTCGTGTTATGTGTTGAGTTGGAGGTGAGTTTCGGCCCGACTTTGGAGTCGGGGTCGCCCCTCGACTTGGGTTGGAAATAAATTTCCTACGTTTAGGTTTCATAAAGCGTCTTCGGGTCTGGTGCTTGCTGGCCGCCAGCCTGCCTGGGATTAATCGACAAATAAAAATCACATAAAATAAATTAAAAATTATGAGTTTCAAGTTTCAACAACCTGCGGATTGGCAGCAGATTTAGTTTGATTTTAAATCACAGCCCAGCCGGCCAGAAAGAGAGAGAGGGCCCAAAACACGTTGCAGATGAGCCTCGCCGTGAAATTTATGCAGACAATGTGCAATATTAAAAAGCCATAAACATTTATTTTACAACAGACAAGCTACATATTCTCTCCAGGTCTCTGGAATAAGGTAGTGATATGATGGCCGACTCTGTGTATTCCTCACCTATTTATTAGCTGTCACGTTTGAAATTAAGGCAAGTTTCGTTTCTTGAGTAATGAGTTTATCCCTATTTGGTAATGAAAAATACCTCAGCACATCTTACAGATTTCGAGGCGAGATTGATAGGTTTTTAGTTTAAGTTTAGTATAAAATATACTTGTTTGTTATGAAAAGTTGTATTGCAACTAAATTGCAAGAGCTTCCGCATTAGGTATACAATTATACAGTATCATTACATAAATCAAGTTTTATTTAAAAAAAATACATAATTGACTTGGCAGAATTGCCAAAGAATAATTGCAATCAGTGATTTATGGACCCTTAAAATTTAGTAGTCTTAGCTTCTTAATCGACCTCCTTGATTCAGACCTGTTTTCAAATCATTGCTCACAACGAAAATACGACTTTTGTATCAAATTGCATAATTTGCGTTGGCCCAAAAAATACATTTAAACTCACAATTAGCCTGGCTATTAAGTGAAAGTGTTATAAATTAAATACGAGAGCGACAAATGGGGCAGCAAAGCAAACCGCATCGTCTGCAAGATTTTAATTAAATACACATATTATAAATAACCTTTTTCTTTTGAAAGCAATTTGTTTTTTAAGCGACTAACAAAATATTTATGCCCGTGCTCAGATTATTGATGGGCTGCGAATATTGATGAGCTTTTTCGACTACACAATGCCAATTTATTTTAATTAGTTGGTATATTTTCCAAAAATAAAAGTTCCCCCAGTTAGCCAGAAGTGCAACAAGTTGATCCAAGACAAATAGACGCCAGCGAATAAATATATAAATACCTGCAAAAACTCCACCAGTCATCATCCACAATAATATAATAGTGGATGCTGTTGATTTTGTGTGTGATTAATTATGGCGATTGCTGTTCTGTTTGTTGTTTGATGTTGTTTGGTTGTTAACCTTAACGCGCAGCAAAAATAGCAAGTAGAATTTATAATTTTTCATGCCCCGATGATGCAATGAAAAAAGCTGAATATACATACACAATAATAAGATGCTTTGTTATATGGCTTATTAAGCTGGGCAAATAAAAGACGCGGCCGCGCAAAAAAATTAAATAAAATTATTAAAATTCATTTAAGGCACGTTTACTCCAGTTTTGAGCTCGGCTTGGCTCGCCTGTAGCTGTTAAGAGCTAAGTGCCATTAAGACCAAGTCCAAGCTCGGTTTTAGTTTCAGCTTATTTTCAGTTTTGCTTCCCTCGCTTCTTTTTGGCTGGCTAGCAAAAAATTATGATAATTGCCTGACCTTGGCTGTCATGTACTAATGCTAAACCTCAAATTTGCACATCCAGTGCGCAGATTGGATCCCCTCCCCCTCATCGCAGCCAACATCCCCCAACATGGTTCGCATGCAATTATAAAAAAGCGCAGGCTAGAGGCAAAAACATAATTTAATTAAAATGAAATCATGCACAAAGCAATTGCCACGCTTTGTTCATTGTGCGCTGCGGCAAATTGTTCTAGTTTTTAATTTTTTGTTCGCCTTACCGCTTTTCAGTTGTTGTAGATTTTTCGTTATAAACATTCATGACTCGTCGGCACTGAAGACGGTCGCTTGTGTTGGTGTTGCTTGTTGTCGGCGATGAGCAGATAAATGTGTATAAACAAATGCGATTAGCTATAGACTGCACCTATTCTGTGAGTCCAGTAGTGGGAAAGTACGGAGTGCAGGTGGCTTTTCAATTAATATTCTTATTTCTAAAGCACCAGAATAAACTTTTATAGATCTCGGTATAACCGCTCATTAGTAGCTATTAAAAGAACACCTTATGTTAGCTCGATATTTAATGGCCGTTTTTAGTTAGCATCAAGCCTTTAGGTTCAGAGTTTGCTTTGTATGATATCAAAGTACCTTAGCAAGCGGAAGCAAAACGTGTGGCTCGTTCATCATTAAATTTACACAAGGCTTTCTTTAAATATTACAAACATTTTTCGAAGCTTATGCCATTTAACATTATTTTTTTTCTAAAGATGCTTTTGAAAATCCTCGCCTTAATTGCACCCGTTTCATATTCAATTCAAATAAATACCTGTAGAGCAAATGCATTCACTCCCCCAGAGCTTTAAACAATGACTTTAAATCGCATTAATCTAAATCGATTATACTCTCCCCTTCGCAACTGGTCCGGTCCAGTTCTCAGCTGAAGGCAGCTGCAAAGTATGTAGAAGATTCCACTAGTCGCAGCTTCTATTCCACCCCAGCCAATCAGATGAGTCATGTTGGCAATGCAAACTCGTTTATTCCCCGGTGGATCTGCAGAAGAGGAGCGGAATTTGTCAAAATGGATATATCGCATGTTTCTGGCTTTCATTTCGTTCCTCTCCTTTTTTCTGCCGCATTAAAAATACTTGAGGCGGTGGAGAATCAGCTGCACACACGCATTTCTTTCGCTTTTCCCAACTCAGCACTCCTCTTTGCTTAGTCACGCGGCCTCTATGCTTAGGCAATTTGTCAAAAAAATAACGCACAACAAATTTTACACACATTTTCAGGGGGCCAGCCCTTCAAGGCCCCTCAGGGGAGTGATCAATCATAGGGAATCATTCAGTTCGTTTCCTCGTTTGTCTTTTGCGAGCGGAAATTATTCGCAGTTGTTATAGTTTGGCCATTTGGCCAAGTTTGGAGATTTTTTTGTATCGCATATGCTCGCTTTGAGATTTTATTGGTTGCATTCTTGAGAGAATTATTTAATAAGCGTTGTAATCTGTCTTCCACAGTTACTGAATTTTAATCGAAATTTGTTTCACATCATTGGCTTGTTCTTATTAAACAAAATACAAAAAATTATTTAACCTAAGCGTTTTTTCAATTACCGCCTTAGCCGAATTGGATTTGATGATTGATTTATGCTTTGTTTGACAATTGCTGAATGGCCAATGAAAACGCCCTTATTTCGTTTCACTATTCTTCCCTTTGCTTTTCACACAGTAACTCCCCTTGATTTTCTTTACTTTCTTCGTGTTTTCGGATCTCAACACCCCTCGAAAGTGAATCCATCATCATTTATCGTCCGCTTAGCCGGGCGAGTTCGTTGCCTAAGTCTTTCGTTTTGATTTTAGTACTTAGCTAATTGTTGTCGTTGTCGCCGTCGTTGTTGCTGTCTTAAGCTACATAAAAGCCTAAGCCAAACACTATAATTATGAGCCACGATGATCATGGCGCTGATGATGATTATGGCGATGATGAAAAGTGCTTAGCAGAGTTTGCAACTTGAAGCATCATCGCTGCTGTCTGTTTCTGTTGCAGCTCTGAATCTCTGAATCTCTGAAGCTCTTCAAGCTGTCAAGCAGGAAACGTTTGGATTTATAATGCTCAACCGACACACCCCTCTGCCCCTCGCTCCTGGTCTCGGTCTCGTCTCTGTTTGTCATTATAATTAATTTGTAACTATTTTTATGAGCTCATGTGAAATTTAAATTGTATTCTCCGGGCGTCCCTGTTTACTCTTTCTCTGCGAACGACGAGAGCAGCTTTCAGCGCCCGTATGCCAAGTGCTTGTGCAATTTCCGTTTAAAATTTGAAATCTTCCGACAAAAATAGTACAAATTATGCTGCAAAAATTGACAGGAAAACGTCAAGTGGGAGAAGTGGGTTGGGAAAGGGGCACACATTTTCCTGAGAACTTTAAGTGCAATTTGCAATGCTGAAATTGGAAATGGAAATATTTGCCCGTCAAATTTGGTGTATTGGCAAAAAAATACCAGCTCATTAGCTTTAAAAGTGTGCTTTCTTTTCAAATGTATGTAAATAATGATTCAAAGTTTAATTATATTTAGAATATTATGTATTTGATATTCAGTACATTTTGGGTACTATTTTAGTACATTCTTTGTTATTCATGTATTCACATAATTTATCTAGAATTTTCAATAGATAGCCCCCCTTTAATTTTAATTTCCTTAAATTTTATCCAACAAAGCAAGCCTGCCACTAGTTCACTTGCTTTAGAAACAGATACGGTCCTTGTTAGAGTATTCACAATTCCCGTATCGTTCTAGCATCTCTTAGTCAGTTTTCTTGTTATGCAAATGCGTGCAAAATGTGCGAGGTTTTCTTCTGTTTCCGAGACTCAAATGCAATGCTCAATGTTGCTGCAGTTCCCCGATATTGTTGCCTTTGGTGTTGTTGTGGTAGCTGTTGTTGCTGTTGTGGCAGTTGCTGTTGCCTAGTTGTTGGCTGCCAGCCACACGTTCACTGATCGCTGTGGCATTTGTTACAATTTTAAATGTTAGCTCAGGCAAAAGCGAGGCAACGTCGAACTAACAAACTTGTGCCAATTGTAGCTTACAAGTGTTTGACTTGACATTTCGGCGTGCGCGTCTTTACTGAATTGGCTCCATACATATATTAGCCATATCTGTGTGCTGCGCTTGCTCCTAGAAACTTGTATTAGCTTGGGCTTTTCTCCGAGTGTATTCATATCGTTCGGGGCAGCTGACAGGCGCAGCCGCAGGTGAAATGCTCAACGAAATTAATCACAGCCAACCAAATCCCACAAAGGCCACAAAAGTTGGCTAACAAATTAGTGAGCGCTTGGAAAATTGCATTTAAGTTGCTTTTTGTGATTTTTACTATCCATGATTTGGCATAAAAAGCTGCCTGCTCGATTCAATGAGCATTGGAAGTGCACCAGATGCCAATGACTCGACGTGATGTATGCGAATCAAACATTGGCGCTCACAAAAAACAGAACTCCAGATAAAACTTTGGAAATAAATCTTATGCTCAGCATGGCAGGCAGACAATTTCGACAAATAGAGGATGCGACAAAATGAATGGATTGCACCATGAATGGCTGAACGGATGAATGGTTGGACGGATAGATTGCTGACTGGGTTGTCTGAAAATTGTCAGCTAGCTGTAGCCTTGAACTGTCAGGCTAGATTAGACACGGGCTTAAGAATATAAAGTCGTGTAAAATCTAAAATTATAAATGTATTTCTTTGGGATAAAAGGTAGTTTTTAATAAGTATATATAACCCAAAAATATTTAGAATACACCACTAAAATTGAATAAAACATTGATTGGCCTTCTGCTCACTATTTTATTAGGCTACCTAATTCGAAATCACATCAAATTTTTGTTACGGTTTTTACATGCAATCAATGAAAGACTCTCTCCTCTCTAAATGGAATCATTACGTCTTGTTGCTAAAATTCTTCCCACGCTTTTTGACCGCTGCAGGAGCCAAGAAATTCTCAAAATCAAATTTCATTTTAATTAGTAGACATTTTCACATTACGTATACGCCAGGTCTGACTGCCATCCTTTTAGCCATCTCTCCATCTTGGCCTGTGTGTGGTGGGGCCATAAAAGCCGAACAAAATTATAACAGCCAACTTGCAAAACATTTACACCAGCCCACCAACCAGCAAATGCAGCGGGTGGAGGTGAATTTTAGGCGGTGGCAGGCATCCGCTTTCTTTGCCTGCAAGAAAAATGATTCATGGAGGAGGCCCGAGACTCCTGCTGGTTTGGTGGCTCAGCTTCGGCTTCGGGCTGGTTTTGGTATGTAGCCATGGTGTGGTTGGCTTTTTGGCCATAGCGTCTCGACGCCGGGCAGACTATTAACTTTGAAAGTTGTTTAAACAGGCGAAGAGCCAAGAGGCAAACCTCCACCTTCTATTTCTTATTTTTTTCCTGCTCTCTGGCTTTTGCATTGGAAGCTCCTCTTTGTCGTCGTGGTTGGTTGTCTGCACCAGCTGCCTGCTGCTCCTTTACCTTGCAGCCAGTGTCATCGGCGTCGCGGCTCGTGGGAATTGGATCATTAGAAGCCGGCAAAAGGAGAAGGCGAAGGCGCAGGCGCAGGCAGGGGCCGAAGTGAGTAGAAGTTGGTCAAAGGCGGCACTGGGAGAAATGCTTGGATTAATCTTTTTTCAACCTATCACATTGAAATGTGGCGCCATGTATTACAGTCAGAATATAGTAATGGATTTTCTCTTGTAATATGATTATCAAAAAATATGTGTGATTATCTAACATATCTAACAGATGTAGAGTTACATATTAAGATATCATGTTATACAATCTATCGAGTACCACAGTGCAAATCTTGCAGTGCAGCATTCAGATGTTTTGTGAGTTTTCGGTTCGATTCGCCTGCCTTGGCAACCCACCGGGCAATTTTGCATGTGTTTTGTTACTGTTGTGGAGGTTGTGCCAGAGTTGCCACCGTTTCTTGTTGAAAAGAGGCGCGATAAGTAAATGTGTCCGCAAGTCTCGGCCTTTTTCTTTTTTTCTTTCGTTTTATTTGCACTTGCACAGGCAACAATTCTTTCTTTTTATTTTTTCCCCGCCGTTTTTTGTTTGTTTATTTGTTTTCCCCGCTTTTTTGTTGGTTCAAGCTTCTATTTCTTTGTATGCGATTTATTTGTTTGTTGTCTCCTTGTTATCTGAGTTAGCTTTGACTCAGTGGGTTTTTTTTACCCCCTTTGATTATCCCCACTCCAGTTTGGTTGTATCCGTGGATTTCGGGGGAGTCAAAAGTCAATTAAATAAGAGCGGTGAAAAGCTTGTACTTGTTGTGGCTTCAACTGCTTGTTGTTGCTATTTTTGTAGCTGCTGCTGTTGTGTTTTTGCGAAACGAGCAATTTGTGCCTGTGCTATGCGGTTGACTGTTTTTTTTCGGTTTTTTGGCTTGGGTTGGGACCAGAAGTGCACTATGGGAACCTTTTCACCAAAAAGTTAGCCAAGTTGAAAAGTGTTTGGTAGAAAAATTACTTCGGTGATTTATGAAAAAGGTTTGCGGTTTGAGTCTTTTGTTTTGTATGCCATCGCTGGAGAGAAAATTTGGGAAGTGTTTGGGTTGGAAGGAATATTTGGAAGAAATTTTGGTTGCTTAAATCATTTGATTTAACACATATAATTACTAAGAACACATACACATATACACACATATTACACATATAATTACTAAGAAGGTTTTTATTTACAAATGAAGTTTGTTGTCTAAGTCTTTCGATATTATGAACCACAATGTGTCGTTTTTTCGCTTGAATAGTTAAACACATATTATTCCCAAGAACTTATTGTAATTAAAATGATGTTCGTCTTCTTTTAAGAAAGTACAATATTTGGAAGTCTGACTAAGCGCATGTAATACGGGTCTAAATATCTTTCTTCATCTCTTCACTCATTTCCGTCAAAATAAAATCGACAACGAGAATGAATTTCGCTTTCTGTTAAAACGAGATATTCCCAGCGACAAGCCCATTGAAAAATTTTGGTTTCACTTTCCATAAAACTATCAAAAAGGCGGTGAATTAAAATTGAATTAACTTGCGGTTTGCGTTGACTGGTGGGAATCAAAAATAAGAGAAGAGCCCGGGATTTGGGCAAAAAATGGTCATTGGAATGGCATTGTTGATATTTACTTTTCGACTTCTGCCCAATCTCGTCTCAATGCCAGCTTCCCCCGCTAATTCCGCAGATGTGAGGGGAATCTCCGTCACGTGTGTGCAAAAAGGTATAGAAATAACAATAACAAAGGCATTTGTTATTAGTAGCCGAGTGCGCTTTAAAAATAAACAGCTAATACAACAATGGGCACAATTTGTTCGCTGCGCCACTGAAATCGAAACTAAAGCTCAGCCCGGAGATTCAAGCTCGGATCTAATATAAGCGGACATGCGGGCATGCAATGATCTTCGATATATGTGTATCTATTTGCCTATAGTATATGCAATTTATATAAATTTAATTCAATTTGCCGAGCTAAATTGTTTAGTTTTTGTTTTGCTCACAATCGTGCAGAGGTCGTTGGCGGGGGCGAAGGCAAGGCGGGTGCGGGTGCGGGGCTTCTGTTAATTTCATGATTGGGTCTTGGCTTAATGTGTAATGCCTTGACTCGAAAACAATTCTAACAATTTGGCAGCTCATTATGCGGTGCGCTCGCTCGCTTAACCACGCCAACTTGACTCCAATAAACGATGCACAACCTTGACCTTAAGTCAAATGAAAGATAAACCAAAGCACGGGAAAAAAACTCTGCTTCTGCGATTATTTTTTATTACGGATTACAAACCGAAAATTATAACAATTTTGTTACGCTTCTTTGGGGAAAGGGCCCCGCACCGCCGCATTGTAGCAAACCCCTGCTGCCCAGAAGCCCCACGATCCACTATCGTTATTAGGCGCCAACTTATCAGCGTAATAAAGTGGCGGGGCAGCCAGTTGGAACAGTTTCTGTGCGGTGGCAACGTGTTGAACTTGAAAAGGAAAGCAAAAGCAAAACGGGGAAGAAGTCCAATACGCAAGGGTCGATTGAGAAATACTCTTCGAAATTGGATTAATGGACTTAATAAATTAAATTTATAAATGCATTATGTGGAGTAAAGTAAAGTAATGTTTATGTTACATAAAAAATGCGCTGACATATGGAAAGCAAAGCATAGAGTAGTAGGCCATGCTGAATTCAATTTTCAACTATTCTGTTTAAAAGAAGAGCATTTCAGATGCGCACTTAATTTTTAATTTCTTGAGAAGCCACGAGGCATAAAGCACTTGCAATTGGTTGAGTGTCTTGTGGCGGCCGGCGGGCGGGCGGAAAAGGGGAAGGCAACCCTGCCCCAACTTTATCTCTAAGCCACGCGCTAATTTGAAAATAATGCTCCCCAATCATTTTCACATTTTTTCACATTTCCAGGCACTCTTTAGCCTTCTGCGCGATCGGCGTGGAGTGAGCAATAACGTAGACAACCCCATTGGTTTACCTTGTGGAACATAGTTGCTGGCTAGTCGGCCCTCCCACTTGTTGATTGTCTGTATAATTACATAATATTGCATAATTTTGCAAACAGTACTCGGTCGCTTTGGGATTTCTGCTCTGTTAGCTACGAAGAGTCTCGGAAACTCGGAGTCTTTGGGGTCTCATTATCGTCGGCTGACCGACGATCTTCTTCGTTTTCGCTTTCAGTATCAGTGCACAATGTAGTACTTAAATAATAGAAGTTTAATAGCGTTTTGTTTGGTACCGGCCGTATTTGCAAGTCTTTATTTTCTGCCGTTGCTGCTTCTACTTGCTGTTTTTGCTGCTTTTGGACTACTAATGCATTCAGCTGTATGATTTTTGTCAAGGTTATCCAGTTGGCTGTGTTAGCGGATATAATGACATGATGCATATGGTGGAAGCCAAAGTCAGCATCAATTTCGGTTCTCTGGCGTTTCTTTGCCTGTTTGATTTTTTTCTTTTCGCTGTTCGGGAGGAAGTTCATTTTTAAGAGCGTTGTAATTGTGTGTAGTTCGTTCAAGTTCGCTGCCTTAGTCATTTGGCAAGAGCCTAACGAACTTTGCAGAACTTTTCAGCCATCCAGCGAATTGCAATATGTGTGCAGCAATGTTCCCTCACATGGCTTTGGGGCTTCGGACTGGCTAATTTAGCTCATTAATCATCGAGCGGCGGCTGCGGGAGAAAATCGCTCCGAAAGCTGATTACACATGCACGGCCCACCAAATCAAAGTTGTGCCAAAAGGCTCCACCACATGAAGACATCTGTTCCAAAGCCAGTGAAATGTATCTGCAAACAAATGAAGTTGTCTGCCAGGCAACTCATTCCGATTCTAAGGCTCCTCACTGCACGTCTAGTAGAGTCATCAAGTCCAGGATTGATCATTGATCTTTTGGCACTCAATCCTCCGCCTCCTCCTCGTCGTCTGCTCACGAATTATAAATAGTGCAAATGCGTGCAGTGCATCATCATCATTAGTTTTCGGCCAAAAACCGTGGCAACAGACTTGTCTAAAGTCTGGGTCTAGCCGCTTCTCGCCTCCCTTATGTTGCCCTAAAACTTGCTTTGGCAATTATAAGAGTCTATGTGTCTGACTTTGGTTTCGCCTGCTGAATTGTTTCAATTTGTTTGGTGTATGGTTACTTACTAAAGCTTGAAAATTTAATATTTATATTTAATACTTGAAAAATTCAACAAATTAAATAACACTACATTAAACAATAAAGAAGAGAAAAAAATCTAACAAAATCTCTAATTGTATTTCAATTATAGAAAAATGTTTCAAAAAAGACACATTAGTCATTCTGAATATAAGGCAGCGATTAAAGTTATTATCCCCTCAAAATATATTCCAATTGATACAAGTTCACTTGTCCTAAGCACCCGTTTGTTCGTAAGAGTATTGGCAATTCCCCTGGCAACCCATCGACTTCTACGTGTCCTAAGTCTTTCGTTTCGTTACGTTTTGTGCTGCAAGTCAGGCATTTTCTAATTGCAAGTTAATTTCTTGTTGCGAACATAAATTTAACATTCTAATTGAGTTATCAACCGCAACATGTACATACACACTCCAAAAAAATAAAAAAAAACGAAAACAACCGCGACAGGAGTGGATGCGGCGGTAAAACAAGTAGGAGAAGGAGATGCCGACGCCGGACAACTTTTACAGCTTCTCATCTCATCGTCCTCAAACCGTGTTCACTTTGGGTTTTCGCTTCCAAACTGGCTACGCATGTGAAAAATGGCCTACACATGAAGCCACTGAGCTTGTATTCCGCTCCTCTGCTGCTTAGCTGGCTGCTTTTCCGACCACAAAAGTTGCAACAAAGCCACAAGCGTCCGGGTAAGTGCAGTAATTACATTTCGGTGTGTGTAAGTTTTTGGGCCTCTGCTAATTTGCCTGCTGCTTCTGTTTTTCTTATTTAGTTTTAGGCATTTATAACTAATTTTGCTGCCGGCTTCTGCGCTTCTCCGTTGAAAGAATTTTCCAACGTGCAAATATGCACTTTGGCATGGCTCGTAATTAATTTACTTTGTGTGTTTGCCCAATGGCAGCCGCAAAGGAGAACGACACACACGAAAATATGAAAAAAATCCATTACGCAAATGTTTATGACCAAAATGGTCAGCGGGCGAAGAAGCAGCGGTGGCAAGAGCCTCTTCATCTGCTGCCAATGCAAATAGAAAAGATTTGCCAAAGCCCCCAGATGCGTGTGCCCCAAAACTCAAGCTGCAGATGGAAAATCGAGGATGGAGGATGGGAACCGAGTTTCAAGTGAGCTTCTCTCACATACATCATAACATTGTATTGCATTTTCGCCCGGACCGCCTTCCAATGTTTCCCCGTTCGAAATTAGTTTTCTTTTTCCGCAGCATCTTGTCATCAACGGGATTTTGGAGGCGTGATTGTATCGAAGGTCGTGGCGAAATGGAGATGTTGCAAGAACATTAAAGCGTTCGCAGAAGATACTTTTGGCGCACCATTTATGGGTGCTTCATGCTAGGAAACTAATGACACTAATATAATCGTAATCATAAGTGGAAGTTATGGCTTGGTAGGTGAACTACAAATACCCAAAGATCCAAATTGTTCAAATAAAATTCGAAATTAATTACTCAAAGCTGCTTTAGATGTTATCCATATCGCGTATAGTAACTTGATCCGTCGTTATCTGAGGTGTATTAAATATTTGAATTTATTTTCATTAGTTTCTCATATGCATAAATAATTATGGCTATTCAAAAAGTGGATTTTTAGCATTCGTTTTTTTAAGTTAAGTTTTATTTTTATGGTTTTCTAATATTCACTAGATTTTTCCTAAAGGCAGAAATTCGATATGCATTTAAATCATATTCTCCACTAAGATAAAAACTGTGACCAAGAGAATATTTTTAGATCTACTATTGGACTAATCCAGTGGAATTCCTTACCCGTTACCAGCTCGTTTCATATTCATAAATTTATTAGCTAACGCTACCAACTTGCCGCTCGAAGACATCATTTTCAAAAGTGGCCCAAATTCGAGCCGCTGTTGTTGCCTTCATTTTAATCAAACATTTAGTTTATCGTCTCACATTTCAACTAATTAACACTACGACGGGACCGCCTCTTTAAGCTGTGAGATCTCCAACCTGGCTCTTGAATGTTTTTTGGCTGGCTTTGGCTTAGCCAGCCTTCTGCGGTGCCGGCATCGACTAAATCGACTGATCGACTAAACGAAAATCAGCTTAAAATCATAAAAAACGCACTTAAATAAAATTTAATATTCAAATATTGACATTTAGTGCCATGTTAGCAGCAACTTAGGTGTTTTCTTCGCCTTCTCTCTTTATCCCATATTTTTCGAGCTGCCCTCCTAGACAATAAGCCTTAAATTATGCATGTGGATTGAACGAGAGACGCCGCAATTCGCTTAGCATTAACTAATTGATCTGCATTAATTTCAGGCCGCGACTAAAGACAAAGACCGAGCAGGTGAATCGCGTATGCTGGGTATACTTAACGTAGTTCGTATTTGTATTATGATTATTATGAGTTTTTTCTCCTATTAAAATTATGACATCATTTAAATATTTTCGCCGTTGTTGGCGAGATTTTTGTGTAAACTGGTTTAGGCTACTCACAATTTTCGTCGCTCTTTCTGTCGCTTTTATTGTTGTTGGGCAATTATGCATGCCCCCAAACCCCAAACCCCATAATTCATAAATTCATTTTGCGCCCAAATTCGAAAATGCGGAAGCGCTTTGATTTGCTGATGCTTTTGGGGCCATATCATACATATCTTATCAATAATGCCAGATTTTCAACGCGCAAATGGTCTTGCCTTCTTGTCGCATATGAAATTATTAGAGCCATAAACTTTTTATGCCTGCTCAATATTTAGCTCGTAAAATATTTATTCTTTTCGTCTGTATATACATATGTTATGTGTGTATGTAGTTCGAGTTATTTGATTGTGGGGATCATGGAATAATAATATAAATATCAGATTGCTTACCGCATATGGATTATCCTGATTCATCATTATGGTAATCGTGAATCGCTGAGCCCGTGGTGCTCAACCAAAAGAACTGAAAGGAAAGCGACAATACAGTTGTACATATTTATTCGCCACATATAAAGATTGTAAATTGTAGTAACGCTAGACTTAGAGACAACAAAAAAGTAAAGATAACCTATACCAAAAGTGAACTGTTTGCTCAAATGACCTCTAAATGGCTTGGTACTACTTTTTATATGATCAGGTTATTTCGATGCTCAAGGGTGGGCCAATATCCCTGATATTTGATCTGCACTGGTTTAATCGAGCTTTTGCCTTACACTGATTGAAGAATAGCTCCAAATCCGCTTGGTACTCTGACATTTAACCACGCTGCCAGCTAATAATAATAATAACCATAGTAATATTATTATATATCGCGATGCAAATGCTGGCGGAACTGGGCTGCTTAGCTGCACCTAAAAACGAACGACGAAGACAATCAGCTGCCTCACATCAGCGGCTCTCAAGAAGAACCCCCAGAACAGCTCCGTGAGTCACCCTGCATGGAGACCCACTTCTGGGCAGAAGACTCGGACAGGTCGGATCCCCACCACCCGCCCCTCGCAGCGAGGAGGCATGTTAACTGACAACAGGTGTTTGCTGCTTGCCGTTTGTCTTGAAACCTTGCGGCCTGCTTGCCACATTTGCATTTGATATTTTGTATGCTTGTTTTGCTGCCGCTGTTAACGCGTCCGCACTAAATACTTTCACACATTGCGCCCCCTTTCTGCTCTCCTTTGGCTTTTCCGGCCTGCGACGCGGACCCCTCAAGGATGTGGACTGTTCAAGTCAGCACACGACCTTGATGTGTTAATTTCCCAGCCACTTCTGTCAGTCATCCGCCCGAGATACACTTTTACAATTGTATTACAATAAAGGGAACTATCTGAAAGCCTATACAATTGAACATGTATGTTTAAATTATCTTCATACCATGTAAAAAATAGTAAGGATAGTTAAGGTTCCTATTTCTATGTATTTCATAGCTCTATTATTATATATGGATGTTATTCTAAGCCTCCTTAAATTGTACTAAGTTGATAGGACTTCAGTGTGATGCATGATATCCAATTTGGCATTAGGTGCATACCTTTTTTCAGAGTGTTGGTCTAAGGAACAGCCTCAGGAAAGAGCTGTGATCTTGAATGGTGCCAGCCAAATCAACCTGTAAAGAAGATTGCCCCAGCTAACTAGAATAAGTGCGCACTCTGCGACTTGTAGAACATGGCAAACTTACAAGGCACTCGCCATAAGTGCGAGTATATGGGTTCTGCCTATATTTGCGACAAATGCAAAAGCAATCCAAGTTAGATTCTTCATTTGCCTGCAAGCGAGTCAGGGCAAAGTGCACTTTAAAAAATAAGCAGCGTTATAGATATACATCTTTTAAATTTCCAAAAGTCACTTCTTTGTGAATATACTTAAAAAGTGCTTTTCTCATTGAATTAATTGAATGTTATATAAATTATTATTTAAGCTGCAGCTTCAAGCCAACTGAAATTGCCAGCTTAAATATTCTAAGAATTATTTGATCAAAATAATTACTTTTAGATCATTTTAAATGATCACGACCTTGATGGATTAGACAGCCCCACTTTCCTTTTTGTCCCTTCACTATTGAGCGCAATAATTTCTTTCAGTGCCGCAGTTAATGCCATTCCCATGGATCTCGCCTGCGTTTTCGAATTTTTGTAACAAATATTCTGGCAAATAAAGCTTTACACGCTATTTGCATTATAAAGCAAACATGTGCGGCGACTATATCTGTGCAGGCCATCTCGCTCGCACTTGACTTACATTGATTCTGTTATATAGTCGTAAAGTTTATTTGCCCTGCCCTTGCTGTTGTTGTTGTTGATCTAGCCATGTTTTATGGCCACACTAAAAAGTGCACTGGTCAACAAAGATCGGCCAGAGAAAACTTTCTCACAAAACCGTACAGCTGGGGGCTATAGCTCCTACTGGGCTGTCGTATAAGTGTCATATAGGGGAGTGTGTATATGGTTTGTATAATTAAATCATACAAACCCCGCCGACAGTCGTAGACAGTTCGTCAGTTAGTCGGATTGTCAAGCGTTATCTGGCGTCGCCATCTTCATCTTGACTTTTTTTGTTTTATGAATTCTATTCGTTAATGAAATTCACATGTTCCCCATCTACAACTCCGAAGCCCCATCTCTATCCCCGTTTTTATGTCCGCATGATGGATGTGTCTCAAAAAGGCCGTCAAATGTTCGTTCCGTTTCTTCGATATTGAACCTTTGAACTTACCTGCTTTTACTAGCCGATCAAGTTAATCCAATTTATTTGCTTAGTGTTTCTATTGCGTTGCGCACTTAAGGTCTGCGTCTCCTAACATTGTGAACTTTCCGTTTAAGGTTTTGTGTATTTTCGTGTATTTGCTTGCTATTATTTTTTGTTCACCTTGCGCCAATAAAACGTCACTTGAGCGTATAGAGTTGTTGCTGTTTTTGCTCAAATTGCACTTGACTTTTAGAACTTTAGGCGAGCGTGAAGCATGTTTAATATATATCTTTTGGGCTGTTTGAGTATGTGTGTTTTTGTATCTAGCAGGGTGTACATATATCACAAGAAGGCAATATTTTGTATAATTTTTTATTGTAATACAAAGTTTAAAGTTTTGCTGTATGGTTATTTTTTATTTAGCTAGAGATATTTCCGTGGGACTTTATTTGGTGCTGTTTTTACGCTTTCTGTGTGCGATTAATGCGATTTTTTATAGAGTGACCACACCTTTGTGTAAGGGCACTCCTGGCTGCGCACGCGCACTTGCCGTAAATTTCTTTATTTCCGCTTTCGTTTGCCGCTTTTGAGCTCTTTTTGCAGTGACGTATTGCAGACTGAACTCTACTATTTCAGTTGGCACTACATATATTCGTAGTATTGTTACAATTCATTTTATTTAACTGAGTAACTTTTAGATCTTAATTTGCATGTGCTGATTTTTAGCGGCGGCCAAAACAACGTAACCCCTGGGACGTAAGACGGAGACGACGCAACGACGACGGCGACGTGCGATCGAGCGTGCGAGCAAGAAGCGCGAGCTATCACTAAAGACTGATGTTAAGCAGTTCTGCAAAGTGCTCACACCGCTGCGACTCGGCGACTCAGATGCTTTGCAATATCATCCGACGAACGCTCGGTAGCACACTGAGCTGAGACTTCGGCTACCAGAGAAGTAGCAACAACAATATCTCTGGCCGGGGAGATGATACTACTATAAACAAAAACTACAAACTGGTCGAAGAAGCAGTAACAGAAACCGAAACAAAAACAAAAGACTGCAAAAGCGACAAGCTCGAGCCCAGCTGGGGTGCGATTGTGTGTGTGAGGAAGAAGACGATTCCGATTCTCTCTAACGGTGATACACCCGAGCACTCAACCCCCTACCGAGAAACAACCAGGGAGAGAGAGAGCGAGAGTGAGACTTGAAAGAGCGACTTTGAGTCAAATTGCCTGTCTGTGTGAGCCGCTGTTTGAGTGATGTTAACTCGAATCCGAGTCGTTTCGGCTATTGAGTCGTATTCACAGATCGAGCTGAAACTGAGTAAATGCATATGAACATATATTAAAAACGTATAATTACTACTTAAATACAAACTATAGCTACACAAAAGGCAAATTTATATCTTGTTTGCAATATACATATGTATGAAAAGCACAGTTTATATCTCGGTTAAGATAAAATAATAAAATGTTAGTAATTGCGAACAAATATAAGTCGTTTAAGATGTAGTCTAAGTCTATTTGGTGTGTTGCTTAATATTACCAATTTTAAGGTTTTCCTTTTACTGTTTTTATCTCTACTTTATTTATAATCAATTTGATTCTTTAGTTAAATATAATATAATTACAAAAATACAACGATTGTTAAGGAACATAGTTTTGTTGATTTAGTGTCCAATGTTTTATAACTTGGGAATATTAGTGGCAAACTGTTCAAATGTGGTATATAGTGAATTAACAATAATTCTTACTTTGTTAGTTTATAAAAATAGGATACGATTCAATATGTAGTGCTTCCAAGTACATCACTATTTTTCCAGTTGCTCACTTTGAATATTGCACTCGATTGTTTTTCTCGATCTCTCACCATTTTGTGCGGCATTTGAGTGCTTCACTCACAGGGCACACACACTCGTGAATATATCTACTCGAAGAATTCGTTACCACATTTGATTGGCTCGATTAACACAATCGGAGCACCGTTATAACCAGTATACCCACACAGACAACCGGTAAAGAGAGCGGCGTGCTCGTGAGAGAGCAATCCACCAACACCAGCGCAAGTCGTGATCGTGCTGCAGTCGTCGTCGGGTGTTATAGATAAACGAGCCGATCCCGTTTGCCGTGGGCGAAAACGAGACCGGACTATAAGGCCGTCTCCCGTGCATCGGGCGAGTTATATACCCGGCATATATGTTCTCGTTTCGCTGACCAATGCAGAGCAGCTGGCTGAGAGCTACCCATGCAAACGAGAGCGATCAATGAGAGCGATCACTCACACAGACGCATCCATCGAAATCGTATTAGCGGCTTGCCAGTGGGCGTGGTCTATCGATCGGGGAGTTGTACCCACCACCCACCTCCCCCGAACCCAACAAAAGTCCATCGAGCATTGCCCACATCCAGCGATCTCGACTGAAAGTGCGAATGAGAGGGACTAAGTGTCTCAGAAAGAGAGGGGAGTACGTAAGTCTCGAGTGATGGAGTTTTCCTAACGGTCTGCAACTTTTTCCTTTTTTTTGCGCATCTTCCACTAGTTTTTTCGCCCGTTTTGCAGTTGTCAAGCTG
Source organism: Drosophila simulans (assembly GCF_016746395.2). Lineage (NCBI taxonomy): Eukaryota > Metazoa > Arthropoda > Insecta > Diptera > Drosophilidae > Drosophila > Drosophila simulans. The sequence continues at coordinate 20,272,612 of NC_052522.2, forward strand.
TCATAGTTTCGATCATTAAATGCGATATCTGTTGATAGCCATAAGACATTTTACGATATTACTAACATTGTTAGCTGGCGCCCCTAGTGCGAAAGAGAGACAAACTCGCCGATCCGCCAGATTCCAGATGCCATCCGCGGGATTAATGTATCATAAATAGCTTAGTTTCTGGAAATTATACCTCGACCGTATGGTAATCGCTAAGTATAAATTATAATTAGCCATCTTTATGCTCAAGATCTACAAAATTGAATAGTTGCAGTCGCCGGTGTAATACCAATTGATTGGTAAATAGTTGCCGTTGGTAGTATCGGTCATTAAGGTCTATGAATATTCATACCCACAGCTCTTAGCGCATAAAGTGTTTTTGCGACGAACAACGATATTTGCACGTTGTATTAAAAATATTATATAGGATTATTTACATATGTAAGATCATGTAGTTCGATTGGAAATAGGTTTCGCAACAAAGATCGATCAGTCTGGTAAATAGATATACTGTTAAAATTGTATTGGAGCGACCATTATAATGGGATAGATGTATGATAGAATTTTATGAACATGAACTAACAAAACTTTTTATGTCAAACTTATTACAAAATACAATGTAAATAAGGAAATGTTTTTGGTTTCCCCTTTTGATTGTGCACTACTAATGATACTTCATGTTCTCAGTATTGTTCCATCGATATTACTCAGTTCCCATAACAACAGCCCTTTTTGCCACGACAAAGACTTTCTTAATGAAATATTTTACAGATGTAAGTATTTTCCTTGGCATTTTGCAATGGGCGTGAAGCCAGCTTATTTCGTGGCTCAATACGATTTCTATACTAATTTTCCCACTTTTCCCGCTTTCTCCACGCACAACGTCTTATCCCATTTTGACTTTCGGTAGGAAAATGTCACAGAAGTTAATCCAATTTGCTGTTTTACGACAGGGCACAAAACAGTGGAAGCCCGCAGCTCGTTATCATCCTGTTCGATGCTCTTTGGAAAGGGTAACCCTTCTTCTGCCTTCGGTCGGGAAACGCCTCTGATTCTTGCGTTTCCTTCGGAACAGAAATGGGGTGTTTTAAACCCATTACAAGGGCCCTTACCAGAAGGAGTTCGCTTTCCTCGTTTTCCTCTTGCGGTTTTCCGATTGCGGTTTCCTTTGCACCCGCACTCTCAGCCAGATACTTTACACAAATGTTCACGCTTTAATTTTTGGTCCTTGGCATTTGCATATGGCCAGAAGGAGATGGAGTATGCGGGAAAGGAAAGGGGCTAGGTAGTGCCTGCTAATCCCTGGTGAGCAACAGATTATCCCCGACAATTGTTTGTTCTTGATTTGTTTGTTATGGGTGCACAGCCGGGACTAAATGGTGATTCTCCATTCTTTCTATTAATCTACACTGGAAAAAACGTAACAAAGATAAAGTCTTATTAAAGTAAAAGTCAAGACTTTAATACTTGTGTAGAAAATTGATTAATCATAATAGTCAAGGTAGGAGTTTATTGAATTATGACTACAAGTTCTATTTTTCATACTAATAGTACATGGGCTCTATCAATTTCGCGCAGTGTATATTTTCACAAAAATGCTGCCTTACAATTGCAACAATTGCAGCAGGGAAATGCTCAAGGGGTTTCCTCTCTCTCGCCGCCTTTCTTTTCCTCCGCTTTTCCGCTGCGGCCTCGCCCCTTTCTGGTTACACTTTAATGCGTTCTAATGTATGTGACTTTTGCCGGGATTTCTCGTTTGCCATTTGCCGCCGCCGAAACTCGAACTTCGAGTGACTTGCAGAATGCGGAATCGGTGAATTCGGAGCGGAATGTGTATGAAAATGGACTAAAGTCGTCCTGACAATCGGACATCATCAATCACCGGCTCGATTTGTGTTTCAACCCAGCATGATCGGGCCCCTTTCGATCAATATAAATATTTCTGCTGAAATTAGGTTACAGGCAAATTGTGTCCATACGAGGACACAAGGCATCCAGTTTCGGATGGATGCGCTGCAGTTGCAGCTCCAGTTTCAAAAAGAAAGAAAAGGAAAACTTATGTCATGCCAGGCTACCTTTGGTTCGGTTTGTGAGGACTGCGTGTACAATAAATTAATTATAAATGCATTAATCACTGCCAAAATCAACAACAATCGTAGCTGTATATTTTTTATATTTTTTTGACAAATACTGACATGAGTGCTCCTCGCTAGCTGTTCGTCTCATTTCATTTGGATGGCGGTTCGGTTTTTGGCTTGGTTTTCGGTTATCGGTTTTCGGTTTTCGGATTTCGATTTGGTTTTGGTTCGATTCATTCTTTCAGGCAGCGCGTGAAATGAAAACAAAAATTTAAAACACGTTTTCGCGCTTATTTCTGGCTAATTTATGCGTTCGATTTGAATTCGCCTTGTTGTTGGCTTCGATTCGACAGAACTCTGTCTTCAAATTACACTCTCGCAATGTGGGTATTGCAAAAATAAAGCTAACCATCGAGGATTCAGGGTTCAGAATCTACATATATGTACGAGTTCAAATTTTGTACAACAATTAGGGTTAATTTCATGCTACAAAGGCTTTCTACAGACTAAAATTGACAATTATATAAATCGAAATTAAATACTTTCGATATTTAATATTTCAGAGCATTCCCAGTTCGTCGACGATTTTGAGAACCCCTAATTCATTTCTCAACCGAGTTTGATTTTGATTGAAAGCCAACAAAGAAACGAAAGAAAACAAAATTGATTTCCACCTTGCGGCAGTTGGATGCCCGATGCTCTTTGCATGTTTCACATTTGGCAGCCTCAGTGGTTTTGGTTTATTTGGAATTCGGTTTCGGTTTGCAGCTTTCCGTTCGGATGGCTTTTATGCGGACGGAGAAGTATGCAAATGAGATCATTGATCTGCTTTTGGTATCGATTTGTTTTTGAAGAGTTTGGAAAACTTGAAACCAAATCATATTTGACCCTTAGGGGTCGCCACATGCCAAAATTAACGAAAACAGAAATGTTAATTTCGGCATATGAAAAATGTGAACTGTTGACCATATCTCTCCATGTATATTTATATATTTTTTTTTTTTTTGGTCACTTCGCATTAGACGGTTGCCTTTGCTCCCTGTCCCCGTTCTACGAGCGCGAATTTGAATTTAATCAAATGAATTATGATTGTCAATGGAGCGAACTGCGCGATGATCAATTTGGACCCCGACTCCCCATGTGAAATCGTGGACAGTGATAAATTGGCAGATCAGTCGGAACCCTTGGGCGATATCAATCAGCTTTGGAAGTGGTCCAAACAAATTGCTCCACAATTCGGGCTGCCCAAAGAAGCGGTATTAATCCTACACTTTATGGCCGGACTAGAATATATCCCAACATAATGGGCCATCCGAGAACAGCTTCCGTTTTGTCAAAAACCAGCCATTAGCTTTTCCCTTTCTAGAGTTTGTTGCGTGCACAAAAGTCGGGCATTGTTGTAGTTTGTCTTTTTTCCGCTGCGAGTGGAGATTTTTCCCAAATGTGGCCGTAAAATGTGAACGAGTCGAACTTAAAGTGCCATATTTAACAATTGTTCCACACACTTGGACTTGGACGTGGATTCGGTGGGAACCTGGCCGAAGTTGACATCACACATCAGGGGCGAAGAAAAGCCAACTCTGTCCATTCGGACCGATTTCAATGTGTAATTGTAACGCCTTTGTTGTTGTGTTATTAACACCTTGCAGCCAAATGGACTATGAAATTGTTGTTGCCCCTCCAGGTGCGAAAGGTTTTTAACCTTAGCTGTAGCGGTCCGAAAGGTGTTCCAGAAAAACAAAGCTTTCGGTTCACTCTCCTCACTTGGCCCGCTCCACGGAATTTCGTGAATTTATGCATAATGGACATACATTAAATTCATAACATCAAGTTGGTCGATTTGTTGGTCCCACAAATGAACTTCGGGCTCCTCTGCAGCCGCCGATGCTGTGAAAGAAGCCCATTTTAGTGGGTCATAAATGGAGTACGATTTTTCACAGCTGATTCCGAGAAACGCTTGCCCTGAATGGCACCGCTCTGTATTTCTGTATTTTCTGGATTCGCCGAGTGGGTGATTCAGTTCACCGGTCCGAGATTTCTTAATTGGAATCGCAGCGATTGGAAGGTGGAGACTAGATGGGCACGGAATCTCTATAATGTCGGTTCTTTAGAATTTTGGAGTACGTTTCGGTAGGAGGGTTATTAAAGATTTAATTTAGAAGTACTGCCTTATTAGGACACTTGAAAATGATTGAAAGATTTATTTATTAAACATGTTATAATAGAAATATATGAATATTTGTTATACGAGCTTAACTTGTTCATGTTTTAGATGTATGAGTTCTAACTTAAGATTTTTGTGATTTATTTGAGTAAATTCGTATCAGAACTTGACACCCAGCACTCCCAGAGCATCTTGAATTCGACGATGGCAGCTTTTCCGCATTTCCCATGGCCGGGTTATGTGAGAAAGTAGCCGGCCTGCGCCAACAGATGGGCAATAAAATGGCCAGGCCCACAAGGCGCATCTGGGAGGATGGGAAGGCAGGAGGACATGACTTCAACCTGCCTGAACTTCAAAGTGGGGCGATGCAGCCACCAGGCAGCAGGCACCTGCACTGGGTTAGCTCCCTTGCCTCCAAGTCGGCCGTGGCATAGCAAATCATTTTGAAATGAATCATATATCTCGGACCATGACACGAAGACCCAGAGATGAACTTGCGCCGGGGTGCTGCAATGGGGCGTTGACTGCGTGCCGACAATAAAACTGTGAAGATGTATAAATCAAAGCGCTGGCGATTAGCCGGGGGAAAATCGTATAAAATATGTTTTCAATTTTCCCGCTGCCACACTGGAATTGGAATCCAATTTAATAGATGGATTGTCTCGCCTTTCCACCAAGCCCGCGCTGAACTTGACCCAATGATATTTAGTTAGCCAGGCGACGACTCCGGCCAAGACAAAGGCAATGTCGGCCAGGAAAGTGGCAAGTCAAAGGCAGTGGCAGTCGCATCTGCATTATGGCAATGCGGAGTATTGTGTTGCCTCTTCTTTCCCATGTTGCCAGTTAGCCAGGTTGCCTGTTGCCGCTTGCCAGTTGCCAGTTGCCAGTTTGCCCATTCGAGCTGACAAATGACTAAGGTCGCCGCGCGTTTGCAGCACAATTGGCCCGATGGGGCGGTTTCTGTTTGGACGGGGCGGTAAGAAGGTCGTCGGATCGCTGCAGTCGTCTTAGCCAGTTCCAACTCTGATGCATCACACACCGCTCGGCAGCTGCGGTTGCGCCGGACGCCATCGAACACTTGAAAATAAATGAGAATAATATTCGAAAAATGAACTACTTTCAAACTAAAAATTGTAATTACTAACTAAATAGAACGAGATGTCTGTTTGTAAAAATGAACGAGATTTTTATATGAAATGTATGCAGATAGCACATTTAATAAAAGTAATCATGAATTCTTAATTCAAGAATTCATCTCAATTTCTTACTTATTACTTGTTTTCAATTGGTTATTCTAGTCGATGAAAACTTGGAGAAGATTGTAATTATTTCTAACCTGGATTGGATCAATCTCGACTAAAGTTTTGGTTTTATTGCGGCATTTTGAAAGGTCCTTTTAGGCTTAGGCACCTGAAACTAACCATATCTTCTCTAAGTGTATCCGTAGCTAAAGAAACCTCAACTTCGCATCCGAGCAGGTGTTCCGCTACATAGAAAAGACACAGAAATCTCAACTGAAGCTGTTTGATGCGCACGAATTCCGTTTTTAGCTGAAGCTTAGGCGATGCCAGTTTTCAGTTTTCCATTTTGCTGCAATAAAATTTTAATAAGATTTTTCCTCTAGAATATATGTGCACACATAGCTAAATCGTGATGCAGCTCATCGCTCCAAACTGCCCAGTTTTTTGCAGCGTTTTGTGTGGCAATCGATCGCAGCTCCATTTTTGTATGCCTTCGCCTGGCGAAATCCAAACAAAACTCCGCACTTTTGAAGGCTCTCCATCTGATGCCTCCATATAATATTGATTATTGAGTAGATCTGCACGTGTGTGTCAGTGTATTGTTAATGCAAATTGTGCTAAAATCGCTAAACGTTGTTAATGACAGTCGACGTCGACTTCGAGCCGAGTGTTGAGCTGAAAAGATGGCGATAGATGCACTTTGGGTGTGTCGGCTGTTTGTCTAATAGAATAAAACGCAATCAATATATTTGTATATTATATAGACAATAATTGCAAAATAAACGATCGGACGATTGTGTGGTTAATTGTTCGATGTCGTCAAATATGAACACGTACAGAAATACAGATATACGACTTCTACTGCGCTTGATATGAAAACATACTAATTGGTAGATAAACTTTAAGGTCGCAGGTCAAAAACTTCGATAGATCAATATGGATTAGTTTATTTTAGTTTTGGATCTAAAATGCAATGCTTCGAAGTCTTTTCCCAGGTTTGAAAGATATAAATGCTTGAGGGTCTCCTTCCCACATGTTATCTGCCATTTGTACTCAACTAAATCTTGATGCTGTCAAAATTTGTTAGTTTTCCGAAACGAAACTGGCAATTAAGCCGCAGTTTAGCCGAATACCCTTCTGGATCTTGATCGGCACTAACTGTTGACCCTCACGCTTGATCACTCAATTAGCCTGACCGCACACGGAGCTCCTGCTCCTGCTCCTGCTCCTAACTAATAACTCGGAGGCTCTACGTCCAGATGTTCCTGAGATCGCCCACAGCCGTCAACACTGGAGTATAAAAATGTATTATGTCCACCCGAAAAGGCAGGGGTGTGGCTCAAAAAAGAGATGTTCGAGGGATAAAGAGGGAAATCATAAAATTTGAAATGGAGAAAAAAGAACGAACCTGACTAAGCCGCAGATGATGAAAAGAGCGTGTGTCGCAGATTAAGATTTCCATGTTTAGTTGAGAAAATAATGCAGAAATCATGAATGTAAACGGCAATTGTCATTGTTTCGGGGCGACCCAACCTAAACAAGCAATAATATTTGCCTTTCGGCATTTTGCGCATTTAGGGCGCTCACGCATGTAATTAGGAATAAACTGAACTGAGGCGAATATGCAAACTGAATGCTCGAAACCGAGGTACACCGAAATCCGAATCGGCATGCCACAGATAATATTTGGTCCTCAATGCCTAAATCCTCGTTCTCGTGCGTGTGTACTTAGCAAAGTCGCTGGATTTTCGAAACACTCGTCGCTTGGGAAAATGTGTGCCAACAAAGGGCTTATTTAAATGTGCATTAGAGCCCCTCGCCTTAACCCTAAGTCGTGTCACATGTCAACAATTTTCCAAAACGACGATCTGGAAACTTCCTGTCCGGCGATTAAAGAAAGTTCCTGGCTAAATACGAAAAAGAGGAACTACGAGTTTTCAAAATTTCCCTCAGGCACACGAAAAGACAGCCGACATATGGTCGATTTTATGGTCAAGAGGAGCAGAGCGATCCTAAATTGCCACTGGTAGTTAGTTCGGGTTTTTCGGCCCTTAGCCTATTGATACAGTCATTAGGCTACCGATCATCCCCTGGTTAATTGCCCTGAAATTAGGCTGTCATCGTCATTTAGTTTCAGGAAGTGCAGGAAACATCGCTGTGGGTCTCGATCATCGATTTGCGGCCGAAAGGCTTCTGCTGCCGTCAGCTGTTGGTAATCCCTAATAGTGCGATCATTATAATAGCATCATCGTCTATTTGCAATCAAACAAACTCACACAGTTTTTCGTTGATTAATAAACTGCGGATTATTCACCATACCGCAAAGCTGCCAGAGCTTCTTGTTAATGAGCTCCATCGTGATGAGTTTCTCGAATGTCGAATGTCGAAGTTTGATGTCTGAGGTCACGCCATGGATTTATTTCCATCGCTCACGGATCATATTTCTCGCAAGGGGGCGGTAGCCCAACACCTGCGTATTAGCCGATCAACCGTTGAAATTTCCGCATTCCGCTGACCCACAAAGGTGGCCACAAGATCTCGCTCCACGACCGCCCAAAAATCAACTGGCTATCCAAGATCGCGCCGATATATTTTCCCTTTTGTGCATAATAAATCACACACTTTTTCTTTCGCTGCTTTGGCGTGGGAATATGAAAAAGCGGTGAAATAGTTTCAATAATCAACGGAGAAACAAAAGCCTAATCAATTAAAGTCTCTTATCATTGCGGTGCATCAGCCAGCGCTAACGAATAATATTTTTTCGGTTGTTTCTCGGCCTCTTATTATTGAAAGTGTTTTGTGGAGCTCACGATATGCTTGTAAAACAAATCGAAATAGTGGAAGGGGACAAGAGAGAGAGAAAGATTCGACTTACACATACCCTATATAAATATAACTTTTGTTAAAAAGCTAGATGTGGAAAGAAAACTATGAGTTTTCTAGAGCTATAATGGATGGTGATGAGCGGGAGATTAGACTTATTGATTAAGGAAATAAAATTAAACCTAATATTATAGAATTATCATACATCCTATAAATTCAATAAAATATTTGGCCGCAACATTTGCGCACCCACAAATTTAATAAACCCTTTTAATTCAGTACTTGCAGGGTATCAAGTTTTTCGGGGCTATTCGAAACGAGTTTCTGTTTGATTGAAAATCCAATTACCGATCATTGACAGTTACGTTGAGTTTGTTGTACTAATTTCGAGATCTGGAGGGTATCGACGGCCGATCCGTGGTGGAAGGACATTCATCAATCAAGCCATGGCCGACAGCCCATGCAAAATTATATCATGTGTTAAAAGTTATGACGGATCATCGGAGGTGTAAAGTGTCGTTGGCACTGCCCTCCTTCGATTTGGCTCTTCCTTTTATGGCTTTGTCTTTCTTTTTTCGCACAGCTTGAGTTTTTGGTAATACATCCACTTTTCCATCCATTACTCATCGCATTCAACGATCGGCGGAACAAAAAATAAATACGCCCAATCAAAGCGATCTTTCGACGCAAACAAAAGGATCGTTCGAGATTTTTATACAACGCTTTTTGATTCCCAATTGACAGGCGGCATACAAATCCCCCGATTGTTGTTATAAATTGGCTCAAAACCCATGCACAATGCACTCGGCCATCAATCATACAACGCAACTTATACTGGCACATATGTATCTGATATGTTATAAATGTTTTCATTCCGGGCAGTTCGTTAAACCGAAGAGTTCTCACCTCGGAGCTAAGGGCGATTCCACCTGCGTATCTCCTCGGATGTCGAATCTATGAGATTCTTCGCCAGTTTAACCTTAATTGACTTGACGCAAGTTAAACTTTATCGGGCTGTGTCTATCTATCGTATTTTCTGCTGTCAAAGCTTAATATCTGTGCCTATCAATTGTTTTCGCATCTGAGTTATCTTTTTTAATTTCAAGCCCGGCTTTGCCCTCTGACCCGGGTCAAAGTTGAGAGTGTGCGAGTGTGAGTGTGTATGGGTCTCCTTTTCTCCCCATGTCGCGTGTTTCATTAGAGGCGACAAACAAACACAGCCAGTCCACAGATTTCCAGCAATGATCAGCCCGCGGACCTCAACTCGCAGTCGCAGTCTCACATGCACAGAGAAAAAATACGATGGCTTGCCTAATAAATAAGTATTTTTTATATCCATATAGTCAGAAAAGTGTATTAATAAAGGGAACATTTTTAATTATATTTCAAATGTCTTCTTATAGAAGAAGGTAATAGTACCTCCAGAATTAGCTTTCTTTCTGTGCAGCATATAGCACACAGCGTATTGTGACCTCAAAAATAACGAACGTGCGGTAAAAGCGTCGCCAACCTCAGAGAGCTCTAACCTGGCCAAAAGCAACACACACTCGCACACTCCTTGGGCAAAGAGTCTTGGTCCAGTCAGCTAGAGTAGCAGCATCACAGGCAGCAGACTTCTCCTCCTCCCAGTTTCCTTTTTTTTATTTTGTTTTTTTTTTTTTGCGACGTGCCACACCTGTTTCATGTAGTCAAGCTCTTCTCTGCCTAGGAACCAGCCATCCAGAACAACACCTGGAGAAACTTATAGAAATTTGTCAATACAATTGTATTCAAAAGGGTTTAAAAGCTTCTAACTTTTTGTTAGATGTAGGTTTCTAAATTTAAATGTTCTCTTAATATGATTATTCTAAAAAAAACGTGATATATGTGTTATAATGCAGTTAACTGCATAATGAATTTTTTAGTTGCCTATATTTTTTCCATTGCAGCCAGCGCCTTGTGAGAACTTTTGTTGTTGTATTTTTCTTAAGTTGTAGTGGAGTTGGGGGGATGGACTTTGCAGGCAACAATTTTTTGGTCTCTAAACTGACCTTAGCCAGAGATCTGGCTTTGGGAGCTGCAAACGCATTTCTGATAATGATGGACTGTATTAACCGTTAGCCAAAGTTGAAGCCAGGCTGCTTCGGGCCAGGCCTTTACCACCATGCATGTGGCCATAACAACAACAAGCTGCGGCAATCAGTGGACATTTTAAGATTTTCCAACCTCTCTGGTGGGAAATTGCTGGCCAGGGTTTCGCCGAAAAATGAGCACCAGAGAAATGAAAATAGGGGGAGCTAAATAAAAATGAACGGAAAAAACCTTTGACAGCTGAGGCTTTTACTCTCAGTCTTTAATGTCGCCTGTCCCTAAACAATTTGAACTTGTCAAGCGTAATCAGTTTTCCTTTCATTTGCTCTGACATTTACCGCCGCCAACGAAGCCGACGTTGACGCATGGCCATGTCATCAGCTCCTCAGCTCTCCAGCTCCTTGGCCATCCACGAGACACCAACGTGTCCGGCTTCTTGGCCAGAAACGCAGACGTGGACGCAGCTCGGTGGCAATTATCAAAAAGCGCGCAGCTTTTCACACGCAGCCGATCGATCGCAGTCGCATTGCTGGGATGCTGCAGTTGCAGTTGGTGTCGGTTGCAATTGGAGTCGCACTAGTCGCAGATACAGCGGTGTCACTAATTACGGCTCATTATAGTGACCAAAGTGTAACATGTTGTCAGCTACGAGGACAACCAGCAAATGTAATGGGAGAGCAATAAACGAAGGTGCCAGTGCAGCGATTGCAGTCTGGAATACTCTGCCAAACTAATATCTTATGTTACTAAAAGTAATGTTACTCTAAGTTGATTTTAAATTTCTGTTTTCCATTTGGCTTGCTATATAGTAAGTATAATAGACTTGCAATTGCATTTATCAGGTGCGAAGAAATCTGTTTATTTAGAGTTATGTGAGGAAAGCACTACTTCAAGCGAAGAAATCTCTAAAAATGATCGTATCATGAGAGGAATGAGGTAACTTATAACTACGGCTAATTGACTTTCCACATTAGAAAACTCTTTTCTATTTATGGCCTTGGCATCTACTTCTTTAGTTTATCGTATAACATTCATTCTGGAGGCTGGGGCAAAAGTAATCGCAAAGTTATCATACCCACACTCCCTGTTTTCTTTTCCTTTTTTTTTTACCAACGACTCGTGGCTCACACATGCGAGTGGATGGATCGAAATCGAAGTTGGAGACGAGGCTAAAGTCAAAGTTGGAGGAGATATCCAAACACCTGACAGTTGGCTGTTGGCGCTAACGCTGGGCCTTCGTGTTATTTCTGCCAAGTGACCATTTTTGGGCAGCCAAGTTTCGTGTGAGTTGCGATCGAAAGTGCAGCAAACGCAATTCCCAACTATTTGTTTCGTATCTCAAAAATTCTACGGCGTTCGGTTTCGAGAGCCTAACAATTAAGTTCTCGAAAAGACAGCCAACCTGTTCGGAATTTCGAAATTCGTAGTGATGCCAGGCGAAATGTCATTTTTGGACCCCGTCTCACAAATTAGCTCCATTACATCGCTCGAACGATCCATCGATCTTGGCTGTGAAAACCATTTCAAGTGGTTTCAGCAGCCCAGAAACGAAAAATACAAACCCCTCTTGTACTGAGCGATACTCTCACTTGAGAATAACCCTAGAGTCGTCGTTTGCTACACGAGTTGCCCGAATCACTTATGAAAATCGCTTGAGAAACCCTTGAAAGCCGACGACGATCAGAGTCGTTCAAAGTTCGTGTCAACATCATCAATTTTGATCAATATGTATGGTCTAATGCTCTCCCGCTCCATCAATAAAAACGCACAGTCGAGGCCAGAAAAATAGTCGTGAATAGGTAGAGTTCCTTAAAATCAATCCAGTAAGTATTTTCTGAGAGATAAAGATCAGTATATAAATTACTGGGATTAAATAAATTGTTTAGCTTGAAGGCCAAACTGATTAATATGCAGTGGAATGAAGCTTTTTTCCATTATACTTTGAGGCTTTCTATATTTTTCAAGTATGCTAACATTTTTCAAATATAAATTCATAAATACTATTTATTCAACCCCAGTTGTCCATGTGTATATTCCTCTCTCTATCTGCCATTTAAACGGCTCCTTTGCCTTCGGGGCCCGATCGTGTTTGAGTTCATCGCATTCGTCTCCGATCGTAGACTCGACAAAAATATGGAAAATTACAATTATTAGGCATTTGGCTTGTTTGTTTATTGGTAGGTGTATTGGGGTTATACGCTAAATGATACATCGATCGTTTGAATAGAGCGATCGAGCAAAACGACGCGATCCGGCGCGATCAGCGCGATCGTTCAATTGATTGCCCGCCCCAAACCGATCCGATCCGATCCGATCCGATCGGATCCAATCCGCTGGCCAGCGGACAAGTGAAAATCTGTGGACCGACTGGAAGATGAATGGAAATTGCTGCCTAAATGGCAGCGGACATGATCGAGCCGATCATCACTCCACCTCCTGGCATGATCACTTTCTTTTCGGACTGGCCGGGGAAAAACGCCAAGTGGTGGTGACATGTGTTCGTATGGGAAGATGGGTCGCCTCAACTCTTGACCCAGCTGCATAAGCAATTATGATCTTGATGATCCCCGGCGATCTTGACTGCTGATGATCTTCATCATGATCAATGTCCGAGATCATCTGGAGCGAGGGAGCTGTGGCTGGGATCTGGGGGACTTCGTCTAGTTAAGTGACGCCCTAGGGCCGCACTCGCTGGCGACCCTGTTTAAGTTTATAAAAACTCATTATAATGTCTTATAAATGCACTTGTATCAAGTGGGATTTCTTGATTGCCGTCTCCGTCTGTGGCACTGGCACTGGCCCTTCCCTTCCCTTCCTGCCATTCTTGTGCCTCAACACCCCCAACTTTGCTTTTGGCCTGATCCGAAGCTGCTCCTTTTCTTGAACGCGCTCCCGGCGGCACTTGCAAAAAAACTTTTCAGACTAAAACGTATTTTCCTACAAAAAAGTTTCATTTTCAGATGGTCATATAACGATTTTTTAGGTGCTAAAATTTGTTGTGCCACATGAATTGGAATATTTATGATATATGCTGTTTTGTGCACTGAAACTATTTTTTCCAGTATGCTCGCTGGGTGTCTGTCTTCTGAGTCTGGGCCTTGCTCTCCACTCGACTCGAGTTGAGTCGCCTGTGCTCAGCACTCGGTTCGGCTTGGGGTCCGGGCTCCCATGCTCTCATGCTTAGACACATAGTTCGCTCAAGATCATAACATGACCTTTTGACTGGCAGTGATTTCAACGCCCACGCGTATAAAACAGACCCAACAGCACCACCGCACCACTGCACCACCAAGGCAGAAAGCCAAAAGGAAGGCAGAAGGCAACCACACCACAGCGATCTGGCTCTGTGGTCTGTATGTTTATGGAAAATGGGTTATGAGATATTTCTCTGGCCTTTATCTTTTGGCCATTTCTATTTTGACCATGGGAAATAAATTCTGTGAGCTCGGGTAGGTTGGTCGCCGGCTAATCGAATGGACAGAGTGGCATCTGAAAATCTGGCCGAGGAAAAGCCAACCACGAAGGACGTTCGTTCTGCATTTTACACCTACGCCAGCCCGAAGGTTAATGATTCCGCCTGGTAACTTGTTGCTATTTCCTTATATGTGCGGTAATTGAACTCACGCGTGTGGGGATAGTCCACCCTTGATGGAAAATCGATAGACCCCAAGCCAGCAGTTCAGCCCAGCCCCGAACCTTCCGTCGACAGAGTCTTCCTTGTTTTCTTGGTTGTCCTTTTAATTCATGCCAACGAACAGCAAATAGAGTGTGTATTTTTGGAACAGACATCGGGCACGCGATGATGGCTTCAGTCTTTGGCGCCCCACCACCCACATAACAAGTTTAGCCGACTGCATTAACCCACTGCCAAAAGCGAGTGCAAGGACTCACAACCCCCCACACGATATCGAAAAAGGAAGGTTAAGCTTGACTTGTCGAAGGTGGAATACCTTGCCCTCACAAATTTATTCAATGCAAACGGGTGTGATATATAGGAGTACAGGGTAGGCGATATTTGCAAGCAACATTAAAACCATCATAAATTCATGTTGCAAACTACATATTTCCGAATCCTTTTTGCAACAAAAGTTTATAGTTCTTGGCTGTAGCGTACCATAATAGTAAACTAATACATATTTTGCTTACCTATATATTGACACGTTTCTTATATTAGACATTAGACATAGATTATTTGTGATACCCTTTCAGTAAGGTACGAAAATCGGCTTTGTTTACTGCTTGAGTGGGGTTTGCTGTTGCCAGGACAACCCGTAGGCATTCCAATGCAAAACAAATCGAATTTCGGTTGTCGGAGCCCAGGGTTTGAAGGAATTTCAGTGAAGCTCCTGCACAGCCTTGGTGTGGTGCTTCACCGAGTGCTAGGACTCCAGCCGACCTTTGATATTTCGGCTTTTATATCTAGTCTGCGAATTGGAAGTGCAATGAACTGACATGATTACGGGACCGGAGGCCAGGCAAACGCACAGGTTGTTGGACTTGAAGAAGCAGCAATGGGCTAAGGAGAGAGGTGGGTCTGCCAGGATCCTTAAAATGTATACTCCGTAATTAAATATTATATTTCACAGAGGAAATAGCGCGCATGGATGAGATGTACCATCATCACCACACCTCGCACCACAAAATCGAACGCACCTCCATTCGCACATACTACTCCAACCTGGATCTCAGCCAGACTTCGACCTCCAATCAAACTTCAAGTCAATCGCGACGAGCGCCGGGTCCGGATATGCAATTGATCCTGCGCCAGCCGGAGTATCGCCAGGGCAATCAGGCCTATATGAATCAGTTGGAACGTTACATCGACGATCTGGATGGGGATGCCGATGCGGACTTTGAGGACGAGGATGAGTCTATGTATCGACGAACCAGGAGAGGGAGCTATGCACCTGGAATGTCATCTCGCCAGATGCAGAATCCTGCCCGCTATGCGGAACTAGTGCCCACATCTCTTCAAACTGCCAAGGGAAGGATGCAGAACTCTCGACAGGAGGCGCAGCAACATTTGAAGCAGCAACACCAGCAACTTTTGCTGCAGCAACAGCAACATCAGCAGCAGCAACAGCAACGCCTGCGGAGTCCCAGTTTGCCAGCCATTAGACACAGGGTGAGACACCAGGACAGCAAGACGGGAAAACCAACTGACATTGATCCCGGCAACGGGCCACATCGATTAAACAATCCCCCGGGAGGCGCTGGCAACCCGGCTGGTGGAGGTGGCGGAGTCCCGGGGCCTCCTGGTTGCCAGGAGGAGGACACATCCGGCTATCTGAGCGATACGCCCAAGAATCCCCACACCCCGGACATTTGGTTCAACGACGGTGCGAGTCAAATCGAGAGCATTAGTGGCATGGGAAGTGCCAGTGTCCTGGATGGCGGAAGTGTGGGCGCTGTGGGAGGGGGCGTGGCCGGGTGCCGACGCCTCCGCCGATCGATACAGGCGGGCACTTCAGGTGCACCAATTCCTGCGCCGATTCCTATGCCCTTACCCCATCATCAAGCACCCCCGGGAAATCCACTGGGTAAGATATACACCATCAAGGGACGACGTGTGCCAGGGCAGGGATACGAGCCACTTGCCGCCGATGGATACATGGCCGATGGGTGAGTAACCAAGTGACCCAATCACATATTAAACAAACAAGCTAACTGTAATTAACCATGAAACAATTTAACTGGGTAACCAGCTTTATTAGTTTATTTTAATTTGTATGGGGTGTTGTTGCCAATAATCTTGTATGTAAACCATTTATATCTTAATTTTAAGATACAAAACATTATAATTATAATATATAATAACCTTTCTATTCCTATAGATACTGCTATATGCCTGCGCCGCCCAGCTCATCAAACATGAGCTTGAGTCGCGATGTCTCCACCTCGAATACTTACCAGGTGCACATTGGCAATCCGGACCAGAACGATTTCTTTGTCCATGAGCAGCACGAGAGGGAGAGGGCTCGGTGGGCCAACTTTAATGGTGGAGCTGGCCATCAGGCAGCCCAGCAGCCGCCAGGATGGCTAAGTCGCGGAATGCACGATCTGAAGGACAGTGAGGACGATGTACAATCAATGCAGTCATCCTCAACCTACTTGAGAGGGCAGAATGCCCCTCTAGATGCACATACACTGGCCGAAAGAATGGACAAAAGACGCAAGGCAGCGGAGTACCACAATGCCATCAAGAAGCAACTTCACGAACGGGAATTGATAAGGAAATGGGAACAGGAACGGCATCGGCAGGAGGAGCAGATCGAGGAGGAGCGCATCCGCAGACAGAAGCAATTGGAGCAGGAGCGTCTGGAATTTGAGAGAAGAACTCTTCTGGAACGCGAAGAGGCCCAGCAGAAGAAACAGCAAGTAATGCTGGATGCCATACAGAAAGCTGAAGTGGCGGCCAAAATCGAGAAACAAAAGAGGCGAATGGTCCACCAGCCATCCAAAGTTTCTCAAGAAACAGAAGAGGATGATGAGGCTGAGCTAATGAGAGTTCAATCCGTGGAGGAGGAAGAAGATGCGGAGGAAAAACCTGCTGCAGTAGATCCACCTTCCCAAGAGGAAGGAACATCGAATACACCACGTGGTGCACCTCCAGTTATGACAGAGGAAAAAGTTCTTATAGGTACCCCTATCAACCTTCGACGCACCATCACGAAACCCATTAAGCAACCGAGGGATCCTAGAAAAGAGGAGCCGAAAGAACCAACCCAAAGCAAAAGACAGTCCTCTTTCCTGGGGGAAGATAAGGAGAATGTGGCGCTGCTGATGCAACCAGCTACCCTTATTCCATTGCCCGTTACCAGTGATATTTTTGGGCTCCAAAATGCCATTGGGAACCTTCAGATAGCCACTTATTTTATGCAACAACCCATGCAGAAGCCACCAGAGACACCGTGCTCTTATTCGAAAGCCACGATGACCCATCGTACGGACACCTCCATCTACACCGAGGATGGCTACCAGGCGGAAAAGGAGGAGGATCCACTGACAACTGCACGATCTGGGAGAACGGATTTGGTGACAGCCAGTGGGTGCTTCTCCCCAGATTCACTAGAGGTAGATGTGGCTCCAGTTTTGATACCCGATACAGATAAACTGGCACTGATACCTCTGAAGACACCTCTACAACTGGGCAACTCGAGTAGTTTAGATGACAGAGGCGAACATAGCCATGAGGTGGGTCACCAAGCTGATGTGGAGACCCAAACAGAGTTACCCCTCAATTGCGATCTCTGTTTGTTCCACGATAACTTCTACAAGGTCTTGCTTAAACGGGAGGTTTCTACCACCACCACAACCCAGACATCGAAATCTCAGACACAACCCGCAAAGGAATCAACTGCTGAAAAAGATCATGAGACCACAACGACAACAACCACCACCACAACAACCACATTTAAGGCTAAAAGCAAGGATAAGGACAAAGACAAGAATTTGAAAAGGAGCCTAAACAAGGATAAGGACGCCAATAAGATGGACGATCGACCAAAGTGGGGCGTCAATCGTCCGGTTGTCCAGTATGTAAAGGCCAGTGATCGGGATCCTTTTTGCCTGAGAAAGAAGAAAAACCACCCGAGCACCGCCAAGCCACCGAGATCCTTGTCAATGGACTCTCGTTTGGACAGTGTGGCTCTCCCCGAAGATCGGCTAATAAATATCGCCGGAGGACCTCCATCTGCAGCGGGTGAACTGGAAGAGGAGGGCTTCCTTCTCAAAGCCCGTAATGTATGCACCGAAATTTTGCCCATTAAAACCGACGACAAGGGCCGCATTTTCCTCAATTTTCGCGAGGCAAGCGCCATTATGAACGAGGATGAGATCAAGGACAAGCTGCGGCAGAAATACTTCAATTTTGGCAGGATCCTTCCCAGGAGAAGTTGGGCCTCGGCCACCCAGCATGCTCTGCCCTTTAGTGCGGTCACCACGGCTCCTCCACAAGCCACAGTGGGTGTAGGTGACTTAGCGGATGATTGAGATCACTTTATAAATCTTATGCGACCAGGAATCTTTTACAACGCATTCATTCATTACTAGAACGACTGTAAACCATTTATGTAAAACCTTTAAAATATAAACATTTATATTGCAAGCACCGAAATCTAATTTTCTTTCTATCTATCTTTCTATCAACCAACTAGATATTATATTCTACGGACGTACAGGAAAACATATTGCCAGATCGACTAGTAATCCTGATAAAGGACGAATCTCGTATACCCTTTCTCAACGATTGACGGATATAAAAATTCCTTCTCTATATTTCTGTCTTTATATTATTTTTGCATCTTGTTATTTACACATAAAACTTGTAAAAAGACAGCGAAGTTTTCTAAGCAGTCCTAAGATTCTTTTAGAGGTGAAATGACTTCTTTAACATACTCTAAACTAAGCTACTTGTTCTACTGAAATCCGCAGCCCGTGAGAAAGGACTTCTTGTTTGACTGGGATTTTTCGGCTGCCTAGATGCGGATTCCTCGTCAGGCTTTCGACCAGGTCTATTAGCAACATTGTTGTCGGGTCTTAACGCTCTGAAAGCCACAAATCACGCAAATGCTGCCACATTGTTCACGGCGAGCTGCTGAGCTTTGCGTTGCTGATTTTTGGCCAGATCTGTGGCTATAAGTATCTTAAGCTGGGGGTCGGAGTCTGTTACACTTTCACAGAACTCAAACTGTCGTATTTCACGCATTTTTACGAGCGTTCGCGTAAATTTATGCGAAAAATCATAAATAATCTGGGCATAGCTGCCTTTCTGGGTTCATCGAGTCCTCGGCAAACAATTTTTTTATTATTTGCTGCGAGGGGCGTTCGTTTCGGTTTCTGCCAATATTTTCCCTTTTCAGCAAGTGGGCGCTGCATATTTCAGTTAATTAACGCATTTGTGCGTTGTGTAACTATGAGATATCTTTTGGCATTTGTTTTTGTGATCCGAGCTCCACACGTAGCAACAATGCAGCCATTGAGGAATTAATTGCATGCCTTTCTGCGAGTTCTCTGGCTCCCAAAATCACAGAAACGAAGCCAAGGCGAGGTCACTCCTCGTCCCTCCACTTTTCCACCTTCTTTTAGTCGAACACCCCCCGAACTGCAACTACAACAACAAGTTCAATGCCTCCGAATTAAAATTGACCTTAAGTTCTGGGCTATTTTACACACTTGGTGTTAATAGCTACTTCAACTTTATTGGAAGGTTTCAAGCGGCACTTCAGTTTTAATAATATATTTGTAGTGACCTTGTGAAAAAAATATGTAAGATTAAATCTTCTATATAAAATTCTATTAGACATTCATAAAATTAAGAAATAACAAAATTTTTTTAAATTTATATATTTATTCCTTAAAAATATGTAAAGATTTAGCTTTTTTAGCCATCTTAGCATAGCTTATATAGTAATATTAATCTCCTAATTTTCATTAATATTATTATTTGAAATAATATATTTTTGCTTTCTAATTAAGCGTATTTAGTTTTCGGTTTCTAAAATAAAATTACTTTTTTGTCGCTGACTAAGGGCAAACAAAGCTAGCCAGTATAATGGCAATACAAAGTTCTCATTCGTGTTCTAGTTTCGCAGCAACAAGACGGCAAATTGCATGTGGATGCCTTTGAATTCGAGTTTTTGGCATGGCAAATAGCACGGTTCCTTGGCCATTTGGCGGAGGGAAAATCTGCGGGGTGGCATGGCCGGAAAATTGCATTTCCAATGTCACGTGAGGAAAAAGAGCCAGAGGCGGCAATTGTGCTGTGCCGTCACCTTGAACGTATGCCAAAATCAAAGCGACCCCGTGATTAATGACACTTGATTAGGAATTCAAAGCGACAGATCTGCATTTCTTGTCAGCCAGCGTTATTTATTTAGCTAACCCGTTAATGGCGGGACCCTCTTGAACTACAAAACTCCGACATAATTAATGACACTCGATGGGAAGCTGAGACTTCGAGCAATTCAAATCGATCAAGGGATCGCGGGTACGAATGTCTGCTCTTTTGCATGATTAATGATCGCAAAAAACAGATCAGCTTTTGCAACTGTTTTCTAATTGTTATTTTGCCAACAGTTCTTTCTGCTGTGACAGTTGCTCAAGATTTTCAAGGAGTTTCCATTTGTCATTTGGGCCCTTCTGCGGTCACTTGAGGATCATTTGCAAGGCAGCTGCATTTTCATTCTTTTGTTTTAATATGCAGACTGCAACTGCAACTGCAACTGAATCCGAAAACCCAATCCGTAACCGAAACCGAACATTTTGACGGACGGAGCCCACCTGAGGTTGTTCCCGAGCGGAAATCACATCGACAAACACCACATAAACTATAAAAATTGTTTATTTTCGATGCAAGGCATTGCACTGTATCAATGTCCATAAATTTGATTATTCCTATGCCCAATTGCTGTACTGGTTTATGGATAATTTATGAATGTCTGCTGCCCGGAATGTGAGCTGAATAATTGAGGCATTTCTTGTACTTTCAGTGCATTTTTACGGCTTTCTTGTACTTCAATTGCTCTAAAGTTGATGTTTGTTTTAAAAACGGACTTGTTATATATTCAAAGTTCCCCATATCCTTTTAGTCAATCAATTTGTAGTATTTTAAAGCCATATGAAAAGAGATTCATTTCTTTTGCATCTGCGTGTTCCCCAAGGACAGCTGGAATATCTATAATGCTTTGTCATGGCCACACTTGATTAATTCCATAAAAGGATTACGAGAGTCGGCCGGTTATTAGATAACTTCCGCATGAGGATATCGCGCTGATGAAGTCATCAGCGTGTCCGAAATGCTGAGCAGGAAATTGACATTTATCACACTTTTACCTTTTGCTCCGCGCCCGAAACGCACTATTTTTTATTTGCGCACACGTCCTGGCTTCCTGACTTCCTTTCTTTCGTTATTTTACGTAATGGGTGCCAGACAATATCCTGTTCCCATTTCAATTGCCATTGTCTGAGATTGTCGCCTTTGTGCCGGGATTCGTTTCGGGGCCATCATTATCATAATTAATGTGACTTAATCAAGAATAATGTTCGCCGAAGGAGCAAACGGAATGTTGCGTCTAATCAAGTTATCCCAGGGAACCTTTTCTATTTCAGACAATAATGCGGTCAACCGCAGCAGTTGAGAGCCAAATGAAGGGGTTGAAGGTCAGTCGGGTCTCGGGAAATGCAGAGCCTACTGCCTACTTTGCATACGGGCAATAAAACTGAAGTTTTCTCTCTCAAAGATTTATGTAGCATGCGAAAAGGCATTAACGGAAAAGATACCATTTGTACGTACTTTTCGAAGTTGAAGATTTTAATGTTACGGGTGCCCATATGCCAGTTGATATCTCAACCAGATTTGCTCATTATGCGTGCATTGTTGTGGTCGTTTTCCTCGGCGGGCACTGGGCTCCCTGGGCGACATTCGCACGAATCGTGTCCTGATCCTTATCGGTAGCCATGGTCCTGCTACCAGGAACTAGTCGAGTTGTCGAGTCCGGACTACTGTGAACGCACCTTTTGTGTGGCTGGCTGGCTAGCTGGCTGGCTGGGCTTCCTATCGTCGCACATGTTGACACATTAATGTCCTCGATCCGTGCGTGAGGCCACTGGCAGATCCTAATCGGCGTTACTAACTGGAATCGTGTTGAATCTCACAATCACAATGCATTGCATTAATTTTGGGGTTTTGTTTCGTGCAATTAGTACGGACTCGATTCGGGGTGAGCCTGATTTCAAATGCAATATGCGGGACTTCCTGATCGATGGCGATCTAGATAAGTTACAGTTAGGTGTGAAAACGCAACCGAAAACATAAAGTATATATAATTCTACACTTAAAACAAGGATACAAAATCCGTTAAATTTTTAAAAAATTTTGCTCCTCTACTTAAATCTAATAAATACACCTAAACTTTGTTGGTTTTAGAAACGTTTTACCAAAATAAAAATAATAATAATAATCTCTTGCTACGTTATTTTCAAAAAAAAAAGAATAAATGTACTTAAAGATTTTTCCAGTGTAAGCTTCCGCCGATCAATAGCGATGAACTCGTGATTGAATTGTATTCATTTCGGACTGTACCCGATGTGTGTTTCAAACGGGCGTGGTACAGCTGCTCCCAAAAAGGCATAAACAAATCATAACAATTGCTGGAGGTAGGACATGGAGTATCCATGATCCGTACAGAGGGATCCTCACACACGGCAGCAATTTATCATCCACCAAACAAGCCAAGAGATGATGCCGAAGTAGCGGGGAGGCACAGACAGAAAGGACTTGCCATTGTTAGGGCAACACTCTTTGTCTTTCCTGCGAGCGAAGTCCTCCACTCCCGAGTCGATCATAAATTGGAGGTGTGTGCGCCATATAAACATTAAATTTTATTTAGATGAGAGTCGGTTGAGGGTTTTTTATGGGTGTCCTGATTTCCAACTGTGCCTGATTATTGATTATTCTCCTCTGCCAGTGCACCTCAATAAAAAATGAATTAGGGCATTGGGAATTTGGTGTCTTTTGCTCATCGATTTCGTTTTGATTTATTATCCTATCGTAAATCGCATCGCGGACAACGGGCATACAATCTGGTGAGAAATCCTAATTCCTTTCAGTTCCTTGAATAGCTTTGGAACATTAAAGTTATACTTTTCACATCGATGGCGGCGCCTTCGTGTTCTCCACTCACTTTTGAGGGTTTCTCGTTTTGTTGATTTCCCTTGACAACGTTTACTTCCTAACTTAGCACCTGGAATCGGGACACACACTTCTCGCCACTAGTTCAGGCCAAATCAAATATTATTTGTTTAGTATTTTTGATTTTTTCGTTGTCTTTCGTTTCGCTTTGTTTTCTGTGTCGAAAACCAAATTTTAATAATGTTAATTTGCTGCGTTTCATGGGATCCGAGATTTATGACCTCCTCTCCAGTAAGTCCATCGTCATATTTGGTTTTGTTATTTCCCCAGGTTCGCTGTAATTATGCTAGTAAGTCGCAGTCGCAAGGTGCGGTTCAGTTTTTGTGGCTGGGTTCTCATTTCACCGGACTTGAATTGCGTCGAAGCAAAAAGGTGCTGATTACTTGATTTGGGGTGGCAAAATGTGAAACGGAATAAATGGTTACAAAAGACAGGAAAGTTGGCTATCAAGCGGTATTAGGGTTTAGCTGATGGGGAAGTCTATGCAGTACAATTGTAATCCTTATGAATTTGAAGGAGTTCCTTCAATATTAAGATACTCTACGCACCTATGATTCCAACGCTTTGCCTCCAAATGAGATTAAACAACTACCTTTAGTTCCAGTTAGCCCAAATGCTTCTCGCTTATAGTTATGGCCTCCTCTGGGGCATTAGCCATAGGCAATTATTAGTTCACACAAGCATAAAATCCAAAGCTGGAGAAACACCAACAACGCTCTATCACATTTCCGCATAAATCGGTAACACCCGTAAAAAAATCATGAGTTTGACAAACAAATATGAGATGAGATGCGTAAATGAGGGGCAATCGTAGGGAATATACATATATACCCATATACCTATATGTGTATGAAAAAAACAGAAATCAATTTGCATATTTTGGATGACAAACGCTGTGGTGGGTCCCCAAATTTCTGACAGACTTCCGATGCGACGTGAACCGAAAAGCGTGTTAATTTTCACTGTGCATTTTATACGACTGCCATATAGGAAAGGAGCGACTGGAGATCGAACGTCTTATGTTAATAGGCGGATCGCAGCATTCAACGCCCCGAAAGTTTCACCGCTTGAAATGTGCTGTAAAGTTGTTAATTAAAACCAAGAAAACCAAGAAAATCCACCCAGGCCCCAGCTGAGGACCACACAGCAGCAACCCATCGCACCAGCTCCCCAGACTCATCTCATCTCATCGCATCCCATCCCAGTTTTGGGGATTTCGTTTACGGATTCCCACCAAGACCTGTTTTATGTCTCGTCCGCTCATTTTACTTTGATTTTTCTGTTTTCTGTTTATTGTTTGACGTGTGTGTCGTTTTGTTATCGCTTTCAAATGCACTTGCTGCTCGTTTCGGACATTTCAAAATTTGAATAATTTTGCAAGCGGATTCGTACTCGTTTTTTGATTGATATTGCCAGCCAACCTGCACGGCACTCCTGCGGGCCAACGTCAAAATCAGCCAGAGAAGCCAACACTCGAACTCGAAACCGAATAAGTCAGGAAAAAATCGAGAGAAATTGGGAATACTCTTGCTAAATTGATGTAAGCGATTTTTTCATATTTCTGAAATTGTTCTTTAATGTCATTCGATTTTTGCTTAGATTGTTGGAAAGCTAAGTAAAATAATCAGACTCAAAAAAAGGAGTAAATAATATAGTTAAATTTGCAAGTCCTAGCTGAGTCTAGTAGTCCCCGGAATTGGACAGATTCTAGCGAAACGAATAGAACCACATTGCAAAAGGGTATAATTAAAGCTGGTTTTGCATCATTTCGGTTTGGGGGTTATCAATCACACATAGAAAATTTCGTCGTTCGTGGCCGTTTCTGTGCTGTTAGATGAAGCGCGAGTTTGACTGACTACGCCTGGCCAAATGTTAGTCATTAATTATGGCCAGAGATCCAGCAAATGATCGGCGCGATGATGAACCGGCGACTCATCATCGTCATTATTGACAGACCCTCCCCGAAGTCCGCGGACCCCGCGAAACATGTTCTTTAAACTTTGGCCTTGAATCTTGGCTTGTCGACTTGTCTTGTCTTTTGGCCTAGGTTGGGTTGGCTTTTTCTCTGGCTTTTTGGTTTGCACATTTCAGATGCACCACCCCAAAAACCCCCGTGGTCGCCGGATTATTCACATAATTGTTGCTGTTCTATTCTCGTTTTTCCTTCGCTCGTTTCAGCGTTGCTTATATTTAATTGCTAAAAACTATAATTCTGTCAAGTTTATTATGAAAATAATTATAATGCACGTTCTTAGCCATTGTGCTTGTGATGGCAGAGTTTATCTGAGTGCGCATATCTTTGAGATCCATACGAAACAATGGTCGTGGCCTGGCAGATTTTGCGTTATAATTGCCCTGGCAAGAACAAAACAGAGTTGCTAGCAACGTTAACAAAAACACTCCATTCTCGGTACAAGAATTTGTCCATTGGGTCATTGGGTTAGTGTTAAGTCATTTTCATTGAAATTAGCGGCTGGCGAAAAAAAGCTAGGGGATAGTGAGTTTTTCCTCAAGTTGACACAGTTTGACACCCATGAAAAACGGAATGAGCTATGCAAATCATTTGAATCATCTTAATTTTTAAAACAGTTAAGATGAATAAAGTAAAGATATAATATTAATATACAACGTCCCTAACTAGCTTATCGAAAAATCAAATCGTATCTTAATATTTTAAATATATGTATATATATGTTTCTTTAAAAATACGAGCTGCAATTTCTGAATGGATTGCCATAAATATTTGTATAACCTACGACGCTCTATAAATCTGCCTTGGTTGCCGCCCCAAATTTGTTTAGGCAAATAAAATTTGACATAAATTGCCATTTGACTTCGCTGCCCCTCCTACTGGGAACATTTTGCAGTCGTTTTGGCATCTCAAACATTTGTGCGAATTGCCCAAGAAATTGCCGCAATTCGGGCTTGAATAGTTTGTGAATCCCTGTGTCCTTTTCGATATGTTTATGGTTGGGCAGGACCACACCCCTATCGTTGTCCTTGTTCCCGTCCTTGCTCATTGTTTCGCGCATTGTTGGCGAAAAAAGGTATTTGTCAAGAGTCAAAATATTTATTGAGATCAACTGGTTTTTGGTCGTGGTCAAAAGCGCAGTATCTGTCTGTAACCTTAACCGTATCAGGACCCTACCCTTAACCCAAGGCAGCTACGACGACGTGTGCCAAAAAATAAAGGTGGAGGGCAAAAATGCAGAATGCGAAAAATAAAGGACATACAGCGTTTCTGATAAATGGCATGAGCGTTAAATTTTGTCGCTTTGGTTGATCTAGATAAATGAATTTGAATTTGCATGTTTTATTAAGAAATTTATTAACACACACGCACACAGCCACCGATAAGTATTCGCATGCAGATACACCGAAGAAATGCAATACAAGTTTATGGAATTTCAAAGCCACAAAGTATGCATTTGAAAGTAAGCGAAACGGTATTAAAAACCAATACACTTTATGTTTAGTTGCTAAACATTTTTGAAATTAAATTCACTTTACTCCACATTCCATCAATAGAAGCTTTTTCTACACTAGTGTAAAGTTGTCCCTTTTTTTCCTGAGTGTATAACCTGGAGCTCCAACAATCTTGCCAGATTTTGCCAGCTTTGTCTGCGCCTGCGCGCCGGACTTCGTTATAAATTATGCACTTAAGTTGAGGGTGTATTCATTATATGGATAAAGTTCGACTTGGACTCGAACTTCGTTTTGGGGAATTTGTGCTCCTCCGCTTTATTTCTCGCTTCGGCTGTCTGTTCTTCATTTTTCAACGCCTGGGATGGTCCGTGGGTCTGAGCCCGAGTTTTAAAGGTTTTCCAGTCCCAATCTCGGCCGGGCCAGTCGTCGCCATCGAAGCCACCTCCTGCTGGGCCAAGTGACACTGACACTTGAGTAGATGTTTTGCGGTTGATAAAATCAAGAGCAAACAAGGTCTCTCCCTCGGATTGTGGATATATTTTCGATTGCAGGCTGCAGGCTGGAAATCTCTGAGCCTGCTCCACGAGCACGTCCACCAACTCAGCGAGATCCTTTCGCCGCCGTTTTTTGTATTTTTTCATTTTTTGCTAATGGTGTGACAAATTTTAAACAAGTAATTTCTGCATGTTGTTTATGGGCCTCGCAACGCTCTCAACGGGGGGATGAGTTCGACTGGGACTCGAGTTCATAATAAAATTTATGAGCAATGCCCTGTTTTGGAATTGAGCAAATCAAAAAGGAAGGGGCCCACTGCGGCGGAGTCACATGTGGAATTTCATCAGAAATGATCGGAGCTGCAGGAGGGAAGATCCCGAAAGTTGCTCTCCTTTTCGATCGGAATTCGATCGCTATCTTTTATAATAATGTTCATATATCTTATTGGGGAAAGGGAGCATATTCTAATTTTCCAAGGATACATTTCAAGGAGAGTTACTTATCACTTTCAAAATGGCTTAGAGCAAGAATATTGAAACTAATCTTGGTCTATGACAAAAACCTGCTTCACAGAAAAATTATCCAAATATTCATTAGAGAAGCTTTTCAATTTTAATCGCCTCTGAAACCACAATCATCAGATATATATGATTATTGCGGTCTGTTTAAAAATCGATAACAAGTCATCAACTTTATGACAATCTGCGCTCCAATCGACACCAGCCCGATGCCTATCTGGCCGACAATATAGCGCTTCATTATAGTAAATCATAATTCTGCCATCTAGGGATGCCTCGCCGCATGTGGCGACCGCGATGATGGGAGTATCATATCTGGTGCCCAGACACACTCTAAACATTCGGAAGATACTGTCCGCATGGCGCTGGGCTGACAATGAGTGTGGGCCAGTTAGGGAGCACCCATACCAAAGCAGAGGAGCGGGCCTAAGCGCCATCAGCTGTATTCTTCGGACATAAACGCTGCAGTTTACTATATGTATTATGGGCATTATGGATGACGGTGGAAATTTGAGTCTAAGCCACCACGCCAGAGTCACAAATTTTCCAACTATGATCGTTGATCGTCTGGGTGTCAATCTGGGAGTAGCTAGAGAAGGCACAATGTTTAGCTATTTTCATACATAATATGTTCTAAAATAGATATTGCTTAGCTCTTGAACAATCGCAATAGTTCGATTTATTATGTAAATATATTAAATTTGCATTTAGTTATTCAATGCTAGTCCTTCCGATCACGGAACATTCGTGAGTTCGATTGACCCACTCACGTGATGTGACCATCTCCAGAAGCGATGCCAATCAGTTTAGCCGCCT
This sequence comes from Drosophila simulans, assembly GCF_016746395.2. NCBI lineage: Eukaryota > Metazoa > Arthropoda > Insecta > Diptera > Drosophilidae > Drosophila > Drosophila simulans. The sequence goes on from NC_052522.2 coordinate 20,300,922, forward strand.
GATTCAGCTAGATCTTCCAAGTTGCAACCTCCAGCCTCATTTCGTTACCTTACCTTACCTCCAAAGTTGTCTCATTTTCATTTTTCGTGTCGAGCTCCGTTCGTCTGGCCATCATCCGTTTGTGGGTCCCAGTTTTGTGTCGCGACATTGACGACTTTGTTGATAATTTTGATTTTATTATGTTAATAAAATGTTATGGTTTAAAATGTTCAACATTTCAGTCAGCCATCCAGCTGGTGCAGCTGGTTCAATGGGTCCGAGATGGTATGGTACGGAATGGAATGGACTGGTATGGTAAGGAATGGCATATGGTATGGTGCCTTGTCCGCTTCTGTCGTCTGCGCATCATAACTCATTAGTGACAATATCGTCGGAGGCTCGCCGTGTGGGTTTACCTGATTTCGATAATTGTCTCTGTTAATTGGATTAAATAACCCCAACAAACGAAATATTTCGCAGGCAGAAATCTGTTTCGAAATATGCACATCGATTTGAATCGGTTGCCGTTGCGTTCTCATTCTCGTTCCCGGCTCATTATCTTAAGGTTTGTTGCCGTTCGAGGGCTCTTTTATAGCCCCTACATCTCCTCATCTCGTGGCGCTGTGTTCGCTGTCATGTTAATAACATTCGTAATATGCTTTTTAATTAGTCTACTCTTCCAGGTCCCCAGCGACTTGTGGGGGGTCCCCGAGAAGGGTTTTCGTTTCGGGTTCATCTGGGATCCGAGCTGATTAATGCTGCATTTTTGATTATGGATCGCTGCTTAAGGGGCCACAAATCGCTGTTGGTTTATGCTAAGTAGCTCTGGTGGCCAAAGTGTTGGAAAGTGGAGTGGAAATGGGGTGGGGAACACTTGTTAGGGGGCATTCACAAGTGGATCTGGATGCACACTCGACGAGCTGAACATCTTGTGACATAAATGGATCACCGATGAGATCATCTCCCTAATGAGGTAGATGTTTCGTAGTCAATTTGAACACTCTGAAAAATAAGGTGTATACAAAGTATTCACCATATCCAGAGTTCTTTTAATGATGCAAACACATATGAAGATATTCCTTTGAGGAAGCAAAGAATGCTCCAAACGCCAGCCTTGTTTTATAGTATTTACTTAGTCAGCCTTTATCTGCAATGCGGCAACAAATGTTTACAAAGCGAAAAAAAGCGAAAATTCAACCGCCCACTTCCAGTAAACTTCGACTCCGAACTCTGCTCCAAAAACAAGCAAAAAGGCCAACTTAAACATAATGCAATTACTTAAAACTGTACCATGGCCTGGCGCACACAGTTTAAACAGAACACGCCCCCATCGACGGCGGCGATTTGTGCAGAAAGGCACAAAAGCCGGGCAAAAGGTCCGACCTCAAGTGGATTTGGATTTGGCTGTGGCTGTGGCAGTGGCTTTTCCTTGGTCCGCCGATCCGAGCCGAACCGCAAAAATCTCTCTCTTAATGTAGATCATCTGGCGGCGCTGAGCAGCCGATCGATCAGAGGAGTTTCTGGGGCGGAATCGGAATCGGGAAGGACAGGGCCAGGAACGAGTGCGGCATTCGAGCCATGTGAAATCCATGAATTGCGGCAAAAAGTCCGAAATTAGGTGCACTCCAATGAAAACAACAACCAAAAAGTACACTACAATAAACCGAAAGGTAATGTATTATAAATGTATTCTAAGTTTGTATTAATCAACGGAGTAACATAAGTATAAATTTAACTTAATAGAAATTATTGCTAAATATATATTCGAAGTTTTAATTATATCACCCCAAAACGGGCTTTGTAAAATATGAACCTATTTTAAAAATCTTGTATACTGCCAATAGCGGATTTTAAAGTGGTTTAACTTATATTATAAAACATTAAGGAATGCTTGCAACTGTTTTATTCAGAAGCATAAGTTATTCACTAAACTCAGTCCCGAATTCGATATACCCCGTCTGGCAATAACAACAACCAAATTGAATGCTTCGCTTTGCACTCCGAGCCGAAAAACCACAAAAACAACCAACAAGAAAAGCCAAAAGTGGGTGGAATAATGGGCGGCTATGCGAATTTACTCAGTGCATGATTATAGCGTAGATTACAAAAAGTGCGCTCCAGAGCTCTACCCCAAAAAACAGCAAGCCGAACAACAACAACAACGCACAGGCTGGCGTTTTTTGGCCAGGAATCGGATTCAGAGTTGGATCTCGGATCGGACCCTCTTGGTCTTCCCTGCCTTTATTTCGCTTAAGGTTTCTTCCCAGGTCGACGACGGCGAGCAATATTCATAGAGGTCGTCGTGTCGCGGCCACATGAGAGATCATCTCGTCCTGAGCTCTTCCTCTGGTGCTCCTCATATGCTAAGAGAATCATTTCATGGACTCCACTACACTACTATATGCAGCTAGGTGTGCGGAGCGGTTCGGGACCTTATAATTGCTTTGTAACCTTCGTTGGCCACGCACCCAGAAGAAAATCGCCGAGGAACAAACAGCCAGCAAACAGTTTTCTGTAGTACAAATTAATTGCTGGTTTACACGCGTTCCTCATCCGAAAGCCAGGTAAAATCATTCATCTGATGCTGGAGAAGCAACACATGCAAGTACTGCGCAGTGCACTGCGAGAAATAGAGCGATCTTTAGTAGCTATATAATTCAGCTTAAAATCTATTTACATTCTTCTGCATTCACTCCATATATCCGTAGCTTATCCCAGACTTTTCCGAATATTTTCCATAGTGTGCTTTACTATTACAATTTGGCCGCAGCCAAACAAAGTTGCAGCTAGACTTACTGCGGGGTACTGGGCCACGGAGGAGCTAAGCGGAGTGGACTGGCTGTCTGATCAAGACATTATCGATATGTTTTACGTAGTCGGGGCTCCGGGCTCCAGGCTCCGTCTGCGCGGCTCTCCCAGGAGAGAAATCCAATTAGCTGCGCTTGTGGCGGCCTTAGAGAAATGCCCCCAAGCCCGTGGCCAGCGCACTGCGAACATGCAAAAGGACCCCAGATCCCGAGATCCCCAGATCCACATCCAGACTGCAGCCTTAAAATTCAATTGTTGAACTACGAGCTGCTCCAAAGACTGGAGCTGGAGTTGCGGCTAGCCAAAGGAGATTAAATCGCCGCGGCGACTGGGGAAAAAAACAGAAACAGAAAAAAAGCGAGTCTGGCCAAAGGAAAACGCCGCCTCTGAAAAGAGCAACTGGGCGCAAAATTATAATTGCAAATTTGTGCCAGGCACTCGAATCCACAGTGTACTTGTGCCGAAGTAAGTGAGAGTGTGGCGGCGTGATAAGCTCCAAAGTTCCTGATAACCGTGTGCAGATGGAGCGAGACAGCTCCACTCGGTGCGAGTGGGACGGCAGAAGGGCACTTAATTGTACCGGAGGATGTGAAGTTAATGCCGCCGATTTGCATTCATTTCGGTGGCATAATGAGTCGCGGTCCCCAACTGCAAAGAGGTCGAGGTCAATCTGCGAAGAGGTTTTCAAAAGGCGGGGATTAAAGAAAGTGTTCGAATTAAAGTGGAATACAAGCGCACTCATCCGCTTAACTTAAGTATATTGAGAAGATTCTACCAAAACAACTAGTATTTTATTTGTACGTTCAACATAACAAGGTGATTCTATATCGGATTATAGTTTAATATCATTTATTATAGTTCCTTAAGTAGAGTAAATGGAGTAAATGCTACCCATGTGTACCTTGCAATCGCTCGACTTGCATCTGTTCCGCTTACCGAAAAGGGCAGTGGACAAAAGGCAACCCGGGGACATCCATCAAAGTCAAAGTCAAAATAGAGCGCACAATTCCCTGTGCGCAATGTGCCCCCACATGCAAATTGGCTGCTCGACAATCCGCATCCTTGCAGCCATGTGTTGACTTAAGTGCCACACAATTTACTACACTTTTGGCATGACAAACGCATGGCGAACGCATCGAAGTCGCTTCGCAGGGGGAAAAAGCCCAGATACATGGGAACATCGAGGCCCACAATCTTGGATGCAAGTCTCAAAAACTTGTAAAGAATTGCAGCAATTTTCTTCTTGTTAAGCAAACGTCACAAACAAACCGCCCGCAATTGTTTGTGGCGGCTGCCAAGTCAGCTATTCCGCAAGGGGAAGACAACATCTCGGCCTCGGTTTCTGGTTGAGAATCGAGGTTTGGGTCTCCAGGCTGCACAGCTCCTTCTCCTTCGTACCTAGACAAGACACATTTCGATCACTGTCACGGCTTTTGGCCCTCAAGTTGCGGCGGTGTCAATATTTTGTGAATTTACGCAGGCTGCTCGAAAGTCGAGGGAATAGGAAAACAAGAACGCCAAGCCAAGGAGAGCCTCAGTTGACATTTTCTTCTTTATGGTCAGCACTCGCTTTGGTGCTGTGCGGTTTGTTTTGGGCCAAATTTGCATATAATAAGCCGCATCAATAGCCGAACACGATTTCTGAGCCGAGATTTCCATGCACTTGGAAAAACCCAAACAATTCAGGGGGGCAATGAAATGTGTTTTCAAATCAATTAATTGGCACTGAGTTGTTGCATATTTTAAATAATTTAAGACCGCACAAGGAGTTTACTAACTAATATAATATTGTAAATATAAAAAACAGCATTGGTGTATTTCTTGGATGTTCTTACTGCTTACTGCTTACATTTCACTTTCTTCGGTTTTACTACCAAACATTAGCACCACATATTAACCACGCCTCATTATTATATTATATTCTTCAATTATTATTATTTCTCAGTGTCTGGCCAACTCCTTATAGAGATAGAGGGAGTACAAGGGGTCGCCGTGTCGACTCGTCCTGTCAGTTGTCAATCGCTCTCGACCCGTAAGGAGACTTAAGTTTTGCGATATGTCTCATTTTCATTGCATTTGGCTGGCAGGTCTCTCTCAACTCTCAACTCGGCATCGTCGTCGTCGTTTTGGGGCTAAACGCATTTGCGAAATGCTTGGCTTGGCATAATTGAACATCACTTGGCCGATCGGGCAGATCGAAGACGAGGAGACGACGACCACATGTTGACCCAATTCATAATCATGCTTAAACGCCGCCTGAACTTTCAACTTGGTTTCTCGGGGGCTCGGGCTTAATGCAGATAATCATGTTAATAACAATGGCCAATGATGATTAGGTAGGCAGTGAGCCCAAGAGCTGATGATGGTAGCCTTTCACCGACGCCACATGAACCTGCCGATCGCGAGTCAAGTCGAGGCCCAGTCTTATTTCCAAAACAAAAACGTGGACCGCCATGGATCCATCCTCCGCAAAGACATGAGGATGAACGTGTATGTGCGCCGCTCAGAGCAAACATTATTTTCTCAATCACCTGGAATCTGGCTCGATGCCCCATTCCTCCTCCAAGCCGCCGATCGCAGATTCTTCTGGGCGCTTTCACATGACTCATAAGCAGCCGAAAGCGTTTCGCCAGTAATGCGAATCGAAAAATAAAACAATAAAATTGTTTTGGAAAAAAGCCTGCAATATGAGTACTTTAGGAACCCTCGTGCAATCCATTTTCAGAATGATTGCTTAGATTTATTTAAAACTTTTACAAACAGTTCAATTAATTTGATTTAAAACTGCATTATTTTATTTAATAAATCTATTCCTCGCTGATATCTGATATCTTTCATATGCTATTACACATATTTCCTGGCATCTGTATCTACAGACCTCAATCCTTTCACTAGCTTAAAGCGTAGAATCGGCAGCAGTTAGTGAGATCCCCTTATAAGATCATGCTGAATGGAGGGGCGATGTCAGGTAGCCCCGGTTCGGGTTTTGGGCTCTAGAGGATGGGCCAGGATGGCAACTTAGTTGCCATACCCTAACCTAAACCCATTCGCAAGGTTATGGAGGCCTGAAAAAAGAAATTCTGAATAATTCGTGATCTGCAGGCGCAAAAAGAGGGTCACGTTGTTGTGGCCGCGGAAGACGATGCCTGTTGCTAAAGCTGAGCCCCCGAAAACTGAAGCTGAAGCTGTCTGCATCTCGGTCGGTTAACGAAGGGGGTTAAGGGGGCCACCAGTGGGTTAAGGGGAACACGGGTCCTTTCTGGCCTCTGTCCGAATAAAAGGCAAAAAAAAACAGGCGACGACGAAGCGCACGCTGCACTGCAAACACGATTTCAAAATATTTCGCATAAATAAGTTAGTGTAACACACGAGGCAATGCCCCCTCCTGCAAACATGCCCCCCTTTCCCCACAGTGTAAGCGTTGATCACACGTTCACATTATTTGATGATCGCACGATATGAACACTGCCGAAAACAGAAAAACCAACTTGCTCTGGAACTCCCCACCCGAACTGAAGCACTCAAAGAAAAGAGGGTCTAAATACTTTTAGAAGCTTTATTTAGTAACGAAATAGTTAAAATAAATATTTTCAGAAATATTTAGCTAATAGTTAACAACTAACTGTGAGTTCTTATAAGGAAGTAATACCTGTTCCTAACATAATTGGTAAAATAATTAATTTTCTGAAAAAGCACTTACATCTCATATTCTGCACACAAAATTGGTACGACAATAGTTTAGTTTATAGAGAGAATGAAAAAACAATTAAGCTTATCAATTAAGTTGTATTATTCCCTGGTACATTGCATTCTTCGAGTGCACACACACTCACACTTCCCAGAGAACGATATTTCCATACACCCCAGTGTCTGATCGTGATAATCCATTATTAATGCCAATCAGCATATAAAAAAAGAAAACGAAACCGGCAGCCAGGCGAACATTGCCGAAAGCTTCCTGGCCATGGTTCCCAGCTTCCCAAAGATTATGATCGCTCCCTGGCGCTTCTGTCCCCCAGTTTGGCCCACCACCACCCACCCAAACCGGCGATCCCCAAACTCACCATCGACTTGGACCATTGACATGAGCAATTCGTAAGTTTGTCGCCTGCATTTTCGGGGGAGCTCGTCGGCAGGATGGGGCAGAAAAGCGCTTAGGAGGGGCAATTGGGGGAAAATTTGCATGCAACTCACCTGGTGGTCTCCATTGCGGTTGTCATTATGGCCAAACAGGACCTCCCACATGCAGCTCGATTGTTTTGTTGCGGTTTCTGCTACCGTTTGCAACTTCGTTTTATGAGCTGTGTTGTCGGTTCGTCTATACCAAATGGTGAGCGGGTTAGCAGCGGTGTTGTGGCGGGGATGCTCAATCTACGGTGTTTAGGATACTATACTTTAAATATCTCATCATATCAGTAAATGATGTGATTAGAATTAAATGAAACTAAGACTGGAATAACAAAACATACTATTCACATGGCCTTTATGAACTTGAAGATAAAATCTGATAATAACTCTCCTAAGGTTACCCCAATACCATACTATACTTTTCATATTTAAGCATTTTTCGAGTTTCTTAGGTACTTCCATTGTCGAATCCCCTGCAGTTGGATTCATTCTTGTTGTGGTCTCATAATTGTATGAAATTTAGTTCGCATGCCCTTGCGGTCGCTGGGGATCTGAGAAGACTATGGGCCAGAGCCTCGCTTTTTGCCTTAACGGGAGAACAATAAATGTTTCCTTCGCTTGTTTTCGGGGCTACTGTTGTAGCTGACTCTTTCTGCCTTTTGGCCGGGGCTGGTGAAAAACTTTCGCGAAATGAAAACTTCAATTTTTATCGAGTGCATTGCTCATAATTACAAGGGGACAGAAGAGGTACCGTGAGTCCCCTCGCTGCGATCCCCTCGAATGCAGCACTCTGTTGGCCTGCTCCTTGGCTGCACTCAATATTCAATTTTGCATTTTACAACAAATGCGTGCCTTACCATATTTAGGTGGCGTGCAAAAATAAGCCAAACCCAAAAGGCTCAAGAGACGGGGACAAAATGTTCACTTGGCCAAGATGCAAGATGCCTTCGCGGAGTTGTGGGCCGCATGGCATTGTGCTTATCATTTACATAGCTTAGCATTTTGATGACCCGGCTAGCTGGCATTCAGCCTCCTTTCTGGTAGCAGCAAAAAAATTAATTTCAAATTAAATTTATGGCGCCGTCGGGAAAAGGAAAGCGTCCGCGTCCTCGTCCTCCTACTCCTACTTCTACTCCTCCGGAACCCCAATCTCTTTGACCGCAACAAAGTGATTTACAACTTCGACTTTGCCTTGGTTTTACCTCGGTTTCCACCAACTAACTTGCCAACTTACTCCCCTCGCACAGGCTGCTGCATTGTGACCACTCATCTTGTCGGCTATAAATGTCCAAATGAGTTTCTGCCCATCATCGAGCCGCTTTACGGCGGCATTCAGTCTTGCGGTCACTTTGTGGCTCTTAATCGCTTCGGAATTGCTTTATTAATAGAACAAATTGTCGGAATTGTACATGAAACACCACCACCAAAAAGTAGATTACGTCCCAAGGATGCAAATATTTTCAAACATTTTTAGAGTATTATTAAGTATTCGCTGAGATTCTCAATAAAATATCAAACGAGAGAGCACGTCAGAGTCGATTTCCACGACTATCAGATACCCGTTACTCATCTAGTTGGAGTGCGAACGATAAAGTTCAACAATCTTTTTGGCATACCATAAAATGAAAAAACTTCAACACAATGTTCAAAACACTGGGCGTGGCAGCTTTGGGCGGCTTGTGGGCGTTAAAAGGGCGTGGCAATATGGGTCTAACAACGTGCACTGCGTTTGTCTCTAGAATCTGTACGCTTAATCTGAACTATATAGCTTTTATAGTTCATGAGATCTCAACTCGGCTATTGATCCTGATCAAGAGTATATATACTTAAAATGTTCGGAAACGCTTCCTTCTACTTGTTACATATTTTTCAACTAATCCAGTATACCCATGTACTCCACAAGTGACGGGTATTGAATATAATGTATTATTAAAAAAAACATTTATTTTAAGTTATTGAAATGAACTTAACCCTTATCTCGTGAATGTAATTACCAAGCACTTTTGTATTCCCTACTTGTTGTTTGCTTATTAATAAAAGTTAAATATTTTTCAGTAACCCTATTTCACCAGTTTCCAGCATGCTTTTACGGGGTATTATCGTTTAACCCTAGATATTTTGTGCTCCCGTTGCTGCCTCTGGATTGAGTGTGCGATTGCAACTCAGCATGACACTCGGATGCCTCCTGATGGTTTAAGTGAATAATTGCCACACTCTTGCACTCGCAAAAAAAGCTTAACAAAATAATTATAATAAAGAAAAAAGCGATGAGCCACATGGACTGCGAGCGATGGTAAGGCCATCAGCGGGCAATCAGGCCAAGACATTCGACCGCATTTAGCGGCGGCAATTAGAACGGATGGCACTGAGGGGCGGGCAGGACGCGCAGAGGGCGTGGCAGCGAGGAGAATGCAACATATTTAACACTCCCTTTGTGGTTGCATTCGATATGGCGAACTAGAAAAAGCAGTCGACGCATTGTCGCCGCGCGATTTTACTGTTGGTGGTCATTTGCCTGCGGTGCCGCTTAAGTGATTTGCTCAACTTAAGATTCCAGCTAAAGATGGTAGTTCATGGGATACGTATCTTAAGGATATGTCTAAAAATCAAGTTTTTTTTTTATTTTATAAACTTTTCTAAGTACGACTTATATCAATCAAAGATTTTAATATTAATGTATATATTTAAAAATTCCCACACAGTTCAGATTACCATATAATAAAAACATAATAAATATATTGCTAGCAATAATTAGTCCTTTATCCACTTCAATATATTTTCTGCCTCATCCGATTAGTTCAACCTAACATATATATGTCTTTCTATATCTTTCTCGGCTGGATGTGAACTGGTTGCATCGGAATCCCAGTCACGCTCCCATCTCTGGAATCGGCTGCGGACTTCATTAATATGTATGACTGTCCATGAGCTTAGCTGCGAACTGGACCTGCCCGCTCTCTCTTGGCGAAGTGCAAACTGTTTAATTGCGGAATAATTGTTTTGCACACATAACCTCGCACCGTTCCAAAACAAAATGAAACGGCCGGGCCATAAAAAGCATATTAAGTGCGAATTAATGACCACAAAAGGTATTCTTTGAGCGAAAAAAGAGCGCTGCAAAAACGGAGCACACACACACACATTCTGCGAGCAGATTACGCCAGCGAAGTCACATGAGATTTGCTTTTGCTCGTGGCCAGATTTCAGTCTGCAGATTCAGTTTTCAGATACGGATTCAGATACAGATTCCAGATGCGTAATCGCAGCCTCCAGCGGCGATTAACATTAACTCGATTTGCCGTTGCCGCGAGTCGCTTAAGTACAGTCATTTAATTAGTCTTTAGTTTTAATGTATTTGTATTACAATTTATTAGCACTTATGGCCACTCAACATCGCACAGCAGTCAGTCTGCGGAGCAGAGGAAACGAGAACGAGGACTACTGATTTAACCCATTGAAGCCCGCTCTTAATACACACGCAATTATAATTAAATAAATGGGACATTTTGCTTACCCGCTTTAACACTATGTTTTTGAACAGGCCGCATAAATAAAAACAATATCTTAAATAGATTTTGTTAAAAGTATATTTGGCCAACACTTCTTAAAGGGTTAAGAACAGTGTGAAGAAGTGTCATCACCATCAAAATGCAATATACTCAGTTAAAGCTCATGTTGTATAACCTGGAGTAATTTTTAGCTGTGTTGAATACACAATTTATTTCGGAAATAGAACTAATATATTCTAAAATTCTAACATTCCTTATATCAGCTCTCAACGGGTTCATAGATTATCTTAGCTCTTTAAACCTTCAAAATGTGATCTACTTAAGCCTTTTTCATTATTTGAAAGCCGTCATCAGCTTCATTAACATTGGTTAGGCTATATGGCTTTTATCTTAAGTGAACCGAAATTTCCTAAAACATTTGTTTGATTTCCCTGACAATTGAGACAAGATCTGTTTTTCGGACTGGTTTTCGGGTCATTTGCCGTTGTTAAAACGCGTCTTTGCGACGATTTTTCTTCGATTCGACTTGGATTGGTTCGTTTTGGAATCAAGTCGTGCATATTTAAGAAATCCAATCTATGGTTCATTTCTTTAAACGAAATCAATTCAAATCGCAGGCCTCAACGGCTTTAATTTTCCAGCACACGATCGATTCGAACGCGAGCTTGTTTATTTTTTCTATAACAAATTCTTGCATTAATTTCAAATCAATTTTCTTCACAGCTTCGGCCCTTATCTCCTCTGAGCCAAACAAACAAAGAGGCGGCTAAAAACATCGACGAGTTGGGGGAAAACAAAGGAACTTCATTGTTTCATCGCGACTGTAAAAGAGATTTATGCGTCCAAGTGAAATCATTTATCATGCTTAATTAAAATTGAAATGTTTAGCTGGCTGACTTCTTCTTCTCGCGCAGCTTCAGCTACCAAAATGGGACTTTAGCCAGGTCAAGTTCTTGTTGTCGGGCGTTATTAGTTGGTCTGACACATTGTTACACAAAATGCATTTAACCGGTTTTTCTTGTATCCCTTTCTACATCCACATCTCGCCAGATTTTTGGGTTTTCCATTCCATTGTTTGGAGCATACATTTAGCGGTCCGTTTCCAATGCAAAGCGACCGTTTATCTTTTAATTGTAACAGTCCGCGGCATAAATTAACACACACCCATAAGTCTGTCATAAATCGTAGAGCTGGCGACATTTGTTATTGATGATATCACCGGAGATTTGCATGATAAAAGGATTTCGGTGGAAAAGGTCACCTGTCCTGAACTAATCCCATATTCGTTCTCATTAGAAACAGTTTCTTCTTCTCACAGTAGCTCTTCAAATTGTTTTGGATCTATTCAGATATGTGAATAAGTCTATGCTATGCCATCATATGAAGACACATTTTTGGGGAGTGGAGTGGAATTCTTACAAGACCTTAAGTGTTATATTTGCTGATTATAGATCAAGTAAGCCCAAAGCAATGGAATGCTTCAACTGCCAATAAAAAGAATATCATATTGAATAGCTTATATCTTAAGGGAGATACTCATCTGCTTTCAAGCACTTCCCAGAAGGAAATCAAATAGTCTCTGTAAACGGTTTCTCCCACATCTTTCGCCTTGATTCCACACAATTATTGTGTATAATCGATGGCTCATTAAATCAATCAGAGCAGAATCTAGACATTTGCAATGCAGATTCATCGCCGTAATTCATAGAAATTTATCTGCGAAATCACACACATATGACTAAAACAATTATTCGTTGCCCCCATTCAGTTTGCCTTTTGCATCGGACGGCTCCCCTTAATAGAATTCTGTGATATTTGCACATTGACTGCTATATCTATATCTGTTTCTATATCTACTTGCTATGGGTATATGGTATATGGGTATAGTTATTGCCTTTGCCTTAGCTGGCTGGTTGGGAAGGTGTGGTAAAGTGAGGTAAAGTCTGGCTACAAGCTACAGTTATTATTGAGTCTCGCCCGTTGCCAAGTTAAAGTTCAATGATGTCATTACCCACTAATTCACACCTAAGTTTTGAATACGCCGCATGCCGTCAGAGCTCAGGCCTTATGCCGATCGATCGAAATCGAGAATAATCATTGGAGATAAATAACATTATTTGGCCAATGGAGTTGTTGTTTCGTCTTAAAAGAGAAGCTAACGAGACAGCCAGAATTAAATGTACAACGAAATTTGTCTACCCCCTGGGGTGATATATTTTTTTGTCCGTCTGCCAAATTTAGTTCATTGATTGCTGTTAAGCGTACGTTTTGTTCTTATAGTATATATATATATATGTATGTTTGGTTTTTAATGGCTTTAGGTAGCTGCCTCTGATTATCATAAATAAAATATGAGTTCTGGCTAAGTTTGTTGCCTAAGTCTTTTGTTTTTTCGTTTTGGTTTCGTCCCTGCATGAAATGTCAACGAATTCGTTTGCCGTCTGTCTGCTCAAAGATAGATATTTTCATGCGAAAATGAGTTCAGGCAATGGGCTCCACTGGCTGAGTGCCTTTCAATTGTCTAGGCCGTTCTGTTGTTGTCACTGCCAATTAACACCCGTTGCCCAAAAAGTTAAAAGTTAATTTAAATCAATGCGCAATCGCGAGAGCGGTAAACTCCACTCGTGCGTCGCTGAAACAAATGCCAAATATCCACTATGAAAAGCCCATGGATCTCGTTGGTTGGGCTCCAAAAAGTGTTAAGTATGCCTCGTCTTTGGTTGCTTATTTTCGGTGCCCACTGTTTGCTTTGGCAATCAGTTTGTTGATAATTTTCGTGTGTGTGCTGTCTGTTGTTTGCCATGTTTTTGTACCCTTTGTGTGTGATAATTTAGACAATTCGTCGATAAAGGCGCACAACAAGCTTCTATTTTCCTCGGCTTTTCTTTGTCTCTCCCTGTTTGAGTTGCATTTTAATTACGTCTAATAGGCCAGCGTACGTATTGATTTGTCTTCTGTTTAAAGTTCCATTTAGCGGCCAAGTTAGTTAGCTTTTAGGGCCCCATCTTTGGGTGGTCCCGTTCACACGGCTCTTTCTGCACATTGTCCGTTTGAGGAATTACGAGTATTCCCATGATCCATCATCCGATCGACCTCAAGCGAGCATTCAATCATTGTTAGTACATCACCACCCACCGCATAACTTTCGGCCATCTGCAATCACAGCAACAACACAAATGGCCATGTAAGGCCAATCAGCGGAAACTTGGTCAATGGCTATATTTGCCCGGGCCCAAGTGTTAATGCTTCGATTCGAATAACAGGGGAGTTTTCGGTTTCATTTGTGCAGCATCAACAGTAACAATAAAAACGTGATTAAAGATGCTATGCAAAGCAATTGTTATTCGATAAAGGGGTAGCAACGGCTAAAATGATCGGCATGCTTAATAGAAATAACAATACTTGCATGTTAAATATATCCCATAAAAATGTATTTCAATTTATATAATAAATAATTAATAAATCACTCTTACTAATAAAAAAGAAAAGAAGTGTGATTATAAAATAATAAAATGTGTCAATATAAAAAATTTACTATCTATTTTAATTCGTAGTTAGCCAATTTTATAATTTTCGAACGTATATCAAGTAAGATATATTGGTGCCTCGAATAGGGAAAAATAAAATTAAATCACTCAAATAAATGAATAGCCATAAAGTCGAAAATTAAACCTAAATCTTAGCTAAACTACCAATCGGCTTCACTTCCAGGGCATCGATAGCTCCATCATTAGCTTGGCCCCTTAATTCCATGTTATTGAAACGAATCACAAATCTGTTGCCTTTTGCAAATCGCTTTGGCTGCGCTTAATGTGGGAAAATGTCGATGGCAGTGGGCTTCACTTGGCTTTACTCCGGGTTCTCGGGCTCGCCTCTCTAGCGATGGGGCATGCCCCAAAAGCCGGGCTTCTGGCCCACTCCCAGTCTTTCCCCGATCCGTTCACCTGACTATTAAAATCAAACTATCGAGCAGAGCGAGCATACGTCATGCATATTATTACAATTACAAATGTACGAATGGCATGACAAAAATATTTCCACATGCATTTTTTATGCTTCATTTCCTGTGACTGGGCATCCAATCGATGGGAGTCCCAAAGTTTTTGGGAAAGCTCTTGGCTGCATATTAATTGCTTGAGTTTTTATTTAGTTGCTGTCTCTTGGGGGGTGGGCGTAAGGTGCATGGCGGCCATACGAAATGTGCATTTAATTGACAAATCCCCAAATTAGCATAAACGGCATTTCTTAATTCTGACATTTTCATTAACAAAAAAGGCCCCGTTTACAGTTACACGCGACGAGGCTCCTTTTGACATCGAATCGACCTGACATGGTCGGTGAAGTTCAATAACTTGCATGTTCTGGCTGATTTTGATAAATGCCTTTAACAAGTTTTGCATAATAACGCACAATGGCCACGAAATGATATGTCTGCAGGTTTCTTCTATAGCAGTTCGAAATTTGTTCTTTCGCGGTCTTCAATTGTTGGGCCTGTCACTCCATGTGGCAGATGATTCCCCGACTTTTGCATGTCCAACTTTCTGGACTTTCTGTTCTGGACTTTCTGTGGGCCCGTCAATCGATTCGATACATTTCTGACTTTTGTTTGCCCGCCCTGACAGGCGAACGTAATAATAACGTGACTTTATGAAGTGGTAATGAAGCCATTAGGCCTTGGTAACGTGCTGCCTTCGAACTTAGCCATTGGCCAGGGCTTGGCCCACAATTTCCAGTATTTACGACAGGAAATTGCGCTTTGAATTTTGAAAATACAAAATTTTATCTAATTTATTTTCTATTTCATGGTTTTCTTTTGTCCAAGCCACATCAAAGTTTTATAGCTTTTGAATTGTGTTTTTGTTGAACGATGGGAAGTGATAGATTTATGCGAGATCGTGATCGGGTTTGGACTTAGAGTGTTAGGCTATAGAAAGTTTGTATCATCTTTTTACGCATTTCCTTAGTACTTTTTCTGCCTTTATGAACATGTTTAGTGGGTACGGATATGTAGTTTATAAGAAGTGTCAAGAAAGTACAAAAATTCTATAAATATTTAGATAATATATCAATGCACTGTGGTCCAGAATTCGTTTTTTTTGGCATTAAGTCTAAATTTTTATGTCAATATATCGTCCTCTAGCAATTATTTTCTAATAGAAAATTGATCATATAAATAAAAACCAAAAACAAAATTGACCGAAAGCTTCACTAAATCGTTTTATGAGCTTTTAAAGTTGAAGTGTTAAAAAGCTGATTGAGAGAATGCAATTTCCGAAAAATTACTTGCTTACTTTTGCATGTGGTATGATCGTTAATACGCATCCAAAAATTATAGTAAAATATGGAAAATAAATGCCAAGGTATGATGTTTTTAACTTATTTAGGTAATATATGTATAGTTGTACTGTTTTTATGTTGTGTGACATCCAATTTATGTGTATTTTAACAGAAAATTCTAACGTGTCCCCTGTGTTTCGTGGAGTATAACTAATTTTCTGACGATTTCTGACAAAAGTTAAAAACGTCAGTTTGTACCATTAACTATTGTCTTTCACGGTAAAGTAATATCTTTTGCCCATTTTTGCTCGTTTTCTTAAAAATTTGATTTTATATAGGCAATTTTGAGTTCAGACATAGCGACCTCCTGGACATTTGGAGGCGTAACAATAGGCAAATAAGTTATGTTTCAGATTACGTTTATTCCGCAATCAACAACAATAATCAGGAATCGAAACAGACAGAAGATATTGACAAAAAAATAGTAAATTTTGAATTATTTATTAAAAAAAAACTGCCCGAGTGTAACAGATAACTAGACCGATTTATTTCCAAACATACCAAGTGTATGGCGTCAAAGATAACAATTCTTGTTAGAGATTTTGAAAACTCCACGACACCGAAGCAAATGGGACGCCGAAACTTATCTTACCAAAATGCAGGAGAAAGATTAAAAAGGAAACTGAAAATACGAGTGAAGCCCGGAATAAGCTTTACAAAAGGGATCTACTATCACATGCAAGGAATAATAGTCGGATCAATAGGATGAGTGATATTTTCCACAGAGCGATTGATAACTCGGACCCACTATTATCAACAATTAGTTTAAAAGAAAGAGAGAGAAAAAATAGGAAAAACCACTTCCGAAGGCAGTAATAAGTCTTTTGGAAATACAGTATAATTTTAAACCTGATCCATGAGACAAAATATTGGATTCACAATCTGATTCTGATTTGAGTTCAGATTCGGAAATTTAAAATGTAGATGGGAGGAGGCAAGAGAGGGCGTGGTCGCATAGACTTCAAATTTTCTGTGCAAACTATTTGTGATTTAACAACAAAATGTACAAAGTTTCAAGTCTGTAGCTCAATTTTTAGACTTTATGCCAAAAAAATCGAATTCTGGACCACATTGCAATGTCCAAAAAATATTAATAATTTTTATTAGTAATCATTTTTGTGCGGATACCTTGGAATATATTTACGTTGCAAGATTTGTTCATCGAAACACACATTTCAATATTATTTTCAAGCCACATTTGAAAAGCAATTTTCGCAAAAGTGAAAATCCAATTAAACTATTTCCGGGGAAACGCACGAAATCCACACTCATTCATCGACAAATTCCAATCAATAAAGTGTACTTAGCCCGAACCAGGAATGATCCGGCATCGAACTTATTGTGTTATTAGGTGGCAATTGAATTGTACTTTTTGCTGAATAGATTTTTGCATAAATTCAATTAAATAATTGTGGTTTTTCGCGCTGAGTGCATCATGTCCAACTAAATCAAGATAACGCTGGCGATTAGCGCATTTCTAACGAAAAAACATTCTAGAAAACGGAAGTCGGCGGAAAATGAGCGTAATAACTCAATCATTACCATATAATAACCAGCTGTGACTTTGGGGGCGTAACTGACAAAGTTCGATCTGAATGAGTGTACTTCCCTGCAAATTGCCGGGGAATGCTTAGCGGACCTACCGAAGTAATTGAAGGTGAAGCTTAGTCGATCTGTTATCGCACCTAGCATTCAAAATGTAAAGCTTGTAATCAGAATATATAGAAATCTGAATAATCTTCTTTGTAATATTTCCAATTTATTTATGCAAAAAAATAAAAACAGCATATATCGGCAAAGAAAAAGTTTGGGGAAAATGTATATTTCAAATTTCCTGAATAACTTAAATTTTTGAGTGAGCATAGCAGTGTAACTGCATCTTCAATTGAAGGAAGTGGGCTCTGCACTCGTATTTGTCCGGCCAAAACCGAATGACTAACACTTTTGATGATCGCTGGGTGTGCGGGATTAGGGGCGACGGTGTCCGTATTTGCTCACCATTAGTATTTGTTATTATTGTTATTACTATGTATTTGAATTGCTCAAGAAGCTTGGCTGCCAAAGGCGGCAGCTGCTTAAAAATTAGCCAAACTCTAACTGCCAGACAAATGCACTTTGTTCTAGGCCTCCTCGGACTGCAGACCCTCCTCACACAGCCACAGCCAAGATCCGGGCAAGTTGAAGTTGAAAGGAAAGCCGACGACTTGTGGCCAGGTCTCTTCAGTTGGGTGTTTGTGCCGAAGCGGGAAAACTGAAAATCTAAAAAGTGGAGTCGGGAACGCGTCATTGTTGTTTACACAATTATTAGGACAACAAGCCGCCGATCGAGCACTGGACTTTGCTGGTGTTTGCCGTAGACAGCCACTGGCTGGTTAAATAGCTCAAAGCCGACTTTGATTTTCCATCCTCTGGCGTTGGTGATCGCTGCCTCAAAGGGTGTTCTACGGGTATACTGGGATTAAGGGGATTAGGCACATCTTCAGTGTCTATTGGAGTTCAGAGGGATGATATACTTATTAACTATCAGATACAAATATAGTGAGATCCTAAGAGGAGTATTCAGAGTGCGATTTAACAGCTTGTCAAAATTTAATATTTATATTAATCCAACTTTAGTAGTTGGAGTTTATAGATTCATTGCGCGGAACTACATATAAATATATTTTAAAAATATGTTTATAAAATGTGTGTTAAGATATATTTAGTTTGGATTATCATGATATGCTAGTATTTATTATAGCCATTCCAACCGTTGTTACCATCAATGGGCATCTTCAGTGTCCATCACCCGGCTAATCCCCATCTGTTAAACTTCCTTTTTGTTCCTCCTGTTTTCTTTGGAGAGCTCAATGAAGTTTGTTCTTTGGTGGCTGTCAATTACGGCGAGTGTTGTTATTGTTCTGTCACGTAATGAGCAGGCAATTTAGCACCTGCCCGATAAGCAAGGCACGTCTATTGATCGATAACCGAAACAAGGAAACCGTAGTCCTGCCGAAAAAAGCGATTCCGGATCTGTTTATCCACGCCGTGATGGAAGAACAACAACGGTAGCCGGACGAAGGATGCTCGTAAAATTGATTTATTTGCGCAAATGCAGGTTCGACTCATAAATGTTGACATGGCCCAATGCCAGCGTCACGATCAGTCAGCAGCCAGTTGGCTAATTGTGTATGCTAATGGAATGCAATTGTGTCAAAGTCCTGCAGTACCTGGAACAACCGCACAACATCATACTCTGCCCGTGGTCGAGGGATCGTACACTGAGAAAATAGTTATGTAAGACCTTCCAGCTAACAGACTATCTTATATTTGTTATTTTGTAAATATTCTTGGTGCTTCTTTTTTTATAAAGGACACAAATCTTCAAGAAAAACATTAAATTGTTTAAATTTAATTTAATACAATTTTGATTGAAATGTGAGGAAATATTATTACCACATTATATTAGCAAACCTTTGAGAAAATGTCTTTAAGGAATGGAATTATTTTTGAACGTGTGTAGGCAGAGGGGCACACACACATTACGTGGAGTTCAGAGTACTTCGAGGCACACAAATAAATTTATAAATTATTAAACATTGGCGAGGAGCAGCGCTGGGGATCAGAAGAGCAGGGGCTGGTGCTTCGGCTGAAGCTGCTGCAGAGCTGCAGCTTCACTGCCTGCCAAGTCAGAGGTGCGGAGACCCGGAGACCGCAACGGGCAACTGGAACATGACCGATATTGTGCGGCTAACAGTTATACGATCGGTCCAAGTCCACTTGGTGGTCGTCCGGGATGACTCGGGGATTGGGGTACACTAAACGGTTCAGCATCGACGATTAATGCCAATGCACATTTAATGCACATATTTGGCTTTTTGTGTGCCACTCGATTGCTCTTTTCATATCGTCGTGACGTACGTGCCGAGCAAAGTTCCAGACTCTGTCTCCGGCTTTGAGTCCGAATCTGAATCTGATTCTGTTTATGTTTCTGTTTCGGCTCCCCGAAATAACCCCAACCCCACCGATCGGTGATGTCATGTCGAGAGGTGATATAACATGACTGCAGTTATAAAAGTACAAGCTAAAACATTAAAACTTGATCATCGGTAGCTGGGCTGGCTTAATCCCATCGAAGTATTTCACAATAGGGTAGGGAAATTTAGACTGCAGAATTGTACCTATACATTCTATTGGAGGTGTTTCCATACAAGGCATGACTAACATACTTGGCTCTTCAATAAACAGACTATAGCCCATTCCCATTCCCCTTTCACTATTTCCCACTTTGTTCAGTTAGTGTTTAAATCTTGACCGGAGCTCCTTGAGTCGAAGGGCCTTTCATTCAGAGCATTTCGCTTCGGTTTCGATTCCCGAGAATCGCACAAGATCGAAATAACAGCAGCGACTGAAAAAATAAAACCGCGAAAAGAAAAAAGACCAATCCAAGTTAAAGTTTTGTACGTTCATTCATTTATGGCTAAGTCACGTTGGAATAATTTGTTTTATGTTAATCTTGAGCATGGGCGCATTGTGAGCTCCTGCGACTTGGAACTTCGGATCTTCAAGCGCCGCCTTCCGCCTCCAGAGTAACTTTTTCTTTTTCATTTTCTCCGTGTGTGCCCCTCAATGAATTGGAATTTAATTTGAGTATTTGCGCAAATACGCCGTTTCCAAATGCGACGACAACAATATCGTGGTGACCAAAAAGCCAGACCAACTGAGCGGAGACAATTGATGCTCAGGATCCCCCGCTCGAGGAAAATGGCAGGTGGCAGTGCTTGTATCTGCTGCACCTATAGATAGAAGATATTGTATCTGCGCCGAAGTTGCGATTGCAAATGTGGCCCGCACGCAGCAATCTGCTACTGGATTCCATCCACTCCGTCCCCAGCATTCAATTCCAAGTCGAACTTGGAGTCAGCCGTGTAAATTGAGCCGACAACTGCTTAATCGTGAGTGTATATTGAATATCGAAAGATTTAACCTATTTTGGCTCGAGATCGTACGCGGATTAGGTTGCAGCGGAATTCTTATCACAAACTAGGCAGGGGAACTGCATCTTCCTGCAAAATTAGCCAACTAGTTTTAAAATACATATTATCTCATAATCTATATTATCTATATTATATTATAAAATTATTTATCCCATTCAATTATTATCCATTTATGTTACATTCTCCCTTAATCCTAGTTTAAATTAGCCAAAAGAGCTCTCCCTAAAAACCCAAATGATATGTTTATCTTTCTAATGACTTCATTAGTTTCGAGTAATAAGTATATTAGAGCCTCTTAGCTGGGTGGCCTTCTTATGGGCTTCTCCGATCGTTTGTGGCGGAAGTGGAAGTCGACGCCCACGTTCCGATCTCTTAAGAGGATTATGCCAGTTTGAATGTGACGTGACCGGCAGCCGACGGCAAGTGCAAAATAATGGTAGCACCGGCTTTTGGTTTGGTCCGAAAAATGAGAACTTAATTCCGGCGGAAATACAAAAAAGGAAACAAAACAACTGCCAAAAGGAGCCACACACACTCATCGGTTTTGCCAATTCGATGTGTGTTGGCCAGAGCTCATCTCATAATTAGGGTTCGGAATTCGCACGCTCAATTTGAAATTGGAAATTGTAGCAGAGTGTTGGGCGAGTAAGACATCAATTATGTCGGAGGAACACCGATCTTCGCAAGGTGTTTGGCAGGTATCCTTACTGTGTGTGGCCCTTTTGTTTCACTTTTGACCTTTGACAAATGAGCCGTGATGGATGAAAGTCGATTTTGGCAGATCAGAGCCAAGCGCCAGGTTGTGATTAATTGGCGGGCAAAATTTGGGTTGAAATTCTGTGTGGCATGCTTTAGAAAATGGCAATACTTCAAACATAGTGGGAAAAAGTAATGTGCGGGTGTTCTCAATATTCTAAAGTACAATTGAGCTAAAAAAAAACAAAATATATATAATAACTAGGTATGCCTTAAAGCGGATGTTTAACTCTCCACATCGAACTCGAATTGAAACGAATTTCATTACCTAATTGAACTGAATAAGACGTCGGTGCATCGGAATCGATTTCATTACCATAAACGAACAGAAGCCCAAAACGCGCATTCGTACCCGACCCGATTCATTCATTGGGGAAACGGTTATGTGAGCTACTTTAGTTGTCATAAGTGTCACCATGTGCTTTGATTTACAATAATAACGGCGTCTATTAAACTTCATAATTGTACCAATAACCGAAATGCCGAACGACAATTTGATGAAAAGGTTTTGCAATCCCCCATTCGGAGTCGAAGTGGGACCAACGAAATGTTGAACGGAGCCAGGAGTCGAATTTGGAGTCCAGACACGTATCGCAAATAAAACGATGGCACAAATGAGAGGCACTGCTGCAGATAGATATAGTAAGAAATCATATGTCTTATTTTGATATTTATGCGTATGCCAGACCCATTTTGGGCGACCTAAGCAAATAGTGGGGATTGTGCCGAGCCGACGGGGCTGCGAATTAAAGGCCCCAAAGCGACTTCCAGTTGGGTCATTGGCTCTTGGCGACGCGGGCCACTTTGCTCGACCCAAATCTGGCTCTAAAGTGTTGACCATAAGTGTCTGATTGTTTGTGTATCATAATACAAAGCCCCCCTCGCCACCAGACCCCCCGCCTGCCGGGCTACCCCGATTTCGGTGCGTAAGTACAGTAGAACCAATTATGGATTTTATAAAACAAATGCGGCTTGCATATTGATTAGCCAGCTTTGCCTCGATTCGTTTCGTTTCAATTCGATTTGGCTCGGTTTCGTTCGCTCATCATGGCGCGCTGGCCCATTAATTTCCAAATGATTTACTTTAGTTTCGTGTGGAATTATTTGATGTCCAGCGGAAATGTGATTAAAAGCATATTTTATATTTAGTGGTGCTGATAAAGGCCCTCAGCCCGAGCATCTCCCCTACTTCTTCGAATCGTGTGCGTGCACTGCATGCAAATGGGGTGGAAGGACAGCAGAGAAGACTCCAATTCAGACTCAGAATCAGAATCAGGTACAGCTGCAGACAAAGGGAACCAGCCCAGAGGAGATCTCCCCAGAAACGGACGATGATCGACCCCCTGTAGCTATGAGTGTTTATGTCAACTGCAAGTCTGATGACAGCCATAATTCTGCTTACGGTCCGGCCGGGCCAACTGCCTTCCCAGCCGACAGATTCCAATCAGAGCCCGGCCCACAAGACGATGAAAAACCACACCAGATGAGTACTCGCCAGTAACTGCCCCAAGGTCCTGGATCGTTTTGTGTTTCGAGGAACAGATTATCGAAAGTTGCATACTCTCTGCTTGAATTATTCGGTTTGTTAACAATATTTTTCATGATTAGGCCAGAGAGTAAAAGGCCCAAATACATAATTTAAAGGTATTTATTTTTTGAATCTTTTAAACAGGCTAAAATACATTTATCACGGGGTTTTGATTGTAGCAAATATGAATATTTACAGACAGGCAAGCCAACTGGCTCGATCGAGTATACCTTGGATGCAGAGGAAAAGCACAAATAATAAGTGCAAAACGTCAACGCCATGGGCGCAAAATTGTTATCGCCATCATTTTGGGATATTTAGTGGCAGAGAGTGTTGTCGGCGACACTGCCCCTCCTCCGGACGGCTCCCCTCTTGGCGATATCTTCTGACTGGCTTGGATTTGTGGTCACGCTACGGAAAACCGAAACGAAATTGAAGCAACGGAAGCAGAAAAAAAAGTGAAGAAAAATGAGCTGCAAGAAAAGAGCTCAAGAGCAGCTCCCACGGTAGCTGAATTGGTAACTCCTGCGCCATTGAGAACCTTTTGCCAAAGGCCAGCCAAATTACGCGGCCAGTTTCTCATGGAAAAACAGTGAGAGCTGCTGGACTTATTTCTTCTCGTCTAATTTCGTCGGCTATTTTCGGGGCTCTTCCTGCTCCAGTTTGGGAAGTTTAGAGCCACACGCAAGCCCCCTAAAATTAAGTCAATTAAGTCGAGGCTTCGGCTACAGAAGAAACCCGCCGCTGACAAGTTGAAAAACCCACGAAACATTAGATTATGCAAGTCAAACAAATAAACGAAATAAATCAATGCGCAAGTCCGCCGACGACGACCAACGCATTCGATATTGGAAAATATCGTTATGGAAAACGCTGCCACTGCCCAGATGCAGATTGTCGATGCAAACGAGATACAAGATACAAAATACACATGTAGCAGTCAATGACTCACTCAGTTATTGTTGCCACGATGATTTATCTGAGCGCAAAGTAGTTGAGGCGTTGAAATTGGGCGCAAATCGAAATGTATCTGCTCGACAGTGATGATTGATCTGTGACTCCCAGTCGCAGTCACAATAATCGCTTCAAGAAGTCACTTGAAATGATGTAATTCTTTTAAAAATTATAGCCAGAACATTTAAAACAACATAAAAATATCTAAATTATATAAAAAAATATATCTAAATCTAAATAAAATGGTAGACTCTACTTCTATTATCATTTTAGCGCGAATAGTTAAAGCGTTCAGTTTTAGTGACCTACTGTGGCTGCGACCAAAGAACTCTGTAATACGTAATGGCTTTTCAATCATCACCTCTCCAGCTTGTCAGCACTAATCTGGCAGTTATTGGCAGTTCTGCAACGACTGCTAAAATGAAGTCGAAGCCCCGGTTGGAGACCCCAAGCCTATAAGTCACAATCGACCCAGCCAGACTGGCAGCAGGCAGCGGGTCTTGGGTATTGGGTCTTGGTTTACTGATTCCGAGGCTCAATATCCGACTCCATCTCCGACTCAGTTGCGACCTGCAAGTGTGTTCGCTCGCCCGCTTTAATTAACATATGCTAACAAGTTGGCCATGCCGCACTTTGTCACTTCCAAGAGCCAGAAACTTCAGCCTGGGCCGCAGCTTCGAGTTTAGGTTCACTCAGAGTTTGAGCTTCGGCGTCAAGAGCTCGTGGGCACTTTGTGCTGGGGGTGGGCCTAAGTGGTTTTTAAATGAAATTAATTTAAATTTTTGCCTTTGCAAAGGAGGAAAACGTGTGGAGC
Source organism: Drosophila simulans (assembly GCF_016746395.2). NCBI lineage: Eukaryota > Metazoa > Arthropoda > Insecta > Diptera > Drosophilidae > Drosophila > Drosophila simulans. The sequence continues at coordinate 20,325,711 of NC_052522.2, forward strand.
CGTTGCAGGCAGACAGGCATTAAATTGTAATGAGATCATTGCCATTTAATAAATTTACTCACATGTCTATTTATAAAATATTATGCCATGAACCCATAACCTTACCCAATAAATAAAGGGTGTAAGTTTTATCGTTTTGTGAGTGCAGCGTTGACTTGTGAGAAGTGGTTAACATACTGACTGGCCATTTGCAAATACAATTAGTATTGTTTAGGATGATAGTGAATATTAATAATCAAGCTAAGTAAATTATGAGTACAACAAGAAGCGATTTTGAATGGCCGCTTATGTTACTCTTAACATAAACAAAAAACTTAGGACACGAACTCGATTTTGTTGTCATATACATTGTAGAATTTTATCAAAGTGCAGTTTCTTGTATTTCTAAAATTGTTTGAATGTTTTTGAATACTAACCAAATGTGCTTGCCCCTTGTTTTTGTTTTTGTTGTTAACTGAATTGCAGCCAATTCAAAAGACTTAAGACACGAACCCGATTCTTGACCTTGATCAATATTAAAGATTCCCTTAATTAGAGGCAGCTTACCTCATATCGCGTGAACCACACGAAGTCGAGCCCACAACTGGACAGAGATTACATGGCTCCGCGCCCCTCCGCCCGATCGGTCCATCTGTCCGACTATATATAATATATACTCATGCATACATATATATCTTCCTAGGTGCTACCGGCTAGTTCCGCTTTCAGCTGCCGTGGGGGCATTAGGAGCGTCAGCTACGGCTAATGCTTGCGATAGATAATAATAGATTTTCTCACGCTTGATATTTCAGCCACTGAATGACGTTAAACAATGTGTGCAGTCTGTGATATGGGGGGAGTTCAGGAGGTGCGGCCGAGAGAGGGGCCGGAAATCGAGCTACGACGACGATTGTAAGTTTAGAAATTACGTGCGGCTGCGGGAAAAATATTAATAAGTTACAAATACGGTTAGGGCGAGCTGCAGCTCAACGCTCGGCTAATATGTTTATTGGAACTATAAAAAGTAAAATGATTTGCATGATTTGGCAAAACAGCTTGCAGCCACATTTCACACCTGAACATGCCAGCCTTCGGACGTTAGACGAATGGCGTAATTACATGGTGGGGCTGCTGGAAGACATCTTCGCTAAATTACGAATTACGATTACGACCGCGAGTGCATATATGTACTATATGGAGCTGGCTTTTGCTGGGTAGTCGCTGCTGGAATTTTGTATGCATTTATGGCACTTAGTCATGCCCAAGTGATTTGCTAAACTAGTTTAGCCGCGCACACAGAGCGAATTCCCATTGGGTAATTCCAAAACATTGCGCCACACAAAAACAATGGCAGGCAGCAGTGCACTCGAGTACCTAATATGATATTAAAATTGAACTTTGCCGCCGAGTTGCACTTGCATTTGAGCCGGATCTCTTCCCTGACAACTGTCCGCAGCTAATTAAATGCACTTGCAAATTGCCGGCGACGAATCATTTATTGAGTTATTCAAATGAAATGCCAGCTATGTGCGGAGAGGAACTTGATACTTTAATTGTAATCTGAATCGTGCAAAGATGATCCCCTCAATGCATCTGAGCGGGGGTCATCGCGATGGGAACCCACGGAATTTATCAATGGGCGGGGTGTCTAAATGGGCTAGCCTAGGTTTGTTTCAGTTGAGCTAGGTTGGGTATGCCCAATGTTATGGCAGATCATAGTCTGATCATAGCTTAATAACTTAACTTAATCATTTAAGCAGCTTATTTAAAATAAGTAAGCGTTACTCATGTCGTCGGATATATCGATTTTGGTTGTGTAAATAAGCACAACAGCTTCGAAATCTCCACTCATCTATCCCCACCTCAACCTTAAGGCCAGCAAAGCATTCTCTAAAAGGACATCGACGTCGCTTAGGAAATTTCTCCCCATCTTGAACTCTGACCAGGCGCACTAAGTGTGTAGGCAAATTTGTCAAAACGGATTATCACCCATTTTCACTCGACCAACAAGTTAGCTTGTCCAACTATTTAGGCGAACCCATTACCAGGCGATCGCGATGGCGATGGTGGATCCGGAGGCGTCCGGTGGGGCAGACACACCTGATACGAGCGAATGCTCATCTCATGAAAAATTGTCTTCGACACCCAGAGACCTGGGCCAGCTCCACAGCACACAATGGGAGACCGGATCCCAACTCTCGCCAAGCCGGCATGCTGATAATTTGAGTATGCGAATAGACGAGCCAACACATGGCTATATGGCAACTATAACTGAGGATGAGGCACTGCCCAAGGCGCTGGCTTTAATGCACTTGAAGAAAATTCAGAAAAAGAAAACCAATCCGTGCTGCCAACTAAATAAATTCATTTTTCATATGTCGTATGTAAATCAAGTGATTAGTTATAGTTTTATCAAACAATCCTTACTTATTGATCCTTATTAATTTCTTTTTGAATTCAAGAAGATACGACCTAATAGAATTCTAACCTTAAGTTATTGCCTTGCCAATTTGTGCGCTATTACTTTTCCTGAGTGTGGGCTTAAAATGACATACAATCATATTAAAAATGGTTGCCGTAGTATTTTTGCAACGTTTTGAGGTGACCTCTTGCAGCTCCTCGGGCCGCCCGATCCGCCTGTGTGGCTCTACCCACCGCATTATTAATAATGCCTGAGCTGAGCTGGGCCAGGCAGAGCGTTTTGACCACCGCCAAAGCGGTTTCAAATGCTGGCCCAATGCAATTTTATTAACGCAACGACAAATGATCGCTCCATGTTGAAGTCAAGCGCTGCTGGCAACTGAGAGAAACTGAGGCTGAGACCGGGACCCGCAGCAAAGGCTTTGTAAGGAGACCTGAGCAGAGACCCTATTAAAATTGAAAATGTCGCGAGATCACTTATCGGACGGCAATAAAAATGGTGCTTTTAAAAAACAATTTGGCTTTTGGGTGCCACAACAACAGCAGGGCGACCTGAAGCCCCGCACTATGTAGATGTAGGTTGTATTGTAATTTATATCACCTTATGGTGCGTGGACGGAGGCTCGGGGGCGAGAAGATCATCAGGGGGCTCTGTAATACAAGCCACTAAATATTTATGATCTGGCTAACGGGTTGCAGACAGTTTCGTATTACTGCTCAGTAAACTAGCAATCGGGGTTAATATGCCCAAAGTCCTGCTTTACTAAGGCCAAAATATTAAATTTGCTATGAACTCTCAAACTTTCTTTTGTTTAATTTACATTTTAAACTATCCTATCCGAGGATTTCATAACTTTAAAGCCAGAAGTTCTATAACAAATTTTTTCACCTCAAAAGAAAGGTGCTAACCATAGGCTGAGCAACCGACAATTCGAAATGAAAACAAACATGTCAAAGTTCTCCCCATTCGAAATCCCACAATGCCTGCCAAATAAAGCTCACACAGTACCAATAGTTCGGTCGCCATTGTTTAGAGTTTAATAAACGTCTAAATCATACTTTTGTGAGGCATATGCTAAAGACAAACGAATATGAAATGAGGGGGTGTTGGGCTCAGATCTAATGGTAATGTGTGTGGTCTTTTGAGGTCTGGACCTGTACAATCAAAGTGTGTCAAATTAAACAAAGATGAATGGTGCGTTCTAAACTGGTAATTTGGCTGGTGTTTGTGGGAGATGAAATAGAAGTAGCACGCAGACGACTTAATATCTTTTAAGAATTCCCACGGAAATACTTAGAATCAACATCAGCTAAGCTGCAATTATACGGTGCTAAAAGCCCCTTTTCAGTGGCACCCCTGGCAAATGTCGGATAATTGGCATGCAACTCGAATAACTGACAGAAATCAAAGCCACACAAAACAAATCAAAATGCATGCATATAATATGTTGTTATATGATTAATGCCCTGCACAGGGCATAAAATCAAGATATCAAAACGGAGGGCTACTGAAATTCTTAATAAAGATAAAGATAAACATAATGGCTGGGCACTGCAGGGCAGGGCAGGAAAAGGATCTGTATGTAGCTCTTCCTCATTTTGGAATTGAATGTGAGCTGCGACAGCAACTCAATCGTGGACTCTTTTAGGCAATTCGCAGGCCAATCACGTACGGAGCGTGAGCAAACTTTAAGTTAGATTAATCGAGGCATTGATTATGTTAAGGAGAAATGTCAAAACGAAAGGATATGAGCATTTCCTTTTTTGAGTTACGATCGGTTTCCGGTTGGCTAAATATGATTTGCAGGCAGCAAGGTACGAAATGTAAAGAAATCGCCAGACTCGCATCGCGCCCTCTGATTTATACGGCTCTTGGATCCAGCTTATGTTTGATTTATGTCCCAGTTACTTGCACAGGACTTTTTTTCCTTCCTCCCTCTCCTTTTTTCCCAGTCCCTGCCACCACCTACTGTTTCCCAATAACAATGAGATCGATCCCTGCAGCTGCCCCTGGTCGAGTTGGTTGTTTGTCCCAACATAAAGACATAATAACCTAAATAGATCACTTGTCCGGCTCGCACCTTCGAGCAAGTGTGTGGTCCTTGTCCCGAGACTGGCGCCAGTTTGTCACTCTTTCTGTGGTTTACCAATTGTGCAGGTTGGGTTCTCTAAGGCCGATCTATGGCCATTTTCCGGGAAATCATTTCACCTTCGACCAGATGAGATCGCCTGCGTAGGACCTTTGATTTGGTGCTCTGTGGGAAAAATCCACGTTTCTTATGCAAAAGTTAAGGAACGATTGAGTCTTCAAAAGATCGAATAGGAAATGTATTAACATTTACGAAAATAAGTTTATATGATTAATGGTCAAACTTAAATGAAATATTTTTTTAACAAAGAGATCTAGAATGAATTTATTGTTGATTGTTAGCTGCGACAGCAGCTTAAATTCTAATTCCCTGATAGATGCGCACCAACTAAAGTTCGTTTCCTGAGTCTTTTGTCTACCACATCAAAATATATCCCAAAAAATCCTAATAAATGAATCCAACTTACTACATTTTGTATTACAGCTAAGACAGAAATTCATACCCGTAGCAAGTATAAGCAATTTGACTGGAAATGTTGGAAACCAATTCAGATCACATGCAGGTTGAGCCCAACCCCATTCTGTTACCGATTCCGTATAACCATGATTCATCACCGTGATCTCCATCATTGGCATTGTCATTGTGATTGCGGTTCATTGTCCACAAGCCCACACTCGATGGGCACTCGAGAGACTGTCCCTGTCTCAGTTTCAGGCGCCCGTCTCAAGACTCTAATTGAAGCCTCTCTGGGGCAAACAAAACTGGGCAAAAATTAGCTCAAAGTTATGCAGAAGCCAAGCGAGATGAAAGAACAATATTATTCTTTTGGGCGACGGCAATATTTAGCCCAAGTGTTGCTTAAGCCTGCCCCAAAGACACCGCGTTTACGCACAATGCCCCAAAAGGCCGCCTCTTCATCGAAACTCGCCAAATACTTGGATAAACAAATCGGTCACCGCAAAAAAAGCGGAAAAGAAAACAAACCGAATCAGACTAGGGTCTTTTGCTCTTAGAATGAGAGTTTTGAAATCACTTATGGGTTTTTTTCCGATGATTAATTGTGGAATTTCTGGGGCTTAAGATGTGCGCTATAAATATGTAGATGAAATAATGCGGGGCCTTTACCTTAACACAATTGCCTGGCCGGCAGATCGGCGATGATTAAAATAAAACGCTCGGCCAGTTTTTGAAAAATAACTTTGACAATATGCCAAAGGGGGACACCGGCTTAAGGCAATTAATTTCGATAATAATTGTTCAATGTGGAGCTTTGGCAAAAGTTACTGAAGCGTCGACAATAATAATAACTTCCCCAACTTAACCCTGAAATCTATATATATACCTATATACGTGCACGGGTATATATGGGGAGCAAGTCATTAACGAGCTCTCGAACAGCTCTCGAACAATGAACAATTTCAGTTTTCTGTGTCACTGAAAATCACACAACTCAGTCCAACTCAGCCAACTATAGCCAGCTTGTAATTGGCGGCCCCCAGACGGGGGAGGCTCAAGATCGGCGATATGTACATATATACGGTGCTGGTGTCTCTGGCAATTGTCAAAGATTGTCAAGTTTTTGGCCTCTTGGTCGTGTGCCTGAGTTTAGTGGGTGAAATTGGTTGCCTGACTTAATGCCAGCGACCTTCCTCGCGTTTAATAAATGCATAGGAAAAACCTTGCAGATACAGGTTGCATCATAAAATACTTATACCCTTACTTCTACTTACATTCATTACATGTACCTGTACCTATCTCCCCCCGCTGGCACACTTCTGGCATTGTCTCTTATTACTTCTTATACCGTTCGACTCATTGAACTTAAGCACATGAGCATGACTCTGGTGGACGACGACTGTAACAGTGACAAGCTCCGCACAACACACTATAGCTTGAGATATATGTAGCTATAGCTTCGGCAGATTGCTAGAAGAATACTGCCCAGAGACCGGCGACGTATTCTTTTGTCTTATTGTTGAGCAGCGGCGAAACTTTTCTGGGTTAATTTTCATGTTTTTCAATACAATTTTCAGCAGATTTGCTGTCAAGGCTGGAATAATTTTCCATGTCTTGGCGGGCGGCAAATTAATCAAGCACACGCATAATAAAAACAAAGAACAAATTAGTCGGATGGCCTTGAAGAGAATTGTCCACAATGCAGACAATAAGTCAAGATATGCTGCATTCTAGAGTCCAGCTACTAACTAATGGGTTAAAGAAAAGCACAGAATGCAAGAAAATTTATATTTTAGAAACGTCACCTTAAAATCAATAGCAGAAATGTTCGGAATCGTTTTACAACGATCTTTGGCTTTGATCGATTTCATACAGCTCGCAGTGCTTATGCTCCAAGATTTCTCCGAAATCCCTGGCTGGTTCCCATTAGTCTTCACCCGAGGCCAGACTTCGATAACATGTGCTACAATTTGTCTCCGGAGCGGAAGCACACAGGTCGACTTCCTTCCAGATCGGGAAACCGAATAAAAACGCCAAGATGCATCCTCACCGGGGAAGCAAAAGGGTTCGATATTGCTTTGTTCGGTCGGTATTCAACAGCTGTAGAGACTGGAGACTCTCCCCACTATTAGAAATTATTACCCTAGATATCCGATTGTCTTAACTGATTGTCAATGGCCATAAATTTATTGAGGTATACAAATGAATGGCCCTTGCAGAGGCAGAAGAAATATTAATGATAACGCACACATGCATACGAAATCAAGGCAAATGCAGGAGGACTGAGACTTTTTCCCCGGGGCAAGTGCAGCATTTGTCGACCAACTGCTGGCACTTTTTGTCCGCTCATTTCGTTTTTACCCATCATAGACAGCCATGGTCAAGTCATCAGCAACTCGGCAGCCTGCTGTTGACTTAGAATACTAATTCAGTTCGCTGCTCGGGCCGGATGTGGTGACATTTGGTCGGGCTAGCCTGGCCATCAGCTCTAGCTCTAGCCCTAGCCGCTCCCGCCCTTTTTTCTCTCTTGGCCCTAACAAATATTGGTTGCAATAAAAAGCTAATAAAGAATATGGAAAGACAAATGCCTGGCTGACAAGTGCATGGTGCCCAGGGATGGAAAATAGTTTTTCCTCGTAAAGAGCCATTTAACATTTGGCCGAGAGTAGGGGAAGAGTTTGCCTAGTTATCAAGCATATAAGAATGTGGCATACATGAGAGTTCGCATTTAGTAATAACCGTATTATATTTTGTACACCTAATGATAGGAATTTATGATTAAAATATATATTATTGTAAAATCCGTATCTGTACAAATTGTAAAAAATAATTTTACAAGAGTCGTATAAACTATGCCTAAATTAAAAATACATGTATTTTGGGCAGGCTTTATAGACTACTTCCATATCACAAACTTCGTGGAATCCCATATCTTCTGAAATATTTGGGTTCCCATAGCCAATAATGGATTTCCACATCCCTGGCGCTATTGTGCATGTCACTTGCTTTCCTTTTGTTTGCTTCTCGGGTAATGCAGCGGCGTTTAACAATTCATAAACATGGCCTGCACTGACGCCACTCGTCTCGGATTTGTCGTCGTCTCCCGTCTGGTTTTTGGTTCACTTTTCAGAGCTCAGTTGGTCTGGAGTGGTATGGGGGAGGGGGTCCAAGTACAAGTCCAAGTCCAAGTCCATCTATCCCCAGACAAGAGGCTATCCCGAAGGAAAGTAGTGCAGACAGGGCCATGTTTATGTATGCAAAACTAGTTTCTTTTTTAGGGCCATGTCTGGGAATCGATTCGGAATCGGAATCGAAACCGAGCCAGACCCAATACAAAACCAAAACCCTAACCCAATCCAAATCCCCAATCCCAAACCGAAACTGAAACCAAAATTAAATGCAATACTATTTGGTCTACGGGAGGATGGCACGCATTTACACGGCCTGGAAGACCATTTTGCGTGTTCGACAAATTTGTAGCTGCCTGTCCAGAGCCTGATCACGTTTTAATTGTACAAAAGCGACGACAACAAAATGTTTCGCTACTGTCGGCTGTAGACTGGCGCCTACCGTGGGCTAATTAACATTGTCGGTGGCTACGGGGGATATGGGGTATGCGGGGGGCGATTTGGCTTTTAGGTCCGACGAAAAATGCTGGCTGTGTTCCCATTCACACTCGCTAAACATTTTACTTTCTTAAATCGTTTTTAATTGTGTTTGTCAAATGGCAATGTGAAACCGATAGACCGCATTTGATAAGGCCCCAAGGTGAAGGAGCCGCCGAGGGGTTGACTCTCGAGGTGAAACTGGGTGTTCGAGATGGGTCTACAGGCACGACTCACGAGTAGTCAAGTAAGCACTCGACTTACATAATTTAGGTTTAAAAGTAGGAGATGCAATGTGCATCTTAATATAATCGTTTTACGACTCAGTAGCCACAATAACGCATTAACATAAGGGACTATTCTAGTTCATTTATCGCAGCATAATGATTTGGTTTTGGATTCACGGCGTCGTGTCACGTGGCCACCTCTAACCCTGGATCATTGGAAAGCGCTCGATTCTCAAGGGTTACCCCAAAAGATTGTTATGCCTGGCATTTAATTGCCTTGTAAGTGAGGAGCACCGGTAGCAGCTTCTCATTGTTTCGATGTCTTCTCGATTCGCGTTGCACGCATTTCACAGGCCAGTTCCAAACAACAGCCGCAACATCGGTAGCAACATCAGCCGCAGCCGCAGACGCAGCAGCAATATCTTCACAACAGCAGCAACATCAACTGCGAACTGCAACAACTTGCTACGTTTTTGGCATCTCGGACGTCGACGTAAGAGATATCGGGTATCGACGGCGGCTACTGATTTTGCACCTGTTTAAATGCTTTCGATATTTGTGATCCCATTGATAATGGCTGGACATAAAACTAGGATGCCATTGGCCAGCCAGCGCGACTTGATTGCGGAAATGAGTCGGCTGAACAACGACGATTCCAGCGAAAGAGACGCGTTTATTGGCACGCTACCAAGGCACGGATACAGGCACGACCCATCGCATCGCATCGGATCGGATCGGATCGGACCTGCAACAGTAGCAGCAACTCTAAATTATATATAAAGCACATGTCACCGGGCACATCCCCGCATACAAATGATGGCCAAATGATGAAGTGGCCAACTTCTAGACATGCCCAGGGCACAAACGGCGAAAAGTACATAAACAGAATGGCTAAGGGCGCGGCTCGATAGTGCGTCCGATCTGGCAAAGGGTACTATAAATATTCCATGAAGCCAAGTTTTGGGTTCGGGCTGCGGTGGAGTGACACATAAGGCAGTTCTAAAATTTCTCTAGCTTAGGTTTTAAATTATCATAGTATGAGTATAAGATTTTCCCTAATCCGATTTACTTTTACCTCTTAAATCTATTTGAGATCTAATATTTTAAAATTTAACATGTAAAATGTAATATTTCTCTGAGTACTAACAATTCTAACACTTGAATATTAGAATTTTTCATCCACATATTGTTTAAATTAACACCTTCTCAAAGCCGATCCCCGTTTAAGAGTACCCTAGAATTCGCCTTTTGTTTCTGCGCGACTTTTGCGTGAATTATGCAAATGAGTTCGGCCCTGGCCAGTTGAATTACGCTCAATGGCAATTGCAATTGCAAGAGGTTTAGCAGCGCAGACGGAGACGAGCAAAGCCAAAGCCAAACATCATCATCTTCGTGGCCGCCGTGATGATGATGGGTCCACAGCCACTTGCCCAATCCCAATGTGTCTTGAGCAGCACTAACTGCAGCAACAAATGCACGGACACATCGGGCACTTGGACCACGGTCAATAAAGACGAAGACCAAAGGCCGAGGACCGAGAACCAGAACAAGAGCTCTTTGATCTGAGGCCGCCCCAAAGCGGGCCATTCATTGAAGTCGATTCCCTGACACCTCATCCTCCGCCTCCGCCTCTGCCTCTGCCCAAGTCCACTCTGAAATGGTCTAAAAGGCCGCGGCCATTAGCCAATATAACAGCCACGCAACGTTTTGTATTTTATCATGTCTACAAAAGTCAAAAAGCCATATTACATCATAACGCAGCCGAGGGAGATGTGAGAGATGAGATGCTGATGCAGATGCTGTTGCTGTTTCTGATGCTGATGCAGTGGGAAATGGAAATGGACACGGAGTTGGAGTTTGAGTTGGAGCAGGAGGTGGGGAATGATTCGTTTCGTGCCTAAGTGGCCTTTTGGGAAAAGTGTTCTAATAACAAGCCAAAAAATAGAGGGGAAAACAAAAACTGTTTTAACTGGAAAGCGGTCAGAACGATGTTGTTTGCATTTGTCAAATAGATCGCGGCCCAAAAGGGTTTTCCTTCGGCTTTTTCAACTGACCGCCATAAAGGGGTTGGGGGCGTGAGGCCAGCGTGAAATTACACATGGAAAAAAAATGTTATCATGAAATATATAATGTTTTGAATATAACGTGTTAAAATTAAAGCAATCCCTTCTTGTCCCCTAAGATTTCCACTATTGTATACATTTAGAGGGGATTTTTAGGAGTTAGGCTCAGAAAACTATGTGCTCTTTTTTCTCGGTGCTAAATCCCTTTAGCACTAGCTTACCTTCGTCGTGAGTGGTGTGAACTCGTCACTAGCACAGGGTCCTATTCAAATGGTCGGCAAACAATGCAACACCCAGCTGAAATCACCTCCCTCCCCAAAGGGCCGTTCTAATAAGCCGAACTCGCGGAGCGATCACGAGCAAACAGGCGGCGGTCAGCACGCTTGAAAGAGGGCCCAAAGGGATGAACGAATACCGACTAACAAGGCCATGAAAGGAGTGCATTGTGCGTCGTCCGTCGGTCACTTTGAGTGTCATAAAAACGGACGGTCGGAGGGCTAAAAACTTAAAAGCCAGCAAACAAAACGCTGCTCTGCATTCTGTGCTGCCCAGCTAGAGCAGTTAATTAGAATGTGGAGGAGCGCGAGATGGATGCTGCATGCTGGACCGGGAACAGGTACCATAAGGGTCTCATGGCAAACCATGGCATCTTAACCCACTCCATAACATCATCCTGCGATGGCGGTGGTGTGAGCGAAGTGCGCTAGACAAACAAGCTGGAACCAAAAGGCGGCTTGATTGAGTGGCTCTGCCCCTGGAGGAGAAGGTTGCGAAAGCCACGAAAAGCAAAAAATAGTCCGTATGAAAATCAAATCAAGTCATAGTCACCAGGCTCAACACCCGAGCAGTTGAAGCCAAGCCACCAGTTATGGAGTCACGTCTTCAACGGCAACTGCTGCTCAATGGTGTGCAGACCTTGGCAATATTTACCAAATGTCAATGCAAAAAGTAGAAGGTGCAATGCAGAAGAGTTGTGAAGAAATCGGAAAAATAAACCGAGGAAAAGGGCGCAGGAAATCACTGACACGAACTATGAATGCTCTGCAGGAAAGGGTTGTCTGGAAAATGAATTACTCGTGCTTTTGTATATAGATTTGAGCATACTTTCCTTTAATTTAAAGCTGCGTTCTTACGAGCATAGGTGTGATTTTAAAAGTAAGCAAGCTGAAGAAAGATTGTGCCACTTTATGTGTATATCTATGCAAATGGCGACCCCCTTGATGCACTTCCAAATAGTTTCCCACCGTTCTGCGATAATCGACCTGCCTCATTTCGCAAGAGTATGTGGCCCACCGAAAAAAATAAATAAATATCACTAAACACAGGCGCAAACGATCGCGCACGTTTGGTAATGGATCACACGATCTTTTAGCAGGCAAAAGACTTGAGCTTGAGCTTGAGTTTGAGCCAAGTGCACGGCCTGCCTGTGAGTCTGGCTCTTCGACTGGGATCTGGGACTGCGACTGGGTCTCCACGAGGGTATGGCCATAGCCAGGCTATGACCATGGCTATGGTATGGGTCTGGCTATGGGTAGAGCTCTGCCGGGGTAAAATGACATTGACAGTGACACTGCTCCAGCAACTGCAGAAGCCGGAGCGATCGAGTGCGGAGTGCAGAGTGGTTCTGGGTTAATACGTGCACTAAGCGTATCAGTTAACCACACAATAACCCGGCGACCGTTCGCATAAGTGTTGCTAGCTGCTGAAGAAGCCTTAAGTGTCAGCTCAGGTGATTGCTGGCTTGAAGTGCAGCGATTCTGCCGTTCGAAAAAGGAGGCATTGGTGGAAATTCGCTGAGGAATGGCACCCAAGAAGGTCGCACACGTTGCAATCGCAGCACTGGTTTCGTCGTTGTTTTGGTGGCCTAAAGCTAGATCGAGATTCGTCCTAATGATGTCAACCCTTTCCACAGCCTGGCCTGGCTTAGAACCACCAACCACTGGACAGCTGGCTCTGCCCCATTAGACTAATTTAACGAGCTGTAACATAAATTCCCTGTCTCCACTCGATCGGTTGCAGCTAGAGCTCCTGCTGCGGTGGTCGATACTCAACGATACAGCGTGCATCGTGGGTTTTCCCACTACAAATTTTGACTTTTTGACTTCTTTACGAGCTATCAAAATCACTTGTGGCCCAGCCTCACGCAGACCTTTAAATCTAATTTCGTTTTTCAAAAATAAATAAGGGTAACAAGATAAGACGAGGCACTAAAAAACAACAACCAATAATCAGGCAACCAGATAGGTCATATACACTCGAAAAATTACTAAGGCCATTCTGTCGAAAATCAACCTAGGTCGGATAAAATATATGATATTATAAAAATCCTGAATATTCTACATTCGGAATGTACCTGTGTCATAAAACTTAAGAGTTTCCCATACCATTAAGAATAATCATCTCCTGTTTTAGGGTTAAAATCAGTTTAGCAGCACTTAGTGCACTAATAATATTTTCCCTTTTAATTTCAAACTGAGGATATCATTTTTTTGAGTGCTCTTCTCGCGATAAGGATCAGGCCCCTGAGTTGATTTGAGCTCGAGTTCGTTAGGCGTTTTGTCCTCGTAAATGTTCGAGGTGCTGGCTGCACAAATTAATATTGTGGATTGTGGTGTGCGGTCCTCGGAGTTCGGAGGTCTGTCCTCGGTGCTCGGTGGACATGGGACCTTGCTGGTGGAGAGAGGCACGCTGTCGGGGGCCAAACACACCGAACGCGAAGACAAAAGGACATCATCAGGCGGTCAAAGCAGAACAATGGGCAAATTTGTCGTAAAGAAGCAGGCCCCAGAGAGAAAGTCCACGAAAGGATTTATGCAGCTGTAACCGTGTCTGGGTTAGGTCAAACTGGTGATGATGATGATGATTCTGCTGCTGCTGATGCTCTTACCCGTTCTCATCATGATCATTTCACTGGCAGTGCAACCTCAACTTTATCGTTGGCATGCGTATGCTTGACCTGTAAGTTCACTGGACACGCATGCGCCTCGAAAAGCAAAGGAATCATTTGAAAAACCTGCAAGGGAATGCTCGAAATGCAATTGATGGTCGAGGTAGTTACCCTACATTGATATACTTTCTCTCTTCTTTAGGATCTACGACTCAGCTAAGGTTGTATTATAATTGCATGTAAATATATTCGACTTTAATATACCTATTTTGGATCATCTTTATTTAAATGATATATTGAAGGTCGCAGTAAAATCGTTAAGCCCACTACGACACTAATAAAGGCAAGTTTTATGCCCTAACTTGATCGTTTAACTCCCATGAGGCAATATACCCAAAGTCAAGTGGTCACCAAAAATCAGAAAAAAAGGAATGAAACAGATACCAGAAGACCGGATCAGCTCGTACCTTAATCGCAGCACTTTAATCGACACGCAAAGTTCGTTTAAGTTAAATAAACGTTTAAACGAGAACACGGCGCGCGAAGGGAATGGCAATGGAGAAGCACAACCAAACCAAAGGCACCAGAATGAGAATGAGAATGAGACTGGGAATGGGTCAGAAACAAGCGAACGGCATGCGCTACACGCAAAACTTGTCCGAGGACCAAGATGAGACCCCAAGGAATCAGAAGAAGGGCCTCCAGTCGAATGAAAGAAATATATACAATGAAAAAAAGGAGAAAAATCAGAATGCGTGCCCCGACTGGGTGTGTACGAAATGTTTAAATTAAGGTGCATATCAAGTGCACCAGATCACTAATTACCAGCGCCAGTTTTAAGCCAACTCCGGGCCAGGAATCCCTTTCGGCCAAGTCCGATCTCGTGTGAGCCAAGCGCCCCCAAAGCTCAGAGTTTGTTTTTCCATTCGATCCGTCTGTAAGTCCAACCGAAAAGGGGGTTAAAGGTGGTGGCGGCGGATTCGAAATCAATAAAGATGAGCCTCCGATTGGCCATGTGCCATGTGATTTGCCCAACTCGGGCTCTGCGTTCTCCCGGCCACATTAAGTGGGTTAATGTCTTGCTGGGTGGAAGAACAATGGAACTGTCCGTCATCCGATCGGATCTTGGGATAGCACTGAAATGCAGTCGGAATATGGTTAAGGAAAAGAGGCAGAGAAAGAGTTCACCTCTGGGGTCAAGTGGGAAGTGCCACACATCGCAGTTCATTAAATGCAACTCTCTTAATATACGGATTATAGCTAAATGAAATTAGCGAAGGAAAAAGCTATAGCTTTTAGTATGGCTTAGCTGTACTAAAACAATCTTTCAGTACCAGAACCACTATTAATATAAGTTTCATTTTTGCTTCCTCAATCCACGACTCCTTGAAAGTTAATGATCTCGGCTCTTCAGTCCAACTGGCAGCTGAAGATATAAATATGATGCGGTATGTCATAGTTTGTTTTGACTATTTGTCAGCGAGTTGTGAGTCTACGAACACGCCCCTTACCCTCTAGAGAATCTCGGCGGTAATTAAGGCCGCTACCGGACGCAAAAGCGGTTGAGGCATTGACTCTGTTCAGATTGCTGACTTGCCTTTAACAAAATTTTATGCAAATCTTTGCATAATTTCTCATTAAAGACATGTTTCCCCCATATAATGTGTCAATAATATTTGCGATTTTTTTCTATATTGTTTCTTCAATTCCATTGTCAGCGATCGAATGCAAATTGGGAATTTATTTTTTCAGCGCGATGCCACTCCACTCCGGCTGCAATTATTTAATTTAATAAACATGTTCTTACTGCGCGCGTATTATATATGTCTTGCATGAATTAATTTGAAAGCTTTAACCGATGGAGCATTAGCATTGCGAACGGTCATAAATAATTAAATGCGAATACCCGTACAAAAAGGCATTTGCAGGTGCTTGTCTTGAACTATTTTTAAAGATGTGCTCAGCCCGAGTCGCAGTTCAAGTCCGAGTCTTTGTCCATAACTCGGCGAACTCTCTTAGTATTGCATCTATCATAGATCACCCGACAAGCACACTCACACATATGGATACCCTACACGGGGTCAATAAAGCATCTTGAAAGACCCCTTTGGCGCCAGGTAACTTGATCTAGCCCGCTTGTCTGCGGACATTTTCGATTGGCGCCTGCATTTTGACAGTCAATAAAATTTTGAAATGTTATACTTTCAGCTCATTTTAATGCTGAATCGATTTTATTTCCCTCCGCCTGTCTCATTCTTCTCGTCTTTCTTGTCTAAATGGGTTTTTGATTGGAGAGATTTGGGCGATGAGGCAAATGAAACACTTTTTCAGTTTGACAGCAAGGTGAACCCAAAAAACGAAAGTCTTGGGCAACAAACTTGACGAATGATATCGATATACCCTGACCTCGGGTTAAAGAATACTGAAATTAGACGCAAGCTTTGTTATTGTTGAGGCGTGTGCTTCTTATCAGTCATAAAGAAAGCTGAACTCGTTCCATTAATTTTATCGAAAGCTAAACAAAAGACTTAGGAAGCGAACTTGATTTGACGGCATATCTAGACGTTAAATCTGGGCTAGAACTGAGTTAAATGGGATATACCTAACTACTCTAACTAGCTACTCTCAAGTAAATGTTCTGTCAATTGATCTTAATTTAGTACTATTAATTAGAGAAAAGTTTGGTATCCAAAATAAGAGCTATTAATTTTCTTCAACATTTGTTTTTATTTGTTACCAAAGCGTAGAGATGGGCGGGCATATTATTTTCATACTAGGCTAATAAATTTGCATTTGCTGTTTTTGTTTTATGTGAAACCTACTTAAGCGTATATTGACTTCTATGGCTTGAGTGTATTGTATTTATTTTATTTTACTATGACTCTTTAATAAACTATAAAAATAAATTTAGAAACAATGACGACAAAACACACGTCGGAATGCGATCGTCAGCGATACAATGGCGTGCGCTGCTCATCCAACCGCCCCTCCTCCCCGTTTAACCCATATATGGGCCCCATCATGCATATTGATGATATGCTGTTCGCCTGCCCATCTCTCCACCACGGACCGATACTTCCAAATCCCACTTGGATGGTTTATTGTCACTGACGCCTCACGGGTATTACTTTTGACACAGCCAATGTCGAGCATTACGATATTTTGCATCCAAGAAAGCCGGGGATCCTGCATAGTTCTCGTGCCGCGGCCGACTGTCCCATTCATCATCGGGTGGATAAGGCAGTCAGTCAGCCAGTCAGGCCGTCGGGCCATAAACAAAGTTCGGCCCGATCGGCCAGTCAGCCGCCTAATTAAGTGATTAAAATTCTGGCCATCAACGGGGCGTATGACTTTTGTATGTGTTAATATAAAGTTTATTATTTGAAGCAGCACGTGGTCGCACTGCCAGGCAGAATCGGCACTGCCGGAGATATCGAGTCGGCCCATATCGGAGGCACTGGCATAGGCCTAATGCTCATGACCGCAGCATATAAAACATGGAGCTTAGGGGGGCTAGCATCGAATTTCTGTGCGTAACATTTGTGGCATTTTTAATTTACTACACAACTGCCTTACAGCAATCGCGAGTGCAATGGGCAGGCACAGCAAGGCACTTAACGGCTGCTATATCGGTTTTATTATCGGCCATCGCCGATCGACTTGCAACCGAATGTTGATTGAATTTATGCCAAAGCATTTGTTTTCCGTCTCTGTTTGGTGTTGCCATTGACAGGCCACGCCCATTTGGCCCGTGGTTAACGAACATCGAGCCAAAGACACCGCCGATCAGATATATGTATATAGATATATGCTCGCATGCTCGAACAGAACTGATTTTGAAACAAGAGCGGTAGCTGAATACGTAAATAATTTATTGGCTTTGATCCTATGGAATGTGCGGTAGCAGATACATCCGAAAGATAGTTTGCACCTGGCATATGGTCCATAATAATGTGCTTAAGTGTGGTAAACAAATCCGAAGGGTGCGTTAACTTTAAGGTACTACGAAAATGTTTTTTGAGTATTTTTTAAAGTAATCTTCCCAAGTTGCTTAAACTGTATGTTTTGTAATTTAAATACATTTTTCAATGAAGTCACAACTAAAATTAAATCAATGAAAGCAACACCGAAGTAAACGTGCCCTGGAATTAATGAGTTTCAAGACGACATTGTAAATAATTTAGTTCAATTATCCGTAAGCAAAAACTGTACAAATGTATTTGTGTATTCTGTAATTTTAAATAGATAGTTCTGAAATACACCCAGAAGCATTTGAAACGACAAAAGTTTAATTTTTAATAGTTTTTATTTTTCTTTGTATAAAACTAAATGCCAATCTTTAGACATACCATAACTAGGACTAAAATAAAATAAAATACTTAGAGACAATAAAGATCATTCTTAGACTTAACAATTTGTATGTACAATAGCATTTGAGGGTGGGAATGATTACTACTTCTACGGCTCTTCCGCCGGCTAACTTTAAAATACAATTGCAAACAAGCTCAAAGATATATTTACAATTTTAACGTTTTCATAAAAATAATTTTTGGATCCGAGCTCAATAGGTTAGTGTGAGTGTGTGTGTGATGGTATGTAGGTGTATGTGTGCGAGTGCAGTGCAACTACCTGGTCAGGCTGTCTCTTTCCAGCAAAACCTGTCTGTCCCTATCTCTTTCCACTTCCCTAAGTGTGAGCGAGCACACGAATAAATTTACATTTTCTTTAAGTAACAAAAAATAAACAACGAGGGTTTTTGGGGCGACTCCTCCCACTTGGTTTTTTCGCCGTGTACTTAGACACACACGAATATTCCCCGCATGGCACTAGCCGCATTGTGGGCCACCGCAAAGCCACCGAAGTGGGTGGCCTCTGCACCACCTAGCTTCTGCCGCTTGACTTCCGCATGGGCGGTGGTGGTGTTCGGTGAGTGGGCGGCGGAGTGGGAGGAACTGCTGCTGCTGGTGGTCAGGCACTCGGCCTCCAGTTGGTAGAACTTCCGGCGCGGAGCCACCTCCACTTCTTGATCCTCGGAGCCGCTGTCGTTGAAGCTGTGCACGGAGCTCCTCGAGGTCTTCATGCTCAGATCCATGGGTCCATCTTGGGCGGAAACGGTGGGGGGATGCACAGGCGCAACGCTGGTAGTTTCACCGCCAATGGAGCAAACCGAAACGGGCGACAAGCTCTGCATCTTGGCCGCAAAACTCAGCGGGCTGCTGCTAGTCGGAGTGGTGGGAGTGGCTCGGATAGCAATGGGATGCAGGAGGCTTCCGGACGACTGATGGCTGTGCACGGAGTGAACATCCTCCTCCAGGCAGACATCGATTGGCGACTGGCGGGCCGAGGAGGTGGGCTGCACCACTGGTGGCTGGCTGGCGGGACTAAAGCGGTTCTGCGACTCAACGGAATCCACGCTCTGGCGGTGCTTGTACATCTCCTGGCGGTAAGCGGCATCCGCAGCAGAAGCCGCTGCAGCGGCAGCACTGGCATGGTAGCCTGGGAAGAGGAGGTGCGGGGGCAGCTGGAAGGGCGACTGGTGCGGTACACTGCCCATCATGCTGAAGAAGGGCAGGGCGGCGGATGGGTCGGGCAGATAGCTGGGATAGCCCAGCAGAGGCATATGTGGATGACGCGGCACCTGCTGTTGCTGCTGCTGATGATGGTGGTGAAGATGGGCGGCCATGTCCCCGAATCCGGGTGTGTGTGGCGAGCCCACCGGGGAGGAGGCCGACGGGGCACCACCCACCGATACGCCACCCGCTGATGGAGGCGCCTTGCCCGCCGCTGCGGCGGCCTGTTCGTGCTCCTGCAGCAGACAGTGGATCTTGAACCAGTTGGAGCGACGTCCGTAGCGGGATCCCCCCTTCGACATGCCCACGTTGTAGCACTTCCTCAAGCGGCACGCCTTGCAGGTGGTGCGGTTCTTCTTGTCGATGATGCACTTGCCCTCGTTCTTGCACTCGCTGATGGTGCTGATGTTGTTGTAAGAGCGGCCAAAGAAGGACTGCAATGGCAAAGGGAAGGAAGAATGTGGGTTAGTTAAGTGGTATGAAACTGATTAGGGGCAGAGCAGAAATTCATTCAGGAACTTAAGGCCAATGTTTTAGACAACGATTTGAATCGCCGATGGCCTGTTCCTCGAACATGTATCTGAAACCTAACCCCTTGGGGTCTCCGGAATACGTTCCGCTATTCATTTGTCAATGGATTTTTTGAGACACAACTTACCTTGCAGCCCTCGCAGGTGAAGGCGCCAAAATGGAAGCCCGCCGCCGGCTCACCGCACACTTTGCATGTCTGGTTCATCTGGAAGATAGTAAAGAAATCCCGCGTTAGTAAGGGTTTAATCCACTGGTCGAGAGGTATATGTGTAATCCACAAGGAGGCGAACGGCTCTGGACACTAACCAAGTTGAACACCATTTTGGAATGATATTTGTTGGAATTCTGAATGCTTTTCTCACGATCGCTGTGAGGATCTGCTGTATGATCTGTTCGCTTGGAATGCTGCTGAGCAACTGATGCTGAGCTCTAGGCGGGCCAGGATATATATAGGAAACTGGGAAAAACTAGACAGGATGGGCGTTTTTTATGATCACAACAGGCCAAAAAACTTAAGCTGCCGGATTATGCAACCCTATGCGTTCATTTTCATTTTTTTCGCGCTGTCCAGTCATAAAACTCAGGTAGATTTTCTTTTTTATTCGAAGTCATTACGAGTGCTGCGAAAATAGTGTTCCCTAAAAAAATGCAGCAGCAGTCCAGACCTTGACGTTCGGCCATAAAAACTCACGCCGATTTTTCCCGAGTCAAACAAAAAATTGAAAATTCGGCTTATGAAAATTGTGATTTTTTTCCCGCGGCCTCGGGCCGCAAAAAAATAGGGAAAAGATGGAAATATGGCCGTTAGTTTTTCGCGTGAAACAGTAAAAAATAAAAGTAGTGCACAAGGGATCGTAAAATCTGCCGACGGCCGCGACCCAAAAACAAGAACCGTGAATTGACTTTGATCTCATGTTGTCTCCCTCGCTCAGAACTTACCTTTTTGCTTTTTTTTGTTGTTGGATGGGCACTAGGTTTATGACGACTTTTTAATTGCAGCGATTCGCGATCGTTGCTGCACGTTTTCTCACTTTGGCAGTTTGTGTCTGTTGTTTTTGTTTTTTTGGGTTTGCAAGCACTTTTCAATCAGTCTGAGTGATTCAGGTTTTCAACACTTTGATTATAATTTTGGATACGATTTGATGTGATGTGTGGTTTTTAGATCGCCGAAGCAACGCGGCTTGGGAACCCTCGATGTGTGTAACTGACACTTCGGCTACTAGCTGACGACTGATTTCTGGCTGAGAGGTTCGACTGGCAAGAAGCGTTTCTGTGTTTCGCCTACTGGCCGAACTCTTTGGCTTATGTACTCGCACTCACACCAACGCAGACTTACCAGTTTTCAGCCCCAGCTCTCTGATAAATCACGGCTGAAACCACCACCTTTAAGACTCGGATCGAGTGAGAGAGCGATCGAGCACGCACACATGCGCATTGAGTTCGAACCCCACTCGAGCGAAATGTTAGCAGAATGTTAGCGCTCTGTTATTGAATGAATAGAAAACACTCACTCATTCAGATCTCACGCTCACGCTCACTCTCTCTCTCTCTCTGTCTGTCGATTTTGAGTCCGCTGTAATCTGGCTATTTGCATGGCCCTGATATTATTCGTTTATTTATTAAAGATACTCGCGTGCTAAGGGCGGCTGGATTTCTCACTCACTCGAACACCACACACACACACACCACCTCGACTAAGCTATTGACTTCATTTTTAACAGCTGCTCATTTTTTTGGCATGGGCGGAGCCGTTTTGGCCGCTCGAAATCGAAATGGTTGGAGGCCAATTCGCTTGGGGTTCTCTTTTCAAAGTCCGCCGGTTTTTGGATACATTTAGAGTTGCCTGTATGCCTAGCGCCTAGTTTTATTTTCAAAACCTTTTTTCCGCGGGAAATTTTTCCTGTGTGATTCACAAAATGATTCTCAAGATTTCAATAAATATGTTAATATTTGCATAACCGCGACTTAGCAATAAATTGAAACGCTTAAATTAGAAGTTAATCATTAAGAGATCAGCATTGATTCATACCTATAAAATGATAGTTGAGTATTATTGAGTATGTAATTGCGTCCGAAAAGTTATAAAAAATACTATTTAGACGGGCTATTAACCGGATTCAGAATGAGTCATATAAAAGTAGTTGATTTGCAAGCTGCTTCTAAAATATGATACAAAAAATAGGTTTAAATCATACAAATTGAATATGAATAGACTTATTATTATAATTTCATTTTTAGTAAAATAATATTTCGCAAAGGTATCACAAAATTTTCCTTATATATTATAAAACTGTTGTATCCTCACCTTTTTCATCATTCTGCTCAATAAAATACAAATATCAATCGAATTTAATTGTAACCCTTTTAAAAGTCAACTTCCAACATAATTTCTCCTTTGTGTAAACAAAGAGCCTTATGGCGGCACTTAACTCTTTTTACGAATATTTATTGTTGTTTGCTCGGAGCCAAAAGGGAAAAAGGAGCTACCTGTTTAACCCTTTTATGCCGCTAACCGATGTGCTTAACCCTTTTATGGACGTGCATTGTACCGAAAGGGTTGTTCAGACCAAAAGACAGGAACCTTGACTTTTTCACTCCGAAGTGTGGCTAGTATTATAAAATATAAAACTCCAACCGATGTACTAAACCATGTCTAAGGTATACTCTTAACAAAAACTCGTTAGCTGACTTCCCAGAAGATTTCCCATTTGACTTTCATTTGTTGCATCAGGCAGAGGAATTCCGCGTAAAAACGGGAAAAAACGCACAAAAGGCTTGTAAAAAAGTCAAAAAGCAACTAGAACCATCCTTCGCTTCGATTCCGGCATCTCGTTTTTCGCACAGCCACCCACCTTTTTTTCTAATCGATTCATTTTTATTGCCCACCGTTTTTTTTCTATTTTCTCACACCATAAAAAAGACTCGTTGTCGAAAATTCGTTGCAAAAAACGCAGTTGAGGCGTTTTCGCGAATTTCCGCGCAAGCCAAATGGGTAATTTTCCCGGGGTAATTAGTTAGCCCGAAAGGAGAGGAAAAAATGAGAACAATGTGACTTTAATCCGGTTTAATCCCCGGCTTAAGTTTTTTGCCGCTCAGCAATGCGTTCGCATCTTTCAAAAATAATAAAAAAAAACCGAGCCGAGTGTCGCGTCCGCCGTCATAATTATGATCCTAGGATAATCTGCAGCTTAGGTAAGCTGATCCCGCGATTAGGTAACGAAATCGCTGGCTTAGGTACCCACAAGAATTGGCCTAAAAAACTCAGCCTGCGTTCGGGCCACGTTTGCTCGCTGTGGGCCGTGCGAGTCATAAAGTCAGGCCGGTCGGTCGTAACCATAAAAATTGTCGAGCAGCCGATGGTTATAACCCGAGCCAAACAAGAGCACCCGAATTCCACCCATCCGTCCACCCATCCGCAATTTTTTAAGCGGAAAAGGGATAAAACGGCTGCATCTCGGCATATGTCTTCACCTTGAGAGACAGCGGGTCTGAACCAGAACCAGGACCTCATATAAAAAAGTCAATTGCCGCCGCGGAGTTGCGTAAAAAATGACAAATTTTCCCGGGAAATAGCCTCAAGGCAAGCATATTACTAGAAGGCTAAAAAACGGTCGATTGGTAAAAAACACAATAAAAAAAGTAACGCACAAATCTGCGCTGACTTTTTGACTTTTCAACTTTGGCTTAATTGCCCAATGTCGTAAAAAGGCAGAAGCTGTCGGAAATGGCAGCTACTAAATTGTGCCTAGGTATGAACATAACCCCTTCCGATCCGCACGGTTCCGGATTTCTGGCTATATTGCCATATCAGCCTTAAATACTCGAAATGTCAGAGAAGCCAAGAGGCCCCCGTTCGCATTTACATAGTTTTGATTGCATCATTTTGGCCAAATGACTGTATAACCAGCACATATCAATCAAATCGACCCCAGGTCCGTCCGAACTTGTTCGGATTCGATTTTCAGACTCGTATTCGCTCACAAAGGTAATTTGCATATTTTTGATTTAACAGCTCGGACTTAGCATTTTGTTTTGCCATCTTTGTTATTGTAATTATGTGCGAGGAATTTGCATTTTCGATATCCTACACAACGGGCTGCTCATCTGTCTGGCTGGCCTGGTCCACAAAGATAAGATTCAGCTGGATTCTGCTAAATATTCGATGGGCAACATTACAATTAGTAAATTAATGGCTTACAGGCCACAGATTTGGGCATAATGCCTCAGATAATCCAATGAATCACATCACGTTGGATAACAACGGCATCGAGCTGATGGACTGAGATGCGTTCATTATCTCCGATGACTGTTCAGGTTTCATTATATAGTAAAAATAGCTGTGATGGCCGGCGACGGGCGGCGGCAGGAGAACCTCGGCTTTTCGTTATATAAAATTGGAGGCGGAAAATATTTATCACACACAACGGCTTTTCTATCTCACATAGGTGTAAATTAAGAATTGTTCGGTTTAAGCACTATTATTATCCGGTGTAGTTTAATATGTGCTGGATCTTCAAGTAGTTAAGTTATTGATCTGGCGTGTATTATTTATTTTATAATGTATTAAAAGTTATTTTGGGTAGTATATATCATTTCTTGCTTTCTTTTAAAGCTTAAAAATTGTTAAACATTTCTAAAGAGCATCGATATTCTAAAGTAACTATTATTTCTTTATTATTATTGGTTTTTGCAGGGTATCAAAATTATTTTTCAGCCGAACTAACCCTACTCCGTGATTAGTTTTATATATATTAGATTTACTTTTTGCGCACATTCTCGCAAAATTAGAAATTCAGCTTGGGGGCTAGGAAAAGTCAATAAAACTTGTTTGGCTAATTTCTCAAGGCATCTGGAAGTTCTCGATGTCTTTGATATGTGGTTGGTTCGGTTTCGCCTGACAAATGTCTTGTGTTTAATTGTGTTTCAGTAATGTCTTCATTACGCTTTCGATGTTCCTCTCACCTAAAACTCGTTTCGATGGTTTAGCGGGCTTTGTATTTGATATATGGCCAGCGTTTATTGATTCTCTCGGCGGGAATTCTTCAGCTTATCACTGGATCGGACAATTGATATTGTATTGGAATTATGAAATTATGCAAATTCCGAAATATGATTATTGATGGCAGCACAAAAGGCGAACAATGCTGGCGCAAAGGGGTTGAAAACGCTCCTAAGACATTTGGCAAATATGAGATTTATAATCGAGTGTGACAGCATAAATAATAATTACGCTACAATTATGACAGTTGGGTTTATCCGATCCGGTGAGCGGATGGAATGGAAATAGTTCCGATCTAAGCCTTTCGCCAAATCTGCGAGTTTTCCGTTGGAGTTTCCCTCAGGTTTAGTTTCAGTTTCAGTGCCAGTCTGGCTTGGACCAACGCCAAACTTCCCACGGATCACAGTCCGGAGATCTAAGATCGCTAACGATATGTTAATGTAAACCGAAGTACCCACATGTTTGAGATTAAACTCTGCTCCGGGACTGGGCAAAACCAACGAGCGGAAGTCGGAGCTGCGGTTTGGCAATCAAATTTCCAGCCAGGCGGGAAATGCGGCAAATTTTCCAAAGCGTTTCGCGGTTTTTCACACAGTTTCCGTCGCTGGCTGGCTGGGTGGCTGATCTCAATTAAATCCGCCTGGCCGGCGACTCGGGACTTGTTTGATCGGATCCTGGCTTTGGAATTTACACAGATTGCACAAGTCGATGAGATAGCGACCCCGAAGGACTTCGCCGGCTGACTGCCTGGCACAACACCGACCCGTAATCCTGGTCTAATGCTCGATAATCTATCTAAGCCACAAGCAAGTTAAGCTAACTGGGAAAAAACGCCGTCAATGGACAGCCTGCCGGGAATTCCTCGTTTCACTGAGCATCGTGATCTCGAGCGATCCGTCCTACGAAATCGCCCTTACTACGAAGCCAGATTAGCCAACATGACTTTGGTTATACCCAGGTTGGTCTATAAGATCATAATTATCGCGGCGAAAGTAAGCAACATGGGAGCAAAATATAATCATGATCTTTCTGCGAAGAGAATTGTAATACCAAACGCGATTACATAACTTCCGAGGTTCCTTCCCAGGTTGGTCTATAAGATCATAATTATCGCGGCGAAAGTAAGCAACATGGGAGCAAAATATAATCATGATCTTTCTGCGAAGAGAATTGTAATACCAAACGCGATTACATAACTTCCGAAAACAGTAATTACATTTGGTTTATTATCCAAAAAATACTTACACTTATGATGTCTTTATATATCCGCTAAGTTCTAATGCAAAATTAGTTTTATAAAATTGTAGTCTATGAAATAAATGTTATAGAAATAAATAACAACGTTTTATTGCAACAGAGCTTTCCAATAAAAATATAGAATTTTTTAAGGTTACAAACTCTTTTCCGGCACTTATTTTCTATTTCTGGCACGATCAGTTCGATCACAAGCCCAACTTTGATTCCCAGGCAATTGCAAACAGTCCGTGGCCCACACACATTAGTTTCCTGGAAACATATTTCATTGCGTATAAATATGATTTCTCTTATCGATTTTAATGATCGCCCATAAAAAATCTGACCGGATACCCCTGGATCCACCCCCTCTAGCTTTTTTTAATACTTAACTTCAATCACTGAAAATAAAGGATTCCCCCTTATTAACTATGATTTCCAGACAATATTTTGAGTTTAACAAAAAATTTAATTAATTCTTAATAAACAAATACTGCATTATTAACTCTTTCAAGTATCCGTGGTATTTCTCTATACGTATTTTTTCCAGTGTAGGGAGTCATCTGCCGTTTCATGCCAACAAGTGCAGCAAACGCCCCAAAAGCGGCGGCAGCGCCAGTCGTCAACGTCATCGTTTGCTTTGAGGTTGAGTACAAAAGTACTCAGTTATGCAAAGCGCATTTATGCAACGATATTCAACCAATGGTGGGTGGGGGGAGGGGTTGATTGGGGAAAGGGTTGCCAACGAACGTCGACCATTGACCATCGAACGATCATTTGGAATACGCCTTGGCATTCAGAACGCGCTGCATTTCCTGCCCGCCAACGGGTCAAAAAACTCGCCCACACTTCATAGACCTGGCTAAAAACTGTTGAATGAAATTGAGTAGTGCACTGGGAAAAAATAATAAATAAATTATTTGTATACATAAGATAAAAAACAAAAAACCCTTTATTAAGTTAATTTTAAGTGTAAAAAATCCATTTCAAATTTTGTTTGGTAAATGTGTTGTCAAGATAACATCTTCTATAGTTTAAGGAGCCATTAAGAATATCACATTATTCCCTGTGTCCACAGAAAACTGCTAACGTTTTATAGTTCGTTCAGTTATGGTTCAATATATAAAGTTCCATAGCTAATCTAGCTCAGTATTGGTGATTGCCAGATAACCTGATCTGTGCTTCCTTAAACTTTTATACCAACCATTAATCTCGACCCTCTTTTCTCTGTGTAACTGCATTCAGTTGTTTCGTCTAACTGTTATACTATTAATTAATTGTGTGCCCTTTGGCCGATTTAAAATGCACCACATCGACCCGTGATCGGCAATAAAGACGTCTGGCTGGCGCCGGTGGCCAGAATTTAGGGGTCTACATGCGATTACCCTTCGATTTTCCAAGTTGGCCGAGTGAGTACTGGACTCCCATGCCCATTGCCACTTCATTCATGCTGATCTGTTCCATTTCCAATTAGCTGCACGTTCGCTATGCTAATGACTGCATTTTTCCACCTTATCATGTCCTTCCGCCAGCTTTTGTGGCCAAGACGACTCGGCTTTGCAGCGGCACTTTGAGCCGGCTTTTTTGACAAACTCACATGTCATTTGATTTTATGTTCACACGGGACAATTTATATGCTAATTTGCAGTGCGCATCCGCATCAAAGGCGAGCCGTTGACGGTTGCCTCTGATGAAGGTGTTAGAGAAGTAATTACGCTGCATTTAAATGCTCAATTAGTGCGAAGACAGTACCGCATCGGCTGTCTTTCGGCCCACAGTGAAGCTCCCCCTTGGGTGCTTCTTTTTCCCGATTCTGCACACCCCGCCACAGATTTTCCCCTCCTTGATTGCTGGAACCGCGCACATGTCACAAACGAGCGCATCGAACTTCAAACGCTTGGAGATGTGGTTCCTTTTGCGGCTCAGCATCGTTATCCACCCACCAATGTGGTTTCACTGACCGCATAGATCTTGGCTAAATAGGAATAGAATGAAGACGGTTGCGGTAGTTCCACGAAGCCCTAAACATACATATACTTAAGAAAAGAACAAACTAAGATCCATCCTTACGAGCTAAGACCAGTCTCTCGACTATTAAATAAATAGGCTTAAACTACAAGTCTTATTAAATATATAATTTGCATATTAGGCTTATGAAAAATGACCCGCCTGTCAAGGGAAAGTTGACCATGCTCTGCCCACATCTCACTTTCTCTAGACCCACTCCAAGTCCCTTATCTCTGCAGCTCCATTTGCCCATTTTGACCATTTGGCGATCTCTTTTCGCTCAGTACCTTTCCAGGTCACCTGCTCGTAAAAAGGAATTACACAAACTAAACACTCCTATCTAAGTTATTCAGCACTAAGTGGTCTCACCTCGGCCACATCCCCATCCTCGTCCACTGCAAAATGCCTTTGTCACCGACTTTCCCAAGGCCCCAACTGGTCGCATTCGATGCGATCGAGGAGTAAACTCCTAAATTATAATAAACGTGCAATCGTAATGTGTGCTTATGAACATAATCTTCGGGTGATTTCGCATGAATTAGCGATGCTAAATGTCAAATCGAAACGATATCAGTGCAGTTCAAAAGCATCGCAGTTCGCCGGTCCCCCAACCGGTATCCCAATCTCTCTGGCCGTCGTAAAAACTGAGAAAAAGGAGGAAACCAATCTGACTCAGCGATTGATTCAAATGTGCATGCGAACGCATTTCGCAAATGCCAAACACACATAAAATCCAGAGTTGACTTTCTGTAAATGGTGCACTGCACCATGGACATACATATACTGGCCATCGTCGATGGAATCCGCGAATCGAGCTGGGGCCTAAGCTGCACGGAAATGCAAATTAGTTTAGTTCTACTTTTAAAGCAGATCAAAAAAGACTTTGAGTTTAAATGGAGCATTTAAGATCTTCACTATACAGTTGCGGTAACAATAATAGCACCAAAAGCACATTTCGTGTTTGCCCCATCGTTTCTCTATTTTCTGAATTTTTTTCAAAATTTTTTCCACTAATCTTAAATACTACAATGATTTTCAATTGAAATAATAAAATTGGTAACAGATCTAATGGATATTTTAAAAATAATTGGTAAAACAAAGAAAAACCTCCAAATTTAGGCGGTAACAAAAATAGCACTGTTTCTCGTATTTTGCTAAAACTAACTAAAAAAATAAAATAAGAGTTCAACAAATGGATTATATCTTAAGAACTATGTTTAAAGAATCTTAATATTTGGTTGCGTGACCATTGTAGGCAATGACAGCTGCGTATCCTCTTGGCATGGAGTCCACCAAGTCCTGGTACCGTTTTTGAGGAATTTTGCTCCATGAATCCTTGATCCTCGATCCCCCATGAATCCAAAGTTTCTCGTTATGGTTGGGCTTGGCTTCAGAAACCTTTTTTTCACGTCCGCACAAAGTTTTTCGATTGGATTCAAGTCGGGTGACTGATCATTACTCGGATCGATTTCTGCTCAAACCACTTTCGAGCCTTCTTCCTCGTGTGTTTTGGGTCGTTATCCTGTTGAAATGTCCAAAAAAACGGCATTTTATCCTCGGCATATAGCGCCATCACATTTTCCAGGATATCTGTGTAAATGTGCTGATCCATGATGCCTTGAATCATATGAATCGGATCTACTCCATAGTATGAAAAGCACGCCCATACCATGATGTTTGATCCCCAGTGCATTACCGTCTTAAAGGTGAAGCGAGGATTATTTTCAGTTCGTGGTGGACGCCGAACATAAGACCGAGAGCCTTTCCAACCAAAAAACCCAATTTTGCTCTCATCTGACCACAAAATGTGGCGCCACTTCTCCACAGGCCAGTCCTTGCGTATCTTGGCATATTCGATTCGCTTTGCCACATGCTTCACAGTCAAAAGCGGGACTTTTCTGGGACTGCACACATTATGGTTGTTTTGCCTTAAGTGTTTGCGAACTTTTTCCACGTTTGCAGCTATCTGAAGCTCCTTCTTCAGTTCCGTCACCGGCTTAAAAGGCTCCTTCTTGCTTTGCCGAACCAAGCGCTTCATCTCCACATTGGACATAGAGGGCTTTCTTCCACGTTTTTCGTTATTTTCGACAAACAGCAGTGCGTTGCGGATCATATTGTTTGAAAAACAAAAAAAACCGTCTCATTTTAGCGTAGGTTTTACCTTCACAGATCATGTTTTTAATCAAATTCCTTATTTCGACGGTAAAATGCTTTCCCCGACCCATAACTAGAAAATTTTTGGTCTTCTTTTGAAAAAAATTCAATTAAAACCTTTAATGCAACTCCTTTTTTCAAAATATGTCGAAAAAAAACCCAAAGCAATCACTCCTATTAATTTTATTTAGCAAAAACGTGGTCAGTGCTATTTTTGTTACCGCCTCATTTAGCGCCCTTTTGCAGAAAGTGCCCAAAAACAAAAAGAACCGTTACATTGAGAGAGTCAAAATTTCTTGCTTAGAGAGACAACATATGGTACTTATTATTCATGCAATCAGACTTTAAAAAAAATAAACATTCAATACCTTTTTTTAGGAAATCAACTTTCCACCTGCAGTAGTGCTATTATTTTAACCGCAGCTGTATATCTGTGGAAAAAGAGCAAGAACAAAAACAAAATAGTTTTAACTATTTGTAAAATGTAAAGATAAGATATTTCATTATATTGCTAGCATTATATATTCATTTATAAATCATGTATTTACAATAACTAAGTAAGATAATTTTAATAATTTCATTTTTAAGTTAACTATAGTCACAATAAATGTATAAATTTGTTAGATATAATATTTGATATATTTTATAGCAACATTTCTCCAATTTCATGTAATATTCCTCAGTGTTTGGCCACCTGGGAATGGGAACGCGTCGGACTTTTGCACTTGTTCTGGCAGCAGTGGGCAAATAAAAACCAAATTTGCATAGCATTTTGTACACGGGACTGTGCCTGATAAACTGGGCTGCTGCAGGCAGGTGGCCCAGGTCCCAAGTGGCCGGTGTCCCCGATCCTCCCGAGGAGCTGCCACTAAAGAGGAACATTTTGATGATCGCGTTGGACTTTTACGACACACTTTGTGGCTATTTATGCGGTGCATCTATAACCGACTTGGGTGGTATATCGAGCATTTCGGACCGCCACTCATTAGCCGCGCTGGCCATAAATATTTTGATTTGTGGCAAACGCAGTTTCCGCTGCAACAAATGCAGCACGAAGTGCACATACGATGGCCGCAACTGGAGTGACGTTTTAATGAGCCACAACGGCTAAGAGCCAGCGAAAAGCTAAGAAGTCGAACCCAGTTGAACTTTGACTTGGCGTTTGTTCAAGTGTTTAATGGCTTTCGAACTGCTCGAGGGAGTTGCCCAGTTCCAGATGCAAAGTGGAATGCAAATCTTGTGAAAGCGATCGCCGCAAATTGAAAATCATATTTGTCTTGGCCAGCACTTTCTGCCACTCTTTCTCCGCTAGCATTACAATCGAAATGTGGAACAAGTTCAATCGCAAGGGCCTTAGGTAAAATAAGGTGGACACACTTAGAAAAAAGTATTCTGTTTAAATAGAAGACCTATCTTTTATATTCTCTGAAAAAGAATTGATTACAAGTTTTCTTAGCAACACATGCCACACATTTAATCAAGCAAATTGATCAATGTATTAGCCCTCTTTAGAGCCAAAACAATTTATTTAAATAATAGCTTTGACTTTAGCTTGTAAAATCCTTAAATTTTTATTTACGCATTAATTTTCTTACACTTCTTCTTAGTGTAACAATTCAAAGCCAGGCCAAGGCGAGTCATAGTCACTGGCTATCATCAGCCAGCCGGCCAGCATCGATCTGGCCCAAAAGCAAAGTCAAACTCAAACCCATTCCGAAAACTCAAAGGCAAAGCAACCGCACCCGCACCACCAGGGCAAAGATAAAAATAAAAAAACAAAAGCAAAAGCAGCAGAGCACCACTCGTGATCATTGTTTGATGTCTGCTGGATTTTGCCATTTGTGCCACGCCGTGTGGGTGTGGGTGTCTGTGGGAGTTGAATGATCTGCGCCCGAGCGCTTTCCCATGCCCCAAACCCCAAGTTCCCGGCGCGAGCCCAGTTCGAATCCTACTTTCGGGCAGTTTTTGGAGCGAAAAGATCGGCAATTAATGATCTCGAATGTGGTTTATCTGGAGGCTGTCAAATACTATATACTAACATATAATATCCGCCAGCCAGCAGCGAGATCATCTTCGTGTGTGAAGGCATTCCGAACCGAAAGGTTTGTCAGCTCGTTGGCCTCGTGGTCACCTGGCTTTAATTTGAACCCAAGCCCAAGCTCAATCCCAAACCAAAGCCGAATGCCAAGCAGAAAGCCCGAATCCGAATCCCGAAACGATAGCCACGATTCGATAAGTTTTTCTCACACACGAACAAAAGCAGCGAACAAAGGGAAAAGTGGAAAGTCAGAGGCGATTGCAAAGATCGCTGCGATCAAATATGTTATGGAAAATTGAGCACATACCGCAAATCGAACGCGAGGAAGAAGAAGGCTCTTCCATTGGCCAACATTGGCTCACTTTGATTTGTTTATTTCGATGTACAGTGGAGACTCCTCACAACGTTCCCGCCATCTAAAATCAGGGTTGTTTGAAAGTAGGAAAGTAAATAAAAAAATCACATAAAATTCACAAAAAATCAAACGCATAAATATGGAGTAGTTTAAACAAACGTTTTTAAATACATTCAAAAACTTGCATATTCCATGAACATTTTCAAAATCAAATCCTGATGGATAGTTAATATACAAAATTAATTGTTATACCCAATGTTCCTCTATTCCCATTAGAATCCAACTAGAATGTTGAATCTATTAGATTTCTGTTCTCGAATTTGTCTTAAATGGTAAAGACTGTACCTTCGCTCGCAATCCCACTCCAATGGGATACAGCTCCCTGGGCAGCAGTTTTCCGCTTGCTCCGGCTGCTTTTCTTGGCCACATCTTGACCTTTCACTGGCTCCGATTTGCCGGAAGCGCTCACCCAAAATATATCACCAAGCGAATATCTACGAAATGATGATTGGAGCAGCTCCAGCTTCAGCTACGGCATCAGTATCAGCATTTTTGCCACAGCTCCAACAATGAGAGGGCACAGCCTTTGTGGACTGGACTTGTGAAATTGTAAACAATATCTGTAAAAATAAAAACGCCCAACGCCGCCGAAAAAACGTATAAAAATGCCCATTGTTGTCTTGCAAATGTAATGCAGTCGAAGTCAGTCAGTCAAATGGCCCGGGGCCATCAGCTCGACTCCTCCGATTTCGGGGAGCACATTTGGAGGCTCTGCAACCTTAGGAAGCTAGAGTTCGCATTTCGGATTTTCGGGGTTGGGCCCCAGCGAACTTGAGAGCTGCCCACTCTGAGGGTCAAATGCGGTGAACTAGTTAAATCATTTGAATAATCACCGAGCATCGATTTGGAATTGAATTTGGGTTGCAACGGCATTGTCTAGCATCTTCATGGCTGTGGTAGCCCAACAGAAGGTTAGCCCAATAATGGACCAAAGTTCAAGTATGTTGTGGAAGTAAAGTCGTAGAATGAAGTATTCTAGGCTTAAAAACTTCTTAATCTCAAGCTGATTTATATGTAAATATGATTTGAAAGTTATAAAATATATTCTCTATTTGAATCCCTTACTAAATGTATTTAGTCAAGGTAGTCAAGGTAACCTACTACTTCTTATATTATCTTTTGCTAACCCAACCATTGAATTCTTAGAATAAATATATATTAAAATAATATAACAGATAATGTTAATTCGAAATAGAGCAATCAACCCGTCCATTTGTCACCTATCTGGATCCACTGAACCACGGAACTGCTCGCACGTTCCGATAAGATCAAAGTGAAATTCCAGCGGATGATAGACAAGTTGTGGCCTAACCATAAGATGCCTTGAATTACTCTATTCCGATCCCAAGTCGGGCTATCGTTGCGAGCCATCTCAGTTGGCCAGTGTGTCCGGGCAGAATGCATCAACGTGCACTCCTTACAAATTATGTTTAATTAAAATTTCTGTATTAAATATGACACAATGCTCCGAATTCCAACGCGAAGCGTCTGCCCAATGCCCAATGAAGAGGGTTTGCGAATGCGAATGCGAATGCGGACTGTAATTATTATATAGCACCCAGGATCGGATCCATCCATTCCACGATCGTTGAGTGCAGCATTTATGATTTTGTTTTATTTATACTTATAAAATGCCCAGCGATCGCTGGCTGCGACCAATGATGATATTTACAATTTTCCTTCAGCTGCCTCTTTATATCATTTTTTACCAATTTTGATTTGTATTCTTTCCCCCTCTTACATTTGTCGCATAGTTCGGATCTTGGCCAGGCTCAAAAGCATCCTTGGTCTGCTGGCCTTTGCCTTTTGGCGGGGCTCGAAGGTTTCGCGCCCGGCGCAACAGCATCGGATGTCCATATCTGGTGTTATGACAAATGCTGTATGTAATTATTGGTCGCTCTGATCGTCGAGTTTGTATATATATATATATATTCTACAGCATCGGTCTTCCTCTTCCCGGGCAGCCGCAAAAAGATATCAAAAATGTCGCATATTAATAACGCTCTCCATTGGCGGACGCAGGACACGAAATGCGTTTTGTGCCTTAATTAACCCTTTTTAAATTGGGCATAATTAGGGTGGAGCAGGTGCACTGAAAGAAATAGTTCAAGGTTTTGTTGTCATTATAAATTATAATAATTATACAAATCTGAGTAATAGATTCAAAAAAAATTCTAACAAGAGCCGGCTCATCTTGTTACTTAGAAATTCATTGAGATACACGTGCAGTTTTCCTAAAATATTTATTCTAAATATTTTTTGTAGTGCCTTTTGACATCCATCGCCTCATCATTATATCATTCACATTCGTTAATATTTTTGAAATATTTTCGCGTAATTTGTTGATATCAATTTACACAGAGCCGCCCTTCAGACCTGGCCATAATTATATCATTTCGATTGATCGATGCGCATCGCTCCTCAGCCAGCCCTATATGTACACTACATATCGGGGCCATAATGGGATGCCACGGATTCCGGACGGATTTCTCATTGTTCTCAATATGAGAGTTATTTAGTTGCTGGCAGTGTAGGATCCCTGCAGCTCATTATTATGGCTGGGCTCCAGTTAGATGACTTTGAGAAGTGGAACCCCATTCAGCCCAGCGGGTGTGCCTGCTACAATGTGTAATTAAAGATCTCTCCCCTCCCCCACCAAACCAAAAGATTCCCCACCCAATGGACCCCAATCTGGTTCTCTTAGCAGCAGACAGGTGCAGGTGGGTTTCGTTACTTGACGATGATAAATGTGTCGCATGAGCCAGACATAAATGGTTTGATTTGGTGGCAGCAGCCCCATCTCGAGATCCTCCCATTCCATCACAAGTCGTCGCCACCAGCGCCTTCGGGCATCGGAACGCCTCGATACCGATACCGAGAGTATTTAAAGCAACTTTCACACTACACTCAATTGTCTGTTTTAGGGCCAAAGCGCCCTAAAAGGCCAAAACAAGCACAAGCTCAACAAAGCTGGGCAAAAACTAAGACAACTTATGAAATCAAGTCGCATCTCAGGAGGGTACTATTGAAGCAGTTGGATACCCTGTAAAGTTAATTTATTATGTGCTCATCTACTATGCTACGGATTTCAATAATCAAAGGTTTGATTATTCTATTTATCTTTATATTATATATCTTTATATTAATTTGCTTTGTGAGGGTATCTCCTCTAACTCAACATAGTTATTTTCCCTTAGTTTTTATTTGTATGCTGCACAAATTTGGACACATGTTGCATGCTAAAAACGCACAACGTAAAAGGATACTTTTTGCCCCGATTCCGATGGCAACTCGAGTCCCGGCAAACGCCAATAATTTATAAAGCGGACAATAAAATGTTATCAAACAAAAAGTATATATACAAGCAAGCCAAAGAGGAATCTTCGCAATCGGGGCCAAAAGGAGGGACAATCGAGAGTCGACAGGCTGAACTAAATGCCGCACGCCTGCGCATTCTGAACACAGTGAACTCTGTAAAAAAAAGTACAAAATGAGTAAAGTGGGAGGAGGAGGGTCCTCCATGGCTCCGATGATATATGAAATCATATAACAGCAATCGGCAGGCCACAACAACATGAAGCGCAGATCGCATAAAGTGTGTGTAGTTTATTAAGCGCGCCGGGAAAATGACACAACAACCACACTGGCCAACTGAGTTGTTGTGGCTCTGGGCCTTATAATTTATGGGCCTTCAGCGAGTTGGCTTAGAGAATTTGCCACAGTTTATTTATGAGGCAGACAACCGCGCGAGAGATCAATGCCTCAATAGAAATGGAAATGAAGTCAACTCCATCAGCTTTGATGTGCAAAACAATCGAAAGAGGATTGATATTCACAGGAGCAGAAGATGGACTTTTAATGGCCAATAATATTGATCGTTTCCATAATTTCATTAGGGGAAAAGATTCAAAAATCCAACTGGTAGCAACATAAAAAGAAAGGTAAATGGAACTACAAATTTTCACAATTCAATCAAATGTCCACGAATGTAGTCGAACAATGAATTTCAAAATATTTAAGGATTAGCCACAAATACTTAATGGCAAGGCGAATGTTCGCATTAAATCAAATGAATTTCATCGAAAAATTTTAGCGTCGTAAATCACTGTTCTATTAAAACATCGTAAATCAAATCCATAAAACTTACAATAATTCAATCCATTGGGGATCATCAAAAGGCTGCTCCCTCCTTCACTTTTGCATTCCGATAAAGCACCTTCGTCACATGATATTCGAAAAACAAAGAACAGAATAAATAAATAAGCCAGAGCCACATTTAAATAATTCGACGAGGCATTCAATCTATATTTAAAGCGAAAATTGATCATAAAGTTTGCAAGGCACGTTTCGAAATTAAATCATTTTAGTTGAGCATAAGCAAAAGCCTCGTGCAGTAAAAACAAAACAGAGACCACAAAAAATCATCAAATCTACGGCCATCTCGGCTTTTAAATGATTTTTATAACACTTCTACATGGCAGCTTTTCAATAAAACAAAAAAAATCGACGAATTTTATGGCGTGGCAAAAATTTAATGACATCAATCGAACTCCCTCCCCATTGTTTCGCTTTTCTAATATACAAAAAGGCTTTAATGGATTTTCTGTTTCGCCTCGATTCGGTTTTGTATTTCCATTTATTTAAGCATATAAACGTTACCATAAAAACAACAAACATCGACTCCCTGAAAGCGTGTTAAAAGTAGACTAATGGGTTTTAATTTAAGCCAACGAACCTTGTAAAATACCAAGCTTTTCATCCGCTGAACGCAACAACGGAAAAGTCAACCAAATAATTGAATAATTGTATGCCGGCCAGCGAATGAGTGTTTGATGAACTTTCTCCGCCGTTCATTCAAAATTAAATCACTTTACGCACTTTAGGCTCCGCCTTTCCAGAGCCTCGATAGCGCAGCTCCGAGATTTTTATCTCCATTCAAAGCGGCGCCTTAAACAAACAACAATTTGCCCGTTTTTGTGTTTTTCTATTTTGTCTACACACAAACGCATGTATGTATCTTGAAGATACATTTGCGTGCCAATGGCGTAATTTACCACTTAACATATCAATTGTGCGGCTATTAATCAAACAACAGACGAGCCGGGGGCTTGGGGCCTCTGACTCTGGATTCCTGCTTTGATTTGTACGCATCGGTTGTCAAACAAGTGAGACAAAAGCTGGAAAGATTTAAAAAACTCCACGCACATGTATACTCGAAGAAATGCGACTTCAATCTAGGATTTTTTGCATTTCATTCGATCTCTCTACAAAAATACTTAAGCAACATTGAAGGTAAGGTATTTATTTCTGTTTCTGAAATAACTTATTAATTATTATAATTTATTTATTTAATTTTAAGAAGGAATACATTTTTTTTTAAGTGCACTATCAGATACTTCTCATATCGTAAACGTCCATCAAAGTCCACAAGCAGCGAGTCAAATCATAATAGGAGCATAAAGAGTAGAATTTTTAACACCTCACTCCTCCGCAGTGGAGCTCTTTTGTTCTGCGCCCTGGATACAGTGGCCCCCCCTCGTCCCATTTGTATTTCACTTATTTTTTATTCGGCCCGGTCTCATTGGCAGTTGGACATCCCATCAGAGGGCGATCGATCGATAAACGCTGCGGCATTCCGCCGGTATTCGCTCCGAAAACTATTCCATTGAGGCTGTCAGATGACGCCGTCTAATTGCTTTTGTTTGCTCCACTAAGGTGCCTAACGAACTCGAGTGCACGGAGCCACAGAAAATATAACAACTCAATTCGAAAAGCGAAACAAATATCTCGAACTCCTTCACTTGATAGCTGGCGATGAGGCTACGGAGTGGCGGGAAAACACTTAAGCGCCAAAGTGTATCTTTGATCTTTTCAAGATGAAGAACTGACCCCACTCGACTGCTGTTGATGGTCGATTTTTGGGCCAAAGGGGCTTGGAATTGGAATTGGAGTTGGGGTTTTAGAACGCTGCTTTATTTGCCAGGTAGTTACTAATGCTTGGAAGCAGGGCAGGTGAGTCGGTGGTTTCCGTGTACTTGCTTAATTATAATTTGCCTATTCCAAAGGTAAGTCACTATACTAAATAAATATATGAATAAAAAAATCCTACAATTAAATAGTTTAGAAAGCTTCGGCAGGCAAGGGAAAAAAAATATAAATGGATCAGCAGTTTGCATTCAGATAACTGGCATAACCATTAAAAACTTATATTTTATAAGGACTCGACTAACTGAAACAAGACACTTTATAAAAACATTTCTTTCATTAACGATATCTACAAGAATAGGAGAAAACTAAACGATTTCCACAAAGGAATTAGTGCGACACCTAGCGCCTGGCAGTTGAACCTACTGAATTCTACATGTATAACTTACACGTTTTCTACACCCTCTTTAGAGGTGCATACCTTACGGATAAAACAATAGTTAGCCATTACCCATTATGTAACTATACCCTCCGAGTAAAATAAATGTAAATATAAGAGATCATCGTGAAAATTATAAGATTTGTTTGTTTCATATGTGACGAATTAATTTTTTTTTGATTTGTTCGAATTTAATTGAGTATTTCTGGCAATTTATTTGCATTAATTATATGAACATACAAACAGCATAATTGATTTTAATATCAAAAAGGTTGACGAGTAGATAAAAAGTAGAAGTAAGCTTTTTCGACCCTATAAAGTATATACATATGTATATTCTTAATCCGTATTCAAGTCGATTTGGACGTATCCGTTGGTGCGCAAACCACCCAATAAAAGGGTTAATTTATTTATTATACCCGTTACTCGTATACTTTATTCGTTGAAAAGTATGTAATAGGTAGAAGGAAGTGTTTCCGACCAAATAAAGTATATATATTCCTGATAAGGAATAATAGCCGAGTCGTTCTGGTCATGTCCTTATTAACGTCGAGATCTCAGGAACTTTAAAAGCTTCAGTGTTGAAATTAAGCATAATTCTATAGAAGAGAAGCCCTTATTATAAACTATTAAGTCCCATAATAAAGACAATCAAGTTTCGCTTTGTTTTCTGACCACTTATATATTTTCGATGCTGTTTCAGTTAGCAAAATTTGTCATTCGGCTTTATTGTTTATTGAATGGCTTGACTTAGGCCTATGGAAAATTCCAACATTTTGCACATTTCGTATTTGTTATTTGTTTAAAGCAATAACATTTTGTAAATGTTTTCCATTTATTGTTTTGTATATTTTCTTTTCGGGGGCAGTAGGAATAAAAATTGCAAATTTATACATACGTACGCGCTTTCTAAAAACAATAAAGTAACAAATGTCTTAGGATACATACATTTTTGTCTATGTCTCATATGTACTTTTTCCTCATGTATATGTATATGTTGTTATATATGTACGTTATTAATAATAGCCATATAATTAGTTAGAAGTAAGCATACTATCTGTACAGAGATTCCTCATTTTGTTTTATTGAGTTAAGAGCTGAGAACGCGGAAAGTCGCAATGGCACATTCAGGCCTCAATCCTTCAAGATGATGCTAAAAAAAAGGGAATTTTGCTATTAAATACAAATTAGAGAAATCACTTCAGCTTTGAAAACCATTATAAAGGGTATCTAAAAGTTCACAATAAGCAATTGAGCAATTGAGACTAAAAAGATTCATACTTTTGGACACCTTTTTACATGATTTAAATCCCTTGGTTATACTTACATTCGTTTTTTTAAAGATTTTCGCTTTCTGCGCAGTTTTTTGTATGTGAATTTGCTCGGTGAGATTTTGTAGTCTTCATCGAATTCCTGTTCGAGTTTTATTAGATTTTGTAGATTCAACTGGCAGTCCTGGCGGGAAATCAAGGCGTATTAGAAGGGAAATTTTTGCGTGTGTGGGTGTGGATGGATGATTTGTGTACCAACCTCTAGGTTCTTGAAGTGCCAGCGAGAGTCGTCGAGGGATCCCCCATCGCTGGTCAGTTCGCTGAGACAGGTGCGCATAGTTGGCCAGCACTGGCAGCGTTTGTTGGTGATCTCGCAGCCCGGCTCCAAAACAATCGAATCGCTGTCGGAACAATTATCGTGCTGACTGTAGGTCAGGGCGGTCAGGTGCTGCAAATCTATTTCAAACATACAAGCAAAACAAATGCGGTTATTAACACCAAATCGGTGAAAAGGGGAGCATTTCTGGGTCGTATTAATCACATATTAAATGGTAATTAAGCCCCACAATGAACTTTGATTCTTAACGCATTAAAAGAGATTATGGTGGCGTTTATTTTAAATTATGCGAGGCCTATATAAGCCGACCCAAATCTAATTTTTCGCTTTAGTTTGGCATAATGCTGGCCCGGTTTTCGTTTTTCGTGATTTTTTTACCTCTGCAATTTGGACTGGCAAAGGTTTGTTGTGTTTGCCCCGCCTAATATTTTAAAAAGAAACTCTACCCGCCAGAACAACTATGACATCGCGATCAAAACACTGAGCTGCCAAATTATAGCCAAGAAATATGTCAATAGCTTGGAATGTCTACTTGTGCGGCCAAGGATTGCAATGGTATCGGTTAAATTCAGTTTAAACCAAACCATCGAGCACTTCGACGTGCTTGCAACATTTGATTTGATGAAAAAGGATAAAAGCCGCATGAATATAGCCGATATCAAGATGGACGGATGCAAATACTTGGGCTCGATGTACCAAAACAACATCGTTGGCAAATTGCTCAAAAGGCTCAAGTCGGTCAGCAATTTGCCAGCCAGCTGTCCTGTTTTAAAGGTTAGTATAAAATACATCCTCAATCTTTCATTGTTTATTTGCTATAGATGCGGGATTATATTTTGGTAATATGTTGATGAAACATTAGCTTTCCAGTCATTGTTACAATTTGAGAACTTCAACTCTTATCCAATTTTTCGATGACAACAATCCAGGAGAGCAATTTAATGAAATAGGACTTCCGCTTGTTTTTTCGGAGTTAGTCAAACTTTGCCCCTGCCCTGCACAGCAGAATGAAGACAAATATTTTCCCTTGAGATACAACTTTCAATAAATAAAAGCAAATATTTGTCAACATTTCGTGTTGAGGCACTCTCGCCGAACGAAACTAGTTAAAATTGAACAACATTCTGCAGTTATTTCATTTACCATTTTCCATTTTCATTGCAAATTGCTGCACAAGCGGGACGCATTAATTCCCCAAACACGATTATACACAAAACCCGAATTGATGCCATCAAATTATGCAGGGAAAACTGTACGAGATCCGCAACTATACATTCAATTCGGACGAATTCCCGCCAGGAGCTCCGCAGGCCAAATGGCAAGTGCGACTGAAATTGCTGAAGCGATCCGAACTGGTTGCGGACATATCAATTGAGGGCGCTGTGGTCTATAATACGTGATGTTAATGCATAATGGATGCGACTAAATACGAATGCTCCATAACCCAACCATAACCAGCTCGCCGGTGCCCCGCCCCCCACGCCCGCCCTTTTTTATTATTTTTACAAGTGATAAATGCACGTTGGAAAAAAAGTATGTTTCAAAAACCTATAACCTAGCAATAAAGAAGATTGTAGTGTATTAATAGCTTTAAATGTACCAACTATGTACCAATAATATCAATAATAACATCCTTAATAATATTATATTAAAATCCAATCCACAAGTTAATCTAGAAATTTGTACAAAAATAAAGTCCACTCACATATCCTCTTTCTTATATACATATGCATAAAATATAGTTCATTGGTATACCCTTTTTTTCTGAGTGCACATTTGTATAGTGTACATAAAACTAAGGACTCACCCATGCACACACCCAATCCGCTGCTAATGGGCAGCTTGGTCACACACTGCAGGGGCGGCTCACATTGACCGGAAAATCCGCCCGGACCGCCGCAGGATTCGCCCAAAGTTTTGGCGCATATGCGGCAACATCTGCGAATAGTTGGAGGTATGTATATGACATATAGAATAAATGGATGTGGGCATAATCCTCGCAATGGACTATGGATGGAATGAATCCCAGTAGTAATTGATTAGATTCCGTCTTCGATTCGATAAGCGTTAACAATTAGTTAACACTCTCTACTCGGAGTGAGCTGAGCAGAAGGATGCCTGATGTGAATTCCAATCAGTCCGTTACGTGACTCACGATGCGAATTGGGTTGGAATTCGGAGGAGACACTCTGATGTCTGACGCTCTTAATTATATCAATGCCAATTATTAAGATCGTGGTGAGCTTATGAATTTGTGACCATTTCATGCTTAGTTAGGTAATAGTTAGTAAAAACGTCACAGCTCTCTGCGAATCATTTTAACTAAACTATTTATTATAGATAAAGGAGAATTTAAGTACGATTCAAAACTATAACCATGTCGAATAATGATCTAATTAATAGGCATTGTTATATCAAAGTTTGCGTCTTTGTATTATTCAAATAACTTGTAAATAATTAATATATTTATTCAATCCTAAAATCATGGGAGTTTAACACTTGTATAATTTGGTATATGTGTATACATAAAACAAAAACGTTGATAATCCTGCGGGTAATCATCAAAGCATCAGAATTACGCACTATTAAATTGTTTTCTATTGTTTTGACCACCATTGTTCAACCAACGTTAATATAATGAAAATAAGGCTCGTTCGTGTGTTAGGCAATCAAAACAACAAAGCTTTGTGCATTAAACCTAATTTTGAGTCTGCCTATTTATTTTGGAAACTAACATTTTGGTAAAGGTACACACCGAAATTTAAAATTAATTTAATTGGTTTGATAACAACACTATTGCGCGAAACAAAATGGGGACACTGTATAAATAATTAAATCATAGAATGATTTTATGATTACTGGCGTACGGAAAATTGTATTCCACTATACCAAAAGTCAGAAGTTTAGCAGAACAAAATGAAAATTTTAAACAGAGCTCGACCGCTGGAATAAATCCTAATATCAATTTCTTTGGTTTGGCTCACATGCAAAATGGATGGCATGTGCAGGCCGGAATATATCGTTTTAATTGGAGCTCTGGGAGCGGGACTTACTTGCAGGGATCCCACAGCATTAGTCCTTTTCCGGGGCAGTCGGGTGAGCGGATCACGTCGCACTCCTTCGGATTGCAATAGCATTTGAGGCCATTTACCACGTGGTTGCTG
Source organism: Drosophila simulans (assembly GCF_016746395.2). Taxonomy (NCBI): domain Eukaryota; kingdom Metazoa; phylum Arthropoda; class Insecta; order Diptera; family Drosophilidae; genus Drosophila; species Drosophila simulans. The sequence continues at coordinate 20,369,522 of NC_052522.2, forward strand.
CCGCCAGATGCTGCCATAACCAGGAGCAGATAGCACCACAAGTAGATGAGCAGCGCGCTCACGTTCAGGCGGCCAAAATAACTTCCGTTCGAGCGCATCCTAAGCGGAAGCTTGGCATTGTTGTGCTGCTGTTTGCCAGCGAGCCCCCTCTTCCGCTCCCCCTGCGACGACCTTGTGCGTACATCCTGCTCCAGGACCACGCCCCTCCGCCCCACGCCTCTGGCACTTCCGCCCATTTATAGGCAATTTTTATTGCGCCCTGTTGGCTGGCTCTACGGTGCGTTTGCGTTCCACTGCCTCCAATGATGATGATGATGCTGCTGCTGACGATGAGGATGCCTGGCAAGGATTCTGGCCCTGGATTCGACTGCGGGTCCGGCGCAGGCAATTTGCATGTTGACTGCAAAGAGCAAGAGCGTTTCTAGATGATTAAAATGCCATAAACTGCGGACAGGAGCTCGGTGCCCCATCCCCAAATAGCTCCAGAATTGGCGTTTTACAATTGAAAATTTGCGGAAATCGCTTGCCGGTCTAATTTCATTAAAATTTCATTGACGCCTGCCTACTTTCGATGGTCATAAATTTGTAAAATGGTTCCGCAATGTGTTTCGCTAAATTGAAATATCCTAAAATGGTGACACTTTATGAGCTAATCAAATTATTCATTAATAACATTTAAGCAACATTTCATTTAAAGCGCAATTTATTCCATTTCTTTTTTTTTATATTATGAAAATGTAATTTTTCCGAAAGTAGTATGTAAAATTAAAGTTTTCGAGCGCTGGAATAAATTAAATATGAAATTAAGTGCATAGCTTTCTACCAATTTCGTGTTGGGCCATAAATTAGTAATTAGTGGCTTACAAAACTTTCAGATGAAAAAGCGAAAGTGGAGTTTTGGCAGACACAATGTACATTTATAAAAAACTATATCTAATACTAAACTTTTCGGGGCATTGAATTAAACAAAAAACATTAACTTTTTGCTTACGGACTTAAATGAATTGCGCCTTAGTGGGAGCCAGATAATCCTAATTGCATTTTTATCGCATTGTAACTAATTTAAATTAAAACGGATTCGCAGAAGCAAATTAATTACCTTTTACACAAAAACAACATATTAACAATCTTATAGATTAGCGAATTAAAGCCCTTGTGATGCCGGAAAAAACTTTGTTAATCAAAAAATATGTAAAGGTCAATGTGCTGCTTCCGGCTATTTCCACAGAAAATGTTTTTTAATTGACTGTGAAAACTTTCACAGAAACCTAATCAGATTCAAATTAAAAAGTAATTTTTGAAAGCAAGCCCGACGTATTTGTCCATCAGTTTGAAAAAGTTTTCGCAACCGTTGCTCCCAATTAAAGTTTTCCCATTCAACTTGATGACACCATCGACATTTTTTTAATCAATGTCTGCTCAAACTGGCTTCAAATCGCACTCCGGCGACTCCGCTGGCTTAATTAACCAAAACGTGGTCAGGGCCAAAATCAGAGCCTGGAAAATGAACTCGCTGCCCATACACCACAAAAAAACAAAAATAAAGGAAAAATACATCGAAACAGAAAACAGAACTTCGGAAATTAATTTCAACGAAACCCGAAAAAGTATGCCACATGCCAAAAAGTTGTTGAAAATTCAACACAGAAAGAGACGGAACGACGCGTGTGCGAAAGGGACAGCATGAGGGGGAAATCGAATTTGTTGGAACACATGCCATACTAATTTGTATTTAAACGTTTGATGTTCTGTGACTACTCCCACTCTCACAATCAAACGGAAGAGTCCAGGCTTACAACATATTTTCGGAATTGTTGGTCACTCTATTTGCTGGGAAATCAATGGAAAAATAATAGGCTTTCGGCAATTGCAACTTGCTTTTCGATCGCTGTTTTGTGTATTTTCTCTATTTTTCGGATGAGTATTGCTTTCACTTTGCCTTGGCCGAAAGGACACTCGAAGCTATTGCCTTGGCTCTTGTTGTTTTTCCAGTTGCCTGTCAACCACTTTCAATTTGGCATTCAATTGTTGTTGTGTTTTTTAACAACGTCACTGACACAGTCACAAATCCTCCACACACACTGCACACACACACACGCACACAGGAGCACACCTCGTTACACCTAACGATAGACGTTTAGGACTAGCACTCGATATACTATATTCGCTATAGTAGTGCCGTGGTCCTTGTTGTTGTCGCTATCCTGACGCTAAACTTTCGGTTCCGACGGTTCCCAATGAATTTTTCATGCGCTTTTGTCTGCCGCACGCGGCCATTTGAGGCAAGAGACTGAACTAACCTGCTGCCGCCGTCGCTGCACAGACCATTTGCCAGTCAGAACGGACATATATCGCTCCGATTTCGGGATTTTCCAGTGTTTTTGTTCTTGTTTCTGGTGTCCCACAGAGGAATATCCCACTATTTCCTCTCACCACGCAGGCGCTCTCGCCGTTGAGCCTGGAAGGCAGAGCCATCAGACGCAACACGCGAAGGACCCTCGTAGTACTACTGAAATTCGGGTTCACACGCTGGCAGATTTCCGAATAATGCCAGTGAGGAGGGTATGAGAAAAATTTCCCATTTTTATTTTAAACGGAATCTTAAGTCTTAGTGCCACCAATTCAACATCAAAATTCAAACATATTTTAATTAAATATGTTTATAGTTGTATTATTATATAGTTGTAATATTAAGTTCTCGTAAAAATATAATTCGCAGGCTTATCATTATTTTGTATTATTTTTTTTTAGCTGTTTTAGGGAAGTAAAAATTTTATATCGGGCTAAATATAATTTGTTAGGCAGTCCTATGACAAGGATTGATTTGAATTGAATTTCAAAAATATCCCCTTTATTTTAAGAATCACTATTTTTAAAATCACGACTTTCGGCGCCGCATAAACACCGCGTTAGCGAAGAGCTCTTGATGATAATGGCGCGACGAGAGCAAACAGCGGATGCAGAAACATCCTTCAAAATATAAAGTCATTTTTGTTTATTATAATTACAAATAAAGAGCAGGATGCAGGGGCTTAAGACTAAGCTGATTTTGGGAAGGGCGTAGCCGAGATTCTCTGACAGGGCCTATCGCGAAAGCGGGCTAATGGCCAATTTAAAAGTATGAAAGTCAGGTCGTTTGTCTTGTGATTATTTTGTATACGTATTTTTTAAGCTGCTCGCAGTTTAGGCCGCAACTTTGATGATGAGACAGCCGTAGCCGTGTCAGCTGCTAATAAGCATCGCTCTAAGCAATTTGCCTCCAATAAAAGCCACACACCGCACGGGCCTATCGAGTAAAGTCCGCCCCCTGCCATTTAGACCCCCCTAACTGGTAAAAAGCGGGGCAAAAAACTTGCAACTTTTCCAATTAGCGTAAAACAGACGTTTGAGTCCAAAAGTACACGAGAGAGTTCAAGTCCGAGCTCCAGAGATGTGGGTGCCCACGTACGCCCACCGCCACCCCACCAAAATTTCCACCGAAGATGAGTCCGATGCCACAGCAAATGTTGCGTAAAACAACGGCGGACCGGGGCAGCCGAATATACCCATCCCCGCCGAAGCCCCCACTGAGTATCCACCCAACACTCCTCACCCCTCAGATTTACAATTGAGCAAAAGAGCAATCGGGAATTATGAGCGGGCAAACTTTTTCAACAGCAATAATGGAACGTAAAGAAAACGCTCAACCCACAAAATGTAAAAATGCAAAAAATGGGCAAAAAACAACTGAACCGAAAATATGAAAAAATCGGTGCAGTGTGGAAAAAATTGGTAATCAATGCGGCGTTCCAGTGGGAATCAAAACATCCGGTTAAGATAAAAAAGATATATATATTTTAAAACAACATGTTGACTGCCCATAAAAAGTTCCTCTTCATAATATTTAAATGCAATAGAGTTTATACAAATGAAAATCCAAATAGCAGGAAGCAAGTATGTATTATTAAATAATATTTTTGGTAGGCATTATTTGCATAAATACTTTCAGTTAAAATTAAACATTGTTACCTTCGCCAGGAAGGTACTTTATTATTATTTTTATTATACATATATGATATTAATTTGTTATCTTGAGACTTAAATGTACGTGTTTAGTACTGTATCAATTTGACAATAAATTGAAATGCAACAGCACGCCATTTAATTTATAAAGATTTTTTTTCGGTGCGGTTCGATGGCCAGGCAAAAAATATGGAAAACTTATGCGCTCAACTTGATATGCTGCAAAAAGTAAATGTGCAACAATGGTGGGTGGTGGGTGGCAGAAGCAGCTTAAATTGTAAGTGCCCCACCCCAAAGAATGCAGCATTTCGGCTATTAATTCTTGAACAATTGCCAGAGGCAAAAGTTTGCTTCACTGGTCGGGGAAACAAGTAAAAGAAAAAAACAGCAAGAGTGGCAGAGGAAAAGAGACTTCCCGCAGTCGGTGCACACATTTATTTTCAATGTTTCATTACTTAACAACTTTTTGATGACAGTTTTATTGGCATTTAAACAAAAATTGAAGTGTTCTGCTCAGCCATACATATTTTTCAAAATTTTTGTTCTCTTTGTTAGGTTTTTGTTTTCTGAGTACGTCATAAAACATTAAACACGAGAAAAACGCACACAAAAAGTTTTCTACGATTGGAGAGGCTGCGGCTGGAAAATGAAACCATCAAAGCCGGGCGGAAAATGGCGATGGAAAGAAGGTTTTCATGTTGCCATCGACGGCGCGCTGGTTGGCTTGTAATCTGCATTATATTGAGGTATTCAGACTCTGATAGAAGCAACACCCTCTGCGAAAAGTTGGATAAACTTTGATGCACAAACACAAAAATGTGATTCAAATAAAGTTGCACAGCCTGAGTACGCTTCAGAAATAACTAAATGTTAACTTCAAGAGGCAGAGATAAAATCAAGACAAAGTAAAAGATTTCAATAGGAGAAATAAATTGAGATATTCGGCAGAAGTACAAGAAAAATCCGTCCGCACTTTTAAGCTTTATTTTCGTATTGATTTAATGATACCTACTTCAAAAGACATAAAATATTTTTCAAATGTATTACACACACTTGAAATGGAGAAAATAATAAAATAATTGGATGTGGTAAGATAGCTAGTGTTTTTGTATTTTAAATAAATTGTTTAGCCAATGCTACATATTTTAAAATCAGTATTTCTTCGATTTCCGATTATTAAAGTCTTGTGAAAATTGCAAGTGCATCTTTGAAATGATTGTACATGTTTTAAAGTTTGAAAACTTTTTATTTCTGATTGTCCACTAATCAGCGTTGATCCACAGCTCTCTCATATCGTCCTTTCGACCAGCCAATTAGCCATTATTTCGAAATAAATTTGAATTACAAATTAATGCAAGCCAATCCTGGACGAGGAAAAATATAAAAACCAAATTTACGCAACGCCCACACAATTTATTTGAGCAATTTTTTAAGGGATTTCTTCGGGGTAATTTGCGTGTTTTTTTCGCCGCTTGGATTTTACTGTCCTCGGATTTTTAGGGGTTAGGAGTTTGCGGATTGGGGTGCGGAAAGTCCGCAACGGCCGAGTAATTTGCCACTCGACCATTTTAAATTACATTAGCTGAGTCGCGGGCAAGAAGTTGGGAGTTTTGGAGGGGCAGAGTTCTGGCCAAATGCATATTTTGCGTTTCAATTACTTTGGCGGAGGGAGAAACACTGATGGCAGCGGATGGCCGCACTAGCGGATATTTTTACCCCCAGACAACCGCATTTTCCTTAATGAAATTTGCATATAAATTGCAGGACCCAAAGTTGGAAGTTGAAGGTTGATTTCGATTATTTGATGGGCGACTTTCATGGAGTTCATCGCAACGCGAGCTCGCCATCATCATCCATTGTTCCATCTTGTTTTTTACCCGTCGTCGTCTGTTGTTGGCTTCTTTCATTCCGCACGGGATTTATTCTTTACTTTTTAGGTTGTCAAAATGTCGACTTGTTTATCTTTTACATGACGCAACACTGTGGCATCGCTATCATCATCGTCATCATCATCGCCGCCGCTCCGTTGCAATGTCATACGGATCCGGAGCGTTGTGGCATGCCGCACGCCAAGTGGAGCGCACTGCTGCAAAAGTATGCAACTGCATTCTGCCCTCCGCCACACACACCACCCCCCTCGAAAGTCACGCCCCTTTAGCAGCCCCAACAGCCACGCCCCCTTGTCGCATAACCAAGCCCTGGAAAATGAGTGAACTAAAGCTGGCTGGCTGACTGAGTGGCATTTAATGCACAGCTAGGACAAAAAGTCGGGACAGCCGGAGATACCTTCAACCGCAGAAATGGCAGCACACGCGGAATTTGGCTTTTGCACGTGGCCTCGAATGGCAACTTTAGACGGGGAAATGTCCTGGCAGGATATCCGCCTTACCCATCTCCATAAAAATTTGATCTCCGGATTAAGAAGAACTCTACTTTTTAATAAGCTGAGGAGTTCAACTTCTTTCAAACTCAGGGATTTCACACATAGGTTGAAAGGTTATTAGGTTATTATACTATATCTAACCAATGAATCATTTGTAAGCATCTGGAAGACTGGGAACTGGTCCACTGTTTCATAAATTTGTTATACTTTCATTAAGAATATAAAAAGTGGAATTACGCCCAGGCTTGCTGAGATGTGAGCAAATGACAAAAAGACAACTGGCCATAAACTCTGCCTAACTGCAAAAACTAAGCCAAAAATCCGCTTATGCTCGCTGTATGGAATTGCTGAGAATATTATTTTCTATCGCATAAAACACAACCATCGTGGCCATTTTAAATCAAGGTTTTGTGACGTTTTAAGGGCAAATAACACGCTCGCCTGCCCGAAAATCTCTTTGTGCCGACCATCAAACGCAGGTGTTCTGGCCAGGTGAACCATTCTACCCGAGGAGGAAACGCTCACGCCCAGGTGGCATCAATATTTGCCAAAGGGTTTGGCTCCTGATTCCGCTTTTCCGCCTGCTGCTGATGTTTCCGTTGCCTGCGGCACTCCCCGTAATATGTAACGTGTAATATAGATGCCATCTCCCATCCCATCCGATCCCATACCATCCGCTCCTTTGTCAACTATGTCATATTTCATTTCGCACAAGTCTTAATACCTTAGATATGCAAACACACACGGAGGAGCCACATTGGAGCGGCGGCCAGGCCGGAGCACTTAATGTCGAGCCCGTTCCGTTGATTTTGCGAGCACATGCAGCCGAAAGCCCACATCCAACATCCACGTTCCCGCACCCTGTATCCGTCCGCATCTCCGGCATTTGTACGCTTGCTCCAGTTTTGAGCATGCAAATTCCGGGCCAGCTCCTTCATGCCTGGCCACACATGTCGGCCAGACTCCGCCTCCGCCACCACGCCACCCACTACACTGGAAAAAACAGTTTTAAGATCTTGGGACTCTCTGCCACTAGCAGCCAGCTATTACCTCTTTGTTAGACCTGGAGCTCTCTAGGTATATAAGGCAATATGATTCTTAATTATTTTACATTAGCCTTGAAAATGACATAGTTCACTGAAAATTTGCTCATTAAAATATAATAAAGAAAATATTTTTGTGCAGAATTTATAGAATGCATGATCCGAATTGGTGGAAAACTTAATTTTCCTCAGTGCGCACTCTCGTATTCTTGTAGGATCCTTATGGTTAGTCAACATCGTCATCGAGTCAATGAGCAAATGAAATTTATTTCATTATAAAACAGGCTACTTTTCAGGAGCCGTGGACCAAAGAGCGAAGAAGTAGACCAGACCAGACCAGACCAAACCAAACCAGACCAGACCGCACAAACATTTGTTTTAGCCTAAATGCCCCGCCCATTCCACTGGCCGCCCTTCACCGCATGCCATACCAGGCAGCCGCAAGAAAATTTCATTTTGAAATATGCTTTCTGAAATTATTCCGCTCTTATATGACAGGCGGGTTGAAAGCAAAAATTGCAATATTAATTTTGTGTACAACCGAACAAGAGGCGAAGGGCCAATGCGGCAGGCCGACCCTTTGCCCCGAGTTTTCCTGCTTTTCCGGGTTTTCCGCCCCTCCGGACTGCGAAAACAATGAGCCAGGAGTCGCATAATGGAATTTGGTGGTAACGGCCCTTCGGGGTCGACTTCTCCATCCGGACTACCTCGGCGGCAGTTGTCTTTGTCAAAAAAGACGGAACGGAGTCAAGGCGGAACGGAAACAGGTTCCGGAAACGGTTAGACAAGCGACGGAAGATGTAGATCCTTCTGTTAACTTTATTATGGCACTGCAGTCTGTGTGCGGCTGGATTTGCGGAGATGGAAAAGAAGGGGGTTTTCCAAACACTAAATTTGTTCGGACAAAAGTGTCGCCTGGGAATTAGGCTCATCAAGGCTTGATGTGCCACCAGGATTCAAAGTCCGCAGCCAAAACTCATCCAATTGCGAAAAAGCGAGCGATAAGACCACAGCGGGCAGTCGGAAATCCGACACTTCGTTGTCAGAAGTACGCCTTTGGGTCTTGGATTGAGATATATTTGAGATAATTACGGATGCTCTATCAGCACTTTATAAAATATTTCAGTAATTAAACAACTGACTAGATAAAATTATACAATCAAAACAAACAATATTTTTATTACGCAAATTTGGTAATAAAGTTCACAATTATAAATCCACTGTAAATACTAGAAAGTGCTCTATTCCCAGCGCCGTAGTTTTCACTTTTCCGACTTTTCCCCAGCGTGTCTAACATTTATTCTGAAAGATGGCAAGAAGTGCTGGAAAATAAGTGAAAACAAAGCAGACAGCGAAAAGAACGCAGAAGATGGGGCTAAATCTGGTGTTGGCATTGGTTTGGCTTTCTGCGAAAAGGTAATCAAAATAAATGAGCGACGCTTTTTTCGTACCGCTGATGGAGGGCCGAGAAAAAGCAGGGGGAAAATCCGTGCTGGACCGCAGAATATAACTCGTTAGCCGTAAATGATGGCCAACAGAAGAGCAGCCAAGGGGGCAGCCAAGTGATGGCCGAAAAAGGGACCGCGATGAAGACGCGCTCCCTCGAAATTATGAATTGTTTGTCTAGTAGGTGTCAGGTGCTTACCTTGTGCATCTAGCCGTAATCACTTGGGTAATCGCTCAAATGCACACACAAAATGATGTTGGAATTTTCCCCAGCGTTTTTTCGACCTGCACCTCTTCTCCATCATCGTCTTCTTACACACTGTCACTGTCAAGTGTCTCTTTTATCCGCCGAGACTTTCCCGCCAAGTTGAAAATGGGCGGCCAAAAGGTGGGTGGGTGGCTGTGCGCTTCGGCTTGTGACCTTGGTGTCAGCCCACATGGGAATAGAGTGTGCCACCAAATAATTGATAATAATGGTTTTCTTAATAATTCATCGCATAAGGGTGGCAAAGAATTTGATGAGATGGTATTTAATTAATATGATATTGTATATGCCTGTACCTTAAGAAAGTTGGTTTAATAATGTAAGCTCTTTATAAGATGGTAACATAATATGTATATTTATGAGATTCTACTTTCAAATTCTTTATTCTTCTACTATACTGAATCCAAAACAACTTTATTAATATCGAAATCAGCCCTTTTATTTCAAAATTGTGCGAATCCTTAATTAAAGAACTTCGCTCTTTTTTCTTGTCTGAACTTTTTCGTCCTTTAACCGTTTTTTCACATTAACAATTCCCCTTTCCCATTTCGCGTTGGGTTTTTAACCTTTTTAGGCGCTTCACCCCGCAAAGCGTTTCGTTCAACTTTCCCCTTTTGGCTTTATAACTCACTCAAGTAAGGTTCCACATCTTTTCCATTTTACATTCCCCCTTCATTTCTTTACCCACTTTCACTCAACCAAGTTAAGTAGAACACGTTGATTTGCTGCTTTTAATTTGTGCCCACCTTTACGTAGTCAAATTCATCTTGCCCCACTTAAGTCCATGACTCGTACATCCATCTATTCCAGGCCACATTTTCCCTTCCTTTTCTTTTACGTTAGCTCCCACTGATGAAAAAACTGGGACTTTAGCTAACAGATTTCTTGACACCTCGCAGTTTCATATAGTTCCGCCCATAAATTATCATTTGGCAGCTACACCAGCTCCATAGAACACCGAAACTGACACGCCTCCGCCTTAAACATCCTCCTGTAGGATCCCAGAATGATAACTTTTTTGGGCTGGGAAAGGCCAAGTCAATGGGGTTGGATTGTAGGGGATGCACAACATTATATGCCTCTCACTACCGCAAGTCGTTGGCTCTTATCAGCGCTTCCTGCGGGCCGATTTAGCAAAAACAGTCGTCTAAATGGATCCCAGTTAACTTGGACTTGGCACTTAGAAAAAATATTTATTCAACTAATGTTTTGGATAGACGGTACAGTATCCATACAGCGTAGCATAGCTAGCTGATCTCAGAATAGTGCTCATCGAAAATATATAATTTATAAAAATATACATTGTATGTAATAGTTCATTTTAATCTGCAAAATATTTTTAGAGCTACAATATATGTATATACAGGAAATACCAATAGCAAGAGTGGCACTTTATTTTTACTTTTAACTCTTTAAGTACATATACATATGTATATTGAGATAAAAGTAAATTGGGGGTTTTTGCATGAACTTTTCTATGGGCGCTATCCCATTAGTCATTTGAAATATCTGTTGTCACAAGCATTCATATGGAATCCAAAGTGTTGAAACAGAAAAACAGGCATATAGTGTATGTTTAATTAAAATCTAGTTTGCTTTTTCATTTCGAAAACGCCGAAGTTTGAAACAGGACCAAGTAGTCCTAACTGCGGCTAGGAACTGCGCTTTAGAATGATTCTGAGGCGCTGGCGACAGAAGCCGACACGTTCCTTAGCCCCTTATCATCGTTTATTGTTGGCTCGTGTTTTATTTTTGGGAGTTTTTGGGCTGCAAGGCGCAACAACTTTCGCCCAGCCTTGGCTCGTTATTATCCTATTAGGATGTGACGGCAAAAGTTTTCATCCAGTGGAATACACAACGCCACCAGCAGCAGTACCATGCCAACTGCGTGCCTTCTGCGTGGCCCACATGTCGTATACATAACGCTTTTTATATACTTTTGCCGCTGAGCCGGCTCAAAGACATTACAAGCTCGTTAAAGTGAAATCAATGTGGTTGTCTCCGGGTTTTTGCTGCTATTGCCGTAGCTGTTCATTTTGATTCCGTCCGTCCGTCCGTACGTCCGTCCTATTTATTTAGCTATGTATTTTTATTTCATTATACGGATTTTGCCTGCCTTTCTGCTGTTATCTGCTGGCAGTTTATGCGACAACAACACTCTGGCTAACTGACCATGAAAACGGCCACGAGGAGTGGAAATGCGGAAAAGCAGCAGGAAAAGCGACAAACTTAAGTAAAATATACCCGCACTCGCTGCAATGTCAGAGAAAATCTAATGGCGTCGAGATAGAGAAAAGTATCCGATTTCTTCTCTGGCTTCGTTAATGTTCTTTTAGCAAGAGAAAAATGAGAAAATAGTAGAGTCAATGTGAGTTAGTACTTGGAATTGCATGTGGTAAAGCTTTAACTGCATTAAGTCTGTAAAAATTAAAGCAAATAACAATAATCACAATAAACACATAAAAAAGAGATACAACTTAATTAAAGAATAATAAATATTTTTGCTAAATACATAATGCACACATAAGCAAAAACGCATATACACATACAATTTTTTTCAGTATTTTAAACTATTGTAAGCTCATTCAACGATAAGAAAATGACAATAACCATTTATTTTTTATAAATATTTAATATACAAAATGTAATATGAATATTTTTGTATATTTGCACAAATGGTGAGTTAGAAACATTTTGTTTAAATATAGAAATGACATTCACTTTATCAGATCAAAAAAGGCAGGTATGATGATATTTGATCGTTAATTTCAGAATTTAAGTTGTGATATAGTGTCATCGAATTAATGGCAGGGTAATTAAGTATATATTAAATGTTTTGGGGTCATCATGAAGTGTTTTAACCTGTTAATGATAATGACAACATTTAACGCACCTCAATATCATACTGATACTGATATCATGACATGATGAAAGAACCAATTATCTTGAATTGCATATAAAAGGCAAACAATTTCAGGCGTAAGCCTTAATATAATATCCAAATTCCGCATTCCCCCCAATTCGAATGACTCCCAGCCAGATCGAAACAATACATTTATGTCAGATCTGTTAATATGCAAATCCAATAATTTCAGAAGCAGTATTCCCTTGACATTGTTGTATCTGACTCCAGACACTTGCAGCAGATACCAACCTACGAATCCGAATCGGAAAATTACTCATTCGCCAACGCGCCCCGCTCACTTAGCAATTAGTCACCTGAACAATCTGCAAGTACAAGCGGATTATACCGACTGCCGAATAAACGCATGCGAAGATCTCTGCAGCGGTACACTGAAAAAAACGCTTCTTGAAATATTTAACTTTATATCACAATAAATAGTATATACGATTTTTAGTACCAAAACAATTTTTAAGTTAACTTTGAAGGCTAAAATAATGTAAAATAAATTGTATATATTTTGATCTGTTTCAAATTTTATAAATTTTTTGGTTAATATCAAATAATCAAATATTTTTTTCGTATGTCATACTCATATATTTCTGGTATAGATCGCATAAATATCTCAGCACATCAAGGCTTTGTAAATGTTATTAAAATAAAAAATGTTGTTAAAATAATATTATTAAAACGAGTGAAAGCATATTTTGAAGTGCATGCGTATGTAAATAAATTGCTGGCATATTTTGCATTTTACATTAATCCGCAGCTCTTCTGCTGATTCGATGGGCGTGAGCGGGTGTTGTCATGATATTCCATTTCGCATTTAGCACTTCACATTTAACATTTTGCATGGCGCACACGCCTTGGCCTGAAAAAGCGGAATAAAGGCAACGATCTTTACGCTTTTCGCCAGATTCTTCGGTTTCCCAGATACAATTAATATGCGTGTGATCGATCGCCGCTGCAGTTTTTGCGAATTTGCGTATACGGGAATTTGTGCACGTGATGCACTCGCCGAAATTCCATCTGCTCACTTGCTCTGAAAATTTACGACCTGTTGTTTTTGACGTTGATCTATGCTTTTTGCCTCCAATCAAACAGCTTTGCGAGAGAGAGAGAGAAAGCTTCTTGCGGTGAGCGTAAGAAGGCTTGAAGAGCGAAGATCACAAGAGAAGACTGGTAGAAAAGAAGCCGGCTGCCGGCCAAAGATCAACAAAAAAGATTTAATGCATGGCTGCGAAGAATGCGGGCCAAAAGAGAGCGAGCTTTTTCTCCCGATCGTGAGATAACGCTCCATTCTCTCCCCCAAAACCGCGAACGCTCCCCCCTTAAGAGAGCGTGCCCAGGCGATTCCCACAAGCTATAAAGTTTTTGTGGATCGAGCTTGGAAACTCAGTTGAATTTGAGCAGTGATCGCGGAAGCCTCATAAGCTAAAAAAAAAAAACACAAAATTCATGCACCCACAATTATTTATTTATTTATTTATTTATTTATTATGATAGATAGAATAGTTTACAAAACTAGACTAACTTAGATAGTATAGCTACACCCACAATTAATTTTCGTTTTGTGAAGTGAACAGAAACCGTGCTATAAAAAAAAAAAAAACTACAGCTAACCAAGCCCAATAAACCGCAGAAAAATACAAAATAAATACAAAACAAGTGTAGTGCGAATAACTAAAAGCAAACCATGTGAGCAAGCAGAATTTATGCTCGAGTGACAAGAGAAAAAACACGAATTTTACGTGGCAGGTGTGTAGAAGCGCATTCCACAGATTGTACATAATCTATATAATATAGGCACTGGTGGAATCTGCGACCAAGTTGATTTTTTCGCTCCCCTCACTCTGCTCGCATTACCTTCTTTATAATTTTTTCCTACCGCCGCCGACGATTATATAAGCCAGCATAAAAGTAGAAGGGTAATGACGGTAGCGTTGTTGGCCCATACAAACACCCAATATGGCTATACAAACAAACACCGACACGCACATTGGGACACGCTGAGCGTACATAGATAAGATAGCATAGCTAATAATATAACCAGGGGGAAAACTGTACAATAACGTCATTTATAAAATATTTATGGATTTGGCGTACGTTTTTTTTCAATTTGTGCTTCGGATTTTGGCTCCTAAGCAATTTCCAGATGCTGCTGCCCTAGGGTATATTTAAACATTATTCGCACGCATTTGCTAAATAATAAACAAATTATAAATAGGTAACTTAATAAAAAGCCCGATAGCGAGAACAGATGAAAACGGCAAACACCAGATGAGTAGAATACACAGGGACAAATAGTCGGCGCGACTGACAGATCGTCAAATGCTGAAAGCTTTTCGTACTACTCTATGCTCGATGGATGTATCTTTGTATCTCGGCATCGTTTATCATGTGTCTCACTCCCACTCGCTGGCTGTCACTCGCCTGGGTAGCGTTTTTATTTGTATTTAATTTTGTTGTATTTTTTCCGATTTTTTCACTTTTTGTTTACACTGAGAAATCAAGGTTAAAAGCGCAAAGCGGCGTGCGTAAATGGACAGAAATTAGGCAGAGTTGCTATTGAATTTATCGCAATGATCAAACAATTTGATTTCATTAGCCATATCATGCCATGCCCATGCCCAGCCAGTACCTATACTATACACTTCCCCCTCCCCTGCGACACGCACAGTCCATTAAAGACTTATTTAAGCTTGGCAGCCAACTACTCACAGCAAAAAAACACCAATAAAAAAAGAAAGAAAGAAGCCGGCCAAGCTTTAAAGAGCCGAAAGCGAAAAAGCAACGCCGAATCCGAATGTATGAAAACCAGAGCAAATAAATAAAAGCCGCAGGGGAAGTGCTTACGTGACGGAGTCGAAGCCTCAATGCCCTAGGGAAAATGGTTTAAGATCAGCTCGACAAGAGTTATTACCCCATATCTCAGATTTTCAATACATGCTCTAGGGTTATCATCCAAAAATGTGCAAACTTATCGCTTCGTAATAAATCAATCAAATATATAAATTAAATTGTGTATGAATAATAAGCGGTGTTAAAATTTGGTCAGGTTTCTGATTTAAGAAGTAATTCAAGAAATCAGAGAGTTACACTTCATTAATTAAAGAATCAAGCAGTGATTATGCAACTTATTTATGTTTACAACAACGTCGAAAATAACTCTTTAACAATCCTGCGGTTCCCCGAAATAAAAAACCTAAGTAGACAAATAAGCAACGCCGCAAAATAAGAAACTAGAGTAAATAAAGAGAAGTTGGAATCTGCGAAATGACTTTTCAGATGTAGCCGAAGCTTAGATACTCTAAAAACATGCCACAATAAATAAAAAACGTTGAAGAATGTAAAATAATGGCGTTAGATCGATATTTATTAGACAAAAATAGAAAAGAAATGTACAAGAAAATTCTTTTAGTAAGGATCTATGTAAAACTAATTCAGTTTCAATCTACAACAGCAGTTTTACGATTCTTTCAAGGCAATGAACTTCAAAACCTTTGAACTTCCACCAGACCATCTTTTCATGCTTTAAACCCGCAAAAGGCCCGATAAAAGCCCAATGGCGCTCCGGTCAGGGTTCAAAGCGATTCCCATTAGCAGCCCAGCGAAATGCAAATGGAAGTTCGCCAATTGATGGGCAATGCCAATTGCCGTGGAAAACTTTACAGACTCCACCTCGAAAGAGTATTCTGGGCAAAAAGCGAACGGCATCGCCATCGAGCAAATTCAGAGGTCAGAGCGAGGCAAAAGCAAAAGCAAAAGCGACCAAAAGCATAACAAAGCCGTTGAGAAACGAGACGAGACGACGACTTCAACCAGGCGGACTACACTGCGATGAAATCCGATACCATGTGGCGTCAATTGGAAGCCAATTCGATACATGAGAAAAAATTTTATGTTTCTGTCACCGCTGCCAAGTTGAATGCAAATTTTGAATATGCTTTGCATACAATTTGTATTCGTTCTGTCGAAAGGAATCCTGTCCATGAACTTCAGAAAATCATATAATTTGTTAATGCCAAAGCAAAAATATTACTATGTATTAGCTACTCGAGATTTGACACAAAATGTGTGCTAATATATCACCATAACAAGATGATCTTAAATATTTTCGTCTTGTCTCTTGCCCTATTTATAATACAGCGACGGAATTTAACATAAACAAACGAACCTCCAATGAAGCATTAAATACGTACAAATAAGCATATTAATCCCATAATACGTATTTTTAATTTTATTGCACCGGGAAAAATGGAAAAAAACCGACCTAACTTTTATGATTCGAGCGAAATTCCTACATGTAATTAAATTCATTTAATATTTTTCGTATGGTCCGTAACGACGTATTTGACTCAAGATGAGACTGTGACGTAAAGACTATAAATTTCCCACTAAATTCCACAGCAGAAAGCTGATTTATTTAGCATTTCGCATAATCACTTGACGTCATCGCTATCAACATTTTAATTGACCATTTACGATCTCACAAGTGCAAGCTGAGATTTGTAATCATAGATTTTCAGTAGATACAATTTTTATTTGTACTGTACATTGATTAAATCGTATATTGGGGCTTTAGTTTCACCAGCATGTAGTTTAAGTGTCGTACTGATTTAAGATAGGGGATGTTTTAATACAACGAATGAACGTTGCTTCGATCATAATAAGTTAAAACTACAATCGACCCTCTTGTTTCACTATTTTCACTTAACGAAGTGCATTTTAATTCATAAAGGTATCTGGTTAAACTAGTTAGATTTATAGAACTTAATTTGTTACCAAATAATTAAGTGGGCTTGGAAGCCTGAAATGGTTAGTATGTTGGCACTTTTTCGCCGTGAAATGCTATCAATTTTTATCTACGAGATAAGATATAGATAAATTGGTCTGGGTTTTGATAACTTTTCGAACCGTGTACTTTTCGCTTTAAGTTTCGCCAGCCAGCTCCGAGTTGCAGTGCGCTGAAAAGAGGTGAGAAGAGGAGCTTTATGGCAGTAGCAGTAGCGGTGGCTATGGCAACAGAAAGAGCCAAACTGCCCGCACATGAGGTTCGCTCTTAGCCCCCCTAAGCCCCCAAAAACCCCCTCTTTCGGCCCCATGGTGCCCATTGTAATCGCCCCGCCCTGCCCTGCAGTCCCCTACCCATACAAAATGTACCTTTCAAGTGCGGGCTGCCGATGTAGCTGCTGCGATGATGTTGCTGCTGCTGCTGTTGTTGCTGTTGCTGCTGCTGTTGTTGTTGCTGCTGCTGTTGCTGCTGGCTCATCAAAAAGCCAAAAGTTGTTGAACGTGAAATTATTGTACGCGAACACGAGCAAATACCAAGGCAGTTGTGTGTGTTCGCAAGTATTTATGCACACAGAGCCCGTCGGGTTTTGCATGTGTTGCCTTGCCGCTCCAAGATAAACAGCTGAAAAAAGAAAAAGCTATAGCTAGCTAGCGCCGATGCTAAAGCCAAAGCTAAAGCCGAACTGGAAGCATCGCATAGATGCATCAGATTTCGCATTCAAGTGAAATTTATGGCAATAATAAAGCTTAACTCGCGTTCGAGGTAAAAAGATGATGAACTATGCAGAACCGAGCACAAAATGAACTGGAAGTTGCCATTCGTCAGCGTTTCATACTTCATTTGCCGTTGCCAACTCACAATCAACCATTCAGCCAACCAGCCAACAACCTCCCACTTTTCAGACCCCTTGACTTTACGCGGGAAAAAGATACTTAGCCGCTATCACAGTTTAGTCATCTACACAAATATGCGATTACCGCACAAAGCGCAAGATACAGATACATAGAGTCAAATACCGCTATATAAGCTATACAAGATATGTAGAAGCTCAGAAGAATGCCCGAAGGTGATCGTACAGTTGAAAGAGTCTACAAGTAAGCACTTTTCTATAAAGTAAATATTACTTTGAACAGTCTTTGATTTCCAAACATTCTGAGAGCGATTTGTATACTCAATCTGTCAGAAAAATAAACCATTTTTACTTCAAAAAATGATGGACTAACCAATACCAGTTAGTTCGATATAAGGAGAAAGTTCTAATGATAACTGTGCCACACTAGTAATGCACTTGGAATGCATTCAACAAATTACGAGAGGAAATCAAAGTGTCATATTTGCTGGTATTGATGCAGGGAAAGTTCTACCCAAAATGAAAGTCTGGAGGTGAGAGTGTAGAAAAGAAAACAAGTGACAACAGGAAGCTGAGATTAAAAGATCCGACAAAATGCGACCCATATAAGATAAGATCTGTTTGGTAAAGCCAACGAGACGATAATTAAAATTCCTCCAGATACAAACAATATCTGAGAGCTGATTGTTGTCGGGCCAACTTCTCGGAATATCCCATTCAGTTCGCCAGCAGTTTGCCATTTAAATCCAATTTTCGGACTACTTGTTCGCTCGATTTTTCTTATATTGTATATCATTTTTCGTGAGTTCATTAATCTGGAAATGTTTATGGCTACGCTTAGACAAATAGATGATGTTTATGGGGTACTCTCTTTGGAGCGTCAGCACACTTCGCAGGTTACTGAACCTGCAATACTCGTACTCTCGTTCATATGAAGCTCGTCCAAAGCAAACAAATTCCCAGAAATTTCTATGGTCGCCAGCACTCTGTTTTCACATCTACAATATCGCAGTTGGATGTGTAATCAGCGTGGACTTCTAGACGAACTTACTCGGTAGATATTCACATATATATGGATGTATATACATACATACGTGCAACAGGAAACTGGCATTTCGGCTTTATCGGCCAAGTGAAAAACAACACTGCACAATTAATGCGTTTTCCTCGAATTTTGTCTACCTGCTGTGAGCAATGCAAATTGTGCAACTGATAAGATAAAGCCGAAAGGCTCTCATTTGCACATTTGCTCTGAGGACAAGCTGCTGTATCCAGCCATCGGAAATTCGATGAAAGGAAGTTCAGTTTCCACAAAAATTAAACGGAGCTTCTGTGAACAGCACACAGCTCGTATCTTATAAATCTTCGGCCTCGTTTAAAGGAGACTGGATGGATACGTTTAGAATTTGATTGAATGGATATGAAAAGCAAATCATCGCCCGGCATTCAATGCCAATAAAACACTGGGAGAAAAGGGGATGAAGTTGATAAGTATGTATTCCGGAGCTGTTTTTTAAAATTATGTTTTAATCATATTGGTATTTTGCCTAACTATTTTTAAATTCCTAACCCTTCGATTTATTATTTAAGCCCTTCTGTATGTGAGATGTGCAATAAATGTGTTATTGTTTTGCTCAGTGAGCACATGCAAAATTTGTTCGATTTGGACACGTAGGCGGACCTGGACAGGTCTTTTATGGTACCTGGGACAAGCCAGCAGTGACTGGCCCCCATTTCCCATTCCCCCCCTTCCGACAATGTGGGGCTATGTGCCTTTATCAGTGCCTTTTCAGTGGCGGGCCCATTCAGCAAAGCCAGAAAACATGCACAAACATTTTCAGTTGCCGGGGAAATGGTGACCCCGACCCTCGCTGATACCCCGCACATACCCATACCCATGCGTCCCAAAAATGAGAGACTGGCACTTGGTCATTAAAACTACTCGCAGAGCCAAAAAAAAAGGCTGCTATTTTTAGCAGTGACGAACCGGCAAACCAAAGCAAACCAAACCAAAACCAATCCGAAACCCCGAAAGAATGAGAGGGCATTTGGCTGTAGACTCTAGAGGCACCTTCTTATTAACGCTTCGAGTGTTTACTGCCTTTCTGGCCCGCTTTTATTCCCTCCGAATGCAATTAAATTAGAACTCGCATTTCATCAGATGTACGAAATAACAAATGAAATCAGTAGAGCATTTTTAGAGGAGGAAACGAATTTGTAAAATGGGAGCACCATTTACATTGGGATTCCGAGTGCTTAGTCTCTGACTTAATACGTACTATTCTTTTGAGGTGACAACTAAAGAGAAATACTCCCTTTAGGGATTCAACAGACTACTTTAAATGGTTATTTGTAATTGCCAAAGTTAGTAACGGATTAATAAATGTAAGATAAGTAACAATATGCATCAAACTTAACTTAAGACAAATACTAAACAACAAATATTTCTCAATACTACAGTGTCCTCTTGTTTTCTCTTTTCAGTCGATTTGCCGAGAAGATGCCAATTGATTTTGATTTTCGCAAATTATAACGAGACATTTATATGATTTGATAGCTGGCCAGAAATTCGCAAACAATTCCCGGCGACCAGGCAAGGTCATATCGATTGTCATCAGCTGCTGTCGCCGCCACACCACCCACCGCCCATCACTCGCCACTAACGAGCCACCGCCCACCGACTGACACCACCCAACAACCCACTGAAGAGCAAACAGAGCAAATATGCCATACTCGCATACGCCAAGGAGGTGCTTGCACCAGATGCTAATAATATATGTGCTAATATTTGTTTCCAGTGCAACGACACGTAAGTAAAGTCACCCCTTTCATGGGATTCTGTATGCTATCACTACATATGGATATATACATATATTTACGCAACGTTAACAAGGGAACAAATTAATTTATATTTATTTATGGCCATTGTCTGGGGAGCTTGTCAGCTATTGGTTTAGGACTTTATCAAACTGTATCAGTATCATGAGATATTCCAGTATTGCACCCACGATGCAAAAGAGTAACCCATTGTTCAGCTTAAAAAGTCCACAGGCGCTGACGGCAAATACATGTTCCACATTCTTCAGATACAGGCCGTAGTAGTGCATCTGGGGAAAAAGATACATTATTGAAAGTCTGGCTAAAGATAAAAATATGACTTGCACACAAGCTGTTTATCATATGCTGCCATAAAAGCCGATAAAAATTAGCTATAATTTCTACTTTTCCACTGACAATGAGTGGTGAAAAAATTATAGAAATCCAGCTTCTTATATTCATAAACTTGAATGAGTAATACGTAACGACGTCGGTATTTCTCTTTGATGATTACTTTTCTGTTTCGATCACAGTCGAAGTTGTTTAGATATTCCAATCACTTTCGATAACTATTTTATGAAGTGCGATTTACAATCAACACCTGCTGAATATAAATGGCACTTATTAAATTAAACAAATTTGTCCAATACATTGATCTATTAGCATATAATAAAGACAACTTGCAGCAACAAAAATAGATATTTAGATATTTTTGAAAAAGCACCATTTAGATTGAAGTAACTTATAGAATTGAACTTACAGTGTGCCTGAGTTGCTTTACAGTGATCCTGGATGGAAAGGCCAATCCTCCGCCTTTGATGATTTCCCTGGTACAGTTGAATCTTCTTTCTGAGTAGTAGGTGGGTAAAATGACCAGCAAAAGATTGGTGAAGAGACCCACCAAAAAGGCGATGGCTAAGTAGTTCAACGGAAACGATCTTCCATATTTTCGCAAAATAAACTTGCTGTACTTCATAAAGTATGTGAAGAACAGGTGAATCATGCACTCCAAGGGCACATATCCCAAAAAGCAGACGGCCTGAACTGCGCACAACGAGCATATGGAGCGATGGAGCTTCAGCAGTTGCTGATGTACATGAAGTAATCTCCACAATTCGAGGGCCAACCACTTTTGTTGGCCTTTGTACAGCTCCTGGCGGTTGGGCCAAAATCCGGCCTTCTGGGAACTTTCAAAAATGTGCTCGGCATCCGCCAGAATTCTGGCCAGCAGCAGATTGGAGTGCCGAACGAGGTGACCCAGAAATAGTAGTGCCAGTGTGTACATCCCCAGGGAGAGCTGTAGGATGGCCTGGCATACGGTTATGAAAACCAAAGAGCAGGCGTACATAAAATTCCTTCGCACTTCCGGATCATCCTTGAGTATCTGAATGGGCTGTGACATGGAGAGCAGATAGGAACCGAGTAGCACCACCACTTCTAGCAGGTGTCCCTTGGTGGCCAGACAATCCATGGAATCCCTTAGCTTCCGGGTGTGCATGAGTCTCCTTAACCGCCTTCGACACTTCAGCAAACGATTGAGACACCCAATAATCTCCGCCTGCTTGGAGCAGTGTATCCACAGAGTCATAAAAGCACAGACCAGCAGCAGGACATATCGATTAAAGCCAATCATTAGCAGAATTCGGTTTTGGCGCAGAAAGGCCATCCTTTGGAAAATGCACCAGAAGGCGAAGGGCGAGAAACAGCCCACAAAGATCAGCATCGCCCAGCCGTGGATGCGAAGATAGAGGCTCTGTCTGACCCTCTTAATGCCTCGAGGACTCCAATTGGCGGTGGCCATTAGGCCAAACACCCTGGTCAGACTGTACAGTATACCCAGGGCCGACATGCCTAGGAGTAGAAGCCAACGCGGCATCGCTGTGATTCGAATGTATCCGAGCTGAGGCGAAACTGCTAGTGCTAGTGGGTCACCCAAAGGCAATGGCATAATCGAATCACAGCCAGAGGCAGCACTCAAGGCAATACACTTGGAAAAAATGTGTGCCATTTTCGGGGTAGTTAAAATAAATAAAAAATATTTTTATTTTTTAAAAGTGTTAGATTGGAATGCAACTTTTTGCGCTAAATACCACAAAAAGCACCTAAAATAAAAACAAATAACTATTAAATATGGAAGTAGCAAGAACATTCAAAATGTTAAGTTGCTAAAGTGTTTACTTGTCTTAAGCTTTTACATTACATCTGAAAATGTATCTTAGTTGTTTCTTTCATATTCTCGCAATACTGTGAAGTCGTATGGTAAGGGCAAGCTCCCATTTATGAACGACTTGTTTCCGAGTGTGGTTACGCCAGCTATTAGCCTGATTGAATTTCGTTTAGCCAAGGCGTTCACTCAGCCAGATAATCTGTCCAGATAACACACTCAGTGAGCAGCCCAATAGTGCCACAACAAAAGGGTTTCGCCGATACATGGATGCATGGACGGAAAGCTGGATGGCTGGATGGCTGATTGGCCAACAAGACAGGGGAAAATCACATTGGAATACTCGGATGGAAATTAGGCAAAATCTGAGAGTTTATGGTCTGTGGCTCACTTTCCACCGTTGGATGGATGCAGAATGTATCTCACAGAAGCCAGCCTTCGGAATCACTCAATTTTCAAGTGGCTTCATGTGCTTGCACCTTCCATCTGCCGGTTCGCACCTGTAAATGGGGTTAAACTGGATTTGCAATCAGTGCCGAACGCAGATAAAGCTAACAATTTAAATTCCTGAAACAGTTGGCCCAGTCTCTCTCTCTTTCTCTCGCTGTCGACTGAAGATCTCGTATCTTCGTATTTGTATCTGTATCTGCAGGCCACAAAGTCAGGACGTTGTCGCTGGATTATTAAAAAAGTTTTTCGCTTTTAAAGAGTTTTTCCCCCTCTTGACTGTTTTTTCCCCATTTTTTTTTTGCATTCATGCTACATAAAATGCAAAACACTCGAGTGTCTATATGTGAGAGTGTGTGAGTGTGTTTTTGTACTTCCATCCTTTATGAAAACTTTCCACGGCTGTTTATAAGTTTCTCACCGAAGAGCCAAAGTGGCAGCAGTAGTGCGGGGGGTGTGGGAAATATATAGAAAAATAGCCAACCATGTATGTATGTACAAGTCTGTGTGCGCTTTTGTCCTCCTGCTCGGATCTTGTACATGGCTGTAACCCTGGTTCCAGATTCTATAGCTTCTGGTTTTGGCTCCGTCGCCTGCTCCGACTTTATCTGAATAGGCAGCCAAGTGTGCGGTTTGGTTTTATCTGGGTTAGGTGGCCGGCTAGTCTGACAGTTTGCTCCGCAGCTCGCTGCAAATTGCTGTGCAATGTCCTCGTCTGACGGCTAATTCATTCACATTTTTTTTGAGTTCTCTACAACAGCGCAGAGGTATACCAGCAATTCGAAACATTAGTATATATACTTTATATAATTCCTATACTAGTTTCAATTTCGTATTTTTAGTTATAAATAACATAAGCTTATTGTTCATTAATTATGGCTGTCATATAAAGTAGAGTATTTATGAAAAATCTTACTTTATTAGGAAACAACAGATTTGAAGTTGTTCTAGTTAGTCGAGATAAAATCCTTTTTGCTTCTGGAAAATGGTATACAGTTTTAAGTAGTTTGTTGAAAAAAGAAAGAAGTAGGTTACAAAAGTTAAACATGATAAACTTGGACATTGTGACCATAATAAATACGGAAACAATTAAGATCACATCCATAAAAGAGCATAAGACCTCCTCCTAATCCCGAGTATTTGCACATTTTTGTAACGACATCAAGTTGAGCAGCGCATTTAAATTATTTCCATTTTTTGGACATGCCTCGTTTAAATCTAACCTCCCGCCGCCAAACTTCAAAGTCGAACTGCGGATACGAGGGCGGCTGACAACTGTCCCAGCTGTCCCACTGATAACACGACAGCGTCAGCGAACAAATGCGAAAAACAACGAACAAGTAAACTTTAATTAAATAAAGTGTAAGAAGTTTGTTGAGCTCCTTCAAAGCAGCCGCCGTCGACCCACCGAAAATCCAGCGACCCACCAAACAATCCCCAGCCCAAAAAGCATTCTGCTCCCCCGACATCAAAGTGCAGGTCCCAAAGAAAAACCGAAAAAGTTTAGTTTTTAATATTCGACAGGCTGCGGAGGTTCTTGTGCTTAAAATCAAGTAGATTTTTCCAGCCAGATATTTACTTTTGTCCCGACCAGATCCTGATTGTTTACCCGGAAAAGGGAAAAGCCGAGGACCGAAAAGTCAAAGGGCACGGAACAGAGAGAAAATTCCCATTATATGGCCGAGTGAAAATGACAAATTAACTTGAACAATGAGCGCACACATTTCGCAGAAAGGAGAAAACTCCAAAGGAAGGAACAAAATGAATAAAATGGGGATTTAGTCTCAGGTATAGAATACAAAATTAATGGAACTCAAACAGGCAGGACTCAACAATCAATGGCGAGTGGAAAAACTTTAATTGGTATAAGTTTACTACATTACTTCGCCAGTCGGCAGTTCGGGGCCAATGAATCACCTGGCTAGATAAGCACTGGACATTCGATCCGATAAGTTGACCTTAATGCATTACGCTTTTCATTTTCATTTTTTTTTTGTTGACCCTTTAAAAAAGAGGGTGTATAATTAAAACACAGAAGTGGGTGGTGAACTCTGAAAAATATGCTGCAAGGTGGGAGGATAATAAGTTGTTTGTAGTGTTCAGTTGCAAAGACCTCTAGCTAATGTTTCAAAAAAGAAGAATAATATATAAGGATGGGATTCTTTCTCCTTTGGGTTTTCTCTTTAAACTAAACTAAATAAATTGCATGTAATTCCTTTAAAGTTTAACTACTTACAAAAGGTACACCTTGGCGCCAGGCTTACCTTTTTTGTACTTTTAAAATCAGCTTACAAGCCGAGCATCTTTGTTATTTTCTAGTTGGTAAATTTAAGCACCGCACTCTGCTATAAATAAGACAGCACCGCTTGAGGTGACCTCCATTACCCACCCACGCATTGCGCCCACTCCTACTTAAGTACACCTAAGCTGCAACTGAGACCTTCATGTTTTATTGACCACCACTAACGGCTGCAATTTCTCCACCCATAATTTCGTTACAGTTGACCAGGAGCCCCTGCCGGATTTGTGTGAGTCGGTTAAATGCCCTCCGGATGCCGAAATGCAGTGCCCGGCGGACAGTTCCATACGCCATAACCTACTTGCGGTGGACCTGATTAAATCGAATGCGGTGGAGTTGCCCAACGCGAGTGAGATGGCGTCAGCCGCCGACGGGGTATCCTACAATAGAGGTCTGATCTCCGATGAGGATTACGTCCAGTGCTGCTTGAACCGGAAGTGCGTATGCAAGACCTGTTACATTCCGGACTGTCCCCTGGATGCGGACGAGGACGCGGTGGTGGTTGAACTGGTGCCGGAGAATAATCAAACGCCCGGAGAATGTTGCGGCACCTACGAGTGCCAGGCGGAGCCAAATTGCACCGTGGTGCGGGACACTGACTTCCACTGGCTGAAGCAATGCGGGCGATGCAAGTGCGAGTCCGGACTGAAGATATGCCACAAGACTTGCGATGAGAGGGCCGAAGGTGTGTGCCAGTCGAAGATTTCGGGCATGTTCTACAAGGATGGGGAGAATTGGACGGAGAACTGCAAGACGTGCGAATGCGAGAAGGGGGAGCCGAAGTGCACGATGTCCTTTTGCGGCAACCTCAACTGTCCCAGTGAGCAGCAGGTGATGCTCAAGGACACCTGTTGTCCGGTTTGCTGGCCCAAGTGTGCGCCCATGCCGCACGAGAAGCAGGACGATGGGTCCTATGCGGATTATGTCGATGAGTCCGAGACGCCGGAGGAGGAATCCTTGCCGCCACTGCTGCCTGATCCACTCACCACGCAGCAAAGTGCCGAGCTAATAGCCACGAGCACCACCACAAGCAGCGGTGGCACGACCTCAACCACAGTTGCTCCACTGGCCGCCACCATAAGTTGCAACAACGCCTTTGACCAACCGAAAGTCGTAGAGGTGGTAAACCAAACCAACTATTATTTCTACTGGCTTGTGCCCTATTCGGTGATAGCCTCAATTGCGATTGTGGTAATGAGCTTCTATATTTACCAGCAGCGTGCCAAGAAACGTTCCTACGATCCGGTCTCCATTCTGGACCACAGCATCTAAGCAAGAGACCTTTCGAAATACTAACAATACTACTAAAATTGAAACTAATTTAGTCCTAAGTATTCCGTCTTTTCCAATTGTACGTTGCTAGCTTTTTGAGTGTGACCAGATGAGCTGGAAGCGTAACTGTGCTTTACTTTCAGGCCTGGTCACTTTAAATTAATCAGTTTAACCGCATAGATAGGAATACCAAATACCCAAGCCTTTCTAATGCCTTTGCCTTTATTTGTTTGGTATTGATCTCATTTAAACTTTTCCCTTTTCACTTGCAACGAAAACAAAAATTAATCGAATGAAAACTATACGAAAATATAAGCAACGAACTTAAGCAGCAACAAAATCAAAGTATTCTTATGAAATTACGCAAAAATATTTAATTACAAACGAAACAAGAGTTACTATTTCTAAACAAATGCAAATGATGTATGTACATACTGTAGCCTTCCTCTTTCCATGGGAAGTCGACTTTTTAAACTTAAAGTTTGATTTAAGAGAAATATAATACCAAATCACACTTAAAAGCGAGTAAGCAAAACTCGAAACTAATCGAGACACGTCTTAGATTTTAGTGTTAGCTTCTAATTTAGGAAGTATGTGATATATATGCTAATTAGCCTATGTAATTTGTCATCCAAGGCGTGCAGCTGTTTAAAAACATGGAAAACAGTATTTGCAACACAAGACCCGAAAGCCCCTAAACGAAATGTAACGCATCGCAATCGCTGAAGGAGGTTCTACTTTAGCTAATGTCATAACGTTGCCACTTAAATGTATACTATAAAATCATTATTTAAATTTATGTTTAAAAATAAACCAAAATTGGTATGCAAAGCGATGAAACCAATTAAATTGAATGTTGTTCATTATAAAACGGGTCGTAATCTATGGGTTCATTACATGACTGGTGTGCTGAGAAGCCTGTAATGGAGACTACCCAATTATTAATTGAAAGGTCGGCATTTTATGCTGAATATAGGGAAAAGCTCTCAAAATCTTTCCAGCTGTCATAAAGTAAAAGCCAATCATTTCAACATATAGCCCGCAAAAGTACTTTATTTGTATACGGTATACAACAACTTGCCGCAAAAGTTTTGTACTCATTTTAAATTCGACCTTCAGAGCCGAACGAAGACAGAGTGCCAAAAGGTCGCTCCTTGGCAAATTGTATGCTAAGCATAATGTCAGGCCATGATATGATTTATAATATGTAATAAGTTCCAGGGCAACTTGAAGTGGGTAACATAAAATACGCAAAGGTGGGGTTGCGCGACTGGGGAGGAAGTCCGGATAGACCCTTGGAAAAAAATTCGAATATGCATGGGAAATTGGGTCTTTGGCGGCGCCTTGTTGAGCCTTCCCGTTTTGCCTTTGTTACGTGGGCGAACCACTTCACGCAAATGGGAGCCCCACAATGTCATACATTTTGTTTAGATTTTTATCAAATACTAAAACACCATGAACAAGGTACATACCCAACCGTACACTCGAAGAAACAGTTCTTACAAAATAAAAATAAAAAAATGTAAAACTTAGTCTTTTTGCCCTATAAATTATTTTATAAAGACACAATTTTTATACACTTTGGTAAGTGATTCTGAAGGTTATCAGCTTCGGGTGCATATTTCACAATATCGGTTATCCTAGATCAAACAAAAAATAATCCAGACATATATGGGCTTAATAGGAATTCAGTTAACAGTGAAGCATGTATTTGTTTGGGCATTTATTGGAGTAAGTATGTAGTTGAGTGGGTGGCATAGTGATTTACGGAGGCATACACCTAATAAAAATGCCACTCGAAGAGGGATAGTGGCGTCGATTCATCTAAAAGCAAAGCTAAATAATAACGCCCCCCATTTGAGCCGCCGTGGAAACACGTGTAAAACCCAAACAACTGCAGCCGTCAAACGTTTTGTAAGGATAACGCAGCGGGCAGCGGAGGGAATATACATACAACAAAGGGCCAACACAATAGACTTCAAGAGTTTGGATGACACTTTGAGTTATTTTGTTGTTGATGCTGTAAAAGCACGAAAGCAAGACCCAAAGATATGGGAGGGTAGATTTATTGGAGCTCGGCCGGAACGGCGGCAAAAAGCATCTGGGATCTGAGGAGGCTTCGATAGCGAAAGGACAAGCGCCCACGACACAGATTTGCTTTTGAGCCGCAGAGCAAAAAAAAAGAAATATAGAAAGCATAAAGTGGGTGAAAAAGTATACTGTTGAAATTTATATCTCGGCACCAGCATTCAACAGAGCAATAATCTAGACCAGAGGAGAACTGGTTTAACCCATCAATACTCTCAAATATTAAGGCTTAAGTTCTAGAAAATCATTCTTAAATTATAAATCGTATGTTGGATCTTGTGAAAACAATCTGTTCCTACTAATGTCATTTACAACACTTACTTCATAAAAGTTGTGAAATTTCTTTTGCAGCTTTTGTTATAAGCAACTAAGGCTAAATACCAAACTCGATTCATTTTCATCTGTCTTATATTCAATTGAACTCTGACTGGTCGATTCTCGCCCATTGGCAAAAAATCGGTTAAAACTGGAGAGACACTGAAAAGCATCGGAGCCATCAAATCCATGTCTCGAGAACAGCCATTGGCAAACATTGCACAAAAAACTACACAAAAACAAGGCGGAAGGGAGAGGAAAACCGAGAGGAGATTGGAAAGTGCAGACAACAAAGCCGGCCAACAGGAGGAAAAGTTGAAAGGAAATGGGAAAATATTTTCAGCAGTCAAAGGGCAATGGCAAAAACTATCAACCGACACAACCGGTATCGAGCAAACAGTAAAGTGCTATTGTTTCCTGGAACGCTTTAATTGGTGCTTAACTTTGAAATAAAGCCAAACTAACCAAAATCTATTACATAACAATTAATAGTTGGTTCATATTAATTAAATATAACTTTTATTTTGATAAAACTTAAGTACTCGCGTAGTAAAATACATGATTTGATTTAACCAAACATAAAACAATTCATATCGGGGCTAAATCGCATTGAAACTGACATCTCTCAACGTTTTAGTCTACTGGACCAAAAACAGGCACCACTTCAAAATAAAATATCCGGCAATTCAAATCCAACCCAATAGTTAGTGCATTAAAGTGATTCGTTCTGCATTCGAACAGGAAACGGAAGCAGTCGATTTGAATCCATGTTTAATGGAAGTGCCATCAATTCAGATAAAAACCGGCCGTCATTAAAAAGATACGCACAGTCGAATAGAGAAAGAGATGGCAGCAGGACTTGTCACATGCCATAAATGCAAATGATTTATCCAAAAAGGCAACCGAAAGCTAATAAAATCATCACAGACGCCTTGCCGTTGATAGTCACAATTGAGTCTGGCCAGGGATCTATTTGAATGCATATGTACATATATATACAGATTAAGTGTATGTATACTTGCTTGCTGACGGATGTTCGAAAACCTCAATCCATATATCAAAAGCACATTAGCACGAATTTGAATTGGCAATTGGTATTTACTTGGCGAGCTGTACATACAGATGACAAAACCCCAAGCACATGTCAAAATTAAATAATGTACCGCACGTTTGCTGACTCGTCCTGCATTTTCCATGGCCTTCCGCCCGCTTTTCCGCCCACTTTTCCGTACCACCACCCACTTGTAGACACGGCATTGGCATTGGCTTTTATTTGAATTCAGTGCGTGCGACTGTCACTTGTCTGTTGTCTGTTACATTCGCCGTGTAAACACAACCGCAGGCAATTTTGGCAATTTGCGTCAACAGGCGAAACACGGAACCAAAACCTCACCCAACAACACCAAATACGAGCTCAACCTATGCAGTGAAAAAAAGTACAATAATTGTTTCGCACTTTGGATGAACATATATTGTTGTCGGTCATAAAGTTGTATTTGCCCATCCCAAATAATAACATGAATGAATTACAAATATAACTGGAATTATAACAAAAAGGATTACAATTACAATGTCCACCTTAAGATTGCTTCTGAAAATGCCTTTTATTATTTCTTTATGGAGATTCTCTTAAGATTTTGGTGTTGATATTTTTTTCCGTGCTCCAGCAAGCCCCGAAACCCGAAAACAGATCTGGCGGCCAAGAGACAAACGTCTCGCCTTGGCTTAAGTCGAGAGGTAAATATAAGCCATGGGGGCTTATGCCTAGACGGGCCAGATAAAGGGGCTATGATGGGGAAAGCGGAAAGGGCAAAAAGGGGGCGAAAAAGGGGGCTATGTAAAGTCGCCTGCACCCAAGAAAATGTTTGTTTTTGTGCCGAACAGGCGGCACACAAGGGCGGAAAAAATAAAACGAAAATCCGAGAAGAACAAAAGGGAGACAAAAATTACAAAATACTGAAACAAACACAGAATGGGCTGCCTCGCGAAATAACAGGTGAGTGGCTAAAATACCCTATAGATACAATGCAATACCCTATATAATACAATTATTAAAGTATTGTAAGCATGAGTCGCAAGATGCAAAAGTCCCCATTTTACTTTACAACACTCCCCTGGAGCGTTTCGTCATTACGTGAAACATAAATATATATATGGATTATATTATATTACTATTATCATATTATCTAAGCCATTATACTTAAAGCCTATCAAATATTTACTAGAAAATAACCAATTTGCCATTCCCCGACGTATAAATTTAATTAAAAATTGCACTTAAAAACTTATAATTAAAAAATGTTTCTGTTGCAACGATATGCAACTCTAGTATTCCCCCGTGCCAATGATTCCTGGTCTCATTTTACAGGGTGCATGAGCGAAAACAAAATAAATGACACAGATACAACAAATTTGCCATCTCAAACATAAACACTCACACACGCGCTAACAGTTTCACGTAGACCAACACACTGACAAATCCACATATATTCATACATGTATAGATATATAGAAAGAGAGACATGCAGTAATTTTATATTATGTACCAACCATATATAAATATTTGTGCAAGGTAAGCGGAATATTTTATATTTGCCGACGCTTCGCAACGTACCAAGTCGGGAACGAAATGAAAATCCGCCACATTACGTATACGTACGTATACGTAACCTATCGAGGATGCTTTGCTGGATGGGGAATTCGGATTCAGGGCGGTGGAACGGCTTGGGTGTGGAAACCTTAAAATCGGTTGGCGTAAGCATCTGCATGCACCGCGGAAATAAATCAAGAAATAACATTTACACGTTCGTTTTATGTTGTATTTGCCACGTAACAATAAAAGACTCAACCCCCAATCTCCCGTAGACCAATTTCCACGCAGTCCAAGCCCCATCCCCTTCTCCATTCCATCCTTCAAAGCACGTAAACACCCACTAGACAACCGTGGGATGGCAGTCCAGGGAGTTCTGGGATTTCACGAAGAGATTGGGGGACAAAAGGACGAGCGCCAAATGCTGCAAAGCCAACCAAGACAATGCCACAAAGGAATTATTTACTACGTGATACAACACTGAAGTCATTCCCGGATAAATGTGCTCTGGTGCTCAGTTTCCCGCCACTGGTTTCTCGGCGATGGTTCCCATCGAGCCCAGTGATGGTAGCGTGATGGCCGCATATGATGGGTGGGTATGAGGATTGGTAATTTTCATCATTTATTCACGCACCTCAGCTACGGACACTTTGAAACTACAAAATCATGTAATTTCGCACTCATTAGCTGGGTTACTTATTAGCTAGTGGGAATGTTGCTAAATACATGCATTTAATTTTATATTATTCAAAATATTCAAAATATATTATTCAAAATATTTTTTAATTTTAAAAATAATAAAAAGGTAGATAGCTCTTCTTGGTGATGCTTATATACCCTTGCAATTATTAATTAGCTATTTATTTTTATACAGTTCCTACTGCTCTTTATAATTAATAAAAACAAAAATATATTTTTTTTTTTCATTTTTTTTTTTATTTTTTTTTTCGAGTATTGACTTAGATACTACTTGAAATAAAGTTTCATACAGATAGCTTCAAAACTGGAAGTCTACATTGCGTAGAAACTGACACTGATAAAAGATACCTACTGAATGAATATAAAAAGGGGGAACATTTTCAAACCCCAATTTGCGTGTCATTTTTATTTCAATAAAACATAAATATTTTAATTGTTTCACTAGCTAAACATGGTTTGCATAGTTTTCTACTTCGATCAAAAAACATGCTTTTTGCCTGACCAAAATAAAAGCACATAAAACACGTCATGCCGCAATAAATTGTTTATGAGCCAAAAACGAGATTCTCTTTCTCTTGGTTATGCAAATATTTTTAACGACACTTTGATTAGGTAAATCACTCGTATTTTATTTGGTTTTTTTGCCGGTATGGTGTGAATTTTATGAAAACGCACTTTAAATCGTATTTCTCCTTTTAGAGATTCTCTAAATTAGACCAAAATCGATTTTAAATGAACTGTCAACTAAATGAAAAGCTTCTTGGCTTTGGCTGATTGATGTTATTCACAAATATCTGTCTTCGTAAATAAGTTCCAAATTAAATTCCAAATTTATTTAACACATATTGATGTTGACAAAACATTTAGAAATTATATAAATGAGACTAAAGCAACAAGGTATTTCATTTTAATTAGGACAGTGTCATCTTTCTATGCTTTGTGTTCCAATAGGAGCTTTCATTGAAATCCCATTTAAATAATAGTTAATTAATAATATATTAACACATCCCTACTAAGCTTACACAATAAAAACATGGAAAATGATACCGATTCCATTTTTTGAGCTGATTTAACTTTTTGCGAAAAAATGTAAGCTACCAAAATAAAACTTAAACTCTTTCCGACCCAATAAAGAGACAATTTGCAAAATGTACAAACTAAATTAATACTTTATGAAGTCGTTGCCATCAGGCATTAACTCAAACTTCAGGGGGCGTTGGGCATTAAGCTCCAATCACGCTGCCATCCTTAGCCCGACTTTCGAGTGGTAAAGGGAGTGAAAGTACTATTAATACATAAAGAAAGCATTTCTCAGCCATAAGCGCCGAAAGGCCATCGTCACGGCCATCCTCATCTCCATCGCCACGGCCATAGCTTTGGCTATAGCCATGGCTAGATAGCTATAGCCGTGGCTATCTGGCGGATCGGAACGGGGCGAAAGGCACGCGGCGCATTAAGCAAACGACCGCGGCGAGCGTTTTTGTTGTCGGCCAGCTGCAGAAGCGCAATAATAAAATTTTGCCGCAGCTGGAGTGCGAGGGCGGGAAATTGGCTTTAAGATGAGCGGTGGAAAGCGGACGCCAGCACCAACAACCGAAGCGGGGTGGTGGGCAAAGGGGAGGAGGTGGGAAAATCTCCAACGCAGTTGCCATAAGAGAGTGGAAAGCCGGTCGGGCTAATCAGCTGTGCGCACGCTAAGTAAGTTTATTAGACTATTATTTTGAATTGGGTTTCTTCTCGCATTTTTTGGGCCATTGTCTGTTTGCTGGTCCACTGCATCTGGCTGTAAGCTGAGCTTCATTCTAAGGCCACCATTGTTCGGCTGCAGCAGTGAACGGGAAAATTGCACTTTCGAGAAACTAAAGCTCGGCGAAATTAGAGCAAAAGATATAAATCTTCAATAAAAGCCATCCTTTGAAAAGTACCTACTTGAACGCTTGGTGGTAAATAAATTAATATAAAAACTCGGTTTGGTGAGACAATATTATATACTATACCATTATTTTTAGATAATTAAGCTAAGCTTTATTTAAATTTTTAAAAAACAAAATAAAACATTATTATTTAATTAAAATAATTTGTCAACTAATACAATAACCAAGAACACCTTATACCAATATTAGTATCAAAACATATCTTGTTTTAATACAGATATCAAATTTACAACTTTCGTACAAATGTAGTAAAGATAAAGACATAAATGACGAATTTCCCATGCACAAAATTACCAGTGTTGACAAACAAAGCAACAAATTCTGAAGAACACGACCCATAAAATATCCGCGTATGGCGGATATGCCGGGTACGCTGAAAAATTTATTACATTTGTGACCTCTTTGTGGGACAATCCACAAGAATCCAGACAAACTGAAAAACAGAAAATCTGGGCGCCAATTACCAAAAAGACCATTGAACCTGAGAAATATAAAAAATGACCCAAAATACTTTGCAATCTCACACAATTGTGAACACATGTTTGGCCGGAAATGGTTTTGGATTTTTTTTTTGAAAGAAGGTATAGCATTGTTTAGGTCTCCCTCTTCAACTAACGAACATTGGTAAAGAATTGCATAACAAGAAGCTATCAATTCAAAAGAAAATATATAGAACTATTCAATAGAAAGCGTTCAACGAATTCCAATTTCTGGGCCAATAAAAATCAAGTGGTTCTGTACCAGAGATGAGGCTTCAGTGGGATACCCTACCTTAATACCTATAGAATAATTTATTACTAATTTGTTACACATTTCAATATATATGTTTGAGCTGGTCAACACAAACTTGTAATTAATGTACCTAATGGATATACACATTCTGTATTGTTTAGGTATACAAAACAATTGCCCAACACTATAAAGAAGAGGGGACATGGAATCCGGTTAACCCATTGAATGCGTTTGTCAACCAAGGCCGTTAAAGGAAATAAACACGAACACTTTCGCCCATATAGAGAGCCACTTGTCAGTTCTAATTGACAATAGAAACTGAAACAGGTCGCCAGGGAAATGGAGGGAAATAGAGGGAAAGTGGGCGAAAGCGGGAAAGTGACCAAGTGGGTGGGGCCTTTCGGAAATCTTTGCCGGGGGCACGAGGACAAGTCGACCCTTGTTGAAACTCAATCAAACGCCCACGTATACGTTGAAAAGTTCAAACAATGAAGTTCCTGCCACTTTCGAGAAACGAAAGTGCTGCTGATTCTGATACTAAGGCCAACGCTGATGCTGATGACGATGCGAATGCTAAAGCTTCTGCCTGGCCCCAGTTAAATAGACAATTTTGCACACAAATCCATTTAATCTGGAGATAAATAACATTTAGGTCTGGGCTCAACAGCCAGTGCGTGCTGAATGTGAGACCCTATATCAGCACTTAGAAAGTTTATATATACATAAGGTTTTGGAAATACATTAAAGTTGATTTCAGTAAGGCTTGTAGTATTTTAGGAATTTTTACTCTGAAAAAATTTCTGAACTCTGAAAAATTTTTTTATTATTGGTAATAAATTACACTACAAATATTTGGCATTGATTAAGCATACCTTATGTTGAAGAGGTTTTTGGCGGAGCAGTGTCATACTTATTTCTTTTAGTGCACACGAAAAGCCCAAAAGGTCCTTTTGGGGGGCACTTAACGCACCCGGAAAATTCTTACGCAGCAACCTAATGATTCCCCCACATTTTCTGCGGTCCGCCCACAAAATGGTTGCCCAGGACCTTCGGCTCCGTTGCGTTTCCGTTTCCCTTCCTTCCGCTTCCGCATCCGCATCCACAGCCATGTCCGCATCCGCATTCGAATCCGCTCGCATCGATTTGTGAGGCGGCAATAAAATCCACTGTGATTAGGTTAAAACTGTTGACTTTCAAACAGGGCCCTCTGTGTGCTCGGTCTGCTGATGTTTTGCCTTTCCATCGAGGGCGAATCAAAGTGGTTAACCCCCCTTGGAATCCCCTTGAATGACTGGGTAAATCGAAAGAGATAAAAATACCCAAATAGCATTCGGCACCAGCATCAACCGAAATGTGATTGTGTCGCGTTCCCCCTTCGTTCTTCGATTCCTGGCACCAGCCCCGCTGTGTGACACTCATTTATTTAATGGTTTTAACTTCCAATTTTCCAATTGTCAGGCATGCAGTCTGGTGGCCATTAACCAGGACCAAAAGGGGCAAAAATAGGAACCACAGTGGAAAGTGCTTTTGAATAGAGAGCGAATAGTTAGATCATGCGAAGAGCGAAGTTTGAGTACCCTTTTAGAGTAAGTAGGTAAAATAATAATATTATGAATCATACAAATCTTTATTCCGGTTGCTTGTTTAGTAAAAAAGTTATCCTAGATACGTTGAAAATTATGTAACAGGTTGAAGAAACAGTTTCCGTCCCTATAAAGTACATATATTTGCTTGTGTCCGCCCGTCTGTCCGTTTGTCTGTCCGTATGAACGCCTCGATCTCAGGAACTATAAAAGCTATGGAGCTAGGATTAAGTATCTGATAATAGCATGTTCTTTGTTTTTTTGGCTTCTTTGCAATATGACACTTTTAGAAAGATGATTTTAAATATCCACCACCCTTTCACAATTAGGTTTAGATACATTATTTATTAA
Source organism: Drosophila simulans (assembly GCF_016746395.2). NCBI lineage: Eukaryota > Metazoa > Arthropoda > Insecta > Diptera > Drosophilidae > Drosophila > Drosophila simulans. Next base: position 20,406,499 of record NC_052522.2, read on the forward strand.
GCTCGTCTTTGGAATGAAGATAAATTTTTTGCATTACATTTATATTTTTATAGTGTCTGGTCATTATTGTTTTGATTGCCTTGTCTTATCAAGTAAGTGTCCAATAAAATTTTGTTATAGCTCGATTTATCTCGTAGGCTATCCAGTGTATTTCAATCATATAATTTCCCTCTGGGAAGGGCAGTATTTTGGTGATCTTATTATTTATGCTATGATATGACATCTTATCCAGCACAATATCATGCTGAAATGAATATAATATGAATATTTACTTAATACACTATGCGTATACCTACGTTAAAAGGACATGTGTGGTTCATGTTGGAATACTCTTTGAAACAATTATAAAAAAAAAGAGCGACCGGATTGGAATTCGGCGATTTAAGGAATTTACACGCATCCAAAGTCGCATTGTAGAGAAAAGGCTTATATCCAGTCAATCGTTTATAGAGACCAAAGCTTATCTGAGTTAAAGAATAATAACTTATTATATTCGCTTTAAATATAATTAGACATATTTTAAGCAGTATACCTTGACTTTATATATGGGTAGCTTTAGGAGGTTAACTTTAATCGAAACATATTTGTAAGATCGGTTTACAGATTTCAGATAACAATATTCAATTAAAGCAAAGTTCTTATCCAGAGACTCGCACTGAACGTTTGTAAATTCCACTAGGGAATAAACCTAAAAGTAGTTTTTTTTAAATTTTTTTTTTAGTATTAACAATTTGTTACCTCTGTGAAATAATATGTAGAGAACATCAGAATGGTAATGAACAAATTCAGCTTTATTGCCATTATAACCTTTTGGTGTGTGTATTAAGCTGGCTAATAAACTTGTACAACACTTTATCTACAAACATATAAAGCAATTATAATTATAATGCAGTTATACAAAGCACAAAAGTAAAAAATTAAGTCTGATACGTGAACGTTGAGTTCAAACTATTCACCTTTGTGATGCGCTTTATTTAGTATAGTTTAATGACTATTATAAGTTTTAAATGAAACAAAAGGTTGCTTCCGAAGCAAATTTTTGTACAGCACTTTATTAAATACATATATTAAAATTTAGAGCAGTGGTTCAGAACAGATTTTATTCTTTACTATGACAGTCTATGAAGTTTTAAGCGAAATAGACTCATTACTGATTTTCGGCAATTACGGACCTATTCGGCATCAAGCTACAAAACGACAGCAGAACAACACAGCTCGCTGATGGTTTTAAAATATTGTTGAATCCATTAAAAACCTTTTACATTAGCTCAGTTTGAACCCATCAATTAAAAAAGATAATACTTATCAAGGGAATTACCTATTATTCAATGCTTATATTATCTAATTATCTTTTAATTATGCAGGTAATATATATTGTGTATGAGACTTATATATATATATTTATATATGTATATAAAACATCCGATCACAATTGTTAAACTTAATAAACAGGTTATTATATTAAAATATCACCACAAAACAAAGACAATAGGTCTATGCTCTATAGAGCATGCATATTCTTGATCAGGATTACTAGCCGATAGTATCGGGCAACGTTTGTCCGTTTGTCCGTCCGTATGAACGTAGAGATCTCGGGAACTACAAAATCTTTAAATTTGATATTAAGCAAAGACATTCGAGAGAAATGATTCAGTTTGTTTCAGAACGCTACCACACCCACTTCCAACGCCCACAAACAAGCCGAAAGTATCACGACGAGATTTTTCATTTAATTTTTTAAGGCCAATTCTAATCGATATGCCATAAAAATTTTGTGTTTTTCCCTGAGTAAAGGGCATCTAATAGTCGGTTCCTTCTTGTTCTTATGTTTTGATTATACAGTTAACCATTAAATATTAATCTTCCAAACCGATTCTTCTTTAATGTTAAATAACTGACTTTTCAAATTACCTTTATACTTGTGTATTTACATACCGGTTCAATTCAATTCAATTCAAATTAATTCAACGAATAAAAATAGCAACTTTGGGGTTGTAACCGGTGGAATCTTAATAGATTTCCCACAACATAAATATTTACTTAATAATTAACACCGATCATTAAAAGTCATTATGCAAACCAAAACTACTCAATTTCATTTCGATTTGGATTAGCCCCAAACATGTGCAACACAATTTCCACCAATTTTTCTGCATCAGTTCACTATTTAAATACCATTTAACCGTAGTTAAACGAGCACTGCTTTAATTATCCAAATACCAAACTGTCTACTTCTGATTTCATTCCAGCACATCCATCAATAGCCAAATCCTCTCTAAGCCAAATTCGAATATGTAAATTCAATGCGATTGAATGGGAGTTACACAAGTGTTGATATTCGCAAAATTAACAAATCAAAACCGGTAAAATATTCGTTATACCTTCGAAATGCTTCACATGTCAGTGAATAATGTGCTGATGCTGCACTTGATTTGTGCCACTGGAAAAGGAGGGAAAATCAGAAATGGAAAAATGCCCTTAAAAGCTAATGAGTTTCAAATAAATATAATAAATGTATGCACGTGTGCAAGGATATAAAATGCAAAATCAGTAGGACAGGATAGACCAAAAAATCCAAAAACAAATGAACAAAATGGCACACTAAAGTTTACAAATGCAAATAAGATACTAAGCAAAGTCAGCAGCTACAAATATGTCATAAGGCCAGGGAAAGAGACAGCCACATGCGACAGACAGAGATGGAAGCGGAAGCAGATAGACAGATGCAAATGAAAGGAAAGAGACGGGTAGACGGCTAGTGAAAGGGAGAGCACGAGCTGACAAACGAAAACATTTATGAGCGCTTCGTCCGTCTGTTGTTGACTTTTACAAAAGAATTGTAGAATATTTTTTAGCTATATGTGGGTATGCAAAATATTCCACGGCATTCAAATGCACCGAAAAAAAAATTAATTCTCCAAACAAAAAAAAGACGTTGTTAACAATTTTAATGAATATTTATGTGCAATTCAACTAACCGAAAGTTTGCAAACTTTCACATAATACTTAACTTTAAAACAGCTAAATATTATATGTTTGATCTTCAAGGACATATATCTTTGCTATAAAAACGATTATTATGAAAATCTAGGATACGATCCTGCTTTTTTCCTGTGCACGTGTTTGGCACACGCATACACATGTAGCTACAAGCTGTAGCTCAAACACAGGAAATGTAATTTGCATAAGAATAACACACAGACATGGGGTAGGGAAATTGGGGAAATTGGGGAAAACAGGAGGCGAATCGGGGCGAAAACCATGTGAATGTGGCTGCCAAGATATAGAGGGGCATATGGCACACATATTGAAGAGTAGTCTATATGGGATGCGAGGGGCGGAGTCTGAAGTGTCCTTTAACGAGATTTGCATCTCATCATAATAATGTAAATGACGAAGAGGGCCAACAGAGGAAAATGTATGGGGTAAGCAACATTTTGGCCTGGCCGCAGCACAAGTTTGGCCAAAAGGGTTTTCTATTTAAGGCGGGATTACATACATTACATATCGCAATGAGGCCCATTCACTTTGGCTCAACGGAGACGAAGCGATTCAATTAGCCTAACCACTTTGGACTTCAATTGGAATTTGGCCCCGGCAGCAACAGTTGAAGTTGCACAATTAAAGTCGGGTAATCCTGGATAAAACTCAATGTATTTGGCCCATGTGCCACAGGCAGAACTTAAAGGAATTTTGATTGCCTCATAGTAAAGTACATAGAAATGTTCTACTCGCTTCATGGTATTGAATGGAACTGATGTTTTTGAAATAAATGTCTTGTTTGTTTGCTTTCAATCCGACTTGAAACATTTTTCATTGTGTAGGAAAGTCAAGCTCTCAAAAACATACGTCTTGTGGTCATTAAGAGAATTGGCAAAAATAAATCGATTACAGCAGCTGAGTTTTAAGTGGAACATTTTAAAAGTGGATTTAAAATATCTGGTATTGATGGCATGTTCTCCCTCTTAAGTGAACTTTATTTGATTTTATTTTTAGAAAATGCAATCTTTCCTGATTTACATAAAAATTTTGTTTCAATAGCCCAACTAACTCTAATTTGTAAATTGTTATGCTAGTCCTTTGCTAAGTTGCACTGTAATAACACTTGAAATAAGACTAAATTATATCTTTAATTAATTAAATGAAAAATTATAAGCTAAATATTGTGAATATTGTTGAATTCCACTCTAGTTTTGAATAATCAATTGTTGTTCAAATGAATTATTCAGATTACTGTAACGCATATACTAAATTGGGTGATGAAATCACCTCTATTTGCATGGAAATGAGATATAAATAAGAAAACGAATTGCTGTTGCAAACTTAAAAGACTACGCAGGTCATAAAAATGTTTAGTTTATTTGGAGAATTCAAAAAGTTAGCACCGGTATGAGAGTCTTCGGAACTATTCTTCTGTTGGGTAATCAGCTTCTTTCATATAAATAATCCAATTATATACATTAATTTTATTTTTCAACAGCAATTTTAGCCCTAGATGTGTGCAATGCAGTAAAATGTGTTTTAACGTGTCATACATCAGCTGGCGACTACGAAGTCATTGAGATATAAGTTGTGTGCGATCTTTAAAGCTATAAACTATAACGGAGCATTAAATGAATGTTGGATAATACTGCAATAAAATATATATTGGATTTAAAATCATTATTCATACCTGTGGAAACAGATGAATAATTTACGCTATTATTATTGGTAGTATTGATATGCAATGAGTTTTTCTTATTACGTCTGTCTCTTCTATCCAATCGAAATCTCTAGTCTGACTACCAACCGCAATAAATTACAGAAATCAAATCTTATTGCTCTTCATCTCTTTATGACATTTTCTTGTGCACATTGCTTTTCGGTCGACAAAATCGAAACCAAGTAGCTATAGCTTGTTACAATGTCAAGTTGATTTTTCCGATGATTCTTCAAGTAGTTCCTTATTGATGACCATCAGTCGGGAATAGCTGGGCATCAAGGAAATCCCTCCCACAGAAATTCCTCGAACAAGTTTTCAGCATTCCCATCTCGCCTTGGTTGCCAATCATTTACTCACTTTCGATACCATTCGAGCTTAAGATTAATCCGGCATTTGTTTCGGGATATTCGCTTGAAAGTATCACCTTATTGATGACCCAGTTTTCCGGGAGGGGAGCTGTTGCGAAAACCCTTTAGTTTGGCCCGTCACCTACGGCATGGCAATTTATTCCTCAACACTCCCGCTTCGACGGCAGGACAAAGTTTTGTTTCTCGGTTTATGGGCAATGGCTTCCAGGACTCCGGCACTCCGGCACTCCGGCCACGTCCAATATCCAACCATGCACGCAAAAGTTTGCCAAAAACTTCTCTCGAGTCTAACAAATTCAATTTGTCAGGCCTGGCGCGCCTCGGAGTGCGGCTAATCCATTTACAATTTCAAAGTAAACAAACAAAATGTATCTGCAGCTCGAGCTGCTCGGCATCCGAAGCTCGGCATCAGCTCGTCGAGACATTTAGCCCCGGTTTGAGTTTGAATTTCGTTGGTATTTCCAATGAAAATGCAGCGGAAACTTGACTGCCAACAGCCAGCCGACTCACTTGGTAGTTTATGCAGTTTGCCCTGCCTACTTTTCACACACTCGAACCAAAATACTTCAAATGTTCTCGAAAACAAAAACTGGGAAAGACTGGGAACATCAACAGTGAGTATTGCCCAATTATTTTGGCAAACAAGGTACATTTTACGCAAATTCAAGTGTTTCTTTTCAAAGTTCTCAAAGCTAAGAAAACTTTTGTTGAAATAATTGCATTTTCTACCAGTCTCTTTGGCCTGAATAAAATGCATCAAAGCCATAGACGGAGTTTATCTAATTAAGGTAACTATTTCATAAATATATACCGAAATATTAAATATAATACACTTTTATTGATTAGGTTAAACTAGTTGGTTGGTTGAAGTCTGTGAACGATTCAAACAAACATGCTTGCATGTAACTCTAATCTACCATACCATTTTTTTCAGTGCAGGTGAAAGCAACGACACGGTACTTGAGTGAAATAAAAAGCCCCATTCTTCTTACACTTTTCGCCTTTGCCCAAATAAACAGCCAGCTGGTGGGAGGCGTTGGCGAAAGTTTATTTGGCTTTAAAGCAGCAGTTGCTATCCTTTAATATTCTACTCCTGAATTGGCCCAAACAAAAGGAAAACTGTGTGGCAAACTAAAGCTGTGCGTTCCTGGTGCGAAATACTTATTCGGTGGGCGTGCCAGAGCCGACAGCCCATATTTTAGTTGGAATTGGTTTTTAAGGCTTAAGTTCTTAAGTCCTCAAAATCACATTTAAGCCTTGATTTATGAGTTGTGAAGAGGGAATTTGTGAATACTGAACGTTGAGTAAATATTGCTGGATTTAGCTAATAGTTAAAATTATTAATTCTTTGCTATCGGGCACTTAAAATTGCCATTTAAATTGCTCACAATTGGGGCATTCGAAAAACGCTTACACGCCCGGGGTTCACGCCTGGATTTGTGTGCCAAGTTTATTTGAATTTAATTAACTGCTTACAATTTAATTGCTTTTTCTGGCTTCATAAGTGCCTAGCTTTTCCCATACATTTAGAGCAGCAAAATTGTCAATTAAATATCACGCATACGCCCTGAGTGTTTACTTATTTGAAATGTTAACGATATTATATATTCAATAAGCAATTACTTATTTCTTAATTAAGACTAAAATTACTTCAAGCTTGAGAGCAACAAATCGGTCAATTAAATATCGCGCATACGAGACGTGAGCACGATTTCCTCTTAACCTGAATTTAATTAAAAATGGCCCAGCATTTAATGACTTCCGTATGCCACTTGCGGTATTTATTTAAATAACAACCTTCAATAGCTCATAGTTAAAGTGGGTGGCTGAAGTGAGGCCCCTTTGTAAATTGTTCAACTATATAACGCGCATACGGCCCGTGGACAAGTTTCCTTTTCGATTGCCGCGAATTACCCTGAAAATTCAATTCGACGGCTTGGCATCCAGGCAAGAAATCTATATATAGCTATGTACTAATGTACATATATATACGTATGTATGTTTATATATTCGCCTCTGTGTTTTTCCCTGTATTTTCGTGTAATGCCAACGGCGGCAATTTCTTGTACAACAATTTGTGAGTCTGCTGCGCTCAGCACTCACGTAATGAGCATAAACTAAAGGCCAACACCCACACACTCACAACAGGGCCCACTAACACCGAGTTGGCTAAGAGAATATCGCGCTGCCGTGCACATAATTGGTGCAAAAAGTTGGAAAATTATCACGGAAGCAAAGCCGAAACACGTACATACATCACCGTCGGCGGACGCGAGATGGCATAATGTGAGAGGGCACTTCCTCCGATCCTGCACTTTCCAAAAACCGGGACTATGCTTCTAACAAGACCAATAACTGGGAAATTAAATGCCACTAAGACATCCGTTGCCAGTTAGTCATTTTTGAACGAAGCTAAAATGAAAGGAACAGCATAAGTTTAATACGCGCTATTGTTGCGCTATTTTTTAGGTATTTAAAGAAGTATTAAGAAATATATTTAAGTTTGTTACAAACATTTTTATTTCCTGCTCTGCACTCTATATTATTTTAATTATTTTTCTTATTTATATATTTTATATAGTAAGAGTATATATTATTACATTGCAGCTTTAAAGTTTTGCTCAGTGTTTTCCCCTCACATTTTCTCGTTTTTAGGCCATTTTAAGGCGGAACACCTTGTGACCCGGGATGAGCCTTAAATATCCATCGCCGGGAGCTGGGTGCCGGGTGCCGGGAACCGGGTTCACTTGGCCTTTGGGCGGCCAACGGCCAAAATTTATTGAAGAAAAGGCGACTGAACTAATCCCCGACCCTAATTACTCATAGAGCCCGTGGGTTACAAACCTTGTCCAGCAATTACATCCGTGCAAAGTCCTATTCGCCGGAACGGAAAGGCGGAAAATGTTTCACTTTATGTTAAACTGAAGAGTTTCCGCTTTTCGGTTTTTTTGGGCAAGCAATTAGCCCGGTCATAGTGATTAAAAAGTGGAAATGCTTAAGTCAAGTTGATTACATGACGATTGCAATCTACAAATGTGTGTTGTATTTACTGAGTATGGAAAATGATTAAAAGTGCCTGAGTATGAGATTACTTACACTAATAGTAAGTAAGTAAGTAAGTTAAATAGAGTAATATAAAAATCCTTTGATAAATCCTGGAATAGATTTCAATGGCATGCATGTGGTATATTAAATTCCCTTTACTAGTTAATTATCTTAGTTATTTTTAACTAAATTACCCTTATTCAATTGTGATATCTCTCTTGGCGACACATTAATTTACCTAGAACTGTGGCAAAAAGTAATAAATTTCACCCCTTTTCTCGCAGGAGGCAAAAAAGTTCATTTGGTTTGCCCCAAAGACATGTTGATTCACATTTAATTTAGTGTAAAAAGCAACTTCTTTTGCATTATTATTCATGTTTACCAACTAATAAAAAGCAAAACGTTTCACTTTACGCCGAAACTGGGGAAGACTTTGAGCCCCATGGCGACTAAGAATTACACTGGCCAGCAAGAGTGCTATTAAGTGAGCATGGTGTGTGTGTGTGCGCGCTGGCCATTAAAAAGTTTTCCTTTACCTCGACCGCCATTCCCCCGCTTTCCCGCTTTTCCGCTCTCCAGCTGCTTCTGTTACTTACTGGGTGGATAGTTGGATACTGCTCCCGATTCCGATTCAAATCCTGGTGGTGCTGCCATTGGCACCTGTGTGTTGCCAGTTGCCAGTTGCCGGTGCAACTGAAAATACGTTTGCATATGAATTTTTCAAAATGTTTTTTCCGCTGACCTCGTTTACGGGTCAGAGCAGCTATGAAAAGTTTGCCCTGCAAACTAAATTGCCGTTTGCAAGCGGCGGAGGGAAGACGCGGTAGCCGGCTTTGAGTTTTCCTTTCTTTCTCCTCGTTTTTTTTTATATTTTTAACATTTTTTCTTCTAGGGCACTGCGCTGAACCCACTTCTTGTTTTTTTGTTTTTTTCATTTTTTTTTCCCCCTTTTGCACAGGCGGTGCAGCATATTGAAATGCGATTACAGGGGTGCCCTGGTGGCTCGTGGATTCATGTTCATTAAACATGCATAAACTCACACTAGCGCACACCCACTCACACAAGCACAAGCACAGTGACACGGACACGGAGAAAGTGAGACGGAAATGGTTGGGGGATAGAGATAGCGAAAAGCTGTACGCTTGGAAAAATGACTGAGGAGTGTTTTTAATCCCTATTTAATTAGGGTTGGCCAAAGGGAAAAGTTTCAAAATAAAAGTGTTAGGTAAGATGAAACTTAATATCAATACTGTGGCATCAAGTATTATTTGTAGTAACCTTTTATTACCAATGAAAACTTTTATAAATTACCTCTTTTTTAGGATTTAATACTCAGAACAACAAATTATTTAAAGTGTAGGAAATGACTGAGCTTGTAGGCAGAACTCTTAGAAACTAAAGCATTTCCAGAACAGATGTCCCCAGGCACAAGTAAACAGTTTAAATTTTCAAAGCAATGTGCTAATTTAAAATCAATTACCCGACGTGACGACGACACTTTCACCAAAAAATACAAGAACACGGCCCAAAAATCCCCCCGCCAGAATCCTCAAGTGCTGGCAGTGAAATTACAAACAATAGGCGAGCAAATAGCAATTGGAAATGCGTACAAGTCAGCAATGTTTGGCAACAGTTGGTGTGAAAAGTTTGTGCCTGTCGAAAGTGAATTTACTTACGACAGAAAGTTGCAGCCAATACCAATACCAATGCGAATGGGAAAACATCAAAGCCCCCAGGCAACGGCATCTTTTCTATTGGCAACCAATTTCCACACACCGAGGAAAATTATTTCGCAGCATTGAATTGATATTTAATACAGGAATATAAGGAACTATTTACACATTATTTTTCTCTCTGCAAAGAAGACGCTTGAACAAGAAAGAAAGTTTAGCTTCAAGATACGCGACTCAAAGATACCCGGTACTTTACGAACCTCCCAGTACCTGTTACGTCCTTTTCAGCAAGTGCATCATACCCATTTATTCTACGAGTAACGGGTGTAAATATATAGGCTTGGGGAAAAACTTTTCCTAGTGCTACATTTGGCGACACAGCAAACTGCCGAATTGAAGCCATCTGCCTGTGGTTGGGTGGGTTTAGTGGCTTCAGATGGTTTCGGGTGGCTCCTGGCTGGTTTCCCACCAAGTTGAGGTGGACTTAGTGTCATGTCTTCTTGCCTCCACGAGTTCAGGCACACATATGTACGTTTCCCCGAAGGCTGAGGAAAATTGAGACTGGTGGAGAGCAACAGTTTTTCGTGCACTGAAAAAAAAAAAACTAAAAAAAAATTCGGGAAGGGGAAGCTGTTAGAGAAGACCGTTCCCTCTTTGTTTTTTGTAAAATTGAATGAAATGGTAATTCGGTTGAACTACTCAAAAAGTCTTGAAATTTAAGTAGACAGCGTAAAAAATGTGAAGTCTATATATCTAAACGTTGTAAGAAAAAAGGCCAGCGCATTGACAAAATCAAATGGGCATTTTCTCATGCTCCAAAAGCAACGAAATCAGCTGGAAGAGCATTATTATAATGTCAAACATAAAATTATACACTCTTTCGTAAACTATTTTTGCTCCATTGATTTTCCTTGGAGTGTTTTCACATCCGCTTTCACAGCATACACAGCATATATACATATAAGTATATGCGATTCAACAGGCCCACATTTTCCCGGACACTTTCCATTCCTTTTCTTTTTATTCGACTTAAATAAATACATTCAAGTGGATATAGCGGAGGGTGTCAGTGCCACGTTCTTTATGGTAAAAAGTTCGGGCCGTCAAAGAAAAGTCGAGTGGAGTCGGCCGGGTTGGGCAAATATATGTGTTTGTTCAGACACACTCGCACAGAAGGACGTATGTATATAATTTAGTGAACTTGAAACTTGCCTCCTGTTCGTCCTGCGGCATACATATACACTCTTATATTTGTATATCGGATGTCAAGGAGCTGGCCCCTTCAATAAAAGCAGATAGAGGAGGGAAGTAAAGTGGGGAGCTGAGGGCAGTTTCATGCTAAGTAATTTATATCGGCGCGTACAGTGGTTGCCGAAAATCTGAAGACCGAGGGATTCTTGCTCCATTTAGTTTATTTAATTAAAATTAATTGCTTCGTCCTTGCACTAAATGAAATTCTCTCCAATCAATTAAGTTCGCAACTATTACTCATAAATTAAGCAAGTGCCCGCACACCAAGACGTTCAAAAAGTTGTGCACTTAATAAGATTTTAATTTAATGTTTTCCGGAAGGAAAATCACAATTATGGCAAAATATTCAAGCTGCAAAATGCCTTAATCAAATTGAAAATATTTTGGTTATTCTTTTAATAAAAATGTATTTTGCCTATAGCAGTATTAAAATACAAAGCCCTTTGCTTTTACAGCAACTTTTAAAGAGACAAAGCAAATTTATTGTACAATATTTTCGCTTGAATTAATAAAAAATCTTATGAAATGCCACAGTGGTCGTGTGTTCATGTGGCAAGAACACACGTAAAATAAAATGCATTATGTGTGTATGACGCAGCATGGCCAAGGAAGGCAGAATCGGCTTATTAAAGATTTAAAAAATATTCCATGCAACGCATCGGGGAGCAGGAAATTGATATGCACTTACCGGCAACACGAAAGTCAGAGGAAAAAGTAAAAGGATATCAGGATATGAGAATGAAGCTGGAAGAAAGGCGATTCTGGGCAGAAAGAAGCTGTGCAGCTGTAAAGTATGCTAAGAATCATACTGGAAGAAAGAGTTCAACTTAACTAGTTAGTAATACTGCAAGAATATGTAATATGCAAATAATTATAGTGATATTATTAATATTATTAGAAATGTTATTATTTAAAATATTATTATAATAAAATTAAACCACCACATCTTTTTGAATAGTGTCGAGTGGTATATAAAGGAATAAATCATGTAATTAATAAAATGGTCAATTAATGTAAGGTCTTAAGCCCCAATTAAATATTTAATGCAATTGTAAGAAGGTGTAAAAAAGAAGGATCGAGTAGAATGTGAAGACTATATAGACCGACCGGAAATATAGTTCCGTTCCTCATTTTATCTCTTTTCATTGCTTTTTTGTTTAGCCAGCTGCGTGTAAATTGAAAGATAATAACGAAGGCGGAACAGGATACGGAAACCAGGTGAGCGGAGCGGCAAAAATGAAGCGCAGCAGAAAGATGTACCAGAATGCCAAAGGAAATCAATTCCCCCTCCTCGCATCAATCACACATGGAGTCTGATTGAAAGCAAATCGCAGGTAAACAATGGATATAATGATGATGGGGAGAGCGTAATCGATATCCTTGTTCGCTACTCCTTCGAGCATTTGATTAAAATTTGTCAGTTACCCAATGCCGGCCGAATCAATCAATTTCAAAGACAACAAAATTAACGTTCGACATTTAATATATTTCACTTGAGCTCTCTGACGTCTTTTTACATTACATAACATATAAACAAGAAAGGAAATATCTTTGGTAACTTGTGTACACCGAATGGGAACCTTTTTTGATCATAAAACAACGAAACTATGGTTTCACTTTATTTTTCGACCTTCGTTTTAAATTCGAAACTTTAGATTGTCAAAGAACTGGTGTACACCGAATTCGAAGCATTATGATCAAAAACAGCGAAGGTTCATTTCCGGTTATTCTTATGTCACATATATAATACCCTCAATGAAAAGAAGACTTTTCAAAAATTGTGATGCTGACAACCCTAAAACGAAGTTACTTGTTTGCGTAAAAACATTCGGATGGACAGACGGACATAACTATATGAACACCACTGTCGATATTGGTTAATAATATAAACATATACTACAGGGAATGTGAATGAAATCAATATAGCCTCTGCTATCGTATTTTATTTATTTCCAAGTTCAGTTAAACCAGTTGATGTTGCTGTTGCCTTCCAAAGTTTAAGCATCAACGTTGTTTTGTAATTATAATATTTCTAAAAATATATGTATGTATGTTCAAAACCTATTTTTTGATTTCAAACATGTTATGTTTAAGATCTAACAATTTTTATCATGGGTACAACAAGTGTACATATGTGTTTGGTGGATTTCGCACTTACCGACAAATTTAATGTTTGTACACTTTCGTTTCACGACCACAGCACCGCCGAATTTTTGAACGAGTACCTCAAATCAAAAAAGCAATTTCACTTTATGACACTTATCAAACGCTTCACGCAACATAAAGCAGCCGGACACTAAATAATTCTCGTTCAGAGTGCAAAATAAATCGCATGCGAAATAAACTAGTCTAAACTGCAATTCACCTGGAATCGCAGAAGCATCCTGGCAGCTGGCCAACTATCAGCTGATTCTGAGGGCGGGATATTTGAGTGAGGAGTCCATAAGTATATTCATTTATTATATTGTTGTAAATGTATTCTTTCCTTTACTAAACAAATCAAATACATAAGTTATTTTCAGGAAGATTCTTATGCCAAATCAATTTATAATTACTACATTTTTGAGATAAATGTATGTTTTTCTTATTACACTTTCGAGTTTGTTGAACTTTTATGTTCATAAAATAGCTGCCATATGGGAAAGTTTATTTGTTTATTTGCTCAGCGTCCTGCGGTAGTTACTTTGCTGGGCAGAGGACCCGCCGAACGTTTCAGGACTATTTTGAAGTTCTCGCTAACCGTGTAGTCCTCTTTAAATACCACAATCAGATTAAGTTCAAACTCTGAAAGGAAGGAATATAATAAATATTGCCACGCGTAATAATAAATAACCAATACAATCCTCACCGATTTTGAAGTTCTTGGTGAGCAAAGTGGGGCAGGTGAACAATCTGGGCAGGACCATATGGATGGGAAGTTCTAACTTCGGCAGCACATTGCCATCGGCTATTTGAATGGTCTGGATTTCGGTGGCATCCTTGGAGTAGCCCTCGTCGCAACCGCAGGTTTCCACGCGAACCAATTGCATCTCAATGGACTTAATGGCCGCCTCCGTGTGTTGCACCGTAATGCTGCCTGTAATAGGAGTTGTTACGCAGAATTCACTTCTGTCCAGACGCCCTGTGATGAGGAACCTGGGCATGGACAGTCTCTCCTTGGCGCTGGCATTCTTCTGCAGTGAGTCCGGACTCAAACTGAAAGGAACCACCTTCTTTGAATCCTCGCTTAGAGGCACCGGTTTGTATTGCACGCAGAACTGCTGGATTTTGGTCAACGCTTTGCCCAGGAAATTCCTTTTCACAGTGCAAGTGAGTTGGTAGTTCACGTTGATGAAAACTCCGTGGTATGTTTCATAAAGAATTCGCGGTTCCTTTTTGCACACCAAAGGCAGTTCAAAATGGAACTCCGAACGGCCGGCGCTCAGTTTTCCGGGCGCAGATAACTCCAGGCTATTCTGCAGCAGATTAATGGGTTTCACCGAGTTATAGAAAGCATCGAAAAGCCCAACGGTCTTAGCACTTAGTTGCAGATTAACGATTCCCTCCAGATACAATATAATTCCTTCGTGTTTTGTCTCCTGGGCGCACTGAAACTGCACGCAGCCCAATAGCATCTCCTAAGGAATATATGTTTCGGTAAACTAAGACCTTAAGTAATCGTTAATTACTTACATTTTCATGGTAAACCTTATTCTCTCTCTTTAATTTTATATCGAAGAGCAGTGAACTCATTTTAATCAGCAAATGAAAACAAATATAACAGCTGTTGTATCCTACGGCGATCTGGCATCCCTGGCACCAGCTGTCCGGCAAGTGGGCAGTCCCAAAATCGAGGAAACGAAAACAATCTCGTTTTTATATAAGTTTAATTTAAACATTTTCATTTAATAACAAATGCCTCGCAATCAAAACGCAGAGCGGGATAATCCCTGCCTGAAGGTTCGTTTGCTATAAGAAAGTTAATAAATAATTAATTACATCTTTACAAATAGGAACAGGAGCTTTCATTCAAATGCCTCAACCAAAACAATTTTGATCGCGACAAGTGCGAAATATATTTTGCCAATTATAACAATTGCAAGGAGTTCTGGGTAGGTTCTTCAATTAAAGTGATTGTTTTATGAACTACATTTTAATATTCCTACAGAACAAAGTCAAAATCGAAAGGAGAGCAAAGGGAATAGCTCCTTATTTGCCGCCCTTGGAAGAACGCGATGGGATTAAAGCAGAATATATGAAAGGAAAACCCCAACAAAGTTGATATGTGTATCTTCCTATTTAATACTTTTGTGTATATAAATATATAAATATCGGGCACCAAAGCTTGCACAACATTAGACCTCCTTGTTGTCTAAAAGGCTCCCTTTTACATGAAGATCTAGATATTTTGTTATGAATAACATTTGTATTTAACTAAACTTAAAAATCGCAAAGTTCACTTATTCAGCCTTAGCTGTGAATAGCGTCGGCGCCAACAATTTTTAAAGCGGGCATGGACTCCTCCAACATGACCGTGGCCAATTCCAACTCTAAAGTCTCCTTCGGATCATTCAGGATCAGTAATTTAAGCTTAGGAAAACGATACAGACAGGCCAAGCCATTGGTGGTGATTTGGGTGCCCGAGAGGTCGAGCACTTCGAGGTTAGGGAAACCACCTCCCGAAATCCTATCCAGACACCAGTCATCAAAGCTTTCCACGTTGTGAAAGGACAGGAACTTAAGGGAGTCCAGGCAGCGCAGGTTCTCCAGCCCCTCGTAGTAGAGTTCCATGTTATCACACCTCAAGGCCTCCACTTTATAGCGAGGATCGAACTTATTGGGCAGGTTGAACTCGCCATCCTTGGAGGCCCGGCGCCAGTGGGTATCGTTGATGAACTTGACGGCCCCGCCGCGGTACAGTATGAAATGCGCCGCAGCCAGTTCGGCGCCCAGAACCTTATGCCTTTCCGGGACAAACTGCTGCATGTGCCGCTCAATACGCTCCTCCCGGTTCTCCCACCACTGTCGTATGCTCCGCGGACTTAGATCGATGGGCTTCTGCATCATCACGATGAAGTCTGAGGTTTGCTCCGCATTGGAGAACAGCTTCAGCTTGCTGTTCCAATCCTCCGGCCGGTCGCCAATCGGAGTGCGCCACTTAAGTTTCTGCTTATCCGCTGCCAATTCCGAGCGGATCCTCTTCACCGTCGCACTGACCTCCTCCTCCTCATCGCCCGGCTGGGCCTGATTTGTGGGCACAGTGGATGCCGATCGCAGGCCGCATCGCCTTAAGGAGAGAAGTCCACGCGACACGCGCTGCAACATCCTTCGAGTGTGATATCAATATATAAATTTAGTGGGTAAGTGTATTAGAGATGCGCATGTTATGTGAACTGCGGCGTGACTCACGACGCGATCTAAACTCTAGGATAGTGGCTTAATAAATTACCTGATTACTCTAACTGCGTTAGGTTTATAAGTAAAATTAAAAAGCGAATACATAAAAATAAAATATTTAAGCCAATATTTAATCACAAAAATTACGATTTAACAGTCAGATATGTAGATATTTTCACAAATTGCTTGATATATTTAAATTGTGCCTGACTCACGAGATGCGCGCATGGAATCTCAGCAGCTGATGCATCAGCTGCTAGCACTGAATTTCTCGCAGAGTTGGCAGCACGAAACCGATGCGACGCCATCTTGCTTTGGCACGCTGAATTTCACATTTCCACCACAAGAAAAAAGAAGAGACAAAAGAAACGCAGACGACCTTTGCTGAAGTGCGTGAGATACCACCGAAAAAACGAGCTAAATCACTTAAATGCTGATTAACCGCCAGCCAAACGATTGAAAACAACGGCAGCCAGGCGAACGCCGCATAAACCTGCCGACAATTACGTGAACCAACGCAAGGGCACCCGTGCAATTGGCATTTTAATTGGCGACTTTAGCTGCGAACGGCGCGCCGAAAATGGTCAATTCGTCTGGCAGCGAGGATGGCCAGCTGCGGAGCCCCAACGATGTGCACTATCACAGGTGTGTATTACCCCTGGGGTCCTGGGAAAACTCAGATATTCGGTGTTCTCAAAATGCGATTCATGGAAAATTGTTGCTGCATACATACATAAAGAGGCGTACACATATACACACGGGTGCTGGTGGCGCGGCGAGAATTCCGCTAGAACTCTAGCCAGATTTCCTGTGGCATCCCGCCGTTGACATATCTCGCCCATTCATACAGCTGTGTTAATGATAATAGTGGTGTTTAAAATAGGGGCTTAAAATTGGTTACGGGTATTTTAAAAGAATACCCTAAACATTTTTTTATCAATAATTGGATCTACAAAGGTCGATTGTGTAAAAAGTTTATGTTTGAAACTAATAATATTGAATTTTCCTTACTTTACATCTACCATTAATGGTTAGGATATTAATTTAGAAAATTACTAGTCATGTTAATGCATTGACTTCATTGGCGAATCCAACTATTATTTTGAACACACGTGTACGAATAACTGTTGCATGTGTGTATGCAGAGAGTGGACAATTTTCCACCAACCATCTTTATAAGTTGACTATAATGAATAGTACATGCTAATTCTTTAATCTCGATACGAAATTTGCGTATGTACAAAGAACATTCGCCCCCAATATATACATGTATATCACCCCAACATCCCTTTCGCGCTTGTTTGCTCTCCTTGAAAATGATAACCAAAATACCAAAATCAAAAGAAAACAAAACCAATTTATGACGATTTAAAACCTATTGATTTTATTGAACCGTTTAATTGACTTGAATTTTTTCGTTGCAAATAGGCCAAAAAGTGTGTACTTGTCCCAAGACCGAGGCGCGCGATGGCCAACAACAAACCTAATAATAATCGTAATAAAAGTAAAAATAAAAACCAACCAAAAAAAAAAAAACAAAAATGCTAAATAAAAACGAACGAAAAAGTGCAAGCTAGATGCAAAATTCGAGTTTAAAACTGTGCACCTGCAGTGTCAACGGCAGACGGGACCGAATCTTCTCAAGCCAACCTACATTAATCTCGCTTGACCCGCCGCTGTCAAGTTAATTGTGTTCCGAGAACCGAATACAGAAAACCCGAGATTCGCAATAGAGATCCGATAAGCTCCGAACCGATGGATCGATCAATTCGATCCCTCTCATGTGCTGCTGGCGGTAAATTGTAATACTCTGTAATAATCTCAATTGAATGAAACACACACAATATTGTATTTATACTACTTTGCTAATGCCTCTTTCCAAGTCCTGTCTCAATGTCTTTCGTGTCTCTCTGTCTCTCAAAAGATAACTACTCCCATTCCCAGCAGGTTGCGCAGTCAGTCGTGTAAGTGTTTGCATTTTACAGCCCTTGGAAGCTTTGGAGCTCCGAGCTCCATGGAATAGTTACGGGATCCGGGATCAGGTAAGTACTCCATTTGATAGCACTCAATGGTGGGTCGATTTTTAGTTTTGTGTTTGTATATATTCCTATTAAAACAATTTATAAAAGACTAAGCTTAGAATAAAATTACTAGATTCACAGACTTATGCGAACATTTGTTCATAAACGACTCCGTGATTACTTGTCTCCATAGCTTCAAACCTTGTTTACTTGCCCTCAATCGACCCACCAAATTTCACCCGTTGCTGCTCAAATATGGAACAAAATCGCCAATTATCTGAGCAACACCGATTCGATTGCCTCAAATAAATCACTAATGATTCGCTTATGTACTGCACCAAAGTTTATGTATCTAATCTCGAAAGAATTCCAGAGCTAGCGTGGACTCGAGCTTTTAAGGTCTCCAAGGGCTAGAGTAAAATGTAATCCAAACACCGACTGCAGCAAAACACGCAACCTGCAACGAGCAACATGCAACACGGTCAGAGCAGCGACTGTTCTACTGGGTCTTCGGCAGGCATCGGTCCAGAATCATCAGCAGATGGGACGGACACCACTTAAAGCATGACACCATAATTTTGGACTTTCTCTCTTACTTTTAGCCGAGGCGAGGAGGATGAGCACGAGGTCGACGCTGATGCTTTGTACATACAACCACCGCAGGCCAGCCGAGAATCAGGATCCGGTTCCCGGCGTGAGAAGAAGAAACATTCCCGCGAGCGTCGACGCCACAAGGAGCGCGAAGACGTGGGCGGTGCTGCACTAGGACTAGAACGGGATCATCGATATGACTATCGGAGTCGGGAGGAGCACTACCACCACCACCATCGCGAACGGAGCAGCAACGCGGCTGCAGCTTATGCGAAACACCACCTAGGCCATGCCTACCATTACCCTCAGCCGCCTCAACAGCAGCAACAGCCTCTACCGCCGGCGCCCAGCTATGCTGCCCACCATTATCATCATCACCAGCATTTAAGTGGAGCTCGACCTGCTCCCCGCGATTACCATTCCCATCCATCGGGCTACCATTCGGGCAGTCGACACGGCGAGTACCCAATGGAGGAGCCAACGCGTCGCAGCAGTAAATACGCGGAGAGCAAGGATGCTGAGAGCCTGGAACAGGATCTGCGATCGAGGTTGCTAAAAAAGCGGCATAACTACGTTAAGGATTATGAAACGGAGGAGAACTATGAGCATCGGGTCGAGAGAAGTGATCGCCGGGAGGGAGGACGCAAAGAGCGGGAGCGGACTGGGCGAAGTACCCACAAGCAAAACCGTCACGACCGAGTCATTGAGCTGCTGGACAGTCCTGAGCAGGAGCACCACCATCAGCACCAGCACAAATCGCATCGCAGCAAGTGGCGCGAGGAGGTTGAGGTCAGCAGACGAAAGGTGCCCGAGGACTTGGAGCTGTTGGCTCGCAGGGAAAAACTTCTTGCCGCTGAACGGGAAAGCCGCCAGCGAAAACAGACGGCTCGTGAGGAACTGGAGGCTCGGCGGGAGTTGCTCCGCGAGCGAAACGAGCACAGTCATGCACTTAGTCCAACAACAGTGGCTGCAAGTGTAACCGCAGGTCTGAACATTCATGTGAAGAGGAAGTCCAAGCCGGATGACTATGAGAAGGAAATCAAACTCAAGAAACGGCGGGAGGAGGATATCGAGGTTATCCGAGATGATGACGATGAGGAAAGCGAGGAGAGCGACTCAAACGAGGAGGTTCCTGAGCAGGACAGCGCAGGAAGCGCAACAGAATCTGGAAGTGAAGACAGCTATGCTAGCAAAAAGAAGAGCAAGATTAAATCCAAGTCTCAACTGGAAGACGACGACGAGGATTTACCCTTGCCCGACAGTCCACTTAGCGTGGGTGAGCTATACAAGTCGCCCAAGCAACGTCAGAGATCTCGCTCTGTGAGCTCCAAGAGCAGCTCCCAGTCCAGCCGAAGCACTCGGTCCAGATCCCGTTCTAGAAGTCAAAGCAGCCTGGAGGATGAAGTAGATCGGCAAGACGCGGGGGCAGCTGCCTCACCCAGCAGCAGCACGCGTAGCGAGGAACGCGGAATGACCCAAGAGCAGACGGAAGAGAAGTCCGAGGAGAAACTCAAAGAGAAACAAAAGTCTTTGGAGGAGCAAATTCCGTGCGATGACAAGGGCGTTCCCCTGCCCAACTATTACCCCGGTGTGCAGGGCTGCCGGTCTGTGGAGGAATTCCAGTGTCTAAACCGCATTGAAGAGGGAACCTATGGAGTGGTATACCGAGCCAAGGACAAAAGAACCAATGAGATTGTGGCTCTTAAACGTCTGAAAATGGAGAAGGAAAAGGAGGGATTTCCCATAACATCACTCAGGGAGATCAACACTCTTCTCAAGGGTCAGCACCCGAATATCGTGACCGTTCGCGAGATCGTGGTCGGATCCAACATGGATAAGATATTTATTGTGATGGACTATGTAGAACACGACCTGAAATCCCTGATGGAAACGATGAAGAATCGTAAGCAGAGCTTTTTCCCCGGAGAAGTGAAATGTCTGACGCAGCAGCTTCTCCGGGCGGTGGCCCACCTCCATGACAATTGGATATTGCATCGTGACCTGAAAACCTCCAATCTCCTCTTGTCTCACAAGGGAATTCTCAAGGTGGGTGATTTCGGATTGGCCAGGGAGTATGGATCGCCGATCAAGAAGTATACCTCACTTGTTGTCACTCTCTGGTATCGTGCACCCGAGCTGCTTCTCTGCTCGCCGGTTTACTCCACGCCCATAGACGTCTGGTCGGTGGGCTGCATTTTCGCCGAATTCTTGCAGATGCTGCCGCTCTTTCCGGGAAAATCTGAAATCGATGAGCTTAACAGGATCTTTAAGGTAAGCTATGGTTGACCATTAATGTTTATGTATTAAAAGCAGCTTGTTGATTAATTGTTAGTATTAACTTTGAAATTCATTTTCCGAGAATGCTCATTGACTTTTGATTTATTGTTTTAGGAATTGGGCACTCCGAATGAGAAGATCTGGCCCGGATACACCGAGCTCCCCGCCGTGAAGAACATGTTGTCGCAGAACTCTCAGTTCACCGAGTATCCCGTCTCGCAACTGCGCAAGCACTTCCAGGAGAAGACCTCTGAAATGGGTTTATCGCTGCTGCAGGGTCTGCTCACGTACGATCCGAAACAAAGACTGAGCGCCGACGCGGCACTGAAGCACGGCTTCTTCAAGGAGCTGCCATTGCCCATCGATCCCTCCATGTTTCCCACCTGGCCGGCCAAGAGCGAGTTGGGAGCCCGTAAGGCGCAAGCCTCGTCCCCCAAACCGCCGTCCGGTGGCTCGCAGTTCAAGCAGCTAGGCCGCGACGAGCCTATCATCGTGGGACCGGGAAACAAGCTCTCATCTGGGATTATCACTGGCAACAAGAAGAGCCACGGAGCTGGTGGATCGTCGGCTAGCACGGGATTTGTCCTGAATGCTGGACTAACGCAACGCCAGTTGGCCATGGGACCGGGATTCAGTCTGAAGTTCTGATTCTGTGTGTTTTTAGCCCATTACGATTACGATTAATTGTTATGTATAGTTAGCGATGTAAGAAAAAAATTTCGTTTAATTGTATGTGTATAAATATTGTTCCATATATAATTTAAAAAGCCATACAAAACAATTGCGATGTATAATCATTTTTCACTTCAAGAGCTGCAATCCCATGTGGGTGGGTCAATTCAAGGAACATGAAAGTTGGCTATAAACATATCGAAGATTGCTCCATCGTTTTATTGTGTAAACAACTTTCCCAGGACCAAAAGTCAACCCACCCTCAACACTTCGAATGCGTCCACACCTGTAACTTTAAAACTTAGCCTAGGGGAATACTAACACTCTACCTGAAATGCCTAAGTGGACCACAGATAGAAGTAAGTGCTTTGCCACGTGGGAATGTAATCTTTGAGGGGTTTGGCCACCACCTTAGCAATGGGCACACTTGTGGCCACAAAGTCGAGGATCCGCTCCAGTCTGGATTTGGTGAAGCTATCATAGAACGGCGATCGGACCAGGAAGTACATGATGTTTATGCATCGCCTGCTCAGCTCGAGTTTTTGTTGCTTGGACATGAGGTCGCGATGCTGACGGTAGAGGTGAATGCTATACAAATCAATGGATAATGCCACCATATATTGCTTCCAACTTCTCCGGCCGAACAGCCCCATGGCGACCAGGTGGATTAGTGGCTTCGATATATACAGGTATTCTGCTTGAAGGAGTTTCCTAGGAATTTGCGTCTTCGCCGCTTCATTGTTGTCTATATGAAGCTTGAAGTCGCGGTATTGCAGGGGAGGAGCACCCTCCACTTTACGAATCACACGGCCAGATCGCTTCAATTGGAAGGTGATGGAGTGCTGGGACTGCAGCAAATCGTTCGTGGAGGAAGCCGCACCATCCGCCGAATTCTTCCTCTGCTTGCCAATGGCCCTTCGATTCAGTGCGGCGATGGGCGGTGAGGTGATTATATCCGAGGTGGAGTGTTTCAAGATAAAGAAACGGCCCGCTGCCTTGAAGGCCTGTATTAGCGCTATCACCAGCCACTTGCCGGATTGACCGAAAAGCCGGCGGGCTGATATCTCGATGAAAACCTCGCTATATTCGAGTGTCGTCAGCGTGACCTTTAGACGGTAGCAAAGTTTCGATTGCAGTTGGATCACCGAATTTTTCTCGGCATTGCGAGCCTTTTCGATGATCCGATCGTTGTAGAACACCAGCATGTTGGACAGCGTGTACACCAGCTCACTGACCACATTTGATGAGGAAATGCGACCTGGAAGCCGGCCAAAGAGATGAGTCTGTAGGCTCTATGTAAACAAGGAGTTCACTTTACCTGCTATAAAGTAGGATACCCACTTGGCTGTGGTCTCGAAATCTCCCACCACGTCGGGGTTTTTGCCCACCCACGCCTCGTACGCCTTCAGCATGTCCTTCAGTTTGTCCATTATATCCGGAATATATTGCCTGTTCCTTCAAATAATAAAAATAATGAGGTGTTTCGGTCTACAGGTAATCAAATCTGTGCAGCTGTGGTGTTTTGGCGTTTTGGATAAGGCGTTAGTGCTTTCATGCATCACAAGATAGAAGGTGGCGCAATATGAATACATATATGAATGCAAACACAGATAGCATTGATTAAACGATTTGGTGAATAAAATTGTAACAAAAATAAATACCAAATGCGGTGCTTAACTGCAATTCACCAAGGTCACGAGCTTATCGCCTTAAAAATTTAAAATATTATTATAATAGAAAAAAAATAATAATTAAGGACACGCCACCAACAATTTGTAAGAACCGTGTTTGGCACATCTGCCACCAACCTTCCATAGCCCCTTTTAATATTCTTCAATGTAAATATATGCTTGTTTAGTCTCGGCATCTTAATTCAAGTTTTCTGATTCTTTGTACTGCAGTATATTTTTATTGGGACGTATTAACAATAGAAACATATTTTACCAAATTTTTCTGAAAAAAAGGTTTATCCTAGTTCCCATTTTTATTACGTCACAAATTACCTGAATTTTATTCGCTCCCACATTATAACCGCTGAAACGCTAATGCATTAGTAATTTCGAGAGCAGCAAAGTGTTTGGTCACACTTTTGTTTTTGTGCACTTTGCAATCGAATTGCTCGTGAATTCGGATTCACTCCGTTTTCGTGTGGATTAGCTAGGCAAGATTGAATTAAGAGTCGATATACAGATGTCCAGCAACAACACAGACACTGGGGACACCACCGTCATGGCAACGGCTACCTCGGTGCAGCACGATGTCGAGGGCGACGTAGATGAGCAATTGCCCCGAGAGTCGCTAGTAATATTTGTTCAACCCCTTCAAGTTTACCTAATCTATAATCCGACTATTCGCCGCAGATAACCACTGCAGTCAGTTTTCTACAAAACACCAAGGTGCGCCACACGACACTTATCCAGAAGCAGCAGTTCCTACGGTCCAAAGGTCTCACCGCTCACGAAATCCAGCTGGCCTGTGAACGGGCCGGCGTTTTCACTCAAGACCCAAACAATCCCAATCCCAGTCCGAACACCGTCATTAGCATTGGATCCCAGTTGCACGCGCTGCAGCCGCAGCCGACTGCCTTGGGCCGGATCAGGGAAATCATCCATTCAGCAGCCCTGTTCAGCGGAGTCGTCTACGCAGTCTACCTCTTCTGGAAGGTGAGATGCAGTGGGATCTCTATTTCGGGGTCTTTTTAAAAGATTTATTATATTTACTCCACCAACTCGAGTGCGAATTTAAACATCACCATCTTGTCTAAAGCTAAGATACATATATATTTTATGACACTTTTACGAGACGACGTTGGATTTACTTATTATTTAACACATTTTGTAAAAGTGTTAGGACCCATAAATAAGTTTTAAGTGGTCCACAAGTCAGTTCAAAGTTCATGATTGCTAATAACTTCTAAAACCTGTATAACTTCAGAAATACATTGCGCCTTACCTGTTCGGCAAGCCCAAGAAGAAGGCGGTCGATGAAGTCCTGGACGACATAGACAAGAAGGTGGAGACGCGCACCAACGACCTCAACAAGGAGATTTTGGCGGTCAGGGATCTGATCACCACACAGCAAAGGGAACACGCCCAGCAGCTGAACCGCGAATTTAGTAACTTCCGCAGCGATCTGGATGCCATCAAGGGCCTGCTTTTGAACCGAAAGCAGTTCGCCGGCCCTGTGGCCCCGATCGCAGTGCCATCCATTCCCGCTTGGCAGTTGGCCGGCTCCCCGCACCACCATCACCGGCACAGCGGTTCGGACGACAACGAGAAGGGCGATGATGCTGGATCCGGGTCCGGCTCGTCGGAGACCGAGGTGGTCACCAAGAATAGTGACTCCAGCTTGGAGATCATGTAATGCAATCAGAATACGAGGCTGGCTATATAGACGTAGTATATAGTTAAGCTGTAAATTGATTATCCCCTTAAATGCCTTCAAGACTTTTTGGTTTTTTTCTTTGCGTTTATAGCATTTAAGTTTTCTTTATAGTCAACAGCTAATCCATATCCAAAAGTACATACACACACTCACATATACACACTTATGCGATACGATGTCTATACAATGTAATAATAAAAAGTTTACATAATAACAGGTTTGAATTGAAAGAAACTGTTTAATTAAGCGCAAAAATGCTTTGTGTTTTTTTTTTTGCTTATCGGTACATACGGGGTGGGGATAGCATATCGGTTTAGACAATAAATTTCGACTTAGACGATAATTGGTTTCTAAAAATTTTGCCGAGTGCTACTTTCTATAAATTGGCTAAATTCCCTTAGGTTTGATTTAAGATTATGCGGGGCGGAGCGCCTCGAGGTTTGGCCTAGAAGCTTCTTTAAGACTCCACCCAGATCCTAAACGGATTTAAATTATTTATTTATTGTGCGGTGCGTAGTTATGGTTTTGTTTCAATTACAAATTTGGTTCTCTGCGCATTCCCTTCGTTAAATTTCCTTCACTACTTACGTTAGTTATCGATTTGTACATACGATAATTTAGTATTCAAATAATTGTTTGCCATTTTCGTTAAAGTTAATGTATTCTAGTAAGTTAATAGTCTCACAAAAGATTGTTAAGGGCTTCACAGTTCACTTGAATGTGTTCTTTATTTCTCATTTCGTTTTGTGAATGGGCAAGCCATTGCGAAATACCCTGAAACAAGGATAGAGAACAGTACCCCTACCCATACTAAGTATGCATTATTAGAGTCTTTTGTTGGGTAGCTTGGCCCTTGTTTGTTGGGTACAATCGTATAAGATAAACAGCGGCCAGGCCGGCATTTTTATCAGCTATTTCAAATTAAATATAACATATTTACAAGTAATTATACCTTGCGATGGGGCAATACCAGCTGCCGAAGGCCGAGCACTGTGTACATTTGAAAATTAAAGCTTTGACAAGAAGTACAAAAATGTGTAACAAAATATTTAGTGTTTTAAAGCCTGTTGTTTGACCCAAACGTAATTTACAATTCGGACAGGCATCATTTGATTAACACCGAGCGATGTGTAACGTTACAAATTAAGTTTTAAATTAAGAAACTAAAAAATATTGCGTAATATGCATATGCGTTTTCCTGGTTCCAATGATACATTTTGAAAACGGAATTGGATAGTTGTACTTTTTCGGAAAAATAGAAGATGCCATTCCTTCGGCTTTCGTGTTTGATCAAATTAAAGCGATTATCATCCGATTACACAAAACTAAACCTCGGAACTGGGAGCATGGCCGCTAGTGTGGCTTCAGGCCCAATTGGTTTCTTCTTCCTCAAATGTAACCCTAATTTATGCTAACAGAAAGTGCACAGATAGTATGGACAAAATAGAACCATGTGTGGATAGCAAGATCCCAAAAAGAATCAAATCTAGACGGCTGAGTTGATGACCGCTTGCGTGGATGCGGAACTACTGATGCTATTGGCCTGGCCAAATGCAGATCCCGCTCCAGCAGCCGATGTGCTAGTCGTTGCCGTAATGCTCACCGCTGCCGCTGTGGCCGATGTCACTCCATCCGGATAGCCGCCCGAAGCAGGTGCCGGTGAAAGGGACATCGTCGACGAGGAGGGCGAAGAGCAATCGCTTTGCACACTCATTGTGGGCGAGGCGGCCACCAAATTGCTGCTGCTGCTGGTGTTGCTGATGGTCATCGGAAACTGCGGCGGCGGATTCCCGGTGGGCGTGTGCGGGGACAGTGGCGACATTGAGGACGATGTTGTGGTCAGCGACGGACTGCTGCTTGTGCTCGTTGTAGTCGCTGTGGATGAGCTGTTGCTATTGACTCCACTGATCGTACTGGAGTTGGTTGTTGGAGCCGTGGATGCGGCGGATGGGGGAGTCGATGGCGAATGCTGGCTGGAGGTAACCCCAGCTGCTGCTGCCGCAACTGCAGCGCGCTCACGCTCCCGATCTCGTTGTGGCCTGAAGGCCTCGCGCAGTGCCTCCACGCGAATTTCATTGGGTCCCCATCGCGCGTATCCAGCGCTATTTTGCAACCACACCACCTGTGTGCCCTGCATGCACTTGATCAGCACATCAGACCTGGGGGTAATTAGCAGAGTTAAATAAGTATGAGTTGGAGGGAAAGTCGAGTTAAACCCACTTTTGCAACATGTGCTGATAGCCGTGTCTGTACTCGTGGGCCATGCCCAATACCACCATTGAACGGCGCTTGTACATGCTGTCGTCCAGCTTGGATATGCTCTTCCACTCCGGCAGAAACACTATAAAGCTGGATTGAGTAAAACAAGAATAAATTGTATTATACTCATAAGCAACATCAAACTGAAGTTTAATCTCACCTCAGAGGCTCCATGGTGTCGGTGAGCAGTTTGTCGATGTGCAGCAAAGAAGCCTCAATCAGCTCCTCGCAATGAGGAGGGTTTACTTGGAAGGAACCGGAAACGGGCTTGAAGTCGAGGAAGGGGCTGTAAGGGTCACACATTTCACTTAGATTCAGCTCATTAAAATGCACTTATTTGGCTACATACCCCCTGGAACCGAAGTAGGCATCCGTGTCGGCAAACGCAGAGCAGTACTGTCGGAAATAGGAATTGAATGGCGAGGCGAAGCACTCGAAGCTTACACCAAAGTGCCTATGTAGGCACTCGAACACTGGCACTGGCAAGGCAGCCTGGGTAAGCTCCGCCTCCTGGGAGGAATTCAGGGCATTGCCCAGGAAGGTCTGGTACCTCTTGAGCAAACACCATACCCGGCCAATGAACAGATCGAACTTCTTGTCGTCGAAACAGTTGTGGCGGTACAGCTGTTCCAGCTTCTGCAGATAGGTGAGGTTGATGTACTGAGCATCCGGCTGGTTGATCGTGGCAGGCGTGTACTTGATGATCATGTGGTCGCGATCCTGTAAGTACTCGATCGTCGGCATCCGTGGCGATGGGACGGCAAACTGTATGGGATAGCACCACACTTTCTTTAGATGTGGCGGCGGCGGCGGAGGCGTGGGTTCCGGTATTCCGTGCTCCTTGAGCAGCTGCGAATGGCGCTCACGGATCTTGCGGGCATGATCAGCTGACAAGTGATAGATTTTCACGCACAAGGTCTCCACGGAACTCTTGACGGTCTCAACCAAATGTGGCTCACATTGCCGTTTTAGATGGGCCAAACGGTCCTGAAAATCCTCGTAGCTCGCGCCCACGGTACGCCTCAGCCATTGGAATGTGTCCTCCACATTCCACTTGACGACCTTCTTGGATTCCGCCGGCGCGGATCGGGATTCTATTATCTGCTTAGCGGCCTCTGCGTAACGGGAAAGCTGCTTCCTGGCATCCCCTGTGAACTTGGGCTTCACTATCTTGATAGGTATATCCGACATGATCTCGCGGTACATGGAGCTGGAGATCTCCGGCAGGCAGCTGCTGGGCAACAGTGGGTCGCAGCCGGTGTCTATCACCTTGCGTTCCATCAGCCAGCGGTTGAAGGAATCTCTGGGTGCCTTTATATTTTCTCTTCGCATGCACAAATCTTCGTAGGTTTTCAGCAGCTTCATGGTGAAGGCTGCCCGCAAAGCCTCCACCTCAGGATGCGGTTGCGGCAGAAGAGTCGGGGGTCGCTCTACGATCACGGCATTGGTGCACACCTCCAGGTCCCAGGGACCGGCCAGAACAAACTTCTTCATTGGAGGTCCACCGCCCATGTGATGCTGGTTGGGATGGATGTGCATGTCATCCGACGGCCGCCGCTTTAGGTGATGATGCTGGTGCTGTTGCTGTTGGTGCATATTGGGGGTCATCGGCGTCGGACCGCCCGCATGGCAGATGCCCAAAGGGTCGGTGAGCGGATCAAAGGGTCTGGTGCCAGGCATCTCCCACAGCGATTCTCCGGTGACTTTGTTCCAATAGTATGGGCGGTTTTCCCTCTTGGACCAGAATTTCCGCCATCCCTGGTTTACCAGCTCGGCGGTTAGCTCCTCGCCATAACCACCGGGTCCCAAGGTTGGCGGACCTTGCGGTGTATGAGCCATGCTCTCCAGCGGTGAGGGCGCATGTGTTTTCGTGGGCGTCGAGGGAGAGGAGCAACTGGCCACCGGTGAACTGCCCGCTCCTCCGCCCGGATTGTCCGGTAGAATGGGTCCCGTGACCGTAGGCGCTCCTGCCGTGGGTGAAGGTGACATGTTGTTGGAGGCACTCGCCGTCAGTTGATCCCAAGCACTCTGTGCGGCGGAGGAGGCGGACGATGAGGGTGCTCTGGAGGGCACGGGCAAGGATCCCATACCAGGAGTCCCCGTCGACGCAATCACGGAGGACAGCAAGCCCTCCGTGCCCGCGCCCAGGTTGTGTATGTTGCTATTGTTGTTGTTAGCTGCCATGCTGCGAAATATTTCTGCAAGAGCGAGGTAAACAAAAACAAGTGTTTTCAATCGGAGATGAGAGTGAGAGCAAGGCAGTGAAAAGAAAAGATAATCAATGGCCAGTGATGGCAAATTGGGTTTTCGGAAAATAGCTATTCTCTTGTTTAATATATGTTATAATGACAAATCGATGTTACATCTTAATCGATGTTATATATTAAACAATCAATATATAACAATAGTTATAGTTGTAGTGCTAAATACTAATAATAGTTTTTCAACACGTCTTGACCATCTATATTTCTCTTTAGTTCAGCTTTATGTTTTTTTTATATTTAATACCATAAATCTAAAACCCCTTAATTTAGGAAAAAAAACTTAGTGTTTATCACATAATTGAACCTCTTGCTTAGAAAAATAATTCAAATGAAGGATAAAAACCGCCAAGTCCCGCTTTGGCTAGAAAATAGCCAACGCGACACTGTCACGACGGCAGATAATGAAGTGAGCGCGCACCGGAATCGAACCGAAGAAACCAGAACCACCACCAGAGAGCTATAACTGCCGTTAGTCAGCCAGTCGACAACAGCCACTCAGCGGAGCGAGATCGGGGGCACGCTAGAGTCGGACGGAATGATGCGTGGGGATCGTGGGGAGTAGTAGAAATTAACACTAAATGTTGGCATGATAAATCCAAAAAATGCAGAAAGGAGCCCTTGACCAGAAAACAGTTAATACGACGCCCACTCAAACAAGGCGAAGAAGGCGCGCATGAGCGAGAGAGCCAGAGAGAGCGAACACAGCTCTGCTCTCGCACGAATGAGAAATCAAAACAAATTGCAAAAGAATAGAGATTTTCTGCCTGGGTTATGTGTATATGTTTTGACGAGCGTGTACCAAGCGTATGCGCACCGCCACAAGCGGAATAAAAAATATACAAAATAATTTGCTGCACTCGCACGCACACACACCAGCACACCTCCGCTGGCACACACACCCGCACCAACTGCAGGCATTATGCACGCCATATAAACAATTGCGAAAAAAATTACACTTGGTTTCGTGGCCCTCGACGGCTACGTCATAGCACTAAAATAATGGCGCGCTTTTTCAGTGCACCCACAAAAAGTCGCTTATAATTAAAGGAAAATGCAAATAATATCAATCAGGGGAACTTTGCAACGCTCAATTTCAGGCGAACTCGAGCAACTCGCTGCTCAACGGCGTAAACAAACAACATTCTGGATGCAACGAAAATTTCTCTACACTTTCTTTTTTGCACCCACCAAGGCACAGGCACATCAATATTTTCCATTTTATGTACTGCCTGGGCATCGTGTGGCCGCACTGCGTTGAAACGCCCTGAAACGCCACAAAACTCACCTAGTTTTAACTATCCTAGTCTGATAAGCACGCGCTACGTGTTTGCAAACATTTAGGCGTGCGATTGGCGTAAATATTCCCGCGATTTTCTTTGGAAATGAAAAATAAGTTCTTCTCAAATTCTTTTTCAGCGACGAAACTCGGAGCAGTCGAATCGAGATGGCATTGCTGCGATAGGCAGCACGATATCGATTGCCTGCTCTTTCCGTACTATCGTTTGCCTTTCGCAACTTTTCGTGTACGATAGTTCTGTGGTATTTGTTTTTAATCCATTAAATTTGAATTAAATAAATTAAAGAGATATAAAACTATTTATAACAATAGTTTATTACTTTTCTAGTGGACTCAAAGGAGGCTCACCTAATTTGACCCAAAATCCGCTTGCTTGGAATGTCTAACAATATCTCTACTTTAATTTATCGTCTGCAATTTTAGACAAATTTCTATGCTTATATTGAGATCCGGTTTGTATCTGTTAATTAGCCGCAGTAAGTTGTACTTTTTCGCCTTGGAGTTGTTTGATTCCAACTCATACAGCGTCGAGAGATTGACCAGCAAACTCTCGTTGAGGGACTTCTGGGGATTCAGGTTGATAGCGCGTTCGTACAGATTTATAGCATCCTTTAGCTTTCCGGCGTACAGAAGGCACACTCCCATGTTGTTCAGGATCATTGTGTTGCCGGTGTCCAGGTGCAGAGCTTTCTGGAATATCACATAGGCCTCGGGAAAGTCGTTCTTGGCCACAGCTATTAATCCCTTATCGACCAAGTCTCTGAGATCAGGCGCGGAGTTTCTACAACAAAAGCATATCATTGAACTGAAAATCGAGTTGCTTAGAATCGGGCCTTACATCTCTCTCAATCTCCTCGAGACAGCAATCTTCTGCTCTGCTCCAAATATGTCACCAATTTGCAGATAAATGCGGCCCCAAGCGGAGTACAAAGATCGCCGATCCTCCTTGCTCAGGTTGGAGCGTTTTAAAAGCGTTCCCTCCATTATGTCGTCTATCATACTGAATTTCTTCATCTGCAAAAATTAAATGGGTAATGTTACACCCAATTAAAATAGATTTTTGATAAACATACCATCAATCCACAGTTGATGATTGAATGCAAAACCCGTTCGCATCTCCTTTGCCAAAACTCCTCTGCCGCCTTGTTGTGCAGACTTATATAGTGCTCCTTGATTTCCCGCGTGGTCACATGAAGTTCTGAAAGTCTGTCCAGGGCGACGTGCGGTTTGCCCAGATAAATGGGCAGCTCTGCAAGCAAGAGCCGGAAAGAAAAGCAGGCTATTGATCCACTCTTGCCGTTGTACATCTCCGGATAGAAGTCGTAGAAGACATCGGGGCTGGTAAGTTGGCCAAAAGGTTCTGCCTCGGCATTCAGCAGCTCAAACTCGCCCAACTTGGCGAGCAGCGCGAGGCGCGTGAACCACAGTTGCAGGGAGTGAGGCGAGTGCTTGGCTGGCTGACCAAATCGCCCGTAACCCTGTCCATAAATGGTCAGGAGACGGCCCGTGAGATTCACGGCAGTGCGATAGCAACCGGCGTGGATTAGTGTTCTCAAGCCGCGCTCGTCCTGGGTGACATCATCGACGCGGAGGATCTTGCGGTAGGTCAACTCGGCCTCTCCGAGGTGTTGAGTCACCGCCACGCTGATGGGATCTGCCTAAAACAGTCAACATAAAGTAAAAGTGTCATTACCTTTTAAAATAAGTATAGAATGCTACGCACCAAGTCAGTTTGCAGGTGTATGCCCGGCATAATAAGTTTGCCAGGCTCGTTTTCCCGTGGCAACTCCCACAGATTTCTTACGTCGTCACCGACTTTTACGAAATCCTCTCCTGTCTCAGGTGTCTCAACATATTCAGGTGGCTGGAAGAACCCGGCGAAGGTGTTGGACATCATGTTTGGGGCTGAACTGGTGCTACCGGCGCTGTTGGAACTCCCTTCTGGTGGCAAGTTGTTGCTCTTGGGTTTGGTGGCCAGCTCATCGAAGAAACTGGGCGGATCGTTTGCGAAATATTCGCTTATTTTGTGTGACATGTCTTTCTTCAATGGTTTTTCGATAGGTTTTCAGGGATGTCACTATCGCTGCTGGCACAGCAAGAGCTATCGGCCGCGAATGGCGCCAATACTTCAGTGGTTTGAAATTTGCATAATAAACAAAAAGTCGAAACACAAAAATAATCATGTATTCGAAAATCATAATGATTTTCACATTCTAATATTATATATTTTTTCTGGACCATATTAGGAACTTGTGCCGCTCTACAAGCTAATAAAACAAGCTAATTTAAAGTCTTAAGATTTTTAATTTTTTAATTTTCTTTAATTTCCTCTTTTTAAAAATGTCTATATTTCATTGCGTAACGGATATTAATATTTGTAGCGTTGGAATATGTGCTACATAACTTTTAAATATGATTTTAGTCTTATGTTTTAGGATTGGGTTAGCGCAAATTACTAGTTTGGCCACTTGTTTGTATTAGTTTTTACAAAAATAATGATTTTATAAGCAAAGGGTGGATTTTTTGCCAAGGGAAAAAAAGCAGCGTTTAACTAAAGATTATATAATCACATAAACATATTGTCTCTGGTTTATCTATATTGTATCCCTTTATGTTTGTAAGCCAGTATTTTCCATTTGATTAGCCCATAAAAATTATAGCTTATAGAAAGAAAGAAAGAAATTATCCATATTGTGAGCAATAATTTTCAGAGTTAGTGGATATATATTATTTTCCTTTTACATAACCAGAATTCCCAAATAAAATGCGCACAAATTCATTTGTTCGTGTTTATTGATCTACTGTCATTTGTTTATTATTCGAGTTATACAATACATAAAGCAAAAATTGGTTAATTCTAGAGCTAACAAAGATGGCCATTTGATGGCCACTTTCCAGTTGCCTGTGTCCTAACATAAAAACGCATTACACTTTATTTACACGAAAACAGCCTCCTCCCATCGCAGTTTATTGCCCATTGAAAATCGTTTCGGGATAATAGCTTGGAGCATTGAACATGCGCGGGAATCCATTGCCATCCAGTTGGCCCACGGGCAGCACCGACATGATGTCCCTAAAATCAAACAATTAGTTTTTTAAATAAATTATATAACTTATCCGATAGAATATAGAGTTATAATAAATTAAAATATATTTTAGTTTTAGGAAGTGGGACTATCTATGGCATCTCCCTTACTATGAGTCCCTTAAAGTTACCTTAACAATTATCAAAGTAAGTGAAGCATGACTCCATTTTTTAAGATCGCTGTGCGATTTCCAAATGGTTCTAGTCATGGAAGTGCGACTGTGAGTTTTCGAGCAGCTAAAAAGAACACATTTACTCCACTTGTGAGCTCGGGTGTGGTATGTGCTGCAATTTGACGCCCTGGAGAGGCGATGCGATCAAACAGCGGGATGCGGACGGAGGAGGAGGATGGGAATGGTGAGGAGGATGAGGGGCACATGCTACACGCATGCGCTGCGTTAGGAGTCGGGCACGTCCCGAGTCCCTGGGCTCTATAAATATGCAGAGAACCGTGCAAGGAGCCGGCCGAAATTGGACATAAAACACGCTCAAGTGGGCGGCCTGGAGGCACAAGTGCCGCACGGAACGGTCACTTACAAACGATTTTTAATGCCAATTCCAGAACAATTGATTATATTCGTTCGCATTTCGGATTTCGGAGTTCGGTTCTGGGGCGCAACAAGCTCAAGTGTTGAATGAATTGTTTTACGAGTTATGAGGAAGTGGAAATTACCATGCCGCACTAGATTCCTCTCCTAACGAACTTGGTTGGCCCAAGTTCAGGGGAAATGTGAAAAGAAAATCTAACTACACTTCAAATGGTTTTGACTCTTTTCCAAGTTGTTTAGGGAAATTTTAAGAATCTCTAATTACAAAAAATCAATAGTATTATTAGCTCTTTTGATGGATTGACGATTTTGAGTTCTTGAAATAAGGAAAAATACTATTTTGTGTGTTCAAGAAAGGATTTGGGTCATAGTTAGAAGGCTAAGTTATATGGTGGATTTATGGATGCCATTAAATGATATTCTATGACTTCGACTTACGGTCTCTGCTGGGGCGTGCGATCCCGCTGGCGACGATTCTTGAACCAGTTGGAGACCTGGGTGAGTGTGAGGCCGGTCTTCTTGGCCAGCGTCTTCTTCTCGTCGGGCGTGGGATAGCGGTTGGTCAGGTAGCAGTCCTTGAGGGCGTTGCGCGACTTCTCCTTGAAGCAGTAGACCGTCTCCTCGCCATCCCAGATCGTCTTGGGCAGGGGATACTTCTTGCGCAGACGGTACTTGTCCACGGCGCCCAGTGGACGGCCACGCACCTTCTCGGCCTCCTTGTAGTGGGCCTTGAACCAGAGGTTCTGCAGGTCCACGTGGTACTTGATCGAGAAGCAGTGCGTCTCCAGCAGGTTGTACAGCTCGTGGAACTGGCCCAGATTGTAGGCCACCATGGCGCGGGCCCGCAGGACACTCTCGTTGGTCTTGAAGAACTCGCTGGGCGGCAGGCTGCAGAGGAATGTGGTAAGCTTCTCGATGTCGCCCTTCTGCTGCAGTGCCTCGCACATGCACTGGATCTGAAGAAGAAGTTCATAGCACTATATGTCTGAAAAGTCGGGGAGATATGTGAGAAGTATCCTACCTGATCCGTGGAGAACTGCAGCATTTTGGCGTCGATGGGAAAGCTGCTCACTGCGGACATGTTGTGGGCGGCTGTGAGATTGGATATGAGGTGGCCACCACTCCCGGCATTGCCCCCCAATCCGCCGCCACTTCTCTGCAGGCCGCCGCATAGATCCGTCTTCGTGTTCCCGTTGAGATCGCCCAGGTTGCCACTGCTTCCATTCTCGAAGATTATGCTATTCAGGCTGGGATAGTGCGTGGGCGTGGTCGAGGCGGTGGGCGGCGGCGACTTGTCGTAGTCGTTGGTGATGTCCTGGAACCGCCGCTCCAGCAGGTGATCCTTCTCCACGCCCTCGTAGGGTGCGAACTTGTCCAGCTGCAGGACCGTTTTGCATGACAGGTTGCCACGATAACCTGAAGATTGAAAATGGGAAACTTATGTCAAGCAAATATCTTAAATTTGTAATACCAAATGTTATTCAATGATAAAATAATTTAAATAATAATTTAAGCTGTGCACTTTTGAATTGTATAATCTGTTATGTTGCCAAGTAATTCAGTTTCTGGGACATCCAGATGAGCACCAGAAGATTTGCCAAAGAATAAGGTTGTAATGATCACATCTATCTGACACCTTGGATTAGCTATTGGTTCGTTCTTTCCCACGTGCCACTTCAGTGGTGGTCAATGAAAACCCCACCTTCCCCGGGTGCCCCAAGCTCAGAAGTGACTAATCGAATACCCGACTTGACCAAAACGATCGCCGTCTTTCGACACCTCGGACGAAGTGGACAGCCACTGTGGATCATATTGAGCCCGAAAGAGACATCGGCAAATAAATAAATGCGATATGCTTTACACAGCTAAATGTGTGTGGATATGCAGTTGTGAATATGTAAATCTTAATACAATTTAATACAATTTAATTGATGGGCGAACTGCGGTTGCCCTTCAATAGTGTGGAATACCCTTTAGTTTAGAAATAATAAGATAATTTGAAGAAATGCTATATAAAGGATTACTGAAGTATTCGAATTGAAAAGTTTTGTGTTATCAGATTTGAATTTAAAGTATAATACTGAAGCACTTGAAGCAATCAAAAAATTTTTAACAAAACGGTAATCGGTGAGCCGCCTGGACTTTAATAATTATAGAGAATGATTCGCACGATTTAATATTTAACTTCGTATATTAAACTTTATAAGCTGCCTGCCATAACTGCATTACCCACATCATGCACGCCACTCATGCAGTCCTCAAAAATGTGTGCTCCTCAGCAGAATAAAAGTCCCAGGCTTTAATTGTTTATGCAGCGCCTCATTGACGCCTCTGTCCCGAAACTTGATACCCTGGGTCTTCGGTCTCTGGACTATTTGCACCGATAAGACTAGACCTAGTTGGATCCGATGGATGCATATATCTAATAGCGGACTCACCAGCATTTGGCAGGAAGAGCGAGCCGTAGGCCATCGGCGAGCTGAGATTGTCCTGCTGGACAGCCGAGTGATCCGAGGATGTGCCGCCGGAACTCGTCGAGTCCAAATCTCCACCGATGGAGACCGACAGATTGTTGCCATCCAAGTTCTTGTCAAACATGATGCACCACCGATTTACTGAACAAAGTTCAGATAAGTTGTTAACTTTTTTTTAATTAGTTTTTATATTTTTCTCTTTTTGTTTTTATATTTATATTTCAGTTTATCATTTTAGTATCGTTCCACATTGTACATTTTATAGAACTTTAATGTTTTTATACTATTTTACTTTGCACTTTGGTAACTGCTTTAATTGCTTTGAAACTTTCGGCCAATAGAACTATCCTTAAATTGACTTGACTTAAATCACTCGGTTAATCCCAATTTGTGTTGCTTTGACTTGATCAGTTGAATCACTAAACTGCACTTGTCTTAAGATTATTTAGCTATATTTTGTGAACATATCTTATTTTAAACTTGTTGCTGACTCGATATTCTGTTTGTGTGTTATTTAATAATAGGCCAGGAACTTTGAATTTATTTAGTTATTTTCCGGGACCGATTCTTCCCAGCGACTGGACGCGAGCGCTCTTCAAACTCGACTGCAAGCCAGCGAAAACTGCATTCCGAGGGTGTGTTTCGTGCCGTGCCATTCCCTTCGTTCTCCTCGGCCTGCGGAACGAGTGGTCAAGTGAAACGGCAGCCGCTCACTGGCTGCTATACCGCTAGTTTAGGGGTGGTTCCGTTTCCGCTTCCCGTCCGCGGGCGGTGGGCG
This sequence comes from Drosophila simulans, assembly GCF_016746395.2. Taxonomy (NCBI): domain Eukaryota; kingdom Metazoa; phylum Arthropoda; class Insecta; order Diptera; family Drosophilidae; genus Drosophila; species Drosophila simulans. The sequence goes on from NC_052522.2 coordinate 20,444,564, forward strand.
TGGCACTCGGCAGCCATTTTGTCTCGCTGCCTCGAATCTGAGGAGAAACTTCTTTTTTTTGCCATCTATGGGCAGAATGGGTCTTGGATTGGCAAACATCATGACCTCATTAGCAATTTCGAGGGTGTCTGATGATTGCCGTGTGCTGTTTCTCGGAATTTACATCGGGTTTCTGTGATATTGCTTCATTTGCGAGCAGCAACGAGTTCTCCTCGCACAGATGACCTTCTCGAATTGGAACTTTAGATGCCTTAAATTACTAAGATTCGGCTGAAACAGAAATATGTAAAGATGTTTAAAGATTCCATCAATTCTTACTTTTAATGTGGATTAAATCTTAAAATATAATAATCTGTGTGCTGAAATACTATTTACAACAGACTTGTTAGACAACCAAATATGAAGGTATACATTCTAATAATCTTAAATTAAAGCAGTAAAGTAAATAAAAAGAAGCCTTTTTTTTACTTTAAAAGTTTGTTATTTTGTATTGATATGGTTATGAATAATTTCTTCATTTACTTATAATGAAATATAAGCTAAGCACTTTTGGTTATATAATTTTATTAGCATTAAAAGAAATAAACAACAAACAAAATTTGTTAAGGTCCAAGCCAATAAAACTTGCAAATAGTATCGTATTGTTTATTATATTGTTTTGATATGTTCATGAATAATGTATATTTATTTACCATGAAATATAAGCTGAGCATTGGTTATTATTCTTAATTAGCAAATAAAGACATAAATAATTGACAAAAATGTCCAGCTCTAGACTTGAATTTGTCTATGTATGCATATATGTATGTACTTACATAGGTATAAAGTCAGACGCGATGCAATTTGATGCTCGACTGAGGCTGAGTTTGGGAAAAATTCCTTGGGCTGCGCATCCAAGGCGATCAAATTTCAATTACAAAGCGCTGCTCTCGACTGCATTCGGCGCAAAATGGTGTGATGAAATAAAATGAAATAAAGTGACATGACAAAGGTGACAATCCACAAAAAGGCCAAACAATTGCGTTGCCCCCGGGAACAGGAGCAGCGAAAGCAGCAGGAGCAGGAATAGAAACAGGAGCACTCCTCGGTTCCGATTGTTGTCGGGTGGGAATTCATTAGCACCAAAAACCGTGAGGGTTGACGATTTCGTCACACTCGCAGTCCCAAAAACCCAGATTTGTCACACCGCACATCATCAGCACTCCCCTCGAACAATACTCCAGCTTCCTATCCCTTCTGTTTTCATCGCAGGATCACACAGGTGTCGAGCGTGATGGCGGATTAGGTCCACTTACTCGGGGATTACTTAATTTCATGTGTCCTTGCCGTCGCCAGATTCGAAACAGTTTGTTTAATATGTTGTTATATCCTCAAAGTGCTTTATTGACATTTGAAAAAATATTCAGCTGATTACAATGTTGCATTTGAAATAAACAACTAATGTTAGGCAAGTTTAAAATTGATTTATTTATGCACATATATGTATGTATCTACATCTTTTTGTTTAACCTCTCCCTTGTTAAAAATCAGCTATTTAAAATGTTGCTAAGCAACTCCCCTTTGCGAAGGTGTGCCCTTTAATTGACCGCAGTGAAAGGATTGTAATCCCATCCGCGCTAATTCCATTATCAAATCACGTGTCAGGACTTAGGCAAAACAAAATAAGCTTTATTTTATATACTTTATGTTTCCAAAGCCCTTTTGGTTCCCACACTATCGGGTTTAGCTGAGCCAAGCTGAATTTTTCACTCGCTCGCCTGGTGTCTGTTTCAAAAATAATGCAAGCGCACAAAAGGCATTCAAAAGTATTACAAGTTTGGGCGAAAAATAATAGAAAACTTGGGACTAGAAGTATACAAATTGGTAAAAAACAGGGCTTGGATAAAAAATTAGAGTAAAGAAAATTCCAATTAAAAATCATATGTTAATGGATGAGTAAGGGTAAAGGTATATATCTATCATCTTCAAAAATTTGATAACACTGGCGAACATTTGTATAAATTGTTTATTACCCATCTGAAATCTTGGTAATCCACATTTCCTTCAACCACAACTACTTCCTGGCTTTCCTGGCTAATACTTTTTAAGTAGCTCCTCACATTTCACCTCAGTTCCCACTTTTGCATCATGCAGCATTATAATACCCCTAGATACCCGGAATTTCCGAGCACTTTGCGATAATCTGCGACTATTACTCAATTTTCCATTGCTCCTCTCAAATCGTTGTGTTCACCAGTAACTTCTTGCATAACCATTTGTGGCTGGCCAGCCCATCGTTTGCAATAGTTTTTCAATGGACTTCCATTGTAGCCCATTGTTTGCCCCGTCGACGCTCAACAAATTGCTTAACTTCTCGCAAAAAGAGACAGGACGCTCCAGGATATTTAGCAAACGTCATCGTCCTGCGGCAGGAGAAGGGAAAAACTGCCCGGTTAATCCCAAAATTCCAGATTCAGACCAGAAAATAGAGCAGAAACAGCTTACCATCTGTAATCCCGAAACGGGCAACAATGCAAGGTGTCACCTTGTCGCTATCCTGTCTGCTCCCATTCACTCGCAGGATCTCTTTATCCTGTCGATCACCCAATAATGGGCATTGTGTGGGAGTTTCGTCTGGCGATGCCAAATGATTTTCGCACCTTTAGCTGGAAAATATTTTGGGCATTACGCGCTGCACACAAAAGGTGTTTATAGACACATTGCAGGGCAATCCAATTAATACGATTTGGAAACTAAGCAAACCCAGTGTAATTAATAAAATAAAATATTAGAAACAAAATAATCAAAATAATACAAAAACTTGTTGATACTCATTCGTGATATCTTTAACTTTTAGAAGTCATGCCTTTCTAGGTCGAAAATACTTTGATGTTTTATTTTTGGGGACAGAAATCACGAGACACTCAAATTAATCAGAACAAGCAGGAAAACAGTTCCCATTTTCCCCGCCACTTAGTAACGCAAATCAATCAGTCGCGACTTTCCTTCGGTAATTTCGAACATATGCTGGGATTCTCGATTCCCGAGCACCCAAACAATTTCCACGGCTAATTGGGTAGGCGAGTTCCATGGGTCCAGTGCACTTTCCCATTGAGAACTCGGAAGGGGGTGTAAGACGATCCTTAGTTGGCAACCAGCTCATTGTTCTCATCAAGGAAAGCTCGCTGGTGTTTCCTTTCTCAACTCGACCGCTAAACAACAAAACTACAACTTTTCCACCTAATACTCTTCAGCTATTTGTATACCTGCCCAGATTTGAATATGATAATTGATTGCCGTTTACCTTCTCGATAGGAATTCTGTTGAAAGTCGGAAACCCGAGCAGATTGGCAACTGATTTCCATCATTCTAGCTGATCTAGATCAGTTTTGTCTATTTGCTCTTTCTAAATTTGGTATGCAGAGTTCTTGGGAAATTTTGGCCAAAAATGAATGAATTGGAAGGAAGAAACTTGATAAAATCAGAGCACCATTCATAAATTGGATTTCCAAGTACCAGACGGATGTTTCTCACCATTACAAAGGGAAAAAATGTTCAAAGATATTATTATTACTCACTATATATTATTTATATTCAAGTTCTATATTATTTATGCCCAGCTTTAAACGGAATTTTAATTTCTCTTGTGTATCGTTGTTTTCTAACGACTTTATTAAGCGAAAATTGTAAACTAATTATGCGCTGCGAAATGAAATTCCCGCGGGACACAATTAGTGCGTGTTTTTTATTTTTTATTTCGGACATATGCTTTCCCCGGCCGCAAAATGAGCAAATAAATCATAAATGTTTCATTCAACGTAATTGAGCCCGAACTTACCCCTAAGTTCTCCTTCTCCGAGGGGCAGGGGTGGGTCACCATGCCTACACTTCTGTGAAACGAGAAAAACAATGTAATCCGAGAAGGTTTTTAGGAATGTGCGTAATATTGTGTGCGGGTTGCGAGGAGAAGGGGAATTTGGTGGAAGAACTTCTTCAGTTTTAGGGGTTGTAATGGCTCCGCCCCCGGGAACAAGTGGAAGCGAAACAAGCGACGAAACAAATGGAAATGTAAATGAAACTTATTCAATAGGGGAATCCTTTTAAATTTATACTTTATACGAATATTGATTATATACGTATATAAATTTATTTAATAATATTAATACCTGATACTTATAGTACTATATACTATTATATATATATTATATTATATATAATTTATATTTTATATTATATTATATTATATTACATTTATACAAGAAGTTGTAAATTTCTGTCTTTAATTTAATATAAGTAGACATTATATAAAGTTGGTACTTATTTTTAATATAGCAAGAAAAACACTTCGAAAACGAACAATAACAATTTAACAGCGAAAACGAAACGAAACTCAAACCTCCTTGGCCAGCTTATGGACCTGGCGATAGTTGACGTCCACCAATCGGATACTGCCGCCCACCGTGGCCAGCGGTTTCATCAAGTTGTTCAGGGTGGTGGCCACCGGATCGAGGATGTCCCTGGCGGAGCACAGTACATTGTATAGGAAAATCAGCGGCGGCTGCAGGTAGCCGTTGAAGAGCATGGTCAGGAGGGGCTTGACCAAGTAGTCGGAGGTCATGTGGAGCAGTCCAACGATCAGGGTGTTCACCAGGGAGTAGAGGACAAATCGGTAGCTCTGCAGGATGAAGGCCACCACGAAGGCCACGGCGATGTGCAGCAATCCAAAGAGCTCCGCCCAGAAGTGGGTGGCATAGGTGGTGGCGCGGTCGGCCAGGACAATCGCATTGATCTTCGGATGCGAGTCCGTCGTGCTCAGATAGTCGGCGCAGCCGTGCTCGAAGGGATAGATGCCGATGCAGGTGTGCCGGTTGGCCTCCTTGCGATTCCACTGCGGCTCCGGCAGATCGTCGATGATGGAATTCTGGCTCTGCGGCTGGCACTTGCACATCTTGTCCAGCGACTCCAGCAAACGGGTCAGAAAGCCACCGTTCTGCTTCTGCTTCTGCGCCTGCGATGCCTTGTGGAACTTTGTGGCACGACCCTTCACCTTGGGCGCAGTTCTCGTTGGGACGCGCACTCGGGGACGCCGCTTGGAGTAACGCTGGAACTCGATCCTTTGTGGCTTGTTCTTGCTCAGGCTAAGCAGACTCTTCTCCGGCTCGGCGTGCATCTCGTACAGAGTGTGTGGTGAGCTCCCCGAATCCGTGGACGCGGTCATCTCCCCTTGCGCCACATCCTTGAACATGTTGTACTGCGCCTGACTGTGCTGATATGCGTCGGAATCGGTGGAGGAGTTCAGCCGTGGGAAGATCCTCTTCAGGGGAGACTGCAGCTTGGCCGTCACCCCCACGTGGTTCACCTTGATCAGGTTCGACTTGGAGGTGGCGCAGTGGGGATCGGTTGACTCTGACATAGTGAGTTTTTGTTCTAAACTAATAACGTGCTGCTTCAAAGCCAACTGACGTCTTTTCCGATCATATGATCTAAATTCAAGTTTAGCGTACCGAAAAGTCAACTTATTAGCTTTTTACCACAGAAAAGGACATGTACTTTTTGGCCTAGAGACAAGAATATATAATTTAATTTAAAAATGTATTATTATTATTTGTTTTTGTCCGTGCTATAATACGTTTCATTTCCGGTTTGCGCCACCACTACGTTTGCTGGTATGTTTCGGTATATTCCCGGTAGATGGTGTACCCAACAGTAGTTTCCTTTACCGGGCCGCAAACGGTCACACTCGTCCACACTAAGCAGATTTGGAGAAAAAAACAACTGTAATTAGGAGCCATAATTAATTCATTTCGAATCGCACACGCTTTTCAGTTTAGCTAGCCGAAAGTACAGAATGTTCGCCTCCGCCTGGCGCAGCGTGGCCACCTCCGTGGAGACCCAGTTGACGGCCACCTACTTCCGAGGTTCGTCCAGCAATCCGAAATTGCTCCTGCGTTCCTGGCGGACGATTCCTCGAGCGGATGCCCCTGGTTTCGGAGCGATTCGGCGGCGTTTTCTGGCTGTGCCCGTCATCTGTCCAAGTCTCGTCAAGCGTAATCTATCCGTACATACGTGTTTAATCTAATCTCTGCCTGCGCTGCACTTCCATTTCCCAGTATCTACGCTTTTTGTGCGTCCGTAGCTAGTCAGTCTGTTTATCTGTTGGCCATCTATGTAGCTAAATGTGAAACCATCGCTTCGTTTCAGTGCAAAAACTACGCAAAGTCGGCTTCAGAGGCATGCACAGCACATTGGAGGACGTGCAGCTGGAGGGCATGGAGATCAAGATCCTGCCGGCCCTGCAGGACAACTACATGTATTTGATTGTGGACACGAAGACGCGCGAGGCGGCAGTGGTGGATCCCGTGGAGCCGGAGCTGGTCATCAAGACGGTGCAGGAGCAGCAGCTGACCCTCAGCAAGGTGCTGACCACGCACCATCACTGGGACCACGCCGGCGGCAATGAGAAGCTGCTCAAGCTGTGGCAGAAGGAGCTGGACGTGTATGGCGGCGATGACCGCATCGGGGCCTTGAACAAAAAGGTTCAGCAGGACGACACCTTCACCATTGGCGGCCTGCATGTCAAGTGCTTGTCCACGCCGTGCCACACCACCGGCCACATATGCTACCACGTCACCGCGCAGGATGGCAGCGGAGAGGGAGCCGTCTTCACCGGCGACACCCTCTTCCAGGGCGGATGCGGCCGCTTCTTCGAGGGCACTCCCGAGGAAATGTACGAGGCGCTGTGCACAAAGCTCTCCGCCTTGCCGGACGCCACAAAGGTGTTCTGTGGCCACGAGTACACGCTGCAGAACATGAGCTTCGCCCGTCACGTCGAGCCCGACAACGAGGTCATCCAGCAGAGGATCGAGTGGGCCAAGCATCGGCGCGCCTCCCAGGATCCCACAGTGCCCTCGACCATTGGCGAGGAGAAGTCCTGGAACCCCTTCATGCGCGTCCATGAGGCCACCGTGCAGAAGCACGCCGGCGGAGCCACCGATCCCGTCGTCACCATGGGCAAGCTGCGCAAGGAAAAGGACACCTTTAAGGCCTGATCTATTTGCTCGAAATTTTCGAAACTTGTGATTTAATATTGGATTTTAATGGTTAATAAAATTAACGCTGTGTGTGGAGTGCAGACAATGGCTTTTTAATAATTCGCAATTTTTCGCAAGTTTTTCTCAAATTATCCGAAATTGTCGTGACGAATTTTAGATTAAAATATTTTTCGTTTTATTGAAAAATTATTAATATTAATTATTTAGTTTTATTTAAAAGAATTTATTTTTGTTATTCTGGTCTAGCAATACTCTAGTGAAGAAAGTACTCGGATTTATATCGTTGATTCCAACTTTATTCATAGAAGCAATGAATTGAACATTTTGTAAATCCAAAGATTTTATTAAATTTCGTAAAATTTGAATCCCAACGGTTTTGGTTAGGCGTTAGTGCTTTTTGGGCACATCAAAAATACCTTTGGTATTTCTAGCGACTTACCGCCAACGATCTGGCAACGCCGCCTGCCATTAACACAAAAATCGCGGCGTCTGTCCAATGGGATTTTGAAATAAAAACAAGTTAACAGCACGGCGCGATGAACGCAAACAAACGCAGAAGTTCGGTGAGTTCTTCGAAAACTAATTGATTGAGAAGCGCTCATGGTAGCTATATTACTTCTTGCAGCTGCGCAAGGCGCCGACCAAGGAAGATGAGACGAACACAACAACGTCCGCGATCAAACAACAAATCAAGCGACGCATCAGTTTCAGTGGCAAGAAGTCCGTGAGGTACGTACAGTAAATACATGCGATGTACAACACTCACCCGCCCTCCACACAGGGAATTCGTGAACACCAAGGAGACCAACAACTGGGACGACTCGTACGAGGTGTCGGAACACCATGCTGAGGACAGCTCGGGATCGAAGTGCTGCAGCACTGGTTCAGCATCAGTGGCGAGGGTTGCCGAACATGCCGACAAGGAGAACATTCCGCTGCCCAGCCACTGCGAGCGTGGGCATGTCGATCTGTCCGTGAATCTGCATGCCAGCGTGGATTTCACCCTCCTGCCCTGCGAAATGATGGACAAATCAAGGAAAACATCCTCAACCTCCGCTGTGTCCTTTTGCGTATCCTCTGAGGAGCGAAAACTGTTGCAAAGCAGTCTCAGTGACCGCCAGTTGGTAGACAAGACCATGGATCTGATGTCCGGATCTCTCGTAAACCGGCACCAAATCGCGTCGAGCGTTTGTGAGGAATCCTCCATCAAAGTGGCAAGCAACGAACGGGAGAAGGTGGTATTCACGCCAGCTGTCAAGGCTGTGAGTGACTCCTTCATGGACATCACGCCATTGGGATTTACTGATCCCACTCCTGCTGCTCCTGCTCCAGCTCCAGTTGTAACTCTATATCCTCCAACTCAACAAAGTTTAATGGAGCTGGAAGAGGACAGCATTGTGAGGGAGATGCGTGAATCTACCAAAAACCAGACCAAAACTCCGGCGCAGAAATCGCTTTTCATGGACATGGGGGAGACCAAGAATAAAACCCAACAGGGAGCTGGAGGTGTATCCTTCCCATTAGATGGTTAGTATTATCTCAGTTAAATCCCTTCCTTAAAGTTTCTAATCACCAAGCTTTCGGTTCTGCCACTTTATTTTGCAGTTCCCAATGACCGAGATCGTTCGCCATCAAACTCCTTTGAGAGCCTTAATAGCACCATGAACTTTACGAGAGATGAGTCCATGCTGATACCATTCGACATGATTTCGGGGAAAAACATAAGCAAGAAACTCAATTTCCGTCAACTCAACGAAGACCTGGAGGCGGGTAAGATCCAGATATTTCCGAATGGGCCAAAAACGCCTACCACAGATCGTAAGGCCAAGAAAAATCGATTTTGGTCTGGCCTGGAAGAGGAGGGCACGGATGACAATAGTCCAAAGAAGGATATAAGAAGCATAGTACCACGGGGAACGTTAAATTTCAGTGAGAACATGACCTTGACGCCTACGAAAACAAGTCCAGTTCGCAAAGAGAAACTGAAGGCGAAGGATGAGAAGCAGAAGTATCGACTATCCCAGGCGGATGAGATGATGCTTGACAATACAAACTTCTTGGCCCATGCCAGACTAGGCGACGAAACGCAGTCGAGAAATACGTCGAAGAACTCGACGAGAAGGGAGACAACTTGCGAAACCTCGGAACTGAATTTGGAATATCCTACGATAAGTCAGGACTTTCAACCCATTCCGAGTTCCAAGCCTCGTAAAACTGATTTTATAGCTGAGGAAATGCAGCTGAGCCAGACAGATTACCCTGCCATTCCTGCATTGCAAACTGCTCCCACGCGACGTACCTTGCATCTCAATGAATCCATGGATCATGAAGCAACGAAGTCCACGTACGTTAGGAAGGAGATTTCGGTAACCACGCAGGAGACAATCTATGAAAAATCCACAACCAACGAGCAGAACAGCAACCAAAATCGCACCACATGGGGCTGCACTAAAACCAAGCGCAGGGAGACGCTTTTGATGCAGGAAAGCATGGAGGAGGACATCATTAGTCCTCTCAAGGACTTACAATTAAAGCCAAACGCTGCTCCTGGGAATACAGGGCAATCCAAAGCAGAACCACTGGAGGAACTGGACATAAACCAAAGTAATATGATACCTACTAAAAATATTGCCCCTAGAGAACAACTTAAATCAAGGAAAACGCTGCTATTAGAGGAACCCATGGAAGAGGAAATGAGCAGTAACATTGGTTACCATTCCAAAAGAAAGACTCTCCACTTAGCGGAACCTCTGGTTGAGGAGGGGGAGGATGTCATTTCGGAGAAGCACATACCAATGAAAGGAGTCGCGCATCAAGAAAGCAAATCCAAGGGTAGGCAAACTCTTCTGTTAGCAGAGCCCATGGAGGAGGAAATATTTTACAATACGAAAGATCCACAGGAATGTGATTTGAAAAGAAACAAGACTGGACCTCTGGAATACAGTCAATTAAACCAGGGGAAGAGTATTACTTCGCAAAGCAGACCCAAAGCTAGGCAAACCATCCTGGTCGAAGAACCCATGGAGGAGGACACGGACTGTAACAATAAAGATAATACTGCCAAACCTAGAGAGGACCACATAAACAAGGTAGCCAAACCCAGACAAACACTCCTTATGTCAGAACCTTTAGAGGAGGATATGTGTCTTCCACCGCCAAAGAATAAGTCAATAGTGACACATAAAACAATAGATAGATCAACCGAGCAGCAGCGATCAAAATCGAGGCACACACTAATATTATCCGAACCTATTGAAGAGGAACATATTCAGCAGGATTTGCCAGCTGGAAAGGAGTATAATTCGGCTAGACAGCAAAGATTCAAGCCAAGGCAAACGCTCATCATGGCAGAACCCATTGAAGAAGATGTTGGAGAGACGCAACGTAAATCACATGCGAATAGGGCGCAAACTAACATAACAGGTTCGTCAACTTCCAGACCAAGGCACACTCTTCTGATGTCCGAACCAATTGAAGAAGAACTAACTAACGAAGATAAAAGCACGAATGCCAGAACACTAAAATCGAGGCGAACCATTCTGATGGCGGAACCGATAGAGGAAGAGGGCAATATGTCTATCGCTAAAAAAATAGGTCAATTTCCTAAAGAATCTTCTGAAGAAGTGGTATTTCAAACCTCCAAACCTCGTCAAACTCTGCTGATAGCCGAGCCTATAGAGGAAGATGTCTTCAATCAGTCAAATGGTCAGCCCAAGCCACACTCTGTATCTAAGGATAACTTCACTAGAAAGACCTCAAGACGCCACACGCTTATTAATGCCGAACCCATTGAAGAGGATTTGGATGTTCGTAAACCGCTGGAAAATTCAAAGGAGTCATCTTTGACCGCCAGAATTATTCAGTCATTCGCCGAGCCCATTGAAAGTGCCCTATTTTCAATTACTGATCAAAAAGCTAAACAGCAATTTTCCGAATCGGTTCAAACTCTTCCCAAGGAACCCCTAAACCATCTCCACCAGAAGCCTCGGAATACCCTTACCTCGCATGAAACTATTCAGGAGGATTTAGAAGTCGAAAAGGAAAACTCATCAGTTAGGCCTATGAGATCTAGGTGCAGAAAGACCCTAATCATGGCTGAGCCCATCGAAGAAGATGTTAATAGCCACAATATGACCAAACAAAATAGGATCTGTGACTCTTTAAATGGTCAACAGTCCGGTGGATATATGGCTGCCAAAACAAGACAATCCGTGCATATACCGGTACCCATTGAGGAGGATCTTATTCCGGGCCAACAGCATAGAGAATTCAAAGCGGCGGTGAAGGGCATAACTACACTGCTTTCGACTGAGTCCATAGAAGAAGATGTACCCGCGCAACATACTCGAATTTCTAAAAATAAACCAATGGGCTCGAAGGTTACGGCGGAGCCCATCACCGAGGATTTGGATTCCAAAAGACCAGAGATTTCACAATCCGCGGAAGCGTCTTTACCCCAAAGGAGCCAGTTTCCTGATGTTCCGTCATCCAGAAGACATACACTACTTTTATCGGAACCCATGGAAGAGGATGATGTGGGTATTTTCGAACATATCTACCCCACAAGAGACACACAAATTTCCGAAAAATTAGAAAAACCAGAAGGACCCGTTCATTCGCCCAACAATTCTGTGGACAACGAAGAGGTAGGCACTTCTCCCAGTGCCATGGCCCAGCAATCCATGGCAATGTCCGAATCAATGGACTTCCAAAGCCCGCAGTTCAGGCCGAGGGGTCCGGACTTTAATGCAATCACGCCGGGAATGTCCTTGACTGAATTTGTGGATCAGGAAGAGATGTGCAAGACCCCGATTCACAAGAAAGTTCTCCTGACTTCCCATCGGAAAAAATTGTCCATGTACCAACCAGTGCCGATAGACCTTGAGGCAGATGCCTCCGGCTTTGGAACTCCAAAAAATCACGTCCAGCTAAAGCGTCTACCCACGCACCTCACGCCCAACCTTCCGGAGTCCAAGAAACGACACACGCATCTGTTTACGAATAGCAACATGGACATCGAAATGGAGGAGGATCAGGAAGGTGCTTGGGGGACGAAAAGTATTCAAATGCACACAGGGACAAGTAAATCACGCAGGACCTACACGGTAGAGCAGTTGGACGCGTCGGTGCAGCCAGTAAGGGACTACAATCCTGTAGTGACTGAGCTGAACAAACAGGGCGGTATTAATGTGCTGGAGCTGCCACGAAAATCGGCCTATAACATGGATCTAGAGGAGAAACCCATCAGTATCTCCGATGTAAACAATTACTTCCAGGGGCAAAAGGAGGAGGAGCGCCAGTCTAGCGAAAGACAGAGCGGTAGCTCCAACGATAGAACCTTCAAGAGCTACGCAGCAACTAACTCAAAATTCATCAATCTGACCGGGAACACAACCATCTTTGCAGCCGCAGAAGATTTGGGTGGTGAGGGGAATGACCAGCCCCACCAGATAGACAACGAGCACCTAAGTCTGGTTTCCACGCTGGCGGAGGAAACAGACGATGACGGCGACGAGGAGGAGGAAGAGCAGGAGCAGGAGCAAGAGCAGCATCTCTTACAACCTGAAATCTGCGAGGCTCAGCTGAATTCAATGATAAAAGCTGGCAGCGAAGGCTCCTGCAAAAAGTGCAGGAATTGCAATCATACTTTGAGCGAAACGAGGCTAAGTAGCGATTCATTTGTCCTACCACCTCGCAAATTGTGGGACTTTTCAAGGCTACAGCAACGGTTGCGCAAGATAAGGCAGAAGCCGTCGTGGAAGGAAGTGAACACTTACTGGGAGATCGAGGAGGAGGCTAGGCTGTCCAGGAACCAGGACTCCGACGATTCAATGGACCAGACCAAGGTGGAGGAGGAGGCCACCAAGTGGAACAAAGCGGCGCTTCTTGAAATGTGCAGGCTGTGAGTACCGAATATACTTGGAATTTTGAATCATTTCTTCAACATTTACTATTTCCCCAACAGACGAACAGAAGACAATGCCATAGCGAAGCCCCCGGAATCTTTCTTTTCGAGACTCAAACGTTTGCTGGCCGAACAGCAGCCCAACTGGATCTTCGACTACCAGCGTAAAGTGTCCCAGCAAATGATATTTTACAACCGACAGCTGACCACGATCCGAATCGTGGTGAACTACCAAATCGAAGACTTGGTGGACGAGTCCACCATTAGCGTGTGTTCCATTGAACTAGACAATGAGGTGCCCACTCCCAAGGACCAATGGTCATCGCGTGAACACTTTTTAAACTTCCACCTAAGTCTCCACCTGCCGCTGAATCTTGGCGACGAGATCGGGGGCAGTGATGAGACGGCTTTCTTGAAATTTCTCAACAGCATTGATCGCAGAATTGCAGAGGTCAAGCAAAAGTTACACAAAGTTTTAGCACTTCTATCGCAGAAGAGAGCGAGGCTAACAAGGTAAGGCCTTCTCCAAGTTGTATTTCAATACATTACTAATTTAAGTGTTCCCTTCTTAGAGAAGCAAATCGAACGATTGTCAGAAAGATAGTGCGAAAGTGCATCGATCAGGAACCCATCGTGCGTCTCGAGAAGATAAGTTTCCTAATTGAAATTGGCAATATTGAGGACGTTTCCTTCACGGATATCCTACGCCCCGAACTGCATCTCTTCAATGAAAACATTCAGTATCTGCCCAAGGGAATTCCTTTCCTGGAAGCCTTTCTCACCGATCCCGAGCAGTACCTTAGAAAATAAATGCGTATGTTAGACTACCTTTTAAATTGTTTTAAATTAAAATAAATGCATTCGTCTGCGTTTTTTAACGAATCAACATTGACAGTGTAAATGGGCAAAGTGGATTTCCGTTGAATGAAATAAAACAAATAAAGAGCAAGGAAGGATTTTGTTTGAATTTAAGTTTACTCGCTTCTCGTACTCGTTTACAATAATTAAAATAATAATAAAACTTAAAAGTAATTTAGTTTCCTCTTGCGTGGCTGCTGAAAATTCGTTTCGTTCATCCGGATCACTTGGAAGCTGGAACTAGTTGAGTGCGTGTTTGCTTGCATTTGCTTTGTTTATGTTTATTTCACGAAGACAACACAGACATATTAAGATCCAAAATATATATATGTTTTATATATATATATATATTTATATATATATGTATGTTATGTATTTAGGGTTTGTGTTTTGAGTGGTTCCGTGGCCTTCTGCCCGCTGGCCCCCCAGCCACATGGAGATGGATGCGTGTGAGTATGTGTGGTGTTCCTTGTTTTGTGTGAGTGTGTGTGACGTCATTCGAGGGTGGAAAGTGGAGGAGTGTGTGACCTCCGGCTTAGACGCGAGACAACTGCTGCAGCAGATTGCACGGCCAGAACGCCTCGATGCGCTCCTTGAGCAGCTGAAACGGATACGATATCCAGGTAAGTACGGTCTGTGCCAAATGACCCATGGGCTCCGGATACTGGTGGGTGGCCAAGGCCAGCAGGGCGGTAATGGAGCACAGTCCCGCCGTGAACAGGATGAAGAAGGGCAGCTCCTTCTTGGGATAAACAGACACCTCGTGGAACGCCGGCAGCAGTTCGCGATCCGCGCACTCTGTGCACGTTGGATATGGATAGAAGAGGTGGCCGCGCTCCAGCGGATACGGCAGCATGCGAAACGTGCCCTCCCAGGTGCAGTGCAGCAGATTCAGGGCGCCCTCCACCTGCTTCCAGTGCTTCAGATGGAAGAACGCGTAGGCCAGTGCCTCCGAATCGCCGCGCTTCAAAATGTGCTCTGGCGGTAGAATAAGTCGCTTTGTCTCCAGCAGATACTTGGGCACATGCGGATTGAACTCCACCGCCCGATGAATGGCCTCAACGGCGCTCATTTCTGCTGGACTTAGACCTCGCTTGGATGCTATGTCTGGCGAAAACTTATCGGCCACGGCGCGCGCCTTCAGCAGAGCAGCTGTATAGCAGATAGTCGCCGATTTCGGCAGCGAGATGTCATCGTACTTGGCCAGAATGGCATGGCAATCGGCGTAGGCCTGCATCTCCAGAAGCGTTTCGATTAGATTCTCGTGGATGTTCAGTACGCTCATGATCGAGGGTATCTCCTTGGTGAGATCGCGAAACATCTTAGCCGCCTCCTTCAGCTTGCCCAGTTTGCGGGCGCACATGGCAAGCCTGCGCTTGATGTAGATCAGCACATTGGTGTCGCGCCGATGCATGCCATCCGCAATGGCGCCCTGATGTTGGGTGGCCTGCGACTTGCGGTAGTTGATCTCGGCGACCTTTAGGGCCGTCTTCAGGATCTTCTCCGCCTCCATAATGGTCATGGCTTCCTCCTCGGCCAGCAGTATATAGGCAGGCGCACATTCCGCATTGATTTCCAGAGCACTGTGAGCGGACTTGATGCGCTGCATGGGATTGCGTTCGCGCCAGGCCGTCTGCATGATCTCATACTCCTCCTTGCGGGCATCGCCTTCGCAGGTGAAAAATGTTTGATGATCCTGGGCACTTAAGTTCATGTCGTAGTAGGTCAATGGCTCCTTGCTGGTAGCCCAAAAGAATCTTTGGTACTCGGCGCCGCGAAAGAGATTAAGTGGATTCCGCCAGACCTTACACTCGGGCATTTGGGTGCCCGTACTTGTGGTGGCGCTGCCACTGCCTGATGCCCCTGCTCCTCCAGATCCTCCACCGCCTGCTCCGCCATTGCTGCTGCTGCTGGAGCCACTGCTGCTGCTGCTGCCACTGCCATTGCTGGACTCTGATTGGCCATCACTGCCATTTATCCAGGGGCTAATGTGGTTGATTGAGACTTGCTCTGCGGAACAGGGACAGTAAAACAGAAGCCGAAGTAAGCGGAGGAAGGGGAACCCCACTACTCACCTATAAACGAAGTGCCATACTTCCGGAAATACCACCACTCAAAGATCAGGATCAGGCCCGAGATCAGGCTGGAGGTCCCTGTAAGCGCCACGTAGAACTTGGGCGTCAGAGTGCTGAGAAACATGGACGAATCCCACATCCTGCTGCCTGCTGCCCCCTGCCTGCGAAGTTCTGTATTCGACGCTCGTTTAGCTTTGGCCCCAGCTCCGTCCGGATTTTGCCGCTCGCCGGGATTAGCCTGCGCCTGGGGGTTCGCGGATACTCTGTGCTCTGGCACTGACCACCGCGGAGGGGTTGGATCAATTAACGGTTGCCTTTCTTGGCGCTATCCTTGCGCGAATCCTTGCTGCAGATGAGACTTTTTTCCATCAAGTATTCGAAAGGGGATGAGCGGGGGGTAAATACCAGCGCAATGTGACCGTTCTTCGTCGCCTTCGAAATGCCACTGAATGTAATGGTCACTCTGAAAAGTTCTTGCGAGAAAACCTTTCAACTACATTCAGAAATATTCCACGCATGTAACTAAAATCTATTGCATTGCCAGAATATATCCTCATTTCCCATTGTTATCTATTATTTCTTATATTTGTTTTAATAGCTTGGTACTTATTTTGCTTATCATATTTCGACAGTTATTTCTTACGATCATTCTAGGGCCTTACTCTAATAGCAAATAATAGCAAAAGCGGTAATATATTTTAAAATATTTAAGCGAACTAGCTGGAATCTATTTAATGCTAATTGTGCTTCAAATTTAATAAAAAATGTAACTCTCGAACCATCCACTCTTTCCGATAGTTTCACGCCTATCGATAGACCCACCTGCGCACCACTACAAAAAATGGCCGCTGTGCTGCAAGTGCACTTTTTTTTATAATAGACCAATCCGATCGAAACCAGCACGCGAAGCCCTTAATTTGGAACTCCTGTTGAACGGAAAGCCATCAGTGGGGCAGTGGAATCATGGAGCAGGTGTCGGATACTGCAGTGACAACTCTGGAGTCAACCCAAGCAGAGGAACCACCACTAGGAGTCGAAAAATCGGAGAACCTAGAACCAAAAACGACGGCGTTGGAAACACTCTCAGAAAGTGCGGGTCCCACTGATTTGGAGAATGAGCTGGCCAATCTCAACGGATCTGAAGAGGGTCCCGGCTTGGACGAGCTGAGCACGCTGGAGCGGGAGATAGCTAAGCTGCATAACATTCGACCGCCGGATGCGGCGTCCGAAGCTGCGGATTCCGTCACACCAAGTGGCGGATCAGAAAATGGTGGCTTAGAGCCCCGCCTGGCCCCAGATGAACCTAAATGTCGAACCCCAATAATCGAAAAAGGCAACACTGCCTCAGGCAACGGCCAGTCCAGCGAATCCCCCTTGGAAGAGGTAGATCTCATTGCCCTGCTCAAGGGGACGGATACCAGCCATGACCAGCCAACGGGACAGGAAAAGTGCACCTTGGAGAAGGCTCTTTCCGAGCTTGACGGCGTTGGAGAAGATGGGGATGTAGGTGTTACCATCGAGGGCGAAGGACAGTTCGAAATCATGGAAATTGACGACGACGAGGGAGAGTCATCGAGTCGAAAAGCCAGCCCCAAGGTACCTGCGTCCAAGCCCATCAAAACTAACTCCTTGCCTTCTATTTCCAAGCATAAGCTTTCCCCGGAACAAGCCAGAGCTGTTGCTCTGGAGCAGATGGCCGGTCTAAAGCCAAAGTCGCGTCGTAAGGAGCCGCCTGCGCCGCCTTCTGTGGTCAAGCCAATAGATATTGTCAGCTCGCTGAACGATGACTGGGACGACTACGACTCTGAGGAAGACAAGCCGGCTTCCGCGTTGGTGACAGAAGTGATAACTATGCCTCCAGCACACGTAGTCACTAAGAAGCCACCTCTGCCTGTGAAAAAGTTGTCATCCCCAGTTAAGCACAGCCCGAACTCTGCTATTTTGCTAAACAACAAGATCAGCGGAGTAAAAGTAATGTTAAAGACCGTGAGCCAAAAGCAACTTGCAGCCTCAACAGGGGCAGCAGCGGAAAAACCCAAGCCGACTGTCGTTGTGTCACCTCCCAAGAACACCGAAGAGCATACTACGGGTACAGTAAAGGTGGAATTCATTAAATCATTGTTAACAAACTAAACTTTCAGGGTTCAAGCGCATGCGTGTAATTAAAAGGAAGATAATCTGGGACCCCGATGTACCCGAGACGAAAAAATCATTTGCGCAGTATGCCAACCCAAAGGCAGTATCTCCAGCACCCCCCACACCAAAAACAAATATCAAAAGCATTTCGCCCACTACGACGACTAAGAAGGAGGTGGCGCCCAAAAAACGGTCAGCTACACCTACTGCTCGGTCTACTAAAGCTGGCACGCCGGTCGGAGGAACAGAGCGGGGTCCCTCGCCCGTCAAACGACGGGCGCAAACTCCGAACACAGGTCTAGCCAATGGCGGAACTCAAAAAAAGAAAAAAGTCTCTGAGATCGATCGCCTGATGGGCGACGAGGGAGCTGCCAATATGATTCATGCAGTTGAGCATGAGCAGCGGGAATTGAGTGGTGGTGAGGTGTCCAATAAGCCGCTGATGCGCAAACGAGCCATGACCATAACCGGAAGGGTAAGTACTTCTGCTATAGAAATCCGCTATACCTATTATCGATTATCGAATAATTATGATTTCCAATACAAGAACCAGACAGCACGAGTTGCAGTGGAACCAACACCGCCCAAAAAAGAGTCAGCCCATTCGGCCGCCAAACGAACGCCTGCAGCAGCTGATTCCGTTTTTACTAAGGCCACCGCCAACACATCTGCCCGTAAGCCTCGCGCCTCCGACTCGTGGGACTATGTTTACAAACAGCGCGCCAGCGAGGAATCGATGATCATGCGTCGGCGCTCCAACAGCTCGTACTCCAGCAACGCCTCCGTCAGTCGAAATTCGCTGGACAATAGGCCCGGAGCAGCCAATCTGTCTGATGATGCAGGCGAGGGCTCAGACCCATCATTTAAGTTTGTTAAGCCCGTAAGCAAGTCGAGCCAAAGGGGCGGCGAAGATACCTCCTCGCATACGTTGGCTAACGATATGAAGGCGAACAACGGTAGCGAACTGGTGTGCCTGCACAAGGTTAACAAAGTTGCTCACCTGGTCATCCACACGCAACGAGGAAACTTTGGTCATACGTACAGCACGCAGCTGCTGGAGCAGTTAAACGACACACTGTCCAGTGTTGCCCGCAAAGGCGAGTTCAACACGGTGTTGCTTACCGTCGAGGGTCCACAGTTTTGTCAGGGCATCGATTGCCAAGAACTGATTCAGGGTTCCCTGGAGAAGCGAAAGGATAGTGCCAGTCAACTGGCTGCGGCCCTAAAGTAAGTATTTCGAATGGATCTTTGAGAAAAGGCTTATTAACGAAACCATTACATTTTAGAGGCTATCTACGCACTCTGGCCACATTTCCTAAACCCTTGGTGGCGGGCATTGTTGGCAGCCAAATTAATTTGGGCGTTATGCAGCTTCCCTTTGCTGACTACGTGGTGGCCTCTGATGATTGTAGCTTCGAGACTAACTATGCCAAATTGGGTCAGCTGCCCGAGGGCTTTTCTCTGTGGCATGGTCACCAAAGAGTTTCCAGTGAAGTGGTAAATATTCATAGTCCTCTATTAAGCCTATCTACAGCTCATTCCATGTATCCTTCAGCACTCGCGTTTGTTTCTTCTGGGTGAAAGACTGTTCGCAACGGAACTTTTGGAATCGAATAGTTTCGTTGACAAGATCTGCAAGGCCCGTAATGTCAACGAAGAGGCTCTGGCCATAGCCAAACAGATATCCACTAGCTCTGCGGAGGTAAAAAGTAAAATCGAGTGGTATTATTAGTTAACTAATTTCGAAAATCCCGTAGATGTATCGTACGCTGAAGAAACTCAACCACTCCGCCATCAATGCCACGAAATTCCCGCGTCTGGATGAGGAACTAAAAGTTATAGGCGAGCAATGGGTTACTGCCAATTGCTTGGCCAATTTCAAACGCTATCTTAACGACGTTGATTTCTAGAGCATAGATTTATAGTTTATGTATACCATTTGGGAATGGTAGACATTCATGCATACAAACCATTTAAAGATTAATTGATACTTTTAGTTGAGTCCTTTTAGGAGTTTTATTCTGGACCATGAGACTATCGCCCTAAGAATTTTTGTACTCCTTCCCATAAACACACGTGTAAAATGTTTGATCCTATTGTAAAGTACGAACGCTGTGTAAATTGTAAGAAATTCGGAGGCAGGAGTTATATCCTGTTCTATTATGGTTTGAAAGGTAACTCGTTTAGTTGGAAAGTTTGGGTTGGAAAGTTCGCGAATCAAATTATCGCTTACATGTTTTCAATTCGAAATTTTATTTTCCGTCATCCGAAATCCCCAAATAGTTAACTTTTCAATAAAACAATGAAGTTTAAGATCCCATGCAATATATCTTGTGTTATATGAAAAAATGTTAAGCCTCAAAATGGAATAAAATAAGATGAACAGCTCCCATAAACGGAACTAATCAATTGAAATCTATTTGTCGACTGATTTATTATGGGAGGCTAGAAAAGGTTTTATAATGTACAATGTAATGCATGCAACTAGTTTAAACATTATTTATGATCGACAGCACGCTTCTGCTGGCTAAATGCACTATAACTCAACTCAGTTCCTGATAGCCAACTGAATCCCCATCTAGTTGTCCTTGTGGACCTCGAAGTAGGCGGGTAGCTCTGCTTGGAGGCGCAACAAACGCACGTAGGTCAGCAGTTTCCATTCGCTCAGCGGCTGATCCTCGGGGTGCACGAAGGTGGACATGTATGTGACTAGCTCCTGAGATCCGTCCTGGTCGAGATCTGCGACAAGCATCGAGTGGTCCTGGTTGTTCAGATCCGGTTGGCACACCACCTCCTTGCGGTCGTGGCGGCAAAACTGGACTATGTTGCTTCGCGAGGTGTTCTCGATGTGGGTATCAGCCCCCACGAAAACCACTAGTAGCATGGTTTCTGTAATCATGTTCATTTTGTAGCTTCCGCCGGGAGAGATTCCACTCGATTTGGTCAGGTTCTTATTTGGAGATGGCAGTCCAAATGATTCCCTCTTCTGCTTCACATGCTCGAAGACATCGAACTCCTGGTGAGGCGGTTGAAACTCTTGATCTTTCGGCTCCGTGCTCCTTCTTAGACGTTGGTGCTGCTGTTGTTTCTTTGCCTGAGCCTGAGACTTTTCTTTATCCTTGATAGCATTCATGTTCTTCGTGTGATTGTTGCTGCCACTCTTCTGCACATTGTTGCTGTTACTGCTGGCGGAAGTCTGTTTGGAAGGCTTAACCACCCCATGCCACTTCCAGAACTTCATCACGAAGCCGGACATTTGCGACTTGGTATTCTTGAAGTGCCATTCGGCGGGCTTCATGCCGTACATTCCGCTCGTGATAAAGTTTTCCACCACATGGGGTTTGCCATCGCGGACTTCACTAAGAACAAAGGTAACGTTGCAATCCTCCGGACAGCGTCCTCGGTTCTCCACCACGAGTTCCCGTCCACTTAGAGAATATATGTTCCTCTGGGCATCCAGCTCCCGCCGCTGGCCATGGTTTCTATGCTGCGAGATCTTTGAAGTGCCTAGTCGTTGGCTTACAATGGATTTGTTGGTGATCAGGGCATACAGCTCGGCCAGACTCTTGGAACGCTGCTGCTCTGTGCCATTGGCCCGCTGACAGGTGAAGCTCACGTTGCCCGCCTCAAGCTTCACGTTGCTCAGAGTGTCGCAGTCGTGGATGGTGAAGCCATCACCAATAGGTGCTCCTCTTCTGCCCGACAGCATGCGCAGCACATTGCGAGCCTCTAGTTTTTCTGGAGATTCATGTTTGAGCTGGGCAAGCGATTTAGTGCGCTGTACCAGTGACAAACTGGTCACGAGCAGCAGGTCCAGCACTCCATCTCCATCCAGATCAGGCAGGATGACTGGGAAGTCATAGGCATCCACCTTTTGGGCTGATCGCTCCTTAAACCACCAGAGCCATTCACCAGAGACGGGATGAATGGCTCCAAGTTCGCCATACTCATCCAGTACCAAGCAAGCTGGTTTCCCATTGCCATTTATATCTATGAGGGTGCAGTCCAGGGCCACAGGCTCATCGACCATCTCCACAAACCAAGCCACAGCTCCCGAGGAGCCAATCAAACAGATGATGCCATTACGCCGCTCGTTACCTGGGCGGAATTCCGGGAAAAAGGCATCACCGCGGTACATGAATATCAGGTTGTTCTCCCAGGCTCTTAGACCACCGACCACATTAACTCCTCCCTTAAGTTCCGCTTTTGTGTAATTATTGAACCAGTTGTGGGTCTTTATCCTGTCTCCGACGGCTGGACAGGATCCAGTGCCATCGGGATTACCGCAGGGCACCAGCCACACAAAGGATACGACGGCAAGGAAGCACAGGAGTAGGCTGCCTATGAAACAGCATTTCCTTGCCGGTGACATGGGGGTCCGTTTGGACAAATCCTCGCCGGTCTGATCATGGTCCCCTAAAATGGCTACATTGTCTGCATTCGCATCGAAATCACTGTTGAAGTGGGACAACTCCGAGCCCACTCCACCATTATCGCTCAACATAACGGAACGGAAAGTATTCTGCATATTGGTCGCGTAGCTACTGCCCTCGAGTTGGAACTTCTGGGTACTCCCGGCAGGATTTCGAGTCACAATCCTAGTGGCCGTGGGAGATGCTCTCGTATGTGGTGATTTCAGGGCTAGAGTGTTCGGCGGGATGCGTATTCTTTGGGCTTGGAGCTGCTCCGGCGGACTGGGCTGATGAGCTTGCTTAAGTTTCTGTTGCAATTTTTGTCGATGATTGGCGGCGTTGTGGATCTCAATTTCCTCGTCGGATTCAGAATCGCTCATTGCCTGACTTAGTGGAGCATAGATGCCCTGGTGGCCAGCGGGGGGCAGTAATTCGGAGTGCAGCATTTTGGCTGTCAAAAACAGAGAACAAATCCGGAAAAATCAATACCAGCCGGTCAAAACCAATGGCAAATAGTCCAAAATAGAAGGAAATCCCAAGTAAACCCACCTCCGTTGATTGGCTCAAACACGCTTTGGCATCTAACATCCACATAGCTACTGCTTTTGATCTTTATTGGATTAGGCGAAACATTAATTCCAGCGAACGAAAACACCCTTCGAAAAAGCTCTTCTTTCCGCAATTTAAATTCAGCCGATTGTTATGCACAAAAGCTGTTATCGATAAGCCGTGTTGCGCAAAAGTGAAACCTATCGATATGTGCGTGACTAAATCAGACGCTCACCACTACATGCAGCCCAAAAAAAACAACAACGTTTGACGTGCGTGAAAATTGGTTAAGTTTTTATGAAAAAAACTTAGTTAACTGACTTTTTGACAGCCATCGAGCAATCCATATGCTGCGGGGGAGTGCGGGGCTAAGGGCATTAATCATCAGGACATTGCAAAAAGGTCCGTTAACGTGAATTTTGCCAAGTGAAAACGGGGTTGTGCTGTGTGTGTGGAAAACGGAACAAAACGGTGCCAAAAACGCAAGGAAAAGCTGCGAAAGCGGTGCACAGCAAACGGGTTGATAAAGCAGCAGGCTTAGACAAACGCGGCAGCCCAAGATATAGCCATTTTATCAGTGCTTTTAACCGATTTGCCAGCGAAACAATAACCAACATCCAGTAACCACCCACACAAACATATTGTGTACATAATATATACATTCATACGTACATACGTATATTTTGCGTAGTGCGGCGCTTGAAAGCTGTTTCCCATCACCATATCACCGCCATTCATTGCAAACCCACTCTGGAACCCATCCCATCTCCACCGTACCACATGTCCTACATGATGGCCAAAACGCTGGAGGAGCAGAGCCTGCGGGAGTGCGAACACTACATCCAGACGCATGGGATTCAGCGAGTCCTCAAGGACTGCATCGTCCAGCTGTGCGTCTGCAGGCCCGAGAATCCCGTGCAGTTCCTGCGACAGTACTTTCAGAAACTCGAGAGGGTGAGTCCAAAACTTAAATAATTATTGGTAGATTAAATATAGGTAGAAATTTGATCAGACACATAAAACCTTTATTTCTAAATAGTACAATCGCTTATCGTTGCCTTGAGGATCAATGCTTGGGCCTTCCCGTCTTAGGTACTTGGTTTATCAGATCTGTTTGAGCTCCCTTTACCGCCAATTCAGTTAGCATTCTTTCCCGATTTCTCAATTTCCTGGTTCCCTGGAGGTTCCTCAAGTTCATAGATTCTAGCAACGCCCAATCACATCAGTTGGGAAATTTTGACTGGTTCCTGATCAATAAAAATGGCCGAAAAGTAGTGGGGGTAAGGGTGTGGGATTACATCGAGCACTTGGGCTTGGTCCTCTTGGGCTTAAGACACCTTGGCTTTGCCTTCGGCTTGGCGCACGACCTCTTGGGGCGGGCACATGCCTTCCGGGGTCGGGCGCACTTGGGCTTCGGTTTGGCGCAACCGCGACGTTGCTTCGATGCCCGCGGTTTGGGGCAACTCTTTCGCATCCTGGGCTTGGAACACTTGCTCTCCTTTCTCATAGTGCAGCTATTGGAGCCACCGGCACCGAAGAAAGTGTCTGCGCAGCCACTTATTTCAGCGTGCATTCTGTGCTCGTCATCACTAGAGCGATGAAAACTGCTCACACTGTTCGGCTCTACCAAATCGGGTTCCAGATGAAAAGTGTCCATTGGTTCCTGCGGAAGTGCATTACCATTGCATACATGTACATTTCGTCTGTATTTGACACCTTTAACTTACCGCAGAGTACTGGCATCGATGACGGAATGACATTTCGTTCCATCGGGCTTCAGCTGCCCGTCTTATCTGGTTAATCGAGTAATATTCTCCATAGCGCTTCTTAAAGTCCCTAAAAAAGTTAACAAAGCCTGACGATGAGGCGTAATCACCCCCTGCCTTGTTGATATCTTCTTCAATGTCGATGGAGGCGTCGGAATAATCATATTCAATTGGTTTTCTAGAGTTTTTTACTGATTTTGAAACTGCCACGTCCGGCTTGCTATCCATTTGTTTCAGATTGCTCATTTTGCTACTGATTATTGGGTAAATTCTTGATCGAGAAAAATTTTTACAAACAAATTTGTTACTCAGACTTATACAAAAAAAAAAAAATTTCTATAAAAAACTGTACTCAATTTTATATGAATATTTGAGTTGTTTCTCGTTCAAAGGGATCGTACTAACTGATTGTATGCTGGCTTCTACGTGGGGACATGGAAATTGGATTTGAATGAAGGCTCAATGCTAACTATGATCATGAAAAAGTTCCCAAAAAAATGAAATACTTTTTTTAAACCGAGTGGGCTGTTTTCGCAGTACATTTCCCAGATCGGCGCCATATTTCCATGGTTATTTTTGTATACTAGATTCGTTGTAGGAAAAAGAGTTTTCTTCCTTTAAGGTATATACATTCATGATCAGTATCATTCGAGCTGGCCATATTCGTCCGTCTGTCCCACAAATCGCGCGAAACTTTTGAAAAATGTTTTAATATTCTGTTTGCAATCCGACTAGCTGAGTAACCCATATGTGATAGTCAAGAAACTTGACTGTAGCGTAATTCCTTGTTTTCAAACGAGTACTTCGAAAACAAGAATTGGAAGTTAGCCTAAACAGCTTTGATAGCATTAAATGAACAACTATTTTTACAAAAGCAAAATATCGTATTATAATGTTTACAAAATATGTAAGAAATCCAGAAATTACTTTAGGTGAGGGAAGGTGTTTAAATTATCCTGTGCGACTAGGTTTCTTTCCGGGTTTTCAACCCCTTGGTAAGCAACAAGCGGCAATTTGCTGGCCATTTGGCTGCCGCTTAAACGAAAATCAATACAACTTGCGGTCTATTTTCGAACGCAGTGTTAAAAAAAACTGTCCATAGGCGGATTTCCCAGCACGGATGCTTTATATTCGGCTTCCTGTTTCGGAGAACTGCATTCTCTCCGTTCATTGTGAAGCTTTAAAGTTTATTTTGTGAGGCAGGCTGCAGCAAAAGCTTGCAATGCTGCAATGTAAATAGAGCAGCGCACCTGTGGAGGTCCTTTCCACATCGTCCTGTTCCACCTCTCACTTGCCAAGCGACTTTCCTTACCCCTTTTTCTCCCAACTTTGATTTTGAGTACGCCTGTGTGTGTGCGCCGGACTCTCTGGGGCAAGTTGCCTGTTGAATGCCGGACCCGCTGTCAGTTGGATTAGCATCCTGACGCCGTGCAGAAGCATCCTGCTTCCACCTAGTTCACTCCGCTCGTTTGGTTTTTTTTGTTTGCCTCCGCGCGCCATGGGCAACCAGTTGAGTGTGAACAGCATCCAGGATGCGGTCATCGATCGCTTCCGCTCGGTGGCTTTGACCACCGATGCCAACGGCGCCATGCGCATCCGTTCGTTCTCGGAGGGCGTGGTGGCCACCACCCACCATCATCATCAGCATCAGCAGAATCAGCAGCAGAGTCCCCATTGCAGTGGACGCGGCGGACGCATCCTGCGCGAAAGTAGCATCGATGGCGGGGTGGCCATGTTCGATGCTCTGCTCCGCGATGATCACGAACACCGGCTGAGCCTGGATGCAGTGCATCGCATGCGGCATGTTCGCACCTCCTGCACCACAATTCCCGAGGAGGATGCTGTCAGCGATCGCAGCCTGCAGATTCATCTCTCCACTCTGGCCCGCGAACGTGAGCAGGAACTTGAGCTTGAGCGCCAGCGGGAACGCGAAGTAAGTTGGAAAGTCGAAAAAGTTTCCAATTGCGGAAAACGGTAGGAAATTACTGGGAATTTGTGCTGAAAAGCTTTTGGCGGAAAAAGATTTAAAGTGTGGGAGTGTGCGCATACTAGAAAGCTTTGAATCGTTTGGAATTGGTGTCTTGTTGATTCGATTTGTGACTGCAAATCACGATGTCGTTAGTTCTAACACAAATAAAAACATGCACAGATTTTTACCCTATTCCGGGAGCACCTAATACCCTACTTTGAATATAGAAATCTAATAAAATCTCAGAAAGTATGCTATGTTTAAAGTAATCTTTTATTATTTTGTGCTTCATATCTTGTTCAAATATTTAATATTTTAATGCTATTGCTATATTTAATATTTTTAGCTATGCTATTGCCAACTTTTTTCGAATGTCTGTAAAATTTCGTCTTAACCTTTCAAAATATCTTTTGTATCTAAAGAGACAGAACGAACGAGAATGTTCACATTTTATTTAAACATTCTAAACTTATCTTTTGCCATAAGGCTAATGAAAAGGGTTAGTTTTTGGGATACAGTAGAATATAGTAACTTAAACTTTATTCTAATTTAGAGAAAGTGCAGTTCATAAGGGTATGGCTGCTTACCTGCCTCACGAGCAGCTTTTTGCCAGCAAATGTCGTGTTTGCACTTGAAACTCGAATTCTAACGAAATCAAAGCGCTCCCTTCGCTTTTCCCTCAGCACTTCTGGCCCTTTTCTCCCGTGAAAGCTTTTCCCTTCGCCAGGACTTGCGTCACAAGTGCGAGTGTGTGTGTGCGAGTGGGTGGGCGGGTGTGCGAAAAACTTTACTTTTTGGCCAGTCGTATTTGTATGTATATATTTGTGTATATATAGAACGGTTGCCTTCGCTGTGCGTGTTGGTGAAGGTCATCCTGTCGTCGTCGAGATTGTGTTTGTGTCTGTGGCTGCTAGAGTTTGCTTTCGTCCTTTCGCTTGTCTCAGTCACTTTTTGGCCACCGTCAGTTGCCCATCGTCGTTCCCAATTTTCGTTTCTTTCGCCAATTTAACTGCTCAATTTGCTAGTTACCATTCACCTTTTGCGGTCGTTACTTTTCGACTTTCTTGCCTGATTGATGGCCACGCGAATTCCGCTGCTCCGATCATCGAATTGTCCGGTTTAACGGCCGTGTTAATGCCTCTTTTACGGCTGTCATCGCTCCGTCCGGCGCTGTTTACGCCGGCTTCTGATTAACAGCGGAATCGTGCCAAAAACCAAAAACTACGCCGGACACTTTGTCCCCAGTGTCCGCCGAATTGGGCCATAAAGTAAAGACAAACAACAATCAATTGTGTTGGCCAAACGAGGTTGGAAAAGTGCCAAACCGGAAGTGAAAGGAACTCAACCAGCAAAATGGTGGGTAAAATTCGAAGTGTTAAATGCGGTTAACTTGGTAAATATTTTGGTTTCAATTGGGTTTTTAAAGTTCTGGAAATTTATGATATGAGCTTAAAAATCCTTTATCTTTAACATTCAAGTAATTCTTCTTCCATTCCTTTATTTTTCTATGTTATCCCATTGAAAAGTATACTATTCTCATTTTTAGATATTTATTAGAACTAAAAGTTATTAAGTTATTATCAAGGTATAATTATTATTATTATTAAATCATATAAATGTCTCCTTTAGGAAATACAAATTTGCAAATATTTTTTAAATGAAAATCAAGGAAAACCCTCGTAAAATTCAAATAAGTAAAACGAATCCCAGCTTGTATTCCATTTGTTTGTTTCCTTCCAGAACGCAAAAGCATTTACCATTATGATTTTAAGTGGCTGTTGACTGGTATACAATTCCAATGAAAAATGTCCCCGAAATATGGCCTCGAATTATGCTCTGTTTACTTGATTAAATTGTTATTTTACTAGGGTTTATTTCCTTTTTATGCACTCGCATCGCACAAAACCATTTCTGTGATATTTTTAAGTGGGTCCGATGAAAGTGATTTATGATTAGGATACCGAGGGGATTATGGTGAATACTCTGGATATCGAAATTTGGCACAAAAGCTTTGCTTATTTTGGCACTGCCATCGAAGTTTGTGAATAATTGAGTAGCGGAAAGGTAATATAACCACCAGGAACCTTGCTACCCCTCCCCAATCCTCTGCTGCTCTGGTTTCGCATAAATAAATTATCGTTTATTTAACGCTTGAGTTGGGGGCGGCATTTATCGGGTATCCAAAAGTTGTATGTAAATAATACGAACAAAGAAAGGTATGCTACACGTATAAAGAATACCTTTTGGATTGGGGAAAAGTGGTTGGCCAAACGCGCATCCGTATCTGCCGGATGTGTCGACCTTTTGTGTCAGTATGTGTGTGTGCCGATCCATTAGGCGGCTTATGAGCGCAGCTCCATCCGAGTGTCCATGAATAATTTGGCCAATAAAGAAGGAAAACGCTTCTCAAGCGCAACAGTTTGCAAATTATAAATTTCTCGGTCACCTTTTCTCATTCGTCCTGGCCAAAAACAAACCTGCAAACCTGACGTCACTGGGTAATATTGAAGGGGATTCAGCTGTCAATTTGCTGGATGGCTGCTCGTTTCGGTTTCCCTTGGCAGCTGTGACGACGACGAGTGTGGCGTGTCCTTTTCCGCAGGACATTGGCTGGCCATCAAGTGGGCAGCTGGATAACCCAGAATCGATGGGGGTATAAATACGCCTTTTGTGTGTCCCCAAAAATAATGTTTATGCAGGCCAACGCCGACGAAGGTTTTCCCAGCACAACTGGTGGATTCGTAAAGAGTAAAACAAAAAGTTCACTGAATTGGAAATTTCGCTGAAGCAACTTTCGTGGCGCCGGAGGTTGGGCGGAAAAGCAGGATGCAGCTATGTGGGAAAATTTGATGCGCGAAAAGCACACGCGAGTGCGAGCGAGTAGGATTACTCCTGCGTCAAGTAGGGCGCAAAATTTTAATTAATTCGATTATAAAACGCAGTCACATATACAAACACGAAAACCTGCGGAAAAAAAGGGGCCAGGAAGCGAGCAGACAAAAAGCTTTTCCGCATTTTAGTGCACCCAGTGCCACCCGCATCCTGCTGCTCACATGCAGAATGGTGGAGGAGCCCCAGGTCCAGGTCCATGGAAACTTTGCACGTTGACAAAGTGAATCCAAGTGTGAAGCGATAGAAAGTTATGGCCAATGTTTTGTTTGGCCCGCATTTAATGAGTTCTTGGGTGCTTGGTGCTCTTCAAGGAATTTAAAGTGCCAACGAGCCACAATGACAAAGGGAAAGGGAAAACGAGAGAATTTTAAATGTATCCATTATACATAATTAATTTCTTCAGAGCGAATATTTACGCAAAGTACAGTGACTCTTATTTATGAACATGCACATTCTAAAATTAAAAGGACTGAAAAGGTGGTTAAAATAACTAAAAAGTAAGAGTAAGTTTGTAGTGATATTTACAAAAAACTTGAAAAGGACCTATTTTGCGCTGGAAGTGGGGTATATCCTTATGTGCTAATTAACTGAATATTTCTAATTACAGATACAAGTTGTATATTCAATGTAAAATCTGTGAAATGGGAAATTCCTCACAGAGCTAAGGAACACTCAGTGGGAAATCGAGTGCCACGTAGCGTTGTTCCTAAAAGACATTTTAATTTGTAGGACAGCTAAATAGAAGAATATACATATATTCTGACTCACCCGAGAGATGCAATTTGAAATGACACGAACTGAGAGTAGGAATCGGCTTTCCCAGATGCTGCCAATTGTCGTTGGCATTAGACTCTCTTGAGAGGCTTTTCGCCTCCAGGCGATTCACAAATTGGCATACTTAACCTGTCCCGTGCCACCAGCGTTGCCTCAAGGTTCCGCCCACCGCCCAGAACCACCCACTCGCAATGCAACTGCCACAGTGAGAATCCCAACTAGGCGACTTCGAGGGTTCTCGCGGACACCTTGGACACCTTGGACACCTTGGCCACCTTGAGTTCTCACTAACGAGAGCATTGCATCCATGGCTTCAAGTGACTAAATCTGTGCCCTCGCCTTTGGCCGTTGCGTATACGCCGTGTGTGACTACAGAAATGAACAGGCTCTCATCCACATCATAATTGTTAGTGTAATTATTATTGACAATTTATCAATGTGAGTGCGAGGGAATTTGCATGTTTATGGGCTCGCGAAACTATAAATCGCTGGCGTAACAAATCAAATTTGTTTGCGGCTGCTACCTTGAGCACATAACATTAATATATAAAACCGCCTACAATCTTTTGGATTTCTCTTTGTTTTCCACTTCTCGGTTTTTTGCTTGTCTTCTTGGCACTGGCGTTCAAATTGATTTGTTTTGTACACTGAGAGAAGGGTGAGAAATCCCTCCAGTTCTCCCGTTTTTAACTCAATATTTTGGCCAATATCTCTCTTGGCCACTTTGCTTGTAGCCATCATTAGCTGCTCTCTTGTTTTTGCCGAGTATGATTTCAATTTGGCGGTTTGTTCTTTTCATTATTTCTGTGGGTTTTGTGGCGACTTTTACTTTCCTCTACGT
This sequence comes from Drosophila simulans, assembly GCF_016746395.2. Lineage (NCBI taxonomy): Eukaryota > Metazoa > Arthropoda > Insecta > Diptera > Drosophilidae > Drosophila > Drosophila simulans. The sequence continues at coordinate 20,475,772 of NC_052522.2, forward strand.
CGCTTGTGATTGGTAGCTTTGTGGCTGCACTGGGAGAAATGTCGTACATTTTAAAGTTATATTGAAGAAAAAGTAGAATGTAGTTACAATACAATTAATGTTTTTATAATAACATGACTAGCTTGCTCACAGGAATTTTCAGGTGACTTATTGGTATGTCCATAAACAAGCATAAATCTCAGTGCACATTTTAATTCGAAATTTTGAAGTTAATTTTTTTCTGTTCAATGTTTTATTGGCATTGAAATTGTGCAATGTCATTTTCGGTCTTAATTAATCCTCTTATTGTTGCTCTTTACACCTACCTCTTTCCATTTTTGCTTGGGTTAGCATTGTTTTTTTGGGCTTACCTCCTTTTATACATGTAGAAAAAAATATTAAGAAATGTTCGGAAATATTAAATTGCAAGATTAGTAAAAATATTTTTGAGTATTTTAAAGCTATTGGAATAGAACTCTATGAAGTCTTGGGATTGTTTTCTTGGAAAACTAAAACCTTTAAAATGTGTTCAAAATTATGTAATGATTTTTCTCTGTGTATTTGGTCACCAAATCCACTGGCCATTACATCGTGGATCTTTCGACTGCTTTGAAACCTACCACAAACCGCAAAATGGTCGGCAGTTCAACCGCCCTACGCCGCATAACGGTATCGCCCACCCACCCAGCGCACATAGATACAAATACACACACTCTCTCACACACACACATGTGAAGGCAACTAGTGTGGAAAGATGAAGCCGCTGCCTCTGCTGACGTCGACGCAACGTCGACTGCGCAGCCAACGTCGATTGTCGCAAGTTGAACGCGAATTTCGAATTGAGTTTTCAGTTTGTGTCGCGCCTCCGTTTTGTAAATACGCGAAAAAAGACATTCGCCAAGTCGAACAGCAATAATAGCAAGAAGAGCTCACAGCAACTAAATAATTAAAACGGAAACAGCGGGTAGACAAACAAAAGCGAGAACCATATGAACTAGAATTGAATTAATTAAGCAATTACAAATGGCAGGAAAAACAGCGAAAGCAGCAAAAAACGCAGTCAGCACAGCAAGGAGTACAGCAAAGTGGAAAAATTAAATTGGATACTAGCTCTACTAGCGGGAAAATTAAATCAAATATTTATGTGTGGAACGCGGGGCCTAATGACGCACGATCTCATAAATATATTTTTAGGATTTCTTTTTTATATAATTTTATATTTTATTGCCGTGCCCGCACATTTATGCCAATTAAATTCGCGGCGATTTCTTTTAATAGCCCAAATGATATTAATCATACGCAGTGGAGAGCAATCTTAACATTAATTGATTCTTTGATATTCAAGGGCTAGCTTTGTTTTTTTTTATTTTTCTGTGATATGAAACAACAATTTTTTAATGTTCTTATAAATTCCAGTATTATTCATACGCAATGGGGACAACGATTTTTTACTCGGCCTCTTTGTATCATGCATTTTTAAGGGCTTACTTAATATATAGAGCAATTTAATGATTTTCTGTTTTATTGTTTTACAATATTTTGAGTTCCAACAGTTTAGGCACACGCAATGAGGACCGATTATGTGTTCTTAACTCTTACATTCCTTTAATTTGTTTACTTATTCGAAAGTCCGCTTCTTGGCTACCCAAAAGTATTTTTAATTTAAAGAAAATTGTTTCAGAGCTCTTCGGGGCATTTTTGAATATTTATTTTTATAAAACTTTGACATTGGATTTGTCATTGCTGCTGGCGGCTGTTTTTGCTCGCCTGTCCACGCCGCGTATACGTAATATCTGTATAATTCTGTCCGCTCTTCGCGCTTTTGTCTTTCTTGTCAGCAGAGCAGCGTTATTACAAATCCGAGAGTGAAAATCTCCGAGATTTTCCACAGAAATCCCACGTCGCGACGTGCGTTTTCCGAATTCTACATCTACTACTACTGTTTGTTGTTTGTTTTTCTGTGTCCATATTAGAAGCGAAGCGTTTTCACAATTTGTTGCACATAAGTAGCACAAGCACCAACACAGGGATAACTAAAGAACCAAAACTCACACACACGCACACACTCTCACACCGACACCGACACCAACACCGACACACAGGAGTACACAAGCACAGAAAAATGCCTAAGGTTTGCCATAAATAAATGAGTCTGTTAGTGGCTGTCATAGTTTGTAGACCATAAGTCTAGTTTGTACTTGTATTCAATAAGCGCTCATTCATCTACGCAAGCAGAAAGTAACAAAACAAAAAGATTACAAAAAATACACCCTCATAGAGGAAAACATTTAGAATTCGGTTGCACAATTGTATGCATATTACACTTTTGCTTTTCCCGTTTTTTCTGTGGACTGTCCCCTTCCGAAGTCGGCGCCTCCGTCGTTTTTTATTTATGCACACACATGGTTGCAACAATACCACCATGACCACAATTGCAAGCGGCGACCATTGTGCTATATATGTAGGTAGATGATGCACGATGGCTATATGTTCTGGGTCCTACCTCACAGCATGTGGACCCATTTGCCGCCTCATCAGTGTTTCATTGTCGCCGTTGTAATCCGACTTCTTTTCTTCCACTCGAAGTTATCTTCTTCGGCTAAGAGCTGTTTTTTAAAGCAGAAAACTGTATTTTTCTACGCTGTATGTTCTTTATTGAGTATGGGATTAAAGTGAAAAATAAAGTACCCCTTATCAACCCCTTAAGCGGCACAATTCAACTATTTTACGCTTTAAAATTTACAAAACCTGGAATTATGTAACTTTATGATTCTAGGAGCTATTTAAGTTAATCAGTTTTGAACCCGTTATATGGGTATATGGGTATATTAGGCTTGTTGAAAAGTATTCTACAGGTAAAAGGGTCGTTTTGCATCTGCCCATGTCCGTCCGTATGAACACTGTGATCTCGGGAACTAAAGTTCCAACGTCCTCAGACCGCTCAAAACTGCAACCCTTTCATGTTGATATTTTTAAAAAATTTATATTTCTTCCTTACACTTCTACTATTTAAGTAACGGGTATGCGATAGTCGACGAAATCGACGAAAGCATCTGTCTCTTGTTTCTTGTAGCTCTGCTGGCAGCCGTACAAGATTGTTAAACATAATTGATTTGGTAATAGGTGAAAATGTGTGGTAATTAGTCAGCGTTACCCAACCTTCACCGCATCTTGGCCCACCCTTCACACATGGCCCCACCCTTTCGCCGACAATTGTCGTCATCTAATCAAAAGCAGCATTTGTCATGATTCCTATAAATGTTGTTTGCTGTTTTATTAGCGAGCTGGTTGATAAGGCTGACTGGTGACAAGACTCCACTTTAAAGTCAGAGCCTATGTACGTGAAAATCAGCGAACACCATCCAATCAGGCGGGGCCAGACCGCAAAGTCAACCCATCCGGGCGGGGATTGGATTCAATTTGCAATTTGCGAAATCGATTTCCGTTTAATATGTCACAGGGAACGACGCCAAAAGCTGAAAGCTGAAGCAGCGCAGCTCCGCCCCGGGAAAATCGCGAGCAATATCGGAGGGTCAAAGGGTGGAACAGTGGGCTGACTTGTGGGCTGTTCGTTGGGTGCTCTGCTCTTCATGGCCACGTCCCCATGGCCATGGCCAGGGCCAGGGCTACAAGTCGGCTGGGCGCCGACTCCGCGTCTGCACAAAGGTCACGGTCATATCGCTGGCACACGCGTCTTCCAGTTGCCGGGTTCTGGTCTCTGGGTTCTCTGTTCTGGGCGCTGTCCCTGGCCAAATGGCCATAAACAAAGTTGCACTATGGCGAATGCTAAAAAGGAGGGGAATGTTTTGATACTGCCACCCAGTAAGCTGACTGCATAATAAAGTAGAGTGAGCCATTTGCATACTGAACTTTAGCGCGTCGCGAATAATTCATTCAACTATTCAGTCAATGGACTATGTTATAGTATACTACATATAATGAGTTTAGAAAAAAGAAAGCTATTAATAAAGAATAATAATCATTATGAGTATCTTGATTAAACTATGGTGGTATAAAAACAAAGCTGATCGAACTTCCTTGTAGTTCAAAGCATTAGTTTTAGCGTTGCTCCGCCTAATTAAATAGGCATTTGTATGCCTAACGTTGATGATTCTGGGCGGCAGCACTCGATTATCTTCTGTTTTGACACCTGACTTCAGGTTCCTTCAGCTGACTGGCAGCCACCCAAGACATTCGTCAATTTATGGAGGCGACATTCGATTCGGATGGCGATTCATTGAGTAGTTCGTTATCGTCACCTACAATCCATGATCGGCTGCAAATTGCTTAGCTCACCAATTAATTGCGGTTCCCTGCTTTTATTTTCCATATTTGTTTACACTTCTCATGCGTACTTCATGCGATTTTTGGCTTGGTTTGTTTAGACAATAAAAATTAATGAGCAGCGTCGTTCATTTGAAGTTTTTCGCGGGTTTATGGACGGCGTAAAACCATTTCGTTCAAGAGTTTGCGGTCGGATGGGGAAATCAAATCAAGTGCAATTGCTTGGATGTTAGATGCAAATACTTTGATATGGCTAGGAAAACATGTTGATTTTTAGGATTAGCCGGAACAGAGATTTATTTATTAAATCTACAATAATATAAATAAGAAATGTATTGCTTGTAAAAATGAGTTGGTTAGCGAATCATTTTATAAACTAAGCCCATTTACCAATCCTCAAAATTCTTTGAGTTCTGATCTTTGATGTCACATTTAATCCATATAATGCCTGCTTTGGCTAACAAAAATACCATCTGTTCATGCAATATATTGTAATGGACCAGCCTATTTATAGGACACCGATCCTAACGCATTTCAAATGCAGCCATAACTGCCAGGGGCGGCCACTTGCAGTCACAAGTGAGTGACAATTTAATGCAACTTAATCAGCATCTTTGGCCAGCTGGCCATTTTGCTTGACTGGTTTGACGTCACTATGGGAAACGGACAGCAATTGGACAGCCGGACCGTGCAGCTTTGGGGCGCACTTTGGAAATTTGTTTAGGGACAGGGATTCGAGGCACCGGAATGCGCAGCAAGCAAGAGTCAGGATGCAAAGCTCTTCAGCTCCCCCGGCTGGCTCTTTGGACTGCCGACGCAGTGATGGAGCTTATGAGTTACGGATGTGGGCGGGTGGAGCTTTTCCGGGCGCGTCTCCGGACAATATGCACAATGCTGCAGAGAACAACCACTGGTTGCAGTTACCATACATCCATCGAGAGTGACGCACATTAATCTGGCATTTGGTCGCTAACGCACTGGGGCAGTTGAATCCTGCAGCAGATAATTAAGTTTGCACCACCGAGGTTCCATAAAGTGAGAGAGTTTGAGGGAATCTATCGAACTTTTTTTTATTTTGCAATTGTTAGACCTGCGCTTTGATATTCATATATAGTACATATCACTAAGTCCGTTCTTATACTTATATAAAACTTAAATCTGGCCAGACACTATGCAACATCGTGCAACATTTCCAGCATGGCCATTATCTTTATTCAAACTCTGATATCAATGTTCAACCAATATGATAATGAATCGAGACTTGTGTGCAATAAAGCAAACCCAAAATACTCACGATATTGTTATTTTTATCTTTGGCAGGAACAAGTCAAACTGGATGCCAGTAGACAGGTAATCAGCCCCGACGACTGCGAAGATCTCAGCCCGATGCCACAAACAGCTGCTCCACCGGTTCGCAGGCGAGGCGGAATCTCCGCCGAACCCGTAACCGAAGAGGATGCCACCAACTATGTTAAGAAGGTGGTGCCCAAGGACTACAAGACGATGAATGCCCTGTCCAAGGCGATTGCCAAGAACGTCCTGTTCGCCCACTTGGACGAGAGCGAGCGATCCGATATATTTGATGCCATGTTCCCTGTGAATCACATTGCCGGCGAGAACATCATCCAGCAGGGCGATGAAGGCGACAACTTCTACGTGATTGATGTGGGAGAGGTCGATGTAAGTATATTTATTTTGCTTGCTATGAGCTTTGAATTGGGTTTGCATCATTGTGAGCATGTTCACATCTCCGCCAGGTTTTCGTCAACTCCGAACTGGTGACCACCATCAGCGAGGGCGGCAGCTTTGGTGAACTGGCCCTCATCTATGGCACTCCTCGCGCCGCCACTGTGCGCGCCAAAACCGATGTGAAGCTGTGGGGCATCGACCGCGACTCCTACCGCCGCATCCTGATGGGCTCAACCATCCGCAAGCGCAAGATGTACGAGGAGTTCTTGTCGCGCGTGTCCATCCTGGAGAGCCTGGACAAATGGGAGCGCCTCACAGTGGCCGATTCCCTGGAGACGTGCTCCTTCGATGACGGTGAGACGATTGTCAAGCAGGGAGCCGCTGGCGATGACTTCTACATCATCCTCGAGGGCTGTGCGGTGGTGCTGCAGCAGCGTTCTGAGGTGAGTGACCGCGATCAGAAACATGGGACACCTGAAAAGAGGCACTCTAATCAACTGGTTTATCTAATCAGCAGGGCGAGGATCCCGCCGAGGTGGGCCGTCTGGGTAGCAGCGATTACTTTGGCGAGATTGCTCTGCTTTTGGATCGACCACGTGCGGCGACTGTTGTGGCTCGTGGGCCGCTAAAGTGCGTCAAACTGGACCGGGCGAGGTAAGTGCAGTGGCTTGAGTGCTAAGACAAATAGACAGGTGTATGTTATAAGTTATAAAATCAATTGTCTCCAGTAACTTCTCCAAAGGCTAACCTTCCAAATTTTTGGGCTTTGTTGCAGATTTGAACGCGTTTTGGGACCCTGCGCCGATATACTCAAACGCAACATCACGCAGTACAACAGTTTCGTATCGTTGTCCGTTTAAGGCCGCAACAACGACAACAACCACTACAGCAGATCAACAACAAAGAGCAGCAGCAGCAAAGAAAGCAACAACAACCGACAAAACAAACAGAAACAACAACGCAGCGAACGTGAGAAACCAACAGGAAGACGATGGGAACTAGTTGGATAGATACATAGAAAAGAAAAACAAACGCTCAGCAGCATAAACATGAAGTCGTAAATTATATAAGTGTGTAAAATTAATTGTCACAGCCATTTGATTCTCGATTCTGTCGGAGATTCAGATTCAGATTCAGAGTGCACGGGGGCTGAGGGCTAAACAAATATTAATTATCCGATTCTGTATGTTGTGCTGAAGTTATATAATTGTGTATGTGTGTGTCTCTGTGCAAAGGTTGCGGCGGCATGTTCCACACCCCGCAACCCCCGATATCGGAGATAGCTTTCCCCGGATTCATCTATATACTTCTACTTCTATCAACTTCTTTCAAATTCTCCGGGTCTTTCGAAAAAGAGAGCCCATTTGTATAATCTATGGGACATGCTGCCTCCTCGAAAACGTTTCATTAAATATCCAACAGACATCTGAATGTTTTTTAAAAAAGAAATAAACAAGATGAATATATGTGTAATAACTTAAATCATAAAAGGCAGCACACACAGGCACAAAACACAGACACACCAACTCACACACTCTCATACGAGGCATGAAGTCATGGAATTAATAGGACATGAATGAAACAATTGTATTTTGCTTGTATGATTCGTTGTTTTTTGTCTAGAACAAAAGCACAACGGCAGCAATTAATTAACCATTTTAATTATAATTTTAGTAAATTATTCTTACAAGTAAACGCGTAGCACATGAAGTCAGCGAGCGTAAGCTTTTTAATTAAACATTAAAATCAGTGAAAACTTCATGTTTTTCCCACATGTTTCTTGTTTCTTCATCGAAAGGTGTTTCGTAATCTTAACATAGTTTTATGATTTTTTATTAACTAATTTAAGCTTGAGCACAGCGAATGCCTAGTTTAAACTGTTATCAAAGAGGTATTTCCGTTCTTCAAAAAATGTACATATGTCAAGTTTAGAAAATTGTTTTATTTTCTTATATTGTAAGACTGTAATTTTTGGAGTTTTGGGCTTTAAAACACCCATAAAATACTTTTTGATCAAGTTATGATAGTTGAAATTTTAAAATTAAAACTGATTGATTATACATATTTCTTGGAATACCTCTAAAGTTTCAAAACTAATGTACTAGGCATTTCCCAAAACTGCCAGCTAACGAGAAGATAACTTTACAACAATTTAAATCGCAGAGTATGGGTTTGCGTGTGTGTTGGGTGAGTGTGCGTGTGTATCTGTGTGAACTATTGAATATTACCCAAACGAGAAGTTGCATTTACAACACTCAGAAAAAAACGCAGCCAACAAAAACATTTGTGTGTATATATTTATAAAGCTTATATCTGCTCGATAGATCATGAAACATTATCTACAGCTGTTGCTACATCACACGCGCACACACTCATCCACCCACTCTCAAACATGAAGTCATAACTCAAAAATGCGATTTTGAAATGCACACATGCTGAGATAAAGCTAAAATTTTGACAGTTTTACAGAAAAGCCAGAAGCTTAAGTCGAAAATATCTGTGCTGATATTTCGGCTATGAGACACTGTTAGAAAATGAGCAAAATGCAAAATGCTAAAGGTTGAGCCTATGTAGAACATTTGTAAGGGGTCTGCGCCGTGTGCAGGCCACGCCCATGTGGGCGTAGATGGAACCCGCCGGCGGGTTAGAAACGAAAATAAATGGCAAAATTGGGAGGTCACGCAAAAATCAACTTTAAGCCGACGTGCAGGCAGTGGAGGCAAGGAGATCGAGTGGAATACAATTAAATTACAAGCATAATATTATCAATGTAAAATCGTATGTAAAAAACAAGGCAGAAATCCATAAAAAAATTGACAACAAACAAACAACAAAAAATAAACCAAAAAAAATACAGAAACTACGAAATAAATACATTTACATAGATGTTGCAAAAACCAAGAGATTCGAAGCTCCTCCCATGGATTCCCGTAACCCTCTCTGTAGATTTGCGTATCCTGTCAGTGAGCTAGCACTTCCGGATCAGCGACCCCATGTTTCTGGACGCCATCTTCTTTATACCGACACTGTTCACTTACCTGCTTATCGGACTGCTCATCGTCATCCTGTGCTTCGTGGTGGTCTATATCAGCCACAAGATCTATGTCTCCGTCTACGACAACCTGCCTCTGGCCGCCTTGCCCGGCAACTCCCGACAACAGTTCCTGGGACTGCGTCACTCCAATCATGCGATGACCATACGGGAATACCTGGACAGCTCGCTCCGCAGTCCACGGTCCAATCAGCCGAGCCTACGCTCAGTTTGGATTCAGAACCGGTCACAGATCCTGGAGACCTCTTCGGGTAAGCTCAGTGCCAGTGAGACAGTTGCTCGGCCTACTCTTCCTCCCGGACTCTCTTCCTCTAGTGCTGCGTATAGTGCTCTCCCTGGAGCCCTGTTATCTGGTCAGCGCCGAGTTCGATGTGAGTTCCAGCCGGAAGGCCATCAGTTTCTTGTGCAACTGCCGGGATCAGCCCGTGTGTGCTGCCTCCGAACCGAGGCCTTCTGGATCCTTGCACATAGTGCGGTTCTATGACCACCTCTCCAAGATCCCGCGCCTCAAAGTCATGCTCAAGTGCAACCAAAGGCGGCCGGACCCGAGGCCGGACAGTCGTATCCAGTTGACCCTCGACGACGTGATCCAGGAGGCCAGAGATAACCAGGATGCCAGGTGCACGGATAACGCCGCCGCCTGCCGACCTGGTTCCTCAAGACGGAACTCCCGGATACCGGATTAAAGGGACTAAAGGGTGTGGCAATTGGATAGGGAGTATATGTCGTCTGTTCTGGGCAGCTTGGTTGCGGTATAACTTGTTTTATTAAATTGTATACAAAGATCAATGAGCTGGAGGCTCCAGGGTCGACGGCTGGTTCAGTGGGTCGGGCACTGCGCTCACGCTAGTTTATGATAATCGCGTGACAACGAAGGTGAAAGCCAGCGGAACAGGGGCGTACACATGTGTGTTCTAGTAGGGGTGTTAATTAAGCTTCCTTTTTTTTTGGGTAAATACATATACCAGCTAATCGCTCTAGGAAATTTAAATTCTCAGCCCTATTTTCCCATTAATGAATTCAATAACAATTTTGATTTTCCATTCGCTCTGCATGAACTGAATTCCGCATTTAATGACCTCTTCAAGAAAACAAAAACATACTTAGAATTCTTTCAACGCTGAACAAATCAAAAGTTTACAGCTCGTTAGGTAATTTTCCACATACACAAGTTTGTCACGTTACAGTAAAATGTTTGGTGTTTAATATAAAAAAAAGGTTGAGTCGAGAGTCTTCACTTCGAAACCAAAAATATATTTACAAGACTATAATATAAGGTGATATAAGCTGCAAGTTTGATTTCTAACAATTGGATTTCCCTACTCCCATGGCACGCTCGCAACCTTAACTTGTGGGGTCCGCGTTCTTCGGGGCTTATCATTGTGACTGTGGAATTCGTTATCAGTAGATAAAAAGCTTTCCAGGCCGCGTCGATAGCCTGGCTATCATGCCTAATTGCCGAAATCACTACCCCCAACCAGATCTCGCCACCTCCACGAGACGAGGGACCCCAAGCATTTGTTTGACGCCATTTCATTCTTTATTGACGCGGCCAATTAAGAAGGCAGCGTTGTTGATTTGATTGCGAGGCGAATATGAATGCGACTGGAATTCCTCCATGAGTTATAAATAAAGCTGGGGTCCGAAAAGTTGCCAGATGTAAAGAGCGGCTCTCAGCGGGAGCGGGAACTCCAAGAAGTGGAGGCGCTTTTCTAATCTTGGCCCAAGTTGCAGACTCTATTGCACAAGGCGCTTATCAAAACCAAGCCAAAAACAAAAACTCAAAACTGGACGCACAACATATAGCAAGATCTACAGCGGCAACGGTCTGGCAACGAAGCGTATACGTAATGCCAAGCAAAGTTCCATTCATTTAACGCTCTCGGCTCGTTTCAGTTCTCGGGCAGGTGTCAAGCGACGTACACACGAAACGCCGACGCGGTCACAATTCCAGAATATCATATACATGCTATATATGTGTATGCTCGAGTGGCTAATTTACATACGCGTTGCGACCCGTCTCTTTACCTGAACCTGAGCTGTCTGGACTACACTCTTTCACATTTCCTTACGGGAAGCTAGTGTACAAAGTCACAACAAATTTTCAAGACATATATTCTCGGTACATATATATATTTCTGTATCCAAACAACGATCGCCATGCTGGACCCCATTTCGGACGCACCGCTGGTCTTGGCCTACGCCTTTATGTCGCTGCTGGTGCTCATTCTGTGCTTCATACTGGTCAATGTGGTCCACAAGCTGTATCGCAGTCTCAACGGCGAGGTATCAGCGGGTCTGGTTTCCCCGGCACAGCAGCTGAAGACCTCCATCATGGAGCTAGACGCCATGAAAACCGGTTAGGATGGGTGCAGCGCAGCTGGCTATGAGAGGCGCGAGAATCTCAAGTCTCAGTCTCCGATGTCAGAGCTCCGGTTTTAATTCGGGCGATTGGAGCGATGTACGAGGAACGACAGCTGCTGACCACCCACACGCACGAACCACACAACCTAGACGCCTGTTGATATATTAAGCTATGCAATTAGTCTAGACGTAAATAAATACACGAAACTAGGCTTACGAGTAGAAATTAACTACATTAAACGCGCTGGTCCTCTAGTCACTTAATTGTTCGTTTTTGCCCTAAGGTTAGGTTACATGTACATTGATATTGTAAATAAAATAACGTGAACGATAGCTGAACTGCAATTAAGGTAGATTGGGGGCAAGTACAAAGCACTTAACCGATCCGTCCCGACAGTAAAACGTCGCCTGATCGAACGATGCGTAAAAAGGCACAACAGCCTTATCGTTGCAGTATCGAGACGTATAATTTGTGAGTCAATCAAAAGCGTGATAAGGATCCCCTGACTTAGTCATAGATTTATACATAGTTTATTTAAAATAGCATGTTCATCTTTAAATTTGCAATAAGAGCGCAGTTTGTTGTTGTGGTAGCTGAATGAGTACGGACTGCAAGAGTCGTCAGCTTTCGGGCCCAGGGCCTCGCGGCTTCGACAAGATCTGGTAAACGGTGTTGGGGATTGGATGAGCGTTGAAATGATAACAGCAGGCTGCTGCTGGTGGTTCTGTGGCAGTGGCATCATCAATCTGTGGGATCACTGTAACAATGAAAATATTACTAACAATTCTCGGTACGCTTATATTCTAAATCTCACCCCGAGAAAGTCTTTGGGTGCTGCGACGTTAGGTCATCATCCTGGCTGCCAAGAGCCTTTTTCACATACTGAAAAATGGAATTTAAGCAAATAACATATAAGCAATAACTTACAATAGAACCTACCATTGGATTTAAAATGATCTCCTCCTCCATTTTGTTGATCTGCCTAACTTGATCCAGAACATGTGTTATATTATTTTGCACGTTAAGGAACATCTCCGGTGAGTTGTATTTCTCTGGGTCGTCTTTGAACAAAACCATACCGTCCTTTTGATTGATGCTGGCATAAATTTCACCCGATTTGATCTGCAATTAGTTATTAATTTGGTATAAATAAAATAATGGAAACAAAGACACTTCCTTACCATGTTGAGAATGTAACGCTCCGCTTCGACTGCGCTGGCAAGTTGGACACGACTGGCCACATCGCTCAGGGAAAGGGTCAAGAAGGTTTTAGTGAGCCGCTGGATGTTTCTCTTATACAAGGAGGTGGCTACCTAAGGGATTCATGTTAAAATGTCATAGTTTATTATCCAAATATCTTTTTAAAAACTCTTTTGTTTAGAATACAGCAAAATCTAAATTTCAGTGCCACCGGAAATAATTTTATGTTAGGCATAAATGTTTGCTTTCGATAAACTTCCGCATAAATTTATTTATTTTTTTTTATTTGAAACGGTGAGTAATTAAAAGTTTAATTTGTAGCACTGTTACACCTTGAAAAGACTTAGGTGTTTTAAATTTTTTCGAATAACAGCTTACTTTTCACATACGGAAGCAAGAGATCAGAAAAGAAAAATTCTATAAGATAAACACTACTTTTTGAACTACTTGCCTGTTTGGCCAGTCCCATATTGTTATCACGCGTAAATGCTTCACTGTACTTGAGTATGATGATGCGCAGCTCTTCGCTAGACGAATTCGCGTACACATTGACCAGGTCGTGGTAGTGATTGGCCATCGGCTTCATAAAACGGCCAATGACCTGTGTGTTTTTTGGTATATACGCTATCTGTAAGTGACACAAGATTTCCAGATTGAGAGACTGATATAATATGAAACAAACTAATTTGTTGTCCAGCTCACCTTGCCCTCGACGATGAGTGAAACCATGAGAAACTTCTTGTAGGCCTCCAGCATGATGTGCGACATGGCCATTGCCGGCGTTGTGATGCAGACCTCGAAGAAGTACAAAGCACGCTCGTAGTTCTTAATCGCCGTGTAGATCATGCCGCCGTAGTAGAAGTACAGCAAGAAATACTTGGCATCGTTGTTGGCATCCTAAAAAAGGAAACTATGAATTCTAATAGTTCAGAAGTTCATTTTCAACCGTGAGTACCGCGTGCTGGGACTGCTGCTGCTGCTGGGTCTTGCACTCGGCTGCTACGGTGGAGATATCCGTAATGTCCGCGTCCAGATACGGCAGCACCACACTGAAGTTTTTCGCTTTCAGGCTGAGCAGGCAGAGATCGGCGTGTATGGGAGTGAGCTGGGTGTCCAACTGTCGAATCTGGTCGATAGCGCGCGAAATGATGCGTATGCCCAGGATGCTGAGGTTCTTTTGCACTACAAATTCGGTGAACAGATGACATGTTTCGTAGACTATATGGGAAAAGTGATTAGTCTTAGGGTACTTTTGGAACAGAAAGGTCATGTCTCACAGGCGCACACCGCATAGCGCAGCTGCTCGTTATTGTTGCGCTGCACAAAGTCCCGCATCAGCTGGATAAGTTGCACCGGCTCCGGATTCGAGGTGGACGCACTGTGCAGCTTGGCCAGGAGCACATAGAGCACGCCCAGCGAGTGCTGCTGCATGTCTAGCGTCTCCAGCACGTTGTCCAGGATGCTCCAGTTGCGGGCTAGCAGCGACAGCGACTCCGGCAGCTCCTCGGCCAGCTCCCGATAGCTTCCTGTGATGAAAAGCCGGCCAGCAAAGTCAGTTGTGAATCGCTTTAATATCAAAACAAAGGCGGCAACGAGCCCGGTTTCTTGAGTATCGTGCTCCGCCGGTCGGTCAACTTACCGGACGCACTCAGTGTGCGCACTTGATTCACATAGTTTTCCAGCGCGCTGCCCATATTAGGTAACTCCGAGACTACTTTTTGGCCTATTAACTTGCAAAAGTGCGAAAAATAATTTCGCGAAATAACAAATGACTGCCGACGGATTAGAGCTGGGACTAAAACGATGAATATTGGGTGCTGTCGATTTCGTACAGCTTAGCACTATCGATTAGTAGCCTAAAGACAGCGTTGTTCCACACTGGCTTTGTAAAAACACGCCATCTATAACTTTTAGCACTACTACTCAGCTGGAAAATTTAGAACAGGCACACAAATTAAAGTATTAAGACACTTGTTGCTTTTTTTTGCACTCTATATTTATATGTATTTGCATTCGCACACTCGCCATTAGAATCAGCGTTCTGCCATGCGTATAAATTAGTTTATGAAATTTTAAGAAAATTGTTCTAAAACAACGTATTTAAATTTCGATTGTACAGCCGCGATAGAGCTCCCTATTTTCGATAACACTTTGTTGCTATGTTATTGAATTGCTGTTAATATCCTAATACGAAATGTAACTAATATAAAATGGAAAATTCTGCGCGAATCGTATATGTGTGCATTCTGTGCCTTCGTCAATATGATCTCCAGGAGGATCTTCGAGGACATCTCGTCTACTTTCACGGCTATGAGCCCATCTCAACGCCCAGTGTCAAAAACAAAACTGCGAAGACTTCAACTAAGGAACAAACTGCAGCCGGTAGGAAGAACCAGGATAAACAAACCGTTGTAGAGCGATCGGAGGACTCGGAACCCCCGGCCAGTGAACTGCAGCCCATGCCTTTCAAGGACTTTCGGCTGGTGCTAAGGGCCAACATGTTAGAGCCGTAAGTATGTCCAAATTATCACGATAAGCTTCTGACAAACTCGTTTGTTAAAGGTGCTCCTTTGGAAAGGAATGCCCCTTCAAGTTCCAAGATGCTACCAGAATGGAGCTTCACTCCAGTTGCCATAAGGGTGGCAGCTTTTCCTGCTGCGAATGTGGCATGGAACTGCCCAACTGGCGGAGGTGCTCCGCCCACCTGTGGAAAGCCCACCAGTTGGATGTGGACCTACTGGAGTGTCCCGTCAACGAATGCAACTACAAGTCGCCCATATCCGCTCTCGTGTGGCGCCACATGCAGGTTCACAAAAAGTGGCGACCCAGGGTGCTCCGCTCACTGGCTGCCGTTCAGCGGAGAAAGAAGCTCAAGGAACAATCCGCAGAGATGGCCGCGCAACCTGCTGCTCTGCCACCATCGTCAAAGAAGAACAAATACTATGCCGAGAAGACCTGCGAGATTTGCAATCGCAAGTTCGTCAACGGCAAAACGCTCTCTAAACACGTGAAGACTGTTCACAACAAAATCAAGCCATTTATCTGCAATGTGTGTGGCAAAAAGACGGCTCGCAAGGCTAGCTTAATAGTGAGTTCAGCTTAGATAGCAATTTCCGATCTTCATGCTACCTAATACTCTTTCCAGATTCACATGCGTCAGCACACGGGCGAGAAGCCGCTGCAATGTGGCGAATGCAAGTTCTCCACTCGTGATCCCAGTGTCCTGCACAAGCATCGGCAGCGTCATGATAGCCAGGACACAAGGAGCAGTCTGAAATGTAGTCAGTGCGAGTACTTCTGCATCCAAGCCAATGCTCTTAAGCGCCACATGCGACTCAATCATGCCGAAGCCTATCGGGACTTGTGCTGTGATATCTGCAGCTTCAGCTCCATTAATGCAGAACGACTACAAGCCCACAAACAGGATCATCGACAGGGCTTGATCACAAATTGTGAAGATTCTATGGATGCGCGTGCCTCTGGCTTCAAGTATCCTCGAAAAGTGGGCGACAAGAACGGGGAGGTATGTCCCCTCATCATCTCATCATCTTTTATCATTTGGATAAGCTACAGTTTATTTTGCAGATTTCAGCTGACTGTTTTATGCCGTTGGAGAGCGTGGATTCATTGCCCCATGAACCAGCTCTGGATACGGGTGGTGTAACCATACCAGCACCTCCATCTGAAGATACTCAATTTCCCACGTACTTAAAGGACTAAAATTATAACATTTTAAGTTTGTAGATTAAGGGTAAGCGTTGAGTCGATTCACTTCCCATTTTTTATTGTTTACTTTGTTTTTATGTTCTATGTTTTTATGTACAATTCAATTTGTTGAATATGGCGTGTCCAATGCGCTGTAAAGAGTTTTGTATAAAATAATGTTCTCATGCAGTTTGTTTTGGGGATTTAAATGCTTGTTTATTAAGTTGTTCAGTTTTCCATTTAAATTTAATATCATTTTAGAATCTGATATGATTTTTTTGTTCAACATTCGAATTATTTAGTCATGCTGGTTTACCGTGTTCCGTTTAATTATCAGTTACGCTTTACTTTAAACTAAGTTAAAATTTAAAAATCTACTCTGCCAGCGATAATCATCCGGTTTCAGTTCGGTTTCAAGATCAGCGCTTTTAAATCTAGTTTACGACAGAAATGTCTTCATTCGGGCAGTTCGCTAATAACTTGTGTAAGTTGTTAATATTTAAATTGATTTAATTAGTTCAGTAGTTGAGCTTTACTTTGGTTTAATATATTTATTTACGCTCGCATTTAATCAGCTGCAGGACTTCGCAGACCAAGTGATCTGGAGAGTCCAAAAGTTATGCACCTCCTGTCCTCTTGTTCGCTATAGTAATGAAAATAAGTTACCACCGAGTTACAAAATAGATTTTAACGTTTATTGTCTGAGTTTGATTCGAATATCAAAACATATTCACTATTTGAGAGTGCAACTGAGTAGTACAGCAAAATGGAAAATAAAACACTCAATATAAAATTGTTAATATCATACAGCTTCTATTTGTTTTATTTACAGTTCTTAAAAAGGAAGAAGAGTTTAAACAAAAATATCATTTCGACTGATTCACACTCTGCTGTGTTGTATTTTCCGAGTCCCTGATCCCTGCTCCCTCCTTTTTGGCCAGGCCGGGCTTTTTGCTTTGCTCTCGATCCCCGAGCCTTAGATCTTGGTTTCAACGACGGGTTTTTTCTTCGACACAAAAGGGATGTTCAAAGAGAGAATACAAAATAGAAAAGGATTCGATTAAGTCGCTGCCATTGAGCCCAGAGCCAACATACGAGGATAACCATGCAAAGATTGGTTTGGTTTTGATTTGATTTGATTTTGATCTGATTTGGTTTGGTTTGGTGGTGAGGGAGCAGGCGCTAGATGATGTGGCATGAAGCGAACTGTGCACTTTGGAGACAACAACATTAACAACAATGGGCGTGAGTTCTGAATGACTTCGATTCGACTGGGTTTTTTGAGTACTTTGAATACGACGAGATACCTATAAATTGTTGGCTTGATTTAGCTTTGATTATGCTGATATTATCCATGATCACTACAACGTCTATTAAACAACTAACGAATTCATCTAGCTTCTATGTATATTGACATATTCGACTAACCACTGCGTCCCTCTGGCGACTAAATTACGTTTACGATGCATCCATCAATCTTAAAATGTAAAACATGTTCCACTTACGATCTACTCTGGGAATGGTCGATTAATCATCTCCCTTCCGTCAGCTTACTCCTTTGGATTTTTACTATTTTTGTTTTGTTTTTGATTTCATTACTTTTTTGTTTTGTGCGCCGCATAATAAATGCTGTGTGAGTTTCTCAAACGATCCCCAAAAAAACTAACTCTTCCCCATCTAAACTGGTGATGATGATCATCACTTGTCTGTCGGTTTCGATTAGCATAGTACGATACACTTAAAGGCTATTAGGAAACAGTTGTATCTACATAGGTTTATGAGTACTCTGTAAGAACCAAGGACACGAACATAGTGGAAGTTATAACTGGTCAGATCTGTCCGATTTCTGGTCCTCGTCGTCCTCGTCCTGTGCTACGCAATCGTTAGTATGTACAGTGTGTTGGTTTTTGTGGGTCGAGTTTGGGAAATCATATCGAAAATACATACGAAAAACCCTAGGCCTAGAAAATTGCTTATAAAATTGCGCGACACTAAAAACCAGGGGAACACTTTGTCATCTGAGTCTTTCGATCTATAAAATAGAGATTAATACAAATAGAATCAACAAAATCCTGCGATCTGTAGCGGATACGCTCTCATATAAATGCAGTTTAAAAAACAGGCGAACGATTTTGATTCTGGTTGTTCGGTTTTGATTTCGAAAAAGAGTTGCCTTTTTCTTTCTCATCGTTTCATTGTTGCGTTTCGCATTCGCGTCAGTTGAAATTGTGGTTTCTGTTTCTTGGTTGACTTGTGGTGGCGATACTGGTGTCTGTTCCGGGGCACAATTCTGCACGTTACTGGTCGTCGAGCATCAGACCGTGGTCACACGATCGATCTCCACGTAACGCACAGAATTGTCGCTTTGTCAGCAAATCACCTCCTTTTCATCCAGAACGGCCGTGTCCATCGAGCTCAGCGATTTGAGTCGCGTCTGCAGCACCGAGGAGCCGCGCAGCTTGCGTTTGATTTTCCTATTTCGGATGTGGTAATATAATAAATTAGTGAATTAGTTGACATGCACTGTATTATAACATACTTGTAGGCAAAGGCAGCGAAAGCACAACACGAGAGCACAAAGATCAGGCAGAGCGTGGCCAGGATCTCGGCGGGCAGTTTCATCAAGGCTGAACACTGCAGGAAGGTCTCATCGTCCCCGGAAGGACAGTGGACTACGCCATCACACCAAACACTGGCATTTACACAGGCACCCAGTTCGGCACACTTAAACTGGCAGTCCTCTGCGAGATTGGATCCATTAGAAGACCATTTGACTCGAGATCATCTATTAAGCTTACCCGCCATGCTAAGTGTGGGCCTGGGAATCAGTTCCATCCAGTTAAAGGAGTACTCCCCGTTGCCAGGACGCAGGAACTCGACGCTGATGGCTCGGGATCGATTGACAAGCGCAAAATTGGGCCTTTCGTTCCAACCGGAACTAAAGATCTCCACAAATTCGTAGGCATTCGAGTCCGGACTCAGTGGACAAGCCACAATGGTTAGACCTAAGGGAAGTACGGATTGTAGACCTGGAACAATAATGGAACATCTTATAGCCTACCCTCCGACGTGGTTAGCACAGCTCTGGACTTGGTCTCACATCTCCAAGTATCTGACTGCACATAGGTCGCGTTCAGTGTCTGCGTGGGATTGTGTTTGCTCAAGAATATGGCCTTCAGTCGGACGTACAGAAACTTATTGCCATTAGAAGGCTCAATGAGCCAGGGTCTTGAGCGGCACTCCACCTGATAGAATTAAGAATGTGATTTGTGTCTCCTAAAGTGTACGGATCTACATACGTCTCCGAAGGTCATATCTATAGTGCCACTTGGTCCGAATTTCCTGCGTCCATCCTTGCAGCTTGTTGGAGCCTTGACGAACTCAAACATTCCCTCAAAGTTAACCGTATCTGGATCGTCCAAGGTGGTCATGTTTTGGGCGATGAAGTGCACCTCCACATCGCGACTTGTGGAAGTGTACTCCACCGGCAGGTGGGATTGGTTAGAGGAGTTGCACATGCAGCCTCGATGAAGTAAAATGGAATCGTGGTAGGGTCGCTCAAAGATCTAAAGTAAAAGTTATTAATAAGTAGGATTGGAAAGCCAAAGGTGGGTTATGCCTACCTCAATTCGGACATTGGTATCGCCATAGCAAAAAGATCGATTAATGTCCTCATCCACACGTGAATAGCAAGGTCTGTTGGTGGTTGTTACTTTTCTCATCTTGATTCGGACCCTTTCGCCTCGCTGTGCCTCGAATTTGTAGATGCACTTCAGGTTCCTAGTTCCTCCTCTTCCAAATAGGAATATGTTGCGCACACTGCGGAAGATGGCAGGATCCTTGCGATCCATCATGCTGCTAAGGAACTTCCGGTTGCAATCGTGCTCCCCACCACCCCAAGGCAAACCATCCTGGTGCAAATCAATGAACTCGTACTTCAGCTTGAAATCCAGTGGTCTAAAAGAGAGGGTTACCATTGACTTGGACATTTACTTTAAAAGAAACCCTACCTTAATACTGTGGATTCAGTGTTGCGTAGCTCGAGCGTAATGGCATCGCTGCTGGACACATAGCTCTCCGAGATGGTGCAGGGTCTTGCGTAGGTCTCGTTTATGTTGGATCGATCACAGGTGCGTGGGATTGTGCCCCGACAAAATCTGGCAATCACACTGGTGGAGTTATGGGTGTAGTGACCCAAGGTGTTATAACTACTCGTCTCGGTGGCACTATAGAAATTGGAAATTAGTGTGGCTTCCTTTGTGTCTAAGATGAATCACCTACCAGTTCAAGTCCTTGCAAACGGGTGCATCCCTTAGGGTTCCATCCCAGATGCGCAGCATTCCGCTGCAATCCTCCTGCGTCTGCAGCACACCAATGGCGCCCACCGATGTCTCATCTATCTGGCCAAACTCCGGATCCAAGTTGAACTTCAGAACAGAAATCCACACCTTGAACCGGGAGAGCGGCTGATGCATCCCCGACTGACTGCTCGTCCTGCGCGACAAACTCAGGTGGTCAAAGGTCTTGAAGACGCCCAGTCCTTGGAGGTGATACAGGCACGTGGAATTCGGAGCCAGCGAGTGCTTGGGACTCTCGAGGATGCCACGACCTGCACCGCGAATCCAAAACTCGCAGGGTTTCTTGTTTTTCGAGTACGTGGGACTCTGGATGTCCACGAATTGAACTTCGACCTGCGATGGGGAAAAACAAAGTCAAGCATTTTCCCCAGACGAGTGCCTTGCCATTTGGCGACCGGTGACCCACTCACCTCCAGCTGGAATCCGTAGAGCGGCAGTACCTGCGACGAGGTGCCGGTGAAGGTGCCAAACGGCGACGTGCTGAACTCGACCAAAAGCTCCGGGCCGCTGGAAACGGCCGCCGGCACCGCCTGACCGCCGCCGCAGAACTTCAATATGATGGGGTCACGTGTGGTGTAGCCGTCGTACACGGTCACGTAGTCCTGCGGGTAGCGAAAGGACATCGAGAGACAAGAGGAGAACGAGAAAGAGAGCAGGGCGAAAAAGAAGGAGAACAGAGTGGGTGAGGAGAGAACGAAATGAGTGAGTCGGCGACAAATGTGGGTGGTGCTTGTTGATTTCACCATGTGGGTGGCACTAACTAACTACACAGGGAAGAACACTATCTAAATTGTATTAAACTTAAACTTTTTGTTTAAGAACAGCAGATCCTATTTAAGTTGAAGTTTGTTTAATAGTAAATCTTATCTAAGAAGGAGCTGTTTTAACATTGCAAAGGTGATCAGTGTGACGCATAAAGGTGATACTTGTTTTTCTAAGTGTAGTGATGGAAGTTAAAGGCCGAGTGTGGCCAAAAAGCGGGCGATATGGTGGGGCGGGATCGGGTCGAACTGAGTGCAAAGGGACGGTAATTGCTGTAAAGAAGTGGACCCAAAGTGCAGCATCTCTCGTATTACTTAATGGCTACTGTACGTATACGTGATTTTTGGTTACATTCCGCTTGCCAGGAACGATGGCAAGTAATGGTGCGGTATGTTAGTCTGGGGAAATTCTGGGAAATGTAGGAAGGACTTGGAGCTGGCCTAAGTAGTTGAGCACAATGGCTTTGATGTGTCCGACACTTGATGCGCACTAAATGTCGAACATTTTGAGACCATTTAAAGTTGGCTTTAAATGAAAGTAACATGTTTATGCGGTTAACTGGAGGGTTCAAGTTTGGAGAGCTCTTTTTACCCTTTTACTAAAATTGACAGATTGTTGGGTTGAATTTTGATTATTAAAAAGTTATTTGGGCTGAGGATTACTAAAAATAGTCTGCGGAAAGGAATTGTTATATGGAGTAGTCAGTTCTTGGAACTGCACATTCTTCAGGAAACTATATAGTAGTTACTTCATTAAGGTTTTGAATCTGTAGGTAGCAGCGTAATACCCGATTTCACATCTCCCATCAACGAAACGCGTTCATTTTTGTGCGGTTTCTGCTCGCTTTGGCATTTGGCGCATAATTGTGCGAATTTTAATTGAGTTGGCCTTGCCAATGGGGATTCTGAGTGGGTGTATAATGGCATTCGGACCGAGTCCTCGTCCACGGGGCGTTTCCTACCTTTGGCCAACGCATGACAAATTAGTTTTGTGGCCGGCGACTTTTTGCATTAATTTAGCTGAGGTTTCTGTTTCCGGGTCGTCCTTGTTTGTGCAGCTGGCCGCAAATTTAAACTATGCCCGAGACCGCAGACCAGATTCCGGGTCAGAACCACAGTCCGCACACCCGTGAATGTGGTCCAGGTAATTTGTGACCGCAAATTTATTGAAAGCGCGGCATTTGTACAAATTAGTGGAGACACATATGGGGGATACATACTCGTATTTTCCCTTATGGTGCTCCTTACTTTTTTGGTCTATATATATAGGCCAGAGAAAAATCGTCGGTTTTAATATGATGTACACATTTTTGGGTGATTTCATTTCATTAGGGATTTTATGTGCATCCAATGCATTTTGAAATAACACCGCAAGCACCGTTTATTTGACTGAATTATTTATATGCAATTCTATAATGCAGAACATATTTAACAAATCGATCGTTTATTTTAATACATTCGAATGGAATTTTTTTTCATGTGTGTACTTTCGTTCTATTGCCCAGTGTCCCATTCCTTTCGTGAATCACAGGCAGCGAGGCTTTCGCATCCGGCGATTATTCACACATGCCGCACCAAAATGGCCAGCACTTTTGGACATTTTGGCTTAAGAGCGCGAGACAAAAAGTTGGAAAAAACGAGGTGGGAATGGCAGAAGCAGGACAATGTGTAGGCAGAGTGCAGGCAAATGCTTGCAAATGGCGCTAACGTCCGAGCGGATTGCTTTCCGACTGAATAAGCAAAAAGTAAAGGGGTTAGCCCTCTTGGTCTACGGGTTAGGAGGCAGGCATTGGCACGGCTTGCTGCCAGAACGAGCATTTAATGGGGGAATTACTGTGGGGATCTGGAGCACAGGGGTCATCCTCCCCTTCCTTATCCTGCTGGGATTTTGTTGCGAAGCTAAATTGAATAGTTGCTGATGACTAAATGGGCAACTAAAAGCAAAATTCCTCGACACGGAAATCGTCAAAACGTTTTACTGGGGATTCCCCCATCCCCATCCGCCACTTTTGGATGGCAGATGGTGTGTAGGGGGATGGAATGTCTTTGACCGCTGCGGCGGATCAACTTAAAGCGCTCTGAATGGAGCCCGGAAGTGGGAAATCCATCAGGAGTGGCATCCTTGGCTCTTCTGCTTTTCTGTATGATGAATGCCCGGGGCAATTATTTACATGGGACCCAGGCACGTTCGTCCACTAATGTCCTTGATGTCCTCGGCTCTCGGTGTCCTCAGACCTCAGACCCCAGACCTCAGAACGCAAACCTCCTTTGTGTGCGATTTATGATGTGCGTGCCAAGTGTTCATTAATATAAATCCAATGACAGATTCCTCCCCTCGCGTGTGTGCTAATGAATATATTATCTAGTCTATAGATATTCCATAGATGTCGATTTACCCAGATCATTTTGATTTGTTGTTGGTTTGCTGGGCTTCCAGGGGGCAGTGCATACATTTATCTTGATTAATTGTTCTTGAACAGCGAAAGATGGCAAATAATTGTTGCTAATAAGTGGGGTGGATCAATAGAGAGATAGAGAGAGAGAGTGAACAAGGGGGTGTGGGTGGGTGGTAGGGTGCCAGAGGTCAAGTGCTCACTAACTATGTACATATACGACTAAAATTGATTGGTGGCAACATGAGTTTTGAATTGAGTCGCATTGAACTGAACTGAGCGAGAAATGTTCTTTAGTTTTGCATTACCGTGGATTTCCATTTGGGCTTTACATTTTCCTATTGGAGAAAATACATACATACATTTATAGGTACTTCAGATTTAGCGAATTTTATAACAATTTCTAGTTTGGTGCAGTTTGAGAAACTAAGTGATTTTTAAAAGGAAAAGTTTGTAGGGATTTTCTTGGGCAGATACTACCTCCTAAGAAAATGTTGGAAGAATTCAAGTAATTCTTCTCTCAGTAGTATTTTAAAATTTCCTTATTTTTCAAAACTTTTTCCAGTTTCAAGTATAACTTTATCTGCATTCCTTTGAGTATTAAGAAAATAATTAAGCTAAATGAAAACGGTCAAGGGAATAGCAATCATAGAAGATTCTTGGCACAGTTAAACGTATTTCCTTTTCAAAGCCTCTTTATTTTTAACATTATTATGGCGCCATTATTAAAATCTACTCTCGGAGCCGTTCCTTTCAAGCATATCCCTTTCGCCAGCTTATCTCCACACTTCGTATCCTTCATATTTCACATTTTGCCGGCTTATCCCCCATTAATGCTTCATTTTGAATACACAACGCTCATTAAGAGCTCATGCAAAAGTTGCCCCTTTTAAGTTGTAGGCTCCATGGACAGAAGTCCAGGATGAGCTCCATCCCGCTCCGCCTGCTAGAAGACAAACAAAAAGAAACGCCACGAAATTAACACTTCCCGCGACTGGCCAGAGGAGCCTATCGAGTGCTCAAGGCAATGTCGGACGGAGGACTTCGTCCTGGTACTCGGACGAGGACATGGCCATCGGAAGACACAATGCCGGGGCTATGACAGTGGAAAATCAGGGGAAAAGTCCGCAGGGGTGCGGTTGCAATGGAAAGGGGAGTGCAAACAACTGATTTCAGATTTTTGCTCATTTCTTTTTCAATTCGTCGTTTTTTGCGCAGTTTTTCCACCAGTTTTCCGCCCACCCATCCACTCCGTCCGAATATTTCCATTGGCCCTGTTTGCCGGCCACTGGCCAACAGAGGAAGTAATTTTTATGCTGGACTCCCTCGTTAAAGTTGGCAAACGCAAACACAGAGGAGTTCATCGCAGGGACATTTGCAGATACAGATACAGATACGGGATAAAGGCGAGATATACTTAGCTCCAGATACAGATACAGAAACAGATAGATAGAGAAAAGGAGGAGAAAAGTGCATTTAAAGGCAGATTTAATTACCTGAATGTAGTCGCAGTCATTCCATGTTTTCAGCCTCGGCTCGAATTTCTTATCCTTGTCGCTGGCACTCGGTGGCGGTGCCATTTTGTTCGCCGCGGCCGTTTCCTGGGTGGAAATCCAGACCAGATTGCCCTTGGGCTGTTTGACTAGAATCAGGGCGTGTTTGCCATGGGGCACGTCGTGCTGTGTGGACAGGAGAATTAAATGCAAATTAATGAGCCGCAGCGCACAGAATGTTTTGTTTGACAGCGCCATTCCTTTTGTGGGGATCGGAATAGGAGTCGGAATGGGAGGATTAATTGGAGCATTTAAATTGCGCAATTTTCTGGTCGGTGTTGTAAATGGTGATTGATCCTTGAGCCTTACATTGGATTTGAACTCAAATGGATTTATGGGACGCATGGAGAACGTAAAACGTTTGTAAAAAAGTATTTATGCGCGTTAAAAGTTAGTAAAAGGGAGTCCTATATTCGTTGAAAGGTATGTAATAGATAGAAGGCAGCTTTCCCGACCATATCAATTATATAACAAAATATACTTTTAATCAGGATTCCATCTGGGCATGTCAGAATAATTAAATGATTAGCCTGTACTGTATGAAACCTTTTTAATTCATTTTATGCATATTTTTTATAACAAAAAAATCAGTTATTTTTATTATAGCTGCTTAAATTCGGACATTTATTTTTAATCTTTCAGTAGAGCATAACAACATTTTGTTTTTACTATATTGCAACCTGTTTGCAATACTTCGTTTATAAACTCTCATTTATAAGCTACTTTAATACATCCTGAAAAGCTGACTTATTTTTGTATACGCCAATTTCGCCCATGACGTTGATCTACGTGACTCCCGAATATAGCCGCATTAAGTTCAATGACACAAAGGCAGGGGAGCCCGTAAACAATTTGTAATTTTAAAAGGACATCCACAGTATGTGAGACCTTTAACAGTTGATTGCCAATGGCAACGAGTCGTCCTGCCAGGAGGATTCCCGACGAACAGGAGCAGACATATTAAAAATGCCAAGGAGGCTGGGAACGCTTCAGACGGCAGTCTCTGCTCCTCCAGTCAATTATAATAAAAGCCCATTCTATTTTGGAATGTAAATTGCCATTTAATTTTTTTTTTTGCCGTGCCCCCTTGATTTTTGAACTTTGTTGTGGCATGAATAAAAATAAGGCAGGGTGTATTTTTATGACCCAGGAGGAAGAATCCAGTCCGCAAAGCCCTGTGTTGTTAGGAGGTGCCTAACCTTTTTGGCCTGGCACGGGTTGTAGCCCCTGAACATTGGACTGCCTGGCAGGAGTTTAATTTCGTTTTAATTATTCTCTGCTCACCTGTCGCACTGCGTAGTAGCAGGTGAGGTTGCGCGGATAGATGCCCGGAAAGTTGGGCGACTGCAGGCGACACGGCTTCTTGTCGCAGTCGCTGAAGATCCTGGAGCAGTACGTTCCGGGTATGAGGTCACCTGGAAAGCGAAAGGCAGATGTCACAGCCAGAAATAATATTCAATTAGCCATTAAGGACATTCCGCTGTGGGGACGTGTCCAGTGCATACTCATGTGGAGGAAATTAATTTTAAAATTTAACTATTGCTTTCCTTAAATGTGTAATATATTATTTTAATAATATTAAAAAATATATAAAAATTATTATTATAATAATTATAAGTTGCTGTTCATCTCTAAAGAAACTTAATAAATATTTTAAAACGAAACATGTATTATGAGTACTTTGAGATGCAGGTTTCTTGAAAAGATATCCTTTCCAAAGAGACATCCTTTAAATTTAGTTAAGATTTACAAACTACGTATGTACTGGTTCATCCACAGACTAAATGTCATTCGTTTTAATCAGTCTTAAAATAAAAAATCCAAAGGTCATTTAAGCCTTTCTCCCCAACTCACCCAGATAGTACTTCGGCTCCGTGTAGTTCTGCTCGTCCTTGGCCAAGGATTTCTCCAGTGAGGCCATGAAGGTCTTGTTGTTGGCATAAGCGCTGAAAAGGCTAAAGTCCTGGCCATAGCGGTCCGAACGGGCTCCACTGGAGTTAGTAAAATCCTCCAGGATACCGGGAGCGCCTTGTTGTTGCTGCTGCTGTTGCTGCTGCTGATTGAGAAAGCTACTGCGGTTGTGCCACTGGGCCAGCTCTGGGAAGAGAAACGGGAGGATTAGGGTTGGATTTGGAATCGACTCCAATCCCTGCGGTCGCACGCACCTGCCAGCTTAATGCCCCCGTAGCGGGTCACCGAACTGTCCCTGGACAAAACCTTGTATCTGATGCGAAAGTCGAAGTTGTAGCCACTCTGATCCCTCGCCAGTCTGTGGATGGTATTTATAGACATGAATCGGGTCAGTTAATTATGTACCGGACTCGGGACGCACCTGTTCAGCCGGATGGTGAATATCAGGGAGCGAGTCTCGCTGTAGAAGAGCACTGGTCCCCAGGAGCTGCCACACCACATGCCGCCGATGGGCGTCCGTGCCGACTCCGCTATCTGCATGTATCCATCTGGACAACCCTCATGGACGTACGAGGTGAACCTGCCAATCGTGAAGCTGTCCAGGGTTACCTAGGGCGATTCGCACAATAAACGTAAGAGACGTGTTGTGGGGTAGGTCTCTAATTTGTGGTGCCCCAATGACCATTTGGGTAAAGGTACTTCCTGACTTGCTTAATTATAATAATATTGCATCACAGTAAATCACAGTGTCAACACCAAATGAGGAACATAAACGAGACATGCTCCCAGATTTATCATGTAATATGATTAATACTTTTTGGAATGGTTTTATATAAAATATCAAACTATTGATTTGGATTTGTAAGTTTTCTGGTGAAGAAACAAAACTTAGTGTGCAATTTCTGTTCCTTTTTCAATTATTATATGAAGGATTTGGGAAGAAGCACCGTTCGCAGGACTCCCTATTGCATACAGCCGTCCGAATCTAGTCTATATAGTCGCTCTGCTGGGCATAAAATATTCGCCGGATGTGCCGAAGGGAGGGTGTCAGTAATAAAGTTTCGGTCAGTGCTCGTAGCTCAGTCGATATCAGTGCCGAATGCTCTTGGGACGCACTCGAGCATGCCAAAGGCTTTGGCTGGATGCCGGGTGCTTCTCCTTGCTGCTTCCACTGTTCCTCCCACTCCGTCGGCTCCTGCAGCATCCTTCATTCCAATTGGAGGTGTGAAGTGGCGTAATAACTAACAGGCGCCGGCACTTGCTCTCCATCGCCGCCCCCTGCCCCAAAATAGGGGTGTTGTGCCGGATTTGCTACGCTCCGGCGAGTGGCTTTGAAATCAATATTGCCTCTGCAACCCACTGCCCACCATCCAATCGTAGCCCCCCCCATCAACCCGCCCCTCCCCACTCCTACAAGCGCCTTTGTTAGTGCTTATCTTTTAATGGCGTAGTTTATCCCGTTACAAAATGAAATGTGAAAGGCAATGGCGAATGCAGAAGGGCCTCCCCCTTCACCTCAGCAACCCTCGATGCACTGAGAGAAATTCAAATAACATAAAATGTATCATGATTTTGTTTATGTGTTACGACAAAGTGTGTTTCCTTTTTTGATCGAATAATCAAAATATTTTCAGAATCTACATACATTTTGAATGTACATACATACTAAGAGTATGCGATAATAACAAGGAATGCTTTAAGAACTGTTCCATATGACCCATTGACTAAAAGTATTTATGGGTCACTTTGAAGCCATAGTGGCATCTGACTCACCTGCACCACATCGCCGTGTTGTCCACCTGCCGCCGTGAAGGTGAGCACGCACACGAAGGGCACGCGATCCTGTTTGGGGCGGTGCAGCTCCAGGGCGTAGGTCTGTCCAATGTCTCCGTAGTAGGTGCGATTGCAGCCTGCAAGTATATATATATACATATATTAAATGCAATTAGCGATGGTTCGGCAATTAGTTTGTTTGCCCCACGCGCTGCCAGGCAACCGCAACTGATATTCCTCCCCAAAAACCCCAAAAAGGGGAGCAGGGGATGCCCCGATTATCACCCAGGACTTGGCCGTGGGGAATGGCATTTGTCACGCCATAAATTATCGGCAGACCAAGGCAGATGCTAACACAAAGTATCAAATTAACATAGCATTAACTTCATATGCAAACTGATTGAAACGCAAAGTAAACTAATCCATTTACGTGAATAATTTAAGGTACTCAGCTTTTAATGTATTCACATTTCGGAGGAGGGTGGAAAATGTTTGCCGCACAATTTGTGGTAAATTTATTCAACTTTATCTTAAGGACTACATGTGATTTAATACGTTGATTTGGTTTCAGATTGCCCTTGTCTAAGTATTTAGTTTACTGAACATTAACTTCGGATTCCTTCATTGCATATATGTTACATTCAAATATTTTTAAATAAATCTAGTTAGCTCTAATTCACTGTTGTTGAACAATGGTTTACTTTAGTTTTCTTCCATTTCACATTGGAATGTAGTTCTTCAGTATATTGTTTATATTAAAACTCGATGCACAAATGAAGTTGATTGAGCTTAAAGACTGGCAAAACAAGCTATCTTAAATTCCATTTGAATTGGAATTGTTATCAAGTGCAAGTTTCAATATTATTTTTGTTTGCTTTTATTCTGAGAATTTTTCAATTGAATTGTTTACGCCTTGCGAATGGCAAATACAGCAACTTTTTTCCAGCTTTCACTCGATTACGTATTCGAATTCGGAAATCCTTTTCATAATTGAATAACCACAAACCGGAATGATTTATGCTTGTGCGATTTGCATATATGGCATTAAGTCCTGCCCTTTGTAGTTGTCTCCGAAAGTAAAGTGAGAGTCATAGCAAAAGTAGTTTGCATAGAAATTGGCAATTTCTTTTGGTTCCTTTCAGTACGATTCTCTTCTCCTCTGGCGTTTCAATTAGTTTTATTAAAAATGCATATGAATCGGACGGAGAGACAGCCCCCGGGATAAAATAATTCGATTCGGAATAAATTGCTCAAGTGTTGCTAGTTGTTGTGCTCTAATTGCTCTCTGGGCATTCAATCAAATTTATTATGCGCTCAGCCATCAATAGTCAATTAGATAATTATGGGATTGCTGGGGAAATCAATTTCGCTCGCTGTAGGCGTGCTTCTAGTTCGATTGCCTGCCTGATTGCCAGTTTGTCAGTCTATCATGCTGTCAATCTGTCTGACATGCATGAAAGCCATTTTCCATTTGGCGGGGGTGTGTCTATAATTGTTGGTGCAATGATAACTAATCACTGGCAACAGTCATTAGTTTATAGTTTTTACGCGGCAGATAAGAGTCAGCACCAATTAATTCAACTTTTTGGTAATCAGCCGCGGAGTTTTTGTTTGCTTTGCGGCAAAACTATTTTGGCTTAATTAAATGAAAACAGAATTTATTATTTAATAATTCAGGTAATAAATTCGATAAATTCAATTTCTCAATAATGAAGAAATATTACGAATTTAATCAGCAATCTCGCCCAGAAATCATTTATTTCATACTCTACAAGGACACCTAACTTGCACTTTGTGTGTTTGAACAAATATTCGTTTCTCATGAAAGTAGTTTTTAGCAACTTTGAGTCAAGGATTTAGTGAGAGTTTTACAACAGTTTCTAAATAAAACAAGGGAGTTCCTCGACAAACAGGTGACAGTTTTAGGAGGGGGTATGTTGGTCTGCGTCACTAAAATATGGATGCTTAGACTTACTCTAGTCTAGTCTATGCACTCTAGTTTTTATAGTTCACACAAACGGACATGACCAGGTCAATTTCGCTAATGATTGTGTTAAAGAATATATACATTTTTTGAAGAATCGGAAACATTTTTCAACCAATTTTCAACCAAAGTATACGCTTGTCTCACGAGTATTTGGGTATATGTACATATAAGATGAGACTTCCCTTTTTTTCCATTTGGCTTCAACAAACAAGTGCAAATATATGTGACCCAGTCGATAAGCTCGTTGTTCAATTAAAAACGCCACGAGTTGTCGCTGTCCTTGTTCAACACAGCGATTGCCGCCCACTTTGGACACCCGTCTCATTGAATGTCATTGAAAAATACTTAATTAAATTCATCAACGCTTGACATGGCGCGCCCTGCAGCAGCTGGAACAGCAGCAGGCAGGAGCAGGACATCCCGGAAGAAGCAGTGGGATGAAAATGATGGGGCTTGCTGGCAGCCAATTGGCAAAAGTGAGAAGTTCACTTCGCCGCCATTATGAGGGCCAATGGGGAGTAGAGTGGGTGGCTCATCGGGATGGTTGCCAATCACTGTGGTGCTCCATGTGCGAGTGGGGAGTGCTTAATTACATTTACACATGAAGGCCGTGTTTACAAGAGCGGCCAGTGAATGGATGCAGTGGAGGGAGATGATTGCCGGACGGTCATGGGGTTTGACAAGCTTGAATGCTTCCAGGCTCGTACCTGCCTCTCCTCCACGAGAATAGCGGGCGGAAGCCATTGAGGGCCATACCAATCGATTTGGCGGGGGATCTCAGACCTTATTCGCTTAATACTGCACGGTGTGAGGGTATTCTCATGATACATTCAGCCTTGGGCTCCAAAGAAGCATGGAAACAATTGACAATGGTGCGTATACGCAATAAAATGCCAAGAGGGAGTATCAGAAACGAAATGGTCGACATGGAGTATACGTATTAAAACATAAGCCAAATTAAGAGGACATTGCTTTGCTAATAGTAAAATATCTAGACAGCACTGTATAAGACTTTAATGTCTGTGATTTTACTCAAATTTAAATCGAGCAAGAAAGTATGTAAGCCTCATTCCATAGTCGATGTACCCGACTCTTTCAATTACGCACTCTTCAACCATCGATTGCCTGGTAAATTGAACAAACAATACTTTCGCAGGCCGTTTCGGGTTGCCTCTCATTATGCTCCGCTTTACATAATTACCTTCGACACATTGTTATGGTGCCTTCGCTTCATTACTCAACCTTTCACCCCTGATACACTGTCAAAAAAATATGCTTAAGTATATTGAAAATATTTGTTCAACATTTCTTGTAGGAAAATATGATATGAAATCTCTATATGTTGCAATTTAATGTTCGCCATGGGAGTTACTTTCCTCGATTATGCTTATAATTTTTACTATGAACCTATCTTAGTTGGTTAAAGATTTGGCGCTACTTACGTGTACAAAATCGCGGCTCGTCACTCCCGTCGCCGCAGTCGTTTAGATTGTTGCAGTACTTGCTGAGTGGCACGCATCTTCCGTTGGAGCAGCTGAATTCGGCGAGGGAACAGCCCGTCGAGGAGGAGCCGGGTGCCAGTTGCAAATTGGCAGGTTTGCCCGGCCCCAAGGAGCTCGAGATGGAGCTAGAACTCGATGGGAAGCCAGCTGCTCCGGATCCGGAACCGGGTGCAGCTCCGCCTCCGCCACCTCCTCCTCCACCACTCCCTCCTCCGCCGGCGGCTGCTGCTGTGGCAGCCATGCCCAAACTGATTCCCAGGCAGAGGAGCAGCGTCAGCGTCGCCGGAAGTGGATGTCGCCGCTGTTGATGTTGCGACTGCTGATGCTGCTGCTGCTGCTGTTTTGGTTGCTGCAACTGGTGCTGCTGCTGCTGCTGTTGCGACTGACAATGGGCGCTGCAGCTGGAAGTCATTGTGGATGTTGCTGGTGTTTCTGTTGCTTTAATTGCGCGACATTGTGTTGCACTTGTCGACACTTTCAGCAGCATTTTAGCTACATTTCTGTGTCGTTCACTTGGCAGACATTTCTTGTGCCTCCTCAGTTTGCATCTTGTTTCTCTCAGTCTGCTGGTTGCTTTTGTTGTTGCTTTATGGTTTGGTGTTGTTGTTGCTTTTGCTGGGGCAGTGTTTGTTGCAATTATTCGTTGTCTTAGTTTCTTTGGCCTTTTTCTGCTTTTGTATTTCTGGCGCCATTTCAATGTCATTACTGTTGTGTCTGCAAAAAATTCAAGAAATGCAAGATGTTCTTAGTATTGTATATATTACCTTAAATTTTACCTAAATACTAAGTACAATTAAAATATTTGCAAGTTTTGGGACATTGGTCATACTATTTCTGTAATAATTATTACTTATTACATTGTATTATGCAGTCAATCATCGTTGGAATCCAAAGATCTTTTGCAAGTTTTCTTTCTTTTTGCTCTGGTTTTACATATATTGAATAAATCTTTATTAAAAATCTTTATAAATCGTGGATCATTTAACACTTGAACTGAAGTCCTGCGCTTATATGCGTATTGCAACAACGTGTTACAATGTTTTGGCTGCTATTCTTTATAACCGTACTGAAGTACAGTGGTCTTTAGATATAAGCAACAGCTTTCATTACAACATATTAATTTTCTTGTATCTACTATTTAACTAGCAGACCTCATTTGCACACAAATTGAAAATTATTTGTCATGATCTAGTCGCCTTGGAACAGTTTAATATTTAATTAATTCTCCGCATAGAGATTAACAATCAAGGTGCATCTGTGAAATAATTTAAAATATTCAAATGCCTGCGGCAAACGAATTTCCACACGCCTCGCTGCCCGATTACACGCCAAATTTATGGGCAAATATTTATCGCTGCGCATACGAGTATACGAGTATATACTATATATATACTATATAGCCGTCGTATTCGAACATTGAAATAAATTCTCGCGATGCGGCCAATCCTTCGACCAGTGAAAATCATAAATATTTGCAGCGTAAACAATTTATCCGCATGTTTTTGGCCTTTTTACACAGCCAACCATTTTTTTTTTCGTTTGGTTTTTCGGTTTCACTGCGACTTACTCGCGTTTTTTTTGCGCAGGGCTAAGGACGAATTTTCACGCGCGTTGCACATTATGGAAAGTTACGAGTAGTTTTTATGATTTCCTTTTTTCCGTGTTGTTGCGCTCGCTGAGCGTGTAACGGTTTCATTTTGTCCTTGTTTTCCCGACTTTCCACGATCCACTCTACACAATGAATATATGTATATGCATGGCGGTCTGGCTGGTCCGCAAGTCGGTCGGAATTGATTAATGTGTTTTCAGTGCAACGCTGCTCTGGCGTTTTCTGCGAAAAAGGGGTTTTCCTGGGGGCTGTCGATTGCAGCTTGCCAGTGATAATGATGAGTAGAAAAACAACAACCGCTCTCCTCTCTTTCCCCACCTCTGCCAATGATTTATGAATGTTGTTCGGGGGCCTTGCAACGCATGACCCCAAAACACTGCCCACCAAACAGCTAGTAAATGAGCGCCACAACTGGGAAATTATAGCGTTCGGCCAGCGAGAGCAAAAATTGCAAAAAACCAGTAAAAAAAATGCAAAAATAAAAGTAGTTGCATAATTTTAAATTAGATGCTCAGACATGGTGCAGACGAGCCAATGGTTGGGGTGCAATGGAGCTTTCCCTGGGGGAAACGAATTCTCGGGGACAGATTCAGTGCAGAGATTCAGTGGCGTCAGCAGACAGCAGATGACGCCGGCAACCAGACGGAAACTGATGCCCATGTTTTTTCCAGCCAGCTTGTTGCACCATGGAACACGAAAACACCAGAGGTTTATTTGGAATCGAGGGTTATGGTTACTTCCGGGGAGTTAAGGGGACAATTTTTGGTAGTCCCCCAACGTACAAGTGCAGTTAAGTCAGTTTTAATAAAAATTTTTTTCACAAATTGGCTTTGGATGTGTTTTTATATCAAGATAAATGAGCTGGCTTATGTGGTCCTAAGCGAATTACTGATTTAATATTCTTTCAATCATGCTTAAATATTTTCGGAATATTTCTTATGCGTATACAACGAATTACTGATTTATTATTCTTTTAATCATGTTTAAATGTTTTCGAATTTATTATTGCGTTTTCTTTACAATTTCTATTGATATTAAAAAAAAAACGTTTAAGCTGTTCCGCTAGTAAGGGGTATCTGATAGTCGAGAATGTCGACTACAGCTGACAGTTGACTCGTGTTTTTACACATTTTTATAAAATTTCAAGCCTGTTATTTAAGAAATGGACTACAAAATGTTTATTTTCATGCTTGCTCATTTTTCTAATATTTAATAAATCCTTAATCTCTCATATCATTATCCATGAATATTTATAGCTTAGTCTTAACAAAGGTTATTAGTTTTTTACTATAGTAACTATAAGTTCAAGCACATTACGCTGAAACCAATATGCCTGTGGCGATTGTAGCGAGGTCAGCAGGATGTTTTTAACAATTTTATGGCCGAGAGCCACTGCGCCACTCCTGCCAATCTCTCTCTGCATTTTGGCCATTACAATGTCTGGCGTCAGTGAAACTCGCCACAAAATCGTGCAGTGCTAAAGTAATTCCCCTGGCGGGGTTGGGAAATCTGGACGTTGTCTAGTCGTGCATTAAATTGCTAATAAGTTTTAATGTGGGCAGCTCTATCCGGCCAAATGCGCTGTCTTAAAGGAAAACATTTTCGTTTAAATGGCTTCGTCTTAACTCAATGTCAAAGCTATTTGCTGCGATTCTTCACGAGCAGAGAGCGTAAACAGGAGCTGTTTTTTCCTCATTTTTATCCATCACATCACTGCAGTGGCTTATCAGGCGGGAGCCACACCACGCAGATATAGCCATCCCCATATCTGTTTACGAGCCAGAAGATGGATATGGAGCCTGCTACCGCTTTAATGGATCTCAAAGGGATGGCGTCGATATCAACTTTCGTCAGGCACAGGGATGTGTGTGTGAACGTGCCTCCCCCTTTTGGCCTAACCGCCCACCGTGACTCTCGTAACCCCACGTTTTGCGCCCTCCACCTTCACATATGCAAAATAGTTGCACATAAAAAGTGTGGCAGGACTTGAGAATTCTTGCAACCAACGGCTGGTGTCAGTTGTCGTTACTGTTGCTGCTGTGTGTTGGCACTGTCGGTAGTCATCATCGTGTCTATCATCATTGCTCCGCCACTGGCTCCTTCGCTCATCCGCAGAAACTTTCTGTGGCAAGCCGGAATGGAGCTTGACTTATGGTACACAGTGAAAAAGCAGCTGGATCCTTGTCCTATTTCTAATACCCATATCTAATACAATTGCCTTTGTGACTAAGGAAGATTTGAAAACTTAAAATCGTTTGAGTAAAAAAGCCTTTTTGAATATTTCCCGAGATATATGATTACAATTTTAATCCCAGTGCATGTCACTCATTTTTTGTTCTCTATGTTCCTTTTGATTTTCCCCCTTCACGGCGTTTTCCATATGGCATTGCGATGGCGCAGCGGAAAGGGAAGTGCAGCTGCACACGCACACAAATTGCATTTGTGTTCGTGTGGCTTTAAATTCTGTTGCATATGCGAGGGCGTTTTGGCCGCTGTGGTTCAATGCATTCAATGGCGGCCCAGACGCCTCATTAGCGCTGCGATTCGCAAGCCAAAATGCCAAATGATAATTGCAGCAATTTGGCCCCGAAATATAAGACGAGACAAATTGTATCGCACAACTTGAAAAGTTGGTCGACGTAAATTGGAGACTCGCTTTTTGGGTTACGCGAAAGTTGGCAATGGGGCTAAATTGTAACGAGCTAAGCGCACACAGACATATTCCCAGAAATCCCAAGTTGCCCCTTTTCTATGAAGTCAAATTTCTTTTCGGCACGTTAAACTCAAGCTCACGTCATCAAAGTTTTCGCTGGCAATGTGTTCGCCATTACGACCGGAAATGCCACTCAGGAGTTTGTTTCTATGTGTGTGTGTATGTGTGTGTGCATACAGAAAGCGCGTCAAAGTTATTTAAACACCAAAGTGACTTTCATCATCTCAAGTTCCCTCGCAAAAAAGGCTCTCACATGCAGATACTCCTTGGCGTTGCTTTTTTCCATTTCCAAAGGACTTTCACTAAGCCGCTTAGTGGCACGAATGCTGGAGATCCCGAATCCAGGATTCCGAATCCTATTTGAGAGCCTCTGTTTGCGGGCGTGCTTGTTTACTTAACATGGCTAATGAAACTGGAGAGAGCTGGAAGCCTTGATTTCTTTTGGCAGAGCTGTTCGTTTTAAGGTGAAAAAATTCGATTGGTAAAGGGGAGCAGGATATGTTTGTTTTTAGTGCACTGAGTAAAGAAGATGCACTCATTTACAAACGCACTATGAACTCAATAAAAATCAATATAAATGTTAATACATAATTGTCAGCAAAATCTACTTATTTCATTCTTACATTTTTTCCAGAAATATGCTGGACATTACACTGGTCTTAACTGGATTTACCCCTTTCATTTCCCCATCATATTTCGCTACTCCAGGAAGTCATAGGGCTGGCACATGAGCAAATTAAGCTTACTTAAATGGCCATTCGAGATGTCAGAATTTAATTACTCGAACAGCACGCAACACTTGAAGCCTTCGTGGTGGGATTTTCGGTGAAAATTGATGGCATTTTCCTTACGGCTGTCACTCGGCAATAAAAACTGCGAGCATTCAAAATCGTTTCAGTCATCCGGGCCGAATGTTTTCGAATCGATTCGCTGGCATTCCATTGTTTAGCCTTTGATTGTCATTCACTCGGCGCGGCGTTAAAGTGTATTTTAATTTGATTTCATTGTTCGCTGTCATTTGCCGTCATTTGATGGCCGGAATGAATATGAATTGAATTGGCTGCGATGGAAGTGGGTTTTGGGTGGCCGTTGTGGACTCTTTCGGTCTTCAATGACATTCGTTTCATTGCGTTTCAACAATTCGATTAGCACCGATTTTTGGGATAGCTTGATGCCCGCGACGTCGGTCCTTTCCAATGACACGGCTTTTTAATTAGTTTTTAGTTTAGGGGCGGACTGCCATTCGATGTGGAATGGCTAATTAATGTGACAGACGCAGGACAGGAAGCGGGAAATTTGATTTTCAATGGAGGGCTTCAATGAGATTTTGGAACAGACACATTGGGTATTTAATGAGGGGCATGCGACTATGTTCCTAACTAATGGGTCACACAGGGAATGAATAATTAAAGGCACTCGAGGTTCGGTCGGTATTTACGAACGAAAAAGGGAAGCCAAAAAAGATCCAATTCATATTTCATTTGAACCCACAAAATCACCGCATTCAATTCAATAATGCATGACCAATATGTCCAACAGTTTGTAGATCTGTGTACAAAAAAGACACAGCCCATACGCGTTCAAATAAAATCTTAATAAACGAAAAATACGACCACTAGCCCGCTGGCTTTTAAATTAAAAATTTAGAGAGCGTGATGTGGGCTAGTTTATATGTGAAATATCAAGCATACGCCGTGCTGTTCCACTCGAATGCATTGATTACTTTTGAATGATTTCCCATATATGTGTATTCCAAGCATGACGAGTAAATATTGGTACAGCCCTCGGCAAATTTGGAAAGCCTTTGATTGATATGCGTTTAAATCTATTGGAGCTTGGCACTGAATCTTGTGCATATGTCATTAATTTTAATGCCCAGCTATGCATGCACACGGGCAAAGGACAGCCCTCGACATAACTGTCAGGCCTGTCATCGGCGCGTCCTTCGTCCTCTTTCGTCCTCCTTCGTGAACCATCAACCATTCATCGTCGTCACATCTCCGCCTGATTCCGCTTCATGCCACCAAAGTTTTTGTTATTATTATTTCGCTTAGCAAATATTCAGAATGTGTGCGTTGATTCTTCTTCGGGCGCATTGCATGAATTACTTTTGCCTTTGTTGGAGCAAACACAATGCCTAAGCTGATGACGGGAGCCTGACGCTCCTGCTGGTGTGCGTGCCAAGGATTTGTAAGCTGTGAAACATTCAAGGATGCGCGACCCACATGCATGAAATGCGCACGGAGAATAAAAAATAGAGAGTCGGATACAAACTACCAGTTAATATTTCGGATGCTTGCAACATATTTATAAGCATTTTTGTAAGTTAATATTTCTAAGAATCCCCAACTAAAGCATTATTTGCTTAATGAATGAAACAAATGTTAAGTAAACTAAATCAGAAACTAAGTTATTATTTAATATTTATTAAAAATAATACATTTTTAACAATGTTTTCTCCTAAAAATGTTATATTTTGAATGGATTGACCAGCACATAAATACTATGCATACAAGGATTTATGACCAAATTTGTATAGATTTAAATGTATTGCTATTAGCGTAGGGAAAAGTGCAACTTATGTCAGCTCGAGGACATATTTTCTTCCTGTGCATTCGCAAAACATTAAAGACAAGGCCTAGCAAATGGCGATGGTGGCTGAAAGAATTCTCCCAATGCTAAATATTCAAATCAGGATGGAGACCGAGGCGTTGTCGTATTTTGTATTTTGTATTTTGTAGCTGCTAAACATTCTTCACAATGTCTGCTCACATCTGCCGTTGTTGGGAAATGGGAAGGAAAAGATTTTCCCAACCACTTGGCAATGGGGCATAATTCCTCACGAGCTTGAGTGCGTGGTGCGAAATAATGTTACGCCTCGTGTTATTTAAAGGGAAAATTGTTTTTCCGCACAGTAATTTGTTTTCCATTTAAATTTACATCAGAAAAATGCCTCAAATTTGCTGTCTTGAGAGGATGAAGGTGGGGACTTAAGGGGCTCGGGTTTTCTGTAATTCGATTTAAGTGCCGAAAATCAATGCCGAAAAGAAGCCGCTGAGCGTTAGCCACTTTTGGCCAAAAGGCAGATGAATGGCCCACCCACAGAGACGTTTTTTTTTGTCGGCGCAAAGTGGCTTGCGTTCTGAATTTTGCAACAAATGGCAAAGAGAAATCGAAGTAGAAATTGAGAGAAGAATAAAAAAATCAAATTTCAAGTGCTAGTCGAGAGCTATTTGCATAATGCGACTGCTGCATGAATAAACCATGTCGAACCAGGCTCTCCCAATTCGCGGAGTTTCCACTCCGGCCCCCGCCTTCCCACATTTCCCCTCGTTACCGGCTTGCCCCTTTTCATTTCCACTGTCTGTGGAAGTAAAACGTTTAAATCAAATCAGGCAAGGAATGTTTTTTATCCCAGCGAAAGCTGCAGACAGCAGAGGTTATGATGATGCCCACATATATATCCTTAAGCTCAGACGGAGAGAAAAGAACCTTGGGATTTGTAAGAAGGAATTCATTTTAAAAGTTTAAAAAAAAATATGAAAACATTTTACTGAATATCTTTACCAAAGCATGGCAAAGTAATGTGTTTTCAAGGACCTTAAATATTTTGAGTTATGCCTTATAAACAATAACTGTTAAATTAGGGTCATTTTCTCTGTGTATGCGATAAGGTCCCTAACGCTTGATTGAGCATTTTTCACCCAGAGCAGCTGCAAAGTACCTTTCCGTATCCCCGAAACCTTGTTCCCCCGCCTTCATCGAGGACAATTTATGTGGCTTTAAGGACAAAAGCGTCTGCCGATGGGCCTTTGCCCTCATAAGTATGCCATGAAAAATGTATGGCGGCGTGCATAAAAAAGCGTGCATAAAGGAAAACCCTTTGGAAAACTACACACACAACTGACAATGAATATCAAATGTCAATGACAGCCGCAGCGTGGAAACTATTCCGCAGGACGACCAGCACCCAGGCCAAATATGAAATAAATCACTGGACGGGTTATTGACACGTAAGCAAATATTTGCAGCCACCAAGGAAATGTCAACTTGTTCCTATCGACCGAGTTTCCACACCCACCTCTTCTCGGCCTTACCACCTTTCCAGCTGGCAAACACGTCGGCATGCAAAGCAGTGGGAAAACTCCGAAGAACTTTCCCCCGGAAAACTGGCAGCCGCCTGCTCGTCAAAACTGCGCTAGCATGTCGACAGCAAAGTCCACTTAATCCAAATTCTGTAAAAATTGTCAGCGCTGGGAAATGGGGAGCTGCTTTTCCTTCAACGACGTTGACTTTCCCGGCGATAAGGACGGCAATGTCAACCAGCTGACGTGTGTGTGTATGTGTAGCTAGCTGTATGTGTGTGAGGACATTTCAGTGGGTGAGTATGTGTGTGTGCTGTTTGCTTGGCATGCCATGTCATCAATTTCGCCTTGAATTTGTTTACCCGCTTGGCCTGGTGACTGTCATTCCTGCCGAGTGCTGGGAAACCGAGGAAAACCAGGAAAATGAGCAGAGATGAGGTGGATATTTGCCGTAATTTGAGGAAGAACCGTTTTGTGGCGCAGGGAGGGAAATATGCTTTTCTACCTCTAATTAGGATGTTATCAGATGGGAAAGGAAAAGGTATTTTCGAAGGAAATTCAACTGGAATAGAAGTATTTTTAGTTTTAATTAATATTTAACTCTAACTATAATCCCTTTTTTATTATAGAGGAAAACAAGCACCGTTAGCTACATAGCTAAGTCAAAAGGATATCTGTAAAATCTTCCTTTCTGTATACTGTAAAAGTCAATAAAACTCATTAACTTACCCCTTGTGAATAAACTGCATCCCCAGCGTTTTTGGTTTTAAAGAAATCTCTATTTACTTCTATTCATTGACGCCGTTTCTTTCAAGTTTCTGAGAGGAAGATATATGAAAGAAGATTCTAACCAACTCCCTTGAATAGACACCGTATTTTCCAATACACAACTAATGGCCAAAGGGAGTGCCAACATTACTCAGGCTAACGAGTGAGCGACGTTACAGTTCAACAACAT
This sequence comes from Drosophila simulans, assembly GCF_016746395.2. Classification (NCBI taxonomy): domain Eukaryota; kingdom Metazoa; phylum Arthropoda; class Insecta; order Diptera; family Drosophilidae; genus Drosophila; species Drosophila simulans. The sequence continues at coordinate 20,517,649 of NC_052522.2, forward strand.
AATCAGGGTCACGATGCTTTTCGTCTATTTTGGCGATGTCTGCATCCTCAGGTGAGTACACGCATTTTTCGCCCTGGTGAAATGTTCACTACATGTCCTTAGAGAGCAGACCCACGCACAGGTTGCCACTTCGTCATCCAGGATCCTTCAACTCATCGCTTCTTTCTGCGTCCCCCGCATTCCGCAGTTAAGTGATTGGTGAAATGTATTTGCATAATTTTTACAGATTTCTCAATGGCTGTCATGCATAATGCTCGGCAAAGGACCTGCCGCAGCAGCAGTTGCAATGATAGCACAGGTCCTGGAGCCAGAGATCCTTGGTTAGCCACCTAAGCCACCTAAGCCACCATCCCCTCCCCCCTTTCACGAGTTGGCAAACATGCCAGTTAAGCTTCTCCTTTGCCGATGGTGATGGAAGTTTTTGCATATGCGAATATTTTATGCAGATTTATGTCAACTTTTTCGGGCTACGTGTCCTGCATCCTGGCCACGTGCATTTATTGAATTAGTCTGTGTGTCGGTGAGCCGCCTGCCAGCCACCGTTGTAAACTGCCCTAAAATGTTGTAAATTTTTCGGGCATCAGCTTGTTCCGACACCGGGAAATTCGGGGGATGGTGCCACTGGGGGAGGCGGAGGTAGAAATAAGTAGAGAACACGGGCCCAACTGTCAGGCAAACAACGAAAAGTTGTTTGTGCCCTACTCAGAAAGGCGCCTCCTCGCCACCCACCCACCTACCATTTACCATTTGCCCACCCAAGCAACACCCACCCACACACGCATGCTGGACAACAAACATTCTCATTTGTTGTTGGCGATGTCGCCTGTCGCTGAAGCCTGTTTCCTGTCGCGTTGCGACCCCATCCCCCACTCCCGTGCTCCTCTCCTGTGACCAACCACTGCCCATTTTCCCCGCATTTTCCTTGCATACCCTGTGACTTTTTTAGTACCGAAGGTATATTGGGGTTTTATGTTGTGGGGGAAGCTTGTGTCATATATTAACTAAGATGTCCTCGTTCGTCATAAAAAAAGCCATGCTTGTCTCACATCCAAAAATATATATATTAATCATTGATCGATTTATAAAAATATACAGACCTCTTTAATGTGCTTAAAAACTTTTCTATTGATAAACGTGATTAAATGTTTTTGATTGTATTTTCAATGTTCGTAATTTCCGATTAACATTTTGGTAATCTATCAAATTTCAACAAATTAAATATAAAGTTACAAGAAATTGAACTAAAGTATTTACGTATATTGCTGCATGAAGTAGAGGGTATCCTTCAGAGGAGCAGCTCGCATTATTTCCTATGTTTTCCTTTTTTTTAATAGAAAGAGAAAACTTATCTCCAACTTTATGATGATTTGCACAAAGAGACAACCGAGGAGGAGGGCAGGAAAAAAGACTTCAAGTTGGAGCTTGAGATTGAGAAAAAGAATGAGAATGAGAACGAGAATGAGATTCGGGACGGGAGCAAGTTTTCCTTCTTCAAGTTGTCGCTGCGACTTCTTGTTTGTGTTGTGCGCAGCTTTTCCATTTTCATTTCCTTTATGCCGTGTGTGTGTGAGTTTCCCCCGTCAAGTCGGCCGAAGACTGAAGTGGGACAACACTTAATTTTGTGTAAGTACTCACTCAGCTCATTAACTGAGCCAGAAAAGGAAACTGGGCCTCGTCTCGCACCGGAAAATGCAAATACCGAAATTCAAAAGCCCTGGCCCCAAGAAACGCAGGGGAAATTAAATTTAAGCACTGAAATGGACGAGTAAAAAGAGGCATCCGGAAAAGCATGAGCAGAATGGCTAAAGCAATTTACCAATGGCAGTGCGGCGTCTTCTTTGGGCCAAGTGGTAAAATGGGTAATGGGAATTACAGGACGTATGCGAAAGGAGGCAGGAGGCAGGAGGAAGGGTGGCTCAAATCCGTTTAGTTAGCGCCAAGTAGAGCCATCAATCAGGAAATCACACTCACTCACGCACGCTCGCACGCATGCAATCATTGTGATTTAAAGAGGGGGAGTGGGGGTTTCCGGCGCTTTCCTGGGGCTTTCCAGATGCGATCGTTGACCATAACTCAGCTTGACGCTCTCTGGCAGTTTGTGGTCAACAGCACAGCCAAAACTGCAGTTTCTGCCGCTTGAGTTATGGCCATAAAATGGCATTCAAAATTGCGGAAATGCCAAACCATGAATTTCTTTGGAGCAACTGAATGGAAATTTTTTTGGCAGAAAAGTGCAGTTTCTCAACAATAAAATGGTCGTGCCTTTGATATTGAAACTATCACTAAATTTCACTCTCTTTAGATTAATGGTGTGTGCAACTTGAATGGAAGTGAAGTGTCGAATGGAAAGTTTAAAATTAGTTTTAAGATCAAGATGCCATTATACAAGTGAAGTCACATTCACAATTGCTTAAGTGACAAGCAATAAATCGATTCGTATCAGCTAAAACATCTGAGCAAAAAGTACTGTCTGTGAACACATAAAATATTTCTTATTAAATGGCATATAAATCTAAATTCTTGCTTAGAAATCGTTGCCAAAAAAATACAATTTAGTTTAAAAGAGCAGAAGACAATTAAGAAAATATAGTGTGGCAAAATAAAATGTATAAGATTCGATTTTAAAACTAACAAAATGTATTCTACTTGCTCAAAGATTAAAAGTAAAAAAAACTCTTTTTAGATATTAAATATAATGTCACTGTCTAACTTCCCATCCGTAAGACAGAAATGTGTCAAATAAATTCAATTTGCCCCGGAGTAGCAAACAATTTCCGGAACTCGTTCTGCCAAATAAACGAGACGTGTGAGCTAAATAAATCCCAAAGAGTTTTTCTTTGACGTCACCTGTGAGACTTCCCACGCAGGATGTCTCTTGGGATTTCAGGTAAACTGCATCTGGCGAATCTTCCATCAGGAATTTCAACACAAATGTTCTAAGCCCAATAAACCCTGAAATATCGTCTAGAATAAATATATTTTCACAATATAGCTGGGAAAAATAAAATATTGCTTCGCAGATATGGAAATTCAATTTGAAACGAAGAAAGGAAGCTAGCTTCGTCAAGCCGAATCTTATATATCCTTGCAGTAATTATACTTTTAAAAAACGTTTCTATAAAAATACTTCTGTTCAATTGAGTAATATTATTTATCTATCTTTCTATCTATCTACCGGTAAATGAATTATGCAGATAGCTTTAAAACTGAGGGTCTAGTTTGTGTAGAATCAGGCGGATGGACAAAAGGACAGCTGGACATGGCTATATAGATTCTATCAAATATATATTTTGTACTTGGTCTAATATTTCTGAATTTAATATACTCTTTGCAAGGGGATAACCACAATTAAGCCACGATCGATAATGGTTCAGTTTGACTACTTATGTATCTGATTTAATTTGTATGCCCATCGGTAATTTCATATTTTAATTAAAAATTGGCGAACATACTTCAGAATCGTTCGTACGATTTTATGTAAATACCTTTTGGCGCTTTAACGTGAGAGTAAGATAAAACCACTTCAAATAATTACAATGCACAGGAGGGCAGCACATATTACAATATGGGAAGCCATCCGAAACGAAGCGCAAAAAACCAAAAAGAGAGCATTACAATATGAGAATATATGTAGATGCGCCGACCGCAAAGCACACATAAACATGTATAAACAAACAAAACCACAATGGCAAAACAACATTTCACTTAAATTAGAAGCGAAAATGGCGGAAAAATAATTCAGAGGAAGTCCCCGTCTGGAAGGCACAACCACACGATTTTATTTCAGACAATAATATCTGTGTCAGCCACAACAAAACAACAACAGCGGGAACGGCAACAACAATGGTTGAAGAGGGGCATGCCCCGTGACACGCCCCCTCAACTCGCAACCCACTTCAACCCCTGGTGGCCAGGTAAATGGCGGCTAAGCACCAGGAACTCAAAAACTTAAATCTCCGTGTAATATTTTTCCATAAACCGAGGAGTTGGGAGTCCTGGCCACATATTTAATGCTGCAAGTTGAACTGCCAAGTGGGCCAGGCCAGCAGGTGCTGATAGGACTCGTTCGAGTTGCAGCAAAAGTTCCAGGGAGTTGCATGAGGAACAGGAGCAGGAGTAGTGGAGTTGGAGCTGGAGCTGGAGGAGCCACTGGAGTAACTGGAGCATGCAAAGCACATCCGAGTGGATGCAATGGGTCTCCGGGGAGCGAACGGAATGGCTATTGCTCTGCTGCGACAGGTTTAAAGAGGTCAGCCTGCTGAACGGGCTGAACAATGCTCGAAACGGACCCAACTGGGCATTCGGTTTCTGGCCAGGAAGCGACGGCACGAGAGTCACCAGCAAAAGTTTCCCATTCAACCAATTAGCCAGAGATTATTTCATCGATTTTTGCTAACTCCCGTTGGCAAACGGAATTGTCAGGGAGCTCAAAGGATGCAAACTGAAAGGCACAGGGCAAAATTAAAGAACTTTATTGTCAATAAAACTATTGGATAATAGGTACACCATGTTGTACAGATGTTTAAATTTCTATTTAAGAAAATTAAAAAATCAAAAATTAAAGTAATAATAAATATCTTTGACTAAATTTAATCTTCTTACCTTTTTTTAAGTTTGTTTAAATATTCAGAATTTTTTGTATAATTCTGCAGCCTAAGTAGAAGTAATATTTTAATTTTTACTGTGCAAGGACGGGACAAAACCACTTTTGCGTGCGCCCAAGACAAAGACAAAGCCAACGCAGCGGGGGATTCCGAATCCCCCATCCAGCTGGGAGCCGCCCGCTGTTCCGACTGGCTTTTGTGCGGTCCAGGATCCCAGCACTGCATGTGTGATAAAAAAGGATAAGAGGGAACTTTAGCACGCCCACTCCAGCGCCCCCGAAAACTCCACAAACACCCCCACACCAGCACGCCATCCGCTGCCAAAGCCAAGACAATATGCTCAGGGCTCCATGGATAACTTCGTGGTTTGACAAAGCGACGACGACGGCGTTGGCGTTGGCGTCAGCATTGCATGAAAAATGGCACTTGATAAGGTGCCCGGGGGTGTGGCAGCAGGGCGCAGGACGCAGGACGCGGCACGGAGGAGTCATCCTGTCGAGCAGGAAGTGTGAAGCGGCGTGCATAACAAAATGGAGCAGCCTCCAAGTCTGGCTGTGTGTGTGTATGGGTTGGTGCTGGCTGCTGTTTTGGGAGCAGCAGCGAAGTTGCATTTTGCCCCGCGGGCTGCCATTTGTTTCTCCACGAGTTCCTTTAACCCCCTTTTTTCCCACTGAGTAAATAGCAAAAGGCGCGTAAGGATCCGCTGCCGAGGACGTCCCACTCCACCCACTTCCACCCACTCCTGTGGCTTATGGCCGTAAGTAAGTGGCTCTTGGTTAGTTCGTTTGCGTTGCCACTTCCGCATCACGAGCGCCGTTGTTGTGGCTCCTATTCCAGCGAGTCCTGACCAGGACAGTCTTGTCCCAATTTGGCCACCAGTGCCGTTTCCCAATTGGCTCAGCCAGCGAAACATGATGACCCCCGGTAATCGCTGTAATCAACCTAATGGATAATAACCAGCGGAAGTCATAATTGTGCAACGGCAAATGCAACTGCCACTCATTACTGTCAACGAGCATTACCGAAAGTCAGCGAAACGAATCTGGAGCAGAGAAAAGAGGTCCTTGCAGTGCAGCTCTTATTTATTGCCATCAATCTGCAAATGGTATGTGCTTCTTTGTCTTTCAGAAAGGGATTTTGGTTTGTGTTGTGAATTATTAATGGCTTAGTTAAGGTAAAAGAAATGCAAAGAAAACGAGAGAGCGGCATACAGCATTATGACACGAAATTACATTTTTGTTTTGAGAAAAGTTGTGACAGTAGAAACAGTGAGCTTAATCTTATCCTTTAGAATAGCTTTAAGTTTTCTTCTATTCTGTGATTATGTAGTTTAGGGTATCTTCGAGAAACTAAAGCTGAGAGTCTATGCACGACCTTTGGGTGACAAAGTGGCAATGCAATTTGCAACATAATGTCACAATGAAGGCGCCTCGCAGGATGCTCAATGTGTGTGATGGCCTAATCAAGGACAGCTCGCTGGAGGAGCCATCTGCCGTCGGGTGCACCGTGACTGCACTGCCAATTGCAGCAAATCAGCGCGGAATTACCTCATCGATGGGAAAGAAAGAAGGGCGAATCGGACGACAAGATGACTATAGCATACTTTTCTGGGCCCTCAGCTGCGCACGTTGCAAATTAACTTAATGCTGGATTTCCTTCGGGTGCGAGAGGTGGCGGGAACGGGACGCATCCTGGTAAGTTTGCTTGTCTGCTTCCGCTTGGCAAAAGTGTCCTTGAGTGCTGCTAATGCCGCACTGCAATGGCGGGGGAAACGGAAACTGCCGACGAGACAAGTCGCACATACACTTAACGAACGGGCTAATGGCTGACTCCTTGCCTCTTGGCACTTGGCAACTTTTTTGCTTGTTAAGTTTTTAATAAAATAAGAGATTCCTCATTTCCCCATTCCCTTTTCCCTGGCGAAGCTTCGAGTGGCTGCACTTCATCTAGCCATAGATAACTTGCCGCATGAAAACATCAACAGCAATTGAAGCTTTCCCCCTTCCGCTCGCCAGTGAGCGGATATTATAAATTTTCAATTTCATATCCTTGCTCTTGACTTGCTGCCTTTCAGCCTTTTAGTCGGCGTCTTGGGTTCTTGGTTCTTGCTTCTTTGGTATTTTTGCAGCGTTCTAATGAGTTTTCCCTTATGCCGAAGCGCTTAAAATGAAAATATGTTTGCTTTGTGGTCCTGCATCCTTCGCATCCTATCTTCACATCCTCCTACACCTTTGGCTAAGTTAGTAGGCACAAAATGTCTTTGAATTTCACGAGCCATCGCTTCGATGAATTATGTCTTTCATTACATCTATTAAATATTCATTTTTAAAATATTAAAAATTAAATATATGAAAATATTAAAATATTTTTGGACATGCGGTGCTACTTTTGCGACTGCTGCTGTAAAAGCTCATACACTGCATTTCGATGTGAGGCTTCTGCTCAAGTACTTCGCCACTTTACTACTTCCTTTTTTTCTGCGATCTGATGAGAGCGTATCCTTGAGTTCTTTTCAGGTCCTTTTGTTTTCTCCTCGCAAGATTGGGAAGGTGCCGAGGCATGCCAGGAGCAGGATAAATTCAAAAGGTAGCGACCGAGCGTCTGGGCAGGAATGTGGAGGCGGTGGATTTATGTTCCATTCATTCTGCATATGCTGATTGCTATTTTGCTCCATTCACGTTTTGTTCGGCTCTTTGTAGCCGCACTCCCGCACTGCGAATTATGCCATCGATTTGGGCTGGCTCTGCTAACATTTCCCACAAATGGAATGGAAACTTTTGGAAGTGCTCTTCAAAGGCCAAATAAAGTTAGTTCGCTCGCATGCCACCAATTCAAACTCCACTTTAATCCCACTTTAAAGTGAATTAGTTATTATGGATATCAGAAGTGTGCATCAAACAGAAATTGTTTATTCTAAAATATGGAAATATCATTTATAAAATATAATCAAAATTAAATATTTCCAACCAGCAAAAGGAAAACTATTCAATTAGGCTTAACGAACACTGACAAATGACAAATATTCACGTCATTTATCGATTTGCTTCAAATGACAAGCACTTTAAAAGTCAACGACATCTGATTGCCCTTTTTGAACTTGTATGAATTGTTGTTTAAAGCTCATAGGTATGGAAAATACTTGCGAGATCATTCGTTTTTCCGCTCCTGTAGCTTCAGTAATGCGAATGCAAAATTGCGGAAAATGGAAAAAATTATTATAATGCATTGGCAGTCGTGTTTCATTTCACCCATCCTTAGTGGCAGCTACGCAAGTTGTATTTAATTTAATTGCGCATAATTTGTATTTTTTATTGTTGTCGTGACGGGTGACTGCATTTGATATAGTCGTATGACGGTGTGGTGGGTGTGGATATGAATTACTGGAAAAAAAGAGGAAAATGTCGGGCGCGCAAAAATGTCAACGCGACATGCAACAACATGGACCGCAACAACTGAACTGAGTGCAGCAACAATGGGGCGAAATATGCAACTGGTAGAAGGAAAGGCAGGTGGGCGGCAGTTGTGGGCGTGGCCCTCTGGTACTTGCGCTAGTACATGGCACTAGTGCAGTAGTTTGCAGCTGCCGTTGACACAGATTTAAGCTCGCAAAGACACACACACATGTTCTCATTCGCACGCATATGCAAAAATGTGGCCATAAATAAGCGTTGCACACTTTTAAGCATGCATTAAATGAAATTGTGGGCGTGGCAGGCTGGCACAGGGGCGGCTGCGAGGGGGTGCGCCTTTAGTTTCATTTCAAGAGGCGCCTTTTAGACGATCCGAGTGCTGCCCCAAATCGATTTTGGATAGGCTATTACGGCGCATATTGCATAGGCCACACTCGAGGGCGCTTATTTGGGTAGGCGTCCATGGATGGGGTTCATCGAAGTGGGCCACCCAAGCCGATGCGACTTATAGGTGGTTAAGTGCTTCTGCTGGCTTGGGTGATAATGGTGCAGCATTATTACAGCGTTTAAGCACGATAGAATCGAAATTATAGCAAATGCTTTTGGGGTTAAATAAATTGGTCGATTAAACATGCTAAGGGAATTGAATAGTGTGGGATCTCATACCATACATTTTACAAAAAGCCGGCTAATTAAGACATTAAGAATACCCCAGGTTCCAACTCTAAGTTAAGCATTATAGCCAGCACGGTAAGGAAATGAGCACGGTAGACCTACCCAGCATCCAGTTCCAGTCCAGTTCCCGGCAGTGCAGCTGCTTCATTAGCACATTAGCCACCCACCTAGTCCTTTATTTCCGCTTTTTCCCCCCAACCGGCTGCAGTGCATCTGCTGCCACTCGAGGCGTGCGAAAGTTGAATTTTCATTTAAATGTGACCAACTTTATGACTTCGAAACAGGTTCAACAGGAGGAAAGAGGATCATGTTGAGGCAATGATGTTTGCACAAAGGTACTCTGGCCGAGGAAAAATATAAACACACAGATACACAAATAAACACACACAAATAAACAATTGGAAAACGCAGGCAAATGCATTGAACTCACAGACTTTTACAAACCTCGAGCATTACTTTGCATAACACATATTTCCGCTTGCTGATTTCGATTTAAATGCTGTTGTGCTTTTTTATTGAATTTTATTTCGCAAAAATGTCCGGTATTCAATTGTAAATTCAGTAGAGCTTATTTTATAACAGAATAAATACATATTTCTGTTTCTGTTGGGTGGGTTTCGTGTAATCATAAATAAAAAGCAAATTGTTTTGTGGCCGTAAAAACTCTGGCAGATCTCTGCCGGCGAAAAACTTGTTTATTTGCAGGACCCTCTGTGTGTGTGTGTGAGTTTGTTTTGTGTTTAAAAGAAAATTTCTCCCATTGCCAGTTTGTTGTTTTTCGCCTCTTTGTGGTGCGTAATGGGGCAGCTGGTGCTGGGGATTTGTGGATGGAGCAGGTCCTGGAGCTTTATTAGAGCCAACTTGCTGCGGAACGTGCTGGCGGAATCCGACAGGATATATGTAATAAGGATACGCTCGCCATTAACACAACGTCTTTAGAGGCAAATCCTCCGGCGAATAAAAATAAACACAACACATAAACAGAGGACAAAGGACAAAGGAAGCCGATGAAGCTGGCAACGACGGCATTTGTTTATGCCAGCCATAATTCATACCCAACAGTCCAAACAAATAGAAAAACACACACGGATACACTGGAAAATGCTGCTTGCGGTTTTAAAATCCTTCCCTTTTATAGGATAAAATTTCATCGCAATTGTTTTTACGGTTTATCTTTAATAGTTATAAAATTATTCATTATTTTGTATTATTCATAGAAAATATCTTACACCCTCTTTGCTTTCCTTCGATGCCCTTTTCCCTTGAATTTGGGGAATTTACAACTAAATAATTTCCAAATTTTCCCAGTGCACCCCAACACGAAAATCATGCAGACTTTGATAGAACAATTAAGTGGAAATTGGTAGGCAGACATGGCACACGCTTAGAAAACGACAATGAGACGAACGACATGGAATCGTTTCCAGAACTCGTTTATGCCACAATAATAATTCGAAGACATTTGTATAAATTTGCTATTGCATTTTATTGGCCCGTCCTGTGAGTCATAATATTTGCATATGTGTGCGTTCGGCATACGTAATGTGCGACCTTATGGCTCGTTGCGTATACGCAACGTGGCAAATGGCAAATCAATGCAATCAGTTCGAGAAATTGACCAAATATTGTTGCTAAGACAAAGCCTGCACTCGCCTGATCAGGCTGTTCAATTATGTATATGATACATATATCAGATATGTCAGTTTCCAGCGGGATTTCATTTTGATTTTGGATCGAAATGTTTTCCATTTTGGAAGCCATAAATTATGATTAGCTTGCGGAACTTTAAGGAAAACTGTTGAAAGTGCAGAGACAGCAGCGGTGCAACAACAATTTCATTGACACACTTTTCCGCATTTCTTCTCCGGCGGAAAAACAACGGAAAACGTAGAATAGCAAAATCGATGGCCTGAAAAAGTCGGGGCGAGAATAAAACAAAATAAAAAGCGAAAGCAAAGTCGCAGTAAATCGCACAGAATTCGCCACGTTCCGCACTTTCCCTCATTTTCCCTCGAATCTGTGGCAGTTGTACGTGTCATTTGGCTGCAGTTTTATTTGCTTGGCCATAATGCAAGTTTATGTTTATGGCCTGCTCCGAAGGGCTCCCAGCTGGAGCAGCCCCTGACTGTGGCCATTGAAGTTAGCTGATCTTGCACTCGACTAAGCGGAAAGCACACAAAGCACAAAGCTGGGCGAAAAACAATAAATGGGCCAAAGGCTATTCCTTTTTTTTTTTTTAAGACCGATAGCTGTTTTACACTTAGATTGTGTATGTTTTCTCTTAATAAAGACATTCAATTAATACCCCTTCTGCATAAAAATATTCATTAATTCGCTAATGTGCCAACCCTAATAAAAGCCTTTTTTATTTCCAAAAAATATATTTTACAAACGTAGAAGATAGTTGAGATGCTCAGATCAGAGGATTTCTTGTAGCAATTAGCTGCATAATCCTTTCGAACCGAAAGATAAAAAGCTAATACCCTTTCACATTGGGGTAGTTCGGCCGCTGACCCTAATCGTTGGCACATGACGTCGCAGCGATTTTCACGAGATGCTGCAAACTGTTAAAAATAGATTTTGCTTGGCATTTTACAGGACGAAGGAAGGCAGGACCTGGACTTGGGCACGTTTCCCTTGCGCTGCCGAGCAATGAAATGCTCCTAATGCCATTTGCAAGTGGAGCGGATGGGAAAACTGTGAGAGTGGGGGCATTTTCACAGGCTGGATGCTCTGGCTTTTCAGCTGGCAGACAGACGGGCGACAGTTTTTTCGGGGCGAAATAAAAATGGAAAGTTGGCATAAAAAGTAAACAGCAGACTGTTCGAGGGGAAGTGGCGCTGAAGGTAACTAAACGGAAAGCAAAAGCCAATGCTGCAAAAACGAAATCAGGTCAGGGATTTGGTTTCAGAATGCTTCTCTCTGCACTTTTCCTTCCATTTTTAGTGTTGCTTTGTTTCGCTTTCTTTTGGCTTTCGCCGAATACTTTTTATTTGGCTTTTTTAAGCGGTCCTGGCGAAAAAGTAATATGGAAACTACGTATACGCCGCGGTGGTCCCGATGCAAGCATTAATTTAATTACAGCCAACAGACGACAAACAACAAATTGAACTGAAAAGCCGGCCAAATGAGTGCGCCACATATTCAAGTCTCTTTATGCTTTGTGTGTCACTGGAGCAGTCAGTTGGCAGTTGGCAGCTGGCTAAATGGGGGTTTCGGGTTGGCCAGAAGCGGGTGGGGTGTTTGCCCGACAACCGCAAGCTGCATTTTTAATTGCGCACACGTGCGAAGCAGCAGCCTCGGGAAAACTGAGCAGGGATGGTAGGCTGGGATGTTGGGGGTCTAGGAGGAGCAGCTGGAAAAGCCGCCCGGAGGATGTGGCAGCTCTACTTGAACTCATTCGGCGTGGAAATTATGGCACGCTCAAGTTGATTTTGACAGGCAGCAGGCGCAAGGATTCCCAGCACAGAACTCAAACGCACACTCACACGCACACGCACACGCACACGCACACTGTGGTATGCATCCTTGAATCCTAGAAAACTTTTGCGAAAAGGTTCGGCACAGGGACAATTTTGAAAATCCCCTTTAATGTTTTTCAGAATTTGTTTGACTTTTAAATAAACTATTTAATGGTAAGTATGATAATAATATTTATTTAAAACCAAATTCAACCAATCACGGAATGAAATTCTGTGTACAAATTGAGGGCTTGTAAACTGTTTATTGGACTTGATTTTGCTTTTTACTTAGAGCAGTAGGTAATTCTCTGAGGCATTTAAAGAAATTAGTTCTTACTTAGCTAGTTTCTTTAGTCGTTTAAAGCGATGGAGAGTAGAAAATTCGAGTAAATTTCATCTTAGTTGCCAATCAACTGTTTAAGACTCGTAAGATATAAAAGTAAAAGTTTTAGAAGTCGAAGGTTGACTAAAGGCGAATTCGAATTAAATGAAACTACTGTCTTTAAGTCACAATAATAATGGTCAAAGGAAACCACATTTTTTTCTCTGTGTAGCAATAAGTGTCTAACGCGCAAGTGGCAGAGCAGACTGCTGCTCCTGGGCAGGCTCTTAATTGATATGCAATAAACATTGGCCACCGAACGGCAGGCGAAATGGCAGGCAGTCGGATCGATGGAGGAGCTGGATGCTTGACTGACAGACAAAAGCTGGCACAACTCCGACAAGTAAATCCGGGCAGGACTCTGTCTTGCCCGCACTTGCCACTTTCTCAGCTTCTGTTTTGTTTCCTTTCCGACGCTCCCATTTCCGTTTCCGCTCTGTCTTCTTCCCCCCCTTTCCCTCTTCACCCGCTTCCCCTGCCAGTCAGGCATTCAAGTTTAATGCGCTTAGTTGTTCTGACTCCATCTGCGTTTCTGTTTCTGTTCCTGGCCTGGATCCGCTCTGTCTTACTTTGTTTCACCGAATGCGAGGAGCAGTGTCGGGCATTGTGTAACATTTAGGAAAATTGAATTACAATGTATTTTGGTAAATTTAGCAAAAATTGTTGCCTCCTAATTGAGTCTGTGTGGTCGAACCCCTGACGCTTGAAATGTACGCAATGTGAATGGTAGTACAAGCCCATTCGGGCATAATTAAATGGCTATCTTAAGTCGCTCAAAATGCTGATTTAGCTGGAAATTGACTCAATAATGAGATATCTAAGTTCCATAGTTCACTCTTCTCATTGTGATCGATGGCAAATTGACGTAGATGAACACTTTGGTAAACAACGGGCTGCAATTAAGGTGTCTTAAATGTAAACTAGTAGATTTATGTTGAGCTCTTGAAATATTGACAGTCAATCTTAATCATTTTTTGTAATTCTGCTCATAAATATTTAAATTTTAAATGCTATGGTACAAATTACTTACTCATATCGTCAGACGCAACAATTCCGGCTGTCGAACTGGTAGCCTTTACGTAATGGCTTTGGTTAGATTTTATCACGTATACGCCTAGGTGCGCATTGTTGGGTAGCACCAATGTAGAGTGGATGAACTTAATAGCAATATAATTCACAGTTAAATTTGAAGTTTGCGCTTCGATTCGCGATTCCAATGCTGAATTACACACAAAACAGACAAAATAGACAAAATAAAATACGAATTCGTTATAACAGACGAGCACGCACACATTAAGATAAATGCCAGCTGCTGTTTTAGATGTCGATGTGTTTTTGTATTCCCACGCTAGTCCTACAAATTTGTCGCTGCTTTTGATTGCCATTTAAATGTGCATATTTAATTTGTTTATTTATCGGATGGAGCGAGGCCTTAAGAGGAGGAAAGCACGCAGCTGAAATGCAATTTAGGCTTTCATTTTAATTTATTTATGGCCATTTATTTAAATTCTTGCAAAAATATTTGCCAGAACGCCATTTTATTTGGACGGCATTTGGGCTTTTGTTGCGATAATTTATGCAAATTATTTTCGAATTCTCCAAGCCAGCTCAGTGGGGCATTTCTCAGTCGACTTTTCCCTATGGCTGCCGCTTCAATAATTCATTATTGATTGGCAGAAGTTGTGTCGAATGGATAAACTTTGACTGAGCTCAGATGAATCGACAGAAATTGATTTAAATTTCGATGATAATTCGTGTTGCCTCAAAGTTACATCGATTGAAGTATTTAAGTGGATTTATGGACAGGAAATAATAATTAAAATTAGCATCAACAAACAACAAATGCTTTTAATTAATACCACATACTATTTAAGCTCGAAATCACAACAACGCTTCCACTAAACTTATATTCCCTTGAACATTTAAATTATCGCCTGACTTAGCAGATATCCGCCAGTTTTCTGCATCATAATTCTTGCATTCCCTTAATCTGCCTTTGAGCCAAAGGATTTCCCCGTCCTTTTTAATTTTGTGAATGGAATTTGCGTGCAATTAATAAATTGTTGGCTCGCTTCTTGCGGAATTTATGCAACGCACAAAATTAATATTAACGCTTGAGCGTGTAATTGCCGTTTTGCTGCCAACAGAGAGATTAAACCGAACGGTTGATTAAATTTTTATGAGTGCAGCTTATTTATTCACTGTTGTAACAATATAGTTCACCACTAGTTAGTTAACAGAACTTCTGAAGGCAAATTGCCAATTAAAGTGCAAGTTAGCATGACACGAGGCTCTCAACTTTTAATTATCCTCGTTTCTTTGTCAAACTTCGGAAATAGTTTTACAAACAGGAAACATTTTGTTGTCAGGTTCTGTTTTTAATATTTTTTAATCCCTACAAAACACAAGTAATTATGTAGCTCTTACTAACTAATATTTTCTAGCAAAGACAAAAAAATAAAACAATAATAATAATATTTCATAGGAAATATGAAGTCCAAGTTCATTACTAGGCAATGAGATTATTTTATAATTAAATAATTAATTTAATTATATTAATTAAATGATTAAATACTATATAATTTTAATAACTTTACATTAAGCGATAAAATAAGATGAAAGTTTGTTATCACCTTCGTGGAACTAATATGCCCTTTGTTCTATGTTACCCTAATAAGTTGCAATGTCATTTAATTAAAATAAAAACGACCGCTTCGATAACCCCTTATTTTTTAACCAAATTGGCAGATGGCGTAATTATATTAAGGTCGTGTTGCGGTTTTTTCAGTTAGTTTCACGTTTCACTGAACGAATGTCCAGCTTCAGTTTTGTATAATTTAAAATAATTAAAATGCCGCATATAAGCATTTGCCTTAATCCTTTTCGAGCTGCCGAACCTTTTCTGAACCGCAAATATTATAATGTGCCCCTTATCCCTAACTGATTTTCAGGGGGTCCTACTCATTCCCAAAATTTTGGAGCACTTGAGCGTTGCTAAGCAAGATTTATGAGCCGCTTGAGGGGACGTGCCATTGGCATGGCTGTGGCCTTTGCACTGGTTATTTACTGTATTTCTTTTTTGGCATTTTGTATTTGCCAAGGTCTTTCCGTTTGTTTGCCATCTTTTGCGGCCTCCGAAAAGTTTTCAACTGGCCTTGCTCTTTTCGGGCAGCCCCAACCCCCTCAGAGCATTTGTTCTCATCTACGGGTTGTGGCAGTTAAATAATTTAAAACATTCGAGCATTTTGGGGCAATTTGGTTAATGGCCTGTGCCGGCCAAAGGGTTCGAAGTCTCAAGTCCCCAAACGAGCTCGTAAATAACGCCAAGCAAACGATAACGATTGGGCTGTCTCAGCTGCCTAATGTGCGCTATCTGAGAAATCCGGCAATAGGGGGTAAATAAGCCAAGAAAAACCTAAAATCTACTTTAAAGGTCCAGCAGCTTTAAGAACATGTGACGCAAGTCCTTGCAACGCTCGTTTATGTGGCGCACTAGTTCAAGGACTTGTCCAATTCGCTCCAACCCAATTACGCAAAAAGTACACAAGCTCACTCACGAACGAATCACCGGTACACAGAGAAAATGCAGGGCTTCTTTAGTTTGGAAAATGCGAAAATGTACAGTATCATATTTACAAGAAGATTTAAATTAAGTACACTTTTTAATTGTACTCATTTGAATGAAAACGGTTTTATGGTGGGAATCATAAAGTTTTTCATACTTCAGTTGAAATTTGTTAATACTTAACAGTATAATTCTGAAATATCGATTACTTTTAAATTTATATATTTCTTAATTGGTTAGGAACTCAGTGCAAGTTGAAATGGGCTCATACCAATGGCTTTTCCCCTGTGTACGTTCGTACGGTAAAATAAATGGCATCCGACCTGCCCTGGCAACCTTTAACCCTAAAAATGCGACCCGACCTAGAAATGTGTGTTTGCCCGCTCTCACATCAGCATAGGGGTATCCTTTCTGCACAAAGCTAGCGTGCCATGAATTTTTGTTTATGCTTGCGGGCAGAAGATAAACACACTCGCACACACCCGCACACTCTCGCTATGAAACACACACATGGACCGCGTAATATGTGCCAATGCCAAAGGATAACGTGGGCTGCCGACTGACGACTGACAACGACATAACCACAAGCAGATAGCGCAGCTTATGCAAACGTTCAAGGACACCGCTGCAGCGACGTGTGTGTTGGTGCGAGCCTTTCAAAGTGGCGCCTGCAGGTTATGCAACACTTTTGTGTTTGCTATTTCGCCTTTCAGTACGCGCGTGTGTGTGTGCGCGCTAGTGCCTTTGAGTTGTTCCAAACTATGGCTTTAATTGCTGGCAATTTGTCAGGCTAATTTGCTAAATTTGACACCTCGGCGAGCACACACACTTGCAAATTAATGACGTCAAAAATACAACTCTCGCTCTCTTTCGCTCTCGCTCCTCGGTCAGCATTTGTGTGTGCGTGCTAGCAGCAGCTCGGCTTGTGTTTGTGTGTGTATGTGTGTGCGTGCTGTGTTCACTTTCACTTTCATTGATTTTCAAGCATCGCAGCAAATGCTGGTCACCACACTAGAACACAACTCACTGGATATTCCACCGATTAAAAGCACAATTTGCACCCTTGCAACTCACGAGATTTATTGGCCAACTTTTCGCGGGAAATATTTATTTTAACTTATGGATACATTTATTTTTTACTGAACACTTTCTCTGGATTTCTCTCGGTCGCGTGGCATCATCGGTCCGCTGAACAGGCAGCCCGCAATTTTCAACGTCGAACTGCGCTCGCTGCCAAAACTGAACTGAAACCGTGCTTCTGCCAAAAGCGTTGCCACGACCGAAGTGGAAGCAGCAGCACTTCAGCGACTTCGCTGCTGAAAACTGGCTGCGAAATACTGGTAACAGTATGGCAGTTGGCGGCGCAGGCGCGTTACCTGCTTTCAGTTTTCCCTGCCGATTTCCCCCTTTTTACGTCACTGTTCGCATCACACTGTTGCGTCCTGTTCTTCACTCTCTTGGCAGCTTTGTTTACATTGTTTGAGTGTTGGGGTATTTTCCCATTTTCGTGCTGGCATCTATAAATAAAGTTACGCATACGCCACGTGGGCCCCAGCGAGGTGAGAAGCCATTAATAGCGTGATTGATGGTGGATATCTATTTTAGGTGTTAACTTGAACTTGATCCAAATCATCCATTATTTGCAGAGCTCTAGTTCTGTTTACATTGTCGCGTAAAACTCAATTGACATATCGATAAAAATGTATATAAAATAGGATATGCATTATCCTTGGTAGTGAAAGAATTCTCTTCTTTTTGTAGTTTTTGGCCAGTAGCTCCATATATTTATTATTATTATTTTTATTTCCCAAAAGGAGAACCCCGAATTATTAGTTGTCCACGTGTCGAACAAATTACTTTCTACAACTCAATTTGAAGGCCACAAACGCCCCAAAGAATAACTCGAACACGTTTTCTATTGTTAGTATGTGTGTGTTTTTTTAGGGTAAGCAATTTTCACGCTGATTGGTTTCCAGTCATTTTTCGTTGTTGCCTTCGCCCTTCATTTATTTAGTTCTTGGGCCAAGCAGAAAAAGTCAAAGAGCCAAGCCAAATGTCAACCACCCTTCGCCGCACTTTCGCCCCTTTATCCCTTGTTGGTCCTTCGGAATTTATTAATGAAATAGCCCCGTCCTTGGCCTGCGAACAATTTTCAATTTCCAATTTTCCACTTTCGCCTTTTGGCCTTCGGGCGAAAATGCGTTTGATAAATTTCCCATCGAAATCGAAAGAGGTCAAACTTTATTTATACCACGTATCCTACGCAGTTGCAATTACTGCATCGAATAATCATTAGCAATAACTAATTAAAAGTTTACCCACTGCGGATAATTTCATTTCATTGCTAACTTTTTTCCTGTCGCAATCGATTACATTTCCCCCTCTCCCCCCTTCGCAGCCATGAAGTTGAATGTGGGTCGTAAATAACAAGAAGTTAGGCACTCTCCCTTTTAGGGGCGTGGCAATTTGTGTGGGCGTTGCGGTCGATGTAGGGAATTCTCTAAGGCTAAAAGTAAAGAAATGTTTGAGACAAGCAGGCTAAGAATATGGGGTCCGATTAGGATTTTTATCAATGAACGATGGCACAGAGTTATTATGCGAAACCAGTGGGCGGCCTGTCCTTTTCGTCCTTGCGTGGGAAGATTGTTGCTACTTTCGATGTGATGCGTGTCATTTGGCTAAGGATATTGGTTGCCTTTCCCAAAGTTGGGAGTCGAGGAAGATTGAATACTCTAAGAATGTGTTGGTATGCTAACACTGGTTTTCTTGTAACAACATACTTCTTTGAACGAATTTAACCAAAGCAGTTTATTACATTATTTTACATTACTGTAATTATTTGATTATATTACTTAATCCCTACACTAAACCTCACTATTTTTAATGGCTGTTGTGAAGTTATTACATTTGATTAAAGCAAAATTTATTTTCTTATATAGTTATATAGAAAATATAATATTTTTAAAGGTTCTAATATATATTTACAAAATATTGTACATATAAACATATCTTCTATTTTAAATGTCATTAAAAAATATTGCATTGAAGAGTGTGGCCATAACAAGAGAGCCCATTTTCCGGACAGTTGCTTCGCAAGGCCTACATCAATTGGGGCTTACTTAAGGGTTTCAAAGACTATGACTCGAAATCGAGGATGGAATTTCATTCAGTGAGCCATCTGTGGCTTAAAAATTCGTCCTCTTTTCAGGGGAGGTCGGTCTGCCTGCCTGCCACTCAGTTGCCGGTCATATCGTCCTCATTTCGGGGGCCAATCCAGTAGCCAGAAGAGACTGGCAATGTTCGAACTTTTACGACATCAGCAGCGAGTGCCACGCTAATCATAACCGATAATGGCCGAGAGGCGGACTTTCGTGCATTGAACTATCTATCCGGCAGTTAGCAAGTTTTTTTCCCCGATTTTTTGGCGGGTGACGAGCGTTTGCTGCTCATTAGGGCGATACTGTTGCAAGACTTTTGGTCCTGGCGAACTTGCTCTTTATGGCGGGGTTGTGTGTGTGTGTTTGTGTGAGTGTGCCCGGCGCACTTACACTTAATTGAATCCTGCGGGCGTAGTGTAAGGATTCCAGTCGATGGGCGGAATGGTGGTTGGGTGGTCGGGTGAGTGGTGGTGAGCCCCTGAGGCATGCGGCATGCCAAAGCGTTTAGCAACCAAATACGCTTTGCTCCCGATTTTCCCCCTGCCCCTCGGAAATGCCCAAGTCTTTGTTGTTGCTAGAGCTCACATCCTGCCGCCGGCGCATCCTCATCTCCATCTCCATCATACCGTTCCCATCGACATTCACATGCACATCCTCATCCTCATCTTCATCCTCGTCCTCATCGGCATAGTCAGCCTGTGAACCATGGAAGAACGAGCCACTGAACGAGGAAGCGAGCGGCTCTAATTCAATTAGCAAGTTCAGCGCCAAAGCGGCAAATGGCTCGTTAAACACGCTGTGTTTTTGTTGCTCCTTACCCTCCTCTCTAAATGCACTCGGAAAACATTTTTAATCTATTTAGGACATTTTTCTGCAATTTTGTTTTAATGTCTTTTCCACGCGAACAAAGCTATTTTCTCACTTATAAACTGTCGCAGAAAAGTTTTACCTAAACATTTTTGCGATATAAAAATGCAATTTTATTTGCATGGTTATTTCACTTTTAGCTTAGCTTATATAGTTAACAAGCTTCGTATTTGGATGTGTTAGTTTTATGAAAGGGTAGTATAGAACTCTAAATGAACACAGTAATTTTACTTTTTTGCTTTATGTTTAACGCTACACTTAAAGGTCCATTTCCTAATTAATTAGACTATTTATAAATAATTAAATCGTATACCACGCATTGTTAATTCGATTATTATCATGTGTATAAGCATTTTTACCGGTTTTTACTAGTGTATTAGTTTAAATTCAGCAATGGGATGGTATCCCCTCTGCGAGCATTCGGTTTTGTCCTCCTGCTTAATGCCACTTCACTTGTGTTTGCTCGTTTTTTAAACATGTTTTATTACATTTTTTTCGCTAGCTGGCGCCGTTTTCATGGCACCGGAAGTTGCCACACGCACAGAGAAAGACACACACACAGCTATAGAGTGTGTGGCAAAATGAGCAATGAGCAAATGAGGAAAATGTTATAAATTGCCAAAAGTCCGCTTTAGCGTTAGCTCCCTTCATTTCCCGGGCTTTTCTTTGTTCTCAGCGGTTTTTTGTTACCCTGTTTGGTTGTGCAGATAATGCACGGGAAAATCTTGTTCACTCTGGTCACTGACCACCCAAATGTGTGGACTCAACTCCTCTTTCCCGCAGGATAATTATGAGCTATGCATGGAATGGCCGGGCCACAGTCTTACCTACGTTTAATTTATGCACAAATAACACGAGCAAATTATTCGCTTTGTTCCGCAAATGTTTTTCAAGTGAATTGTGTTTGGTCAGGAAAAGGGGGAGTGGAAGCCTTCGCCCGGCGTTTCATCTTCCACTGCAATATCTATGGAGATTAACAGGCATGTGGTAGTGGCTTTCCTTTTCCACACTCTTCCCCACACTGCCCTCCCACCCATTCCTTCCCCAATTCTGACCATAATCGCCTTTTCTTGCCAGTGGCCGGCATATGCCCATCGTTAGCTGGATATCCTGGCTGTCTGGTTTGGTCGCAGGACCAGCAAACTGGATACCGATTCACCAATCCGTTTGCCCTTTGCAGGCGCTTTCTGCCGAATTTTCCTTTTTGCTTTTCACACATTTAGTTGGGTTTCAGTTTTTCGCTTCGACCATTTTTTTCACCCTTTCTGTTTTTCCGCCAGCTGCAGCGGCAACAAAAGTCCATTATCCTTTTCGGCGTTATCGGTAATCAATTTCAGTGGACCATCGACGGAAAAAATAGTTTTTAGCCTTCTAGTAGCGGACCAACAAAGGCGGTAGTTTGCAAAAGTAACAACAACAGTAGCAATTGTTAGTTTTGAAATATGCACGACCCTCACCCTCACAGCCACCCAATAGCCACCCACTCACACGCATGGAGCCTAACAAAAGCTTTTGAAGTGCTCTTTGCTGGTGCAGCTGTATTTCCATCACCCATGACCTACACTGCAACAAATACTTCAAGCCTATACATTCGGAGAAACTTCTTGCCAAACATTTTATGCGATTAGTACAACGCTCTTTTCTCTCAACAATTATAGAAACTGTTATAAGTTTAAACAATTTTTAGTGTCCAAATAAATTAAATACATTTTATACTTAAGGACTCGTTTTCAGTTAATAAGGGTTTTACTTAGTAGAGTTGTTTTACTAATTCTTGGAATCGAAATATGTTTATTCAAAGTAAAACCAAGGGACTGGTTTCGATGTTCGTTTCTAAAATTATCTAATCGTTCAAATATTTTATATTCCAACTAGCAGATACATTTTTTCTGGTACACGTAAGTTCGTGCATGCAATTTCAGTCGCCACCGACGAATAATTCAATGGCAATGTGAAGCAATTTTCGGTGTTGTTGCCGGCTGCTGTTGGCCAGTCACTTACAGAGTTGTCGAGTTGTTGAAAGTTTGATTTTTTTTTTGAACCAGCGTTTCGCCATTGCCGTTGATGTTGCACTCGCAATTGGCTACAAATTGGCTTGTTGAATTAGGGGCGAAGTCTGAAATGGGGGAGGGTCCAAATCAGGACTCAGCCTTGCGCTAGATTTCAGCAGCAAGTGGTTCATAATTGAATGCGTATAGCTGCAGGAGCAACTGCCAGGGATCTGCTCCCACAGATATAATTACGTTTTCCCTGTACCCGTGCACTCTACATACATACATACATACGTACACCTCTCCTTTAGTTTGCCGGATGAATTATGCAGATGCCTGTGCAGCTGCTCCTCCTTTTGTCTGGCTGTTCATTTCAGCGCAGTCCTTTATCCTGACGAGCAGGATTGAAAGGCGGCGTCAGGGAAAAAGTGAAACTGTAGCTCCGTTGCTCGCCCCAGTGAAAAGCGCTTTTCAATTTGGCGGCCTGCCTCAACAGAACTCAAACCATCTGAATTGGACTCTCGGCGTTCGGCTTTCACTTTTCAATTAATTCTTGTGGCGGCCGAGTTGCGGTATTTTATATAAGCGCTCCCTGGTTGGCATTTCCATGCTCTGTGGTTGAGCAAACGGGTTGGTTAGTTTGACCGGAATGTGTGGAAATTGGTTAGTATTTTAGGACATTCCATTGGACAATCCAATGGGAACCTAATTTAATTTTGCAAATTTAAATGCAATTAATATCGATTCATTTAAATAGAGTTATACAAAATAAGAATCTATTGAGTGCAAGCCAATTTTCATAATAGATAGCTATTTGCAGTAAATGAATAACTTTTCTTAAAGAACTTTTTATTATATTTATTGCAAGTTCCTATATATGATTCTGTGCGATCTTCCCGGGATGTTACCTGTTTAGCACTTTCCTGGGGCCACAACAACTCTTCTGCCCCGCCTTTTTTTTGGCTCTGCCTTTTTATGTGGGTCAGTGCGGAATTTGGCTGGCGCACAGAGAGGCTGCCAAGCCACGTGACTATTTGGAGCAATTGCAGGGGGCAGGGTCCGGGGAAAACACTGTCCAAAACCACGGCAACAATGTGGGGCGAGTGTGTCGATTAGCCAAATTGAAAATGACAAGCTGGAGGCGAACAAGAAGCTCCAGAAACTGGGCCAGGGAGCAGCATATTATGCTGAAGATGATGCAGTGGAGGTCTGTGATGCAGTGGAGGTCTGGGGAGGAATCCACCAGGATGTGGGTCAACTGTTTACCGAGTGACTGCCAATAAGGGCGCATAAGAGGGGAGTGTCCTAAAAAATAGGAAAAAATAAACAAACGAAAATGTATATTGGTAAATCTCAATTTTCAGCGGACCACTCGGCGTATGAGTAATTTTCTCTAAGCGGTTTACAGTGCACGGTCCACTCTGTAGTATTTTCAGGACGAGCGACTGGGGTTCAATGCAAAATCCGATATACGATTTATTTTGGTTAACTGCACATCCAATAAACTACAGAAAATCGGAACATGTATGGGGTTAATCGGGGGAAAAGCGGAGGAGAGACGATGACGTTGTGTAAATATTGACTTTTGAAAATCGAAATCGTCAAAATGTTCATAAAAGTCGAATGGAAACCGTTCAGCGCAGCAAATATTTGGCTCTGTGAGCAGACATGACTCCACATCCTGCACATCCCCGAGCTCGTTTCACGATTCGGGATTCAGGATTCAGGATTTTTCGACTGCGTCCTGCGGATGTGCATGACCATGGCAACTTTGACCAGCAGCCGGCAATCGCTCCCTTTTTCATTCTGACTTCAGCTTGCTGAAAATCACAGCGTATAAATAATGAAAAGCGATTTAATTTTTAACAGCTGCAGTTTGTGTGTTGCGGAATAGAGAGTGTGGATGGGCATCGCGTGCTGGACCCGACTTTATTTTCCTCCTGTTGTCGCATGCTGACCATCGCTCCCATCCTCCTGTTCAAACCCAAATATGTATAGGAACTAACCATAGTGGAACGACTTAAATGCTTAAATTTCACACTTCATTTGGGCACGACTTGCAACCATAGCTGGGATTTGAAGGGATTTGTAGGGGTTTCGCTGATGAAATTTGGGCCATCAATTATGGACATGCACAGGTGGTTGCGGTTTGTGGTCGGAAGATCAAAGGTGTGGGGTTTCATTGATTTTTTGGTATAGTGAACATTTGTATGAGGATATATTCGTTTATGAAGCTTAAAGTAACAATATATAACTCCATTATCATTAGGTAAATGAAGATATTATTAAGACAGCATTATTCAAGATCATTTTAGGATTAAATATTACCTCATAATTCTCGGCTCTCCTTACTGCACTCCTATATATAAAAAATATTATTATAAGCGGCGTGCTTTTTACTCGTTTCACGATTATCCAATACATAAGCTTACTAACTTTCTTTTTTCTTTTCAATGAATGTAACTATTTTTGTAAAAACAAATGCTCAGTATATAAAAACAAATACCTTTTTTTTCTTAAATTTTAATTGAAGAGAGATTAATGAAAATTATTAATAAATCAAATATTTTCGTAATTAAAGCCTCACTTTTATATAAAACTGTTTGTCATTTTATGTTGAAAGCAGCTGCTCTACAGAATCATCTTTTAGTATCATCTTTTGTATTTTTTTATAATTATTATGTACTAGTTGATTGAATCACAGGATTCACCTGAACTGGTTAAAAAAATGTTTTAATGCCTTATTTAGGGCCTTAATTGGTAATAAAACTTGGTCGTAAAAAGGTAAGTGGTTCGTTTTCAAGTTTAAAGCTAAGAGCAACTTAGTGCCAGTTTTCTTAGCTGCTCGATGGTACATAGCTGACAGCAAAGTTGACATTCATTATGGCCGGCAAAAAGGGAGAGAGGGAGACAAAAGCGGAAGCTGCTTGGCTCGCCATTTTCTTCTTCCATTTCCGCCATTTTATCGAGGGACAATGGCAACAGGCGCTGAATTAGCCGTGGGTCGTAGTATGAGGAGTAGGGAGTGTCCTGTCCGATCCTGGAACTCCTCTGGAGCATGCTGTCCCCCTTTGTTGCCCCCTGGCTCATCAAAAACTGTTTGAAATGAGTTTTTATTAGTTTTTGTTGCTGCCATTTTTTGCTGTCACTTGTTGTTTCCTATCTTTCTCTTCGTTCTTCCCCCTGCATGTGTATGGGTGTTTTTTTGTGTGTGCGTGTTAATTAAATTTCAAATGCACAAAAGAACTAACGACACGTTGAGAGGAGCTCTTCGGAGGGGAAGGGGAATGAATGGCGGTCGAATAATGCCAAACCCATTCTCGCTTTAATTGCATCCATGTGTGTAAATGAAAATGTTTGCTGTGTGCTTTTCCTCATATTTCCATCTTGTCCCTCTGTTTTGGTATTTTTGCATTTAAGCAACCCGAGTTGCAACAACAAGGGGATGTGTGGCAAGTTCAGCGGCAAAGATTTAGTCGGACCAACGCCAAGTTTCTGGCCATAAACTTTATTCCGGGGGTTCCTAGTAAAATGCTTTCCTCTTTGCAGCCTCTATTTCCTTTTTTATATATGGATGTTGTTTTGTTATGGTTTTAATTAAGTTTTAACTGGCTCCAGACCAAAAATGCACCACACCAGTTCTGAGCCCCAAGCTTTAGGAGTTGTTATAATTTACCAACAACACATAGAGAAACATTTCTTTTTTATAATTACAAATTATTAGATTGTCTTTTCGCAAAATAAAAAAGGGTAGGTTAAACTTTCTTAATTTATTACATAATTTATTATATGTTATACGTATTTTAAGAAGATACATACAAGTGCTTAATGTTGCAGAGTATTTTACTTTAAATTCATATTTCTATATAAATGTCGGTGTTCGCGGATATATATTGTTCTCAAAAATGTTCTTTTAATGTATAATTTTATAATGATAGTATATTTTACTAATTTGTATCTCATGCACACAATACATTTCATTTAATTTAGAAGTTTTAAAGTTGTGTGTATACACCTTTTTTAAAGTCTTTTTCCTCCTAAAGGTAGTATCTACATCGGAACGGACCAGTTTGGACAACTATACTATATAGCTGCCGTGGGAGTAATTGAAATATGAATGAAAGAAAATTTAATTTTGCCAATATATAATTCATATTATCATATAGGTGGCACGGGAACAGTTCGAAAGTTAATTGTAAATAATAGTAATTAAATCATAGTATCGTTTTTTTGCATCATGTTTCTATTGGGTATAAATCAGTTGTTATAAATACCTTATTACTGCAAGGGTATAACAGCTTTATCCTTGAAATGCTAGCTTTCTTTCTTGATCCTGGTAATTCATTTTATTTTTAGTGTATAAGCCTGTACACAATGGAAACCGAAATCTCGCCCATAAAGCAGCTTTCAACTTTCGGTTTCGCTTGGCCTGGCGGAATCTATTCCGAGCTTGGGAGGGGAAGGGCCATATTTCGAGGCTGCTGCTGCTGACATGCGCCGGGGAAATTGATTAATGCGACTTGTAAATGGCGCCAGATGGGCAACGGAATGGGAGCGGTTAGTAGTTCCCCAGTACACCATACCGATGAAAACGCTTTGCAAATGTTGACTCGAAACTGCAGCAATTTGTGGCAGGAATTGTTGCGCCAAAAGTGTCACATGCAATTGGGCCCCAAGTCAGGCGCACATTCGAAGGACACTCGGCTATGGGAGCACCTATTAGCCAACGTCCTGTGTCCTTGGGGTGCGTTTAGTTAATAGCCTACACCATAATTAACAGCCGCCAAGTAAACAATTTTAATGTTTGCTCCGGAATGAAAAATGATTTTTGGCCTTTGTGGCCTGTTTCACGTGGCAAGGCATCATAAATTTACGACTCGCTCTACGGGTTCCAAAATTTCATTATGCGAAAGTGAGTTCCGTTAATGTGTTTTCAGCGAAGGCGCCGGAGAAAATGCGGAAAACTCAAGAAAAGCCCCGGCAGACATACAAAATTATGCACAAGGCAAACAGTAAACACTACGATGAGAAAAGTGGGAGCGACGTAGGAAAAACAAGGCATTTTATTAAGGGCCCAGAACTAAATGTGTTTATATACTAGTTTTTTTTGGTTGGCGACTTCAAAACTTAACGTAAATACAAACTGAAATCGAATTTACAAATAAACATTGGGCTTGCAAAAATATAAAACAGATTTATTTCTTATGTACGAACTGAATCTAAAAAGTTGGTCACATATATACAAAGATTAGAATAGGTAAAACATTAGTATTTGTGCATTTGTGTATGTATTATTTACATATTTAAAAAATCTACCAAGCCTCTTGTTCTAGTTCACATATATATCAATACCTATGTCGAAGTCCGCCCGAGGAACCTTTTTTATGTATTGCCTTTGGGAAAACACTTCCCTCAAACCGAGCTCTAATAAAATTTGGGTTAGTGAAAATAGGTATATATACTTAAACTTACTGGTAAAAAGTTTTTTTGAGTTAGTGAAAATATTACAAAGGTGTTACCGTGGTTCTACAAACCGAATCTTACTTTCCCTTAAAAGAATCCCACAAGCCGTTAGATATTTAATGCAATTTATGCTAATAATGCTGGAGTCAAGTTGTAAACTTTTTCTGGAATGACTGTCTTTGATATACAATATATAACCCTATAAAGGTTATATATTCCAGATACGGATGATTAGCAAGGTCAATCTACATATATCTAGAAAAGTAAGAATGAACACCGCCCACTAAAACGCTGTAACCGCCCAAACGTCCGCGTCCTCAATTTTCAAAAATGTTTAGATCTTTTTATATTATTTTTTTTTTTTTTTGCCAATAAAACTCCTTGGTCTTTTATTTAAAAAATATTAATAAGTCGACTTTAATCCAAATTTATCAAATACCATTATGCTACATAGTCTACATATATACGCCTGGAATAAATTTGCCTCTTTTCTTACAGCTATATTTAATTTATGCCAATAAATTGCTCGAGCGAAAACAACATCCATTTCCGGCGGAGGCTGTCGGCTTACAATTTAATGCCAACACCCTTGACTTGCATATAAATGCTGGGTAAAAATAAGTTTACTGACTTCGAATTGGCTGCCTACGCAGCAGGTCCTGTAGCGCGAAATTTGCAATTTCTGCATTAAGTCAACAGGGCGAATGAGTGTTTTCCATGGGGCGGGATTGCCTGAGGGAAAGCTGAGTGGGAAAACCCGGGAGAAGCGCTGCTGGTGTGACATTTGTTTGGTTTTAATTTCGGTTCAAAGGTTGCCATGGCTGCCAGACTCCCGCTTTGCAATTCCCCAAACCAAACCCTACGGCCGATGAAGTGTTCTGGGTGGACCATAACACTTTGCTGTCGTCGCAAATGGTGAATGCAAAATTGAAATATTGCATGAATTGCAGGAATGCACTAAGCCATGACGTAACCACCAGCCACCCAGTTCCAACTTTCCAGCTGCAAGTGCAAAATGGGCATGTCCAACACACGACGTCGTGCAACTATTTAATAAACATCAGCAGGGAATGGAGGCTCCATTCCTCCTCCTTCTCCTCCACATCCTCCTTCTGGCAGCCCGCAATTTCTCCACTCATTTTGGCTGTGGTCGGAGGAGCTTTTGATGTCTCGCTCGGTTGCATTTAATAAGCTGCCGGAACGCCAAAGGGGAGGAGGGAGTGGCGGGGTCCTTTGATTCCAAGTCAATGAGGAAGCCTTAGGGAATTCTACGATCACGGATTTCTGGCCTGGAGATGGTAATATACACTAACAGTAGTGAGTCAAGTGCTTCTCAAAAAACTATTTTTGATGCAGACGTACTTCATCCCAAAAAGTAATAGCATTTCCAAGTAAGCTTTATTCCAGGTTTAATACCTTCCAGTTAAATTAATATTCCATATATTCAACCTCGTCAATGTTAAAATCTTGTTTTTTTACGCAGCAAACTTCAAATTTGGGGCATAGACCTACTGGTCTGTTTATGAAACATTCGTCCTGATTCACACATTGTGCAAGAAGCGAAGATCTGGTTATATTAGCATTCGTTTCCTCACAAACTGAAAAGATTTATATAATTATGAATTGACAAGAATTAAGAGTACATGCTTACGAAGTGGCTTGTATAAGTGACCCTGTACAAATCCGATGCTAAGTGTCGCTAGTAAGCAAATCAACACGACCTTTGTCATCATAGTGAGGGGACAAAATGATGATAGTATATTCTCGAAACTACTGAATTTCTTAATTACCGAAGCGGTGCAAATGTAACAGACTTCGTTCTGGTTGAATGTGCCAGCTTATGCAAGGCATTTTCCAGAGCTTCATAATTTATATGCCCTTCGATTTGTTGTGCAATTTATTGGATTCCTGCACAGTTTACTTTCTGAGCAAGTGCGAATGGAATACAAAGAAAAATGCTGTTTGCCAGTCCTGGTAAACAAAGGAAACCCACTGCCAACTGCTAAGCCCGGCCCTTTTAGCTCTTCCAACTGCTCTGGATGGATGCCAGCTGCTTGTTTGGATGGGTGGGAATTCACAATAAACCAGGTCCAGACCAGCACCGGAAGTACGAGGAAGTGACGAAGGCAACGGCGAAGGAGCATCTGGAGCAGCAGCAAAAACCCAAAACTATTTGCACTCAACGGCGGCAACAAATGTTGCTGCGGTGTTGCCTTGTGCTACTTACGGCTGCCATTTGATGGCGATGTGGATGTCGAAGCCGATGTCGGTGTTTTTGCCCCAACACTCAGCATCCTCGCCAGGATTCCAAGCCAAAGTATTCCTCGCCGTGCTGAGCAAATATGGAGGCGCCTGGTGATGTGTTTACAAGTTTGTGAATTGTTGTCATTGTCGTCATCTGGTCGGGCTTCAACTGACTCTGCGGCTCCCCCCGATCCTGGCCAGCACTTGGGTGCTCAGTCTCAGCCCGCTTTTCATTACCAATAGCTGGAAGTCCCCTGCTGCCCCTCCCAATTCAAACATCAATCAAGCTGCATTATGCAAATATTCGCTCGAAAGTTGCAACAAAAGCGCATCGAGCTGGGGAGAAGTGAAAGACGACAAATGGGAAATCGGAAATGGGTTTGGGTTTGGGTTTCGGTTCGGGTTTTGTGTAGGGTTTGGGTTTTTCGGGCGCTTGAGATTGAGGAGCAGCCTGTCAGACGTCAAAAAGCAGTTGCTATCCGTTTCACCGCCTCCCATATCCCATCATCCATCGCTGCTGTCAGTTGCATTACTGAGACAACAAGACGAAGGTTCATCAGTTACACTGAGAAAAAAGATTGCCTATAGTCTTTTTAAACGTTAAAGTTCATTTATTGAGAAGCTTAGTATTATTTCTATTATTTACATATGTTTATGAGGTAACACTTACCATTATTTTTATTCTCCAACGCTACGTCCATGGAAACACATATGTATATCTAATCTTAATCATCAAATAAAATATAAAGAATTTAGTTTACTTGAACTTAATTCATTTCACTACCATTTTTGACGATTTGCGTAAATGTTAACATTTTTCAAGTACAGAAAATATAAAGAAAGTTCGGAAAGGTACGGGAAAAGAAAAAATTCAAGTCAGCTGCCAATAGTTCGACTCGACGGGATTCATTTCCACTGATTCTTCTGCTCGCCGTTCGCCTGAATTAAACGATAACGAGTTTTGGCTTCCATCGCTTCATTTTGAAACTAAAAGCAAGTGAAGGGTTGCCGGCTGCCAACTCCAGAAGAGCCAAGAGCCAAGAGCAAGGAACAGGAGCACTGGAGAACCAAAGAGCCACCACGGCTCCTGGCTTGGTTTATGCGTTAACTTTCGCGACTTTGGGGTAGACAAAAGGGGAATCCGAATATATATATATTTATATGTATGAGTTGCTTTCGAAAGGAAAACAAGACGAAATTAAAACGTCTGCAGCAATTTATACCAACATCTTAAAGGCCAACTTCTACCCACAGATATATGTACATATATATGCATTGTATTGAAATACCATGCAGCAAATCCATATTTTCCCGAATTCCATTTCATTTGCCTTTCGCAAAAGTTGCAACGGGAGTGGAGTTCCAACTTTTTTCGCTGCTGACAATAAACAAAGGTAAAATCTTGGAGGATTTGCAAAGGGGCGTGGGAGGCGTGGCTCTCGTCTGCAGTTTGTTTAGCTGGCAACACTTTGCCGGAAACTTTGCATAAAGTTTGCGTTTGGCCTTATTTTTTTCGCCCCCTTTTCGTTTTGGAAAAATCCTGGGGAAAAGTTTTCAAATTACTTTTACGATTTCCGAACAAAATGCAAGACACATACAAGGGCAAAAATTGCCGTGTGCCGTTAATTGCAAGCAATTTGCGATGTATTAAAAGTTAAGGCCAAGTCTGAAACCGGAAAATTCTCGGCTTAAACGCAGCGAACTCCGAAATTTGCAATTTAATAGTAGTTTCGCTATTGAAAGTTCACTAATGACGGAACACTGTTGGAAATTAACATGCAACTTTGATGCTGCTGCAACTTCAATTCGTTCCGCCCCCGGCCACGCCCACCTTTGCATAATCCTTCAGCTGTTAAGTAGTTCTGCTGAGCGAAATAAACAATTTAATTAGGCGGCACTGTTTTGGCCATGTGTGTCTGCGAGTGAAATCAAATATGCGTAAACATCAGCTACAAGATTGTGGCGCCCCTGCCTCCCTGCCTCTACATACATATCTAAACAAGACGCAGGCATGCGTAATTAAATTTACATGAATTTGATATTGAGCACACAGCTCACACACACCATAGTGGCGTGGGTGAATTGCGCGGCCTGCAATTAACATTGCCTACTTGCCGGCGCAGAAAGCAGGAAGCTTGAATTTCTGTTGCCTGCTTTCGAGCGCCTGGCTTGGAATAGAACTCTAGCATCTGAAGGCGCAGCTCTGTTACAGTCCGGGTCAGGTTAATAGCACTGACAGGCTTAAAATTTACTGGCAACTATAAATAAATTATAAAGTAAGTAAACATTCATTTGGATATTAGTCGTAATTTACCAATGTCCAAATAAAACCTCACCAAAATAAAATCTATCTTGCCAAAAGTATTCTTCTAATAAAATAATATAATGTATTATATAATAAATAATATAATATAGAAAAAGGCTCTTAAAAAGCATTGCATATCGTTAGTTTTGGTTATTGTTTAATTGATATATGTAGCTAGGAAACCGAAAAAGATATTCAAGTTATTTAATTTGGCATTATGTTGATCCAATATCCTTGACCTCAGCTGTGCTACACATGTAGAAAAGTATGAAAATGAGACAACGTACTGACACAAATGAACTGTTGCAAAAGTTCATTGCGAGGGGAAAAGTTTTGGCATTTGTGATTCTCGGCCCCTCCCTCCTAATTGGCTGTGACCCCGCCCCCCTGTCGGGCCCAATGAATCTCTAATTTGGCGCATTTTGGAGTTCATAATAATTAAAATTACGCGCTGTCTGCAATGTTGTTTGTACGCGCCGTTGTTGTCCTTGTTATATGTATTATTTATGGCTTGCGAAACTTTGTCCTTGCGACTTTTGCCTTTGACTTGATGCCAACTTTTGGGTTTTCGTTCGTGACATTCATCAACTTTTTGCGTAAATGTCACCGAATCAGACGAGCGGCGGGAAAGAGTTTTAAATGGAGATATAAGTCAGTGCTTTTGTCACTTTTCGAATCGCAAATCTGATTATGAAAAGCGATTAATTTCAGTGAATAATTGCACTCTCCTGGGTATGCTGATTGAAAAAAAAACATATATGCTGGCGAACGAGCTGTTGGAAATTCTGTTTGACAAGCACACGACAACAAAGCGACATTTTGTTATTATTTTTGTTATTATTCGAGCTCTTGGCAATGTCAACAGTTTTGCGCTTTTATCTGTTTGCACAGCAGCCGGGCTCCCACTCACCCGCCCGCCCACTTCGCCTACAGATTCAGTGTGTGTTTAACATAAAGCGATTAATTGCTTTTCATTAAACGCAGCTCGTATTCCACCTCCCCCCCTCCCCATTTTCCACTCCGCCTTTTGCCAGCTGTGCTTATTTAACTTTTAATTTGAAGCCGCGCTCTGTGGCAATTTCAAAATGTGTTTACCTTGGGAAAACGACTTGTGCCAGAAACTTAAGAACAATCTTAAGAATGGCTCGAGTATTCGCGTTCCACACTTTGCGTTTCATTGGCAGCAATTTTTGAAAGCTTAAATTATTATTTTGCATATAAAAGTCTTACCAAAATATTTACTAGTGAATAGGATCAACGCAGGAATACATTAACTTTATACAATTTCAAAATACAATTTATCACAATGTGGTAATGTTAATCAATGTATGAGTTACAAATTGTTCCAAGTTTTTAATACATAAATAAATAAATAAGTAAACCATAGTTAATATTGCCAAAAAAAGTAGATTTAACCAAAGCAAATAACCTGCCAAGCTAAATTTGCACCAATTTGTTGAGCCTTTCGTAATGGGCCGTTAAGCAGTCTGCACTGTGAAAAATGTCATCTACAGCCAGACAGGTGGGCAAACAGTCAGTCAACTGGCAAATATTCCGCCCAGACAACGCCCAGTTTGCAGGTCAAAGGTGGCTGGAGGTCAAGGCCGGGTCTACACAGGCGAATTTGAGGCAATCTTCGGCTAGACGATGGGACAACAAAAACAGCTGGCCATGTAATTGGCGTGGGCTTGACTGCAGGGCAATCAACCAGGCGAATATCCCTGGCCAATATCATTACTAATACCAAAATAAGCGATATATCATCTTGTTTCAGCTGTCTGCTGACCAATCGCCTTCTTTTATGGCCCCGAGCACAACCCATCAAAAGCAATAGAAACTTTACAACTTGCAGACATCTTTTGGGTCAGAGACAAGAATTTTGAACTCGACTTGACTCCATTGATGGCCAAGCCAGTGCAGCATGTTCGTGTATGTAAGTGGGTGTTTGCATACGATGTGGAACATTGGCCCTAAGCCCTCTTTTGGACATTGGCCATCCGATTAAGTTCGCACACCAGCAACAACAGAAGTGCATTGAAATCGAGCAAACTCTCGGCTTGAAGTTTCCGAAAAGCATTTCCTTGTCACCAACGAACTTTTCGACCCATTGTGCGCATTCTGGCCGCATTCGGCCAAACAAGGACCCTGCAGGACCAGCCTTAGCCTTGGCCCCCCGAATAAGCCATGGCTAACAGAACGCTGTTATTAACCACGTGCTTTCCTGCAAGTTGGCGATTCTGCGCAGTGCCGTGCACTGTCCTCACTCTCTGCGCTCGCAGCTGTTCCCAGTATTTGGCTCACGGTGCGTATGATTGATAAACCAAAATAAATATTTGCCAGCCTCCGCAATGCATAAGGGGCCAAAAACTCGGAGCTTGAGAACTCAGCTTGGGAATGGCATTCAGGGGGCTTTTTTAGGCGTTGGTCGCACGTCGTCGAGGGGCTGTGACCCCCAAGCACTGGGGGCGTTCCACCAAACATCTGTGTTATGGGCACAAATTTACACACACACAAACATACACATGCTCAATACAGACTGACACAGCAGTGACCTTGAGGAGGCTTTTGCATTCCCTGTAAAGCTGGAGAGCGCGTGGCTCAGTGTATTTGTGTGCGTCACGTGTAAGCAGTTTGGCTTATATATTACAGATATATATGCAAATAAATATATAAGTGGAGGTGCTTTTATTTTGGGCGAGCATTGGCCTCCTCGGCGTTGTAAAGGCTAATGGAAATTTAATTTCTGTTTGGGGTGGCATTAGCATACTCTGAGCTGTTGCCATGATTATTATGCTTATTATTTTGAGACTCCGTTTTGTGGGCGAGGTTTAACCGGCCTCAGGTGTCGATTAAAGCTGATTAACTGACAGGGAGCAGCTGTCGTGCCAATTGTGGTTTTCCCAACCAACAACCGTCAATGCATCGAATTACAATTTAATTGTCGAGGCTGCACACCCACAGGATGTCTCGCCAGGATTTGCAACTGTCAAAGTGACAAACTTGGGCCACTACCCACCCTCCAACTTCACCCACAGTTCAACCAGTTATTTATGCCTTTTGAGCATTTGTACTGAGCACTCGGAGTTCTACAGTTCAAGTCATATATGCTGTGGCAGCCACACACATAAATTGCATTTGACAAGCTCCGTTGACTTTTATGAGCATGGATTGTCTCTGGCCCTCCTACTAATTAGAGCCATGTCCTGGGCTTGGAGCAGCATCTCATTTAGGGGTGGTTCTTCGTTAAAGGGGATCCATGTCAGTGGCAGACTGCAAAACTGCAACCACAATGGGAAAACTTTGCGAAATAGAAATGTTGCAAAATATTTTGAAGTCGAATCCACTCCCTTTCCACTTCTTTCTCCGTTTGCCATCGCCATTCTTCATTTTTCCATTTTCCATTTTTCCCCGTTCTGGCTGAAACAACTTTTTGTTTCGTTCAGGTTAAATGCGCGCGAATTGTTTTTTGGCCAGCAAAACTTTGTGATTTAACTTTTGAATAACTGCGAAGAAGGGAAAGAGGATTTCAGGGGAAAGCAAAAAGAGAGAGAGTGTGCCAAAAATTTAAGTGAAATTCTTTTTCAGTTGACTCAGCAGACAAAGGATACTTGCCGGTGTCGTCCTGTTGACTAGTTTGTCATTTGCGAGCGCACTTAACGACCAACTGCTAGTCAGCATCCAGGAGTTGCTGTCCCTGAAAATTGGGATACGTTTAATGCTCTAACCTTTTTATGCAAATTACTATTTCCACATTTATCCAGTTCCTGCTTCCTGGTTCCTAAAGGGCTCTTTCCTTCCCTTTTAGTCACATTTGCTGCTAGAAAGGCAAACATGCTTTCTGCTGCGGTCTCAACTTTTTTGTACAAGTTGCTAATCAACCTGTTTGCTTAGGCCTTAGGACCTTGTCCAGGACCTGGGCTAATGACCAGAGGATTTTTAATTTGTGCACACATGCTGAAACGTGGCGTGTAATTAATGCGGGCCAGATCAACCGCTAAGCTAATTAAACAATACTTAAATGGCCTTCTTTAATAACACTGTTTCCAAGGGAAACATTTTTAATTTTATTTTGAGTGTATAATTTTCCCAAGAAAGTGCTAAAAGAAAGTAGTTGGCTTAACATACAAATCTCATTCTTATTTTTGCTACTTTATTTGCATTTCATAGGTGAAGTTTGCCCCGCTTATCCAAGCTGCCTTTTATGGAAAGTTGTGAAAAATATAAATTTGAGAGCTGGAGTTTCCGTTAGTGGTCAGTAGAAGTGGAAGGGACCAAGGCACGCGGTTGACCGACAATTTATTACAACCACGTCAAAACTCATTTGAATGGCCGGCATACTAGCCGCAGTTGCCGCCCATAAATCAGATTCTGCACTGCAGCTGATAATGCTGAAAGTCGTGGGAATAAAGTTGGGAACTGGGCGGAAGTAAAAATCCACTGTGGGCCAGCTGCTCAATTGAAAGGCTCGCTGACTTCTGGCCAAAACAAACGCTCCAAAGCTGCAGGATGCGCTGCTCGCCTTTTTGGTTTTCACTTTCTGGGTCAAAGGCAAATGGAGCAGACGTGGAGGAGCCCACGATGAAAGGCCGCATAAATCACAGCGAAAGTTGCCGAAAATTAAAAGTGAAAATTGCTTTAAATGTAGTACTCCAACATAGAAAGTAAAAATATAAAGAATGCAAATAAAAGGTTAAATTAATTAAATTATGGGGCTAAGGTGTCAATTTGAAGATATGTTTGAGCCGGGTTGCACATTTCAAGATTTTCAAAATTTAAACATATAAACAGAGAGAATCGTATCAACGTCGAGATCTATAGCAGACTATAGGATAGATCTCGACGATAGGATAGATACGGACAGAGGGACATGGATAGATCGACTTTTGATTCTGATCAAGAATATATATACTTTATATAGTCGGCAACGCTTCCTTCTGTCTGTTACATACTTTTCAACGAATCTAGTATACCCTTTTAGTCTACGAGTACCGCGTATAAAAACATCAAAATATCTTTGTGGGAAAGGCACCGACTTGCAAACTAGAATCTCGCTGAATCTCAACGTTATTTTTTCGTTCCCAAGATCACTTTGTTCATATGGACAGACGGACAAGTCCATCCGTATCCTGATCAAGAATTTTCTCTTTAGTTTCGGAAACGCTTTCTTCCGCCTGTTACACATTTCTCAACGAATCTAGTATACCCTTTTAATTAAATCCATTTTTTTAAGTTGATTAATGATTATTACACACTTATACTTCGGATTTTAAGGTCAATTTAACGTAGCAAGCATTAACGTTCTAATTGTTTTAGTGATTGTAAAGCTTAATTTTCTGTCTTCCTCAATATGTGCAAGTTCTTTTTTACCTTTTGCAAAATACTTTGTAATTCGCAAACAAGTTCTGTGCCAACAAATGCAGACTAAATGAGACTGTTAACACCCGCTGCATATGACATGATTAATGGTATTTTAGTCTATCTAGTTCGCTTGTGGGTTGCAAGCTCAAGATCAAGATCATCTGTTCCTCTGCCATGGCTGCAACATGACTTGGCTAAACCCAACCTAGTTACTATATAAGCTGGGCTTCGGTTGGGTTTAAGGCATCAGTTACTTGGAAGTCACTACCAGCTACGGATATCCAGTTCATCATGCGCTTCGCTCTACTTGCCGTTCTCCTCATCGGAGTGATCTTTGCCTTTGTGTCCGCCGGCGGAGGCGGTGGTGGCGGAGGTGGCGGAGGTGGAAGTTGGCTGAAGAATGGCGGAGGAGGAGGTGGTGGCCAAGGAGGCTGGCAAAAGGGCGGCGGTGGCGGAGGAGGTGGCAAGCATGGAGGTGGTGGCGGAGGAGGTGGCAAGCATGGCGGTGGAAACGGCGGCGGTGGCAAGCACGGCGGCGGCGGTGGTGGCGGTGGAGGTGGTGGAAAGCATGGAGGCGGCGGCTGGTAAATACCAAAGATCCCCAAGCGAACCACAGAGAATACTCCAGCAACCACCCGATACAAAATGATTTTTTTGGCGACGTTGTCCTACTAAAAACAAAACCTGTCTCGCCTCTTTTCTATACTCAATTGTTTTAACGATGTGTTTTCATTACTTCCTTGTTTAATTTAAAAATAAACCTATTTTCCTGCAATACAAAAAGCCAACATATTTTACTGGGGGTGGTCCACACTGAATCTCACAAGTACTCGCAACCTTAGCTTCCTGCTGCAAATAAAATCCATTTTCGGGACTTTGGCGTGCCACTCAAGAGAACCTGCATAAAGCTGCACAAATTGACTTGTTTATGCGATAATTTCGTGGAGAAACTCGAGCAATTCGATTATTTAGTGATTTCGAGGGATTTCTAAAGATTGCCAGGGGAAAGGCTCAGGGAAAAAAGAGGGTAAAAGCACTGAAAGAGGATGGTCTGGGCAGCTCACAGCTGTTTCCTGCTTCACATGCCTCGGAAAATAAAACAAGATTTATTTAGTTGGTTCGGCATTAACTGTTGCCCTTTTGTTATGGCCAAGATGCCCCTTCCTTAACCGACGGGAACTCTTCTATAACGACTTTGTATTCATGTGTGTGTTCCGAAGGAGCCAGCACATAAAACTCGGATGGGTTTTCTTTTCATTAAAAGCGGATTTACGCACACACACAAAGTGGGCAAAAGGTGGAGAAAGACACAGGACGCAGGACGCAGGAACGAGACGGGAAGTGAGAGCAGCTTATTGCACAATAAACACGAACCCAACCCCAAGCCAAAAACCAACCCCACACCACAGATGCACACAAATTATGAGGCTGGCCAGGCGAAGAAAAGTCCCTTTGGTGTTCGGATGCTGAGTCAGCTACGAGAAGTTTTTTCTTTCTTCGGCACTGACAGAAAATTACAAAAATGCTTTAGTTTGAAAACATATTCAGATATCAAATATGAGATATTCGTAATAGTAATAATCTGGCATGTAAGTTACTCTAAGGATTTTTGATTTTTTTTAAAATTTTTTTAAGGTTCTTAATGAACTTTGTTAGAGTGCACATTTACATAAAGTTATTGAACGACAGTGTGTAAAATCAGTTTCTGTGTAAGAACGGAAGAAGATTGCGAATCCACAAAGGCAGGGATATGTGTGGTGGCCTTTGCGTGTGC
Source organism: Drosophila simulans (assembly GCF_016746395.2). Lineage (NCBI taxonomy): Eukaryota > Metazoa > Arthropoda > Insecta > Diptera > Drosophilidae > Drosophila > Drosophila simulans. The sequence continues at coordinate 20,556,906 of NC_052522.2, forward strand.
TAGTCGTCAACTGGTCAATGTTGTCACAGACGAATGTCAACAAGAGATAAGCCATTCATTTTATTCATTCATTCAGGGCCAGCCACCCAGATCCCCGCTGCCCTTCGTCCTTGGCAGTTAACTACTCCGTAATTTGAGACTTGTTTGCTGTCACTCGAGACGAAAATAATCGACTTTGCCACGCCGTCTACTCGCTATCTCGCCCTATCGCAATCCTCAAGGAATTTCGGGCGCGACTCGTGTCCGATTTCGGTTTGCGGAGCGAGCATATAAAAACACGTATACGCAGGGTGGTCCAAAGAATTGTATACCCTGAAGGATACGTCAATTATCGTGACCAATGGTTGAAATAAGCTGTGTGTATAAGACCCATCGATTGGTGCTGTAAGCCGTCAGCAGCAGATGAAAGTTGGCCTGTATTGGATTTGATGAATAGATTGGATTTGTATGTTGTATTTGTTTTAGAAACCGTTTAAATATTTTATGCAACTTGTTGAAAAACTTTAATCATATCAAATGCTTCACTTCTTTTATGAATAATTTTATTTAACTATAATTAAATTTCGTCCCGGCTACCCTAAGTTGCACTACCATTTCCTAGGCCAAAAGAATGGGAAGCGAAAGTCCAGTTGCGATATTTTTTGTGCCATGGCTTGAATGATTATTTTTGTGTGTCTGCATGGGAGTAAGAAACCCAAAGTCCTTTTGCTAATTATGCCACAGAGTTTTGCTGTTGACTTTGCCCTGCTCTTGGAAATAAATGATAGGATGCTTGGTCAGCTCATTCACATCCTGGCCATGTTTGTTGACCATTTCTTGGGCTTTTGGCCATTTGCCCGAGACAAAACAAATGTTGCTGCATCCGGAGCAGACTCCTTCTGCCATTCGACTGCCCAGCTGGCTAGCTGGCTGTCTGACTGGATCGGCCTTACACATGTACCCGACGTCGTCCTGCGGCGACCGGCTCTAGTTTTTCTGTGTGGCCACGCCAAATGCATTTTTCAACTCCTGACCAGGGCAGCACTGCAAAATAAAATAAGTATATGAATTTTAAAGAATGGATAACTTATCAATTCTTCATTGTGCTCTTCCAAGGTATGTATGTAAAAGTATACTGCACAAATTAAAAACTCTTTTTGCAAACTCCCACTCTTGATATTTTTTGTTGCAATAGTATATAGTTTCTAAGGATGATCTTTAAAGACATATAAACTTACATAGAAGTGACATGTCTTGAGGGAAAACGAGTGTAATGTTTTATTCCAGTGCACTGATGACTCCAGTTCTAATGTTTTTGGTCGGTCGGTCGCCTCGTTAGCCACAGCAGCTTCAATAGGGCTGGAGAATTTGGTGGGAACATGGGTTTGGGCCAAATGTTGCACGGTGAAAAATAACAGAGCACCGGATGTGTCGCCTTGCATTCTTCCCTCCTGCAACATCAGCTGGGTTGAGTGCTGTTTGACTTGCGTATAAATGCAATTTACAGTTGCAGGCGACGCCTCACGAATTTTAAGGAGCTGGCAACTTGAACAGGCTGCCACGCCCACTCGGAATTACTTTTTCCGCCTCTCAGAGCCAACACCATTTTGTGTGTTGTGTGTGTTTGCCTGGGTTGTGTGCGATAAATGCGTTTCTTAATTGTGTGAACTCATTTCTGATAGGTGGGCGTAGTGTTGCGGAATTGCAAATGCAGAATGCCCAGCTGGAAATTGAAGAATCGAAGAAGATCGCATATTGCGTATACGCCTACGTTCCGGGTATTTACAGTTTGCTGGCCCTTTATTTATTGCACATGTTTTTATTGAATTCTTCGCAGACAAGCAGTCGATGGGAGGGAGGGGGCGTTATAAATATTTATACCCGTACGTATTATATTGCCGACATTGTCCGGTGGGCGGTTACTGAGCCAGGAACTCCCTTTGGCCGATGGTTTTTAAATTGATTTCTCGCATCCGTTGTGCCAGGGCCGCCACAAACAGACAGCCAGCTTCAGTTCCAGCCATAAAAAAATATATAAATATATATATATGTAGCTACAGCTTCGCAATCCCATGACCCACGATGGCCAGGCATTTATCTTGCGACCCTTTTGGGACTTCGCAGCCCTTTTTGCCTTGGCCTGAAATTGGCTTGTCCGCACTTAAATAATAATCAATTCTATTAAATTATTGAGTAAGCTGCTTTCGCTAATTGTGGGTGGCGATTGGGAGACCAGCAGCAGTTAGTACAGCTTAGTTGGCCAACAACTTTTCTTATTTTCCCCTTTGCTGCCTCCTTGGTCTGTCATCGTGGCTGGATAAACTTTATTGCCAACTTTATTTTCGCATTTCCTTTCAGGATTTGTCATTGAAGTCCCCGGAGCATTTTTCTTTCTCTATCTCGATATTTTGACTGTTATCTGGCGCATTACTGTGATTATTGTCGTTTGGAAAAGGATGTGGTAACAGGATACGCTAGCAACATGTGCCTCATGGTTGCAGTCCCTTTCCGATCCGCTTTTTTACCCAGCTATTTCAGCTGGTCTGAATTAAATTGCTTGTCACAGATAAATCAACAAAGGTTGCATATATTATGCACTTTTTTATTTCAGATTTAATAAACGAGATGGCGAGATGAAAAATGCAATAAATATATGTATATGGCACCGCAGACGGCCTGACGTCTCTTTAAAACAAAATATTTCTTTAATAGCTTACAACGAGATTTCCTACATGATATATGCATATATTTAATGAAGCTTTTTTGGGTGGCCGTCGCATATAAATATGTTTTTATATGACACGACCCACAAGCAAATTGTTATTCAATTTATTTATTGGGGGAATTTATTCTTTTCAATAATACCAGTATGATTCTTTTCTACAAAATTTTAGAATTTACCGGAACAGCAATAATTCTATATTTATTATGTGTTACTCAGTCTAATAAAATATTATTGTTTATGTGATTGAAATTTCAGATAATCTATGCAAAAAACATCGAATCAATTTAGTTGGCATTTCAATTCCTATAAACATAGCAGTTATAAATATCTCGGCAGGACATCGTGTGGTTGGTGTACACTCTGTCTTCTTTTAAAGTCTCTCAAAATCATTGCTTTTCCGATTTTGTGATCTTAAGATCTCTCTCGACATCCGTAGTCTCCATCTGCCAAGGAGCATCATTCACTCTCCATCTTATTAGGGTTGAATATTGACGTTATGCCGTAGACGTGCAAGGCAGATTTTCAGATCGAATTAATATAATCGAACTTCGAAAGAAGCCAAGACATACTTGTAGCCATCGAAAGTACGTAGTGATTTTCTATCGGTTTTTATTTATAAAGTATTAGTCTTCTATCCAAGATCCAATATACTCCAAGACATTTATAGACCCGTGTATGGAAATAGCTGATCAGCTTTTTGCCCTTCTGGTGAATGTGAAACCAGCGCATGTGCTGCTGCACTTGATGCCTATATTTCACTTTCCAGTTCATTTCTCAGGACGTGTCACCCACTCCAGAGGCCCAAGGTTACCATGTCTATGATTGGATTCCTAAACATTATGGGAGTACATATGTAGCGATATGCTTCCGTATATGACTCTGCCAAATCTAATGTATAAAGTGAGTATACGGTGTATAATATACACTCAGTGTAATATACACATATGTATGTACATATACACTCCCGTGCTCGGTCCCGTACTCATTCCCGTAGTCGCTCCAGTACCGGTCCCGTACTTGGTCACGTACTCAGTCCCGTACTCGGTCCCGTACTAGTCCCGTACTGGTCAAAGTCAAAGCTTTTAAAATCAGCCATTGATTTACTTGAGCAATCTTTTTAAATTATATATCACCTTTTACATATGAATGTATTATATATTTTTTTGAATTTTGAATAATTAAAATATAAGTATATCAATGTATATAACCTAAAAAATTATTTTGTGGTTGTTGTTATTAAATGAATGAAAAAATTCCATCCAATATCGTTTGCAACAAAATGATTTTTCAAACAAAAGCACGATTTTCGAATGATTGTTCCTATAGCAGCTATATGAATAGCATACAATTTTCGCTAAGCTCGCCGTGGATATGTACACTAATTTCTTATGTAGAATTCCAAGTTTTCGTTGCAAAATAATTGAAAACACTTAATTTCAAACTGATCGTTCATATGACAGCTATATGATATAGTGGTCCGATCTGGCTGATTTTTTTATATAATTTTCCTACAAAAATAAGAACATTTTGTGCTAAGTTTCAAGTGTCTACCTCAACTATAAGTATTTTTGGCCGCTTTCCCCATACAATGGAAACCACTGTGCAGCGTTGGGAATGCATTCCCGTATATACCATATACCATTCGAATGGTATATTTCCTTGGAAAACATCAGCTGAAGTTGAGGTATTGACAGTTCAGCCCAAAAGTATGCCTTGATAGAATACAAATTTAACAGAGCTGTTAAGTGCATTAACATAGCACCAAAAACTGAAGTGGAAATGCCCCTAAATTGAAAACTCTGAAAAGCAGAATAGAAAAAGAAGAACGGAAATACAAAAACTCACAAAATTAAGCCAACAAATGCAAGTAAATATTGTTTATGGGTACTCCTAAACGCCGCACAGACAAACTTTTAATGAGTCGAACCAACATGGAGATTGGGGAATTGGTGCTTTTGAGTTTAGCATGAAATTTAATTTGCACTCCCTAAACTCTAAACTATGGACTGCAAGCCCTTCTGGGCTCGGGGGTTTTCGGGATTCCGAGTGCGGTTTGAAAATGATTTTGTAATATTGCACACAAGCGGAGCGCTCATCTGGAAATAGCTGAACGCATGGCACAAATGCGCATAAATAAACATTCCAGGACGAACATTCCTGTGTTCCCGCAAAGGGATAATGCGACTGGGTGGGGGAATTCGCTGGCTTCCATGCAGGTAATAACCGGATGCAGCTAATTGAATAAAGCGTGTTTAAGCCGGGACATCGCACACAGGACATTGCACTCGGTCCTGGGATGTCAGAAAATCCGTAAGCCCCGACGGACTGCAGTCCGGTTCAGTTGGGAATTGCTCCTGGGCCACGGAAGCGGAAGTTGCACTCTGCCCATGTGTGTGTGGCTTCGGATATGGCTTAATGGTTTAACTATTTAAATTTTAATTTGCTTAGTGTTAGTGGTACATTGCTGCAAATAACGCTTTATTTGATATTGCGGATGATAGAATTTATTCTTTGATAATAATGATAATACCACTCTTAAGTGTGATAATATGGGCAGAGATTCAAAAAGAGATTTAGACCAAAAATACATTTAATTGCCCAACATTCTTTTAATTTTTGTTTATATATAGGGTTTTATTTGTTATATACAAAATTTCACTAATATTATTTAATATTCTGAGTTGGCAAGACCTGAAACCCTTTCGCTTTATCAAGACTAAAGTAATGAAATTCCCCCGAGAGCTCCAATGTTTTATTTCCGGTTACTTGCGGTATGTGGCTCAATGGCTAATCCCGGATACATTCAGCAAATCACGTACGGCACATCAGTTCCCGGACATATAAATAAAGTAGCTCAGGCGACTTACCTGCTTTGATGTTGCAATGATGATTAATGAAAATAAATCTATTGAATACGTGCTAGGCTGCCGCTATTGTCGCCTTCGGTCCAAGCATAATACCCTTAAGAGCCCGAAAAAAGACCTACAATTTGTTTCCCTTTGATTGATTTGTCGATGGCAGCCCAAACACTGCTTAATTGGTAGATTCGATGATTGGCAAAAAATGGGTTTTATGAACTTAAATTTAAGGCGATTTCTGACATGTTGTTGGCACCGAGAGCGGAAGTCCATGTGGAAGTCAGGAAGACAAAGGGGCGAATTGTTGTGTGAAAGTCCCTGTGAGGGAAAATGCCGGAGGAGAGGTAGGAAGGCGAAACAACAATTTGATTTGCCGGAAAATCAAATCAATTTCAAAACCGAAGCCTTGGGTGCTCGAACGGTTTACGGCTGACTGGGCTGGCTAATTATTTTGGCCAGTGCCCACAGACGACCGAGGAGCAAGGGCAGGAACGGAGTAACGGCAGGAACAGCAGGACATGTCCGGGGATCAGCATGCAAAGTCCATTTACCATCGAGTGACGCCTACACAGAAGACAGATTAACTAGCCATGTTGCAGGGCTCTCTGCCCACCCACTCCGCACCCAAAAAAGGCAGTCGGCCCAAAGTAGATTACCAAATTTAACACTTCATTGGGTAGCCTGGTGCATGGACATGGCCTGTTGACAGCACAGCCCGTTGACCCTTGGTCTTTGACATATTTAAAATTCCATTTCATATTCCCGCACACTCATCATCAATGGATATTTCATATATTTCATTTGCCGTTTTTAATCAAATTCGCACTCATCGCGCTCGCGGTCCCATGAAATATTCAAGTTTCGGCTGTCAACCAGATGTTGTGGGCTGGCCGGGATGGGTCTGACATTCCCGATCTGGTTCGGAATCGTAATCGGCAGTGGGATGTGGGATATGGATATCATGCAGCCCACTGTCAGCCGCCATTTCATTTGCTTTTTGGCTGGCATTTTTATCGCCTTTCGCATGCATATGTACATATATGAGTTTTCTCTTTTCTACGTTGACAATATTTTTAATGAAGTTACCTTTGCTTGGGATTTTTGTTTGCCGGCACAAAGTGTCAAATTAAAATAATCAGAACATGACAGCTACCGGTGTGCTGCGAAATCCCAGTCCCCCTCATCATTAAGCCCACGCCCGAAAAAAATAAAGTTGAGCCGCAGAAATATGTTTCATTAGCGCGAATTTCGGCGCATTTCTTGCAACTTATTTCGTGCGCTTCATTAAAGCGACAAATCCGATTAGGTCAGCCCGAAAGTGTTCCAGTTCCAAGTGCCCCAATCTTTTACTAAAATAAATTGAAAATCAAATCGAACGTGAACCGCAACATGAACATTAGGCGGCCAGCGACTAAGCATTTAATGTCAACCGCCGGGATGTTTCCTCATCTCCGCCAAAATCGCCGAGAACCGAAAAAACCATAGCAAACACCAGGCAAAATAAATAAGCGAACGAGAAAAATAAGGCGAAATTGCCAGCCAGATCAGCGAATCTCTCGGTACCCTTCTCAATATTCTTTTCGCAAGGGTTCGGCTCGACTGGAAACCTGAGATTTATTAATTCTTAGAATGATTCCTATAAATTTGTCTCTGCATCTGGGTCCACTGACCATCGGATGAGCCTGGACCGGGGAACGGAAACTGACAGACCATGGAAATCTCGGGCTCGCCAACAGCAAACTTTTATCCAGATGAAGTGCACTTCGGCATGGGGCATTGGGGAAGGGGGATGGGTTTGTAAAATAAGCTTAATAAACGAAAACACTCAATTAATCTTTGCTATCGGAAAGATACCAATTTCTCGGATACTTCAAATCTTTTATTCGGTGTTTTGTGCCCCATTATCCTTTGGCTTCCTTTTTCTACTAAACAGCTGAAGGTGAGAATATTCGATTATGATGAATATATAATATTTCTTAACAATAATATCAAACCAGAAAAGGTCTGGGTCACAAAACCAACAAACCCAACGAAAGGTTTTGTAGGTCTTTGATTTTCCAGCCCCCAGCCCATTCCACTGGAATGTATCTTATCTGCCAAAGCAACTCACACAAATATCGCATTTAAGCTATCAGTTTTTATGAAGCTGCGCTTGGATGTTGCTAGTTGCCAGCTGCTGGTTGCTGTTAGGTAGTTGCGGCTTGCAGCCATCGCTGTTGCGGTTGCTTGTGGCCACAAAAGCTGCAACATGGATACTAAACCGTGGAACAAACGAAACTCCCATGCATCATGTTTGGTTACCTAATACACATCTCATATTTTCGGAAAACAGCTGAGCTTTGAGGAGGAACTCCAAGCACCTGGCATCTGTTGTACTAAAATCCCGCTCTCCCCCAACAACGTCCCACTTGCCACTTGCCACTTGCAACACCAGCCAACATCAACTCCCCCATGTAAAAGTGTAGCCCTACAAATTGCTTCCTCATTGGCCACAGCAATTAAAAGTAATGAAAAGTTGCGCAGGGCAACAAAAAGTCGCACCACCACCTCCCGTCGCCCATTGCCACATCGTCATCCGCTGCTCCATCATCAACGGCATCGGCGGTCTGGATTCGGTGGAATCGTCGGACTCGTCGCATTCGGCGGATGCGGAGCTGCATTAAAGTCAAACAACGGTAATTATGCAAATTGCAAAATGGAGCGACTGGAGCAACGAATGCAGCGACAGGCAACGGCTGTCAGCCGGGTTCTTCAGCTCCAGATCCCGCCATAGCCCCATCCCCATCCGCATCCCCATTTGCCACTCGAGGTCCAGTTCCAGGCTTAGTCCACTGGCCACACATCGACCGCGACGTCGCCTTCGCCGGGGCAAGTGTTGCCAGTAGGAAATCAAATTAGCGCGCCACACCGGACAGCTCTGGCTACTCGTCAACACAGGAAGAAATACTAGTTAATTCTCACAGAAATAAATTCGATCTGGTTTTATTTCCAATTTGTAGACAATGCAATTAAGTAAATTGACATTAATACTTAAGGAACTATTGGACCCGAATATATTGGAGATTTTATATATAAACATAAATCGAAGTATTTATGATACACAACTATTGTGTAAGTCCGTGTCCATAGCGAATCTATCTATGAAGATAGGCAATTTAATTTTTCAGTGCATTCCTAGCTCCTGCACTAGATTCCGACCGCAGATATGGCCAGTTGTTGCTGCTGTTGCAGTTGTTGCGGTGACCACCGGCACGCACAGCAGCAACTGCAACTGCACAACAGCAACTGGAAAGCGCAACTGCTCTGCATGTGCTCATATAAGCAAATGTGATTATTGGTCTGGAGGCATAGGAACTGGCCACAAATGAGCGAAGGATGAGGACGAGTGGGTCAGGAGGAGGCATTCGAGTGGAAAAGGAAACTTTGGTCAGCGGAAAGACAGAAAGTACAGGAAATGGCCCCAAGCGATCATCTTCTAAGCTTTTGCTAAGCCATAGCAAATTTGTCCTGATGTGCATGTGCATGTTTTTGCAAATGCTGCAGTTGTGACTTCCATCCGAGTGTCCAACAAAGTGCCTGAGGATTAAGCCAGCTGGAGAATTTCTAGGCTGGCAAGTGTGGTGAAAATATGGGAAGATTACTCATGCAGCTACTTGCTGAACAGGGAAAATAATGTTTGTGTACGATGGTCTGCAAACATGGATAAGTAGTCAATAAAACTTTTTGAGAGCAAACAATGGCAAACCTAAATTTATTAAATCGGTGTCTATTTAGCTTTGTCAAGTTTCTAATACAAATTTAGCATACATTTTACCATCGCTTACTGTTTATAAGTGACCTTTGATAATATCACTGCCTGTATTAGATATACAGTTACAATGAATGTCAAGTTCTTTGGAAATCAATCAGCCAAGAATCCCAACGGAACTTTTAGGGTCAAAACCCATTTAAACACGAGGTCCATGACTGAAGCAATTTTAATTAGTGGCGGCGGCTCGAATCGGGAACACAACTCCCGGCTAGGGACACGTTTTTGGATAATGGACGTTTGACGACTCCAAGACCTCTGACTCCTGGCCAGTTCCTTCGATTTCTTCGACAATGGCCCGAACTGGCTCGCCTCCAGGCCATAAACTTGAACTCGTTTCGCTGCGTTTGCTGCGACTTTGCTGCTGCTGCTGCTGCCGTTCCTGCTGCGGAGTTGCTGCTGTTGCAGCTGCAATAAACTGGCGGGGCCACTTGCAAGTTTTATGGCCAGTCCGCCTCTTTGCCGGACTAAGGGGAAATGCAAAATAGCGGAAATGGTTCTGCCTGAAAGTGGAATTAGATGGCGAAGTGGCCACCATTTGAGGTGTTGAAAATGGTCGGACTGGAAGGTGACGTCTCGGACAATCTGCCCTGGGTCCGCCCATGACAGCTGCGCTAATTGCAAACCGCCATAAAAATGCGCAACATATTCAAAGTGCTAGATGGCGAAAGATTCCAGGCGGGCGAAAGACCCCTCCAGTGCCACAAATCATGTTCGGCCAGATGCATTTCCCAGAAGCACCGAGACTGATTTAGCCTGAAAAAGATAGCAGCAATGTTTACTTGTCATTTTACAAATAACATTTGATATTAAAACAGCTTTATCAACATAATCAATGGTTCTTTAAGGTTAAAAATTGAGTCATTATTAATTATCGGAAGCCCTATATAGTTACTTTCTTGATTTTATGCAAAATCATTTGAATTGGTATGAGTATTTTTGTAGCTATATCGCATGTATAATCCTTTTTAACATAAAATCCTGCTGTCTGGTAAATTTTTGTTAGGTTGTGACTAACAGCATTTGAGTTGCAAGTTAGAAGTTCTGTTCGAAAGTCCACCTCCAATTCTGCAGTTGTGTTCTGTTTCTCGCTTAATTGGCATCGAATTGCTTGGATATTTCAAATCCAAAAACAACATTGATGGGGCTGGGGGGCAGCAGCAGCTCATCAATACAATGGCCCAATCCAATCCGATGTGGAGAGGAGCCCCTTCCGCGGGAGCATTTTTCAAAGTCCGAGGCGCGTTAACAAAAATCCTTTTGAACATGTCTGTGCTCCTAATCAAAATTCCAAAAGTCATCAGCTCTTGTTCGCCGACTCCACTTTGGGCACCCAGTTAACTGCTATCCTCCACGGATACCCATCCCCATGATCGAACCCCTCGTCGATCCCCCAGTTGCAGCTTAATGACTGCCGGCCAGGAATTCTTAAGCTGACTTGTGGTCCACTCGGCCAGCGAAACGCAACAAAAAAGGACGGCAGAAATGGATTTCTTTAATTTATAATTTATTGATGTTACCGATTCCCCGATGTCCCTGTCCTGTGTACCACTGAATTCCCCACAATTGCTCATTAGGTGCCGGGCATTAATCATCCGGGAGTGACCCAGAGAGACGGCCACTAGGTCATCCATCCGCCTGGATGGGGAAAGTAAACAATTTAACGCCCTCGAGGCAAAGTCCCGAAAACTTGCTAATTATCAACACATTTGATGCGATACAAGATGGCTTATACGGAAAAGGGAAAGCGGGTATTTCAAAGTTCCTTTAAGTGGGAAGAAAGGATTTGCTGGTATACTGGAAAAAATGTGGCAAAACTGAAATGCTCTTAAATAAAAATGGTAGAGCTTTAGTTCTCAAATTGGACGAATTTTTTAATCGGATTTTTATACATATTTATTATACCAAACTGAATGAATTATCGAGCAGTACAAATAGACGATTTTAAAGTTTCAATTGAATTTCTGTTATAAATGCACAGCATTCTTAAAGTAAATTAATATTTAAGATGCATTTCGATTTGTTTAACGTGTAGATTGAGAAGGGGATAAGTCAGCAGCAGAAATCCAATTTCGTAGCACATCAGACTGCGCCACGCCTCCTTCAACGCCCCAAAGAAACTACCGAAGTAAGTGCTGAACCACCTTGCAGACCCCCTTCCCCTTCGCCCATCCCCTTTCTTCCCTTCCATTCCTCACCACCTCTGCACCCCATGCACTTGCATTCCCTTTGCGTTCTTTCCTCATTCTTTGTTTCCTTCCAGTGCGTAGCTGTAACGCAAAGGAAAAAGTGATTAATTTTTGATATTGTTGAAGAGATTGCCTATAGGGGGACCAAAATGGGGAGCAAAGGATGCAGAAAGGAGAAGAAACGAGTGCAGGTGCCGCTGGAACGAGTTAGAGACACCACACCGAAACAGGATACCCCTTCGCACCGGGTTCTCGAGGTCCTCACCTCGCATCTTAGCTATGTATATGTACATATATCCCCTACATGCCATCTTGTTTCCTCAACACTCCTTCCACGCGTCTCGCTTCTGTCTGCCAGCTATCAATCAGCTTTTGACATTTTTAACTGGAATTTCATGAAAATTTATTCGATTTTATATTAAAAACGAAAAAAGAGTGAAACGAAATAGCGGGTAGAGCGAAAAAGACAATAAACAAGGACGGAGCAGTCCTTGATCCTTTATTAGCCCGCAAAGGCGCCTACAAAATACCAGCAATTTGTGGAATTTACATAAAAATTCTGCTTTAACGAGTTTTATGTTCTGTTTATTAGGAGTTCTCGCTCAAATCCCCAGAACACAAAAAAAGAAAACAAGAACGCAAACACAGAACGCAGAACAAATAAAGAACCTTAAATGGCGATTTAATGAACTCAAAATCCATGAAGTGAACGTCGAGTATTGGCCATCAAAATTCATTTGCACTCGAGTGTTTCTGTCTGTCAGGCCAAGACCAAAATCCCATCCCAAAAGTCCCGAGAATTCGAACCCAAACTGGATCTCTGTCCGTTTTAAGCCGCTTAAAACATCAGATGATTGCGGCTGATTAATCAGAGGCAAGCATTTAAGCCCCTAGCGATGGAGGGAGGAGCGTTTATTTGGCCCATAAAAGTGTCGTTTATCAATTCGAATAAAAATGAATCTGTTTCTGGCTCCGCCACACGCAGTGGGTAGGCATTCCCCCCACACACTTCATTCACTTTTAATAGATTTCGCTTAATTGGCCGCTGCTTTCTTTATGTTGCGACATCAATCAACAGATACTCAGAGCCCAATTCATAGCCTATTCTTCCACGAATTTTCACCAAAATGCAGTTTCTGTTTCAGTTTCGATTTTACATTGGCCTCGCGCATTCTCAATTTGGGTTTATTACCCATCCGATTTCCACTGATTGGGCTCGAATTTCCAATTTCTCCCTCGCATCAGTTCTTTGTCAATTTTATTTCTAATTGGAATTCGTTTGGCGAGACAGGTGGGAAACTACAATCTAACCGCAATGCCATTAGTCCAGGACCTGCCCTCCATTCTCTCCTTTATTTCCCCCCAATGTCCCCGAGCACGCACAAAATCAAATAGGACGCACAGAGCTCCTGTCCTGTTTCATCCTGGCGTCGAACTCCTGTCAATATTTACATTAATTCTCTGCGCTACGAGCACGCCTCCAAAAACCCCCGATTCGGGGCCTAGCAACAGCTGTCTGTTCAGTAATGGACACTGGATTGCAACTAACCCAATAGTCAGCTGCACAATTACACTGAGCAAAAATATCAGCGGAAAGATACAACAAATTATAAAATAAACCTACATAATGTGAAGTGGAGTTGTTTGCTTTATTCTTGTAAGTGTATATAGGCTATCTATAATAGTAATATAATATAATAATATATTATATAAAATATAATATATATAATTTAAAATAATTATCATAATTATCATTATCATTTTAAAGATACTTATCTAAAGACGTTGTTCAGTACTTAAGCTTATTCTAATTCTAATTTTAGCAACTATATTAGCATTTTGAGATGTACACTTCATATGGAAGGCATCACCGTATAGAATACTATTTCATTTCATGCAAAGTTCCTTATTTTCGCCCAGTGTACACCCAGGGTGCTTAACTCCTGCTGCCTGCGGTGGTTAGATGACTTTTATTCGTAAACTGAAACAGAAACTAAACCGAGACCAGGAAAAGTTGTCGAGCAGCCCAAAGTAGAAAAAGCGTTTTTGGTGCGGTCTACGAAAGGATGGGGGATGGAAATTCGGGCGGAGTGGAGTGTATGGAGTGTTTGAGCAAATTTTCTGCCTTGTTGTGGTCAGTCACCCCTAAGTGAGTGCCCGTTAACGTTTTTGGATCATATTGCTCGTTCAACTTGGTTTTTGCTAATTTATTTCAATTAGCAGAAGAATGTGACGCAAACTGTTTCCGATGGGGCAGCTGCAGTTGAAAAGCATCAGCAGCAGCACGACTGACACATGTCATACATACACATAGCCCCATTTCCTTCCCATTGCCACCCCCTTGGCCAGCCCCTTTGACCAACAGTCAACCGCATTAAGCATACGCCACCGGACAAAAGGCAACTTTAACTGTGGCTTTTTGCGCTTTTTCAGTTGCTTGATTTTATGGCTCGTGACAATTGTCCGGGGGGCTTTATTCCAAATACCCCCTCCAGCTTCTCGAATTTATTGTGCAGCAATTGCATTTAAATTTGCCAGCGAATTTCGTTTAATTAACGTCAACTGGACAACGATGCTCTCGACTTGTGCGCTTGTGCCCCATGCCAACCGACTATTGTTATTCTGCAATGAGGCATGAAGCCTCGCCCTGAACTTGGTCGAGAAGAGACTGTGCTTTTAGTTTCGATGATTCGCAAACTAAATGTATCCCAACTTTCGTCCACATGACTCGCTAAACTTTGGCCAACAATTTTCGGTTGTAATCGAAACATTTTGAACTGGTCGGCGAAGAGTTTTCATGCATACTTGCACAAAATAGTTGGCGAAAACATGCTGAGCATCGTGTATTCTATGGTAGTTTGAATCAGAAGAACTTTATGCAGATGAAAGTATACGGAGTCCTTTGTCTTCCTGTCAAAATATTGGGAACGGAGGAAGGGTCTCCCCCGCATTCAGCCACTTTTCAAATGGCGGTTAGATCAAAACAGCGACATTGCGAAAATTTATGAGCTACACAATACACAATACAAAAGAGCAAGACACACATGTGGCAGACACGAGACGAAATCGGATGAAATACGTACAGACAATCGGCCAGACAGCGATGAGAACCCCTTTGGATCGTTGAATAAAAATGTGTTTGGGTATGAAAACGGAACGAAACGAAACGAATAAATATATTTCATTTTATGCTCATAATAATGACACCAACTTCAGGGGGCTGCGACCCGAGCCAAAAATGTTATAAAATGGTTGATTATGTGAGCGATTCAGCAGACTTCTGTCTAAAATGTGTGAAGTTTATGAACTACCGAGCGGCATTGTAAACAAACCAAACTCCCGAACGGCGCGCCGGACATCTGGAGTTGTTTCAAGTGTCCGCCTCATAAAAAAGACATCAATTTCGAGTTTGTTTGGGCATAATAATAATCCAAGAGGCGGCAAAACGAGATCTACGCGAAACTCATTAACAAAGTGATCCAACAAAACATTGTAATTATGAACAAGCCGCCACAGAGAAGAGATGGTCCAGAAGCAATCTTCAGATCGGACCAGCAAACGTGCTTCTCGATATAGCTCGAGGCTATTTTCAGCAGCATTCCGTAATTAAACACTTGAAATGGACTTGGCCGTGGACCAAGTGGAGGGGCAATAGGAGCCGTATTGGGCTCTGTTTTTAATACCCATTAAATTTAGCGAGGATACCCGAGGACACAAAACTAGTGTACTTAAAAAAACGTATAACTTTGTATGAAATAGCAGCTGTGCTTAAATTTTAAATTAAATGTTATATGAACTGTTGACCTTCTGTTTTGGAAGCTACTGTTATCTAAGTCATCATGCTTACTTATGCATATCTCCAAACTCATATGGGTGCTTCGTAGTTGAAATAAAAATTTATTCCAAGTGCATGACACCAGGTCCATTGCCTCACCTCCAAATTTGGAGTATGGAGTAGACCCCCATACAAGACTCTCCCATTTGGCACTCTTTTTCGTTGTTTTCGCACATGTTTGCATTATGGTTCATAATTATAGGCGCTGTTCGTGTGCCAGTGGTCGGCGGAGTGTGAGCCTGTGTGTTTGAATGTCAGAAGTTATGGCTTCCGAAGTGGGCGTGTGCCACAGCCCCTTCGGATTCTGTGGGAGAACGTACCAAAATGAGTTAGCAATAATCGCCGCTGGCCACACCAACGCCAACGCCCACGGGGCGAAGAATTCTTCACCTCTTCAGAACGAGATGGATGACGAGATAGTCCACCTTTCTACCCGCGACTGAAACTTAACAATTTTAAGTACTCTGGCGGCCTTTGTTTTTGTGATTTCCAGTGAAACATGAAAACGGCAAATGAACTACGACGAATGGTCGGGAATGACTAACTACTCAGGGCCACTTCAGATGGGCCAAAAGCAGCTGATAAGACGAACAAGGGGCACAAAGAGCATACAACTGGACGACCCAAAAAACACTTCTACAGGAGACTTGGTACGGTAAGGTCTCCATTGCGAGACCGTCATATTTGATAGCTTAAAATTAAGCAGCTTTGGTAAGTCGCCGCTTATTATGAATATGAAATTAATTTCTATAACTTAAGTTTTAACAGTGAGAAGCGCATAGAAGAGCTCTGTTACGTCCAAGCTATCTCAATGTTACCATCAAAATATTTATGAATTTTACTTGTTTAATTTTATCATTAAATTTAAGTAGATATATTTTCACTGTACTTTATAGAATTAAGAAGGAGAATGTGATCTTACCTCACCTTCCCTTCTCCATTCACTTTTTCAGAGTTTCTTCTGCTTTTTAGCCACTCAGAATGATGTTAATTTTGACAGAGCAAACAATTGAAATGAGACAAAACACAACCTGGCGCTGAAAGGTGTACCCTATAGTGCCTTCTCACCCCCGCACTCTGTAAGCCACTCTCTCACTCCCATAAACCCACCGCCTTCGGTTGGGCTTGTTTCAAGTGCGTGCCAGAGAGGCAAGAGGCAACGCCTGATTAATTTGAACTGATAAGGCCGTCATTTGCTTTTGTGGCTGATGTGTGCGCTGAAGAAACGTTGCGCAGGCGCAAAACATTTTCCAGGTCATAGGACCGACAACAGAAAATTCCCTTTATCTTTATCGCATTTTGAGTGAAACATGAGCAATGGTAACAACAACCCATTGTTGTTGTTTACCGCCGGCCACGTTCGAAAACAATTACCCCACAAAGCAAACGGAGAGCGAATGAAAGGAGGATAGGTCCGATAAGCATCAAGAAAAGGTTTTAACGCATCGTCAACAACGCCACCAGCAACCAAAACGCCCAGCGGCGACTTTTGACGACTGGCAAGCGGCAACATCGAGCCGCTTGTCCGCAGTCCGTTGCGAATTCGGCGTAAACTCGCTGACGGAATCCGCAGGGCTCGTGATCGAAGATTCCTCTGATGCGCCCTAATAAAGTTGTTCAGCCATGTGTTGCTGTTGCATTTGATTTTGCTTTTGGTTTTTGCTCTTCCTGCTTGCAACTTCTGCTGACCGTTAAGTATGTTTGGCAAACGCTAATAGCCTGCAGCTGTGCCTTGCAACTATCTGTTGGCTATCTGAGATCGGAGAAGCAGGCCTCCCCTCCCCCAGCATCGGTTGGAAAGCGCCTGGAAAAGAACCGCCCGACTGTACATAATTTAGCCAAGTTGGGGCCATAAACTGCAGCGGCAGCTTTAAATTATGAGCGGGTTGGCAGCAGCAACTGCAGTTCATTTCGCTGCCTCACATTTCCAATTATAGACAGGGAAGCATATTTCACTTGCTGACTTGGGTATGAGAATTTAAAATACCCATTAAAAATGGGATTATTTTCAAAATAGAATGAAATTTTTAATCAAAACCTATATTCTAACAGTGAGAAGCGCAGAGGAGGGATCTGTTATTGTTAACACAAACTTAAATGCTAAGATGGATCTTTTACTGTTATCTTACTCATCATATGACTTCAGAATGAGGCTTCAAAGAAAGTAATCTTCGATTTTATTTTTAACCTAATCACAACGAAACCCATTATACCCCTGAACTACAGGGTATGGCCTGCTCTGGCACTCACCCCGGACTGGCAGTTGATCTAGTCCGTTGCTCGTTTCACCTGTTGCTGATGCCAAACTGCTGGCGATGCTTGTGATGGTGCTGGAATAGCGAACCCCATTCCGCATCCACGCCCCGATCGCTGGCATGCACAACATAAATTCAGGGGCTGACACACTTGAGCTCCGAAGGCGAGCTGGAGCTCCGTCTCCATCTAAATCTCTCCGGGAGCTCCTGCTGCTGCACTAATTTATAGTTTGCGGACTAGGCTGAGTGACTGACAGGCAGGGAGGCTGAAAGAGTGGCAGTCCAGAAGGACGCTGCGACAGACGGACAAATTATTTGCTTGCCTTCGCGGCCAAAAAAGGTTTGCTACCGGTTCCATAAGAGCTCGCACAGATTCGATTCAGAGCTCCGAAGTGGCTGCAAAGCTAAGGCATTTCGCTGGCAGGCCAAAATTGAATGCAAACCCCGAGGTTGACAGGGCTTGCCATCGATAACAATCGTTCAGATACACTGGGCACCCAGTGAGGCCTGCGCATCTACGAGATACTTTGCGTTCCTTATCGCCGATCAGCTTGTTTCGGGCATTTTCTCGTGTAATTTTCGCCTCGTCGCCAGCTCTGCATACAAATGAGTCCGGAAAAAGCCCTTAAAAATACAAATCTTGTTGGTACGGCACTTGCTGTTTGAGCATCAAATCCTTTGCCCAAATACCAGCCAAGAGATTCAATTAAAATTATGATTTTGCATAAATCGAGAGCATGGGAACGGATTCGGGGGAGTCTCTGCCACAACTTGTATCTAATGAATCACTTGGCCGCAGCTAACCGCAAATTAAATAGTCTTGAACAAAAGAAACCCATCCGCTGTTAACGCTGTTTCGTGGGCGGCGCCAAGTCGAAACGAAAAATACTGGGCTGCCTTTTGTTATTGCCACTGGATTTTCGGTTACGACTCTATCTTTCATTTGCGCTCAGATATGATGAATGAAAATCCCAAAAATTAATAAAAAGATAAAAACGATCCGAAAAAATGCGTGTGCCACAAACTAAAAGTAGAAGCTGGAGACCTCGGGCTCTAAGAGTTTCCAGACTGAAGTTCATTAAATTCTGAGATCCGTAAAATATGCAAAGGCGTGCCCGAGCAAAGCAGATTATCTGAGGGCAAATGCTGCAAACTGACTTTTAATATATGATAATTAATTCATTATCGATGCTACGACTCCAGACGACGGGCAGCCCGACAGCGCTGACAAGGATTTCACTTGCAATTAAAACGAACAAGGCACAAAAGCTTCAGTACCAGCCCCAGCTCCTTGTTCTCCTGGCAGACAGAAAGGCAGACGGCAGCTTTCATTCATTAAAGCGCGCCCCAAACTGAGCCCCGACATGGACTAAAAACTGATTATCTGCATATAAGCCAACTAAAAACTGGATACAGCCACTGGGCCACTCTGTCCGCATCAGCAGCGAAAAGGCAAAAAATAATTGCCCAGAACTGTTTAACATATCACGAGAGCCGGGACTCGTCGAGTGAGTCTTTTATAAAAATTCGCAACATGTCATTGGAGCCGAGATGCCGTATCGTGAGGATTGGAGGTTCGGGCACCCTCAACTCAGCTCAGTCGGCGGACGGAGAGCATTGTCTCTGGCTCAGGACATGGACATGGACATCGTCGGGCATCGACGTGGACATGTCAATGTCTATCTTTCTGCCGCTGGCTCACTCGCTGTCCTGTCTGCGAGCCGAGTACCGCACCGTCTCTGATCCATATCGACCGAAAGTTAACGCTTTAGCGGATTAAACATGGCTTTTAGCGTTAATTAACAACGAATTTTCGCAAAAATGCAAACTGCGCTCAGCAACAGGAAGCTGCGCGAACAACCAGTAGAC
Source organism: Drosophila simulans (assembly GCF_016746395.2). Taxonomy (NCBI): domain Eukaryota; kingdom Metazoa; phylum Arthropoda; class Insecta; order Diptera; family Drosophilidae; genus Drosophila; species Drosophila simulans. The sequence continues at coordinate 20,576,424 of NC_052522.2, forward strand.
AGAATGTTCGTTGACACGAAACTGATAAGCCGGCCGACCGCACCAACATCGATGGGCTAACAAGTCGAAAACATCGAGGTTCAAGGACCCTTGGGGGAGATTTGCATTCCAAATTTCAGTCTGCCGTGCAATGGATTTTTTCGAATTTTAAATGGCCAACATTATTCATGTGCAGAGGACTTAAGAACCATTATAAGCCAATATGCCAGGTTATTTATCGTTTGATTGAGCCAGCTTAAGAGCTTTAAATGTTCGGAAATATAGTCATTCACTGGAATTTTTAATCAGAGTCAGTCACTCTTAGAACCATTTTACTCTAAACATATTTCACTTTAAAAAGCTATCAACTAAAATGTATGTTAACATTTCTTGATATTGTTTCGTTCCCAATAACATTGAGAAGCGCAGAGAGGGGTGCTGTTAATCTGATATTATTAATTAACTTCCAACAGTGTTCTTTACAGAGTTCTCTTTGTCACATTTGTGAAATAAATTAATCTTCAACACAAATTTTTCAATAAAATATTCTGTTTTATTCAAGCAAACTAAAAATTAACAAAATGGTTTAAACATTGCTTAGTTTATTAATCTACTATATACATGCATATTGCTAAATTAGGCAAACATTAGACTGCATTACAGTATTACACAGCAGAGGGTCAAGCGGTCTCTCTGAATCTAAGATAACTTAAACGTAGACTAGACCATTAATTTAACTACGCACTAAGCCGATTGGAAGAATCGCGTGTAACGCTATAGGGAAGCACTTGGAAGTGTTGGAATTGCAAGACCTATAGCTACAGTATTACTTATACCATTAGGAAGCACATCTGTCCAGCGGGAAGCTGCTCATTACATACATACATATATACAAAGAACCTTTCGTTGATCGTATACCATAAACTTAATGTTAAATCACAGTGGCGAGATTTGATTTTGACGCCTGCCCCATCGGTTCACAACCGACCCAGTGCAGACGTGCGCCTGCAACAGCCAAATAGGATCCCCAGGGATCTCGGATCGCGATCATCCAGTTCATCTGGGCGGGCAGAAGCTGAAGTAGGGGAAGAGCTGGCAGTGCAGGGAGTAGAAGCGCTTGGGATCGGTCTTCATATCGAAGCCGTCCACCTTGATCACGTTCCACTGGTTTTTCATGTGGGCATAGCTGAAGGACACCTGGTCCTGGAACGTATCCTGGCGTATGAACTCCATGGGCTCCAAGTGCGAGTGGAAGTTGTCCACCACGGTTAGTGGGACTTTCAGAAGGTGTTCTGCATATAAAATAATACATATAAGTTCAGGGTCGTTTTGGCTTACTCCGCACAAACTCACCAATAATAAAACCCATTGTGACATCATCCGGAAAACGTATCTTGTCGCCAATGCTGATAAACTTGCCGCCACCTGCTATGGGTAGCATCTTTAAAGTCAGGGCTCGACTGAGGCAGAAGCCAGCGCCGCCAGTGGCGAACCAGAAGGTTATCTTCTTGTTTGTTGTCGTGTTCTTCTGCAGGTCGAAAGAAAGAGGAGAAGAGGGCCAAGATTAACGGAAGAACTGGTTCATGAATGGGTAGCCCAAAAAAATGAGGATGACTAAACCAAAGGCTAAACCCAAATAAATATCCTTTTTTCTCCTCGTCTTATTTCTGGTTTTTGGCAATGGCCCAGAGAAAATTGACTCGAAATGAAAACCAAAAAAAAGCTTAATACCGAAACGTGGCTTGATTAATTGACCATGTAAATGGACATGTGCGAGCTGGAAACTTAATACATGGGTCTGGACCAAAAGTAAGCCGAGACTCGACAGGATCTTTCTCCCGCAAATGAAGCGTAAAGCTTGGGGTTTTTTAATTATGCACGCTGCTGCGATCAGGGCTGGATTGGCTTGGTGTGCCAGATTTTGAATGGACTTCTGAGCACCCAGTTTACCTGGTTGCTTTGGCTCACATCCCTGGCAAACCTGGCTAAGCCGATAAAACTATGGCCTGCACATTCATTACGGGATCAGCTCGCGGTATTTCAAATGGATCGGACTGGAAAACGGGTTCAAATTCGGACTCGAACTGGGACTCGTATACAGACTGCTGCTGCTATTGCTTTTGCTATTGCTGTTACTCTTTTGCCGCGCCAGATCATATCGGTTATTAATGATAGCTTGCGCTGGCAGCTGGAAGCCAAATGGCGGCATAGACAAATGGCCCTGGTGGTAACATAAATAACGGCCACGGTTCGGCTTTTGGGCCGGGCCAGAAGATGGAGAAAGGCGATCGCAGCCAGGCTTGTAATTACGAACTATATAGGAAAATATGCAGAAATAACTGGCATTTGCACTTACGCTGTCCAAGTGGATCTCCAGCGGCGACGAGATGCTCGGCTTGCCCAGATACCAATCCACACTGGGGCTATACTCGTCCAGCAGTTTGACCAGCCTCGGCACATTGACATAGTTGTCATCGTCGAAGTGACAGAACCACCTGGAAAATAGTAACAGAGTTAAGCACATTCGAATTCAAGTTCACTTAAACTAAAATTCTATATTTCTTTTAAATATTTAAACAATTAAAGACGCGTAAAGATGCCAGCTCACGTGGATTTAACCCTAGAGGAAATGACCAGGATTGCTTTGGGTGTCCCTGAGTTAACCCACGTAAATGTGGCTGTACTCCAAAGTCTTTTGAATGTCCTTCTCAAGAAGCTGAACTGTCAGAATGATATGGTAAGGATTAGTGGCTTCGAGGGCAAGTGTATGGAGCGCATTCTCGAGCAATCAAAAATATCTCCACTGCCCTTCGACGTGGAGGCAATTGTTCCAATTTCCGAGCAATTGGACAAAGTTCAAGAGTTGGACAAACGCATCAAGAAGCTGGAGTGCCAGTTGGAGTGTCACTTTCAGCAGATTCGCATTTGCAACAAGGCCAAGGACAAGAAGTACAAGATCAACCAGGCCGAACAGTACGCCTCTCCTTGCGAGGATCTGTGCACCGTTTGCGACGAGGACAACAAGATCGCCTGCAGTCTGCTGGCCAACATGGACTTTATGAAAAAGCTGATGCGACGCATAGCCACACCGATTCTGGACCGAATGGAGGAGGTCAGCCACAAGCTTGAGAAGTTCTACCTCACACTTCAGTCATTTCTTAAGCAAACCGAAGCTCTATTTAACCGTTTGGAAATAGTCAAGCAATGTGTGGTGGAGATCGAAGGCCTGAGGACTCTTGTTCAGGAATACAACCTTACTTTTCTGGGAACCATGGAGGAACTGCAGGATATGCTGGACAGCAAGCTGGATAAGGTGCACATGCCTGCGCTTAAGAAGTATATACGAGATCGTTTCGATGATATAGATCGCCGGCTGAGGATGATTGAGGAAAAGGATGCATGTCCCAGGGCCGCTGGATTTATCAATACGGGGCTAGCTTGTCTATCCTGTAATAGTCCCAAAGTGGGTGTCGACGTCGGTCCTCAAACCATGGGACTATTTCCGGACGCTCCGGTCAGGCACATGCCTCCCAAGTTGACCGGATCACCGGTCAATTGCCAGAAGATCGTGGTCTGTAGATCCGTGGAGAAGGAACCCACCCTAATGGTGCGGGTAAACAACCTAGATCTGAGTGTCCTCTCCCAACGTCTTGCTCGTCCTGCCTCGGGCAAAGTCTGCAAGTTGCCCGAAGCTAATGACGCCATCTATGGCGTTCGTAATTCCTGTATATCCGGCCAGGACCACTAGCCAGTACAACCTACTGCTAGTCGCCATCCAAATCGATTAGTTTCCGCAATAAAGAATACAACTCAAGGCTGTGTCCGTTAAGCCGCATATAAAAAGTGCACTAATTTAGATTGCAATTACCCGGGTTGAAGGTAAGAGCTATGTCTGCAAACTCAGATAAAGATCTCAAGTCCACGAGTGCAGCTGCAGTTTTTATAGTGACAAACGATCAGCCATATCCGGTAGCCCACGGTGGACTAATGATGGCATTAAGCGGCAGCTGAAAGGTCCGCGCTGACCATCATTATCGTAGGCTTCGCTATGGGTGCAGTTCCCCGTTCGTCGAGGGGATCCCCTTGAATAAGATATTCCCCCAAAAAGGGGAAGCTCGATAAAGAGAAATTTGCAAGTTACACTATATGGAATTCCGGGTAATCAGATTTAGTACGCTTTCTGCTTTAATTTCAGTTGTGTTAGTTTAGCAAAGATTAACATGAAGGCTATTGAGGGGAAGTCGCACCTTCTAGAAGCTAATACCAATAAGTTCTTTTTCAAATGGTTCAAAAGAAATGTATATTTCTCTTCACGTATAGAGTATCATCTTCTTCGACTAGCCAAGTACATTTCTGAGGACTCGCGACTTTCGTCGAGCTCGTAAGTATTCAATAAAATCGAATCGAATCTTGGAGGATTGGCTTGTCTTGGTTTCCTTGTCGTTGCGTCTGTTGGGTAATTTAATATAATTTTTATTGCATAAGACCAAAGTAGACAAGGAGGTGGAGTTCGAGTGTGTGTGGTACTCAGATAGTAGATGCTACTCCCAAAGCCTGGCATTCATAAATTGCCTGGCTGGATGATGTTGCTGCGGCTGTCTACGACTTTGGCTGCTGTTGCGGCTGCCACATGCGATACCTGTGCGAAAAGGCCGCAACTCCCCAAGTTTTAACAACCTCTTTATACCCTCCTACATCTATGTCTTGCTCACCCCAACCCTTAGTTTCATCGTGAGGCATAAAAATGCGCGTTTAATTTGCTTAATTATGCACAAAGCACAGCCCCTCCGTTTTTTAGTTCCCCATCTAGTTTTTTTTTCATAGGCAGCCACTTTCCCTGCCTCCAAATTGAAATCTAAACGCTGGTTTATGTTCGATGTCGTTTAATTAACGCCAGTCCCCCTCTTTGATTTCATTGGCATTTATGAAAATGTTTTCATTCGGTGGTTCTTTCGATTCGGGTTATCAATTAGGGGATTGCTGATGGTGGCTTTTCTCCGATTCTCCGTGTCGAACACTGTTTGTTTATTTTGGGTTTGCCGGCTGTCTGTTTCTTTGTTTCTCTCTGCATCGGATTGCACTACAATGCACTGAGAGAAAATAAAATGTTTCACAGAAACTGTCACTACTTGTGAGGCTTGTAGGCTTTTATATAAAAGCAATAAAAGTCCCTGATTGTTACGACTTAAAAGTGGTTTAAATTCAAACTAAATCAAACTATTTTGAATAATTTCATTAATATTCAGGAAAGCCTTCTTAACTATCTATAAACATCCTGAATATTTCTGCCAGTGCATCGGAGTGTGTGGCCGTTGGCCGAGTAAAACTGAAATGCGAAACGAGTGCACACTTTAGTTTATTTCCATAGCCGTTTTTCCAATTATTCGCGCTGCTGCAGCAGCAGCTGCTGCCATATAGCATATGTATATGTATGTACATAGCTATAGGATTAACCGATGCTGATGTGGGCAGATTTCGATCAGTTCGCCAGCTGGGCTCTTTCCTCAAAGCCCCCAGCCCGGCCCACACTTTTAACCCCCTTTCACCCACTAAAACATAAGGAAAAAAGTTCAGAAAAAAAGAAGTAAAAACGCTGGCGGGGCGTTGGCGGCTGCGTAGTCATTCCACATTGCAGGCGAAATGAGTTTATGTCTGGGGCCACAATAAAAAATGATTGACGGGGCACTTCAAGTCGGCCAAAGGAGATATATCTGGAGTTGCAGGCAGGCTGCCCAAAAGACGCGGGCTTAATAGATTTCGCATTAAGAGAGCGGCAAGGCAACTTAGTAACGAACGAGCGTGCAAGCCGCGCTAAAAGTATTTTGACAGCCGGCCAAAGATAAGCGATCGCCAAAAACCTCGGCAGACCACGATGACGAACTGATTTCATTCGGTTTCTGTTTCTGTTCATGTTTTGTTTTTCGACTTCTCGACTCCATTTCAGGAATGAGGCCCGGACAGGCTCGCCTGCAATTAGCAATAAGTCAGCTGTCATCTGCCCGAGCCGCAGATACAGAAAGTATCTTTCGGTCTCGAGTTTCGCGGATTGATACAAATCAATGTGTCATTTATGCACGTCTGTGGGGGCAGACAACATGATATTTACATTAAGCAGCAGTCCGACCACTCAAATCAACCGAAATGTTTGCCTCATTAACGGACTGCATCGAGAGTCGAAAAGGGAAATTAATCTTTGGCTGTTAATGCAGCTAGCGATGCTTTCGATGCACCGGGAAAACAGGATTTCGTGTGTAAATGGATACTTTCATTTATGGCAAACGTTATAAAATGATGCTTTTATTTCGACAAGGCAGTTGTAATAAATTTAAGGTGCAATAAGTAAAATTTATGTCTGCTTTAATGTGCAGTTGCAAATTTATAGAATAAAATCAATAATATTATTCATGATCGTATTAATAGCTACCTTGAGGCAGTGTCATGATTGTATTTCAATATTAGTTATTATTATTTTATGGTGTTTTGTAATGATTAGATAGTTAAAAAGATTTAAAAAATATTTTGTTATGTATGTTATTTTAAATTAATTTTTTTATTTTATTTTCAGTACAATTTCTTTTGTGCACCCGAATGAGTCAGATATCTACGAAGCTGTGCGCCTGCGCATCTACAAGGCATTTCTCTTTGGCGGCTGGACAAACAATTGAAAGGCATTTGTCAACTGGCGTCTCCTCCGAGGTTGACAAAACAAATCATTAATTCTGGGACAGCGGAGCTGTATCTTTGTATCTATATATCTTGTGGATGCGCGCACTTGAGCCCGCAAATTGAAGGCAATTGCCGGCGATTATGCGAATTTCTGTGGGTGTGAGTGTAAGTGAGTTGGCGAGAGGCGCTAATTGAAATGTAGAGCAAAGCAACGCAAGTCCACTTCCCGGATGTGGAGTAGCAATTGCATTTCCTAGTCCAACTCCAATACGCATATGCATACATGTTGCTGCCACTGTTGCAATTGCAGTGAAATTGCCTGTTTCCGCTGCCACAATTTCGACAAAGATTTGAGCATTTTTTTTTATGTTTCTCATGTGGCGACACAATGTCAACAAATGCATTTTGCGTTCTCCCTTTCACCATGGAATCAATTGAATAATTGGGATTGTTGTGGTGGTTCTGCCACAAGTGGCAAATAAATGAAATTGATGCATTTCTAAGCGGCAAGAAGGGGAAGTGTTGGCGGTCGCCCCTTAAAGGAAAAACTGTTTAGCTTCACACGCATCTCCTCACTCTCTCTATAAATAGCTGCCCCTGGCCGCAAAAACCGTGGAAAAGAGGGAAAATTTTCTCACACATTGCAGCCAACATAAGCATCTGGATTTCCCCACTCACATGTGTAGGCAACCCTCCAGCCAAGAAAGTGCATTAGTGGCATCAAACCGCGATTAAAAGTGTCGCAGCCATAGATGGATATACGAATGCGAGTGCGAGTTGCTCTATTATTTTATGGCTCAATGTGGGATTAACCCCAAGTCGGTGCGGCTGGGTGAAAGGGTCCGCCGTCGCCGCCTGCCCTGGGAAATTTCCTTGATGAACCGTATCGAAAACCGAGCGAATCCAATTCCCACGCACCCACAGACTTTTGGAGTAACATGCAGCAGCATTAACATTAACATCATCATCATCGGCCGGGGCTTGATTGATGCACCCCAAGCCGATCCTTCGGCACCATTTCTTGTGTGCCCCATTTACATTTTATGCTGTGAATATTACGCATATTACGTGTTGTAATTATACCCCGAAAAGAGGCGCTCTTATTATGTCAAAATGTTGATTACGAAACGTGCTCGGTCGAGAGAGTATCCGTGAGATGCGAATTCGGGGCGAGATGCGGGGCAACCTCGGATTGCAATCAGATAAGTGCCCGTTTATACAATTGCCTGACAAGTTTCGCCAGCCACATTAGGTGTGGCCAGCACAAGGCGCACACCCAAGTCAGCCAAGAGATAAATAAGAACCTGAGACAAATAAATCGAAAGAGATTAGGTCAGGCAGCTTTGAGATCGGAATTCAGCGGCGAGAAAACACACAAAACTAATTAATAAAATACCCCGGGATTGGGCCCTAAGCCAAAGGCAAATGTCGCGCACAGTGGGGCACAGGGAACCTTTGGCGCCTCCGTGGCCTGGAATTTCTATACGCTCATATAGTATAATTGATGATTGCTGCTGCTGTCGGTTTTTGTGGGAGTTCCAATGGAGTCTTGACTGGCAGGCCAGGTCATCGCCTAGTTGTCTGTCTCTCTATGACTTGCAGTTGCTATTGTTGCTGCTGTAATTTTAATTAAATTGCACTAATTGTTTGGTATTATAATGGATACCCAACACCGACAAGCAGCAGCAGCAGCAGCAACAGCAGCAACGGCGGCAACAGCAACTGCAATTAGCCATTCAAGGCGAGCGAAAGGCGTTCCTCCAGCCAGCGCACAGTGGGGCAAATAATTCATGTTTTATGGCAAATAAATTTACATTCGCAATTAAAAGCAACTTGCTGGATTCGCATTTAATAGTGCTACTTTTGAACGGGACGCCCCACGGTTGCCAAAACCGATTGCGAGCAACATGTTGCTGCCGTGCGTAAGAGTCGTTCAGCGGCAGCAGCAACATTCGGTTGTAAAAAGCATGGGGGCAGCAACAGCAAGCAGCAGCAAGCAGCAAAGCAGCGTGGCATAATTGCCAGTTCGAATGCACGTTAATTAACCTCTTTTTCATGTTGTGCTCGGGTTTTTCTTTGGCCAGGCTGGGATTTCGCTGTTGCTGCCTGTTGCCTGCCGGCTCTTAAACGTTGCCAATCAGCCAGAAGGATGCCTGGACAGTTTCCTGTGCCACCTGATACCATTTCATATCTCTTTTAGTCTCATTTCTGCCTTCTTGCTCGCTGGAGACTGGGACCTACCAGCGGCAGCAGCCAAAGCAACAACTGCCCCATCTTGCTCATAACTGCACATTTTCATTGCTGGCCATTTATTTTGTTTCAACAATTTGTTGTAGTGCCTGTTGCCGTGGCTATTGATTGCATGCTCCGCGCTCGCATAATGACAGTTTCAAGTTCTAAGCCAAAACGGCAAGTCAACTTAAGATGAAAGCCAGACCAGCCAGCCCAGCCATCCCATCCCATGTCGGCTCGTCTCATTGCAGCACCAAGCCCAGCTAGTCTCGTCATCCTCATCATCTGAAGTCCAAGCATGTCCAAGTTGTTCTAGATTTCTTGGCCGCAGTTGCTGCTGCTTTTGCTGTGCCCAGCGTAATTACAAATAAGCAAAAAAAAAAGAGAGAAATATAAAGGAGGGAAGAATTTCTAGGCTGCTCCTTTGGGCGCTAGTTGAAGTGTCTTTTCTGGTCCGCTCCTCTTTCTTCTCGGACTGCGGTCGCTGGACAAGTTTTGAGTGGATGTTGCTGCTGCGTCTTAATTGCGCAAATTAGAACGCATGGCAGCTGCAGCACAGTGCCCGAGCAGTGCACCGGGAACCGGAGAACTGGGTGTTTGTATTGCCCATGGATAGAATGATGGGCTTCTCCTGCGGTCGCTTATTAAAAGCATTAAAGTCTATTATTACAGCAACAGCTAACCACAAGGAGTCATTGCTCTCGCTCAAGTTGTACAGCAGAATCGAGCATCCAACGAGCATTAAGCCCTGTAAATATGACAACATTTTAGGGGATCCAGTCGAGATGCTGCTGCTGCTCCTTTTGCCGCAGATGCAACTTGCAACATGACCTCTTAACTCAACAGCAAACGCCATAATTCTGCGTGAAATTGAAGCTGAGCACACGTATGGATATCCAATCAAGGGGAAATTACACACCGAAGACATTTACATACATGGAGCTTCAGCCTCAATATTGTTTCTCTTATATAAACTTCTGCTTAGCATTTCCTTCAATAAAGGTGTCTACATAAGCATCGTATATGTTTGGTCGCTAAATTCCAACTATTTATTTCCACGATAGATATTACCTATCATAACTATGTTTAATCTATAGCTTCTACTTACTTTTTGCCACTCTCCAGGAAGACATCCAGTTCGGCGGACATTTTGCAGCAAAGCGCCTTGCGAAAATGGCCCTGTGAGCATTTCGTGTTGATGAGATGGCCCTCTGCAAGGAGAAAAGAGGATGAGAAGGGAAACGAGGTGAAAAGGCTGATAAAGATTGGTAATTAAGCGGGCCAAAACAAGAAACAGAAGGAGCCGATGGTCGATGGTCGGTGGTTGGTGGCCGTGGGCCCACTTCTATGTTAATTAACCAAAAGACCAGGCTTCGCAGCCCCAGAACGAACAGTAGCTTGTTAGTCGAGAATGCCGCTCATATCCAGCGGATACATTTTGTATCGTTTGACAGCCGCCGCCGCCGCCACAGATAAAGATGCCAGAACAAAAAAAATAAAAGCAAACAAAAAAAGCATAAAAAGCGCAAAAGCAGAGCAACGCACAAAAACTTTTGCGCCTTAATTGGATGAAAATTGTTGAAATATTTAAACACAAGACAACTGGGGGACTGGAACTTATCCTTTGTCCAGCCAGCTCTGCACATAACTCAAAATCCCCGAGCGTGTTTAGCCGAATCCTTTTGGCCTAATCAAAATACCAAAATGGCTCTGCATGTCTGCATCCGAGGCTGTGTGCGAAACTTGAGATCTTCTTGGGTTCTTAAGTTCTGAGCTTTCTGTCTGCGGCGTTCTACATCCTCGCTCCACTGTCTGCTGGAGTATGCAAAATGGAAATACAATTTTTTGAGCGAAATTGAAATTTGAACTTTTTTTAATTAAACCCCAAGAAAATCGAAGCGCAGCCCAGGCTGCAATTCAATTAAAATGCGGGTGAGTGATGAAGCTTCCTCACTCGCTATGCTCCCCTATGGGATATGGAATTTATAAACTTTAATCGGTTTTCGGTTGGTCCAGACAGTGGCCAATATTAGGCGGTGCCGGTGGGCGTGGGACTTGGCTGATGTGAAACTTAATTGAGAACGGACAAACCGAAGGCAACGGATTGAAAAGGCAAGGGATCGGGTTGATTTTTTTCGGGTTCCGAATCGGGATCGAAAGGTAAGAGGTCGGTCGGTTCGTCGGTCGGTGTTTGGCCAGGTAAAAGGCTGTTCTTCTTTTGTGATAAATTCGATTTTCTCCCTCGCTTGGAAATATAATTTTTGGGCAAAAAAAAATCATCACGATGGAATCGGTTAAATAACTAATGGCTTCCTCTACTCACTTGTCTTCTCCTGGTAGTAGTGATCATCGGTGTCCGTGAAGAACCAGGTCTGCAAAATAGAGGAGAGAGAATCAAAAGTTAGTCGATCGATATTTGCATAATTGTGGTTCATGTAAATTACAACAAACCGTAGCATGGGAAACTTTGTAGTCAACAGCCTACTCATTTGACTCTTCAGACGACGGCATAATTATTCAAACACAAAAAAAAAACGCGTTTGGTCAGCAGCTTTTACAAGAAAGCGTCCGGCAATCAGATAAGAAAATTCCCACACACCCTGCTGTCTTCAAAAGCGGTCCAAGAAATAACTCAAGCAAAAAGGCCCACAGAAGAAGCGTCTTTTTTATGCATCGCTGACTGCGGTAGGGTTCTGAATTCTCAGGAGGTAGTTCACAGTATTCGCCGCTCATTAGTGGCTTTCTCCAACCCAGGCCAACCCATCGAGCCACAAAATCTATTTCGCGACATTGCCCCAAGGGATTGTATGTTTTTGGTCCTAATAAATTTGTTACTCGAACAACTCAATTGGCTCCAGTTTTCCCTTAATAACTTTTTGCCTGTGTCTTTGTGTCAAATCAGGCGAAAATCGCTTTAAAGCTTTGACAAGCACACGAACGGGGCTATATAGCTGTTGTTGTTAGCCATGTTGCTGTTGGCCATGTAGCTGTCGTCGTTTTGCGAAGTAAGAGGCACGGCAACAACTTGGGCAAACAATACGCCCGCTCCACAAGCATTTTGAGCAACGACTTGTAACAGTTAGAAAGTCAACGTTTGCCAGTTCGCCTCCACTTGGAGTCGGAGCTGGAGTTCTTTATCCACAACATTGGAAGGCACACACATCCAGCACACCAGCACACCGAACACTCCGGCAGCACCAGCAACATCGTCGTCTGCTGAATTTTCATGGATTTTTACGAGATTTTCTTTTTTTTCAGCTCACTTTTTCCACTTTTTTCTTTTGAGAGAGTCGTCGGGATGCTTCCCCGCTTTGGGGCGAAAAATGTTAACACCATGTTGCCGGCATGTTGTTGCAAGTTGCTCCTATTGTTGCTGGTGTTGTTGGTGTTGCAGATGCTGCAGTTGCTGCAAAGCTGCTGCGCTGCAGTTGCAGTCCGCACTTGACTAGCTTTTAATTTATGTGACTGTTCCAACTGTTGACAAACAGCATTACAACGTGTTTCGCAAATTTATGGCGAAACTTGGCCGCTCTGATGGAAGTGTCCCATAAATAGAGTTCTTTAGAACGCCAAGTTAATTGAAAGGAGCGATTGGAAATGCGAATCCGAACAAATCAGGGAGTAGAGAAGGCAAACCTCTGAAGATTGAATGAAAAGGTATACAGAATTGAAAATAGCCGGGCTTGGAAACCAACGAGAGCGATCTAAACACCCTACTATCATGGTATTATCTAAAATTTCTGCAAAACATGTCATTTAAAGATATCGTACAGACTTGTTGTTCGATTAATGTACTCTTGTAAATCGCTTAAAATCCAGACGAAGTATATTGAGTTCATAAATTTGGCCAACACTCGGTGGCGAAAATCTGCACAGTTTTGCTGGATTTTCATGGCGTGGCATGCACTCAATTGGAACGAAGCGATTGCCACAACAATTCGTTATGTTTTCGGCGCCCAAGAGGGAAAAAGCCAACAGTTAAATAGGCGGCCCAGGAAAAGCACAAGCCAAACACCACACCAGCTGGCCAACTTCAGTTTTGGCCGTTGTTTCAGTTGACGTTGCTGTTGCTGTAGTGGCTGTAGCTGCAGCTCCACTTGGCCAACACAGAGCAAAAGCCGCAACAAGCAATGCATTTTCAATGGCGTCTGCGTTTCTAACTGCAGCTGCGGGCCAAAGGCAACTGTGGCCAACCATTTGGACAAACCATTGAAGCATTTTTGGCCGCTGGCTCTTGCCGTCCTCTTACCAATGTGCTTTGTTTTTTCTCGGTCGCGCTAAAATTTAATGCCCACCCTAGCCAGAAACCCCGCAGCCCCTTCCAATCCGTCCAGTCCTCACCTGGAAAAGCACGTGGGGTGCGGTCAGCTAGCCGCGCATTTGGTCTGCGGTTGCAGCTGGCCTTACATCTAGACCAGGCCCAAACCGAACAAGCCAACGAACCGGCGGCTTTGTATGCAGTTTTCTGCATTGGGCTGGCCGAAGCCGAAGGAAAATACTCAAAATTATAATGTATGAGCAGGGGGCGTGGACAATGGACATGCTTTCCCAAAAAATCGTCCAATGCACCTCGAAGTCCAAGTGAAAGTTGTGCCAAAATGAATAGTCTCAGGATGTGACTAATTTCGTCGAGACTGCCAATAAAGCTGCCGCTAGTTGAGGGGAAATGGATTTATTGATCGATTTTAGGAAGTTACCCGTTACCAAACTAATAAAAAACCCATCAAACTTAGATGGCCAAATTTCGGGCCATATTAATTCAACCAATGCCGCTTTGGGTGGTGATAAAAAGTTATACATCTTAGTTTTTGTGTGATAACTTTGTTATGAATTTACATTTTTATGACAAATCCAGAGAAGTTCGACAAAAATGACAATTTACCACATACTATTTTATGTGTTTACAACAAAATAGCATAAGTTACAACTATATCTCCGGGCAATGCGTTTGATTAATTTAAGGGGATGCCTAACACTCAATCTTGAACATAAACACTTGATTACAAACTAAAGATAATTTATCAGGGGGCACCTACAAGAAATCACTTTAAAAACCATAATTTATTCTCAAGAAGTCATACCCCTTCGTAGACGTAAGTGCTTCCCATAACTATAGGCTCATCAGCAGAGCTACGCACACGTATCGCTCAATTCAGGAAGCGACCACAAGATTCTGGGCGTTTCGCATTTTGCGTAATCTTCTCCAGCTACAAAAACCACAAGGCCTGGGATTTTAATTATGGGTTTTTGGGTTTTCTCTCTTTTCGGTTTTTGGTTTTGGTTTGACCCTCCCCCGAAAACACCTGCTGACCCTGGGCCCTGGAATCTTTCTACACCTCAAGAGCCATTTGCCCTGGGCAACTCTGAGTGTTAAATGCTCAGAAGAGACACAGAAACAAGCAAATGAATCAATTACCTGATTTGTTGTGAGTCAAAGCAACTCTCTGAAATCGAACAGAGGAGGTATTCCACTCGGAGAGGTATTCCACTCAGCATTCAATTAATGCGATGGCAAAGTGATTAAGAGCCAATCAACCGGCACATTTTGAATTCGAATTCGAATCGAATTCTCTGCTGTCCTGTGGATCAACAGAACATGCCATCCCATATATGTATATGAGATGTGTGAATGCAGATGTGTTCGCAGCACAAATATGAAATGTGACAACGAGAACCATTAAAGAGGAAGTTGCATGCGGGCCTTTGAGGGTTAAAAAGCGAGATGAGTTGGGTGGGCGGGCTGGTTGGTTGGTTGGTTGGATGGATGGACATCTGACGAAATTGTGTCGCCGCCAGCGGGCAAAAAGCAGCAACAATTGAAATTCCAATTTATTGCGAATTGAATTCAATTGAAGAGCATTGAGAGCACAACTCAAACAGAGCAAAGGCCTCGCAAAAGTTCAGGCACGGGCTGTTACTATATGATAACCCACGAATGGGTATGAATGCGCATCATACAGTCGGCTTAAGTACCCAGAGATTAGAAGATAAACAATAATGCACAAAAACGAATGCTTAACCCATTTCAAATCATGTATTCATAACTTTTCAAGTTTAAGATTCTAAATGCTCCAAAGATCTTGATTAAAAGAGGAAAAAGCAATCCACACCTAAGTCTGGTCCATCTTATATGGCGATTAAGTTTCCAAAAATATATATCTCATGCTTTTTAGGGCTTTATTAACTTTTATAAGCTTTTGAGCATCATGTCCCACTGTGTAGAACAACTGCTCCATAAACATTCGTTTGGTTTTGTATTCTATCTCGTGCGTTGGCGGCACACTTTCCGTACGACTATTGTCATTAATTGGCCTTTGATTGGCATTGCATGCTCATACACATTATTCCGAATACGAATCTGAATCCAAATCAAAACGAAACAGCTCGAATAAAAGCTTAAATACTTAAACAACGAGATCGGACCAAGTGCGGATGGCAGTTCCGTTCGCTCCGTTCGTTATGAGCAGCTGCCACAACCAGATATGCAGTGCTTCATACAGTGGGCCTTCTGGTGATTCATCATTGGGCCCTGGACAGGAATGGCTGTCAACGTCAAAGAACCATGAACTAGGAACCGACCGAGAACCATGTGCTGCAAACTCAGAGCCGTGCTCAAACTCAGAGTAGCGACATTAAAGCGCAGAAATGCCAGCAAAGGAGCCGAGTTAATGAGATTTAAGCCGCAACTCTGGGACATGGCGCGTTTTGAATTTAATAGCCACCACTGGCGAGCGGCGTCACCAAAAAAAGAAACCCCAAAGAATATCAGCACCGAGTGGTCTAACTGAGTTTTACGACATTGTTTTTCCAGGGAGCCGGCGAGCAACTACATGTGAGCCTAATAAAATGCGACGAGCTTTAAAGAAATCTTGTTTTCCCCAGAATCAACGAGAAAAAAATGAAGCTAACTGGTTCCGTTTCCATGCGGATCAATCAAACAATAAGTCAGGCAGCCAAAACTGAAGCTTCATTAAAAGGAAATGTTCGATCTAGACAAGCAAATCGAGACAACCACCCACAGGAACACTCCGTGGACAAGCTGTCAGTCCGTGTTCGCCGATCTATCCGTGGATTCGGATTCCGAGATCCAGAGATTCAGTGATCCAGTGCTGACATTTGACATGCGTCCGCTGCCCCAACAAATGAGGCACAGACTTCTGCGATTGCTGCCACTGTGGGTTGCATGCAAATCGGAGCTGCCTCGGAAAAACTGGAAAACTGGTAGCCGAAGCCAGTGCAGGTCGAGGCAAAAGTCAGTGGAAAACATACAAGCGGGAATAAAAACGAAAATGCAAAACGATTTCCCTCCTTGTCTTAGCCGCATTGGGCATTCAATCAAAGTCGAGCTGCTGTTACGGCTCTCCATTTTCGGCCAAAACTGTTTACAGTAATTTATGCTCATTTGTAAGCATGAAAAATTTGAATCATTCATCAAACGTCCGACAAACGATGGCGGAAAAGGGGGGTATTATCAAGTACCAGATCTCTCGATCTTTAATGGTAAATTCGGCTGCCGCAATTCGAGTGGTATATAGACCTCTAAAAGTTTGGCTTACTTCTAAGGTAGTACTTTCTTTTAGGATTTCTATTGGTGGTCAAAAGTAAACTTTGTTAGAACCGATTTACTTGCTAATTTTTCTGTAATTCTTTACTAATACGAATATCTTTACCTTAAGTTCTCGCCTATTTCTTAAAGAAACTTTAGGTGGATAATACCAAATACTACCTTAATCGTCGGTAAAAGTTGCTCCCCACGGATATCTTGGATTGTTAGTGTACGCATTCCCCAGAAAAGGAAGAGTACCCACCACTTGTGATCCCCATTCCGAGCTATCTGGAAAAACAAGCTCAGCATTGATTCGACATCGGGTTCGCCAAGTCAGGCTTTGCCCTTTTATGGGCGCTGGCTTGACAACAACACACAAAACATTAATCAACGGCAACAACAACAACAATGACAAGAGCAACAAAAGCAGCAACAATAATAACAACAGCAGCTGCTGCAACTAGCAATTACAACAAATTGTTTTCAAACGCTGCTGCCTGCGCAGCCAATCAAATCGAACGCAACTTTGAGTTGTTGCCTGTCGCTGCTCCACATTGCTGTTAACCACAGAGCAAATGACGTGCAACAACATGGGGCACAGATTTTCCATCAAAATAATTGGCCAAAACCGAAAGAAAATCGAGGAAAAAGATGAGAGGAGCTGGCCAATTGTTGCCGGCGATATGTTGCTCT
This sequence comes from Drosophila simulans, assembly GCF_016746395.2. Classification (NCBI taxonomy): domain Eukaryota; kingdom Metazoa; phylum Arthropoda; class Insecta; order Diptera; family Drosophilidae; genus Drosophila; species Drosophila simulans. The sequence continues at coordinate 20,593,540 of NC_052522.2, forward strand.
CGCTGTTGCTGCTGTAAAATGTTGCAAGCGCACAGAACCGACTTATGTTGCATGTTGCACGGTGAATGTTTCTCAAGCGTTTAGTTTAGTGTGGAAATTGTGGCAGCCAATCGATGGCGATAACAGTTTCCACCAAAAAAAAAAAAAGAAAAAAATAGGAAGAAACTTTAAAGTTTAAAACGCTCTTTTATTTTTAAGCTCCTTTCCGCTCCCGAGGGGTTTGCAAATATGAAGTAAAAAACCCCTTTTATTGCTGTTGCTGGTGGAAACGTGCTCGTCAAGCATTTTTACAATTTTCCAAAAGGTACTGAACACACACACACGGGCATATTCCCTTGGGGGTTATTTATTTGTGTTTTCGGTTCATGTTTTTTTTTCCCCTTTATTTTTGTGACGTGGTGATGTTGCTGCTTGGCTGCAATGCCAGTCAGGAACGTCAAATGGAGGGGACGAGTGCAGTTTTGTGTAAACAATAACAAAACACATTTGTGACGCGTGATTTTGCATAAGTTGGCACTTGGTTCCTCCGACGTTATTGCTGCCACAACAGCAACCAAGCCGAACAATGACTACAATAAATATCCTTTCACCACATGAAGCCCCTTTGACCGCACGAAACTCGATTATATTTCGGTTTAGCAGCTTAGCAGTTTAGCACTCAATGAAATCATAAACAAAACCGATCGTTTTGGCAAGGAAAAAACAAATGCTATTAGCCACATTCGTAGTCGGTAAGCTCCAAATGAATGAAGACATTTTTATGGCCAATTAAGCGACCGCCAAAAACAGAATCATAAATAGCCAGACATAAAATTAGCCAAAGGAATCAAATCAATTCCCGCCAGCTTAAAAACTCATTATGCAAATTGGCCAAGCCCAAGCCAGAGTTGCCAAATCGTTGCCAGCAGATCGCGTCCAACCTTTGGAGCTCACCCCACTTAGCCAATTGTCGCCCACCCGCCGACCTGGCAGCAAATTAGCTCCAGCTAATCGTAGATCGATAGATCGATGTGGCACACTCACCTGATCGCGGGCCAATTGGAACCAGGTCTTGATGATCAACGCCAGCCGGGTGTCGTGATAGTTCTTCGTCGTCTTCACGCTGATGAAAATGTCATCCAACTCGGTGACCGGCGGCTGTGGTGTCGCAGTCACCGCTCTTTGGGACAGATCGCGGAGCAGTTCCCCATTCCGGCTCCTTCTGGCCAATTCTGTTAGCAGCGTGGCCGTGGGCCGCTCACTGACCTCGATGTCGCTGAAGTTGAAGCTGCGTATATCCTTGCGGATTATGACAGTGGTGGGGGAGGCGGCCGGAGCTCCTGCCCCCGGCTGAGTGGGCGTGGAGGACTGCACGTAGTCCTGGAGCAGCTGGTCGCGGTGTGTGGTCACGGCTTCGCTGGCAAGGGCATCCACCTGGCTGTGCGGCACCTGCAGAGAGAGAAAACTCGTTAGACTTATTTGTGATAGGTACATAAAACTGAACTATAAGCTATATATTTAGTTAAAATTTTGTAAATATTAAGAGAGAGCACCCTATTCCTTTTGACCAAAATCTAAAACCCTTGTGTTCTCAGAACAATATCGTCTTTTTTCCCAGTGTCAGCCGGAAGAAATATAGCAAGTGGCGTGGGGTTAATGTAAATTTGTTGTGTAAATCGCACGTAGGGCAATAAAAAGATGAAGACGCCCCCGCTCTATCGGAGACACTCAACTCGAACTCGAACTGGGACGGGGACTGGGACTGGGACTGGGGACTCCCACTCCTCGCCAGATCCAACTTCGGGCATTTTCACCTGGCAAACAAAGGCGAACTTCAATGGCAAACAACAATGGCAAACAAATGAGCGGCAGCAGGCAGAATAAACAACGGCAACACCACCATAAACGCTGAGTAAGAGCAAACAAACTGGGATCGGGATTGGTATTGGGATTGGGATTGGGATTGTAACCGGGGATCGGGATTGGGATTGGGATCGGAATAGGGATGGTTAGAGGAAGACCAGAAACCCAGTGAGATTGCTTTGAGTCGGAGTGAACAGCTTGATTAATTTCCACTGATAACAGGTTCATTTGCTTTTGTTGTCGGCGATTCTTCAATTGCTCTTCTTTGAGATTTTCCCCCATTGCTCGTTTTAATGGCCCTCCACGAAAATGGGGACAGGTGGGGCGTGGAGATTCGCCTCGATTGAGCCGGAGATAAAGGTCAAGTGTTCGTCTGCTCGAATGGGAAATACCTTGGGCGAAAGACAGCCCAGTTCTAACACTCTATGCAAATCGTAGGGCAACTTCCGCTATAAATCTAAGCTCTAGCTCCAGCTTCCCCGCTTTGTACCGGCATAAAAAAAGAAGAGATTTCTCTTTGGAACCCGCTGGCTTATATTGCTTCACACGATATTGTCTCGTTGATAGCCCGTCCACAAGTTGGGCTCATAGAATTTTATTGCCGCACGATCGACAGCCAAACGGTGTTCAATATAATGGCAGCTCCCTAATGAGGAAATCGGGAGTGAGACGATGACAGTGGCAGGTGTAAACTGCCGTCGACGCCGATGGGAATCCGAAACTCAAAACCCGAAGCAATTAAATTGCTAAAATATTAATTTGGCTGCGCAGAAATCGCGAGTATGGGAAATCACACTGGAGATTTGCTCAAGAAAGATAGCAAAGAAGTCGTGACTTGAGTGAGGGATTCGGCTTAAAGCAAAAACAGTGAAAGCCACTTGGTTATATAACGCAGAGAACGCCTGTTTCAATTAAGCGGGTTCCGTAAATTCAAGGTTTGGATCGGATTAGAATGTGCGCCAGTTTTCCAATCCCCGACATGATGCAAGTGGCTTAACCGTACAAGTATGCAAATCAAGTACACGGACTACGGACTATGAAAACAGCAATGCCTTGTGACACTTTTGTGGGATTTGCGAATTACTCGAACGTGATGAAACTGAACAAGCACCGATACAGATACATATGCACACATAGCTACAGTTGCGGATTCTGATTCAGATTCAGCTAGAGATACATAAACACGTGTGGCCATATATGCAGGCCGCCTGCGCATTATGACAACTACAATATACAAAATACAATAAACCAAATCGAAGCAAAAACATTAAAAACTTTTAGAAAAGAATACCAAAAAAACTACTTGGCTAATATGTAAGCAAATACTTTATAAGGAATACATTTTTGGTAAACTTCCCTTGCTTCATTATTCTTTTCTATTAGAACTCAAATTTTTTCTTCGAATGTACAGGCTACAACATACAAGTACCGGGTGAAAGGTGATTCAATAGATATAAAGCCAAACCCAAATCCCAAAACAAATTTAACACGGTCCGCACAATGGCAACAGCTGCCCCCCACCACGCCCACTCGAATGACTAATGCTTCATTAGCCGCGTGATTAATATGTTTATAAACATTTCCATGTCAATTAATAACGAGCAAACCATAAGAATCGAGCGAAGAGGTGCGAGTGAATAATATGAAAGGGCGCCAAATGGAATCTACCCCTCTCTGGCGACCTTTGTGAAGATTAATTGAGTTAAACTCAGGTCGCCATAACGGAAAGCATAAATCAGCGAAATCGAACAAATCAAAGGCATTCCCCAAAAAATGCAATCAGAACCGTTCGTTCGTTCGCCTCCAGCTGGGCGAGCGGGAAAATCTTCATTAAATGCTGTTTAACAATATTATCCGTAAGATACGAATCTAAGATAAGATACCCACAACAACAACAGCAGCAGCTCAGCAGCCCAGCAGACAGGCATCCGAGCATCCAGGCTCAATTAAGCGACCACCAAAAGATACCCAGATACCCAGATATGGGTATCTTTTACTCGGTTGCCCAGCTGCAGATACTACTCCTTTTATCAGGCGCCTTCCGCGGCTTAATGTCGTCAACTTTTTCGGGCTGATTACGTGAGCGGCGGGCAGAAGGAGGGCTTGTGGATCGAGGGGCCAGGGAAAGGTAGCTGCAACCAGCTGCACCAAGTTGGCCATGGGAAGTGAGGAGCAAGCACCTGCTTTTGGCCTGGCCAAAAACAGGAATCACATCATCATCATCATCATCGTGGTCTTTGTCTCTCGGGCTGCCTCGAAGGCTTCTTGTGGCTGTTGCTTTCCTCAAGCTGAATTGCATGCTTCTCAGCTCAGGAGTTTGTTAATGTTATTATGTATTTACCATGCACTCCGAAAAAATATTTGAAAATCCATACTGGCAAATAAATTCGGATACTTTAGAAGAAGAATTAGATGGCATTACAGAAGAAATCTTTATTGTGCAAGTTCATATTTCATAAATGCACGTAAGTAATCTACTATCCATATCGATGTGTCATCGGTAAGCTGATCCCAGTGTAGCCACGGCAAACTACTCAAATCAATCAGCGACTGATGGCCATTTGGCGCGCCACTTTAAAGAAATTCATAAACAAGCAAATCGTTTGACGATTATTATTCATTTCGTTTCATTTATGATTTATGCGTCAGCAACACGCGACATGCCAACCTGGCGACCTGGCGACGTGAGCTGCAACTGGACATGAGACATCAGATACTGGGAACCTTGGATAGGCAGGGTTGTGGGGCTGTTGGAGACCCCCCTGATGACAATCCCCACCCAATTTCAAAATTATTGCTTTATCAGGCGAATGCCAAGCCCAGTTTAGCGCGAGTATGTGTCCAGTCAACTGTTTAGCTGTTCAACAGTTCGAAGAATCGAGCCAAGCCAAGCCATGTCAAGTCAACAAGCGGCAATTTTTGCGCAACATTTAGGAACAAAAAGAGAACACTCATATACGAGGTACGAAAAGAATTAAGCAAATTGTACGTGGCATGCAGTTTTTAAACTGGGACAAGTCACAGACCTCCGATGGAACAGAACTTCAATTGAAAAGACCAACAAGAGCAACAAGAACAAACAACAACACAGCAGTTGTCGACAGTTTTTTATCCGGCTCAGCATTTAGTAGTGCGATGTGTGTGTAGCACTAATTCCTGCCAAGTTTCCGGTTAGCCCCAGAACACAAAAAAAAAAGAGTAGAGCAACTGGAAGAGCCACAACGTCAACAGCATTGTCCGAATTAAAACAACATAAAGTTTTTAATTACACTAGCAGCAGCATGCGAAAACATTACAGGGGAGCCTCCACAAACTCGCCTCGAAGTTGGGCAATTGAGTTGCAAATTGAGGAGCCGGAAGGTTGTGGGGGGAAAGGGGATTACATGGATATTTTTGAGGATGCTGCAGCTGATTCAATTATGAGCTCTTAACTCTGTTGCCAGCGGCTCGAATCACTGATATTATGAAAATTGTAAGCTTAGTTAGGGAGCTTTGTTAGTTGGAGGTATAACTACAGCAGTAGGGTTCATTTAACAAAAATCTAACTATATAAAGAAATGTTGCAAGAAAACGTATCTGTATCTGATTAGAAATATGTGTGCTACTTTGTTATTGCGTCGTTTCATTTAAAGTTTATGAAATATGATAATCCTAGAAGGTTGACACATAGTTCGAATTTCAAGGGTTCTAAAAATAGCCTCTTCACATAAAACTCTGCCAAAAAGTGATTGCAATGCAATAGGAGACTAAGTAAGGCAATTCCCACGGACCTCAACTATTTGTTATCTGTGATGCAACTGACAAGGTTCTCCCACTGGACGAGTCCATTGAGATTCACCTCCTTGCGATCCCCCTCGCTGCCCACACGTTGGTAATATTAGCACACAATATTTTATTACACAAAAATTTATGCAAAAACCAAGAGTAAGAAGAGAACAATAATAAATGGGCAGAGCAGACAGGGCTCAGAACCCTGACAGGCCCTGGAATCAGCCATCTGAAAGCTTTGGCGACGCTCTGCCGACGGCAAACCAAGAAATTCAGGAACGGCTGACTGGATCTTCGGCAATTGAAACTGGGAATACTCTTGTGGGAATCGAAAAGTATTGGGGATTTTCAAAAATATATTCCAAGACCGCCTAATGGTTTGATTTTAGGATAATCGATAATGCTAGCACATCTTTGAACATCATCTTCAACAGAATTACATTCTCTTATTCTTGAATCGAATATAAGCCTAATCGCAAAAAAACCAAATAAATTCAGGATCATATTTCCATTTTAGAAACAAACCTCCAAACTAGACACTACCTATACCAACTTCTGCACAAATTCTAAAGCAACCAAGAGTTTAGTTCCAAATATATTCCCTGTGATACCGATCCCAATTTAATCACCAATCGTAGGGTATATCCTTTTAAACCGCTTCCTTGCCAACACTTGTGCTTAATTATGATACCCCCTATTAGAGTATAAAAGCGCAAAAAGCCAGGCACCGAAACTGTTTTATATGCATGGCAAGGGCGTAAAAGGTTTTTTAACGGCCAAAGCCGGACGTTCGACGCATGCGCAGCTGCAAAACTCAAGTCGCCGGCGTTGATTTATGAAAGTGCACGAATCGACGTCGATCGGGATCGGAATCAAAGGGGGATAATGCAAATTGCCTGGCCTTTGCAGCTTTGCAACTTATGCAGATCAGTGCGGAGCACACACGTATGACAGTTTCGCAGCGCTAACAACGCCCACGCAAGCTGGATTACGTCGCCCACTCGAACTCGCAACTCACTTGGATGCCCGGATATCCGTAGGCGCTCTGGTAGAGCAGTAGGGTCATATAGACGACGGCGACGGCTAACATCATGGCTTGCAGGATTCGCTTAAAACGTTGCGGTGGCGAGAGCACAGTCAGGCTCATCATACGGTTACGGACCACTACGCGCACATCGAAGCACCGCCGATTCGATCACTGGGTAGGTTTTATATTCCGATATTAGCTGGTTCTTTTCCTGGATCGTATGAATTCTGCTCGATTTTTGAAATTACGATTTCTTGACTTATTTTCGATTTCGATCTCGCAGCACGCGCGCACTGACGTCTTGCTTGTGGCAAGCTTGAAAAGCAACTGATTGTGGTAGCGCGATTCGCTCTTCTCTTCTTCCAGCGAAAATCGTAAACAAAACAAAAACCAGAAAGACCAGTAAGCGGTGAGAGTAGCGAGAGAGAATGAGAGAGAGAAATCCCTTTGAGCTGCTCCAATTGGAAACGTTAGCTCCAATGGGAGCAGCTGGCGCTCTCTCCGATCGCGCTCGCTCTCATTCTCTCTCTTTAGCTTGTGCCACAGTAGCTGCCGAAGGCAATTTTCATGTGCTCGTGTGTCGACCCCCACTCCGCCCACTTCTGATCGGAATCGGGGATTCGGAATCGTGTAAGGCAGCCTTTGAAGGTCCCTTTTCCAGTTGGCGGGCGTATCCTTAAAGTAAACATAGCTCAACTGACTTGGCAGCGCTCCAAATGCGGTGACTTCTTGGCTATGTCATATATACCCCCACTCCCCTCCCAACTACCCTGCCACGCCCCACCGCCCCTCGGCGACGACAATTCCATTAAAAGTTGTACGTTGTCACTTTGCGTTAACTTATCTGTGGAGCATGTTGTGCGATCGCATTTTTATTGTCGCCATTGTCTCTCGCTCTCTCCATCGCTCTTTCGCCCGGCTTCCTTACCCTGCCCACACAGGGAAGCCTACACACTCTAAAATCATGCACTTGGAACAATAAGGGCAAGCTTTAAACTTCATTTAAACATTCTATTTACCATTGAATGTGCTATAACCTTTCAAAACTATATGGATAAGTGGTTTAAATATAGTTAGAAATTGTATTCATGGATAAGTAATTAATTTAGTTTTATACAAATTAATTCCTTATAAAATTATTTTAATCTACTAACTTCTATATCCCTTACTCGCTCCGTGCATCAAATGCATCCACATCTCACGTGCGTCGGCAGCGTTCTGCGACGTTTCTTTGTCGCTCGGTTTTTGTGTAGCACTTGGCCTGCTCCCCACTTGACAATGCTTTGCATGCCGGGCACTATCCAGTGTCTTCCCACTCCTCCTGCTCCTCCTGCTGCTCTCAGCCCATTCAGCTCGATCCCATCCCATCCCAATCCGAATCCCATCCTGCTCCTCACCAGCTTGTCATATTCCATGTTTGTGGCGGCGACAAAAGCTTTTGCGGCCGCCTCTGCCTGCGCCGACTGCGCTGCCCGCACAATCACCAACTCGGCATCTTGTTCGCTGTCCCTTTGTGCGCCTTTCGCCTGAATTGCATTAAGCAGAGTCGGCGGTGCACCGCAAGAAAATACTGAATTTATATTTAATTGGGTAAAAGAACAGCATGAAAATGCAACCTTGTAGCAGCTTACAAATCTTACCAACACTTAACAGTTTAATGTTTTGATTGTTCAAGACTAAGCACTTTAAATACAAAAGCTTAACATAAATTTAGAACCATTGACAATGATGTAGAGATCCAAGTGCTTTCCTTTTAAAAACCTTTAGTAAAACTGTTTAACTTAATTGGCCATTGTATGTACCCAAATGGGCAAGCAAAATCAATTGGCCTTTACAGAATATTACTAAACAGTGTTTTAATGAACTACTTATGCTATTTATTAGTTGTCAGTCTATTATGTCACTACGATTTTTCTAGCAGTGCAGGGACGGTGGTAGCGGCGACGCAGGCCATTCCAACCTTGTTTTGCCACAGAAAAATACATCGCCCGGCTGAAATCAGCCGCCCGCTTGCCACGAAGCCCTCGGAACCCACTCCCCATTCCTCCGTATTCCGCCCACTCCCATTGCTCATTTTTAATGTGCAATTCCGTATGTACAGCTCGTAGCCATGGCCACCATTCCGCTCCCTATAAGTGTGTGTGTGTGTGTTTGCATAGCAGCTTGGTTGCCGGTTAGGCATGTGCCACCTCCAGCTCCAAGCTGCCAGTTCCAAGTTCCGATCCCCAGCCCCCAACTTCGGCTGCAACTTCAACTGCAACTTCAGCTGAAAACCCCAGATCACAACCTAGCCATATAACCAATCGAGTGCAGCTCCGTTTATCGGCCGGCCTAACCTTGTTAGGATTGTAAAATGTAAACCGAAGGCGTTGCCACGGACGCAGTGCTCAACTCGGACTTACACATCCCAAACCATTTTAAGATCTCCATAAAAATTAAAAAATAATTGTTCAATAACACTTTTGAAAATACTATACAACCTTGCATGCAGCTTGCAACATAACAAAAATGTTTTGTAAAATGGTTTCACCCACAAAAATAACTTGAATTCATTTTTTTTCAGTGTAGCCTAGCTCTAGCTTCTCAACTGATCGGCTGGGCATCCAGCTAAATTTCGCTCGGCTGGCACACGCTCAAGTTGCCTCCATCCGCGTCCTCGTCTTGGTCCTCAACCACGGTCATCGTTAATCGAAAACGGGCTGCGCCGTCGCCCTGCGGTTACGAGTGTCGCCAGGCCAAAGCGAGCCGCAGATGGAGCGGAGGATGCGAATGGGGATGGGGATGGAGCAGGGTACGAACGGGAGTGCTTCCAGGGCATCCACGAAGGGGCCTTTAAGCCTGGCCAACAACTGTGCGCGTGCGCAGAACCGCCAACCTGGCAATGTGTTCATTTCGGTACCATATTTCGTTCGGTGGTGCAGAAATTATGCCCGGTAGTCATGCAGCTCCAGCAACTCATGCAGCAATACACCGGGAAATAAACCTGAATATTTTATTAGCTCAGCATTTTAATAACTTCTTTGTTTTAAAAGCAATTATTTTCCTTTTAACGGAAATCTGCACTAAGATTAAATAGATGAATGATGGTAAGAGTCATGTAAAAAATGGTGCCAGATACAAAATATTAATAAAAATTAATAACTATAAATATTAGTTACTTGGAACATAAGTTTTAATCGCCAAACATATTTCTCCTGGTGCTTCGCTAATCGCGAGGAGGTCGAAATTAAAGCGAGTATTTGACTGACGGACCGACGCAGTCTCTGTGGCCAAAGTGAGTGACTAGTTGACTGCCAGACACGCGGCTTGATTGGACGCCTTGTCCACGTCGGCGTCCAGATTCACATTCAGATCCACGTCCAAGTCCACGACCGCAATCGCCTCAATGTCCGCGGAAATGGGGAACGGGAATGGGTGGGCTTACGTTTGGACCCGTCTATGAAAATCGGAATGGGCTCTGAGTACTGCACACTGGGCTTAGAAATGGAGGCAAATCAGGAACACCAAACGACCGAAACCCAAGCGAGACGCAGCGGTCACACATTCGTCATGGAGACTGTTGGGCCACAGTTGCGGTCAAAATAATAGCACTTATCTGCTGGTGGTATTTTAAGAATAATGGAAACATAATATTTCTATTTGAAATACATACAAGCTCACATAAATATGTACGTGCTGACCTAGAAGTGTGTCCCCTGGTGTGTTGCACATCCATCCATGTAAACATGCACTATTCGCATTCGATTTTGATGCGTATTGATGGCTGCCCGACCAGCGTGACTGACGCTAAGCAGCTCCGAGATTAATGGTTTCAAATTAGTCAGTGTCACTTATTGGAACGTTGTGCTCTCTCCCTCCGACATTTTGAACGTGGAAAATGAACAGGAAAAAGGGGAAGTCCACGGCACTAGAGGCAGCTTAAGCGGATTCATTAAGACCAACCGCTGAAGTCAAAATAATAGTCAATTACAATTCATCACAATGAGTTCGTACAATTGAAGGTAACAGATCAGACGGGGAAAAGCCCGAAAACAGAGAGCAAAATAAAAATTAATTTCGACATTGTGTTTACAATATCATCGATCAATAACTGTCAACACAGCGGCTCGATTTTTTGAGCCAGTGTTGCCCTATGTGCAGGGTATATGGTTTTGATAGGGAGTTGGATAAGAAAGGGTATAGAGAGAAACTTGAAAACGCAAAACGAATTGAGATCCTCTTTTTTTGGATCTGCATTTTGCTAAACAGCTTAGCTAAAACTTCTGAGAATCGCATAGAAGAGCGCATTGTTATAATGTTCAGTACAGTAAGAATCGCAACGAAGAGCACAGCGATTTCGACTCGAGCCCGCCTCCAATTTCGCTGCACCCATAATGTAATACAAATTACATTCCTTGTATTTATTTCTTTACCGATTCCTGGTGGTTTTCGATTTAAGATTGCGGGCGATGAGAGTGGAGATGCGAGAAACTGGAGACCACCTGGCGTCTGCAGACCCCGCTAATTGCATTGTGGGTACGCAGGGCACAAAGGAAAGTTGCCAGGTGATGATATCAGCATGATCAAGCACTTAAGTAAGTACAAATGATTTCCCCTTTTTGTGCTGCTCCCTTGCCCTTCAGCCCCCAGATAGTTGGATAGTACGGAAAAGTTTACAATTTGTTGATTCAACGCGGCATGAAATCGGCTTGGAACTTTGTACAACTTTAATTAACCGATTTCTGCCGACACAGCGCTGGAATGGTGGTAAAAGTCATAGAAGTAAGTTAAATTACATTTAATCCGATTAAAGTTCAGCTCGCTTTCGGCAAAACGATTCGATTTGTCTCGTTTGGAAGGGCTAAGGCCGCTGATGACCGCTCGATCGCATGGCGGCAGATGGTTCCACTCACAAAGTTCATTAAAAGTGGTCAAGTTAATGCGCTGGGCAAACAACGGACATAAAACTGGAAACGCCGATACGAAACTCAAGCCTGAACTCGTTCCATGCATACTTGGGCGATGATTTTTCCCAAAACCTAATTTTCAATTTACCAAAACAATTAACAGCAAATTTTATTGGCTTTTAAGCCATTCAAACACTCGAAACAGTGAGCGCATCGTAAAACCGAGAATATGTATCTCACAGAATGCCGCTATTGATCCAGTATGTTTGTACAGGCCCGAAGATTTGTTTGCTTTTCTATTCTACTAAAAGTACGTGTGTATCTTTTAATTAACAGATCCCGGAATGGGATCTATAAAACTGTTGTAACCGAATCCGCTCTACCTATTTGATTTGTTTGATTGGCAAATGGCATGGATATCACTTGTTTGGGGTCGGTTTTCCTTGCTTTCCATTCCCAGCACGGCTCCATCTGTAAATCTCTCGATGGGCAAAGTAGGTGCCAGCTAGCATGTTGTCTTGCATGTCGAAATCAGCTCCTATCCTACAGGCTGCTCCATGCTGCTCCTTGCTGCTCCACGTGGGCCAAGTCGCGGCGAAGCCACTGCCACTGCCACAACGTGCCATAAATTTATGACACTACTAAAAATAGTAGTGGTAAATGGTAGTCATGGAGTGCGCAGTTTGGAGTATCTGGGCATCTTCGTGCTGTTGTGGCGACTCTTACATTATGTTGCCTTTGTTTCCAGTGCGCATTACATGGGAGAAGGACGAGAATTATATGCAAGTGAAAATGCCATTTAAAAGCAGATAAATAAACTTAATGCGAACCAGCGCCGCAGGAAAGGATGAGAAGTGTCACTTGTGTGGATATTTATGTCGGTTATGGGGGCATTCCATAAAGTCCAGTGAGGAATATCCTGTGGCGCAGATGGAAGGAGAGTCCGCCTCCACATCACAACTAACTTGGCCAACTCTATTATTAGGCCCAGCTGAGAACCGTTAAGCCGCAGTCTACCTGTGGCCCCACCAAATTGGGCCTTGCGTGCCACAAAACAGCGTCTGGACCATCCGATCTGCGCCCTTAAATGCTGCGTTTGCGAAGCGCAAAGGAAGCTATAAATAAAAATTAATTGTATTATTAAACTAATTCGAAAATGCAGCTACAAGAGGACGAAAGGCAGTCAGTCATGCGATCTCAAAACCTGCCACATAAATTTTTGGTAGCCCCACTTTTTAGCGAACTCGGTCGGCTAATTTACATTTCGCTGTTGTGTCCGGGGCAAAAGTAAAAGTACTCAAGTCGTCGAACGTCGTTTCTAAAAAATTGTGCCCCACGGCCAGAAGACACAGCCTCAGTTTTGGGGTCCCATCATCCCGGGACCAATCAATTATGGAATCGGTCAATGATCAGCAAGGAGCTGCCGACTCCCGCCTGCACGCAATGGCCCAAAGGAGTCGAGTGGATGGGATGGTCACTCGCTGGCCAGTGGATCATGGATGCGAAAGTTCCAGCAACTTACTCATAATGACATTAACTTAACCCTTTTAATGAGTACTGGCGAATCAGAAGTCTATAAAATATTCATATTCAAATTTGTATTTTTACAAAGAAGAGTTGAGTGAAAATCATTTTAAACAAAATCCTTTATTCGATAGGTAGGCATAATTTATATCACGATGTAAATGTATAATATTAAGTAAAAGCCAAAATAATATTGCAGTATCTTTATGCAAAAAGTTTACTTCAATGTCTTGGAACGGGATAGCAAAGCTTTCATGCTTTTCACAATAAATGGCTTTACGTAATGAACATCCGTATAGACACCGGGATAACGCCTGCTCGCACATCCGATCCCAAAGGACACAATGCCGCAGACTTGATTTTCGTAAACCATGGGACCTCCTGAGTCGTAGGTGCAAGCATCCTTTTTTCCCAAAACTGAGGCGCAAAACATGCTATCCGATATGGAGACTGCGTAGAAGGAATGGGAATTTTAGAAGATATTAATGCACTTTTAACTTAAATATATAAATAATGCACGAATGTACTGGAGTGGAGTTACATTGCAAACGTTCTCACCTGATTCCCGATAGGCGTCGCGGCATATTCTTTTATCAATCACAGGCACTGATACCGTGCGCAGCATATGCCCCGGACCCTCGTCATCCGGATTTGTCATTCCCCAGCCGGATACGACCATGATCTGTCCCGGAGTCAAGGGCGTACTGCACAAGGATAGAGTTCCGATGTTTTTTCCAACCATCGGTCGATTCAGTAGCACCACAGCCACGTCCATGTTCATGGTGACCATTTTAAACTGGGCCGACATCATAATGCGCTTAACTTGACGACGAATGCCTTTTTCGCTGAGTCTGGAGATGCCACCATCCACGCTCCAGGCTTCCGTTTCTGCTCGGTACTCGAAACAGTGCGCCGCCGTCAGGACAATGAGCTCATGGATCAAAGAGCCGCCGCAGATGAAATTGTTGTAGTACCGCATTGCCATTAGGTATCCGCCCAATTTCGCGTTGGTGGTCACCCGGCCGCCAATAACGCGGGTTTGATAAGCCGGAGGCAGCACTATTTTGGCCAACTTTTTCAAGTCAATGGTCTCGTTGTGCTGCTGGGCATGATTGTTTATTAAAGTAGCAGCCAGCAGAAAGAGAAATAGGAGACGTTTCATGCCGAGCACTGGATGGATTTTAACAGCAGCTTCGTTTCTGACCGTATAAAGTGGCATTAGGAAAACTAATTGAGAGGTAAAATAATTTGATTAGAATAATGAGTATATAAATTGATGACAACACCTCGATGCTCTTCTTACTAGTTAGCGGATTCCTTTAAAATATATCCGTTCGAATGCCAACTTATAGCTTCTGCTTAGCTGTCACAAAAAAAACTTCGTAATGTTGTACACCAAATGTATATATTGTTTAAAAATTAGTCGTTTTATTTTAAGCATGTGTTTTAGGCCACACCTCGGTCTAAGAAGAATTACAAAACAAGTTCAAAAATGGCTTAGTCGACAACAATATCCCATGAGTACGGCCTCAGTTGTGGTCGAGTATCACGAAGAACCAGACAAATCAGATGGTGACAGCAAACTTTACCGTGCCTTGACCTTATCGAATGGATTACGTGCTATGCTAATATCGGATTCTTATATTGACGAGCCGTCAATTCATCGGACTTCCAGAGAAAGTTTGAATTCCTCCACCGAAAATTTTAATGGAAAATTGGCGGCATGTGCGGTACTTGTTGGCGTTGGATCATTTAGTGAACCGCAACAATATCAGGGATTGGCTCACTTTGTGGAACATATGATATTTATGGGATCGGAGAAGTTCCCCGTAGAGAATGAATTCGATTCGTTTGTGACCAAAAGCGGCGGTTTCAGTAATGCGCATACTGAAAACGAGGAGACTTGCTTCTACTTTGAGTTGGATCAATCGCACCTGGATAGGGGCATGGATCTGTTTATGAACCTAATGAAGGCTCCACTAATGCTTCCCGATGCCATGAGTCGCGAACGCTCTGCCGTCCAGTCGGAGTTCGAACAGACCCATATGAGAGATGAGGTGCGGAGAGATCAGATCCTGGCGAGCCTAGCTAGTGAGGGGTATCCACATGGCACCTTCAGTTGGGGAAATTATAAGACCCTTAAGGAGGGCGTTGATGATAACAGCCTGCACAAGGAGATTCACAAGTTTTGGCGAGATCACTACGGCTCCAACCGAATGGTTGTTGCACTCCAAGCCCAGCTTTCGTTGGATGAGTTGGAGGAATTGCTGGTGCGCCATTGTGCAGATATTCCTACTAGCCAGCAAAATTCCATTGACGTATCCCAGTTAAATTACCAGAAAGCCTTTCGAGAGCAATTCTACAGGGATGTATTCCTAGTTCAGCCCGTTGAAGATGTGTGCAAGCTGGAGATGACTTGGGTGTTACCCCCAATGAAGGACTTTTACCGCAGCAAGCCGGATATGTTTATTTCCCAACTCATTGGTTATGAGGGAGATGGCAGTCTATGTGCATACCTACGGCATCGCCTCTGGTGCATTAGCGTTGTGGCAGGAGTTGCTGGAAGTAGTTTCGACTCCAACTCGATTTACTCCTTGTTCAATATATGCATATATCTGTCTGACGATGGCTTCGATCACCTGGACGAGGTGTTAGAAGCCACATTTGCGTGGGTTAAGCTTATAATCAATAGCGATCAACTTCAGGATTCCTTTAAGGAATCTCAACAAATCGAAAACAATAACTTTCGATTTCAAGTCGAGCTGCCTCCCATTGACCATGTTCAAAACATTGTTGAGAGCTTCAACTACCTGCCATCAAAAGATGTACTCACTGGACCTCAGCTATATTTTCAGTACGAAGAATCGGCTATTGAGCTTCTGAGACAGCATATGAATAAATTTAATTTTAATATAATGATCTCATCCTATATACCATATGAGAAAAATGAGTACGATCAGAGAGAACCTTGGTTTGGAACTCAATTCAAAACCATCTCCATGCCCTCAAAATGGCAAACAATGTGGGAAAAGTCAGCGACTTTAAAGGAGTTGCACTATCCGCAGCCAAATCCCTTTGTAACCACGGATTTTAAAATACATTGGGTAGAAGCAGGAAAACCACATGTTTCCAGAAGTCCGAAGGCGTTGATCAGAAATGATTTATGCGAACTCTGGTTTCGCCAGGATAACATTTTCAAACTTCCAGATGGGTATATAAACCTGTACTTTATCACTCCACTAGTTCGTGAAAATGTCAAGCAATATATGCTGGGAGTCCTTTTTACCTACTTAGTGGAATTCAGAATGGCCGAACAATTATACCCAGCCTTGGAGGCAGGTCTAACTTATGGCCTCTACATCGGTGATAAAGGATTGGTTATGCGAGTCAGTGGGTACAATGAAAAGCTGCCCCTGTTAGTTGAAATCATATTAAACATGATGCAAACTGTGGAGCTAGATATAGGCCAAGTAAATGCTTTCAAGGATCTTAAGAAACGACAAATTTATAATGCCCTAATAAACGGGAAAACTCTTAATCTTGACTTGCGCCTTAGCATTTTGGAAAATAAGCGTTTCAGCATGATTTCAAAATACGAATCTGTTGATGACATAACCATA
The DNA here is from genome assembly GCF_016746395.2 of Drosophila simulans. Taxonomy (NCBI): domain Eukaryota; kingdom Metazoa; phylum Arthropoda; class Insecta; order Diptera; family Drosophilidae; genus Drosophila; species Drosophila simulans. Next base: position 20,610,207 of record NC_052522.2, read on the forward strand.
GATGATATAAAATCCTTTAAGGAAAATTTTCATAAAAAAATGTATGTTAAAGGTTTAGTACAGGGGAATTTTACGGAAAACCAAGCCACAGATTTAATGCAGAAAGTTCTTGACACATATAAAAGCGAAAAGTTGGACAATCTATCGGCCTTGGATAATCACTTACTGCAAATCCCCTTGGGATCATACTATTTAAGAGCTAAAACGCTTAATGAGGACGATTCAAATACAATTATAACCAATTACTACCAAATAGGACCGAGTGATCTGAAAATGGAATGCATCATGGATCTGGTGGAATTAATTGTCGAGGAGCCGTTCTTCAACCAATTAAGGACTCAGGAGCAATTGGGCTACAGCTTGGGTATTCATCAACGAATTGGCTATGGCGTGTTGGCCTTTCTTATCACCATAAATACTCAGGAGACAAAACATCGAGCAGATTACGTGGAGCAACGTATTGAAGCCTTTAGGTCTCGAATGGCTGAACTTGTCTCCCAGATGAGTGATACAGAGTTTAAGAACATCCGAGAAACTCTGATTAGTGGAAAAAAGCTGGGCGACACAAGTTTGGATGAGGAAGTTTTGAGGAATTGGAGTGAAATTGTCACGAAAGAATACTTCTTTAATCGGATAGAAGCGCAAATACAAGTGCTGAGCAATTTAACGAAGGAGGACGTATTGAACTTCCTTAATGATAATGATAAAAACAATTTAAGAAAACTTTCTGTCCAAGTGGTGGGAAACCATAATCAAACATCAAATTCAACAGCCCAAGCCAGTCGATCCGGATCTTTGAGTGACTTATTAGACGACGCACAGGACGATATGGCATATGAAACAGATTCAGCTAAGCCAATGACCGAGAAGATCAAGCTTGAGTTTTTGGGAGAGAGTGATGATCCTTCAAGCATTAAGGATATTTATGCTTTCAAAAAGGATCTGTATGTATTTCCGGTGTTCAACACCAATCCCAATATTGCAAAGAAATCGTAAAGATATGCCGTGCAATAAATCTACTTTGATTACCATTATTATTTTTGCTCATCATGTCTCCTGAGTATTCTTATGAAGGTTCCAATGTTACCAGCGAAGTCTTACCGCTCAAAATACGAAGTATTTTTATCTTGGAATGCCTATAATTAAGCGAGCCAAATCCGAAATAGCGAAACCAAATGAGACCAGAACATATTTTAAAAATGATTTCTAAGTGTAGAAAGCTTTTATTTATCGCTTTGCTAGCAAAGCTTTAATGCTTTTCTCGATAAAAGGCTTCACGTACATAACATCCGTGTAGACGCCAGGATAACGGCTGCTAGCACATCCAATGCCAAAGGACACTATGCCACACACCTGCTTTTTGAACACCAACGGCCCACCGGAGTCAAAGGTGCACGCATCCTTACGTCCCAGCACTGCAGCACATATCATACTGTCTGTTATTTTGGCTGTAAAAGTATAAAAAATAAATAGTGCAAGACCGTCGTGTGGAGTAAGCCCTATTTAAGTTCCATTCTTGCTTACCCGTGGGCTGATAGGCAGCGCGACAGTTCTTTTTGTGAATAATTGGCACTGTCACTGTGCGTAGTAAGTTGTGGGGTCCACGTCCTCGGGGAGCAGTCATGCCCCATCCGGAAACCACCAGTTCTGCGCCTGGCTTGAGGGTCACCGAACATAAGCTAAGTGTTCCGATGTTTTTAGCCTTCAAAGGAGTTTTCAGCAGAACCACTGCTACATCCATATTCATGTCGTCCTCTCGAAATTGCTCGGACAGGATGAAGTCCTTAACATGGCGTCGAATACCCTTTTGATTGAGATTGGAAATGCCGGCAGCCACAATCCATTCGCTGGCCTTCATGCGACCCAGAAAACAGTGGGCCGCCGTCAGGACGATGTTTTCGTTGAGCAGTGTGCCGCCACAAACAAAATCGTCTTCATAAAGCAATGCTGTTAGGTATCCTCCCAACTTGGTATTTGTGGTCACATGGCCGCCAATTACGCGAGTCTCATGTGGTGATGGAAGTACTATCTTGGCCAGCTGTGCCACATCGAGAGTGAGATTTTTGCCCGGCTGACCACTGGCATCCGGTAGGGAAAGCACAATTTTCTCCTGTTCTTGGCCATATACTTGGGTCGAAACTAGAGTGCAAGCGAGCACGCAGCAAACGAGATGCCATTCCATTGTTCACAGAGAGTGGAGTGGAATGGCACTTGCCCAGTACACCTTCCACCCAAGGCAGTTTAAAGGCGTGGCGAATGCAGCTAATCCGAGACGAATACCACTTACACATCTGCGACACAGTACAGTAAGTATCAGATAATCTCTTTCTTTAATTTTGAATTTTAATCATCGTTTTGCCAGCAACACCTTAATGCTCTGCTCGATAAAGGGCTTCACATACATTATGTCCGTGTAGACACCGTAGTATCTTTTACTGGCACACCCTATGCCGAAGGACACGATGCCACACACCTGATTCTTGTACACCAACGGACCGCCGGAGTCGAAGGTGCATGCATCTTTTTTTCCCAGCACTCCGGCGCAAAACATACTGTCCGTTAAGTGAACTGAAAACAAATAATGTTTTTTGGAGAGGTTCTCAAGACAAAAGTAGTGTATGCTAAATACCTTTTACAAATAAATCAAAGTGCTTATGACTTTCCCAATCTAAAGTTACCAAAGTTATTAACCCCATATTGCCGTGCAATATTCCACTCACCCGTCGGCAGATAGGAAGCACGACACATTTTCTTATCCACGACTGGCACTGTCACCGTACGCAATAGTTTCTGTGGGCCAAACTCACTGTTATCGGTGAGACCCCAGCCGGAAACGCGGAGTTCCGTGCCTGGCTTTAGCTGTTCTTTGCACAGTACCAGCCGTCCGAGAGACTTGCCCTTCATGGGTTTCTTTAGCCGTAATATGGCCACATCCATGTTCATGTCATCCTCGCGAAATTCCGCCGACTTGATGACTTCCTTGACTTGACGCTGGATACCTATGTCATTGAGCTTGGAGGCGCCGCCGACGGCCAACCAATCGCTGATCTTCACCCGGCCCAAAAAGCAATGAGCTGCCGTCAGGACGATGAGGTCGTGGAGCAGGGTGCCTCCGCAAACGAAGTTCATTTCGTAGCGCAGTGCGATTAGATAGCCACCGAGCTGTGCATTCGTAGCCACCTCTCCACCGACGACACGGGTCTGGAATCCAGGCCGTTGCACAATCTTTGCCAACTTGTTCACATCGATGGTCTGGTTGAGGTCCTGGGCAAGGACTTCTATGCTGGCTAGCGTGGCGGCCAGCAGGCAGTAAAGCAAAAGACCTTGCATTGCAGACGAGGGGTGGAGAGCAAAAACAACAGACTGCTTCTAACCCACTCCACTAATTGAAGCGTGGAGAAACAACTTAAGCTTAACCAATGGAAATAATTCAAGACTTCGTTGTACGGCAATTGAGTTTAATTGCTGGTAATTGGAAAGTGTACGCTGTGGTCTGTGTTTGTTTGGTAGTTGTTGATTGAGCAGCGTTCGCGGATCTAGGAGAAGCTCAAAGGTCTGATCTCCTGAAGGAGCTGGCGAATATAGTACATCTGGTTGGCATCGCGATTACGCATATCCGTGGCATGTGGATACATGGAGTTGATCAGCTGATGCAGATCCGAGTAGGTCTGTTGGGTAAGGACATTAAGTACATTTTATCACAATACTGTTTACATTCTGAGTTCACCCCCATATTGCGCCAGGTATTTTTATAATTCAGCTTTATCACTTTGGTATCGTCCGAACAGAGCTCCGAAATATCCACGAAGGTCGAAACCTCGGGCGTTACCCGGACCGTGACTTCCGAGCCATCGTGTATATCCCGGGTATTGCGTAGACAAAGCACGAGATCCCGATCCTTTGCCAGGCGGTTCCACTGGCTGCGGCTAAACTTCATCAGCTTACCGTGCACGGCGATGGCGTCGTAGATGTGCAACTCAGCTGCCAGGTGCTTCTGCGAGAAATAGCCCTGATCGATGTAGAAACATGCGTCGAGCTCCGCAAACACGTTCAGGTTCATGTCCTGAAGACGCTGTAATGAGACGTAGAAACGGAAGGAATCTTCTCTCTGAAGATTAGACATATTTAACCTTGCGAAGCTCGACGAAGTCAGAGATGGGTTTATCGATATCTATATATTTGAAGGGTCTAGGAACGTACTCCTTGGGTATATCAATCGCATGGCACCGGATGCCATCGTTGGTAATGAAGAAGACTACACGCACATGGTAGGTGTCCAATGTTAGGATGATCTCATCGGGACTGCAATTTCAAAATATGAATAATTATGTTAAAATTAGCTTAAGGGCCATCATAATCTCCTACTTTTGCTCGTTCTTCTCCAATTCCCAGTGCCTGAAGGGGAAATGCGCGTATCGTCTATAGGCGAATCCAAAATGTCCCAATCGATCCGTCTTCACCATAACCACCTTACTTTCCCTATTAAAACTCGACTCCAGAATGAACTCGGTAGTCCAGTGGGCGGCGTTTCTGGGTTCTGCGCTTTGTGATAAAGTTCTCGAAGGCGGTCGACTATCTTTTCTGCACTTAATCAATTGTTCACCTGTGTCACTGGTTTCACTGAATTCATACTCTATTTCCACCGGTCGAGGAATGCTCATGGTGCTACCGTCCAGCCCCAATTGTCTGACAGACCGTCTGCCGAAATAACTCTGTCGTCGAGATCGAGTCATAGGGATGGGATCTGAATTAGCTTTCCTGCTCATTCTAACGGCGTGTGTGGTTTGTTCCACAATCCTTCTCGGAGCATCCAAGTATTTGTCCTTAATGTCTTCCAGCGTTCTTAAAAGGCCAAGCATAGTAGCCTCCTCCTTCGAACTATCGGTGCGGTAAGTCTCCACACGCAAGTCTTCCGTCACAGGAAACTTTGGGAACAGTCGTTCTGGATTGGACTGATCTTCGTAATTGAAACTGAACTGCTCGATTTGCGTAGATCCCTCTGATTCGGTCAAATGCCTTTTGTAAAGTTGCGTAACAGGAATCTTTTTCATAGCCTGTGCTTCCATCTGGTCATCCTGGAAGTCTCGCGGGAACCTAAGCGAGGATATTATTCTGGGTAAGCATTGGTCCTGGAGAAGGCGAAGATTTCTCCTTGATATTGGCTCCTTCACCAGATTACAGTTTTTGAACGTACTTTTATATTGTATCTGCTCCGTTTCCATAGCGCTCTGTCGCACAATTGCTAGAGCAGAGGGACGGTAGATATTGACCGAATTTTCTCGAGCCGGCAGGTGGTATGTTGGCCTGTTGCTTTGTGGTGGCTTCTCCTCTGCCATGATCATGGACCCTGCCGCGGAAGGCACTCTGAGTACTGATTCGTTTTCCTTTCGGGAAGACTTTCGCGCTGCCTTTTTCTTTTTGTCTAGCTTTTTAACCAATTCTTCTGCTTTCGAAGGCGGTTCTTCGATTTCGCTCTCGAAGAATTGGCAAACCACGGGCTCTCCCCACAAGCACAAATGGTTGGGCACCTTGAAGGTGAGGAAGTAATAAGGCAGCTCATCTGGTTCCAAGTGCAGTGGAATTTTAGAGGCTTCCCCAGCTTCGGTATCCCTCATTATATCTGTGCCGATATCCAATTTGGTAGGCTGCACACTAGATTCCTCCGTACTCGATTCGTCCAAAATATTCAGAGACTTCGGTAGTACACGTCCATCCTCATGCAGCGTTATATTAAATTTCTCATAAGAGGAATGTTTGGCTTTTCTCACAAAGACCAACGAGACTATGCCACCTATGATGATGAAACGACGCAGGTTCACCTATAAATTTAATTACAAATAATCATATAGTTACCACTATATAGATATATATAGATATAGATATAGATACATACCTCTGACGGCAGTAAGTTCATATTGCCTGGATGGAAGTATCTATTAAAGAAGTCAGTGCAATCTCGTTTCTCGTGCTCCAGAAATATCTTGCGTGGATCGGGAAACATCCCAGCTGGTAGCTCTTGTGGCATTTTTGGCGGCTTCGGGATCGCTACTTTTTTCTTCTGAGGTTTTCTCTTTTCTTTTGCTTGGGCTTCTGCGATAAAACTGGAAGAAAACGCTACGTATTACAACTATATGACTATTTGTGACCAACTAGATATATATTTACGATATGGCCTCATTGTAAGCCCGCATTTCCGATTCCATTTTAACCATGAGATCCTCCTGTATATCCATCTGGCTCATCCATTCGCTCATTACACTATCTGCGATATCCACCAGACCACAGTTTGGGATTACAGAACTGTCGATGACCAGCTCAAAGCTTTTGGCCAGATGGGAGAGCGGATCGAAGAAGGTGCGCACACACCGCAGTGTAAGATTGTCGCAAAGCACACTTAGTGGCAGTTGAATGGTCACACCCACGCAGTTCAGATCGGAGCACATTACCGGTAGCCTGAAAATATGAATTAGTAATTCTTCAGACAGTACCATTAAGTCAATGATGACCAACTTCAAGTAATTGAAACGAATGGGTACATCCTGCAGTCCCCATATCTCCAGTTCAAAGTTGCTGCATTTATAGCAGTAGCATGACAAGATACTATCCTTGTTTCTACGAGAAAGGTGCAAGGAATCGATCAAAACGATGAAATAGCATAGGAATTCGCAGGACCCTACGTCATTAAGGCATCAGGAGAAGTGACCACGCGATAGGTCAGTTTGTCAAAGAAACTCTCTATTTCCTCGTAAAGTTCATTAGGAATCTAGACGGAAAACTAAAACACCTTGATTCCTAGAACAGTAGTTCTAATGAACGGCATGTTTTTACCTTATCCAGCTCACGGACTTGAAATGTTGGCAGATGTACGAGCACCTCGTCGTTACGCAGAACTCTCTGTACCCTTTCTATGGTTGCCAGGATACGTTGCACTGTTTTTTCGTAGAGCTGTCCTACGTTTGGCCTTGATTTTTCCATGATTTTACGGGTCTTATCGCATCTATCCGGTGCTTGAGAGAGAACACTTCCCTCGTCCACTGAAAGAACCCAGCTTATTTCGTTAGCGCAGGACTCTTGCTCCATAAAGTTTAGCTGGAATATGAATTTTCGAATTTCGGCGGGACGACTGGGATTAGGTAATCCATCACAAGCCAAGTAACTATTCCACTTGTCGTTACGCAACTTTTGTTTCTGAAGCTCCTTGTACTCCTCGACGGCATCTGGAGAAAAAATCTTGCTCTATTTATTTTACATATAAGTCTGTACCAATACTGTACCGTCAATAAAGGCTACACTTGTCTTAAGATCCGCCAAACGCTGCATATATATATTTCTTCGGGCCATCCACTCCTCCTCCGAAAGAAGTTCCACGGCTGGTTTATTGGAAACCGCGTCCTGGTTCTTCCTTTTTACCATTTTTTAAAAATGTGTTTTTGTGTATTTTGTATTAGTGTATCTGTGTCAGTTTATAAATTTAACTGACTGCAATGACATTCTCAAAAATGACTAATCTGACAATATGAATTATTGTAAAATTTATACAGAAGTCTTGACAATCCCCTAGGAGTAACTCAAAGGACGAATCTCATTGAGAAGCCTTTTAATGTAGACGAAGAGCATCGCGTCTTTATTGGAACCCTCTAGGGCATGGGGATTTAGCGAATAAATGGCCTGCCCAAAATCATTATAATTCTGCAGTTAGGGGAATTGTTGATAACACTCCTACGAATAGTAATAGTAATAATAGTAATAGATATTCACGTTAACATTCCGCCAAGTTTCCTCGTAACGAAGCTTGACCACATTCACATCATCCGAACACATCTCGGAAATCTTGACAAAGGTTGTCTTCTCGGGTGTAATGCGCATTGTGACCTCCGAGTAGTCCGAGTTGTCCTTAGCTATCTTCATTTCCACGATGATGTCACGTCGTTGGGCTAAGCGATTCCAGCTGGATCGGTAGAACTTCATCAGCTTGCATTGCAGAGCCATGGTATTGTAGGTGTGCAGCTCTAAGGCAATATGCTTGATGGAGAAGTAACCATTTGTAATGTAATAATTGGCATCGTTTTCGGCAAAAATATTTAGATTCTTTTCAATGAGTAGCTGAAAAATAAAAAATCGGGGTCAAAGAGGTAAGGAACTCTCCACAAGCCTACCTTTCTCAGTTCGCGAAAGTCCGAGATTGGCTCGACAATGTCCAAGTACTTGACCGGCTTGGCAGTATATCCTTTAACCAGATCGGTCACATAGCCCCGCACTCCTCGGGCTGAGATGAAGAAGAACATTCGCACATGATATGTGTCGAGACTGAGTATGACTTCATCTGGACTGTATAGGATGGGATTTTATACATAAAATACCCTTAAGATGCATTAAACCACGTACTTATCGTCACTGGGCTGCAAACACCAATCGCGAAATGGAAAGTGCTCGTATCGCTTGAAGGCCAATCCGAAAATGCCCAAACGATCCGTCCTAAACGTAAGTGTGTTTGTTTCTAGATCGATCTGGGATTCCATGATGTACTCTTTTGTCCAGTGATCTAACAACACTGGCGGTTCACTATCCCTAGCACGAAACCTGTCCATATCTTCCAACCTGGCCGACTTTCGGGTTGATCGCCGTTTCATCACCGAACCACTCCTCCTGGACTTAGGTTTCGAAGGCCTTGCCATGTCCATCTTAGTTTCTGATGAACTAATGGGAATCATTATATCTGTTTCATTTATTTTGGTTTTAGGTTCTAAAAGAGTCTTTTTGGCATTTACATTGGCAAAAGACGTCCGATCCCTAAAACTAAAAGCACTTGATCTTCCATCCGCATTTTTGTTTTCCCACTTCTCCGCCTTTTTCTCGGACTTTTTGGACACTTGGACCTGAATTTGATCTAACAATTCTTGGGGCCTCTGCAAGTATTTTTCTTTGATGTCCTCCAAAGTGGACACTAATCCACACGCGGTGGTTTTATCCGCACACTCGATGGATGGCATAAAATCAGCAGAAGAGAATTCTATGGCAACCGTCTTTTCGAAAGTGGGAAACGCTCTTTCTGGGCGTTCCTGCGTTTCATATTCAAAGTAGATTTCCGCTGCTATTTTAGATTCCACAGCCGATTCGGTATCAGGCCTTTTCACTAAGCGGTTTGGCTTTGCCTTCAGAGCTTCGGATGTCAGATGATCTTCGACGAATTCGCTTGGAAACTTAAACGAGGAAATTATGCGGGGCAGACACATTTTTTCCAGCTTCATAATTTCTATCTTATTTAGGGACTTGTCCAGATTAAAGTTCGCTATCGGTTCTCCCCTTACTGGGAAATGTCCATAGGTAATACTCTGCTTTAGGAGTGATTTCAAGGGTGGTGAAAACTGATTAGCCAATGTGGATTGCACGCTGCCATCCTCCCTTTTGGATAGTTCAGATGATATACGTATGGGAGAAAGTATATTTAGCGTTACGAGAGTGGACCTGTCTGGAGCCCGTGTCGGGGTCTGGAGCTCCCTTAGATAATGACACACCTCGGGCTTGCCCCACCTGCACAGATGTGGCGGTAACTGTACGGTAACCACAAAGAACGGCAGCTCCTCTTCGCTCAGCTTCATTTGGGAAGTGCCGAGCGTCATTCTAGTATACTCGGTAAGTCGGGACTTTCGATTATCTGGCTTGGCCACTACTTGGGGTGTGACCCTCAAAACACGGCCATCCTCGTGCAGCACTATATTAAACTTTTCAAATTGCGTTTGGTCAGGTCGTCGCACGAAGGAGATGTTATAGATTCCGCCAACAATAATACACTCCCTAAGATTAACCTAGAAGATAAGTTTTTAAAAGATTTTAATCTTTCGAAACATTAATCCTGTCTCTTCTACTCACCTCCTCGGGTGTCAAGCTAAGATTGTCTGGATGGAAATAGGTACTCAGGAACTTCTTGTATTGATCCTCTTCGCGAAAAAGGAACTCCTTGAATATATCGGGATACATGCCCTGAGGAACAAGGGGCACTAACTTCGGGGTCTTCGGGATGACTATCTTTGGATGCTTATCACCATCGCCGCCCTTACCAAACTTCGCCTCCTTGGCAGCCTGCTCGGTTCGCTCCGCAATGAGCTGCATCAGCTCTTCATACTCCTCTCTTCTCCGATTCATGTTGTTCAAAGTCTCCTCCTGGATATCGTTCTGCATCAGCCACTCACCAACCACAGACTCCTCCATGTCAGTGAGTCCAGCATTAGGCATATAAATGCTCTCCACCGTCAGAGGTTCGTAGCTCTTGGCATGCGACGAGTGGTGGTCAAAATTGGTGTGGACACAGCGGATGGTTATACAATCACAGAGCACACTTAGGGGTACCTGGACCTTGACGCAAGTTTCCTTAAAGTCGACAATCATTAGTGGTACTCTACGAGAGAGACGATTAAAAACTACTATTTGGATAAAAGTTATTCGGGGATCTCACTCCAATTGCTGAAAGATTATGGGAACGTTGTAAAGACCCCAGAGATCCATGCGCCATAGATCACATGAGTGGCTCCACCTAGCCACTATTCCATTACCGGATCTTGAATGAGATATTGAATGTATCAAGCAAAACACCTGCAAATAAAACACCTACTCCATATAGGCCTTTTGCATGCGCAATATGCGGTAAGTGAGTCGATCAAAGAGGCTTTCAATCTCCAGTTGGACATCTCTGTAGACCTGTGAGTAGCTCATTGGATTAGTAGCTCTAAAGTTGGATATCCACCCACTTCCAAAAGATCAGCCAGTACACTTTTATTCATACGCTCCATTTCCACCTCATTATCCATCAGAATATCCACCTGCTGCAGTACATCCATACATTTCTTTAAATTACTCTCAAAATAAGAACCAGGATTATCAACAGTGGTTCTTTGCAACACTTGTCGCGTCAAGTCCTTTTGGTAAATATTTTGTGATAGAACACTGCGTTCGTCCACCCCCATTGTCCAGTCAATGGAGTTCTTCGCTTCGATATCTTCGAAGTGGCGAATTTTAGCCAGGAAGGTTCGAATCTCGATTGGGGATCGGACCTTGGGCAAGCCGTCACAGCGAAGATACTGATCCCAACGACCCTGATTCGTCCGCTCTTCCTCTAGCAGTCTAAACTGAAGGAGCGACTCTAGAAAACGGAACGCAACTCTATTTACCAACTCTATTTGAATTGTTCAATACTTTACTTCTGAATGTGGCACAGGCGGCGGCAACATCGTGCATTCGAATGGTGTAGTTCTTTTGGCGCTCCATCATTTCGGCTTCACTTATCAGAACCGGAGTTTCCGTAGTTGTACCTTCTTTTCCCATCTTAACCCTTTTGTCCAAATCTCTGGTATTAGTATCCTACAAAATATTTTTTGTGTTTTTATCTGTGTGTGTATATTTGTGTTGTTTTGTGGTTGAGTACATGTATACATCTGAAAGTTGAAACAAGGGTTGTGTGTAGTCAGGAAACATGCTTTAATACGAGTATAGACCATATAAGTTTTTATTTTATTCAAGATTATATTGTATAGATGTACAAAATATATTGAAATTCTACGAAAAGCTTAGAAGACGTATTTCTTTGAGCATCCTAGTTACATAATATAAAAGAATAGAATCCTTATTTCGTACCTCTGTAGCATTCGGCACCATCGAATTGATGGCCTGGTGTAGATCCGTAAAGTTCTGCCGTTTACAATGTAAGCAATCCATACACATTTGATAAGAAATTTAACTACTTACACCGATGTTTCGCCAAGTACTAGTGTAGCTTAGCACAATAACATTCACCTTATCTGAGCAATTTTCGGAAATCTGAACAAAGGTGGTTTTCTCCGGTGTAATGCGCACTGTGACCTCAGAATAATCAGAGTTGTCCTTGGCGATTTTCATGCCCAGGATGATATCGCGTCGATCGGCGAGACGATTCCAGCTCGATCGGTAGAACTTCATCAATTTACAGTGGAGCGCCATTATATTGTAGGTGTGCATCTCGAGCGCCACGTGTTTCATGGAAAAGTAGCCATTTTCGATATAGAAACTAGCATCGTTCTCGGCAAATATATTGATGTTTTTGCTAATGAATATCTGCAGAAGGGAGTCGTATAGATGGGAATAACCAATAACCCCTTTGTAGGCTTACCTGACGCATTTGCCGAAAGTCTGATATTGGTTCCACAATCTCCAGATATTTAATCGGCTTGGCCGTGTAACCCTTACTCAGATCAGTCACATAGCCCCTAACTCCCTTGCATGTGATGTAGAAAAAGATACGGACATGGAATGTGTCGACGGACAGTATGATCTCATCAGGACTGAAAATAAAAAAGGATGTGAGGGATTCGGGATCGCCCTTGGATTTTTATTAACGCACTTTTCCTCATTTGGCTGCAGTGACCAATTACGAAATGGAAAATGCTCGTACCGCTTAAAGGCCAATCCCAAGAGTCCCAGACGATCTGTCTTGAACGTAATCCTATTGGTTTCTCTATCGATTACGGTGTCCTTAACGTACTTAGTTGTCCAGTGTGTTACTTGTTCTTCGTTCATCAGATCAGTCCTTACTGAAGATTTGTCCGAGCCGACAGTAACTCGATCCCTGTCCGTCTTAACAGACTGGCGTCCTTTGTCACCAGACTTGGACAATTTTCGTTTTGCTATCTGTCCCTCAGGTACATTATCCTCATCCTTTAAGCCCAGTTTTTTTTGCTTCGATTTCTTGTCCTGCTCGTCGGGCTGACTTAATAGCTCGATATGCTTTTCCTGATACTTAGATTTAATGTTGTCAAATGTTTTTAGAAGTTCCAGCGCACTCGTTGGGTTTACTGGACCTGGTTCCGAATCATCGAAGGAATTGGTATACTTTATGGGATCCATCTGTGGAAAGTAGGGGTACATTCGCTCCGGACTCAGCACCTGGGAATTATAGTTAAAGTCCAAAATCTTAACTTGACTAACGACTTCCTCGGCCTCTGGACGCTTGACCAAAGCCCTTGGGCCCTGTTTGACAAATTCTCGTTTTTCATCTCGAAAGTCTGCGGGAAACTTAAACGATGATATGATCCGGGGTAGACAATACCTTTCCAATGTTCTAATTTCCAGTTGGCTCAGTTTTTTTTCCAGCTTGAAGTCCTCTATGGGAACTCCGGGCTTCGGAGCCGTTCCGATCTTACTCTGTCTCAGTAATGACCGAAGACTAGGCCGAAATATATTTGCAGAATCACCTGAAATCTGACTGCCTAAATTGAGCGTACTCCCCTTTCTACCGGCAAATTCCGAATGCCTTATAACACTCTGCATGGTCGGCGCCCAGTAGGATTCGCGCTTGTAATCCGTCGGAATAAAATCCTGCTCCGTTAGAAAATGGCAAACCAGGGGCTCACTCCATTTGCAGAGATCGGCGGCCACTTGTAGGGTTACAATGAAATATGGAAGCTCGTCGTCTTCCAGCTTGATTTTAGTGCCCCGGTAGGTCTCCCTGGTTTTCCTGCCTATATTCGACTTCCGTACAGCCTCTACCGGTATATCGGCCTTCATTTCCGTCAGTATGTGAACCACGCGTCCATCCTCGTGCAATACGATGTTGAACTTCTCGAACTGGGTTTGGTCAGGTCGTCGGATGAACATAATGCTGTAAATACCACCAAGCATGATATAATCCCTAAGATTTATCTAAAGGAGTTGGCATGATGGTCGATTATTGATAATAGAATATTTTAAGCGATTCACATTTGGTAGATTCTTTCGATTTTAAGGATTTGAGGCGGTGCAGAATATTTTATAATTATATTAAATACCCTATTTTGGATTTAAGCAAATTCAATGAATTCTGAACTTATTTCACTCACTTCGAACGGCTGCATATCTAAATGCCTTGGATGGCATACCTCATCGAGATAGCCAGAGTACTGGCTCTCCTCTATTCTGAGAAAATCGTCATAGGTGTCGGGATACATGCCAGTCGCAACAAATGGTGGTTCCTTCGGGGCCTTGGGAATTATGATTTTGACCGCCTTATCGGGGTCAGTTTGTTTAGCGGCCTTAGCTGCCTGCTCCGTTTTCTCGGCGATGAGCTCCATCATGTCCTCGTACTCTCGCCTCCTGCTTAACATCAGATTCAATGTCTCCTCCTGTATTTCGAGTTGCATGTGCCATTCGTTGATCACCGAATTCTCTATGTCCACTATCCCAGCGTTGGGATAATTGACCGATGCCTTAACGGCAGTTTCGAAGCTCTTGGCATTTTGCGATATGTTATCAAAATCCATGTGTAAGCTGCGAATAGTTACGCAGTCTTTAAGAACACTCTTTGGTATCTGGACCTCAACACTCGTGGAATTACATTCGGCCAACATTACTGGCAATCTAAAATTGGTTCGGTGTTCTTGGTAATTCAGAAAGTGCATTGATCTGGATGTTACTTACTCCAACTGATCAAAAATAATTGGCACATTTCGCAGTCCCCACAAATCCATTCTCCAAGGGTTACACGTGTAGCTCCACACAGCTACTCGACCATCCTTGGATCTAGATCATACAAAGGTTGTCAGATAATCGGCTAGTCATTAGATGGATTTATACAGACTCCATATAAGCATCTTGCATGCTCAATACTCGATAGGTTAGGCGATCAAAGAGATCACCAATTTCCGTCTCGACCTCGGTGTAAACCTATAGTGAATGGGCGTTTAATTTATCTAACTAATCTTAACTTCATTAACCTACTTCAATAACATCCTGCTGCCTTTTTTCTGACATCCGAACCATTTCAGCCTCGTTGTCCAGCATTGCATCCATTTGTTTCAATGCATTCAAACACATCTGAACGTTCTGGTCATAGTGTTCGCCCGGATTGTCTTTGTTGACCATCATCATACGTCGCGTTTTGTCCACCCTAAAGATATTCTGAGTCAATATAGAGCGTTCGTCCACCGACAAGGTCCAGTCCATGGAATTATTTGTTTCAACCTGGTCGTAAAACCGCATTTTGGACATAAAAGTTCGTACTTCGACGGGAAGATAGGGACGTGGCAGGCCATCACATCGCAAATGATGCTCCCAGTGTTCCCGGAACATTCTATCAACCTCCTGATTATAAAAGTCGCGTTGGGCACCTGTAGGTTTTATTTTGTATACATTTAGCTGTTAGTCCATTAATTGCTACTCACCCTTCACTAATTCCGCACTAACAGTGAAATCATTAAGGCGGCTCATGTACTTTGCTTCTCGATCCATTACCTCATTTTCGGATATCAGAGGATATCTGAGAATCGGTTCTGCAGCTGACTTGGCCGTGCCAGTACTTTTTCTTTGTACCATTGTAATATTGTTCTGTTAACTTGGTCGTGTGAGGAAAGTTGAGACCTACTGATTTTGGCAAAATTTTTATATTTACTCATAGTAGCTACTCCTTGCCTACTTGTTCCATTCATAGTAGGAGCATTTTTAGCGAAAATATAAAATATAAATATACGAATTTAAATGACAATAATGTATTTAAAAATATAAAACTTTAACTTTAAGTGACTTAATTCGTTTTAAATACATATTCTATTTTCCTGTGTAAAGTAAACGCTCCTGCAAACAAATTTCAAGATTTTCTCCTCTGGCTGAGATCCAGAAACTGAAAAATCCCATAATCTAATGCCAAACTTTGGCCGCAACTTGGCCAACTAGGTGGATGTGGGTGCGATGGTCCCGCCCCAATAGAGAGAAAAACGCAACTCCCCACACGAATCTGTAAGATTTATCTTGGCCTTTGCTGCATTCGTGCCAAGAAAATAACATATCAACCTGAGAGTGGAGAAAGTGTAGATGCAAAGCTGGGGATAAGCCCCAAAGTCGAGAAGACTCAAAGCTGAAAAGTCAAAAGGCACAAAGACAATAGCTCGTTTCCAATAAATTGATTAAATTTTATGTTGCATTGTGGGCAAGCGTATCTCTCCCAGGCTCCATTTACATACGCGGAGCATGTTACGTGGCATGTCAAAGCCCGACGACCATCGACATGTCTGATCGATTACATTGATGAATGAATTTCAACAAGCCATTCCAGCATTACTGGCCGTCAAAGGAGCAGGACAACGACGTGGACAGAGTCTCCTCCACAGGCAGCAGCATTCCACATCCGCCAAAGCCTGGATATGTGGACATGTGGATATCGGGCATCTGGCATCTGGCTTTGTTTATTTGTTGCAAGTTGTCTTTTATAAATAAATGTTGATCCCAACATACAGCCATCACAGTTGGTTACCAATTTAATGAACTTGGCCCGGCCAAATTGCTTTACATTTCATTCGCCTTTAGTGGCCAATAGTTTTGACACCTTTACCTTTAAATGGGCCCCACTTACTACTCAATATCAATTGATCCCCTTTTTTCTACTTGGGGAAAATGACGAGCAAATCACTTGGCTGCCATGCAATCATTCAATTATAATTTGCAACCAGTGAACGAGGCGCAAGGTCTACTGCGAAGTCACTCCGCAAATAATAGCGATTTCGTAGCCAACAATTGGATGACTTGCCACGTAGCTCCACGGATTGTTGCAACTGGCAACTAGCAACTTGCAACTTGGCTAGCTAACGAGTTCGACCAGCAATTTTCGTCCCCCAATCGAATCGAATCCAATCCGCGGCGATCCAAAATTGCTAGCGCGCAACTAAATCGAAATCGAAATAGAAGAGCTAGTCAGCTTTCCGCTCCGGGCAAAAATAATTGACATCTGTATAAGACTGCCATTTGAGCAGGAGGAATCGGAGGAGTCGGAGGAGCACTGGATAACAAGTGGCCAAGTTGTGCTGTCCGCGAGTTTGTCGTTGTCTGCCAGCAGGTCTGTCTGTCCATTTTTCACCTGCACTCCGATTGAATTTCAACTCTGATAAATTATACCTAAACTGATGCAGACTCACATAGTGAGAGAAAACCATATATGTGCATCTATATTACCAAAGAATGTTAGTTTATATGGAACCTTGCAGCTTTGAAAAATCCATTAATGCGAAATCAACTCATTTAAAAGATATATTTTTAAGTCTTCTATATTATTCTAAGAAAGGAAAATAATTAGATAGAAGCTGGGTGTTCCGGTTAATCAATTAGTCAAGATAACCTGTTGGAGAACAGTCGCCAAAATAGTAACTTGCTACTAAACGTACAATTTTTTTTTTAAATAAATATAATTTATAGATATGCAGTTAGTAATATACACTTAGTTAAGGTGAACTTGTTGGAACAAATTCCCGAAGATACCCTACATAATGATTCTTCTTTCTAAGAAGATTCTTCTGGTAGAGACTCTCCGAGAAAGTGTCACTGGGTGACTTGCCCCAATGCTGCACCGCTGGACCTGCCCCTTTTGAATTAGGCGGCGCTTTCTAATCGATGTGAAATGGTGGCCAGCAAGATGTTGGCATGTAAATGTTGACAGCAACATGTTTACCGTTTGCCTCTGTTTAACTTGGTAAAACACCCCGCCCCTCTCACCCGAATCGCGTTTTAACAATGTGGAAACTTTTGGCATTTACATGAGAATTGTAAGCGCAAACATTTTGGATTTTTTTGTATCTTTTCCTCTTTTAGCCCAAAAAACAACACAGTATGAGTGTAGAATTTGTCCGGCAAAAACGAGATGCAGCTGGCTGCTGCCATTGTTGTCCGTCTTGATCGTTGAGCAACAAATTGAGTCTAATTAATTTTCAGCAAACTGCAAAGACTGAATACATTGTCTTCCTTCATACCCGAAGAAAACTTGGGGCTAATTAGCATTTTCAATAGAGCGTTTTTTTAAAGAAGCTTCTCTAACTAAAAGCAACATAAACTAAATATTTCACATATTTATTTTAAGGTTTAAACATATACAAAATTTGGTTGTGAACTGTTCTGGAACCACTGCAATTATCATTATCTTTCTATGTTTTCTAAAATTATTTATTTAAAAATAAATTAAAATTAATTTATTTACACAGGAAGAATGCTAAAAGACCAAAACTCATTATTAATATATATTTTCCTAGTTTATATTACCAATTTCAAATATTCTAAAAAAGCGAAACAATTGAGACTTAATCTATAAATTACTAAACACATAATTTGAGATTACCTAGTATATAGTGTAGGGTATTTACAGTGCGTCGTCTAATCACCATCTTTTGACCATGTCCCTCGATTCGTCTTAACGGTAGATGAATGCTTGAACAATGCACTGCCAAAATGTAAAAAATACCACTGCGGAGCAGCTGGAAATAAATAGTTGAGTTCTCGAAAATCTATGCAAAGCGACATCAAAAGACGAAACGGCCATTTATCTAATGCCTTAGATATGCAAATCAACCAAATTCTTGGCTTTGCTGGCTCCCAGTTGATTGGCTGCCTCCATAAGCTCTGCTTAATTGTTGCATTTCCATAAAATGTGATCTTTGTTTGGGCGTATCAGCAGCTACCGCCAAAGGAAAGTGAGCGTGGAAAGTGGAAATATACACATACACACATCCATTTATGATGCTTTTTTAGGTCTCTGTGTCAGCGAAGGGCTCATTTTGGTGGGAACTAAACTGGGCTTCAACTCCAATTGAAACTCGAATTGGAGTGAAACAGTTGCGGCCGCCAAATTGACTTCTCGTGTCGACTGTTGCATGCCACACCCAGGCAGCGCAGATATCGCCTGACAGCCGGCTATCCGCAGTTCGCAATCCCCATTCCGGCATCCGGATAGCTGGCCAATGGTATCGGTATCTGGTTTATATGCTGTACAGGCACAGGCGGATGGCCAACGCCGGTGGCGAAAACTCAGCACTCGACTGGTCTTATCACTCGACAGGCGACGCTGACAGGCGACAATTTGCATGGCGACCAGGGCGATCTGAACTCGGATCAAAGAACACTCATTACGAATGCGACAATCGCCAGCGGACGGTTGGCAGTTGCGAGTTTTGAGTTACCAATGTCATGCACTGAGCGAAATAGATGGAGTGACTTTGGCTAATACAAGACATGGAACTAAACTTAAGCCAAATTATTTCAGTTCATTCCCTTACGAATATCACAGTAACTTCCATTACATCATATTCTTAAGTAGAACCTTAAGTTTCTACTTATTGTATAATCGATGAGTTCTTTTGTGTTACTATGTAGTATAGGAGCTATCTTTATGGGCTAAGTAAATCAGTCAATGTCGTGGCATTTCTGAGTATGTTGTTCTTTTAGTACTGTAGGTACCTTCCGAAAAATAAACAAATATATTTCCTCGATATTGTGTAGATACTCAATCTACTTGTGTGAAAAATTATAATTAATTTTACGATAATATTAATTGCTGGCAAGTAGATTCCGAAGCCCTTATAAGGAGCTACCTTCGTTGGTAATCCCATCAAAATGTTTTTCCCACTTTACCTAGTAACTATTCTCATAAATGGAGGTCTAGGAACTCCAGTTCGTTCTCGACCACAATATCACACGGATGATTATTACACTCACGAAGAGATACAGGACTACCTAAAAGGACTGGCCAAAAGCTATACCAGGCAAGTGAAATTGACGAACGTTGGGAAAACCTAAGAGAACCGGAACCTCACCACCATTACAATATCAAACGGAGATGGGCGGAAACTCAAGAACGTCATCTTTATAGATGCCGGATTTCATGCCAGAGAATGGCTAACTCATACGGCAGCCCTTAATATCATCGATAAGTTGGTTGTGAGCTACGAAGAGAACAAGCAACTCCTGCAGGACTATGACTGGGTTATTTTACCATTGGTGAACGCAGATGGCTACACATATTCCCGATCAGGAAAGAAATTCACCAATGAAACTATCACATGCTCATGCCCTTGTGACGGAGATCTTGAAATCAAATGTTGGCGAAAGAATCGCGAACCCAACAAACAGGGATGCACTGGAACCGATCTCAACCGGAACTTCGGACATGGATGGGGCAAGGGAGACGCCTCGAGTAATCCATGCGAAATTACATATAAGGGTCATTCCAAGTTTTCGGCATCGGAATCTCAAGCAGTGAGAAGAGTTCTTCTCGATCTGGCAAGCTCCGGACGAGGCGTATTATACCTTTCGATTCATTCCGCTGTTGGCGAAATTTTTTATCCATGGGGAGCGGAAGCGTAAGCACTTGAAAATATGTTTTTCAGAAGAGATCTAAATCGAATCTGTTTCAGAATCAAGGCTGAAAACTACAAAGAGCACGAGGAAGTGGTGCAAGCAGGCATAGATGCCATGGCCAAGGCAAACTTTCAGTTCCCCTCCATATACAAGCAAGGTCCCTTACATGGCCTCTACCCTACTGGTGGCACCTCAAGTGATTATGCTTATGAAGTTGGATTTCCTTTATCACTCATTATGGAGCTTCCGGAAACAAGAGGCACAATAAATTTCGAGTTCCATCCCCCAACGAATGTTATTGGGGAACTCGTTGAAGAAACTTGGATTGGTATACGCGCCATTGCAAGCAAAGTTATCGAAAAGTATCCAAGCGATTGGAATTTTAATAGGACATATGGCAAATATTTTTAGAATTATATGTTATGGTACAAACGGTTTTGATACTGCCAATAGCAATAATTTTAAAAATTAGAGAACATCCATATTGGCAAAACTAAGAAACTTTTTTTTTTAAGTGTATCTGCCCCCGTCTACTTGGTAAACTCCCAGAATAGATACTTTCTCGGTTAGCGGGGCGTATGAGTAATGTCGGGTCATCATTGTAGCGGCAAGACATTGCCGCAGCTACATTCCAACCCCCACCAAACGAAAACCAAATGAAATGCAAATTTTAAGTGCCCCATGCAGCTGGAACTGCAGTTGCAACTCGATTCGAAAATCGAGCTTGATGTCGAACGGAAAACTGGACTTGGGCGTGGAGTCCAGCGGGGAATGGAGATCGCAGTGACGTGGCCGGATTGGTTTAAAATAAATGTTATTATTTCGATAAGTTGGCGTGTTTTTGCGGCTGTGCCCACATTTAATTATGCCACAAACCGGACAGCAAAAAAGCGAACGGCAACCAAAATCAATATCACTTCGTGCCGAGTTTTTAATGAACAATTGTCGGGGCACACAGTTTTAGCACATTGTAAATAAGCAATTGAATTGGCGCTGGAGTGGCGTTGCAAGCTGTAAGTGAGTGAGTGGTACGAGCGCAACGATATCTGCTCTCTGATCCCAAAAAAATGAAGCAAAAATATAAAAGACACGGGCGCGAGCCTCCCGACAGTCGTCGCCCCCATTTGGGCTGCATTTGCAGGCTGTTCGTTTTAATCAAATTCACATTAACAACAGCACAGCCTGCAACTGCAACAGCGAGACTGCAACACCAACTGCGGCGAATGCAGCAATTTTAGCGCAGCTGCAGCAATGAAGGCAAGTCACAACTTTGTATGAGGCACGCTAATAACTTGGCGGGTATCAAATCGGGTATAATAGACCAAGTGATATCGTTGGGAGGTCAAGATAACTATGATTTCGAGTGCGTTAATAAAGTTAATAGCATTTTTATAACGAAATGCAGGTAATTAACTATTTATAACAATCATTGAAGAAAGGAAGGATTTCAAACTAGCTCCAATTCAGCAATCATTTCTGATATTGTTTCATAATTTCACGTTTGATATTATCGTCCCTAACTTTATTGTAATTGTATCACCTTTTGTAGCACCATTAAGCCTTGTTTTATCTACCTCCACGGAACCAAGTTGGTCGATTGAATCCGATCTCTGTCCACGTTCAGTTATGGATCTTTATAGTTTTTGTCTCGGTACACGCCCCAAAAGCATTGGCTAAAACAAAAACAATAGCCGCCCGCTTGGACAAGTTACCAAAAATAGACCAAAGCCGGTGGAGTCGAGCCAAAAGGCAAAGCCAACTGAAATGGTTTTGCAGCCAAGATGAAGAAAATGTTATGAACAAGTTCGGCGTGGTTAGTCGGAAACTGCCGATAATTGCTGTGGTTTTATGGTCGAGAGTAATTCCTACACATATATAGAAAATAGCTGGAGTGCAATTCGCTTTGGACATTTACGGTGATGGAAAAAACCGGACCGAAAGGCACCGATAATTGAAAATGTAGTTCGAATGCGTTTGGCGATAATTTGCATGCCCAAGGTTGACGCCTTTAATTGCAGGCAAAGAAATCCGCTGGGCGGTGCATCAAATTGCGGGTTTATGCGTTTCCGAATGCCGGTTCGTTAAGCGGACCTGACAGTTATTGCAACGTGCCACGCCCCATAATGAACCCGTTCTAGGACGCAGCACTAGGGCTGTGCCACATGGTCAGCCGGATACTGATAAGCCGTTTGGACGGACTTGGTTGGTAGGTAGGTAGGTGGGTAGGTGGGTAGGAAATCGCGAATCGCGGCCGCATGTGGCAGTGCAATTTATGGGATCAACAGACCCGTTAGTGCCAAATTACAAATGGGCCTGTGGCAGCCAAGTGCAAAACAGACGTGGCAATAACCAACAAGACATTAACCCGAAGCAGCCAGTCGCGGCGCATGCCTCGATACCTCCGATGGCTCGTTGCCTCCGATGCCTCCGATACCTCTGATACCTCTGATACCCCGATGCAGCGATACCTCAGCTGCCCCAATGTTGGTGCCCCAGCTGCAATGCGTTCTGGCCGCATATGCTCCATCGCCCAATAATTGCCAGCCTGAAATCTGCTTCCCTCCTTGCACTCAACCAAATTTAGGGCTACCTAACCAAAATCTTTAGACGTGTATAAAAAGAGATATTAAAGACAACAACAACTTAATATTTAATTTAATCTTTAATTTTATGAGAAATAAGCAATAATAACTTTGTACAGAATTATGCTAGGAATGTTTGCAAGATCTTTTTCTTGAAAAACCAATGTGGTTAGTTATCAATATCTTTCAAAAATTCCAGTCATATTTGCCGAGTGCAGTTGCACACAATCTTTGGCGAGCGGCAAGGGAAGCTGGAGTCAGAGCCTGTGGCGATTTGGCCAGATACGAGTGCAGTTGCAGTTGCAAGTTGGAGCTGCGGCGATCCAGCGGATTGCCAGAACGTCAGAGCGACGGACGGACGGACAGACGGACGGACGGACAGGCGGACGGACAAGCCGACGGACGGGTTTGCTGGCCACAAAAGCATAAAACAATAAAGTTGGGCGCTGCGCAAAGAATAATCGCATAAATCATGCGGACTCGCGGCGGCGTCTAAACTCCACTAACGGCAACGAGGCTAAAACTCCGTACCTCTGGAAGGAGTTTGAACGGCACAGTGGCCAAAAAGCGATTGGCTTGTAGATAAAACTATTATTGCAGTACATAATCTTATTATTGCCTAATGCTAACATGCTGAATTTATGGCATTTTAGAGCTGGAAATGCATATAAACTAGTGATCAGTTCAATATGACTTAGCATTTATGAGTATTGTTAATTATTTCTTTGTACAATTTACATGTAATTTTATTAGATTTGTATTTGCCCACATATACTCTCCGAATTTTGAGTTGATAAGCTTGTTTTGCATTAATTTTGAAAAGCTATCATCTGCCGATGTAGTCCCATTGATGCATAACGCTTTACATGGCTATAAGCCACAACATTACGACCCTAATTTATGCAGTCAGCTCAGTGATTTTGGAAAATATGAAAACTAGATGCGCAGTGGGGCAGCGCTAATCCGCGTTGACATCTCATCTCGCCCGCTTGGCCCACTGTGCCACAATGCAGCGGCAACACTTTTCTTGCCTTAAGCCAAATTTATAGCGATCTAAGTAGGTATAAAGCGCTCATTTTGTGGCAACAACAGCAAATGCGCAGCGACGACGACAGCGGCGACTTCGTTACGTTTTCGAGGAGTGGCCAACAGGAGTGCGGCTATTGTTTTGGCCAAAAGCCTCGAAGAGAGAACCCCCCAAATCTCCTTCATCTCCTCCCATTGTTTTTGCCTTTGTAATTTCTTTATCCCGTTGGCAGTTTGGCTCTCTTTGGCCAAGAACAATAGAAATGCATTGCACGAAAGCCGCCAGGAGAGAGCGGGCCAAGAAAGAGAGCTCAGGCTGAAGTTAAGGCCCAAAAAACCTGCGGCTAGTCCGAAACCGTTGACATGCACTGGAAACATTAAGGGTATACTTGTTAACTTGAAACCAAATTTAGTAGCAGTAGCAGATCAATCGACTAGTTTTTGTAATTGATCTAACAACAACAATTTACATTGATTATATGGAATACAAATAAAGAAATATGTTTACAGAATCAAAAAAAACGTATTTCCCTTTAGGTATTTTGTACAAATAATATTTTAGTACTTTAAACCTTTCTATACCATTCTACACTATATTTTCTCATGATAATAATTTTTTGTACGATACTCGTTATTGTACGCTTGTAAATTACATTTTTTTCAGTGTGTTAGAAAGCGGGCGCGGTTGCATATGCAACCCAAAAGGGGGAGGGCAGAAAGGCGGCTAAAATAGGGTTCCTACCTCTGCTCACTCGTGCGCGATTTAAAAAGAACTTCTTCCTGGGACTTTCAGTTCGTTTCTGTGCTCGGCCTTTGTTGTGGTAAACAGTTGGCCAACACTCAAAGGGGCGGGGAGGGGGGACAGTGGATAACTGGGACAAAGTTTGGGCCAACCGAAAAAAGAATCCGCTTAAATCACAGCGTCACATTCCAAATCTTTATAAAGAACTGCCTTATAATTTTATTTAAGTTATCTAGTTTTAAATATAAACTTTTGAAACAAATGTTGTTTAATTTTTAAATATTTTATTTTTATGTTATTTTATTTATATATTTTATGTTTATTTCTTCATAGATGTTTAATTCCCCAATAATATCGAATTGATGCCCAATGGTTCTTGAGTTATTTTTTCCAGCTTGCCCAAAGAAAAACCAGATTTTCCTTTTATTTGATTAGCTCAGGCCAGGAGCCTACACGCCCGATTCAAGCCCAGGCAAATGGCTTTCTAATTCCGGCCAATGGGGGTCACTTTGGAGCACTTGAAGCAGGGGAAATCGAGAAAATCAGCCATTAATCACTTGCTATGACAAAATGCAAACCAAGGAAATGGATCGAATCCTTTGGAGGGCTTCCAGGAGGGACCGGGTGTACAAAGTGGGGTACCGGGGTGTTAGACAGGTCAAACCGGTTTAATGCCGCTCCATCGCCTGATCCTACCGCTCGACCCCCCATCTTCTCCAGCTCCTGCTCCTGCTCCTGCCACTACTCGGCTCATTATTATGCGCGCATTGTGCGTGGAAAGGCAACAGGAACTGGGCATTGCACATGGGCATAGGAATTTCAAAAGCCCAGAGCCCAGACCAAAAACTTGAAGCGTGCTCCGATTCTCAATAGCTGGCAGTATGGCACGGTATGGTGCATATGCCTCCAGGGACAATTCATGCAGCTGACCGGCGAGAAAAAGGGGCAGTAGGGGCAACCAGGGGGGCTCACTTGGGGGATTCGTAAAAGGAAGCCAGTCTGGCAGAACTGCAAGACTCGCAATTAAACAAAGCCCTTGCTGCAAAGACAACGCATCCCGGTGGCAACGTGTCGGCATTGCATGTTGCTAGTTGCAGCAGCAACATCGCTGGGGCAACAACTCCGCCTCGAAGGACTCGAAACGCATTTCCGCCGACGCCGACGTAGTCGTTGCATTTTGCATTTTATGCAAACATCGCCTATCGTACCGATCTCGTTTCGACTCTGGGTGGAGACCATTTCCATCTCCATATCCAGTGGCCAAATGTGGTCTTGTCATATTTAGTTGGCAGAACAAAGCGTTCGCCATAAACGCTTGCAAATCGCCAGCAAATCGCTGGGGAAACGCTGTGCTCACTGAACATGCTGCATTTTAAAGCGTTTTTAAACGCTAACAAAACGGAACACAGACGTAAATGCATAAAACTTTAAAAAGGGAAAGATATTTGCATATATGGGATTTTTTTCAATGGGAAATCCAGAGGAACTCCAAAACAATAAATTGATTTACCACTTTGATGTTAGTTTTCAGTACGCAATACGCATCCTCAATACTTTTTCGATGATGAGTGTTAAATAAACTAGTCAGTAATTAAATAGTCATTTAATATTAAATAAACTCTTGTTTTTAAGTCACTACATGTTACACAATTTTAAAGTATAAAACCACCCATAAGTGATTCCCAAGCTGTTGTCAACCCCAATTTCAGATGATTTTGCCCCACAAACCCTTTTGGCTTGGGTTGAGGCCAGAAATTGCTCAACCGGAGCACCAATCTCCCAAAAAACCAAGTTGTAACCCAGCGGTTGCCCCAATTTGGTAGAAAAAAAAACTTGAGATGAACTGAGGCGTGGTGGAAATTCACTCGCCGTGTCCACAATGCAAATGAGGTCCTTTCAGCGATCCTGGACATTGGTGCCTCGAACAGTTCCATCTCCATCAGAGGCCTCATCAGCCTCGTCGCTGGTGACAATTTAACACACAAATTCAGTGAAGCGTCAACTCGGGCAGGCATAAATTTACAAAATTCAGCGCAGCCAACTCTCCCTCGCCGATATGTGCTTTAATTTTCCTTTTTCTTTCAGTTTTTCCTTGCCGCTTTCGTTGTTTTTGCTGTACGAGAGTCAGTGAAGCGAAAAACTTTACAATCCATCAAATTAATGGAGCAATGTGTCACGAGGAGCCCTCTGGAGCGGATCCCTCTGCACTTCGGACTGACAAACCGAGTGATACTGCTCCTTCTGTTCCTGCTGGTGAAATGTCATCAACTTGAAATTGTAAATCAAGCAAAAATTGATTGAACAAAGCGCTGCGCTCGAGGAGCCAAAAGAACTGAACAATGAAGTTAAAGACCCGGGGCATGGGTTCCGTGGAGGGAAGACCGATGGGACCGACACTCTGGCAATCTGTTGAATAGATTTGTGCACAGATTATGCACTTCCACCTTTTGGATGCCACAGCGAACATCTTTGAATGAGAAATCGGTACTTTGAGGTGCATCTAAGCGAAGGCACTGGAAATAGGCGTTTAGGATTTGAGGTTTGAACCAGAAATGTCATTAGATTTGATACTCAATACTCAATATTCCTTATATAAGGAAATACTAGATGCGCTGCTTCCTAACTTTAGGCAGTTTTTGTTTATCTTTTCCACAATGAAGAATATAATTTAAAGTGAAACAAATCATTAAGTGTTATATATAATGTGTGCGACAGCAATCTGTCATAAGTGTGTCCACTCAAAAAACCCAACCCTCCGGCGGTGACAAAACTTTCGAACCTTTCACCTGGTACCTGATAGTACGAAATACAATTAACACAGATAATGTGCCGCTGGGTCAGCCCACATGGCCACTCCAACACCTCCCCACAGCCCGTCAAAAAAGTCGAAAGGCCGCAGAGAAGTGTCCCCACACCTGGTCCAGCCAACTTGGCAACCTGGGAACTGGGCGCCTTTCACCACACAGAAGTGACTTTAATGCAGTTTCCTGGGCAGCGCGGCGATGGCATAATGAAAGTCCTACGCCATCGGCATGGGTGAAAAACTTTCGCAAATATGCAAATCGTCCCACTGCCATTTGCACGTACAAATGTAACGTACATTTTATAGACTTATCACGCGACACGCGGCCGACGAGAGCGGTCCATAAATCTAAACGATATGCGCCCCATTGCCGCCCACTTGCAACTTGCAGCTTGCCACTTGCGATTTGCAGTGCTGATGATGCTGCTGTTCATATTGCTGTCGAGCTTGAGCACTCAGAAAAATTTGGCTTAACTTTTCATTTAATTCAAAAGATATATGATATTCAAAGATTTGCAAAATGGTTTGGCAATAATAAGGTTCTGATCAAATACATTAGAATATTTTTTGTTCTATTATTCTAGTGCCATTGCTATTGATATTATTGTAAATATATATATATATAAATACATTTGGTAGAAATAAGGATTGTTAGAGTAAGAAAATGCGGCATAAATATTTAATAAGATTTTTCTCCCAGTGTGATGTTTGTGCTTCTGCCACCGATTTCGCCTTTTGCTGATGTCGACGTCGTCACGAGTGGCAACAATTAATTTTCATACGCAGACGCAGTTGGCCGTCGTGGCTGTGGGGCTGTGGAGTTGTGGAGTTGAGGCTACTCTGGCAGGACTGAGAGTTGGATCCGCAGACATGTGGACAGGAGGCCCCCAGAAGTCAGACTGGCTGGCAGGGAGCGGATGCAGTTTTCGGAGTCTTCGACGGAGGCGACAAACAAATTGCACATCGATGCGACTGAAAGATGGCGACTTGTGGCATTCTAGGAAAATAAATTTAAATAAACGCAAGCTCTCCCTTCCTGTTTTTTATTTTCTTCCTTACCCAGAGGACAACGCGATAGCGAATGGGAATTGAAAATGCAAATTTGCGCGAAAATAAAATCAAGTGAAGTGGCAGGAGGAGCAGCAGTGAAGTGGCTCGGAGTTGGGGCCACAAGTGTTTTAACAATGTTTGCATGGCGCATTACGTGATTTGGCCCCCGCCCACAGCCCATAGCCCGCCACTCCCCCAACTCCTGCGCCGGCTCATCCTCAACCCAATCCTCCCACTTGGCTGCTCCTTGCGTGTTAGTACCATGTTCAAATTTGAATAAAACGCAATGCGAAGACAGCGAAAACAATGCGATGCCTGCTCCAGAGATCAGATGAATCTGGAATACACTGCAATTGGGAGGTGAATCGGTTCCATTAGGGTATTAGAGAAGCCTTTTCCTTTATATGAAGGGTATACTGTACTTTGTACAATACTTTGAACAATATCAATATCAAAACTATCTTGACCTCTCTATTAAACCATTATGACTTCTAATCGTGTCCGATTCCTTGGAATAGTAGTGATACCCTTTTGTGTAGGTACAGTGTACCCGCGATAAGAACATCGCATCGAAGTGGGTGTTGCTGGCGGCTGCTACCACTCGATCCCATTGACGCCTTCGCCTTCGTCTTGGCCTCTTACTGGCTATCAGCGCCTCCGCACTCCATCCTCTGGACTCCAGCACCGGGTCCTCCAAGACCCACCAGCTCCCTTGTCTGTGGAGCGACACTTTCCGAGACTCTGGGCGTAGATAACATTCTTGGCCGGCGACATTTTGCATGTCTGGGGCTTCCTTCGCGTCGGGAGTCGATAAATTAGCGCATGCATCTTCATTTCGATGGTTGGGAAGTGCATTAGGACCGGTGAAAGGCTTTGGCCGGAGACCTGGGGCCAAATCAAGAACAATGGGGACAGGATGCCCACAACTCCGAAGCGTTCTCCTTTTCCATTCCGCTGCTGAGTCATTATTAGAATCTGCAGCTGCGACTGCACCGGCGGCTCAAATCCAATTACAATGCAAAATCAGCAGGCACACACACACAATGGCTAGGGATTTTTGCTGCCCAAGACGCTGCGAACCTGAATCCATCCAGTTCCCCCCATTTCGATCGGCAATTTGGCCTTAACTTCGGACATGGCCGAAAGCCGCTGGCGCGCATTGTCCACTCTCTGTGGGCCTTTTTGCTTTATTATAGCAGCGCTTATACAGATTAGAATAAATCAACTTGTCCCCCCGCGCAAAACTAGACTCGTTCTGCTCTCGTTTTGCCTGTCCGGCGATCGGAAAACGCTACCGGCAACAGCCAACTAAACTGGCCAGTTGGATATATGCAGCTGCCTTGGGTTCTGCACAGAAAACAATCTTTGAAACTGGCTTAGTTTTAAAAGAGCTGCATGCATTGCCATTTATAAATAGTGTTAAATTAAAGATACAAATTTAAAGTGGAACCCATACAACCCTTTTACAATAAATGACTTAAGATAGTGCTTAGTATATTAGAAAACATTTACATATATGAGTAATTTTTGTTCTAGTGTAGCATGTGAAATCCAGACCCTGGACTGACCACCCTACTACTCCCCAGATAGTTGGTCGCGGATCCCCATTAACTTC
Source organism: Drosophila simulans (assembly GCF_016746395.2). Classification (NCBI taxonomy): domain Eukaryota; kingdom Metazoa; phylum Arthropoda; class Insecta; order Diptera; family Drosophilidae; genus Drosophila; species Drosophila simulans. The sequence continues at coordinate 20,640,137 of NC_052522.2, forward strand.
GCACCGACCAAAAGGATGCTGGCGGAGATAAGCAGGCAAATAAGTTGGCTTACGCTAGAAAAGGAATTAATAATGCAGAAATGATGGGCTGCACTTTCCTGGTTGCAAGTTGCAGGTTGCTTGGAAACCGGACGACGAGGATCGGAAATGCGAAATGTGTGGGGTAATGGAAAATGAACAACAGCAGCGTCCAAATGATCTTCGGAGGAAATCGCAAAAAGGGTTCACTTGTGCAGTTAAAGCTTTTCCTGCAGCTGGAGTGGTTTTAGCCAAGTGTTACTAACATTGAACTTAACTCCTTTAATATATAACATCTTATATTTTATATACACTACCAACTTCCAAGCGAAGTATCGTCGAAGGTCAGAGTTGTTTAAAAATTGTTTACAACTTTATAGCCCACTTTAAACGACTTTGTAAGCCCAAAGAGACCCAACTGCAAGGCAACCTTCAGGGTTAATGTTCTGTTCAGCGGATCGGAGAACATAAACTCCAACACTTGACCAACCCGAGCAAATCCTACAAATTAAACGCATTCAAGTGCAAGATGCAGGAATTTTGATTGGGTCAACCGAGTCGGAGGAGTCCGCGCGGTAGCTGAAAAATGCCATAACAAAATGTGTCAAGTGCCAGACATAAATGCCTAAGTAAGAGAGCCCCAAGAAGCGTACGGAATGGAGCCCGGGATTGGGGAACAATGATGCCGTTCGCAATCCTCCTGCATGGTTCCATGGCCTGCGGCCCTTTTGCTGTTTGCACTCGCCATTCGACATGGGGCTGCTCGGATCGAATCGAAGGGGATCGGACGGGATCGCCTTGGAGCCTTGAAACAATAAATTTCGGTGCGTCACTTTTTGTTTGCTTCTCCAGTTGGCAGGCTTTCGGTTCCTGTGCCGAGCTTTCCAATTAAAAATGCGCAATTGGGGCTAGCCAATCGCCGGGACTTGTACTTATTTGTAAGTTGCACGCATGCTGCTCCAGCTCCAGCTCCATCTCCAGCTCCATCTCCAGCTTTGTTTCTCATTCCGAAGTCAACGCTCCTTTCTGAGTTTCCATTAATTTACATAAAAATATCTTAATTGCGAGCCAGCGACGGCGGCAATTCGAATCGATTCGATTTTTTTGCGCTTATCAATGCGATGTCATGTTGCCGACGCCCTGAGCCCAGAATCACTGAAAGTGCACTGAAAGAAATACGGGATACGTTTCCAAAAGTACAAATAAAAAAGTCAAAATGATCAAGCGTGCATACTTCATAAGTTCAAACATGATAACGATAACGATAACGATGTCTCCTTTTTGAATAGATAACTTAATTGCAATATACATCCTTGAAAAGTAGAAAACTAAATGAATTATGCCAAAAAACATAAAATATATTTTTCACACCATAATGCATTTATATGAAAATTATATATTACAATTTTTCAAATTTTTTTAGATAAATTAGTGAAACAAAACGTCAGATTGAGCTCTCTCCTTTCTGAAAAATGCTTGAGTCTCCACGTCAAGATCGCCATCTCGATCCACATGGCATCCACTTGCACTGGAACGGGGCAGCAACACATGTCGGGCGACACTTACAACCCGCCAGTTGTGGAGCATCCGATGGCCTCCGTCCTGCGTCCGCTGTCCAATGAGCCCGACGACTCCTTTGTCCATGCATAATCGCTGATAAATGCGGCTTTCGGTGCTGCAAAAATGATTTGTTGATAATTAATGCAGTCGCCTTGGGTGGGGGCAACAAAAAATGGGGGACAAACTGCCCGAAACCCGTTTGCCGCATGCCGCATGCCGCAAAAGAAAAAAACTTATATATAAGAACAGCAGCCAGCAATTTGTGCCAAAGTCGTTGTTGTTGTTGATGTTGCAATCAGGCCTTAAAGGCAATCAACGCACAGTAATTCATGCCGCCTGACAGCAGCAGCTCCATTCTCCAGATCCCATCCAGATCCCAGTTCCCATTCCAATCCGAAATGAACCAAGTGAAAATTGTTTCCTACGATTATTCTGCGCCTGCGTCACGCAGCTAATTGCAATGAGTGGAAGGGGAGTTGGTGAGGTGGGAGGTGGGGCCAACATGATCGCAATTAATGGGGCCAAAGTTAGTCGGCTGCCTAATCGTGGTCACTTGATCAATTTAGCACGCAATGTAATCGGTAAGGCAAAAAATTAATGAGCCAAGGGGTAAAGCGGGACGAAACTTAAATTGCAAAAGAAAAACTAGAAAACAAAGTCTAAGGAATCTATATATTAGGTAGAACATCTTAAGGATTCCACTGCAATTAATAGGTGTTCTCAAATTAAGTGACTAATTTGATGAATTTTGTGTGGAGCTAGCAAACAAGTTGTAGCTTAAAACGATTATTAAGGCACTCCAACTGGTTTTTAAAAATAAATTATTTAACTTGTAATTGAATACCCAGAAAAATGTAATTCAAAACTTTGACCTGCATGCGTATTACTGTGCAGCCCTGGAAAAGTTATTGGAAATATTAATTAGGCAGCCCTGGTAGCGTCTAATTTACGTATGTATGCGTTTCATTTGTAACTGATTTCAACGTTATTCGATTTAATTTTGCAATTTCGAACATGAATGTGGACAAAGCCAGAGACGAGATGCTTGAGATGTCCGAGCAGGTGTGGAAGGATGCGGAGCAGTGGCAAAGAGGTATCCACAATGGTCAGGCGATCATGAGGCAGATCAGGGCCATATATCTTAAGCTCTTCACCGCGGAGAACAAACTGAACAACGCGGACTCGCGTAAGGGGCTCCAGTCCACAGAGAAACGGTTGAATTACTTGTACCAACGCCTCCAACGTCCGCTCGCCACGATAGGCAACATTTTGAAAGCCCTGACCGGGATCAGGGACAACACTGCCAGGATGTTGAACCGCTTGACCCTATTCATGGACGATGAAACACTGGCGCAGCACAGGATTCGGCCCAAGCTCGAGAGTTCCAAGCTCCTGATGATGCTGCAGTTCCTAAGCCACCGTTACGATACCGAATGGGAGGTCAAGGAAATGGTCGTGAGTAAGTAGCCGATGAATTTGTGGTCCTCCTAATTTTCCAGCGGCGTTATAGAGCACTGTACTAACAGTAAATGGTATTTTTGGCTATTAGAAAATATATAAACAGTTCAAAAAATATCCAAAATATAAATATGCACTCCATCCAATATGTTTCATAAGCATGAGCGCCAATCTTTTATGCTAGCCAATATCTATGGATATGATTTAAATTTCTCCTTCGCGCCAACGCGAGCTGATTAAAGGGTATCTGAGGGTCGAGGAACTCCCTCCTGGTGTGTAATAAACATGTAATCGTTTCGAATGCTCTTTACAGACGACTTGGAGAGAATCAGCAACTCCTATGAACTGGATCTTGCGATTCAGTGCTGGAGCACTTGCAGTCACGCCGGAGGTCCGGAGTTCGCCAAGATGATGCGCGAATATTACCAGATCATTGATCGCCGGCAATCTTTTTGAAGACCTCCTGAAACGAAGTTAAGTCCTTTGACGAGTATCTCAATAGGGTTCATTACATGTTAATCCACTAGTTTAAGAAAAAAACTTAAAGCTTTGAATTTGATGTTAGTTTTATTTGAAAAATGGTTTTTTAGTTTGTATTTGTTACCGCCTGTTTGCCAAACAAATCAATAATCTGTAAAGAAATTACAAAAAATTTGTTGTTCCTTTTTGTGTCGGTTTTGCTTTGCACATTTAAAATTTGACCCTCTTTTTGACCTTTGCTATTTGCTCATCAATTTTGTTCTTGTTTCGTTTCTGACTTGGTAGCAAAACAAAACTTAATTGTAATTTTACTACAACAACATTTTGTTTTTGCCCTTTAATTTAATTGTATATATTATATAATATGCAATTCTGTAGCTAGATTTTGACATTCATGTTCTCGTACCAATCTCGATATATACTTGTATATATATAGTGTGTGTATGGTGTCTATAACATGCGCTCTTTTGTTTTATAAACAAATGTCCGTGTTCACTTCAAATTGCTCCACGTCCTCCGATTTTGGGGATTTTCTTTTCGGGATTCATCGATCGAATGTCCTCGAAACTAATTTAACTTAATAATTGCATACTAGGCTAGGCTAGTAAATGTTTTCCTCGCCAACGCTTAATGCACTTTTTTGTTTGTATTTTCCTTTGCTTTGTGGTTTCTTATGTTTTGTGTTGTTTGTTTAATTTTTAATTAGTTCTCAAGCCTGGAACTTGCCCTAAATTAACTTTACAATGAACGTGTATAACTTGTAGTCGCTCGCATTTCCTCAACTTAATCTCCAAGTGAATTGTGGTTGTTCTTAGTTTAATCTAATCCGTATTTAGAAAATGTTCAACTCGTAAACTGAGTTTTGTTTATTAAAAAACTGTTCCCATTTTGGTTTTAAATCCATATCCATATATATTTTTTCCATTTGTTTTCTATATTTTTTTTTTTTGGTTTGGTTTGCTATGAATGCTTGTTGTCAATTGTTGCAGTAAATGTTTCGAGTTGGTTTTCATATTTAATTTTTCCGTTTTCATGAATCATTAAACATTTGTTGTGCTTTACACTTAATTATTGCTATAATTATTTGCTTTTATTGGCGCCCGGGCTTTTCGGTTTCCCGGGAAATGAGTGAGAGAGTGTGTGGCAACTGAAACCTTAGCTAGGAAAAACTCGGCAAGCACGATAATATCGATCTCTAGAAAATGATTGTAAGCGGTTCCTTATTTACAGCGGTGCACTTGCGTGATATATAGATATGGGTATTCTACGTGGGATCTGGGCTAGTTGGGGCTCTGAGCGATAGGATACGGATGCGGAATACGGAGGCGGAATCAAATGAAATAATGATGAACAAACAGGTTTGCAAACAAGTTCGGTTTATTACACAAATAAAAAGAATACTAAATGAAATCGAAACTACTTAAAAGATACGCGTGTGTGGTGTTGTGTGTTTCTATGTTGGTGTTGGTGTTGATAATTACTAGAAAACGTCTTTGTAATCGTAGGTTTTGTGGTGTACACAATTTACGCTAATTAAAATACACAGGTAAAAATAATTTCATTGTTTAATATTGGTTTTCTTTCTTTACTTAATTGATTTTGTTTTAAACTTAAGCCTAGCGAAAATCGATTTAACGTGCAAACTCAATTGTGGTTGTTGTGTTGTTGTTGGTGAGTGTAGAAAGCTTTCCCGTTCTTTACAATCATTATTATTAATTTGTACACATTTTCGTTTAAGTATTCCATTATTAGAAAATTGGCTATGTGAGTGGTGTGTGTGTTTGTTGTTTGTGGGTTGGGTTGGGTCGGGTTCAGTATCTGTGTGAAGTACAAATGTTTCCCTAGGATTATACGAATACAAGAGTCAACAAAAAACACACGAAATTAAAAACTCTTCCTAACCGCTCATGCTAACTCTACTCCTGTCCTCGTCCTCCACTTACTCCTACTCCTTCCTCTACGTCCTTCATCATCTGCGCTAGGCGTCCAGATATATATAGTTTTTATATATGCAATTTACAGTATACCGTTTCAGTTAATTATATGTTTTGTTGTTTCCGTCGTGTGGGGCGTTTATTGCGTGTGTTCGGTGTTGTTTTACACTTTCCTCTTGTATAATTTAAATTTAAACTAATTCTCGCTTTGCACAAAATTTACACAATTTATTGATTTAATTTATTAGATTTAAATAGGGTCTCCTCCTCTGCTCCTCCAATTTGTTGTAAACTAATAGCTAATTGTATAATTACACTTTTGTTTTGCTTTGTTGTTGCTGCTGGTTTGCTGCTTACGGCGAATTGGTTGTAAATATGTACAAACTTTTTACTTATGCTAATATGTTTCTCGCGTTAACTCCACTCCGCTATTGTATATATATGAACTATATGCCTATATGTGTGTGGTTGTTTGTTGTTGTTTGCTTTTCGCTATCTCATTCGCTCCTCTTTGTATATTTATAAATATTAAACTCTAATCGAACGCCAGCCTATGTATATGTATAAAAATAAAATTAAACAAACAATTCTTGCACTTGACACTTTTACAAATTCTCGACGACTAATAAATAGTAATGCTGTTGCTGTTCAAGACTTATCGGTAGACGATAATGTTGTATCCGCCGCTCTCATCGGTGATCTGTTTATGTTTAGTTTTCCTGTTGATTATGCTAAGTAATCTGTGCGTTGCGTTAACTGCTGCTATTGCTCTGGTTGTTCTGTTGGTGTTTTTGAATTCTGTTAACTTCTATTCAGGGTTACTTGGTGTTGGTTCAGCATCAGATCCTTTCGGTTCTGTATTCTGTTGTTCTTTGAAGATGTGATATAGCTAGTGGAAGTTCTGCAAACGGAAGCATGCGACTGCGTTTGATTGATTTAGTTTTTAGGTGATCCAAAGGATCTGAGATCCCGGACCTTAGGCTATGGCAGCCGTCAGATAGTACAGATCCATTAGCGTCTGAACATTGATGGGCAGACAGGAGAGACGATCGTGTGTGTTGGAGTCGAGCGCCAGCCAGGAAAGGGCATTGTATCCCTCGAGGACGAAGCGCAGCACATCCGCCGTGAGAATGGAGTCAAGCGGATGATCGTTGGCTGACTGATGGGCATTGGTCGAGTTGAGAATATCATCGGCAGACTGTATGCTGGGCACATGGAGATGGAGGGCTGTCTTCAGAAACACGGGACAAACGTCTTCTAGATGCGGACAAGCTGACCAGAACCATGCGGGCATGCGACCGGTTGGCGCCGTGGACACCATGTAACCCACTGATATGGGCTGCTGGTTGAGTGAACCAACCTGAAATGCCAAGGAAAATTAGTAAATGTTTTAATTCAGTCCAATATATAGGATCACCCACCTCCTCTACTTCCTGGGGCGGCGTGCACTTGAAGTTATTACCGCCAGCGCTCTGCCAACTCCGATTGTCATCCATGCGACCGGGACTACCATGATTGGATACTCTGTCCATGTGAGCTGTTTTAAGATAAAATTTAAGTATCCGAATGCGAAGACTGGTAATTAAAAACACTTACTGTCCCAGAAAAGATCTCCAATGTCCGCATCGCTAAAGTCCTCGTTGCCCTCTTCCTCGAATGTTAGGAAGTCGTCATCTACTTGCGGCTCGTTTTGGAACTGGCGCGTAAAGGGCTGCGAACAAGAAAACGGAAAACAATTATAACCAATCGTGTTAGATTAGGCTTGAAAACTTACCGCACAGACGGCGCTAGTGGGAAAGACCAGGATGTGGGTGCAGGTCACGTCCTGTGGAGTGGCCAACGGGTTCTGCATGGAAATCTGTGAGAAGCGCTCATCTGGCGTAAACTGGTCGGGCATCACGCGCAGCTTGGCATCCGGCTCGAGGGTCACCAGGCAAGCACTCAGGATTGTGGGTGGATACATCAATGTACATTGCTTACACATATCCTTAAATTGCTTGGATGCCTTTTGCAGCTGTTGCTTGCTGAGCAAAAAACTCCACGACTTCAGTTCACTGTGTCCGATCCTTCCAATGCGTCCGATAACCAAACGCCACATTTGCGATGTCTGCGAGATGATTCCCATGATGAAGTCCATCAGTTTCTTTAGGGCCACATAGCGAGCAGGGGCCTTTCTCCTCCGAGCACGATTTGGCACGTCGATATTAATGCAGATCTTCTCCAGCATCTCGCCCCTTTCATCAGTGGCGGTGGCCAAAAGCCAAGCCTGATCCTCGCTCAGGCAGTAATTGCAATACATCACCGAATAACGATGTTCATTCTGGCCATGCATACTGCCCGCGGATCTGGAGAAGTCCGTTTTGTCATTCCTCTCGTGCATTGGTGCCAGAACAAAGGGAGCCGTGTACATCTTGTAGGCCCGGCGATTGGGTTCATCCTTTGTCTTGAGAAAGGCCTCCATATTAGCCGCCGTACCAAAGCCAGTAAGACTTTTAACGGATTGGGCATGCACCAGATGTCGCCGGCACTGCGAAAATATGTTTAGAGCCAGGCACCTAATCTCGTCCGAGAAACGCTTTCGATTGCCGCACGGTCCCAGTTCCATTACCGATTCTAGCGATATAATCTGAATGTTCATCTGGGATCGCACTGAATCTGGAACTGCTTTCAGCAATTCCGCATAGCAACGAAGTAGAGCAATCAGAGCTAGACGCTCCAGTTCGCAGCTATCCGAGGCGAAAGTGAACGGATTGACCACATAAAGGACAATGGCTGACGGGTTGATGTCCTCCAAAGTCTCGCCCATTCCCAATGGATCTCCGAGGATCAGAGCGGGTTTGGTATCACCTGCTGCAGCGCCTCCTTTTCCCACTCCGGGTTCCTGTTTTATTTCGTTGGTCTCCATCGGTTGGACTTGAGGTTCTGTACCCGGCTCCAGCTTGATATTATCCGTGGGTAAATCCCCGCCTGGCAATCCGCTGCCTGAAGAGCTATTCGAGGAGGAAGAGCTTCCTCCTTTAGAGTGTGAGTTGCCAGTGCCATCTGGTGGATTCAAGAGCGTTTTATCATTTGGCACTCGACTTAGGTATGGAGCCAACTGGTGAATAAAGGCAACTGCATACCGACGGATTTGCTCCGCCAGAGCAGCATGTTCCAGGGTACGCAGCCAATCATCCAAGGGAGTCGTTTCCCGATCCGCAGGCACGTTGTTTCGAGCAGCGCCTACTTGAAGGAAACCATCCCATCCTCGGATGGGTGTGTGTTTGCCCAGCTTGCACATCTCGTAGGTGCTGCTTAGTTCCCGGAAATAGCTGCGAGTACAACTCACCACATGCTCGTTGTCCGGACACACCACCACGTAGACAACATCCCTGGCATAGGAGTACGGTTCCAGCAGAAACTTATCCCAGTAGTGGATGGAGTGCGGTGCCACCGAGATCCAATCTTTCTCGTAGCCCACCACCACGGATGGTATCGGTTGCGGCTCACATTGTCCGGATGCACGGCCTGCCAGTCTATGGAATTGACGCCAGGTTAGCGGTCCACTCACCGTATTGTACGAACTGGCATCCTTGGAACCTGAGCCGCCCCTGGATTTGCAATGGAATGCATTCTGCAGCATCGGCTGTATAGCATTCATGGTGCGTACAATCTCCTTATTGCTACGGGTGAAACCGACGGGAAGATATGGCCACTTGTGGACCGTCAACCGACCAGCGCCAATACCTGCTAGCTTGTGACGCAAAGCAGGTGGTGGTGCATGGAAAGCTGTGAGTTGCTGCTGCTGATGCGAGCTACTGCTACCATTTCCATGGAAGTCCATCATGTTGTCCATCCGCTGGTTTTCGAATGCCAATCTCGACTGCTCCAGGGCCAAACTTATGACGTCGTGTGCATCCATAAACTCTAGAACATTTGCAATTGATGCCAATGAGGCAGTTGGAGCTCCATTGGTACCGAAGATCCTTCGTTGGCGGGACATTCGCCTCCGATGGGACTGAAGTGCTCTGTGCACCGAACTGCTAGATGTTTGGATGATAGAACACTGATCCAATAGCAGGTCAAATACAGCGTGAGCCAATTGCTCCAGTTGTCCACCAGGCAATCCTCCCGCTCCGATTTTATCCAAGGCAGAGCTTGTTTCTCCAGGTCCCTGCTTGATTTGGTTTTTCCTGCTAAGGCTCTGGATGATACTGAGCAACGTGGGCTGCTTATTCCTGCCCGGATCATCCGCGATGCCCGTGATCTCCACCTCATCTTCGTAAAAGAGTCCAGCGCGATGAGAGAGTCTTCGATTAACCACTGCACTGAAACCACACGTACACTCCACTGGATCATCGTCCACATAGCCGGTGATATGGGGATTACTGCTGGGCGGCGTGCAAGACGACGAGTTGGAGCCACCATTTGGACCATGGCCATGTCCGGAGCCAGCTCCGGGCATCGAGGCTGAGGCTGGCGAACCCCCAAAGGCACTGATCATCCGCATGCCGCCAAAACCGGCGGAACTGGGTCCATTGAGCATTCGCTGTCCAGCCGCAGCGCCTCCAGCTCCGGAAGGGAAAGGATTGAAGCTAACCCCGGGCAGGGGTACATATACTCCGGAATCCGCTCCGCGAATATTGCCAATCTTTTGCGTATCCGCATTGCACACACACACACTGCTACTATCAAAGTTGTGATCCCGGAAGACATTTAAGGCGGTATCGTACAGCAGGATGTTAACTAGGACAGAATTTACTTCTGGTAATTCCTGAAGCAAAGACGAGGATCCGGCTGCCATCGCTGTTCCACCACTGGCAATGCCCGCATCGCCAGTGTACGGTACCATACCCATGTGCCCGCCACCTGCTGTTCCGTGACCGACACCTCCCGCTGCTCCGCCGCCCATGCCATGCATGTGCGGATGCTCCTGCGAGTGAAGCGGCCGGTTCAAGTACGATGATGTGGAGGTAGCTGGACTGGCCACAGCCAAGTCATAAGGATATGGCGGTGGCGGATGCGTGGGGGTGGCCCTCGACATTGGACTACTTCTGGCGGCATACGGACCCATTCCGGGTCCCGGGGAAATTGGTGACATCCCCGCTCGGTGCATTAGCTGCTGCATGGAGGCGCCAGGTGGCGCTTGTGGGCAATTCAACTGATTCAGCAAATACTGACTGCCACCACTGCTCAACGGTTGCGGAACAGTAGAGGGCGTTAATGGTGTCCTCGGCGCCGCTGACAGGAGATCATGAAGATGCTGATGCTGGTGCTTCTGATGGCCAACACCTCCCGCTGCCGCCGCTGCTGCTGCGGCTGCCGCTTGTTGTTGCTGCTGATTCTGGAGCTGAAGCTGCTGTAGTTTCTGCTGATGCAATTGGATGCGCTGCTGAAGGGCCTGATGTTTTTGATGCTGCTGCTGTTGAGCTGCCGCTGCTTTAGCCAAAGTTGCTGCTCTTGATTTGTGACTACTCCAGGTGGGTTGATAAAAGCATCCCGTAGGCAGAGTCAGCGGCGGCTGTGTCTGACTGGGGAGGTTCGTCAATGGAGCATATCGCGTCGAGCCCACAAACTTTTCCTGTTGCGGTGGTCGATACACATAGTCCCAGTCATTTATGGGCTCTTCCATAGGGCTACCCAGTTCCAGGTTATACTCCTGCTTCACCATCTTGGAGACAGTCTGGATGGCCACCACGGTGACGGGGGCTTGCGCGGTAGCCAGCATAATACTGTTGCTTGGGTTGCTACAGGCTGTTGTGGTGGTGTTGATACTACTCGTGATAGTGGTATGGCAGGTAGTGGTGATACTACTGGTTATAATGGTTGTGGTGGTGTCCACACTGAGATCCGTCATAGCAACGTCCGTTTGACAGGGACTCGAGTTCGGGTGCTGCTGCTCGTGAGACGGTGGTGTGGGAAACATCTTGGTAAGATCCTCCGCCTGGATATTGCCCGCTCCCGAGGCAACAGCTGCTGCTGCCGCTGCTACGGCAGCACTGGCCACCGCTGTGCTCCGTTTGAGGTCTTCGATCGTATTGGTCACAGCACTGCAGCCGCCATTCGAGGGGTTGTTGGAATCGGGTGGTGTGTGGATTTGCACGCTGCTGCACTCGTCGTTCGAGCTTGTCTCAAACAACTGCTCCAGATCGTTGAGCGAGGGATTCAAACCTTCAGCTGTGAAGAGATTACCACCGCTACCACTTCCTCCACCGCTGCTGTTGCCGCCCGAAGATTTCGACGTTTCCTTGCAAGAGGGGGAATGCAATCCGGGCTCTGTCTTAATGTTCAGTCCCTGGAAGAAGCTGCTGCCATCGGCTTCTACATCACTGCCACTGGCAGTACTGTTGGCAATGCCCACTAGACCACCGCCGGAGCTGCCCGCCGCCTGTCCTCCACCGCCACCTCCTGCTGCGCTTGCTGACTCATCCAAGGAGAGCAACTGCGAGCCATAAACGGATCCTGGCGAAGGCATCACAGGCTTCACGTGGTTTTGTCCTTCGTAGAGGTTCTTGGCATACCTAGGTTTCCGTTGCTTTTCCATTTTCGGACGTTTCACCGTGCTATAGTCCCTGTAGTTGTGAAAAATCAATGTTAGAGCGCTGTTTAGAAAGATAAAGTCTATACTTACCAGTATTCCTGGTACTGAAAGTCATAGATGACCTCCTTGAGCCACTCCCCGTCGTAGAAGCTATCCGGATCCTTTAACGTCAGCTTTGGCGGGTTGTACAGTCGCTTAAAGTTGTTCAAGGCCTCCGTGGTGGAGGTAACACCTCCGACCCCCCGACCTTGAGCACCAGGCTCCTGCTTGATGGCCATAGCTGCCGATGGAGTCTGCTGCTGCATCTCAAGCTTCTTGACACTTATAGTGCCAACCGCATTCCCTCCAATTGCATTTGAAGGTCCGCCAGATCCGGCGCCACCAGCTGACGTTGCTGCTGTGGGCGTAGCCGGTTGCTGGGTGGGCACACTACCTGGACCCGTTCCAAGGCTCTGGCCACCAGCTGGTCCTCCGCCGGCCGCATGATCCGTATAGGAGGGCGGCTCCACGCTGGGCGTCTGATGGACATAGGGCGAGGCCGTAATGCTCTTGTTGTCGTGCTGGTCCGTTGGCGTTGGCGCCGGTGTATTCTTGTCCAGCAGGTGGTCTATAGGCGTCGGCGGCTGTTGGAGATTGGAAACGGAAGTTGGCGCATGGGGACTCATATTGAGCAGCTGTGAAGTGGACAAAAGTGGACATCGTGTTAGTGAAACAAGTTGACTAGGGGTCTGCACATTGGTTTTTGGGTCGTCACTTTTACTCACTTGCTCAGCGGGCGGCACGGATGTCGGTTGCGAGTGCGCCGAATTCGGATGCGGAGAGGGAGCCGGCGTTGCCGGTGACTCCACGGAGGCCACCGGCATCGAGGAATCGCCGCCCAAGGAGTTGCGGGAGTACGTTGAGGCGCCGCCGTGTGGTGTTCCATGAGGCGTGTTTCCCAGATGTCTGTCGGAATAGAAAAACGTGTACATATGGAATTAGCGTATGGGAAGAATTATCATAAGATCAGGTGGTGTCTCATTATTTTTCGAAAGGTTATGTACAATGTTTTATCTACGTATAGTGTAGCTATGGATTCACAGGTATGCGCGTATTTATTATTTAATATATATATTATTACTCGGAATACTTCAGCAGGAGAAGTGCTCCAAAAATAGCCATAGCAAAATTAATCATAAAACCATATCCATTGTTTTAGGATTAGATGTATTAAACAAAACCGTTACAGCTGCAAAATAATATAATTTATAAGAGGTGCACTTTGTTAAAGTTTATATAGAAAATTCCAACTATTGTGGTGTCATACAAAATTTCAAAATAAAATTTGGATATCGATATATTCTAAATTTAGTTTTAAGGCACTAAATTATTTTGTTCTTGTAAACTTTAAAAATATTTAGAACACCCAATTTGTTTATACATTATGTGCTGTTGTTATTTACAATAAAGAAAATCAGCAAATAAAACCAAAATCATTCCACAAAATGCATAAAACCTTAAGGAATCGAAACAAAGATACATGCGGCACCAAAACCAAAGTATTGAACTGAGTACTCATACTCAATCCAGTATCGAATACAGAGTATCGAGTACCGAGTATTTGCAAGTCGAGCCATGAGAAAATGAGAACGGCAATGGGGAAGTGGAGTTCGGGGTGTACGAGAGTGGGGGGCAGTGGATATACTAAGCTAGTTAGGTGCTACAAAACGTGTTGTATGTCCTCGTCCTCGATATGGAAAATATTATACAATTTGTTATAATGCCGTTGCTTGCAGTCTTTTGTGTTTGTGTAGCGTTGCGTTTTAATTTATTTTGAATGTTGCTAGCTAATTTACCAATTACCAAGAACGATTAAGTGAATTGGAATTAGGAATTGTTATTTCAAGATGACGACGCGTGAATGTTTGTGTGTGCTAACTCCTTTTTTTGGGAGAGGCGTGGTGAATTAAATGCGCCCCTCTTTTGATTCCAGTGTATTTCGCAAAGGGCAAAAATAATATTCTCAAAACCAACCAACAAAATAATAAAACATAAGAAATCAAAAGGTTAACAGAGCGTGTGAACAGAGTGGAAAGAAAATAATATAAATGTGGATAAAGAGCGAAAGTAAGAGGACGGGTGGTATATATACAGTAGCAGTCAAAAAAGTAGCACTTGAGACATTTGCATTAGATTTGAAAATCAGCAATTCTATTTTGGAAAGCTGAAACTGATCAACTGATCATACATATCATGTATATCTTCGTAAATGATTGTTAGATTTTGAAATATAGTTTCTTATGACATATTTCATGTATCTTTTATAATTTTTTGGGTGCATTCAGAAGCAAAGTAAATCTTTAAAAGGTGGCTGATGTAGCAAAGTCAATTGTTGCAGAGTAATAGAATTCGAAAGTGAAATATCTCAAAACGTTTATCTATCAAACTTAATCCCATAGTGCTCTTATTTGATCGCAACGGTACATTAAAAGAGAAAACTGAATAGCGTTAACCTAAAATATAGGCAGCACTGGCTATAATGAACAGACGCCACTTCACTTCACTCCACTCAACACACAAACCTTTGTTTTGGTATATTGGTGTCTGTGGTGGTGTTGCTGTGGTTTTTGGCTCTAAAGGTGGAGGCCGTGGAGGAGGCGGTGGATGCCAGCGAATGGAGCAACCGCTTGTGGAACGGCACATTGTGACGCCGGGGAGTGGCCGCGGAAGAATTGGAGGCGCTAGTGTTGCCCAGGGAACTGGAATGGTGGGATGATGTGGCCGCCGTTGCCGGCAGCACAGGTGTTCCCGGTCGCTGCTGCTGCTGCTGTTGCTGCAGATGTTGCTGGTGGTAATGCTGCTGCTGGTAGGACGACGACGACGATGATGAAGATGATGACGAGGACGACTTATTGCCACTGCCGCCGGTAACTGCTGCTCGCAGCGCAGGCGATCCCAGCGGTTGCTGCGGTCGCTTGTTGTTGCTAATGTTGCTACTGCTGCTGCATTGGGCGCTGAAATTTGTTTTTTGGTTTTGTTCGGGTTTAGACACTAGCAACACAATATTTTTAACGCTTCACTTTCGTAGCTCTGTCGCTTGGCTCAAGTTTTTATTATTTGTTGCTGCTGTGTGGGTTAGGTAACTCAAAAGAAAGTTGTATAGAAAAAAAAAGGAAACGCAAAAAATCTATTGCCTATCGCATGCAGAGATAACAGTAAACATAAGGTCAACTACCGCCTTTAACTGCATATTGTTTCTAGGGTAAAGGTACTTTTTTTAGCATGCCATCAAAGCGGGTTCGTTTTGGTTTATTGGGTTTTTTCTAATTTCTGAAGGGAGCACAACATCTCCACTACATCAAGTTTATATCGATCTTATATGCAATATAATAAAAATATTTGTTATATTAGAGGGAGCAAGAAGATTTTAAAGGGTAACAAAAAAAAACAAAAAACCGCGCGCAAGTAAAAAAAAATGAGGGTATTTTCAAAATCTCTAGATGTATGTAAGCTTAAAGTTCTTCTTGCAATAGCTGTCTTAAACTATAATAAAATATTGAAACAGAAACACGGTAAACTTCAAGTATATAACTTTATGTTATACTATTCATTTATAAAGACACATTTAAAATGCAAAGTCTAAAAGACTTCCTAAGAAGATACAAACTACAAGAATGAAATATTTTCTCGAATAATTCCAGACTCTTAAACTACAATTCGAAAACTTCTAGAGATTGGATAAATACCCTTGCATATAGAGAGAAAATAGCATGGCAGGGAAAGTCCTCTATTGTTTTTAAGGAGCTAAGATATCAAAACTCACTTGGTGCATATGCAGGGTGCTTTCTGCATGGGATCCACAAAGTTCCAGAGCTTTTGGCGTTGCTGTTGCTGCTGGATCTGCTGCTGCACCAGTTGCTTGGAGTCCTGCGGCGGTTTATTCTGCTCATTCTCGTCGCCATCCGCGGATGATGACCCAGTTCCCGAGGCGGGCGTAGACGAAGCAGCTGCTGCTGCTGCCGCCGCTGCATCCACATGGAGTGTGTTCATCACGCAATCCTGCCAGGTTCGTTCCGGCATTTCCACGGCTGCCGAGGCGGGTATGTGAGTATTGTTGGTATTGAAGGTGAAGCCCGAGGTGGGCCGTTGATCGTAGTAGGGCTGGAAGGCGAGACGTTCCAGGGCGCTGACCGCTTGTGGAGCTGCCTTGCGGGATATCTCTTTGGCGGCGGAAGATGCGGTGGCTCCGACACCTGCTCCTGCTAAAGCTGGAGCATTGAGGGAAGCTGGACCCAAGGGAACCGCTGTTGCAGATGGAGCTGCGCCCATGGATGAAGGAGCAGCTGCTGCTCCCGGTGGGCAAGAAAGCGAGGCCAGAACAGCTGACTCGGCCGCCGCTCCGGCCACTGAGCTTTGCATCTTCTGCATCTCGACGAATTCCATGTGCTCCATGTCGTCCAGGTCTGTGACTAGTACGTAGTTCGTGGGATGATACATCTTATGACCACCTGGGGATGAAAATTAAAGCAATTATATTCGACACCTGGAGAGAAATTAATCCAAAGCTTTTTACTCACCCGACACCACTTCCACCACGGGTGGCACATCCGTGTTGTCCTTATTGCACAGCGGAAAAAACGAGGCCCAATCCTCGAGGATCTTCTCGGCTATGGGATCGCTGGCCTTATAGCTATTGCCGGTGAGTATGCCCGCAATTCCAAAGGGCGCTAGCATAACCTTTCGCGCGTGCGGCGGTGGCGCTGCCTTGGTCGCTCCCTCTCCGCCTTCCAGTCCATCCATGCTGGCTCCATTTGGATCCTGACCAGGATTAGGCACTGCTCCGCCTGCTGTCGCCGCAGATCCATTTGATCCTGGCGGAGAACTGGCCGCTGCAAAGGCTGCCGCCGCTTCGGTCAAGTGCTCCTTGGTCAGCGGACGCACGGCGGGATGCTCGCGCAAATCTATGGAGGCACAAACGGTGTCGCCGTGCACAAAGAACGTAAATGAGAAGGACAAGTGCTGGGAGCTGCAAAGAGAGTATAAATGATTAGGAAATGTGGTCTCATAGAAGAGTAATATATAATAATATATATTCTTTAAAAATAGAAAACGGAGCATTTTCTACTAAATTCAATACAATGACTAAGCTGAACAATGATGCACAATTGAATTTGTTATAATAGAATCAAATAGTTTAGGAATGTCGCAGGAAGAACGATGCAATGCCACAAGCTTCAATGCCATTGCACAGAGTTCCTGTTCATTATTCTAGGATATTGCCATATTGTGAATTGGAAACAATTCTAAGCATTTTCACAAAAGTTAGGGCATTCATCCGAACAGTCTCTATCTAAATCTTACATTACGGTCACATACCTGCGTCCAAAGAGGCGATCGCTGGAAGTGCAGGGCTGCACAAACCATTTTCCAAAGCGCACAATGTCCTTGGTAAGCACGAATCTGAGGAAAGTGTTGATTATAAGCATTAGTTTGAATTTGATATTGACTTTCTCTATGCTTCTACCTCTCCATAAGATTGTGCAGCGCCTTAAACAGCAGCGATCGGCACTCGTAGGTGAGAGCTCCTTTCCAGGTGCCATTCCAAAGCGCTTGGTTAGCTAGAAAATAAAATATAATTGTCTTAGTAAGGTTCATAAAGTCCTTCAAAAACTGTCATTCCTTAAGATATTTAAATATTTGAATATTCTCGCTTAAAATGTCTCGTTTCAAAACCTTTAAAATAGGTAAAAGTAATTGGGCAATCCAAAAAATGTATGTAGCTTGTCAATGAAACCCTAATGATCGAATGTAAGGGTAATAATAATAATAATCTATGTAAGTAGACCTTTAAGGTTAAAAATCAGTGTATCTCCACTTGCGTTGGAGGATGAAAATCCGTAGATTCCTATATGTAAAAAGCTTCCTATGCTCTAGGTCGCAATGAATCTTCAAGTGGTGGGTGTGTTTCTCTAATTTGTCAACAATCTAAACATCATTAAAATGTAAACGTGGAAAATACCCAAAACCAAGTGGAGGAAATAACAAGAATTTATAGCAAATATAGAAACAATGGAAGAGGCGTCTACAACGTAAAACAATCAACCTCTCATTTTTGCCCTCTCTTTCCCACCCACTTTTCTTCTCTCTGTCTTGCAAGCCTTAAGAAAAACAAAACTTTTAAGGCTATTCATATTTGTTATTGTTTTGTTTTCGTTTTGCATTTGAATTGTTCTTGTAGGAAAATGACAAACAAACATAGAGCGAGATGGGTAGAATGCCAGAAAGCGAGATTCACAGAGAAGGCCAGAAATAAAGAAGCATAAAGAAGCGGTGGATAAAGATGAAAATATGTGTAGAGCGCAATATGTAAAAATGCAGCGTGAGAAGTGAAGAGAGGTGGAGACAAAAAACCGCCAAGCAACAACACAAAAATCCGAAGCGGAAGTGCCAACACTCGAAACATAAAGAAAAGGCAGAGAGTAAAAGGAGAAGAGGGTGGGAAAAGGAGGGAGAGGATTTGTAAAAGAAAAAGGAAAGTCTAGAAATTTTTGGAAAATTCCAAGCATCCACCCCCACCACTTATGGACACACATACACACTTCCGAATATACATATGCATGGGGTAAATCTCTCTTTCGCTCTTTCTCTTCGGTTCCCACGCCTGCATTGATTTCCACTGCTTCTTCTTTTTGCCTTCGTTGGTCAACAATGTTGCACAGATAATTACGTAAAGGTAAACAACTCGGACAAATAGCAAACAAAACAAAAATGGCTTAGCAGTATACATAATAACTATTTTTGTTCCATTTTATGGCTACTACTTTTTCCCTTCAATGAGATCAGCGTGAGTTTTTTCTACAACGACGCTTAAAAACTCACACGCACACGTCGGCATAAAAGGGCAATGTACGATTATGACAGTGTGTGTGTGTGAGTGCGTGAGAGTCTGCTTCCTCTCTGCATCCTCGTCCTCTTCCACTTCCACACCACTATTATTATTCCGCTATCTACACGTTCCCATGCCCACACATCCAATTTTCATCCTGCAAGCCGGCTCTTCTTCGTTTCTCTTCTTCTCTCAGGTCACACACCACGAACACACACACGGAAACACTACCCAACGGCGAAAAGTTCAAAGCTCGCCAAAAATTATAAATAAATGTCCGCAAGGGTAGGCCAGGCAAAACAAAAGCAACAACAACCGCAACTTCAGCGGCTCTCTCGGCAAACAAACAAACAAAAGAAAATCAAGAGTCGAGTGAAGCAAAACGGGACAAACAAAAAAAACAAAGAAGCAAAAGAGTGACTTCCAGCAAACAAAATACTATGTTCTCACATAAGATTTTTAAATTTCGAATAGCACGAAATTATTTTGTTTTAAATGATATGCAACATTGTATACTATTACAATTGAAAAGTAAAGGGTTTCTTTTTGTAGAATTTATACCTACAAACTTTGTTTCATTCAAATAGTTTCCAATAAAGTTTAAAAATCATTTATTTATCTGGCTTCAAAGGTATACAAGAGAAACGTTCTTGAATTATTGTTGAATTTATTTTATTTCCCCATCATAGCTGCTAAATATCCTGATCTTCCCCTTTTCCAATTTCTTGGCTTCGGAACAGGAATTGTAATCGGGTAAATCGGAATCGGGGAATCGGAATCGACGGCGACTGCTCAATGCAAATTCCACAAACACGTAGAAGCCGTCTGTGTGGGTGTATTTTTTTTAGCACGTGTGGTTTGTGCACATGTTGCTGCTCCTCTCTCTCTCTCTCCCACTCCGTCGTTTGTAAAGAGAGAGGTGGCAAGTCGCTCTGTGCAAAGTAGCGAGTAAGAGAGAGAATGGTTGTTTGGGAGACAAAGTGCCGCTAGGCGTGCACTCGTTCTTGTTCACCCACACACGCACTAGCTTTGCTGCTCTTCTTGTTTGTGGCCCAAAAAATTGCTATTTTAGGTTAACATTTTGCTATCGCGGCAGATCTTTCCTCTACCGCTCTCTCTTTCTAAGAATGTGTGTGAGAATTTCACAACAATTGTAACGTTTAATTAAGAGAGCGTTATTTAGCAGTTTTGCATTTGCGTGACACATAATGAAAACAAAAAACGAACACACATGACAACAAGCAGCAACAAATGTTTGATCAAGGTCAATAATCTGAGCGCACACACATTCAAAAATGTTTAGTAAGCGCAATAACAAATCGAGAAACGAAAAAGCAGGTAAAACCACACGAATGCAAAAGACTTAAAAATAACAACTACAAAATGAGCAAGAAAGCGCATTGTAATTAAGCCCAAGCTTGCAAACCAGTTTAAGCTCATTGAGAGCCAAGAATCGCAAAAAGAGAGAATCTCTCTGCGAATCTTTCTCTATGATTTTCAGAGAGCACCGCGTAATTATTGGCTCCAATTGTGGAGCACACGCACACAGCTGCCCCAGCACACACACACGCAAAAGTGACAGCTGTTTAAGGTAAAAATCGTATGCTGTCGAAGTACAACAACAAACTGTTTGAGTACAATGACAACAAGTAGTGTGTGGGTTGTTGTTTTTGTTTCGAAACAGTAGAATACATGGTAATTAGGGATCTCCTTAAATTCTACAGCATCTACGTAAAAATGGTACAAACAAAAAAAAATCGCAGAAAAAGCAACCAGCAGGAAGGGAAGGAATAAAGCCATTATGTAAATTAGTTTACTGTGAGAGTCAAATGCGTATTTAAATAAACAACACCATTTGAAACACACATGATAAATTCATCCCTATTCAATTAAAATGATTTATTCTTCTACAATGCAAAACCTAAAAAATACTTTGGCATAATCTGTGTGCATTACACATATTACTTTCTCTCTAAAAATAAGGCAAACCAAGCTTGGTCTAATGTTGAATCAAAATTAATTGCAAAAATATAGGGCTACCATTTTACGGAAAAATCTGAATTGCATTTCTATAAATTTAGAAGGCTTGAAAAATATCATGTAAATGTTATTTTTGTGCCACTGTTCTGACTGGCTGAGATTTGCGGCGTTGCCGTTTTCACGTACAGCAAATCAGAGAGACAGTAACAGTAACTACAAGGCGCTCTCTCTTCGCCTCTCTTCTCACTCTTTCAGAATTTCATTCACACGCACTTGCGAGCACGCACACACGAACACACACCAACAAGACGACAATTTTTTCGCCAGTTGTGTTGTTTATGGCCGAAAAGGCTATAAAAAGCATACGAAAATTCGACCAAAAAACGCAGACAAAGTAATGTCAATGCAATTAGTCAATGTCCTTGTCATTAAAAGTGCAATAAATAAAATAACGCAATGACAAAGGCTAACACGAAAAACAACGCGAAATCTCATCAGCGGTGGAAGCGACGTGCATTCAACTCTCAACTCCAGACGCTAAAAAATGCGCGCCTGAAAAAGGGGTTAACGCATGACGGCGGAACAAGCTAACTGTAAACTCATTGGGCCACAATGACGTAGGCAGATAACAAAAGATACAGCCAAACTTCCTTATCTCGTATCTCGGTCGGAGAACTTCAAAAGAGAAACGGTGGGCAAGGGAGAACTTCTGTAGCTCTACACGGATGCAAAATTTGTAGTTCTAAGTGGAAATATGAACTATTGAGATAATTACGTGTATTACATACGCTGTACTATTTATTTATAATTATGCATTATCAAATGAATAAGAAGGGAATTGTAAGATACTTTTAGTTTATATAGGAAACTTAATTAAACTTAAATGTTATAATTGAATACATTTTAAAGACGAGGCTCCCAATTGAAAACAAAATAATTGTTGGGAATTCCTTAGCTAGCGTTCCACTTTATGATCTGAAGTAATAGCCTTCACATTTTTGTTCTTCTGTATTGTTTCAATTACTGGATAATAGGGAACCATTAAACTTCAATAGTTATTCTTTGAAACATTGAGAACTCTTTAACAATCATATTTAATTAAAGTTTTGAAATATCTATTAAATGGGTGGTCTGCAGATAACGGGATTACGGATCTCGGGCGACCTGCGGTTGCTTGGTGGGTAATGGAATTTGCCATGGAAAAGCCGAAACCTAAATTCAAATTCTACGTTGAACAATGTACGTAGTGTAGTACGTAGTTAGTGGTCAGAGATAATGAGGCAATAACAAAAATATTGAATAAATAGTAGCCACACGCAATGGCTGATAAGAGAAGAAAGAAATGGAGATAGGGTGTGGGAAAGAGAACGAGCTTCTTTCGAAGGCCAGTAGTGTGTATTGATATTGAACAACCCTCGAAGGAGCGAGCGAGAGGGGCGCAGAGCAGGAGGGAGAGCGCGAGAGCACCTTTCTTCTTCGTTTGCATAATTACCAGAGAGCGACGGAGAGCAAAAGAGAGAGAAAGCTAGCGAAAACATTGCAAATGACAGGTGACGTTTCGGCACTACTGCTTCCTCTTTCCTTCTTTTATGCACAAGGAAAAAAGGAATAAGATTTAAGGACTTTATTGGGGGTTTTAATGCAAACTCGAAAGCCAAGTTCAATTATTTTCAACATAATAAATTAATCTAGTTAGGAACTATATATACATTCATGTTTATAAGACACTTTCGATTTGAACTCGGTTTTGGATCAATTGCATATTTAATTTGAACCTTTGCGAACCGTTGTTCCGAAAAAAATGCATGTGTATAACATATGGATAGAACTTTTTATTTTCCGTGTGAAAGTCGGCGGAAGAGAGGAGACAACCGCCTACGACTGACGGTTGTTGCTTTTTTCCTTTCCTTCTTTCTCGTTTCTGTTGCTGACGGTTCAATACGACGCCATGTGAGTTGAATGAAGCCAAAGGAAAATGAAAAGGCGAGGGAGAAAGATTGCGAAACAACAGGGGATGGAGAAAAACGTGGAGAGCATCAGGAGAGCAATAATAATAATCATCTGCCGCAATCGAAATGTATTTCGCGAGTTCTCTGTTTGTTTGTTTGTGTGTCGCATTTGTTTTGGCTTTTCTCACACAGATACACCCACACGCACACAAACCAGTCAAAGAGATGGCAAAATTTGTTGTTGCAATTGCATGCGATGGATGCGGCCTTGAAGCTTTATTAAATTCATCACCCACTTGGATGTGTGAGTGAGAACGAGTATGTGAGTGCCTGTGTGTGTGTGTGGGAGAGAAAGGGAGAGCAAGAAAATAATACAATCGATCTTAAATGTAACACATAGAATTTTAACTGGTAAATAGGTTTACCTATTCAGAAACTTCTATGAAAATGTCATATTGGTTACCTCGTAGCTAGTACCGGTCTACAAAAACCTGGGTGCTTTATGACAGGTTTATGTAATTTAACGCTTTATAATCAGTCCTAACTAGCTTTCATAGCTACACACATTGTGTTCGAACCGTCTTCGGTCTAGAAACTTACCCGCCACTCGGAGCAGCTCGGCATCGACCAGTTCACTGAGATCGGGCTCCTCGCCGTACCAGAAGATCCATAGCTCCTTGGCGGCGGCCAGCGAAAGGGGCGGGTGGACCTTGGTCGACGTGGTCATCTCGAAGGTTAAGGCATTCGGGTCGGCGTTGTCCGTCTTCGTGGATTGGACCCTCCTCCACACGCACAGCATGTCCGCCTGGATGCATCGCGAATAGGAGCGCAGGATCGGGTCCGCCAAAGGATCGCTCGATGCGTTCGGTCGCTCCCCGTTAACGAACTTCCGCCACTTTATTCCACATAAATCAGTCTGTAATGGGTTAATAGAGAGTTAGCAGGAATTAGTCATAAATGCGTATGTAAGCAGGTAATGGTAGCCAGACTAATGCCAAATAGGTTCTGTAATACACTCAACTGATAACTATCGCTGCACTATCTACATATACATTTGTAAGTTCCTATCATTTGTTTGCCCTGTCGTGACGAAAGTTCCGTGTCTGTACAATCTTCTTATAAATGACGTACGGAAAATAACGCATTCCTAATTTAAGACTTGTATGGCAGCTGCTGGGGAGAAATCTTAAAGAGACTTTGGATAAACTTCACCAATAACAACCTATTTTATTTCCGTTGCGATCTTACTTATGTAGATATTTACTGATAGCTGATCTTGCTGATATGCAGAGAAATATTTGTCACTAGAGCTACAAATACACGAACATATTGTAGTAAATGTGAATAATATATATGAATATTCCCGATTTAAGCCCTACGTCTACTTATATAGGCTTAAGTTAAATATTAAGCACCTTTAGATCCCTTTAATAAGAAAAGCAATTAAACAAGTCCAACAAGTCCATTCCATTTCATGTACTATAGATAGGTAAACTGTTGTTTCACAATAGTTTGTGAAAACTTAACTGCTCTTTTTACATCGATAAATTCCGTAGGTATTAAAAATAAAGCCTTCATCGCACCCCATCTGACTCACTGCGATTACGATATTAAACTGTTTTATCGGTTTTTGCATAAAACGCAAATACTAACGATGACGTTAGATTCAATTACGAATTGCTAATTCTGTCACGATTTGAGAAATCAATGGAAAGTCAAGCAATAAATGGATAAGCCTTTTTAATCTTATATGTAAATGAAATAATTCAGAAATCTTCTATATAGGACCTTATATTTTATATATCTATATCTAAGATATATATATTTTATATCTTCAAGAACTTAAGAGTTTTGCCGAGTGTATTTCAATCTATGCAAAAACGATAATCATCTTGAATTGTTGCCCACTAATTTACCAGTGTTGCGAAATCTTTCAAATTACACACACACATATGTAAAATACATTCCTCATTGCACTTGGCAGCAGCAGCAACAACAGGCAAAGCATAAAACGACCAAAGCGAAGCTCGAAAATCTTCCGCTGCCTCGCAACTCAAAACAAAAGCACGAAAAAAACGGCAGAGGGTGGAAAGGAGGGGTGGAGAAGAAGGGGGAGCGAAAGAGGAGCTGCAGCAGAGACATGAGAAACTTGGGGCACCGAAGAAGAAACAAAAAGCAAAACCAAGAGAGAAGCACGGAGAAAAAGAAGAATGAGTGACTGACTAACTGGGCTTATGTAGCTTGCTGGCTTTTTAGCTTTTTTAGCCATTTGGGGTCGTCATTGGCTGCTTCCGTTGCAGAGTTGCGTTGGCTTTATACACTAGTCCCCAATTTTACAAACGAAAAATACTAGTGACTTCCACACAAGACTTGAATTTTCGATTAATATACCGATTTTATTATCATCTGCTACGTGGGAAGAAAGGGATAAGTCCACCAACTTGAATATTAATATTGTATATCAATGTAAAATGTCTGTCAACAACGGAACGAATCAATACGTAAGCCCAACCAAACCCACAAGCTAATATTAAATAGTACATTTCTAAACCGTGACCATTGAACTATAGGCGCCTCCGACAATAATTCAAGTCGTAAAGCGAAACCTAATGTAAATATGTATGTATCGCAATGATCTGTCAATACTTTAACGATAAAGCAACGTGCAGGCGTATGAAACAAAAGTTTGTCAACGATTATTAAAATCGCAAGACTTGTGTATTTCAACATTTTGAAACTAAGCTCCAAGTTGTAGACTGTTTGAGTGGGGGAAACTTGACTTATAGATGTTTTAAGATGGTAGAATTGTTGAAAATGGAAACAAGTTGCTAGTGTGGCAAGTGGCGAGTGAGAAGGCAGGCAAGCAGTGCGAAATCAATGGGCCAAAGCGAGATGGCGCCAAAATAAATAACTGCACCTTCAAGCACACGCACACACTATCGTACTTGTTGGCAGGCGGGCGGCCGCGCACACACACAATCAAAGCCGAAAGGTATTCCCCCAAACCGGCCATTCTCCCCAATTCAATTCTCAAGCCCTCTCTTTTCCGCCGTCTTGACGACAAAAATGTATGTTCCACATTCTTTCGCTGCTTGCTTGGCTGCTCTTCGTTTTTGCCATTTTTGTGTGTGTTTTCATTTTCGCTCTCATTTCGTCTCGCTGCTTTTTCTTCGCTTCGTGTTGGTTTGTCTTTTATTTTTGGTCGAGCTATCTCGTGGGTTGAGTTTTTCTATCTTTTATCTATCTTCCTCTCCCTCTCGCTTTTTGCAATCCTTCAACGAGAGGAGGTCGTGTTTCCCTCTCTCTGGCTGTTATCATTCCGACATTCGCCTGTGTTTGTGTTTGTTCACGCGCGCGTGCCTCTCAAGTTCAAACTGCTCTCTCGCGCCGTCTCGCTCTGTCGCCACGCTCTCCATCTCGCTCAGAGAAAGTTTGGCGTTTGTTATTGTTTCGTTATTTCGTTGGCGTCGGCCCACTCCCCCCTCCTGAACAACTCTCTTGCTGCTCCAAACTCTGCAAGAGAGTTGTAAGCAGACACAGGCACAGACACAGAGGAATAAAGAGAGCGGGGAAGTGGAGCACGTTGACTTGTATTGTACGCATTGTCGTGTCGTCGTCATCGCCTCCACTTCTTCCTCGACTATTTCATTCGGCATTTCTGTTTCATTTTTTCGGCTTCTGCGTCCCCTCTCATTCTGCTATCTCCTCCTTTCGACGCGAGATTCATTAAAGAAATATGCCAAAACGGAGAGACAATAGCACAATCACTAACTAGCTGGGCCGACAAACTAGTCGTCAGTCGTAGTCCCCGAGTCTTCAGTTTTCAGTCGCGGGTCTTGGGTTTTCAGTTTCGACTTTGGGTCTCGGGGAAAAGGAGAACCTGTTATGGGCCACAAAGTCACCGAGCCGCAGTCACGAAGCTACCCACAAAGTCACAGAGCAACAATCGCTGTGGGCTGCCACAAAGACACCCGTTTTTACTGCTACAGTAAACACCCGGAATCTCCTACTTTCAGTTACTACAGGTTTCTAGCAATAACAAGTATCTTGAAATTCACTACGTTGGGCAGAATAAATGTTGGAATGAACTGAAAGCTACACGTCTCATACTAAAAATTCTATCTAAATTTGAATGAGCATTTATAAAATGTAAATTTATAATTGTAATAATTTAATGCAATACATAAAATTAAACGTTTTAAGAAAATGGTCAGTTATATTATAACTTTACCAAAAATTCAGTACCGTTTTGATTGCTTTAAAAACAACAAAATTACAATTTAATGATTAAACTATGTCTATTTAAATAAATGACTTATTGAATACTGACACATAACATTCGGATTTATGTGCGTAAATTGACACAATTTTATGTTTAAATAGTAAAGAAGAAATTGGCAATTGACCATAAGAATGAAATAAGACACAATGTAAAACTTTAGAAATGGTAAATAGTTCGATAGTTGCTTTCAACATATTTTCTTGTGACTGCATTTACTTTAAGTTTCTGTAGGATATTTGCGAAGCATCTGCAGCGATAACGATAAACAGCTGTGTCTGACCGGCGGCGTCTACATTTCGGCTGCCAATCGATAAGAGAGAGAGAGATGACGAGCGAGAGAGGGGTAACGGAGAGGAGGATCCCATGATCGGTAATGTAAATTGTTGTCTCTGAGTGGGTGACACACCCCCGCAGGCCAATAAGCCCCCCTCGAGACCAACCCCTCCTGAATCATCCTCACTGACCTAGATACTGAAGCAAAAAAAATTGAGCCCATTGCGAAAAATAAGAAACAATTGCACAGAAAAACAACACAGTACTCACCAAGGCATAAAAGTTTGTGTGGCAATCCTCCAAACTTGCGCCGTTTGTCTGATGATTTTGATGCGTCATAGTTCTTGGCTTGTTTTCTTCGCACAGCAGCAGCACCTCATTTTCTCAACGTTGTTTGCTTATAGTGTATTGCTATTATTGTTATTTATCCGATGTGTTGTTATTTGTTGTTGATTTTGATATTCTGTAGTATTTTGCACATTTGCTTGCTGCTTTTTCTGCTCTTTTTATTGTGGATTTTTATTTTTTATTATTGATTCTGCTGCACGCACACAGCAATACTCTCACACACACACAACGGTATAGGCACGGACACACACGCGAGAGAGACGACACACACGGATACACAAATAATGAAGAGCTCTCTTTCGTCTCGTTTCTTTACTTTCGATATTTTGTGGTTGTTGTTGTGGTGTTAGATTTTGTTTGTAATTTGCTATTTGATGTTTGGTTTTGATTTTTATTATGTGTATTTTGTATTTATCCGCTCTCTGGGGAGAGTATGTAAGCGTAAACGTTGCTTTGGCAATGAAACACACATACTGTCGAATTAAGCATGTTGCTTTTGTTGTTGTTGGTTAAAGCTGGAATATAAGAATTAGACTTTAAGCACACCTTTTCCCGCTCGTCATTTGTTTCCTTTTCCGAAATAGCTGCATTTATTAGTTTATTTTCTTATTGTTTTAACTTGCTTATTTGTTGCTACACTCACTCAATCACACACACACATAGATCACAATTACAAGGGTTCGTTCATTCGCTGTTTCATTCATGCAAAAAGAGAGCAAGCCGAGAGAGAGCGACTCAGAAATTGACTTTTTTCAGCCACAGGCAGCGAGTATACACCGCACACACACACATTTACTTCTAGAAACACACAAACGACGATGAAAGTCGTTGGATTTTCGTTAATCGTTGATGTAGACAAAATAAAATAGGTAAGAGTTTTTCGGCTGAATTCGAATTCAAACCCAGCTAATTTATGTTTATCCGAAAAAACTACACATTTATAGAGCGCAAATTAAGATGAGTAATAGAATAACACCAACACATACACTCGCACGTACTGTGAACACGCGAAACTCGACGCTGCGCTTATTTTTTGGTTTCGAAAAATAAGAGTAGTTCAAAATATTTTTATTAATATTTAATCTATTACTCAGGCTTGAATTTCTTGCGCTGTATTTGGTGTTTTTTGCGCACGAATGACGAGTCAGAAATTTTCGAACCGACTGCGAACGCTGGTCGCCACACACAATGGAAATTTTGCTCGCCTAGCTTTGAATCGGCCATATATATGGTATATAGCCAGTATGTAGTGTAGTTGTGCCAGCGGCGAGTGGCGAGAGAGCAGAAGAGGGCGAGTAGCGGCCGAATTCGAATAGCGGCTTTTGCTCTTTTTGCCGAGCAGAGAGTGCGAGAGAGGAGAGAGGGAGAAAACAAGTTTTACCAGCTAACTGCATATGCATTGGTGTGCGTGTGCGTTAGTGGCGGCGGCGTCTGTTTATCTCGCTCTCGCTCGCTCTTTGTGCATCTCTTGGGGATGCAACCATTTTGAGCGAGAGGCAGACAGAGAGAG
Source organism: Drosophila simulans (assembly GCF_016746395.2). Lineage (NCBI taxonomy): Eukaryota > Metazoa > Arthropoda > Insecta > Diptera > Drosophilidae > Drosophila > Drosophila simulans. Next base: position 20,669,314 of record NC_052522.2, read on the forward strand.
ACCGAGCACATAGATCGATTAAATTAAGGGAAAAATCTCAAACTAAAACGAAACTCGAAGGAAATCCGAAATTCCATAAATTATGCACTATACAACACTGCATGGCACACACACGCACGCAAATATGTAGAGTGCGAAACGTGATACATAGACGGGCAGCAGCATTCCTCTCACACACACACGCATCAAACATACACCTACATGGCAGAGCAACCACTTTCGTAGTTTTCCTTTCGCCCCGTTTTCTCTGTTTCTGGGCAGTAATGTGTGTGTACACATCAGATTTTCTGATTTTGACTTTCGGACACTCGAAATAGCCGAAAAAATGCCATCGATAACTAAAATCGCACAGTTGTTGCATATTCCTCTTTCTTACACTCTCCTCTTTTTCCACCTCTTTCATTCAATCACACACACACGCACACTACATAGGCACAGCGCCGGGGCAGCGACCGCTAGAGCAATTAAAAACCATTAAACATTTCCGCTGCCAATGCTTAAACACGTCTTGAAAATCATTTAATGATTTTGCGCCACAATTATTTGTCAACCAACGGCACTTGGGCATTATTATTTATATTTAATTTGCTGCAGCTCTTTTTGCACGCACACAAGCATACAGCACACACGCACACCCTCTCACTTCTCGGGCAATCGCTTTTGCATTTGCATTTTTGATCACTTTTCTACGTTTCAATCACCGTTTTCGCTGTTCTTTCCGATTACCGATATAATCTTGACTTGAATCTTTACATTTTGTGCCACTTTATTTATCGCATTCGCATACGGAAAAATCTGCGATCGATTTTTATAACAATTCGCAACAAATATCAGGGAAAACTTGCCGTCGGCGGCAGAGCCAGTGTTGCCAGGTAGCACAGACAGAAACATACTAATGAGGTAGCACAAAAGCACTAATAAATACCACAGAACACTAACTCTTCACAATGGGAAAGATCAAAATATACAACAAATTACAATTTCTTAATTTAGGATGGTATAATTTTTAAGTTATTGGTTCTCTGTCTGTGTCTTCAAAAGATATATAAATAAATAACAGATTTCTTAAATTTAATAGAAACCCTTTAATGAAATTGTGGTGCGAATGACTAAGGTGAGTGAAATAAAGTTTAAAACAAAAGATATTTCTATTTTGTATGAATCAATTCCGCCAACTGTTTGTTTGATCCTTTTTAAAACAAATTATTTTATAGGTGAATACAAACTATAATACATTGTAGAATACAATGATTTATAATCTATTTAAATGGAAACAAATAAGTGTTTTGTCATCACTAGCATCCACTTGCATCGCTTGCACCAGCTTCTTGTGTTCCCATCCCTAAGAGTGACCGTACTCCCCATGGCCAAAAAGTGTGCACCGAAGCGGCGCTGCCGTGCGAAAACCTGTTCCCGCTCAAGACCGCCGTTACACACCCCCTGCGCCACCCCTCGGAATTCAATGACACTGCGTGGGGCAATAAAAACAAACAGAACGCTTGGCGGCCACCTGAGAGCGGAGCAGCGACCAACTGTAAAAGTGGGCCGCCCGGGAAGAAGAAGAAGCAGCGGCTTCAGCAGGTGATGCCGACAGCGACGTCGGCAGAGACGCAAGCAGCGGCGGACCTCGAAGATTTCACTTTTCGACGAGCGATTCAACTGAGCGGAGCTAAGAAACGCGATTTTCACACAAGCAATTGCAAACAATAGTCGTGTTGAAGGCGAAAATAACTAGAAAATGGCCATGTACCGCGCCAGTGGGTTAAGGATTATGCAACAGTTGCGCCGCAGGATTCCCGCCGAGCTGCAGCCACTCCAAGTGGTCAAAGCTGCGCCTGCGCTGCAAACTTTCACTTCTCAGCGCTGGACTTCGACGACGACGACCAGTGGAAAGCATGCCAGTCCACAGGTTACGACCCCGCCCCCGAGACACGACTGGAATAGGGCGGTCAGCGAGGCGGAGCGCATCGTCGGCTATCCCACGTCCTTCCTCAGTCTGCGCTGGCTGCTCAGCGACGAGATCGCCAATGTGGCGCTGCACCTGCGCAAACTGGTGGGCAGCGCCCATCCGCTGATGAAGACGGCCAAGTGAGTGGTGCTTAAGGGCTTATTAGGGCGTTGTAATCTATCTGAATCTCCCGCTTCAGGCACCTGCTCTACAATGGCAAGAACACGATGCAAGCCTGGGGATTGATAGTGCTCCTGGTGTCCAAGGCCGCAGGACATGCACCCAGTGTTCCAGACGTGGAGCAGGACAAGAGTGCCGGAGTGCTGCACTCACAAAGAGCTTTGGCCGAGGTCACCGAGATGATACGGATATCTCATCTGGTGCACAATGTAAGTTTTTGATCAAATGCATTCGAAAGTGACTCGTAAGCTGAAAGTGGTTCGTATGCAAATGAGTTTAACTTTCCTCTAATTTAGTTGACGGAACTGACGAAACGAACATCAATATGTCCATTGATTATAAAAATACTTACATCATGTCCTTTTTAGAGCGTGGTTAATCTGCAATCGAGCACGCAGGCTGGGCAGGATGTGGACACCTACGACGACATGTCCTTTGGCAACAAGATCGGCCTGCTGACCGGCGACTACCTTCTGGGCCATTCCAGTGCGGAACTGGCTAATCTGCGCAACCAGGAGGTGGTGGAGCTGATCTCGTCGGCGGTGCGAGATTTTTCCGAGTCAGAATTCATTGGAGAGCGTGATGAACAGAACAACCCGCTGCCATATAAGCCAGGAACCTTCCAGCGACCATCTCTCAGCGTTGGAGTGGACTTCAACGAGCACGACGTGATGACGCCAATGCCGATTGCCCAGGTTCTCGGGAATCCGGAGGAGGAATGGGAGTGCCGTAACATCCTTAATGCGGGTAGCCTGCTGGGCAAATCCTGCCAAGCTTCGCTGAAGCTGGCCGGTCAGAGTGAGGAACTGCAGCGGCATGCTTACCGCTTTGGCAAACATTTGGCGCTCGCTTGGCAGGCTTGCTTGGATGCCGAACCTTTTCAGTGCCCCCAACTCCCGCTGGATGTTACTTTCAGTCTGGTTAGTGCTCCAGTCCTATTCCACTTGGAGCACGACCCTGGCATGTATTCTCAACTGGAGGCTGGCAAGCAGTCGGTGGATAACATCGACTACGACAAGATCCACAAGGCCATTCTAGCCGGGCCGGCTTTGACCAAAACCAAGGAACTGCAGCGGAAGCACACAGCCGCCGCCCTGGCCGTTCTGCAACATTTCCCGGCGACGGACGCTCGCCAGGCTCTGGAGAACATCATTCTGGCCATGCAGGATCTCTGATCCCGAGCAGCAGTTACTGATTTTTTACGGGTTCAGGGCTTAGATTAGTTGTATTTATTCCGTTGGGTAATTTTTCAGTAAATCAATCAGATATTGTTGACTAATCTTAAATGATTCATTTCCAGTAATACTTGGTGCAAGTACACAAATTATATTTTATAAATCGTCTTGTATGCCAAAAGTTCATTCTTATTTAAAGGGAAAATATAGTTCGTCATAAAAAAGAGTTGTAAGTTCATATATACCATAACATAGAATTGGATTTCGAAACTTTCGAGACTGTTGTATGACATTACTTTGGTTCACAGCCTCAAAATACAAGGCTAGAGTCCCAATTTGCAACCCACAATTTTCCAAAAAACAACGTCACAATCAAAGTTATTAGTTTAATTCCAGTGATATCTCAACCTAACGTAACAAAGCCATAATTTAACTAAATTATTAAGGTACATCGAGGAGTCATTTGAATCTAAGAAGCGGAACGTCTTTATCTGTGCTTTATGCATTTCAACGACTGGTGATCTTCATCAGAACCAGTTGCTTGCAGCGATCGTACTCGAAATACTGGGGGAAATCCAGAGGCAGGTGCTCCATGATCCACGGCTTGTTCACCGTCTGCCGGATGAGGTACTCGTACATGGGAGCCACCGAATCGCAATCCTCCAGGGTGAACACATAGCGCTTCTCCAGGGCCATATATATCGTTTTGGGTCTCCCAGTTTGGCGACCTCGATCCAGGAGGTTATCCAAGACGGTGATGAAGGCATCGGTTAGCGTATCACAGTAGATGACATCGGCAGCTAGGATTACATCGCTACTGTCTATGGCCTCCAGCAGATCCTGCGACTGATCCTCTTTCGAGGCGAGAAAATCAAACTCCAGAACTGATATTGTGCCGCGGAGGAGTTTGAAATTTCTTTGGACATTGCCACGGATCAGCTTCAGTATGCATCCCAGGTCCACATCCGTGCAATAGATCCTTCCGGTATTGTGTATCCCGGCGGCTATGCTGGTCAGGCCCACACCAGCTCCCAGTTCCATTAGGGTTTTCTGGGAAAACTCATCCTTCTTGGAGAAAAGGTAGTCCGCCAGAAGAAGGGCTCCCCGCCACACCTGTAATCCCACCAGCCGGAGCTCCGTGGCCTCGGAATGTTCCAATTCGATCACGCCACGTTTCGGCCTTGGCACCTCAAGGTCGCCGTCTTTATCCGTCCTAATCCCCTCCAGCTTCTCCTCCGGATAGACGAAACGGAACTTCGACACCACCTTACCTCCATCGCGGGTCGTCTGGTAGTTGTTTTCTCCGTAGATCTCCGACGTGACCGTGAACATGATCCGGTTATGTATGCGGCCAAGAGCATAGGGTATATAAATTTAATGTTGCGGTCGGTCGAGACATCTTCCCCGGGCGTCGTGGTCGATTACAAAATCGGTATCGCCAATCGGCAGGCGGAAAATGTGTTTGCACACTCTGTCTTTGCACAGTGGAAAGTGCACATTTATTTTAATAATTTGAAATGATTTAAGTTTAAATGATTTAAGTTTGTATATTTTATTTTAGTCATGTGAAATATGCATCGAAGAACTTTCGAAAATGTTTAATATAAGCTATAAACTCGTTTCACTTTAAGGCAGGCATATATAGTCACAGTATTTAATCCTACCTTTCAGCTGAGTTCTAATAATTTTCGCTCATCATTCTTAAGAACAGAATCAGAGCTGTACATATATGTTTTGAAATTATTTATTATGTTTAATATAAAAAAGGAATGCACTTTAAATTACTATGACTTTTTGTTATGGCTATGTTTTTCATAGGGAAAATGTATTACTATTGAGATAGTTCGAGTGATTGTTTACCACTGTGCCAATCAGCTGTTTGCAGAGCTGGCTAGCAAAAGAAGGCAACCTGGTCACACTGGACATTGAGGCGTGCACCGTCGGCAGACAAAACTATCAAATCGAAATTTAAATAATGGAAGACGAGGACGATCCCGTCGTGGAGGAGGTGAGTATGTGAGTGGCACTATCAATACCATGAGTACAATGCCCGCCCATCCCCGCCAGATTCCCGTATTCCTGTCGAAGAACCTGAGGGACAGCTTGTATCTCTTTCAATACCCCACGAAAACGGAGCTCCCGAACCACGATGATTCCGTGATTGTCAATTGTTGTGTAAAACCAATCGCCCAGGAGGTGAAGGTGGACTTCGGCCTGGACATTGAGTCGGCCCACTTCGATCGCTTCAAGGGCGAGCAATTTGCTGTGGCAGCCGACGGAAAGAACACCTATGGAGCAGTGCCGCCGAAGGGTCAGGAGCGACCCACCTACAAACGTGGCATCATGGACAAACAGGCCTTCACAAGCTCGCGTTCCATAACCGATGTGGCCAAGTACATAGTGGGCATCTTTACGGATCGGGAGGTGCATCTGTCGCCACTCACTTCCATAGTGCAAATGCGCCCCGTTCTCAGCCACTTCGATAAGGAGGACAAGCGCAAGAAGGCGGAACTGAAGGCTCAAACGGAGGACACGGACGATGACGAGGTGCTGCAGCAGGTCACGGTTAAATTTGCACGAGGAAATGCCAAAAACAGCGGAAAGGAGCAACGTGCTGGCACCTACGACGGTTTCGTCCAGCGAATTGCGGATGAGCCGTGGTGCGAGGCGTACTGGCACTCGAGGGCCACGCCCACCGCCGAATTGGAGCGCCAGAAGCTCTTTGCCACCAGTCATCACGGCAGTTCCTCTTTGGCTCTCGCTCCTGACGAATATCTTCGCAAGCTTCTGCCCTACGACGAGCATGTGCAGACGGTAGCCCCACCTGCCGCTTCCGCTGCCGCCCAAGTACTTCCCGTCTACAACAAGGCCATGCTGAAGTCTATGCCGCTGCTGGAGCAGCTTACAGTGCTACTGAGGGATGCGCGGATGCTCTCGTTCAGCGACGTCATTAGTATTCTCGCGGAGCACGTGGATCCGCATGTGGCTGCCGACAAGGTGCTGGCTTTGCTGCCCCAGGTGGGCATCCTACTGCACGGCAACTGGGTGCCGAAATCCGAGGTGGTCTTTCCCGAAAAGGTGCTGTCCCATGCGAACGGTGTGTCCGCAGAGCAGATGATTCGCGCCAGAGATTATATAGTGAGTTCTGGCACGGGTGTAGCGATCACTCATCTTGTACTAATGCCCTCAATTCCATCCGCAGCTCTTCCGTTTCTCCCGCACGCCCTACCTGTTCCGAGCTCAGGTAATGGCCGCCACCCAGTTACCTCCTGCGGAAACACTCGACGTTTTGAAGACTGTGGCCCGGGTGAATAACACAAAACGGTGGGAGCTACTACTGCCACCCGACAAGGAGTTCGAGCAAAAGTACCCGGAACTGGTCAGCCGACAGGAGTACCACTGGACCGCTTCCGAGCAGCACTACAATGAAATGGACTGGGCTAGGGAAACCAAGCGTGTTCGCAAACGATCGACGAGGAAGAGCGAATCCCAGTCACTGACTTCAGCCATGCCGCCGCCCGCAATGAATCACTCAACAACTGGCTCCGTGGATGCGTAGCATCGGATGATGATCTCCCAGCGGCGGAGGATCGGGAGCACCATTATACATCTAGGCACTATTAAAAAGACCAACAATTTTACTTTGTTAAAGAAGTGCTTTTGTAATCTCTTCTGTAATTTCTCCAGCCAAGTCGTTCCTATTGGATTTGGTCACTTGGTAAATCTTGGATCCTGCTGACTTTCTCAGCTGCTCCACCAAAGCCAATGTTGATTTTTCGGGTATGGTGACCAATAGGGCCCGCTTTTTCTTTAGGAGATCAGCGAGGGCCGACTCAAACCGCTTGCTAAGCAGCTCCATTTTGCCCACTTCATCCACGACCAGTAGATCCGGCTCTGGTTGGGAATCCTGTGTGCCAAGGACTGGCAGAGCAATGCTTTCGAAGTCCTGCACAAACACCGAATACTCTCCCACTTTGGGGCGTCGCAGCTGGTCCTCGGGATTCTTGCGAGATAGGATTCCCCGTTTTCCGGCCAACGTGACCACGTCGAAGCCGATTCTTTGGCTGATGCCCTCACCTCGCACGTCCTCTGTGTAGAATCCTTGAAGAATTCGTCCCTTATCCCGCAGAGCCGAGCAGATTTTGTGGACCAGTGTAGTTTTACCCACTCCTGAAAATCATGATTACATACATAATAAGCTAATAAATATTATCCCAGTTAAATTTGCACCTGGTGGCCCTGTTAGTATAATAGTTATATTTGCGTTATTCATGTCGGCTTATTATTTTTATATGGATTTTTTTGAAAGTTTTCTGGGGAACTAGATCAACCAGGAATGGATCATTGGCAGTTCCAAAATAAATCTTAATTAACGCACGAATATTTAGTTTTAATGAGTTTTAAATTTAATAAATTAAAAAAAATGCTTATGTATAGTGTATATTGAGCATTATTATAAGATAGTTTATGCGCTTCTTAAATAGTTAAATTAAATAAAACAACTAAAAGTTTAAAATAAAACGGCTGTTTTAAAATGTCACATTTGATGCGGTATATTTTTTGAATACGAAATGCGTATTTTGACTTGCGTGCACTACGGTCACACTGCGGCATGCTGCGGCGCCCGCAGCACGGCCACACTGTTTCCAAACGTCGAACGACGAGTGCGTCGTGTTTTTCGTCGCGCGTGAATTGAAAATCCGTAATTCCGAGAATATCCGAGAATATCCCCCCCGATCCGCATCAACACCAACTGTTGCTCGCGATTCGAAGTGCTGGCTCCGCTTTTAGAGGCAGAGTATAATATACGAAGGTCATTCAATTACAATACGAGTGAAGTTTCAAGTCGCAGCAAGCTGCATTTTCAGTTCTTATTGTGAGATTCAAAGTGGTTCTGCCTGTTTCGCTGTTTTATCACCCTCTCCCCCACCTCCCCTCATTCGCGCGAGTGCGTGTGCGTGGCGGGCTATAATGTTTTGGCCACAAAAGCACATCGAATAGGAGAGTGCAGCCGATCCCCGCAAAGGTTATAAACAAAACATGTCCGAGGCCGATCTGAAGAATCTCTCCCAGAACTCGGATGGCGATCAGGAATTGCTGCTCCATCAGACCACGCAGTCCCTGCTGATGGCCAGCTCCATGATGTTTATGGAAAACCAAGGTGGGCCGGGCGCTTCCGGTGGGGGTGTCGCCCTACCAGGACCCGTTTCGCTGCCCCTGCCCCTCTCCATCGCCATGCCCCATCACCATGTGCATGCGATTCCCTACAATGTGGACGAGCTGCTCCGGGAGAACAATGCCCTGCACGCCAAGATCAAGGAGTTGAGTCTGGAGCGCGATCGCCTGCTCTGCGAAGTGTCCAATCTGCGGCTGGAGCTGGACATGTCGGAGCTCAAGCGGCTGCCCGTCGATCTCGATGATAAGTGAGTAATATCTAGTAATATGCTATCTTAAAATCTATTTTATATAAGGGTGAATTGATGGCATATCAGCTTTTCCTATTGGACATTCCGCTTAAATGGGAACTTCCAATAGAAAAATATGAACTTAACAATTGCGGTTGCACAATCATTTTTCAATGTATTTGGGGGGCAAACAAATATTTGCAATGCTCAGCAATTTGATTTCAACATATTTAAAAAGAATTTTGTCGATATTGTTCTAGATTTGCCAACGAGCATTTGTTAGAAATATTATAAAGAACAATTCTTCACTTAATTCTGTGTAAAATATGGATGTTTATTAAGTATTATTTCCTCATTTTGTGCTCTCACTAAGAGCCAAAACATTCCATTAAGTAATATATTCAGTCAAGAGATAGTATTCATCTTTAAATTGATTATATTTAAAAACAATATACATATATTTAAAATCTTTCAGTTCCCCTATATTACGTACATTTAAAGCTCTTCATTAGTGCTTCTTATCAGAGCGGCATTTCGCTTTCAAGGTTCAGGTCAAGGCCTTTGATATATCTTTGTATGGTTTTATTTATACCATAATTTAATCTGCGCACAGAACAGTTTCTTATTTCCCTTTTCTGATTAGAAATGAACATTTTAGCTGATAAGAAAAACAGCTTGAAGATCCTTACATCATATTTTGTGGTTGTGTGATCTTGAAACAAAAACTTGAAGCCGAAGTACCATTTCTTCTTCAGCAGTCAAAGAAAACCACAAAAATCTTTGATTTTTTTTCCATTGATCGCCATTTTCGGCTGCATTTCCGTGACCCCAACCCCAATGTTTCCTTGCCCCCGGGTGTCGCTGTTGAGTCAACTTCTGGTTGAGTCACATTCATTCGTCCCCTTGTCCTTGCCACCTTGGCAGCTGCAGGCTGACAAGTCGGAGTGCGACTTCTGGTTTTTGCAACCCCTTTTTGCACTCCTGCCTACCTGTGGGCTAATCGGCACAGTCGTGGTCGCAAAATGAAGTGCACTGTGGCGATAGGTATTTCCGTACATAAAAAACTCATGCTTATCTGTAGCAGAACAATAGATAATGTTGTATTTTCTTGGTTGCCAAATTGAATGAGTCAGTTGTGCTCTCCGCTTATCGATCGACCGAAATTCTCTATTTGTTTAGTTCTATCGCCCGTGTTTCCCTTGCTGATAACTAATGTGTAGTGCTACTTCGGGCGATAAGAGCCGTCTCAGGGAAATTCAATGTTAAGACCGAGTTTCGATCACTTATTTGGGGTCTTTTCTGGGGAGATTAACCCGACAAATGCACGGGCAAACAAGCAAAGTGATATTATAAACCATTCGCCTGGCATTTGCCATTGACAGTCGAATAAAGTTGGGAGTATCTCAGTTCTCGTACCTGACTTTGCTTTGCATGCGGTCATGCCCCACCGCAGACAATCTTTTAAATACAGATATTTTCGTATATGCGATGTATACATATACAAAGTGGGCGCAAATAAAGCGCAGTTATCTTTTAACTGTTTTCTTTATTTTCGGGGCTTCTTGGCCTCTAAGGTCTGCTAGAAGAATCGTGGGCTCTTCCAATTATTCGCTTAGCGTTTTCTGTTTATTTTTTATGTCTCGGTTTTTGCAGCTCACCTTCGCCAAAACTTTGAAACACAAAACACCACAAACTTCATCGAATGTGTAGATACTCTTCACGATGTTATATAAATAATCACTTCAGGTTTTTCATATATGTATTAATCTTTCAGATAAGTTTAATTTGAGTAAATTAGTTGATAAGGCATTAGTAAATCTGTAAAAGTTACACAAACATTAATCTGTTTATCAAACGTTCTCTGCATATAAGGTACATTTCCTCATTTGTACCACCATTTTTTACGTTTTAATTAGCGAATCTAAATGTAATGTAAAAATGCTTACCACGGCTTAGATCCACTTTCAGATTAGTTGTACAAGATAGCCTGCACGCACCTAGTTGGCATATCTTTCATTATGGGAAAGAGTATGTCACGATGAGACATTAAACTCAAGATCAGAGATGTTGTTGAAAATGTGCGGGTAGCTTTCTGACTTATGAGTAAGGTTCCGCGGCTCCATGAATGTTGTTGTTTCTCTCTGGACAAACTTATGCATTTGGTCAGTACACGCTCCACTCGAAGTACACTGGGAAAAATAACGTGACTCACAACTGAAGCATTTTATTTATTATTAAAAAATAAAGAAATTGAAATGGTTATTCTCATTTTCGTTTGATTTATATATTCTTGAAGCTATCGCAAAATATTTATATTTTTTAACAGTGTAGTCACTGTGTCGTTGCTTGGCTTGCCGCAGAGTTCAACTCATTAGCCAGTTATCATCATCTAATAAAGCAGACACACGCACCACAGAAAAATGGGAAATTGTGGAAAAGGGGGGGTGGAAAACACTTGCCCATTTGAAAAGTGCTTTTAACTTTGCTCTGGGTCTATCTCTTTGTGATAATTAAGCGAGTGTAGTGGAGAGTCTATTAACTTCGTACGCCCCCCTTTAAAATGGCAATGGTGGGGTTTTCCCGGGGGTGGGGCCGGGTGGTCAAGAGGGGGCGGATGGAATAACGTTTTCCGACTACTTAATGAGTGTGTACTGTATTCTGTAACTTTAGTAGGTGAAGTAGTTCTCTGGCCTTCTTGCCACTACTACTAATCTGCTCTTTCATTTGCATGCAACATTTGGAGTGAAGACTGCGGTCGCCTTATTACAAAAGGGGGCGTAGTTGAGGGGGGACTGGAAGTTTGATGGTCAAAATGGAAGCCATGCGTGCTGCGAATATCTTTGAGGTTTGAGAGCAAAACTTTTGTTTTAATTAAAAGATATGCCAAATGGACATGCAAGTCGGGGGCTGGATGATCTAAATGCACCAGCAGATGGGAACTACTTTGAAAAGGGGGGCGGAGTTGAAAATGAGATAGTAATTGCACTAATAACATGCTGATTTTTAAGTGATTCCCACTGAAGCCTTTGTTTCAACCACAGATGGTTTCTTACTTGCGGTCACTTTTTTGGCGATAACCCATAAAACCAATTTAGTAAAGGCAGTATTTCTATTTTACCTTCTTATGGTTTGTGAAAGATTTATTGTGGTTTGTTTTATGACTTTGATTTGCAGATGGTTTCTTGATTATCGATTATATTCCTCAGGGTTAAAGTCCAGAAGAAACTATTCAAAATGCAGAGATCTTTAAGTTGTGGTTTATTGAACTTCCTCATTGTTTTTGTAAATCCTTAAAAACTATTTGCAGTTTTTGTTTTTCGTGTTTTTAAAATCTAAACTAAAATGTAATATGTAAAATGAATTTATGTATATAGAGCTTTTATAATTTATTTACTAAAGACCTCACAATTTATAATTTCAAGTTGCTGAAAAAAAAATTGAATACAATTTCCTTCTGCTATTTCAATTATTATGACAAAGTACTTATCCATCGCCAGTAATTTCTCTCAATTATTTCAGATGCGGAAGTGTTTAGATACCATAACTTTCCTTCCAAAGTTCTCGATTGCAAATTAACACAATCAAGTTGATCGCTTTTCTGGGTTATTCCAGTGATCCCCGAACACATCTGGATAGTTGGGGGAACCATGTGTCGGTGCTCCAGACTAGACCATTTATTTATTATGCATGCAATAAACGAAAACGAATTTCTCGCTTTTCAATCGAAAAGTGAGATCATCGACGCGCTGGCCAGCCGAAGAACAATAATTAAAATCATTTATATGAAATGTTTAATAAACAATGTCATTGCCATCTTGTGCTGGCTCATGTGTTCCAACTAAACTGTCAAGTCACAGCAGAAAAAAACGCTTGCGAAAAATTCCAGTTGGCTTAAAGTCTTTGGGGGATTAGTTTCCAACCGAAGCATGTAATCAATTAGAGGGCGTCCCGCTTGGGATTTAGCCTTTTGCATATGTTACGTACTTCTTTTCCTTTTTATTTGTATTTGTATACACAGCTCGTTACGCAGATACTAAGATACAATGATTGATGAGACATGCGTTCACGTTGTCCCTGCCCAAAGTGACAACTTCCGAGTCGATTTTCCCCATTCAGCGGAACTCGCTACCAATTCCAAATCCGAACTGCCAAGTCGAACGCTTATTGCTCCAGTGGCTTGTCAATCGTGTTTGGCATTGACAGCGGCCCAGTACGCTTTACATGGCCATAAGTCCCGGTCTTGGCCATCTTCTGCTCATTTTTGCTCGGTTCTGACGGCTGCGCATGCGCCCCAAAAATGGCCATCCTCATGTGCTAGAGATTCGAACTACGAACTAAAAAACTGTGGGATTCGCTTTTGTCTCTCTGACTGAAAATAATGATCAGCTACTCTAATCGTGTCCATAGGAAAAGCTCCAATTTCGGGGAAGGGTTCTACTTGGTTGATTTCGGTGGGATAATACGATTGCATGGGAAAGGTTTCATGGTCCCATTTGATATTTGATGACTCTATTTCAACTACTTCTCGGTGTTTCGATATCTTTTGCTAAAGATGTCAATCATGATGTTAGTTTTGTTAATTTCTGTTAATTTCTGATTAACAATTTACACATTATCATACTAAAGTCACCTTTAAATTCTATTTTGTAACATTCCTTTGTTTGTAACCCATTAAAATTTGTCACACGTTCGAAAATCAATTAATGCATCATTAAAATAGTTCTGCCCAGTTAAATAATGATGATTGATGTTTGCAGCTGTGTTGTGTAACTCATACAGCCTATGACTAATTTCCATTTTAAGACTAAATCCAATTGCTACTACCTCTTATTGTTGCAAAAAAGGTAACAAAGCTCATTAAGAACAAGTTTGAAATCCATCGAAGGCCATAAACAATCGAACGGATTTCCTTTAAAGACTAACAAAAATACGCATAAAAACTAATTTATGCAGAATGGGGTGTAATATAACAATCATAAATGAATTTAATTACTATCGTTTTAATATTTTCAAAAATCAAAAAAACCTAACGATTTTTAGTTGATGTCTATAGTTTTATTAAAGCTTTTTATGGAACATTAGTACAATATGGTTATTAGTTTTTAAATAACAATATTTTATGGTTGCTGAATCACTGTTTACTCCCAAAAATGTTTAATAGTCTAAATAACCATTGAAATAATCCATTAGAGGCTTTTACTATGTAATCATTTTATTGTTTCCAACCCAATAAACTTTCATCAGCATCCCGTGAAGCCCTTGAGGCTTCATCCCATCTTATCTATGAGGATGATAATGGGTGGTCGTTCCAAAATGTAATCTTTCAAGATGTCTAGGGCGACATCTTTCATCTGCACTATCTGCACTCCACTCCACACTTATCTGTGCAATGGTTTTAGTGCTTTGACTCACTTATCTTAAAATAAAATACATTTTCGCCTGCTGAACTGGCTGACAACTTCCGGTTGTGGTTGCATCCCCAGGGTAAGAAACCGACCCCGGCCACCCACTTTGGAGGTCGCCAATCTTGCCCGCCTTCAATCAATTAACACCGCCTGGAGTCGTAAAGAAATCGGCAAAGTGGGGGACAACAAATGAGGGGAATTTCTCAGAAATAAGAATAACTAAATGCAGCGAGGTTTTGGGACTACACCCTCAGTTTTTGACATATTAATGTTGTAAAATTAACAAACCATCACGGAAAATATTGAAAATTATTCTTTTTCCTTCGTTCTCTAGGCGTGAAAGTGTATTCTGTGTACATTGACCCAAATTTTGGGGAGATCCCTCCTCCGTCTTCCGCCTGCTTTTCATCGCCATGGTTGAGTAGCGCACTTGGGCCCCCTGCGACCCCCTTTTAGGCACGCCCCAAAAAAAGCGAGTGCCAAGAAAATGCGTTGTTGCTTAATTTCCCCCTCTCTTTCTCTCTCATTTATTTGCCAGAGTGCAGCGCCCTCGCTTCCTCTTCCTTGGGCTTAATATTCAAATTTTATGTGTTGCTTTTTCGAAAAAATTAAAAGCTCAAAAATTCAACAGCTGTGGGGGACGCTGTGCTCAGTGTTGTCACAATTATGACTACCAAAGTAAAAATTAATAAATGTATTTAAAGTGTCAGTGGTATAGTTTACAGTTTCCTAAGTTCCATTAAAATTATGTATTTTTAATTAAATTTACTTCAATATTCAAGTAACACGTTTAGCTTTTTGTTAATGTGAAGTTCTCTTTAACTGTGTTTTGTGGAATTCTTCAATGGGCATTTTAAAACATTTTAATGTCTATTTAATTACACATAAAATAAAAGTTAAAAAAATTTAAGGTGCGAATGAATTTGTCTAATATTTGGCTTTTAAAAATAGCTATAAATATGCTAAACTGTCTGAGCTGTTGTGCTGCATTTGTTTGTGTAGGCAGGCTGTGTTGCAGAACCAACACCGAAAAACCATCATACAAATTCATTGCGATTTATATGAATTTTTGTGGGTTTTTCGTGTTGTGCGTTTCTTCGAACTCACTTTTGGCTTGCTCATCAGTCATCTGAGAAGCGGAGCCCCCAGGCCCTTCTGCCCCCCAAAATAATATTTCTTGACCTTACTATTCCATTGTCTGCGCAGTCGGATCGCCAACGTCAATGGACGCAGTGGCGCAGACGCCAGAAGATTGGCGCTGCTTTTGTTTATCATTATTATTTTTTTACTTTTATTAATTTTATTGGTGACCCAATGGAGCGTCGCAGCGGCGCCGTTGAACGCACTCGGCCAAACGCCCACAATGTATAATAATTTCGAGTTTTTAAATGCTGTTTATGTCGATTCCATTCATCGAAGGGGAAAAAACAGCGTAGTAGCGGGCCAAAAACGTAAAATGAAAACGAAAACGAGTCGAAAATGAGAGACACATGCAAATTGAATATATATTTTCGTAAGGCGAACTGACCACAAGTGACTTGGCCACTGCTCATTGCACTGGGAAAAAAGAAGAGCATGTATGTTGGTATGTGACACCTCCAAATTTAATTAGAAGGACAGCTTTTCAAAATGTTATTCATGCATTTGAAATGCATTTACATATTACATATGCATACTGGGGGTATTTTATAATATATTGACCTCAATTTGCGGGCTACCCTTTTTTCTGCCGCTGATGCTGAGCTGGTTAGCAACTAACCAACCAGAAGATAGCCATTTATATGTGCCATTAATCGATTGTCAGCAGCCTCGTCATGGTCCGCGATCGCCATTGCGGAGAGTGTGGAGTGGATTGGTATTGGAAGGGGATAGGGAGGGAGGAGGGGGGACGGAGCGGAGGGGACAGCCGGAGGGGCAGGTGTGTTGACTGACAACCAGTTACCTGTCGCCAGATACCCTGAAATGGCCAAGAGCTTTGGCACTTTGCTGTTGGATAAATCAGATCGTATTACTAGAGCTTAGAAGATCGAATCGTGGTAAAACAAAATATCTTAAGTTTTTTCTAGAAAAAAATGATTGGTTTTTTGTGTCGCGTTAGAAATTCAATACATTTAAATGCAGCAATAAAAATGTTTGTGAATGGAGCGGTTTGTATGGCAGGCCATTTGAATTCTATTCCATTCCGTTTCTCTTATGTTCCTAGTATTTATATTTAATTTCTTAATTTATTCAACTAATTAGAATAAAAGGCAGGGCATGTGAGCTTCGATTCCCCAGCATCGCTTGCGTATTGATTGCCTAGTTTCATTTTGCGCCTGTTACTGTTTTTAATAAGTCGCTCTCGTATTCGATTTCTGTTTTGTGTTGTGTACCCACTTGAGACTATGGCAATCATCATTGCCATCATCATCGTGTCAATACATCGATGGTCATTATTAGCCGCCACTTTTGCCGTGGGAAGGCAAACAAATGTTCGCTCGATATACATATATTCATTCGCTGCCAGTTTTCTCCTACACCTGAAGCGATTTATATATATATATAAATAAATTAGTGAGGGGGTGGGGGGATCCGACAGGTGAAAATTGAGTTACCGTTAATTGCCACGGCGTCTACGACCTGCAAGTCTAGAAATATGTAGGTATAGGAACAGCCACCCCCTTAATTGCCACACTTAATTAACACCCAGCCCATTGCATGACAAATTGCAGATTGTTTTTACACTTTGTATCTTGGGAAATATCACAGGCTCTTCCCGTTTAATTTTTGGGTGTCTCACTAACTCCAAATTGGAATTAGAGATGCGTGTTTGGCGCATTAGCAGGCCGCCGACCAATTGAAAAGTAAAACATTGGAAACTGCGGCCAACTAAGCCAGCAAACGCCCCCACACACACTCGTGAGGCTGAATTTTCCTTCTCATGGCCGCCGAGAGCTCTAAAAATAGAGTTTAACAAACTGAAAAAGTATTCCACCACATACAACGACACGCACACGCTGACAAAATTACAAATTGGGCATGGGGAGATGGTGGGGCAACTCTCTGGTCCCATTTTCACATTTCAATTTAACAAACACACACACATCGCTCTTGCCTCTCCTTTCTCATTTCTCATTTCTCAACACTCATTCTCATCTCGCATTCAGATGCATCCTCGAAAACCTCCGCCTGCAATCCGCAATCCGTGGGATGATGTGAGACTATGCCAAAAGGGAGCAAATCCCAGCACAGTTTTTCCGCGTTTTCCCAACGTCATCGTCCTGTGCAGCCAACATCCTTACACCTTCCTCAGCCTTTGTCCTGCGCTTGGTCGCAATTCGTTAGCATCAATAGTCAGGGGTGTGGACAGAGGGGAATAATAAAGCTAATACAGCATCATATGTGAAATTGGCCACATTAATTGGTAATCAAGAGCAGATTCTGATGAACGCGGCTTAAACCATTCGATAGTACTTAGCTGAGATGATCTGAGATGATACGATCCCTAACAGACCCTCCTGTTTCAACTGGTAGACTACAATCACACTTTAGTTTTTTACGCATTAACAGTGTGATCCTCATTATTGTTTAGCCTTTGATCTTCACACGAAGAATTTTCCTTGTGGAATTGAAAACCCCACTGCGTAGATGCAATGCTGCGCCACTGCGAAGAACCACCCTTGGGGAGCAAAGGGAGTTTTCACCGACTGACTGACGAGCGAGTTCGCTGGCATGCATTCTTTGTCCTCGAGGAGGATGAAGTGGGTGTCTGGAGGGGTGGCGTTCTGAATGTTGCAAGCTCCGTGGAGGATGCCAGCGCCTGCCACTTGGGCACTTCTGTAACAGCATTTCTGTTTGTTTTTGTTCAGCTTCTAAGGCTAAGCACCGCGTTCCCTTTTCACCATGTCAAGATCTCTGCTGGGGTATGTGGAATCAGATGCTCAGTATGCCCGCCAAACAAAGTGTAATGAAAACCAGAAAGGTGTTGTATGCAGTAAGAGAAGAATAAGCATTATCATTTTTTAATTGGATTCTTCAAACTTATAGTAAAATATATTCTATCAATTAAGATTTTGAAAATGCTTCCTTCTTATACGAGACTAACTTCCTGCTTACGCTGGGAATAAACTGCTATATCATGTCCGTTTCCGTGTCCTGATCAAGGGATCAACCCCGTAAATAGTCTCATTATATCCCTCACGATGTCGTTTCCTTTGTGTAACTTGAGACCAGTGTGAATCAGGAACCGAATATGATTGCACAAAATGCACTCCATGTGTGACTTACAGGGGCATGAAAGTATTTTCTTGAATAATGTAATAATTAGTGGTATCTTACTGATAAGATATGTTTTTTACCGGAAGTTGTTTTCATATTCAAGATCCCCAATTGAATAGAACTCCAGTTAGGGTATTCCCGAATTCATTAACTCAATGTTCATTAATTTTTCGCTCGCTGACTTTATGTGTTACCATGCGCCACCCCAATGATGTTATGCATCGTGTTCTCCACGATGTTCCTCCCTGCTGCCCTCCATTTCCATCCCAAACAAGTCTCATTTCTCTTCTCCAGTTCATCTGCATGATGTGTCGTGGGTACATGAAGTGCTCTTTAGCGTTTGCTGACATTTTCTCTTCTTTTTGGATTCTTTTGCCTTTTGCAACAGAAGTGAAACAACGATAAGGGGGGAATATGTGCAGAATGATGTAGCATGCTGCACATGCTGAAAATATATATAAGTTCTCGGTTGGAACGGTCACTGCTCCAATTCGTCTAAAAATGTAGCCATGCATTTTAATAATTTGTTTTTAGATATTTCGCTCTTGGCTGCGTTGTGTGTGAACTAGTATTAACCAGTGCGATTTGCATCTTATATTCAACTGCTAATTGCCTAATTAATAGTATAAGTTGCTTTAGAAATATAACCTATCTAGATTCGCCTGTAAACCCGAGTTACCGTAATCCTATCCTTCCTATCTCATTATGATCATTAATTTGGTAACCCATTTATAAGCTGACGTATCTGACAGGAAGCCAATAAGCCCTAAGACCTTGCGCTGCACTGTGCAGTTTGAGGAGTAAACACACGCCTCGCTAATAACTTGTCATCTGTCTGGAACTTCATTTCTGACTAGTTCGTTCCACAAGTTCCCTAGTCCATTCCCTCGATATGATATATGTCCACCACCTCCGACTCCTCCCACCAGCCCTGGGCGTTCTTTCAATATTATGACAGCCAAGAGGGAAAATCTTTTGTTGCCATTGCGCTTAATTCATCTCGAGCATCTCGAAGTTGGTCTTTCCTTTCGCGCAGCAGTCCCTCTTCATCTCCATCATCGTCATCATCATCTTTTCCGCGTTTCATTTCCATTTGGAGAATGATAAAAAAAGAATGTGAAATTATTGTGGCTGCTCTTTTCTGTTTAGTCTTCATAAGTTGGATCCCCTTCATCCTCGAATCTTCAGTTTTTGTTTGTTTTCGTTGGGTTTAGGTGGGGCATTGGACTAGTGGGTGGGGTGAGATTAAAACTTTTCCTTCTTATCTGTCGGAAAATGGTCTTCTCTTTTTTTTGGTATCCTCGTTGGCAGTTGCATTTTTGATGCGACTCATTGTCAGTTGACCCAATTCGATGGGCGTGGACCCGAGGGCAAATAGCTCCCACACCAACACCCCGCCTTCTGTTCCTTTTGTGCATCGAAAATGACTCCCCCACTTGCCGCCAACATTCCCTTCAAGCCCCGTGCTGCAGCTTGGTGAAATATTCATGTCTTGAGAAGCCATTCATAGTTTTGAACTTCTTTCCAAGTTGATTTCTGTTCACACAATAAAAGGCACGAAGTGGGATCACTGGGTGGCGGCATCACTGAGGGAATATTTATATATTTTGTTAGTAATATTCTAAAACAGTAGTAAGTTTCATTGGTAAGTTCTCAAGATTCCTTGCCTTCCGTTCTTCTTTAAGCCAACATCCTTATTTAGATACCAAATAAAATATGTAAGTCCCATACAATTTTCTCCAGTGTAACTAACAAATGCAGTTTGCAATTACCCGCTGTCGATGTTGTTGGTGCTGCTGTTGTTGATTATTAAATACTTTATTGCTCGGGTTGAATTTGAAAACTGCGCCCAAGAATTAAAGTTGAAGGCGCTGTTTATTTTGTGCAGCGGTGAAGAAATGGCGGGAGAAGGGGTCCGCTGGGAGAAAGAGACCTTTGTGTGGGTTAGACTGCATTAGGTTGCATGCAACGGGGCCATAGAAAGTGCCACCGATCCGCCGAACCCACTGAACCCACCAGTAGCTTCCCCACGGACTTGAGCACGCACCAGACACGCAAAATATATATGGACATATGGACGGGAATTTCCAGTTGCGGATGGAGAAGGGTGGTGCATTTGGAAGCTATCACTTTTCTGGGTTTTTATGCTGCACTTCTCTAATCATGGGCACTAACCATATGGGAACTGTGTCTGCGCCTGGGATTCGAGTTTCATTGGTAACGATGTTGTCGGGTGACCTCGGGGTGATACTACCTATTGTCAAACAATCCAAGCTATGGTAACTATGGTAATCACCTCAATTATTTGGCTCAGTGCGATTACCTACTAATAACTCAATAAGACTTGATGAACTGGGTTGGGGAAAAGTTTCTCACAGTCTGGAATGCTTTATTGCCATTAATACTAGGGTTTGCTTTTGAGTTCATTCAATTAAAAAAATACTATATTATAATATGTTGCTTTTCCTAGAAAATCGTCGGTAAAAGAAAGCGTTCTTTGTGATCACTGCTTAAAAAAAATAAGATTATTCAATTTTGTTGTCAATTATTTTCAAAATGATCATCAGAATTCAAATCCCAACTTTTAACAGTGCATTTTCTCAGGACTTTGCGATGGCAATGCTGTGCTCTCACGGTTTATAACGCTCTTCGCTCTTCGGCTCTCTCATTAGCAAAAGGGGTTGTTGATGTCGGTAAATTTCCGTTGTTATTCGCATTTTGCAAGGATATTCGAGAAGGGGAATATTCGAGGATATCCTGGCGGTTGCATTTGCATAAAACATATTTTCTGAACTTCTTTCTGGAAGTTGTTTTGCTTTGTTTCCCTATTTATTATGATTTAAACAAAAGCCGCTGGTAAATTGCAACCCTCTCTTGGCACGCGGCTCTCTCTTCTCGACTGCCCCCAATTTAATTACTCTCTCTCTCTTGCTCTCCGGAAATTGCTTTAATAGTCGTTTTTAGAATGATTTTTAATGTTCGTTAAATTGCGTCATAAAACTATTTGCGAAGCGCTTTCCATCAGGCTTTTCTCAGGCTCATTAAAATGTTGTGTGTGGAGAATGTCGCACGTTGGGCGCCATTCATTTTTGGGGCTACATTTTCGCTGCATTTTTACCCCACTCAGTTGCATTCCGTATATTTTTGCAACCCCCTTGAAAAAGAGAGAGGAAAACAGAAGGAATAGAACAGAAAAAAACAACCCGCAGAAGACATCTGTCTGGAAAACTCTCTACATTTTCTCTCATATCTCTCTCTTTCTCTCTCGTTTTTCTCGAGCGGAGAGCAAAGGAGCCGCTTTGGCTGCCGTCGACGCCTTCAGTAATGGAAATATTTTACCCAGTTCAGTACTCCATTTCAGTCAGTTAGCCGACGTTAGTTTTTCGCAGACGCTTTTCCGCCTAGCAGTATTTATGTCCAAAAAAAATGTCTAAAATTACCTAACTAGTAGGGAGTATCCCGCAGACTACTTCAACAATATAAATAACACACTTAACAATACAAAGCAAGTGCCGCAGAATTTTCGCAATTTATCAACCGCCACGCCCCCCGCCCCTCGCGTACGTGTATGTATTCGACTGTCTGCCGCCTCAGCCGCAGTCGACGTCGCTGCCGCCGCTTAAATATCCCCAAAAACGTCCCTTGAATTCATATACATATATATTTTTTATATATCCATCTACACTCAACGGCGATTAAAAATATATCGCGAAAAAAACATAAAAACAAACTTCAAAGTGAAATTCGAAATTCCTCACCCTCGACGTATTGATTTTTCGTCATCTTCATATTTATCGGTGCCAAAGTGTTTGTATACCGTCCAAAAACAAAACACAATCACACACAAGAACCTAGTTCCAACCACAAAATAATAAGAAAACGATTCCGTTTCACTGAACATTCTGCCTTAAATTTATTTACCTAATACATCACTGAAGCGAATCGACTAACTAGGGACTTAGTTAGTGGGACCTGCTTTAGTCCACCCAATTCGCCACCCCCAGAAAACAACAACACGTCGGCAGAATGAGCAGCTACACTGCCGCCCAGTATTACAAGACCACCAATATGATTACCTCCAATGAGATTTACTGGTAAGTGGCTTCTGTCTGTCGGAATTCTTCCTTTGATTTCTTTGAGTTGGCAAATTAGGTTTTTCAAAAATTTGTCGGGGCAGCATATTTTTCAAACTTTTGGGTAAATAATGTTAGTGCCTAATGACTTACAAAAAATATCTATAATATAACTATCAATACAAAGCAACTATATATAATGATAGACATAGTGGTGGTAAAACCGTTCCGTTTTTCTATGAGTCTGAAAATAAACCCTAATATCCTTACACTTTTTTTTATTTTCGTTTTAAAATTGTAGTGTTGATAGTTGTCAACAGGACTGCTGGATCCTTTTCAAAGTGTCCTTGTACTTTTTCTCGAGTGTATTATCCTTTTGCACTTGTAAGAGCTCTGTCTGCCCACGCCGACCCCTTTTTTTCACTCCCCCGATTTTCGCAAGTAAAGGGCCAGAGTTCAAGGTTCGATTAGTTTTTCCCGAGGACAATTGTGACGCAATTGCTCTTCCTTCTCTCTTTCTCTCTCAGCTTTTCAAAGCTGAAAACAGTCAATGGCATTTCGGTCCGCTCCGCAGCATCCGAGTCACGCCCACGCCCACTTCTCCGCCCCTTTTTTTCGGTGCCATCAATAGTGCATTTTTGATGGGCTAATGCCCACACACGACGATTGCCTCGCACTCGAATGGGAAAACAACAACAACAACAAGAAAGCGGCATATCCATGGCTTTTGATAACAACAAAAGGTCGAAACCGCCTTCAAACGCCCACGTCCACGCCCACACAACTCATCCAAGTTTTCCCATTGTGGGCGTTCATCCATCTCTCTCTTTCTCTCCTCTTCTCCCCGTCTCTGGCGCCCACGAAAAAGTTGTTAATTTGCCGCACTGAAGTATGCAAGTGATTTTCCAACATTCGCCCACTCGCATTTTGTATGAGAAATACTTTTGTTTTCCTGCACATTTTTTTAATTTTATTTTGTGCAGTGTTTTGGGACCTGGTTTCTGGATAACAAACATATTTCGCTCAGCGTTATGCAACTGAAATTGCTGGAAAATGCCAAAAAGTATGCAATATAGTTTGGCAACTAAAGGCGGCGTAGTTCCACAGTTAGCTGCATAGATGGCGCTGGTGGTGGTATCGGCATAGAGCGAAATATTTCGCTCTCTAAAAGTGGAAAAATAACAAAAACTTTGCGAAAAACAACGTCAAGCTGAAATAACACAAGGGAAATTAAACCGCAGTTGCGTTTTATAAACAAACATAGCAAATGTATAAACTGCATTTTACAGCAGTTAAAATGCACAATTTTGAGTATTTAATAGCAAGAAAAATTTAATTTCATCTTCGAAAGAATAAAATTCATTAATAGTGACTCCAAGATAGCTACATAATTGCAAATGAATAGTTTGTTATTAAAAAATGTAATCAAAAACATCATTAAATGGGAATAAATACCATCTTAATCAACCCCAAGCCTAACGAGCTTTCCAGAAAATGTCCGAAATTCCTATTTTTGTGGCACGGTCTGTGTAGCACATGAACCTTGAACTCTGGCATTTTTCGTGCATAAAATACATACGGTATATATGTACATACATATAATGTTGTTTTGCACGGCCTGGAGTGGGCAGCATTGGGTGGGGTTGGTGTTATGTAGATGGTGGATGGTACGATATAACATCAGAACTCCCACGACGGAGGCACGCTCATGGAAATTCCAGCGATAAACACGTGATTATATGTACATAACCGTCAATGGCTCTCTGCGGCACAGACAACATTATCTAATCCAACGATAGTGCCCTCAAAGAATAACATTTGTAGTTAGTGACCAACTGGCTTTGCAATATCCGGGATAGTTCAGTTATCGACCAGATAAGCACAGGTGTTACAGCTCGGTTCGGTAAAGAAGAAAACGTTTTCATATAATCGAACTAAGGCAAATAAATATATAAAAGTGTCTACTTCTCAAACCGAAAATTCGTTGCTTTAGTGGTTATGCGATTTATTAATATTTTGTAGATTCTTTATTGCATGACTGTGAAGGTTTATTCCGCTTCCTATTGCATGTATATATTTTTAGATATTGTTTATACTCGTGCATAGCAATTACGTAGCACAATCGAGCCTAATTAATCTGGGGTGCGCTTTACAAAACATATTTAATAAACAATAATTGTTAATGTTTATCCAGACAATGCAAGGTTCGAAATATACAAGCATCGAAAACTTGCATAATTTTTGTTTGCGATCAATATTCGAAACTCGAATGTATTTAGCTATACTTATAAGTATGTGTAGAGATATGCAGTATAACTGCTAATTAACTAAATTTTTAGTGGCGAACTCCAAATCTAAATAAAAGCTTAAATAATAAAAACCAAAGATTTCTTTTGCAATGACAAATTTCGAACGTTTTCGACTCATTTTCCTAACAACTTCCTCTTTCCACTTCCTGAAAAATATAGATTAATGCGGGGCTTACTAACCGAATTGCACCGGTGGAAATGCATGCAACTCAATCTCCCTTTTTGAATTGAAGATTTATTCGAATGGGCAACAATGAAAAAGTTCAATTAAAAATAATTGCATTTCTCCCTCTTGATTTCAGTTTTGGTTGGGTTTCCTTGTGAACGCGAGTTATTTAATACGAGTCTCGGCATTATTCCGATTACTAGATAGCATCAACTGTTTGACATTTCTCCTCCATGCGATGGGAAGTGTTTTTTCCCCCTGGCTCCACTTGGATCATTATTCTCAAATCTCTTGCCCCCGTGCCCCTCATTATAAACACTACTGTGGCTTGCAGCAGACTTTTCCAGTGGTTGAAAGTCGTGGGATTATTTAACGACTTTCTCACTTTTACTTCTTTGCCACCATTGTTGGATTGTCGCCGAGCTGTGCTCTGGTCGCCCTATTCCGTAAGGTGATTACTCCGGACAGTGATTACCTAGACCACGTGACCCACACCACTGACGTTTCCACTTTTTCCGACGCTCATTCGTCGGCTTAGTTTGCTTTGGTCCAGCGCTAATTGAATGCCAGACTTTCGTCGATTGATAAACTTAAAAAGAAACGTGCACGTTAAAAGCAACCTGCTCTTTAAAGTAAACGTTAAAAGCGTTTGGTAATTCTGTTGGGAAATCAATAGAATCTAGAAGCTGTCAGCTTATATTATCGATATATTATCGTTCGATCGACCTTTAATTGATGGTTATTTGGTTAAATCATGGAGAGAATAGTAACTAAATTGTTACAAGAGTGCAACTTTGATACCAACTTTTAGCCATGTTAACACAAGCTTGAAGGCAATCTGCATTTTTCTGTATGTAGATGAGAAATTAAATCGATTACATCCCGTTTTCAACTGGATCTTCAGGCACTCCAATCCCCTCCTCGCCCCCTTTTTCCCATCGCTGCTTTATAGGCTTCTGGGTTTGTAGGCCTAATGCAAAAAAGTAAATAAATTCAGATGAGGTGTTCCGAAATCAAAAAACCCGGTGAGCATCGCCGCATGAAAGCATCTAAATTAAAAGGCGAAACCAGTTGGGGAAGTTGACGTCATGCATGTGGGCGGCAGAGGGGGAGGGGCCAGCGGAAGGGGAGAGGACGGGGCGGGGCGGGGCGGGCGGAAAGTTGCCGGTTGCCGGTTGGCACACACCAAACAAGCAGCCGAGTTAACCAGTTCTTGCAGCAGTTGCTGTTTCTGATTCCATCGCCGTCGTCCTAGTTATGTATGAGCCAAATTTCTTGGAGCCGGCTCTTTTAGTCGGTTGCTACTCGCTTCTTGAATCCCCCCACCAACCGCCCCACTCACCCGACACGCCCCTTTCCAGTGAGGCACCCCCTTTTTTTATCGGAGCGTACGTGCACAATGAGATAAAAACTTTTTAGATTTGCTGTAGTAAAATGTTTATTTGTTTATAGTTGAACACTCATGCAGTTTACATAAAAACTAATTAAAGATCTCATTAAAAATAAACATAAAATATTTTCTCATATCTTTAAATAGTTTGCTAACTAATTACACATATATTTTATCAGTAGGTATTATAACTTATAACCTGAATTTTTTTGTAATTTATGGTTTTCATAAATCAACTGTTTTTTTTTTACTGTGTAAGCTTAGCCAAGAATCAACTGCTTAGATTTCCCTTGTGTTTCGTTTTGTTGTTTGCTGTTGTTGCCCAATTCCAGCAGCAATTTCAGACTCGGACGCAGACGCATTGTTGTTTCCAGTTGGCTCTGTAATTTGCATTGAATTGAAACTGACGAAATGCAGCCTGGCAATGCAATTTCTATAGAATTAATCAGACCTTTTATTTGACATACCCTGGAAAGGGTTTTAAAAAGGCAGTAGCAGCTACCTGATGAAGTCGACCGATCGCTAGGAAGCCGTTGACCCATGGATGGGAAATACAATGTGTACATAATTACTTGTGATACATGTGAGAAATGAGATCTTGAGTTTAAAGAAAATAGCATACAAGTTTGTGTGTATAAATATTAAATATATATCCTACTACTTAAGTTTCTAACCAATTCAAATAGTAGACCCATCAAAAAAAGGAATTATATAATTACAATCAACCATCGCCAATAATTATTAAAAAAAAGCGGCTTCTAGCTGAATTACACAAGAGCCGACTTCAGTCTTCGCCATTTGAAGACTCTTTCAAGTTCATTAGCTTCTGTTCAAAAAAGGCAACAAGCAATCAAGTCCAATAGAATACCACGAAATTAGAAGAAAGCCAAAGAAACATTCACCAACCGTCCAGAAATAGTAAATGAACAAATGAAATTCGCATAATGACGACCATTTGTGTGGATTATGTAAAGCTCTCGAGATTTGTCTTTCTCCCAGCGATTTCAGACACAAACAAGATGAGCCAACCGAAGGGCGAGACGAGTGCGAGGAAACAAAAGAAAATTGGGAAATTCAATTGGCAGATAGGCGGACGAAAAGCAATAATAATAAGCTGCTAATCGCTTGTAAACATGAATTTTCAAATGAAAAACTCAAAACGAAAATCAATGAAAGAGATACGAGAGTGGTAATTATAAGCAGACGCCTACACGGAGAAAAATGCGCAGTTCTTTGGAAAATTAAATATGAATTTAATGAAGATAGTTTCGTTTTTAGATCATTTCATGTGAAGTAATTGAAATACGCGGTATTTACAAGTATATGAGCAATTTTATCATTTGGTTATACTATTTTCTCTCAGCTAATTTGGCGGTTAGAGCGAGGGTGGTTGGTTTCTGTGGGCGTGAGATACGTGATTTAGAGCCTAACGAGCGGCGCAGAAGAACCCTTGTGGGCGAACTTTCCCAATGTGCCACTTGAGCAGCGAGCGATTCCAACCGCCGTTCGTTGATTGATGAAGGCGCCAGTGGCGGTGTGGAGCCAGCTCCACGAAATGAAAGAAAAACTTAACCACTGGGCTGCCCAGCGAGGGGCGAATCGCGGGGTAGGGGGTGGTGGTGGTGCAGGGGGTATTTTTAGTTTTTTTTTTGTTGGCTCCATTCATGGCCAGCACCACAACAAGTGAAGCGCAGTGGGCAAGGCGAAGTGCAAGTGAAAGTGAAGTCGCTGCGATTCCGATTCCAATGAGTGTGAGTACTCGGCTTCAAGAAACCACAAAAATTTCCCACTAACATAATTTTGTATCTTTTTCGTATCGCACATCGCCTTCCCCCTTCACCTGCCCATCGCTGTTTCCTTTCATGTTTTTCTTTCAACATTTTCATTTGTATCCCATCATCCGTCACTGGCTCATCTTCGTGCGCTATACTTTTGATTTAATTGAATGAAAAGACAAAAAATAAATTTGTTAAAATCCGGAGATCGAAGCTTTGGATACTCTTGCCGATCGATTTATCCTGCGAAGGTGTGATTTGGTTTCGATTGAATTTATCGGTGGTAATCGAATTAAAATATGTTTCTAAATATTGAGAATTCTAAAATAATAGCTGAATTTAAGAAAGAATTAATGACTAAGCTTACTTAAAAAAAGTAGATTTGGTCAAATATTGCCAAAATATTGCCAATAAATCTGTGAAAGTGGAGCCCCCAGGAGTGATAGGTCCACTCCAAGTACCCCTTGCAGTGTATGGAGAAACTTCCTAATGACAGTGGCGAGGGAATCTCGATTGTGATGTGACGTGATCGTGATTCGATCCAATCCGATCCGATGCCTTGCCCGATATCGGCCCTGTCGGGCTTCATTAGCTGCGCTCCAGAGACTCCGGCGCATTGTCTCGCATTTTGTCTCCCAGCCAGACCTGCGTTCACTTTCTAATGAGCCCGAAATGCCGGCGATTCAGTGGCAGTGGTGGTAGTATAGGCAGTAGTAAGCCGTGTAGCCATGACCGAATGAGCAACTCAATGGCCCCGCCAACGGCAAGTTGAAGGTAGGAATCGGTTGGCTATATACTATACTATACTGCACTGCACATATAGTAGGGGATCGGGGTTTGGGGATCGTGGCGGGGAACAAAGCTCTCGCAATCGTTTGGCTTTGCTGTTTTGGGGCGTACCGAAGGTCTGTTGGTTGGTTTGGCTAGGAGGTTGTTGTGCATATTGTTTGGGTTCCTCTTTCCCATCTGCCCGCCCTTCGACTGTTTACAAATTGGGTTCAAAATGCCTAAGGTCAGGCGAGCAGCGCACACAACGGGGTGGGGTGGGGGAAGTGGGGGTTTTTTGGAGGGGGCCAAACGAGGTAATCGCCTAGTTAGTAACTACACACGACAGAGCTTTCGCGAAGTTTACTAGGGAAATATAAAATGCGTTTCATATGTGAGAGATACTTCAGGGCAGTGGGGAGATTAAATAATTGCTAGGCAGCTGAACGAGGAGAATTAAAAACCAACAGCATCCCTTGATAAAATATTCTCTGAAACGTATACTTAATATTTATGAAAATGTTGATTCACTTTCAATTATTCCTGAAAACGTAGCTCTAAAGGTTAAATGTCAACTGTAATTGTTAAGGTTCTGAAAACAAATGAAATCCACTAATTTCCGCTAAATTCAGCTGTTTAAGATGACTTCGCCAGGGAAATAAATTACCTTGCAACCCTCGCTGGTGGCTGGGATTAATTGAAATACCTGAGTTAACCCTCGCCGCACTGGGCTTTTGTTGTGTTTGCTTCTTTGGGGCTGTCATCATCGTTGACGGCTGTTTATTGTTTCATAACAGCAGAGACTCGGCCCAGACGAGTATGGCAAATGGGTTTGTGTACCTTGTACCTAATGCGTTAATATCAGTCAGCTTTTGGACGCAGGGAGCGGGGTGGGGTCGTGTGGTCTTACAGGGAACAACTGTGGCAAAAGTTTTGGTTTTATGTGTGCATATGTTTACGACTTACGAGTTTTAACGATGCCGCAGCTATGACAGCGTCCGCAGTACAGAGAGATAAAAACGAGGTCACTTTTGTTTTGATACTATCAGATTTCAAATGGATTTCAAATAATTGCTCTCCTTGCTTGAAAATGTTGATTTCATCTGCAAAACTATAAAAATCGGAAAATGTGGTAGTGATAAAGAAGAAAAGGCATCCCATGCTGATTTTTTAATACGTATTTAAAAAATGCCTTTAAAGTGAGAGGTTGAAGGAAGTGGAAGCTTTAAACAAAACGACTAAACAATAGAAATCATTTGCAGATCACGTTTTAACATTAGTTACTTACGAATATTAATCAATGATATTTAGTAAATATACTTAATAGTTATGGACATGGACTTGTTGGTTGACTTTTGGGATCTAGTCTGGCTAGGAAATAAAAACCATTAAAATTGGCCATTAAAAACATATGATAATTGTTTTCTGTGCAGCAGCAGGTTTCAATGAAAAGTCAAAACAGGCCGCAGGTCCGGATATAAATGGTTTGTTGTCTGAAATACACACACAGATACTCGGACAGTCGGATACTTGGATACTTGGATAGCCACACAGTCATCGGGCTTAACGCTTGGCTCAGTCGCTGAGCGGATCGGAGTGAAGCCAGTGAGGCATTACGCTGCCCATTTTGTTAGCGGGCCGCCGCAAGCGACTAACTACCAACTAGCTAGTTCCAGGGACCAGGGACCCGGGACCAGGCACTAACTGCCAAGAGAACTACCAGGCCGTAATGCCGCACACTTGCACACATGCCTCTCCATATGGCACATATGGACGGACGTCAGCAGTGGAAAACAATAAGAAAACATAGCCAGTAAACCGCCCCCGCTCGCCCTTCGGCGCTCGTTTAGTGCGGTTCGCTCGGTTCGTGAGTCACCTGAGCGTAACGTAAGCCCAGCTTATTGCTCGTCTGACTACGCGCAGCCACAATCGATATACCCTCTACTGGGGGTATGGTCATTTGATGATCAGTACATTTTTCTGGGGTGGCACTTTGGAAGCAATTAGTTTAGTAGTTTTGTTTTTTTTCTACCAATTTACACAGTCTTTGCAACTACTCTCCGTGCTTAGGATATAGGTTATGTCAAATACAGCTTTATCTGTCTAATTAGAGACAAAAAGAGCATCTTATGGTATTCTTTCCAATTCCATTATAAGATTGCACATTTTATTTTTTTTTTTGTAGATATTTTCTTAATAAGATACCACACGACCGCTATAGAAACGTAAGATTTTAAATGTTCTCTTTTTTAAGGAAATTGGTTGTCTTAGCAAAGGTAGTTGTATCGTGATGAGATTTGAAAAACTAAAACAATCTGAATGAAGATCAGTTTGTAGGGTACAAAATCTTCGACTTTCCAACCCCAAGACCATCTTTCATGTTTTGTTTTTGCCACCGCACACGCTTTTAATGCAGGCTCTCCCTCTCCCACTCGTTCTCCCGCTCATTTTCTGCAAGTTGCAGCAGCTGTTTTTTTCGTTCTCCGAGAGCCGAGCTTTGCGCTCTGCGTATCTTTTTTCAATTTTGAATTTAGCTTGGGCTTGCATGTGTGTGTGTGAGATTCGGTAGTTTGCATATAAATTTACACCTCTTTACGTCTGTTTGTCGATTTATGTGTGTGCGTATTTTCGGATCTGTTTTGCAATTACCCAATTTGACAATGGAGTCAAGTGGGAAAAACACAGATTGCTCGAGCTCCGGCGTTGGAAACTTTTCCAAAACGCTTTTCGATCCGAGTCGAACTCATTTTCGTTCGCTTAAAATGCAAATATCGTGGATAATTGTGCCGCTGACTTTCTAGTAGCTGCTGCACTTTGACGGCGGGTTATATGGTGGGTTATATAATGACAATTAGACCCACAGTGACAGCACACGTCAACGCTTATGAAAATGTGAGAGCTAGCTGCAGGTTAGTGCACACGTGTGTGCGGGGCTGAAACGCATATAAAAATAAATAGTAAATGTATATACATTGTTTCTCTGGTGCTGTACATTTTTTCATAAGTGAGTTGCTTTCAATACTGGGAACTATAATTGTAATCGCTTTATAATACTAGAAAACCTTAAATGCTATAAAGAGCCAAAAATTGTATGGGTAACATTTTCGATAATGAATTGTTATTTTGCTTACTTGAAATAAATCAATTAATAATAATTTCCATATTATATTAAATGTTTTCGCTATTTTTAAAACTTTAGTTTTTTAGTTTGATTGAAATATTTTTTAAAAATTACGCTCCAAATCTTTATGTAGATTCAGTTTAAAAATGGTTAGTAATTTTTTGTTACTTCAAGGATTTAGTTTGAAAACAAAATAAGTAGTTATTTCCTCGTAATAACAGTCGAAAGCAGCTACTTAAATTAGTGGTTAAGGGATTATTTTAAAATTTTGATCTTTGAAATCAGATCAAGTGGAAAATAACAGCTTAGTGCCCCGAGTATTCAAAGTAACAACAATATTAGCCAGTGTTTTAAGTGGCCCACAAACTTGGCCAGTAGGCAATAACAAATACGAATACAAACTTAGCAGCAGTAGCAGCAACAAGCTCTCTTTCCACGCATACACCTGCATTTCCCGCCCCACACTCTTCCTCTTTCTTCCCTCTCCAAATTTGAGGCTCTCGCATCAGTTTTGTTTGTGGCTCAGTTTCATTCAAAGCTTCGTGGAGGCAGCACACACGTCGCTTGCTCGCTCGTTTTGTTGTTTTTCCGTTCGATTACACCTTTCGCAGTCGTCGTTGGCAGCGCTGCCCGCGTCGCGGTCGCCGATCGTGTGTTTCAATATATTCCAAATATATTGTTTAATTAACGCAGTTTGGCAAGCGGAAAAAACGCAAAAAAAATATTTCAAATTGAATTTTTAATAAATTCAATGAAAATTAAAAATTGAGTGTGAGTGCCAAACGAAAAGAAATCGAAACAAAAGTTTAAACAAAAAACCCAAATTTCCCAACACGCATCACCATCACCACTATTTGTTGCTATTTGTTTATTAATTTGACATCGTTGTGTCACCGTGACATGCCACAAAAGTAAATCAAACAAAAAACACAATAAAACAAAACGGAAACAAGCCACAATTTTTCGATGTAAAAAATATATATAATTAAAGAGAAAATCGCCTTTCTCCAAGCGTCCAGTGTATCACAAAAACAATAGTGCCGCCACCAGCAAAAAATCCAAATAAAATAAGAAACAGTAGCGGGTGCGAGGGAGAGGGGCGCAGAGAGCGGGATCACTGGAAAGAGCGGGATCCACGGCCACTGCCCCGTTACGTTTCGGCAAACACACAAAAACAAAAACTGAAAAATCCGAAAAAACACCTCATGAATCGCGTGTGTTTTTTTTGTATTTTCATGTGTGGATCCAACTGGAAATTTCTATTATTTTGTAATTGAATTCGTAGCACTTTGCTTTCGGCATGTTGTTTTTCAAAGTCGAAAAAAGCAGGCATTCCTGGAAAAATCCGCCCACGCTGACCGCCAAAATCGCTGAATCACTGATTCAGCATAAGGCGTGCTGTAAAGGGGGTTTACCTTTTGAATCATCCTTTGTTGGCACTTAAAATGCAACTCTCGTAAGCACTTCAAGTGATTTAAATGGTTCATAAAGCTATTTTAAAAGCACTCAGAACTTATGAGCTTACATCGCATTTGTTAAAGAACAGTGAAAATGGCGTTTGGAGATGCAAGAAAATCTTCTATGAAGTATGAACCATTTGTTATAGGAATGTATCATTTAGTTTAATTCACAAAAAGAAAGGATTTAGCCCGTTTTGAACACTGGCGCTTGATTTTCAAGATCAGCTGATTCAGTGGCGTAAACAAAGCTTGGAAAGCAAAAAGCCGTTGATCCGATTCAATAAATGTTGAATAAGTCTTTGAGCTCTCTCTTTTCTTTGCTCACTCTCTTATCCCGTTAACAAAAAAAGTGTGATGCATTTTCCAGTGCGTTTTCGCTGCTTTTAGATTTTTGAATCACTTTGCTTTTGGTTTTGAGCTTTCTGTGTGACGTTTGCTCTTTCGTCTGCAGTTGTTGGCTCTTTGTGTTGCCTTTCGGCCAGGCTTGTATAATCGCTTGCCACCCAATTACGCTGCGTCGCCGCATTCGATGTTTGTTGCACATTGTGTTTCCACTTCCTCTTCCGTTCGGAGAGAAACGGAGACACTGAGAGAGCGAGACAGAGAGCGACTGGTGCCGGAGAAGGAGAGGGAGTGTATTCGTGCTTTTTGTTACGTGCGCCGTTACTAATGACACGAATGTGAATAAAAAGCATTGAGCACGGGCTGTCCCTCTTCCTCCACTTCCGCAAACCCCACCCCAATCCGGATACTTCCCCAAACCTATCCCTAAAACACCGAGAAAAACTGTTTTTAAATTTAATCAGCTAATTTGATAAATTTTGATTTTAAAAGCTTTTATAACATTCATGGTTGATAGTTATATAGTTGACTGATAAGCTAAGCCAAAAATACATATAAATATTGATATAACGAGGCAATCTTTTTAAAACATTTTATTATTAGTCTCTTAAACTCCGAAAATGTTAAATAACTCACTAATGTACATATTTTCATGTACTTAATAATGGCCAAAGTCATTTTCACTTTATAAATATATTACTTAAGGAATTAGGGAATATATTTTTTCCGATGCATCGAACTCCCCAGTTGTTTCTCAGTATTTGTTTTAGAGCGAGAGCGGAGCGCACTTCGAATAATTATAAATTAAATAATTATACAACACAAGCAAGAAAACAGCTTTGATTGCGGCTGCCGTCGCTGTTGTTTTTTCCCCCACCTGCACTCGCTGCTGCTTTTGCTGCTCGTGCAGTGGAACACCTGTAAAACAAAGGCAGCTCTATCTGCCACAAAGCTGCAACTGTAGCAACCTATAGCAATCTTGGCCGATGTCGATGTCGTGCTCCAGAGCGGATGCAGCTTTAGATGTAGATGTAGCCAACAGAGCCCCAAAGCTCGGTCCATATAGCATATACTACACAGTGATTGCTCCCAAAACTCAACTTTGGAATACAATTAAAATTTATAGTGACAGTAAACCAAAAAAGAGAGAGAACTCTATTATCGATACCCTCGACTACTAGATACCCATTACTTCGCTAGTCTGAGCAAGGGTAACCTTTAAGATTTTATAGTTCCCGAGTTCACAACATATACATATGTATATGGACATGTCCAGATCGACTCGAATGTTACATACTCTTCAACAAATGTAGTGAACTTTTCAAGTAGAGGGTATACAAATTTGACAGTAAACCATTTTTAATAATTTTTATTAGGTTTTATTGATCTACAAGATTAAAACAAATTAAATTGATTAAATGGAACCCTTACGAACTATACAAACTAAACAATAGTAGAACAATTACACTTGTAATTAAATATTCAACTGCAATGCTTTAAACTCAAGAAATTATACAATATTGAGATAATCAGAATCACAACCATGGATAATTAAGTCATAATTCTGATTTAGTTTTTGATCTTTAGAATAGTTAAAAACAGAATTCAGATATCCAGCCGTTACTACCAAGTTCTTTGAATGTAAATTACCCCTAATCTGCCAATTAAGCAACAACCGTTGTAATTTAAAGTGAACCAGAAAGCCAACACAATTTTCGTAAAAACTTTAAAACAACGAAAAACTTGTTCAACAAAATTGCAATTACAAACAAAGTTTCTAAGAAGCGAGCGAAACATACACAAAAAAGAAAAATAAAAGGGAAAACAAGTTGGAACTGTTCTAGTCACAGCACAACACATCAGCAGAAACAACTAGAAAAGCCACAACCACTAATAGTTGCTAAATAACACAAATATTCAGCTTTTAGCATTAGGTTGTTCTTTTCGAGCGCTTGGGATCTGTATTTTGTTGTATTTTGTTGTATTTTGTGAGTGGGCCCCGGCAGCAGCAGCATTCTAAGCGATTGTGATTGAGAACTCCCCTGAAGCGTTTATACCCGTGCACATATTGGCAGTAGGCGACTTGTTTTGGCCAATAATTCCATGACTTGTTCCAAGGCTGGGCCCGAGTCGTGAGATTAAGCGAAATTCGTTTGTTTGAACAGCTTTTTACTCGATTCATTCGGTTCGTTCGGTTCTTATGGATGGTATATGGTACGTATGTACACGAGTATGTGTACTCCATATGACGAAACACAAAAACCAGAGACAGTGGCAAGTGTTGTCACAATTGTAACAGAGATGTCTCGGGATCGTTTTCGAGCTCTTGAGACTCTCGAAAAAGGTTCTTGAACTTTACGACGAAATATAATGTTAAAAACAAAAATCCACTCTGAAGAAAGTGTGGGGGTTATGGCCGGAGATTTCCATACATACATATTTATAGCCATATAGAGATCTTGATCTTGGGACCACAACGCTCTTATATACGTGTATTTCCCTTTCTATTCATTGTTTTCATTGCGAATTCTCACGCACTTCGCGCATAAAGCTCATATGATTTATGATCACGCGGCCTTTGGCTTTGTGTGCAAAGTGGATCAGGTCACTAGATTGCTAATCAGCTAATCGGATCGTGGGTGATCCGAGAGAGTCTAACTAGACTTGGGCCCACTGCCAGGTGCGCTTTCCCAAGGCACGTTTTCGAGGCCTTCAGTGTGTCTGGATCAATGTGGAATATGTCGGAATATGTCGACATATATCGGAATATATCGGAGTGTGTGCAACTGTCTGCGCTTGGTGCCAAATCGATGTTGTTATGCCCGATGTCTGCGTGTCTGACATATTCAATTTGAATATTGTTTATTCACCGGGCCCGCTTCCACTTCCACTCTCTCCGGCCTGCTGTTTCGCTTTTTTCCTCATTTTGTTCAGCCTTCTTTTCTTTTCTAGTCTGCAGTTGACAACTGGCGACTTTTACTTGCGATCGGCGATCAACGATCAGCAATCGACGTTGACCCAAAAAGCAGAACAGCAGCAAAGTTGATTGAATGCGATTGCAGACTGTAAACTGCGACTCTCTCATTGGGGCTTTAATAAACAAATACGGTTCTGTTTTTCATAGTATCATTCGTGCCACCCTCTGAAAGTGGGGTATGATGCCTTTCAGCAGATTCAAATACTACTTCTAAAAGTGGGACATAATATGGATGTTTAAGACACAGATTGATGCATCAAACATAGCGTGGTTATTTAATGATTGCGATTAACGAAATGCTCAAATTAAGTAACTGCTGACTCAGTTGGAATTTGAAATTGGTTCCAATTAAAATGTTTTGACATCTAACTGAAATCTGCGACAGCCCATATATGTCAACTTAATTAATTCCATAACTATCCTTATTTGACGTGTGATTCATTCATGTACAAAAGGTGAATCAATGCAGTTGAAAAACTAACTACGAAAATGGTATAGAGTTTATACAACGATTCTTAGGTAACTTTAAGACACCTGGGGTATACAATAGTCGGTAAGTTTCCCGTGAAACTTATTGTTCTAAGTGATCTGTGAATTCTCTGGCGCTCTCTCTTGCTCATACTGTCGTACATATATTGTCATACTGGCTTTCTAACCCCGACAATTGCCAGTCATAAAGCGTGTTCTATGAATTGTTTTTATGACAAGCGCGCTTTTTGAAGGGCATTCTCAATCGTTGACGTTTCG
This sequence comes from Drosophila simulans, assembly GCF_016746395.2. Classification (NCBI taxonomy): domain Eukaryota; kingdom Metazoa; phylum Arthropoda; class Insecta; order Diptera; family Drosophilidae; genus Drosophila; species Drosophila simulans. The sequence continues at coordinate 20,706,809 of NC_052522.2, forward strand.
AAACGCTCGCTCTTTACGGGGCGTATACGCAATACGTGAACAACAAATGTGGTTTTTGGCTAACGGAAGTGTCACGGTGAACAAATTGCAATTATTATCGACAAAATGCTTTATCTTAGGCTAAAACGCTGACTTTGAATTGTGACCGAAATAGAAGTAATTAACAAAAAGAATGTAGCCGCGCAACGCGACACTTGAAATTCCAAAACTAAACCAAAGATAAAATGGCAAAGAATGATGCGCAGCCGCTCGTAAATAAATTAATAAACGCAATCAACAATACAACGAAACGACAAGAAAACAAATCAATTTGCAAATGAATAACCGAAAGTAACCAACCAAAAAGCGAACACAAAGGGGAAATTCCAATAGTAATAACAATAATAAAAAACACAATTGCATGACGACGGTGAAGGCGAAAGTAAGAGCCGTTGCCCCCTTCCACCCCCGAATCGCATGAAGAATACCACAAACCACAATGTCCAGGTGTGACAACCACAAATCCCGCCGCCAACAGCTGCCCGTGCCGGCGCCCCTGTCCTCCTCCCACTCCAACTCGTCCTCGTCCCGCTCGCAAGGACACCACCACCACCACCCGCTCCACTCGAGCAACTCGGATCTGGGCGGCAGTGAGTCCTTCCTGCAATATTGCAGCGATAGCGAAAAGAGGCCACCACCGATTGTGGTGGTTGTGGGCGATGGCAGGAGCCGGGTGCGTCGGGTGGTGCGCACCGCAACGCGGCACGTCACCGTGGTCAGTCTGTCCACCCGGCACAAGGAGACCCAGACGCATACCTCGCACCATGTGTCGGCCGTCAGGTAAGCTATGGGCGATTCCATCCAACCCATCCACATGGGGATTTCGCACCAGATGGGCAGACACTTAAAAAAATACCTACAAGAAGTAGATTTGAATTATGGGACAATAGATGCAGGCCAAATTTTGTTTGCAACCTTGATGCGTTCATTAAAAATGTGTAAAGCAAATTAAAAATGTTAATCCCACCATACATGTCCACAGATATGTAAAAGGGGTTATTGCTATCACCATTCGAATACCATATTTTAATGTGGTGAAGTGGGACTTGCAAAAATATAATATGTATTTCGTTTGTCTTTTACTTGTTCATCCAAGTCTATCTATTTGAGATAAATATCAAATGTTTTTATGTTTATGTTATATTTATTTTGAAATTTTGACAGACGGAGTTGTGCATTTTGATGCATATTATATAATAACAAACTAAATCGTACGATACATTTACTTTGTTTTCAAAACTAAGCTTCTTGTTAATCGAATTCTGCGTAATCCGTTTCCTGACAAATACTTAACTTTCGAATTCAAATATTTGTTCCAAGTGGTAGGTATGCTTATCGCGCCCGTTTGTTATTATCCCTTATCTTTATGGGACCTCCACATTGTTCTTGGGTCTGCTGCTGTTTTATGGGCTGACTATTCTTGGCCCAGTCAGCGAGTATCGGTCGAGATAAACCCGCTCAATTATTTATTAATATGCACGGTATCGGAGTGTACTGTAAATATTTATTGCTGGATTTTCAAGACTTTGATTTTATTGGATTCCTCGAAGGAAATGTAATTCGATTAAATATTATTGCGGGGCTATTGGTGCCAGTCGAGTGTAAATATACAAACAAAAATGTTCTTTTTTTTCATCCATCATCTCACACTTTATCCCAAAGCGGAGAGAGAGACATTTATTATTCATTAATCATTAATCGTTCAGTTCCTTCTGGATTTAACCTAATGTGTAGCTTTAAAAATAATATTATAGCGTTCCTTAATTATAATAATTAATATATGTACAAATGTACCGTGGAAAAAAAAATATTCTGAAATAATAAACGTATTTAGTTTGAAACTTGTCTAATATGGACTGTGAGAATTCATGTGGAAGCTAGGATTGCAAGCAGAAACTGTTGCATATTTATGGGCTTAACATATAATGTACAGAAAATCATGTAGAAAGCATACGATCCACACGTAAAATGACTTTAAATTACACAAATATTAAAAAAATAAAATATATTTATGATACGGAGCTTTTAAAGGCGAAACTACCAAAAACATTTTATCCGTAATTTTTCAGTCAAATTTTAGTTATTTTTGTCTAAATTTTGTATACATTTTTGGCCGTCACCTGGCATCATTGACTAAAAAATTAAAAAAAAAGGATGACCATGGAACTACTTGCGCTGCACAATCTTCAGAAGGTTGAACAGCTCACCACCTTCGATCTGAAGTATTTCTTTATCATCTACGCCATCGTCGTCCTGATGATCCTGGGTGTTCCACTGGCCTTCCTACTTCAAAGCAAGGGCTCGCCGAACGAGAGGGATCGTTTTCAATTGGAAGCCAATCGAACGCGCGGGGATCCAGTGAGGAGAGAAGTCCGGCGACGAATCCGGGATTCGAGTGCCTAATAAGCTTTTGATATTGATGTTGATATTCATGGAAATACATTGAATGCGGCGCAGCAGCGGTCTGTTTGTAGTTTTCCTAGTCTCAAAACCCCAACCCCAAAGTGTCTGGCCCGCTTGTGGCACACTCCATAAACGTTAAGCCCCCTTTCAAAATGCACATAAACGAACCCGAGAAATCTAATGTAAAATCAATAATAATTACGCCGAGTAGGCCATCGGCGGTTGGGTCACGTCAACCGATTTGGACACTTGTTGCATACGCAAACAGGAGGAAGTCCGGTGCAGTTTTGGCTCGCGAGCGTCAGCTGAGATACAAGATACGAGCTACGATGTGCGAGATACTCAGATATGCAGGCAGATACACAGATACTTTCTGGGCTGGTCAAACAGACGGGCAGTCTTGAAAATTTAGCTCCAACATGTGCAACGTGCAACGGCAAACAATTAGGGCGACGTGTGGCAGATGTTTTTCCTTCTCGAAAGCAGGACTCTTAAAAAATCAGAGGGTTGCGAGGAAGGAGAAGTGGCTACAATAACAGGCCAGTTCGGCAGGCAAAACTACCTGCCGTTGTTGTCCTTTCAGGAATTGAAAAAAATGTATATGTATATATATCCCAAAGAAACCCATGCAAAGCCACGCCAGGTGCAGCTGGAAAACTGGCGAAAAGAGTGTGGAAGAGATAGGCAGCAAAAAGGATGCCCCTTTCAATTTTGTGTTTTCGTTATCCTTCGGCTTTCCTGTTGATCCTGTTTTTGTCCAGCTCTCGACTATAGGTGCAAATATGCAGCTGCCCTCGAACTTTTCAATATCGATCTTCTGGGCTGGTCCCGCTGCGAGAAGATTTCTGGTAGTCATTCGTATTGCATACGTAGATAATGAATTTTCTGGGATTTTCGAGCAAATCGAATTACGATTTCCAAGCTAAGCGAAAATCAATATAGTGTTAAGGTGAATACATTAAAGGGAGATTATGGTTTAGTGGCATCATGTTGCGGAAATAATGTAAGGTATTTCAAAAATAATTTTTAGGCATAACGAATTTGCTTAAATCTGAAAAACAAGATTCAAATCGAATGTATTTATTGGAGGTACCTTCGAAATTCAAGAGATTGTCCGATTTACTATATACCTCTGTTTTATTAACCATCACTTCAAACTCTAGTAATTTCTATTGATTTTCTGCAATCCATCCCTCATAATTTCTACATCCTTCAGAAATCACTGCTCCTTTACTATTTCCCCAACTGTTGCTTCAAATCCAATAGTATTGAGAATCCCTGTGCCGATCAATAAGTTTGTCATCGTGGGCTAATCATTTCCTTCACTTTCCTTACAACATATGTCGGAGCGGTCTCTCTTCCTCTTGCTCTACCTGTTTCGCTGTCTCTTTTCGATAATGGATCCTTTTACGCTTAGGATTTCTATTCTTTGAGTTAGGGGTAGTACAATTGTTCTTTTTTGGGTAACCCGACGAGGGCAACACAAAACAGATGCATTTTGTGTGGGATTCGGCGTATACGTGTGTAGGATGATCACGCACACGCACACACATTTAATGAGCCATGCGAAACACGTTTCTGGAGGAAGTGAGATGGGCAGAGAGTGCGAGACAGATATACAAAGAAGTATCGCTGCCGACGCGCTTGCGCAGTTAGCTTCTTCCTCTACCTTGGTGGATCGTCGATCACCTTGTCGAGCGGTCGTCGAATGCTCGGTTTAGTTCAAACGCGAGCATCGCCGGGATCGGACGTCACCCTGGCCCACGCACTACATACAATCTATATATCCGCCGGGATTTAGTTTTCTGAGTGCTTCCTCTGACCGAACGACCGAAATTCAATTTGAATATCATTGTTAAGCGATCGCGGGTCGCGTATTAATTAATGATCTAGCCTAGCGGCGATCTTGTGATTCTCCCAGCCCACAACTGTGTCACAATGTGTCTGTTGGAAGACCACACCACCGCCTAGTGCATAAATCTTGAACGTTTTGTGATATTTTCTTCACCATGATCATTTGCATATCGGGTTTTATAATTGGCGAAAGGTAGGAACCCATGGCCTGACCCAGAAAACGAAAGTTCTCTTATCACCTACTTAGATAAACAAAAACTAAGACTTGGTTTATTTATCAAAACTGGAAATTCCTTAGAGAATCCCACATTGATATTAAATTGGAGTAGTGTACCTACTTTCAATTACCCTGGACTTTAAAAATATCTTCATTCTTATTTTAAATTTAGTGTGTAATTTATATATATTTGACATATAATTATTATACAGTTTGAACCAAGCGTTTTATGCATTTCAAGTGTGTATACCTTAACAAAATAATAGCGTAATGTCTAAATTAAACAGCAATTACTCTTGACTCAAAAGCCACACTTGTGCTTTAAATGTTTGCTTATAAATTTTGATAGCGAAATCTTGATAAAGCAATTATTTATATATAAGTTCTTTGTTTTGTCGGTTTAAACGGACTGCTATTAGTTGTATTCGAAATTCCAATGCAAGTAGTGTTCTAACCAGACCCCTCGTTTTTTCCACTTGCAGCTTTCCCCAGAAGAGCCTGGAGCGAAGTGGTTCCACCCAGTATGAGCTGGCTGGAGCGCAACAGCCAGGATCAGCCAACGCCTCCACCTGCACAGATAGCGGCAGTGTTGGCGGCTATGTTTACCTGCAGAATCACTACGCCCCCGGCGCCCACAGCTCCTCAGCCGCCATCAACTACCCTGCGCAACAGCATCCCCAGATGGTCTACCAAATCCAGCAGTATCCCACGTGCCATCAGCAGCAGCAACAGCAGCACCTCCAGCAGCAGCAGCATTTGCATCAGACCGGCGCAGGTCACTACATGCAGGTCACGGCGACGGGTGGTGGCCAGTATCATCACCATCACATGCTCCAAGGCCACGGGCATCATGCCCACCATCACGGTGGGGCGGTGGTCATCGCCGGCAGTGGGGTGGGAACTGGCCTGGGATCTGGAGCCACCAGCGTGATCATGCAGCACCAGCAACAGCAGCAGCAGCAACAGAATATGCACAAGAAGAACTCCATCCGGAACGGCGGAGATGTCCTCAAGCGAACGCGAGCTCAGTCGGCGTAAGTACTTTCTCCCGGGGGATGTTGATAGTTTGGGGTGGATTCAGCTGTGCAGTCAGAAAGTAAATATTTCCAGGGGCCAAAGGAGATTTCCGGGAACCGTTTCTTATCGAAATGTACAATTTGTGTGGATTATTCAGGAGGTTTTTCAAATACAACTTTATCAAATGATAAACAGGTGGCTTTTTAAATCGGTAACGGACTATAATAGCATACCTTTAGGACTATCATTAGATAAGTGAAATCTAGAGAACTTTATTTATAGACCCGAATATACGTAATATTGACTTATCTTGTTCTAGAAAGTGGCTAAGTTTAATAACTGAAATCAATTAAATTTATTAAATCACAGATGTGCACTTATCAGTTTTCAGAGATATGAGCAGAAAATCAGCAATAAACTATTCATGGCCTGAGCTTATTCACAGTCTGGTTGCCAATCAGCTATAAAATATTTGCCATGATTAAAAATTCATTATCTTGAGAATGTGTACCGTATACAAACAAAAAACGAACGGCAATGCTTAATTTGGTTTTTTAAGCGTTTAAATTTTACTAATTTGTACTCCCTTTTAAAGTGACAGTTTATTTTTTGTTTGGGCATTAATTGCAGAATTAAACCATTTCACCATTTTTGAGTAAACAATCCATCAAGCAGAGGGTTGGCAACAGAAGCTCGTCTGCTTATCTAATTATCTAGTTATCTAGTTATCTGTAAAAAGTAAAAGTGTGCCTCCGGGGGATTGACCATTCGTCAGCTGAATGAGTTTGAACTTTGCCCGCTCGTTGAGAACTGGAAAAGTCATAATTGGATATCTTAGATTAGACGCCGCCAAGATAGCGACTTCTATGCAAATATTTGTGCTACTGCAGTGCATCTTTTGATCTTGGCCATGGTCGATATGCAGCTGATTCAGAAAGCTGTAGTTGCTCGATAGTTTGCAATTCAGGGAATGTCCCAGGATATTTTTTCAAATGTATCTTTATAGCGGCATGATGAGTAATTTATCGATCGAAAGTAACGATTGCTTGGGGCACGAGGCACACAGCAATAAGCAATATTATTACCGCCACTCGAGAGGCGAATGTTAATCAGGTCGATAGCCCAGAGGGGCGACAGTGACGACGCCGGAGAGAATTGTATTTCAAAGATACTCGCGCGCTATCTTATCGGGCGGGGCAACAAAACATTCGGTCTCCGGCGTAGACTTTTGTCAGTTATTTGCAAATTTCCAGCCAACCAAGCACACATCGCACCTTCCATTCCCACACACCGGATGCCTCCAAATACTTATCGGATACATCTTTTCTGATCTCCCTCCAATAGCTACGAACTCTCACAAGATCTGCTCGAGAAACAGATCGAGCTGCTGGAGCGCAAGTACGGCGGAGTGCGAGCCCGCAACGCAGCGGTCACTATTCAGCGCGCCTTCCGTCACTACATGATGGTCAAGAAGTTCGCCTCGATCACGGCAATGGCCAAAGCCGAGAAGCGTCTAAGCCGGCGGATGGTGGTCACGTCCAGCAGTCTTGGATTGGCGGAGGAGGGTGCCTCCTCCTCGTCAGCCTACGGAAGTGCCACGGAATCTCAGCTCACCGAGCAGCAACAGCAACAACAGGCGCAGCAGCAGCAGCAGCCACGTGTCACCATCATGGCGGGTCCGGCGGGAGCAGCTTCTCCGGGCTTATCCCGGACGCCACCTACGCGATCGCTTTCCATGCGGGAGCGACGTCAGCTGGACTGCAGTCCCATACCGCGTAGTCAGTCAGGTGAGTAAAGATAAGGGACGTCTGCCACCTGGATAGCAAATAGTGTGACGAAAGTTGCATCAGCTAAGGCTTTAATATTTTGTTTTTAAAGTTAAACACTTAAATTCCAACTTGATTTGCTCAAAGATTATGTGGTTGTTAGACTTAAGGCTTCATCCTTTTTGTGTTAAATTTTTCATTTTAATCCTCAAGATTTTAAAAAGGTATATTACTTAAATCCAGCAACCATTTCGCATGAAACGTTAAATTGCTTTTCATTTCGCTTTAAAGGGAACCAAGAATTCTTAATAATTTCCCTGAAATTTCTTTGTGTTATTGGTTTTCATTATCTGTTTCGGGTGACCCTTGGTGGTAACATCAAAATAAATATAAGTTTAATGATCTCAACAAGTCTCACAAGGTTAACTTTCAATAAACATACTGACACATGCAATTTGTTTAATGTAAATTTAACTGTAAACAAAATGTGTAATTTAAACAAGTACATCTTATATTGCACATTTACAATATTCATAAAAAACAATCTCTTAATAGGCCATGTTTAAACAATAATTGCGTCTTAACTTTGTTTTCTTAAAGTGAACTAGATATGTTAGGTTCTTTTGTTTATAATCAAAAAGAATGTTGTTTGATCTTATCAAAGCAATCGTGATTAACTTATTTTAGAATTGAGATCACAAAAAAAGGGTTTTAAAATTACGCGTAGACAGTACTTTAAACAAGCAGTTTAGAAATAATATCATTAGAGTTAGTGGTTTTATAACACTATTATCCAGAGGGCTCAAAATGTTAATACTTTTGTAAACATTTAACTAACTTTTTCCAATCTACAGGAGCCTCTCCCGCCTCCATATCGAGCTCGACAGTCAGCACTTCGGCGCTGGCCTCACATCCACATGTTAATCTGCTGCACGCGGCAGAGCCACATTATTATAATGCCCAGGCACTGCCCCAGGGAGCTGCTTACTACACTAGTTACCATGGATCACCGCACGACCTGAGCTATGCCAGTTCGGCGGACACCTCGCTAAATGCCTCGTGGGTTAACACGAGCGGCCACTCCCCGCACACGCCCTACTATTCGGCGGCCCAGATCTATATGCGACCCAAGGGCGGCAGCACCACGCCCACGCCCAGTTGCAGTGGCAGCACAGGGAGCGGCAGCGGAGGCAGCGGGAGCGGCAGCAGCAAGAAGGTGCCTCCAGAGGTGCCCAAACGCACCAGCTCCATTACGGCACAACAGCAGACACAGCTTCTTTTGCTGCAGCGCCAGACACCGCCACCTCCCTCGCTGCTGAGGACCAATGGCCTGTGCAAAACCGCCGAGAACGGCAGTCTGACCTCCGTGCAGAGTTCCGGATCGGATTCGAGTGTTACCTCAGCGGAGCGCAACCTAAACAGCGATTTGGGCTCGGATCGCAGTAACTCACCACATACATGGAAACGAGGAACAGCCCTAAATAGTTCCCAGCAGTTCTCCACGCACTCGGCGGATTCAGCGGGTGCGGTTTCTGGTGGAGGAGTTGGAGTGGCTGCCGGAGCCGGTGTTTATGCCGCTCAAATGCAGGCTGCCGTTGCAGCGGCTACAGCGGCAGGAGGAATGCCACCAGCTGATGACCATGCCATCTCCTCGCATACGAGTGCCGCTCAGTATGAGCAGCATGAGCAGCAGCAGCACGAGCAGCAGCAATTGCAGGCGGCAGCTGCAGCTGCCGGAGTGGCACAAAACTACAAGATGTCGGAGACTATACGCAAGCGTCAGTATCGCGTTGGACTCAATCTGTTCAACAAGAAGCCGGAGAAGGGCATCACCTATCTGATAAGGCGGGGATTCCTTGAGAATACACCACAGGGCGTTGCTCGTTTCCTCATCACCCGTAAGGGTTTGTCCCGGCAAATGATCGGCGAGTATCTGGGAAATTTGCAGAACCAGTTTAATATGGCCGTGCTCAGTTGCTTTGCCATGGAGTTGGACCTGTCCGGCCGGCAAGTGGATGTGGCTTTGCGAAAGTTCCAGGCCTATTTCCGCATGCCTGGAGAGGCACAAAAGATTGAGCGCCTCATGGAGATCTTCTCACAGCGCTACTGTGAATGCAATGCGGACATTGTCGGGCGACTGAGATCATCCGATACGGTAAGTCTGTCAGCTAGTCTAATTTATTACGATATCTAATTTATGTTTTCTTATTTTAAAGATCTTCGTCCTGGCTTTTGCCATCATCATGCTGAACACGGATCTGCACACACCCAATCTAAAGCCAGAACGTCGCATGCGCGTCGAGGACTTTATCAAAAATCTGCGCGGCATCGACGACTGTCACGACATCGACAAGGACATGCTGATGGGCATCTATGACCGTGTCAAGTCCGACGAATTTAAGCCCGGCAGCGACCATGTCACTCAAGTGATGAAGGTCCAGGCCACTATTGTGGGCAAGAAACCAAATCTAGCGCTGCCCCATCGGCGTCTTGTCTGCTATTGCCGACTGTACGAGATTCCTGACGTGAACAAGAAGGAGCGACCTGGTGTGCATCAGCGCGAGGTGTTCCTGTTCAACGATCTGCTGGTCATTACCAAAATATTTAGCAAAAAGAAGACCTCCGTGACGTACACATTCCGCAACAGTTTCCCGCTATGCGGCACCGTTGTCACCCTGCTGGATATGCCCAACTATCCGTTTTGCATTCAGCTCTCCCAGAAAGTGGATGGCAAGATCTTGATCACCTTCAACGCCCGCAACGAACATGATCGCTGCAAGTTTGCCGAGGATCTTAAAGAGTCCATTAGCGAGATGGACGAGATGGAGTCGCTGCGCATTGAGGCCGAGCTGGAGCGCCAGAAGTCGGCGCGCAATCGAGCACCTGGCAATGCGGAGAATCGTGACAGTGGCGTGGCCGACGTGGAGGTCTGCCCATGCCCGTATCAGCCAGGATCCCAAGCATCTGGCGAGCAGGCTCCAAACTCCGCCGATAACTCGCAGCAGCTGAAGCGCAGTGCGCTGAGCAACAGCCTTCTCGATATGCACGAGCAGTGTGAGTTTACCTCATTATATGTAGCAAAAACGCTTAGAGCTTAAGTTTAAATGTGATTTTTAATTAGTTAAGAGCATGTATTGTTTAGTAGTTGCTAAAGTAGTTGCTTAGCAGATTAAAGAATATGTAGACATTACTGACTGGTTTTTGTATCACCTTCCAGTTGGCAATGAGAAACCTCAACGTCGTGGCAGCGTTGGCTCCCTGGACAGCGGCATGAGCATCTCGTTCCAGTCCACTACAACCTCCAGCGCTTCGAGGGAAAATGCCGCTGCCATTGCGGCCGCAGCAAATGCAGCTGCAGCAGCCAAGATGCGATTTAACATGCCGCCAGCGGCAGCGATTGCCACGCCCAGCAATGTGTATGCAGCTCCGGGAATGCAGGCGTATACCCATGCCAACTTTGTGCAGCAGTCACAGGCCGCTTACATGTTGCAGCAACAGCAAATGCTCCAGCAGCAGGCACAAATGCAAGCCCAGGCACAGGCTCAAGCCCAAGCTCAGGCCCAAGCTCAAGCCCAGGCTCAGGCGCAGGCGCAGCCGCTTACTGGCCGAATACCGGGACGCGAGCGAAAGGCTTCGCGGACGGATGAGAACGGACGGTCGACGGAGGTCTAAGTCATCTATTGTACATTTTAGTTATTGAGCAAAGCGATAATTATAAAATATATATAGCATATTGAATGAAATATCTGTATAATCCGAATCGAAACGACCCGAACGCCATTTTCTTCAACACCTAACCCACACACAGCGTACGAGTATATAGCGAATTCTTAATGTTCCTTCGTTCTCTGCTAATATTAATGTAAATAAATTAAACATTTGTCTGTTTTACACTATCTACACACTAAAATAAGTTTCTAAAACTACTTGTATATACATCAGCATACTATAATACACCCACGATCTATGAAAATTATTCTCTAAATATGCATATGTATTATTGTATTACTCTAATCCTCTCCAGACACTTGAAACACCAATTTACTTCTGGGCAACCTTCTATGCCCATACCCGTTTTGATCTACCCCTTTACGAATTACAAAAGCGATTGGCGAAAGTAGTTGCATTAGCATATACTAATAACTATATCCCGTTAAGTGCGCGCTATGTATATTATATATTTTGTTTATCCTACATTTTCTCTGTGTAACTAAAAAGTGAAGTTCGTGTATACCGCGTGTGTGTGTATATACCCTGAATATTAATTTAAAAGCATTTAGCTATAATTATTCATATTTATAGAGCCAAAACTACCCAAAACCTAAAATATTAAATACGAGTATAACAAACACGAAGTATATGAAAACAAAACAATATGTATATGAAAAAGCAAAAGACTTAAAAATTTCAATAAATGAAAAGAAATAATACCAATGATCAGTTGATCGTTTTTAATTATTTGCTGGGAATTTAAATAAGCGGAGACGAATTATTTTAAGCAATTCAGTTTCAATAGTAATTTGATAGGAATTTATGAAACCCCCAATAAAATATTACGAAATTATAGATTTATTTTTATATCGTTTTTATTAGTGATTCAACTTATTTTGTATTATTGCTGACTTTACTAATTAAGGCCTTGTACAAAATTATTGTATTTCTGTTTTAGTGCTAAGTTCTATGTTCGTAGTACATCTCTGTTCTCTTGCGGTTCGCGTCTGTATAGATAGGATTGCATTTTGGGCGTTGTTAGTATAAACAATTATTTTGAATAATGTACACAAAAGTAAGGATAACATAGTGGTTGTGTGGATTTTTACATAAATCGGATTGCTTAAACAGAAGCCGCTTGGCGGTGTCTCTCTGGTAGAAAGCGAAATACGAACTGGCATATGAAATAATAAGCATTAAAATTAATCTAAACGTATTTTGGCACTGTAAATTAAAGTTTGCTTCCGATAAAACCCTAAAGAAAGATACATACAAATTGCTGCTATCGTCGAATGGTGAAATCAAATTGTAATAAATTACACAAAATGGTTTGCCAAATGCGGAGCGTATATAACTCCTATCTAGACCCTAAGATCTTGTCGTTTGATTAAGCTAAGAGGCCAATAAGCTCCGGAAAACCCACAGCGATGATCTCTGTTGGGGCGGAGGTGATGGCTTTTCTCTGGCCTAGACCATTCCGAAGTCGGTGCACACGGATGCAGTTGGTCCTGCCGTCGCTGGCTGGTTGTTCTGCTGCTTCTCCTGCGCGTTATTTGCCACCGCTGCCGCCGCCGCCGCTGCTGCCATGTTGAGTTCCACCAGGGTGTCGATGCTGTTGAGGCTCACACCCTGAAGGATCTTTCTCGCCGCCAAGGACGTAAAGTTGAAGGACAAGTCGGTCAGACTGGGAAAGTTATATAGCTCTTCGCCGCCGTTCGCCAGCACGCTGCCCATTCCTTGCTCCAAAGATTCCTTGGTCAAGCTGAGTCGTCTGTCGATGGCTTCCTTATCAATGGACTTATCATTCGCCAGATCTTTCAGAGCCAAATTGGGCTCACTACCCAGTGGATTGCTTGACTTGTGTAGCAAATGGGCCAGCGCCAGTTCATCGCCATTCATAGAGCACTTCTGCAGCTGACACACGGACTCATAGCACAGATTCTTGAGGTCGGTACTACTGTTCATCATCATGTTGTTGCTCTGTGAGGCACCCACATCCTTCGAACTCTTCTCGTAAAAATGCAGGTTGCCCACTGAGCCGGCAATCTCAAAATCCTGCTTGGCTAGTGCTGCCATTTTAAGAGGAGCATCCGCACTGGGCGAATTTGGTTGGGATTCATTCTTCAGCACGTTGTTCTTGTACGCAATGCCATTGGCCAGTTGGAGGCACAGTTTCCGACTGTTGTTCATGGTGGCATCGTTATTGGTGTTCTTGGCGTACTTTCCTCCATCATAAACAGGGGTCTCCGGTTCAACAGCACACGTGCTCTCCGGAGAACACTCACTGATGAAGGATATGGAGTCGCAGGTCTCCGAGTTGGCCTCCGTTTCACTGAGTGGCTGCTCGGAAACAGTTTCCGGCTTAACAGGCGTGGATGTGGCTGCTGGCGCAGCGGAAGTCTGCTTGGATAGGGTTTTCTTGATGATCTCTCCCTTCTCGTTAGTCATCGTCTCATTGTTGATGATGAATACATTGGAGTTCTCCAGCATCTTGCCGTTCTCCAGGGTTATAACACTCCTTACCGGTGAGTTTTGGACAAAGATCTTGGTGCTGGGTATGCTTTGGTTCCCATTCGAGGTGGTAACCTGTAGGGTAATGGAGTTATTGCTGTTGGAGGTGGGAACAACATTGCTTCCACCCGCCGGATAGATTTCCTCCAAGATGCGACTGGGCGTACTGGCTCTTTGTCTTTGCGCCTGTGCTTCGGCCACTCGTGCCCTCATGGCCTGATGACGTGGTGTTCCTCGTGGAGAACCGTTTAGCAGGAGAATCGAACGAGAACTCCCATTGTTACTGCTCGATGGTGGTGCTATCACCGCCGTATTGGTGGAGCACTGCGAGTCCAGACTAGAGTGGCCGCTGGTCTTTTGGCTAAAGGACACCTTGCCGCTGTCAATACTCGATGGACCGCTGGCGAGCATCGAGGTAGTCTTGCAGGACTCGAGGCTCGAGGGACCACTGCTTTGCAGGCTCCGGTACGTGGCCTTGTTGTCCAGGCAGCTGTTGATGATCAGTCCGTCCGTGTGGCGCTTGGCCGCCGTCGCTTTTAACGTGGCGGATCGCGATGGCGAGCTCTCGAAGATGTGCTTTCCAATCACCGACTTCTGTGCCGTCTTTGGCGGCGTTGGCGTCACAGATCCTCCGTGACCATGACTCAAGCGCGACGAGTGATTTGTCTTGGCCGTGGTGGCCGGAATCGACTGCGTGGAACGAGGTAGCGAACTGCTGCAGTACACCGGCGATCGGCGGCGGATGGGCGAGCAGTCCCTGGAGGAAATCAGAAACGTCGATTCGCTGGACATGTGGCGTCGATGGCGACGGGGCAAAGTGGAGGAGCGCTGGCTCAGCTCAGAGCCGTCGTAGAACGTCGAGTTGGACAGCGTGTGGGCAACGGGCATGTCCTGCGGATGGATAACAAGAAAGTGTTTAGTATTTAAGAAATTTGTGGCCCTTTCTTAAGTCACTAAGGTCTTACGTGCTCGGCCGTTTGGGTGCCCACGCTGTGCAGGTGAACGGCTCTGGTGTTGAACCACTCGGCTGGAGGGAACTGGGCCGAATAGGTCTCAATCTGCCGCTGTTTGGCTCGACCGCTGCGTCGGAACAGTCTTGAGAGCAAAGATCCTTTTTCTTAAAAGGGGAAAATAGCGTTAGAATAGGTTCTTCATTTTCAAGATTCCTCAACTCACTGGGTGATGACGAATCTGTGCTTTGGTATTCCGAGCTGCTGCTGTCCGTGGTGTTGAGCGTTTGGGCGTACGTCTTGGACAGACTTCGCGTGGAGGCGCAGCGTTGCAGGCGCTTCGACGAGCCAAAGAGCCGCAAACTGTGCCGGCGTTCCAAGCTGCGCGGCGTCGGAAACGATGCACTGCGTCGCTTCGCCGCCCTTGGATAGATGATCTTGTCATTGGGATTGCCTGTAAGTAATTTATTGATCGATTGCTGATTACACTAACTGATATAATTGATGTGGAGATGTGTGTACTTACCGCCACAGATCACATCCGCCAGATTCGTTTGGATGCACTGATGGGTGAGGTCGCCGTCCCGCTCCGTTGAGATTTCTCCGTAGAGAGAGTGCAAGGCCTCGGAATTGGACATCAGCATTGTGCGTGCCTCCTGGGGAACCACATCATCACCGTGCTGCTGCTCCTCCTCCGCCAAGTGACCATAGGCGAGGCTGCCATTCAACTGGTGGTGATTGCTGCGCGGCCTCGATCGACTTCGTCGGCGTCTGGAGAGGATTGGGATTGTATTACTATAATGTTGAAAATATATATAAATTTCATTAGGTAAACTGACTCTGGTGTGAAGATGAAGTATCCCTTGGATGTCTGATAGATCTTCTGCTCCTGCATCAGCTGGGCGAGGGAGTCGTAAATGACCTCGGTGGCCGGCGTGGTCATGTGTGGGAATCGGGAGCCCAGCTTGCTGCGCACGTGCTCAATGGTCGCCGACTGGCCCTCGGCGGTGAGGTCCATGATCACATCGCAGAGTGCCTCTGGAAGCGGCGTGAACTGCCCCTGAACCGTTGGCGTCACAATGCAATCGTCAATGTCACCTGGAAAATGTCAAGGAGACAGGTGGTATGGTCAGTGAAAAACCAAAAACATGTGCAACTGGCCTGCTTATATGGCTAATCACTGGACGAACGAGTGCCCCATTTGGTCACCTAAACTTGCTCGCATTTTTTCCAACGAACTCGGCTTTTCATTTGCTGGCATTTTGGGTGGCCACCTGGGAGAGTTGCCTTGGCTCGCTTGGCATTTGGCCACGTTCGATTGACGGGGTAATTAAACCGACTGACTTTTTAGTTTTGACCTCTCATCCGCCCGGAGGTCGTGTGAGGTCTGCTGCGATGCATGAGATGTTCCACATACAACGGCACTGCTTAAAACACAAACTCAGGTCTTACGAATTGAAAAATACTAATTCAATCTCTTACTTTGTAGTAAGTACAGTCACTTTAATGTTAAAACAATGTAATTTAGTTGCCAAGTTAGTAGAAAAACAGCAGCTTCCATTTTATCATGTTACAAGCGTTAACCCTTTCGTTTATGATTACAAAATGTTACGACTAACATTCATCTTCATATCATATGAATTCATCAAATTTAATATCCCTTCCTCAAAACGAATCATCAAGGACTATGCAACAACTTGAACTAACCAGCAAAGCTGACAACAGTTTCCCGCCTGTAGTTGCAGCATCGTTTGCTGGCATCGCCTTATATGGTCGGCGCATCGTTCACGCGGCGTATACTTAATTAAAACGCCATGTACCATCAGCCAGAAAAATCCATGCCAAAGAAAAGAGCTCTGCACACCTTGCTGTCGTTTCATTATTATTTTTACCTGCTGGTGCCGCATCGTGCCCGTAAATAAAATGCGCCTCCACAAACGCTTCCTACTTGCAACTTAACCTCTAAAAAAGTGGCAAACAACCAACGACAAGCAACGCCCCCGAGGCAAGTGAATAGTAGTGGCATGCCTCAAAATTGCAATAATAAAGAGGGAGAGGATCGACAGAGACGGAGACAATGACATAAGACAAAGACGGCGTGATGGCGAAGGCGATGGCGGGAGGTGTGATGACTGCAAAATCAGACCAAGTGTGTGACGACCTCCGTTTTGGCCAGGCCAAGAGAGGCAGGCACAGGCACAGGCACAGGCAAGCCTCTTGGCCACAAACGTCCTTGCGGCAGTTGCATAATCAATTTTTCAAGTTTTCACTTTCCGCTGCAGCCTGCAGCTGTAAAGTTACACAGTGAATAATGTCACCTAAATAATGGGTAAGAATTTATATACATATATTGTTGCTCAAAGGTTTTTAGGTAGATATGACAGGAATATTTATCCTAAAAACTATTTTAGTGTCTCCGTTCTGCTTTCCGTACCATTTTAGCCAAAATCGTTATCTTTTTGATTCCTTTTTTACTAATAAATTTCTCTCGGTGCACCAATACCCGGCAGCAATTTGCGCCAGCAGCCAGAGACAAAATAAAATGCCATGTGGGATGCACCGTCGTCAAGGACAATTAGCCGCCATATTAAACGCAGCTTGCAGTTGGTTGTTTTGAGCTAGCAGCTTGGAAGTTGGCAGTTGCAAGTTGTAAGTTGTGAGTTGTGAGCCTCGCAGGAAAACAGAAAAACAGAAAAACAGTCGCCAGAAATCCGCCTTTTCCTCTCACTCGCACTTTCACAATTTGCAAATTTGCTAAGCGATTAATCTTTGGGGCGCTTTTGCGGCATTTGTGTGTGGCGTCACTTGGAGCTGCACTCAATCTCCATCTAGCCAGGCCCCAAAAGCATTTGTTGTCCGCCACTTACACGGATGCACTCCCTTTTCCACCAGCAGCCGCACAAGCCACCAACTTGGCCTGCAGTTAAACTCGGCTTGGGGATTTATTTGAACGGGCTTATCATCTGGCACACTCGCCTCTTTATAATACATTTCCCATTTGATTTCGCCACTCCGCAATTTGCCATTCGGCGCTGTTTGGCAGCAACGCCCTGATCATAAATTCGCCAGTAGTGCAGTAGCCAAATTGGGGCTAGATAAACAAATATGAGAGATGGCTGGGCAAACACGAGTGATATATGGCTGTGGATGGAAACTCTTGCGGCTTCCAGATGCCGCCAGTCATCCAAACGTTTGGCTTTCTGGCCAGCGGGCGGAGTGAGTTCGAAATGCCATTTGGCACTGGGTGCAGTCATTCGCATCCGAAGGCTACATTTATTGGGAAGGTCACGGCTTCAAATTCAAATTTAATATCGGCTAAAGGCCATAAATGAGAAAGTCAAGCCAATACTTTTGCGGCTTAAGACATTTGAATATTTATTGAAGCTTTTGGAAGTGAAGTTTTTGACGTGGCTCCTCTAATGAATACCATTTGTTGTGGGAACATTTTACATTTGAATATTAATTCATTTAACTTGACTGTGACTAATTGGTCACATTTACTGTACCAGTTATTTTAATTATAATACATTGTTTATAACATCAATTAACTTGACTTAATAGCTTTTTTATCTAACGCCTGTCACCCTTAAGTGTAGCTATAATTTTTACTTATAAGGATTATAAATTTTAAAAACATGCTTGTAAATAACATAAAAGAATTATAAATTGTTTAGTAAGATATTCATACTAGAGAGAAGAATAAAAATGAACAAAATAAAAATACATTGCCGAACTGATCAAACTGCTCGATACCGAATTAGAAAACTCTATGATCAAGAACAACAAGCATATGTAAACTTTCTTTAAATTGATTCATCATTATTTATTTGGCAGCTATGTATATTATATATTCTGCCCATTCTGACTTATACAGTATACAGTATACTAGTATTATATGTCAAAGAACTAAGGCTTTTGGAGGAAATATGTTTAATACTGCGTTGGAAACTTCTTACTCAATAACCCCCTGTGAAGCTTTACTAAGTTTAACTTTATTAAACTAGTTAACGTATACAATAAATAGTTTATTTTATTATTCCATAATATTCAATATTATTTCCAGCATTTTTGGGACAATTTGATTTATTAATGTATCTAATTTATCTGAATGTACCTGCTCACTGTGTGAGAATTTAAATTAATAAATTTAATAAGTCCATTAACTTATCTTCTTTGTAAAAGCCATTCGTAGAAGATTTTTCTTGCTTTCCTCGACTTTTCTATAGTTTACCCCTCAGCAATTGCAGCATGCTAGATGTGGCATATAAATAACTCGCACCACACTCTGCCCACATCGAAAATCTGGCCAAGATCAAGGCCTTTGCGGCAATCTTGGGTTCCCTGAAATTCCAACTGCCCCTCGAGCACGCGCAACCCACTTTCGTTGGATGGCTCAGTACTCATTCATACTATGTATGTATATATGTTTGTATCCTGCGATGGGGGAGTGTTGTATGCAATTTGTTCGGCTTATCCGTGGGCTGGATATTAGCCGGCGGTTGTTGCCACCCCGTTGCAATTAAAATTAATAAACGAATCGAAAGGCAGCCCGTGACGCCCCCGCTTTGAAAATATAAGGCCAGCGACACTGGCATTATCAATTGGCATTTCATTTTGATTTCGAGTTGCATTTCTCCAACGCCGAATGCAGTTTGCATCGCCGGGCATTTTGGCGTTTATCGATTAAGGAAGTGTTAATTTATTTGCTCCTCTCTTTCAGTCGCTGCCCGGCGGGCAGAAACAAACCGAAAACAAAGCTGGTTGCAGGGGGGAAAATAGTAATAAATTGCCATCGATAGCCAAAAATTATTGATTATTTCGAAATGGACAGCGTTAAAAGTTTATGATGCTGCCGTGGCATCGCTGGCGGTTATGAGATCAAACAGAAAATCCCCCTCTGCCAAGCGAAAATGTGCCAACAACACGATAGGCGCACAAGATTTCCTCTTTATTTTTTAACGTTTTTCTTTTTCTAATAATAAGAGACAGCCGCGAAGGAAGAAAAAAAATCATACATCAAGATTATTGTTACTCGCGGCAATTGCATCACAGTAATGGCCAACAAAGCAGCTGAAGACAACAACAACAGAAACAACAACAAAAACAAAAAATGGAAATCGCAAGAAACATTTTTCATTTGCATAAAAATTCATTGCAACTACAAGCGCTAAAAATGTTTGCCGCATGTTTGAGCCCCATGGGGCATGGGGGGTGAATGGGGGGAGGGGGGTAGATGGATGCCAAGGAGGGGGTGGGCCTGCCTTCAGTGGGAGGCTGTGTGGAAAACAACCTTCAAGCTACAAAACACTTGACTCCGAAAAGCCAGAGCGAACAATCCGGGATCCGTGGAAAAGCAAGACTGCGCCGCGTTGACGTCGCTTTGGTTTGATTGAACACAAGGATATGTGTCCGCCGGCTAAAATAGCGGCAAAAAGTCGCAAAAGGCTTAAGAAAAAAGCACGGAAAAACTTAAAAACTAAAGCAACAATAACATAAGCCTAGGCAGCAACAATTGCAACTGTGGCCACAATTTGAAACGAAAACGCAACACTTTCACTCTACTTAAGACGGATGAAACTGCGGCAAAAAGGAGGCGGCTCCAGGAGGCCGAAAAGGTGGGGAAAAAAGCGGAGGGGAAAAGGGGTTAAAAATCAAGGGGAAGGAGTGGGGGGTGGGGGGAGGGGGCGGTCGGAGGGACGGCAGGTTGCCTTTTAGACACCATCTATAAAGCGTCGGTGGGAAAATCGCGGCAATCGTTTTCACGTCTTTTTCATATTTATTATCATTTGCTAGTCTCGTTTTCCTTCGGTTCGGATCGGTTTTTGGTTTTCAGTTTTCGGTTTTCAGTTTTTTTCGACGCAAGCTAAAAAATGCAGATGAAGCCGAAGAGAAAAAGATTTCCAGCTGCAGGCAGGAGTTTGTCATCTGGGACAGAGACTGTGTCTTTCGTTTTCACTTGGCAATTAATCAATCAGTTCGGTTAGTCAGGGTTTTTGGGCAAAACTGATGGGGTGGGCAGCAAGTTAAAAATCAGCAAGTCAGTGAGAGTATTTCATTGTGATTTACAATTAGGAAAGTCCGTCAGCCAGTCATTAGTTAGTTTGGGTTGTGTTTCGAATAATTTAGGGAGTGTTCGACTAGGGATACAAATCATTATAATTATATTTAAATGAAGGTCCTTAATTGCGGGCAATAAAATCAAAAATTGAAGATCTTAGAGGCATTAAATGGTAATAAACTCGAAAATGAATAGGTTACATTATGAAGAATGTGTAAAAATGTATATTGGATCATTAATTTTGATTTCCATCGATACCTTTTATAGCTCAGTTATATACTTGGATTATTATCTTATATACATATATCTTCATATAATAGTATCGAACTATATTTTTGGTTGATTCTCGATCATATCCTGATTTCCTACATTGCTCCCATTTCAACTGCATTTCCTGGAATGCAGTTTTGCATAAGCAGCCAGGATCACCACCCCTAGGACCGCCCCATTGTTGACCCAACGTAGCCCCCCCGTTCATTCCCCAATCCCCCCCCTTTTCATCGGCATCTGGAGCACTGCAGCAGGAACAACAACGAAATGTCTGGCGGCCAAACGAAGGCAATCACGATTTTGTGTCTGAAACGTTTTTTGCGCGTTTTCAATTTCCCATTTTGGTTTTCCTTCTCGTATCGCTTGGGGTGGTGGGTGGTGGGTGGCTGTGGCGCGCGGGGGAAAGGCCACGCAGTCGCTGGCAAAAGGAAACAGATACGCCTGTCCGCAGATCGTACAAAACCAAAAATAAAAAAAAAACAAAAAAATTAAAATAAAAGGAGAGCTACGGCTTTAACTTTTTGGCCGGCGCTTGTTGCGTTCGTTGAGGCGACGCTAATTGTTTCCGTTTGTTAATAAAAATATTTCAGATCAGTAACAAATTGAAAACAAGGCAATGGGGATAACAAGGGGGAGCTGCTGTTTATGCAACGCCTCACAAAATGCAAATTGACATTTACGTGGTTGCAACACCAGCAAAATGCCAGACAGTCGGACATTGGGCCACCAGCTTTTTTATAGCCTGGTAAATAAGGAGCAACACGATTTGCCCACAAAAAAGCAATACTAAATAAATAACCAAATTCAAGCCCAGTCCGAGGAAAGCGAAAAAAATTGTTTGGCGACACTTTTTACCGTCCCTGTTTGCTGTGTGTTAAAGGTCAATGAGTTCGGGTTCGGGTTTGGGTTTGCGTTTAGGTTAGTGGACCTGAACCTGGGAGCCTGCCAAGTCTCCCGTGTTGTGCAACCTCCAATTGGGAGCTGCAGATGATGGGATAAATTCAGGCCCTAGAATCGTGTCGCATTTGGCTAAATTGCCAGCCATTTTTGGTGCGTCGCTGCGACGGAAAAAAGTGGAAAACAATGGCGGTGCTGTACGATTTTCCGCAGAACACTTTCCCGCTAAATGAGGGAAAACGCCGTCAAGCGTAACCAAGAGTTAAAATCAAATAGGCTGACCTCATTAACCGAAGGGTCCTACGCAGAAGGGGGCAATCAGCGGTGTAGACAGAAGAATCGGGGAGAAGACCAGCCTCGGAAGAAAGAGAACAATAAAATTACAATAATCGCTTGGGTAAAGCTCGCCAGAATGGTGATGAGGGCGGTGTTCAAGCGACCATGATGATGATGAACTTGCAAAGACAACTCCCCAATGACAATGACTCCTATACTTTTTTTTGGCAAACTTGGTTACGCTTTAGAGAATTTCTTCCCCACAGGAAAGGGTTAACAAACCTTTCAAGAAATTGGCCAGAGCTTAACGGTGAAATTATACATTGTGCACAGTCAAAAAAAAAATACTTGGCAACATCGATATTTTGGCCAGCAAATCAACAAACATCTACCAGGATTATTTATTAATTTAATATTAATTCGAAATTGATTACATAAAGATCTCAGCACCTCATTGTTTGAAATCGAGTTGCAGTCATTGGTAATAAATTTGAATTTATTTCGAATAAGTTTTGTATATATATTAGTCTATATCTTTCTTACAAACACAAACATTTGTGTGTATTTTTAATATAAATAAATATATATATTTTTTTCAATGCTCACAAAATGATAAATTCAGTTTTCCACAGAATTATCAGAGATCTCATGTGATTGCCACTAGCAACATTTGACTGACATTCGTTTTTCGCATAAGCCCGATGCATCGGCTGCTGTTGATTTGGCTGATTTCTACCGACTTGCGATTTGTTAATGGCTCGAATATTAAGTTACAATTATCTGACGGACGGGCGATCGATGATTGTGGCTCCTCTGCAGATCCAGTGTCATGGCCACATTTCACTTTCAGCGGCGATTCGGCGACGAGAAATCGTGATGAAATTGATTTGCGGCTCTTTATTTTTTATTCGCCATCATAGTTACCGACAGCTCTCGCTCTAGCTGTCCCTCTCTTCGCCGATATCTCCCATTTATATGTATATATATTTTCTCGGCATCTGGGAAACTGCATAATTTTCCCGCTTTCCAGCTATTTTGCATTTGCCATTTGTCTATTTTGCTTCTCTGGCGCTTCCACCGATATTCCGCTGTCAAATTGCCAAAGCGGCAAGCGACGCCATTTTCCACTGATTTTCCTTCGTTTTTCCCCCGATTTTCACCCACCTACCCGTTAGAAAGAAAAAAGTCGGAGTCTCCAGTTGGCTCTTTAACACGAAACTGAATTTAATTTGCTTTTCTTCGTTTCTTTTGCATTTATTTGGCATGTTTGTTGCCTAATTGAGCGAGAAATTGCCGTTGATTGATTGTTTTGCATGCAATGTGTTATTTGTTATTTGCTATTTGTTATATTGTTATTGTTACTGTTACTGCCATTTCAATGGTGCTTTTATTTCCCACTTCGCCATGGCTTAAATGCGATTTGATCAGCGTTCTGCGATTGTTGGCCAACAAACAACTGCCACGGCTAGCTATAAATCTTTTCCTCTTTAAGATAAATGCATGCCACTTCTTTTGCAAGTGTCGGACCAAAGAAAACTATAAAGTTTATGTGCAGAGAAGTCTTTAAAATATTTCGGGTTGACTGCTGTCTGTCTAGTTTGTTAAGCAGCGACAAGCTGTAAAATGTTTAAACAAATATTTAGTGGCAACCAAGCAAGCAGCGTTCATTTATGCCTACTCTTGGATTTAATGCATATAGGCAATTCCCTAGATGCCAGACTGTAATATTATTTTAATTTAAAGCGAAAACATATTAAAAGTTCATGGAAAAACAACCGCCGTAAAAATGGTAGACAATGTTGGCCAAAACATGTGTATAATAAATTACCATTGGAGTGTGTTTAAATGAATGTGACTGAAATTGGTGTCCATTTTAATGGGGATACTTCATATTAGTAACCATTCACACGTTTCTGAATTTAGCAGTACTCTATTCACCTTTTAATTAACAATTACGTACAGAATTATAAAACTTTAATAATGCTATGGATCTAAAATGAGAGGGGATTATAGCTTAAAGTATCGCTTATACTGCAATAATCTATTAAAAATCAAACGTCTCACAAACTTTAAATAGTAGCTTAAATAAATCTTCTTGAAAAGTGAAATGGGTATTTTTCCAGTGATTCTCGAGGACTTTGTGAGTATATCTAGCGCGGCACATTGTTCGGTCTCCTTGTTGGCCGGCCAATGGAATTGTCATGTTTATGGTAATTAACAGTTAATGGGTTCTACGCCATTGCAGTTGTTAATTAGCAAACATGGAGCGGAATCTGCATGCCACACCATATGTTGCACACTGTCTGCATTATTGTGTGTGTTTTTGAGTGCAGCTCTTTGTTTGTGCAGCGATATTTCCTCAATCGAATTTCACAAAGATAAACCGACAGTATGGCCCCCCAACCCAGAAAACATATTACTGTGAGTTGTGGCCACAAATCGCAGCTTATTAATTCCCCAAGCAAAGTTCGCCAAAGGCCGCAGAGTTTCCACAACTTCGACGATCTCCGGCTGGCCGGTCATTTATCAAATCATAGACCTGCTTGGCAATGGACTTTTCGGCTTTGAACCTCGTCGTCGCGATGGAAGTGTGAAAACCTGGAGGGGAAACGCTGGAAAATGGGAAATGGGCAGCGGCAGCATCGCATTAACTGCACAGGTGTCCACTTAATTGACAGCTAACGAGGCACAGAGGAGCAGACCAGTGACCATAAGCCGGGCCAGACACATCAATATTTGATGAAGTGCATGTCGCTTCGATTACACAGGAATAATGCATCGATAAATGGGGACTGTGGCTAAAATGTATTGTAGGCAGCACTTATTTTCCACTGTGTAGACTCACACATGAAAACAAAGTGGACAGGACTGGGTTTATTACAGGTCTACCCCTTTGATTTATTTCCCTGGTCAGAAAGGAGGTGGCAAGCGCAGGTGTTTCTTTTTGCAGAGAGGACAAAAGCCCAGATCTGAAGATCCCCCACTACATTTGAAGGAGTCTTCGCTTTTCACATGTGGATTGCAATACTTGTTGAAATATGGTAATAAGCTATCATCAAGGGGTTCCTCATGGCCTTGTTTATATCCTTCTGAGCTGGGATCAGTTCTCAGTTCCAGATCATCATATGACTCTGAAATACAGCCACATAGGCTAGATCTCACTGGTTCCAGAAACCGCTGCCTTCCGCCACTATGTCGTTCTTCCATTAGGGACATGGGTGAGGGAAAACGCTGGCAGCTCCCTCGCAGTTGATCTATTTGGAGCTTCTCCTCTAGATCCAGCTGGGCCATGGCCAGGATGCGCCAGATGGAGGGTCCACCGGGTCCGAAACGCTCGTTGTACTTTCTCTGCTCCTCGTACATGAGGTATCTCAACTGGTTGAGTTCCGCCCAGCGCTCAAAGTCAATTTTTCGCTGCTCAAAAGCTGCTTCCTTCCTCTTTACCTCTTCAAACCTAAGGTTGAGCTCCCCATCAGACATCCCATCCACCTCGTGAGGCATCATCTGTAGGCGTCCTGCCCAGAAGAGAAGACGCTTCTTGGCCAGTTCACGGTGGCGATTGGGACGCGAAACATGAGCATACTCCTCTTTGACTGAAGCATCCATTGATCTACCTTCTGCCTTTTCCCCCCAAAAAACGCACAAATTTAGACGAAGTTCCGAAACTGATTCCTAGGCTTTCTACGATCTAAAAGGGGGAGACTCACCCACTGAGCTGATCACATAAGTGGCTGGTGGCTTCAGCACACTTCGGGCAAAGGCTCCTCGCAGGACCTCCAGGGCACAGGGCTCAGCCGTAACCAGCAGCATTCCAGGCGCCACATGTCCTGCGTACTTCAGCGCTCTTGTGGCAGCAGTCAAAGGTCCATTCCACCAGCATTGCGCATTGGCAGCTAGAAAGTTCTGAGGAACATGAAACGAAAAGAAAATTCAAAGGTCACAAAGTGGCAGTGGTAACTTGTGATAGTAAAATGGTAAGTCAAAAATGGTCTTAAAGCGATTTTACAACTGTTGGTGCCTTGAAATCGTACAACCTTTACAGGAAGCCCAACGAAACAGGTCGAAAGGGGGCGGCTTTTCCCACCGACTGGTCTTTACATACATTTCCAGTGGGAGTCTGCATCTCATCAGCTAATTGACAAATTGCAGAGCACCGCGTGGCATAATTGGTGTGGTGCTGTCTGGCTTAAAGAGCTATCCATCTGTGGGCGTTGCGAGCGGTAACTGCCTGATGGCTGGCAACCGTCAATTAGCTAAAGCGGATCGTTGCCACGCCCCCCAAAATGAAGGCGGCAGGGATGGTGTGGCGCCACAAAAAAGTAAGACCAAAAGCCGCTGTCTCATTGCTGGGAATATTTATTTTTTTTTGGAGCTGCTACCAAAAGCGAATCGAATCGCAACGAAACGAAATCCTTAACACGTTCTGGCCCAGAGTGTTTCTATGGAAAAGGAAAGATATGGTATAAAGGAAAAGTGGGAGGTGTGCGGAAAAGTGGTGACTGGGGCAGCAAATAAATGTCCAATTTGTGCAGTGACAGGAACACTTGAGGCACGTTTTTGATGTAAACACGGACAAAAAGGGTCGAGAGTCACAGCAAAAAACCATGGACAATGGAGGCGGATGAGGATTGGGAATGGGACTGGGACGGGGACTGGGACTGGTACGCGGATTGGGAAAGAAAGGCCAAGAGATCGATGTAGCCGCTGGAGTTTCACGCTTTGTGGCTTTCTGTGTCGCTAATGAACATCCTCCAGTTTGAGCGATTTGACCTTTTTCTCGATGGGCCATCGAGGGCACCACGGGGTGGGTATCTCCCCAGGTATTGCCATTTCTTGTGGTCACTCCTCTTGGGCTTTAATGTCGCCTGGGTCTGGTATGTCGCTTACATAAGTTGCATGGCTCTCCTGCCTACTTGCCCGTGCCCCCGCCATCATCGTAACCATCTGCATCGCCACCTCCATCTCGATAGCCAAGATGCCCATCCATGCCCATTCCAACCTTCCGCCTGGGGCTGCTCAATTAATGCATGAGAAGGCGAAGAAATTAACTCGTCATTGCCTGCCCGTCAGGCTTTTGCTTTGGCTTCGGCTGTCACGCGCCGCCAGATGGCGCTCATCGTACACTCAGCGAAAGTGGGGTGACCAGCAAAGTTTGGGGGTATTTATTGGTAGTTTATGAAATTTCGAAGCATCCCCCTTGGGGTTATTAAAACGCTGACTGTCTTAGGTCCACTAATACTATCCTCATGGATAGCTTGAACTTTATGAAAATATAGATCAATTTAAAATAGATCTTTGAGGTACTCCCTGCCTATCGTAGATCTTTCTCATGGTGCAGTTCATCCCCCAACCAGCACCGTAACTATAGTGCTGCATCATTGTAAGACACGAGACAAAATGCCATAGACAGTCATCAACAGTCTACTTATAGAGGCTTTCCATCGATCAAAGGGATCTGGTTTGGAGCTGCGCTTGGAGTTGGTGTTGGGGTGTCTGAGTTTCTCATTTCTCGGAAGTAATAGTAATGCAAAACTTTTAATAATCAAATCAAATGCTTACGCCGGCCAGTGTCGCGCGTATGAAAGTCATTTTCACCGCGGGCTGAATTTGAAGTTTCGCTTTTTGGCTGCTCTTGATGTCGTTTCATGTCTTTTATTATTATAAACCTCTTTTTTTCGTTTGTTGGTCTGTTTCGGGTGGCGGCTTTCGTTTTGGGACTTTTACTTAATTTCATGTAATAGAAAACTAAACAACAAAACTCCCACAAAAGTAATGCTCAAAGACAAAACTATCACCGATATACTCTAGTGGCAGAAG
This sequence comes from Drosophila simulans, assembly GCF_016746395.2. Taxonomy (NCBI): domain Eukaryota; kingdom Metazoa; phylum Arthropoda; class Insecta; order Diptera; family Drosophilidae; genus Drosophila; species Drosophila simulans. The sequence goes on from NC_052522.2 coordinate 20,734,595, forward strand.
GCCTCATGTGGGGAGCTTGCTGCTGTTGCGGCTGATGTTGCTGCTGCTGTGCTGCAACAGTTGCTGCCGCTGTTGATCTCTCGTGTGTGCCGCATAAAAAGATAATAACAATATACAAACAAATGCGCAGTCAGGCAGCCCGAAAGCCGGAGATTGCCAACCGCCGCGGACTGGGGGCTTAATAGAGTTATGATGAAGTATAATAATCCTTGACCTTTCCACCAGCCAACATCAAGTTGCAGCTACAAGTCAAGACCGCAGCTCTTAGGCACAAGTCAAAACGTTTTTTGGCTCTTTGTGTTTCCCCCTCCACATTTTGCCGTTTTTTATTTGGGGAACCCTTCATTTGACTTCAAAAGGCGCCATTTAATTTTGCATATGGGAAGCGACCAGCTCCGAAAATGAAAACGTTTCGCTTTTCTCCAAAGGCATGTTAAATATGAACGTAAAATGGTGACATGGATTTCATGATAAAAGAGTATGTATTTTTGTTGCGGATTAAACTATAAGTTTCAAACGTATATTTTAAAATATTGCCCGGGTCGAGGTCACGTTTAATATTTGGTTGCTCACGTTTTTTGTTTTGAGGGCAACAAAAAACGCCCATATTCCCTGGGAACTTTTAGTTTTCAGTTAAAATCGACATAAAGTCGTTTGTTTTATCTTAATGGTTCAAAATCTATCACGGGTGAGCTCAACTTTTATTATAACTTTTATGACAGCCTCAAAAGCCTTACAGATTTAAGAGGTCATCAAAACGACGATTAATGTTCAATAATTACATAACAAATAAATTATTTTTGGTAATATAAACATATCTTCATGTTATTTCTCTTTTAATATTTAGTATGTTCTCCGTGATGGAAGTAAAGTTGTGGGTTCCCAATAAGTATAATTTCTTATTACTTAAATAATTTCATATTTTATTAATTTTATTTTTCCCCAAAGGTAATAATAATAATAATTTTATGGTTGCTCAAGGCCACGCGAAGACTTAGTCAGTTAATTATTTTCAGTACTCGCCAAGCAATTTATTTAAACTTCTATTCCCCGTTGATTACTTTTGGGATTACACTTATTTTTCTGCACTCCCAGCTGCAAATGAAAGCGCTCGTTTCCAATTATTTGAGGATTTCTCACGTCCATAACTTGTACATGAGCGCCCCAGGACAGTTCCTTTGTTTGTGCCTTATCCCTGTCATCATTGTTTATTTGTCCGCTGGTCAAGTGCCAGACAAAACCGAGGGTTGAGTCCATAAAACGGAGCGGCTGTCGGAAGCCCCAGCCAGCATAAATACAGGACGAACAGTGCTCCGTTCCAATCAATGCGGCTGGTCCTGATAAGGATACAAATTGCATGGCCATGTCCGAGTGACGCCCACCTCCTACTCTAGATTCCCAACCACCCTCCCTCAACCCTGCGGCGGAATAAGATGTGTTCGGCTGAATGGCTGCGTTTTTCTCGGACTTGAACTCGATTTGCACTGCACTTAAAATTCTATCGGATTGGGGGGCGCTGCACCCCACAGGCAATGACTTTGGTCAGCTATCGAGGGTTGCCAGGATGCCAGGTTCAATGACCAGATATCTACTACTTTTGGCTAAACATGCGATTTGTTTTATTAGTTTTCCTCGAGCACATACAGAAACAACACGAGCACAAATACCAACAGCTGTTGGCAAAAGTCCTGCCTGACTGCAAGCCTTTCTGCCTGCCAAACAAAAACAGATCCCATGGATTGTGGCCTGGATATCTAGCAAGGCATCGCATCTGCAACTATTTCAACTTTTTGGCAGCCCATTGCGGTCGCTATTTTTGTTGCAATTAATAATAAAAACTTTCAACTGCAAGAGCTAAAAAACTCTCTCAAACTCTCTTCATATAAATATGCTCGTTTTGTGGGGATAAAGTTTTGCAATTGCTGAAACTTCTAAAAAGTAAAATCTAAAAGGGAAATGGGTAAAAACATATATTATGCTCTCGACCAAATGATACCTGATATGTGAACTTCGCATTTTTAAATGTTGTAAGGAATCATAAATTTGATAAAATGTTTATTATGCTATCACTCTATGAACTTCCCTGATGTAAAATATGGCGCCCCATGTGGGGCACTCATAAAATGTGTTGTTTATACGGAAAACCTGCCAATAGGCCCCAATATGAAAGCAAAATTAACCTGTTGGTAAACAAGATCTGCTACTAGAACTAAGACAGCATGAATACGATTCTTTTCAGATCTAGTGCTTGGATCTAAAACGATCTATTTACATAAACACGAATACGTCTTGGCACCACAAACAGTGGGTATATTTATGTGCTTTGCATTGACATACCATTATATACATGCACAAATATATATATATCCATACAGAAAAGCTATCAGTTGTAAAAATCAGCACCTCAATTTAAAACCAAAGCGTGAAAAGTGTATTAGAGGTTGACGTGGGGCGACGATGATGACGAAGGCGTCTGGGAGAACTGTGGGAACAATCCAGTCTGCTGCAGTGTCAGTTCAATTCTACCCCATGGCCCCTCTAAAGCCCTCCAATATCCAGATTTTCCGCTGCACCTGTAGTCGGTTCTGCAATGTTTTTTGTGTGATTTGACTGTATTGTTAGGCCATTTATTGTTATTGTTGCTGCTGCCTTTTGTATTTCGGCGTTGAAGCTTCGCTGGCACTTGCTGAAATGTCTGGCCAAAATGAATACTAGGGGGCATTCGAGGTCTATTTGGGGCCTTTGTACTTCGAATGCGGTGTCTGTCATTCACTTGCAGGTAGTTAAACACCATATCTATGAGTGTGTATAGCATTTAGCACGCAACTCGCCTTAAATGCAGCATACTAGCCATACTATACAAGCCCTGTCATTCAATCCATCAGGCAAATCATGCGATCAGGGGTATTCATCCAGAAGATTGCCCACCAAGTTTCGCGAAATGGCTGTCAAAGTTGCTAATGAGAATGCGACTGCCAAAGGGGTATGAGTCTATTGTGAAAATGATTTAAGTCTAGCTTTAATTGTTGGCTTAGTAGACCTTAAGCGAGGAAAGTATTATTATGGGCAATTACAACTCGGTAGGTAATTGCTTGAGGTTTCACGTGTAACATTTGTAATAGATTAAGAAATTTAATTTTCTCGCGGAAGCTTGCAACTATACAAATTCTGGGTGAATCATTGTACTCCCGTATTAAATCCATAATTTTTCGCAATATTTCCTCATCTAATAATAGTTATTAGAAAAAACTTATAGAAAACAACTTTTGCTATTTTACTCCCTCGCACTTCTGTATTTAGCCAAAGTTACAATAATTCGTGGCTCTCATATTTGTTTGCTCTTTTACTTACAAAAAATAGCTCCTACTACCGAATAAACATGATCACAGACGCGGTGAGAAGCATGAAGATTGAACTACAAGTACGTGGCCCAATGTTTTGGCTTTTATTTTATGCTTTTCGGCTGGTGCTGCAATCTCAGTCCCCTGGCGTGACCGAAAGCAAATAAATAAATAAATAAAGGAGAAACGAGAGCTTCAACTTGAACTGAACTGAAGTTGTTTGCCACTGGACACCAATGGCCCCGAGCGACCTTGTCGATGGAAATTATGCAATCGGAGGTGCAAGCACAGCAGATGGCGGCAGGTGGAGCGGCAAGCGATCTCTATTCAATGTTTGTCAATCAAATTAGTCGCCGATGATTGCAATCTAAATTAATGAAATGCAATCATAAGGCGCACGCCAACCAATTAAACCCACTGACGACAAAAGTAAATTTGCGCTTAAACGATTGCGCCATCGATTCAATTTCATTAAGCCCAATCAAACCAATCGAAGTGGCGAGGGAAGGGGTTAATAACAATTCAAATCTCTTTTCTTTTTCCCCGTTTGTAAGAGCCGCGTGCCGATAAACCAATTTACTTGGCTCTGTGATTGTTTTCTTCTTTTTCCCTGCGATTGCATGAAATTGTATTTGAACAGTATCTAAGTACCGCAGCTCCCAACTGTCCAGCTGGAGTAAATTGATTCTGAAGCTGAAGTTTACAGGAAAATATAGCCGTAAATTATCGGCTGGCATATGAGACTTTTACTAAAAGAATGACAAATAATTAATTGGTTTGCTAATGACACTCGGTAGATTCAGTTGGTATTTAAGAAGTTCTTGATTAAGAAAAGAGCTGCTAAGAACAGTTGTTTTAAAGTATATCATCGCAAGTAATCATTAATTTTAGAAGTGAACACTTTAAATTTAATTTGAGGATGATGTATTTGTTGATTTGTCTGAATTCCTTTTTGACTTTTAACTTTGTCAAAAGCTTGCTTACTATTTTACATTTTCAATAAGTGATCTCATATAAAATATGACAGATGCAAATGTGATTAATGATTCCCATTGTAACTCCCATAAGCCGTTGAAGGATATCACATTGTACGCCACCTCAACGTGTCGCAATCAGCCTTCCTTTCCCAAATCGCTTTGCTTCATAACGATCACAGGTTTACCTTCATTCTGGACCGATCAAAATAATTCCGTTCCCAGACTCTCCATTTCCCAGATGTATTTCCAGAGCCAGTTTTGCTAACAGTTCATTTATGTTTTTTATTTTATTTTTCTTAACGATTTTATGGACCTGCCTTGCAAATCTCAGGTTGGCGGTTCTCAGGTTCGCAGAACGGCAGAAAGCGACTCCCGCGCTCTTGACATGACGCAATCAGCTCGCATCCGTTGAGCTATTTCAAAACTTGTTGCAGGCTTATTAATTTGGCTCGGAGCACCGAAAGCACAACTAAAACAAGTTGATTTAGGTGAAGTAATTTGCGTGCAGCCAGACACTAAACAGTGAAACCGAACACTAAACACGGCAACAGAAAGCAACAAAATTAAGCAAAAAACCAGAGAAACAACGAAACAGTTCAGAGATCAGCTCGGGGCACTCAGGAGATCAGAGTTTGAAGTCAAGTCTGGTCCTCGACTGTTTGTTGTTCGATACTTAAGTTTTTTGTATTTTTGCCAAGTTCCAAGTTTCAAGCCACGCCGCACGCCTGACAAATTTGCGCAAATAATAAAAACAGATTTTAAATGCCTGGAAATTGAGTCTGGCATTGCGGCCTTAAATCAGTTTCCTCCCCAGCTGAACTGACATTTAGAGTTTTGCTGAAAAAATGGCAACGAGAGCCCAAGCTCAACGCTTAAATAGGAGAAACTTTATGGTCTTTGTCTGTATTCAGCGCATTTATTATTGCTAAAAATGTATGTTTTTCTCAGGTTTAATTATATTCATTGTTATGCTGCACATGGTCGTTAGGAAAGTAACGAATATATGGCATGGATATGCATAATAACAACGACTTCCTTATGATTTATCGATCTTTTAATAGCGACAGAGCTATAAGACTAAGTTAGTGTCAAAATGTTTGTTTTTGTTCGGAAATGATTATTAGTAAACAAGCGAAAATTAGAAGTTATGTGAAAAATCGTTTTTCGTCATATAAGTTGATATGACAACTTTTGTATAAACCGGTGGGATAACAATTTCAGTTCTGGTTCTGAGTCCCTTTAGTTTTTGGGTTGTATAATAGTCGCCTTCGCACACTCACATGGTGCGCTTCGTCACTACGTGGACAGTGATGCGTCAATCCCATGATAGTAGAAGGGTGTAGAAAATGTTCAGAACTCCAGAAGTCTCTTGGCTGATTTTTCACGTAATTCTTTAGCTTTCAAGGTTTTTTTTTAATGAGTACTCTTCTTTGGGCACAAAATATATATGTTTTTTATAGGCTTATTTAGTAATAAGCCAAAATTAAAGTATCTCAATCTTTGTTCTTTAACCTTACCATTGTCTTGTAAGCGTTTCTCAGCGGTATAAAAAGTTTTTAAATTATGGCACGCCCTAAAACTTGAGCAACACACCGGAAACTCTTGCCCATTCGATATGGTCGACGGTTGTGCAGAAGACCCGCCTTAGGGAATGCATATACATACATACATATATGAGTGTATATATACGAATATATCTCCCTTCCTCAATGCGAAGCGCCGGCACCTCAATCTACATAATTCACACTTCATTGAGCTTGGAAATTTACGACGAATACTCGGTAGCTGCATTAGCTGCCCCGAATCGAATTCTTCGGGCTTCCCATTCATCACAGGGCATTTCCCCATTCAAGTTCTCGACATTTTTTCCATCAATTCACGCACTTTTTCCAGCTCTGCCCTAAATGCTTTTGGCCCCTAAATCTTCATACTCGTCTATATGTATGCGCACATTAATAGTTCTATTCAGAGCACGCTTTGCATTGGCCCTTATCTTCGGGCAAACTTCACACACCGAACTGAGGCACGTAATATTAATTAGTCCAGCTCGAAACTCATTCGAAATACCCGCAAATGAATGCCCGGCGACTGTTATGTTGTGTCTTCTACTTACACACAAAATAACTAAGGAAAATAAAATGAACTCAAGGGAATGTTTATGCGACACTTTTTAGAATGCACAATGCAAAACTCAAAAGGCAGTGTGCAAAAAAGCCAAAAAAATACAGCATAAAAGCACAAACGAGAACAACAGAAATTGAGCTTAACAATAATAAAAGAGACAAACAAAAAATAAAGCGGCATCGCCTTTTCAAGTTTCACACTTTTTGGCAGCCAGCAATTAAATTGAAATTAGCCGGCATTGTGAGAAAAATTAAGTTATTCATAGAAAGGTGTTGGTGGACATTGTCTCGCCAGAAACTAATAATAGACCTTGTAAAACTGACTCTCATTATACTAGTTTTTATAGTTACTATGCTTGTAACTGCAAAATGGGTGTATTATATTGTAAGATAATATGCCTTAATTTTAAATTAAGGAAGTAATGAAGATTACGATTGGGAATATAAAAACATTTGATTATACATCTTTGTAACTATTACTGACTATTATGCGTTATAATTTTCCGTCATTAAAATGCTTATTTAAACGCTCTTAAATATTTAATATATACTTTCGATATACGCACAGGTATTCAACGCGTATCATTAGCCAAACTATTCAAAGTTTTACCAGCATTTCGCTCATCATGGGGCAGCACATCAATTAACACTTCAAACTTGAACTTGTCGGAATGACGTCATCTCGATTGGCAATTTGTGCAATAAACAATGGAAAGAACAACAATAAAAATCAGCAACTGAAAAAAACGTCGGAAGCGGCAGCATCGGCGCAACAAAAGACCGAAAAAGTTGATTTAAAATTTTAATTCGTTTTTCAGCCGGTAAGAACGGGTTGAAATGTCACCGAAACGAATAAAGCTAATAACTTCGATCGTCTGCCTAAGGGTTCCATGAACTCATAAGTTATTTTGGGTTATATCTAGGGGCAAACGGCTTCCTGGCCAAAAAGTTTCGGAGACTTTGGCTTCTGTTCGAAAGTCATCAATAACAAAAGCGGTGGGTAATAAAGAAAAAGGGACAAGAAAATGGCAAATGTTGCATGTGCAATACGTTTGTTGCAAGTGTTCAATGTTTGTTTGCAGCATGGTCTGGGTCTAGTCTGGATGACGCCCTGGAAAACGGAACCCAGCAACCTGTTAGGGGGATTTGCTGCCCCGTTTCGTTCCGGGCCATTTATTTTCATGGGAAGTGGACGCGAATAAAGGCGAAACCCCACCGCCACCCCAAAACCCCAACGTAGCGACCTTGAGCGGGAGTTACAGTCCATCGTCACCTCCGTTGCCTGTCTCTTTCTGACGCAGCATAGTGCCCTCCTCCCCGCTCTGCCTCACGCACTTTTTGCAGTTTAAACTGGACAACCAGTCGGCAAACCAGTTCCTTGCACATTAAAAGCAGAAGAAGCTGAAAGCAACGCGGGGGCCACACTCGGAAAAACACCAGTTAAGAATTTCTGGTTATAAGTCAAAGATTTTATTCATTCATTGAGCGAACTTGCATTTCATATTTACATCATGCATACATCATTTTCATCAGAGAATTTTAAAAACTAAACTATGCTGTTTAGTTTTCTAATTGTCTACTAAGTATTCTAAAACTTTGAATACTTGAAGGATTCATGGATTTCTTAACACTTTCCATCACTGCTTTTAAGGTGTGAGTTCAGGGAAATAAACAATACATTTTAAACACGTGCTTCCTCATGGGAATTACGTTTAAATACTAAATACAAATTAAAAATGTATCTGAAGTCATTTTTACATCAGCATTGACTTTTATGTAAGCAAAACGAAGCACATTTCTGACACATTTTTATACATATCGCTGTCACATATGTAAGTCTTCGAAGCTATAAAGGAATATGTTTTTGCGGTTTATAGCTTTTTCAAACGAGAAAATCTTAGCTATGTACAAAAAATCCGAGGATTTCGTTTCCTACTTTGGTTTTCTCCCTGTGCACCAATCGAAACTCACCTGAAATATCATATATCCCGAGTCGTACATCCAAAAGTCCTCGGGCGTGTGGCCGGGCTTGGTCAGCTGAATGGCCAGGCAGCGCTGCAAGATCAGACGGCAGCGCTGTGGACCACCGGGTGACTTGGTGCCCATTTCTGTTGGTGCCTTTCTGCTGGCGGGTTGCTCGGTGGCTTGGTTTCTCGGTTGCTTTCCCAGATTTTTTGTTAGCCGTCTAAAAATAACGCCAAGAGTTCAGACTTAAGGATCTGGCACTGCGCGCGTGTGTGTGTGAAAGGTTCTTTTTTAATGGTCAAGCACTTGGGCAGCGAACAAAAAAAAAATACCAGACGGAGGAGAACGCGATAAGAACGAAACCCGTATTTGCAGAGTTTTATCTCTTTTTGGTTTTGCTTTTGGCCAGGCTACGGCTACACTTTATTTTCCCACACTTCTTAGACCGGACTTCTGTGGCTTCTTATTTGGGAAATGAACTTTTCACATCAGCATTATATTATCCCAGCATCTTGAACGCGACGCCTGCGCACTAAATCACTCAGCACTCATTGGGCACTTGGTGAGTACTCACTCTCGGATTCGAATGCGAGTGCGAGTTGCGAACCGAATCGAACCGAACCGACCGAGCGACGAATTCAAACTGAAGTTGCGGCGCCAAGAAAAGTCGTCTCACGACCGCTCGCTCTTTCGCCGGAGAGCGGCGTTCGCGGAGAGCGCCAACTCGCCAACTTTTTTGGAGACCTGAAACGATAGAAAATCGGAGAGCTCGCTTTAAAACCTTGATTATTAAATCAATTAGGTGTACGAAAAAAAGACAAAAACAAAAAAAAAAAATAATACTAAATTTATAAACTGGAGTTAGGCCGCAGAGATCGCAATCTTGTCGTCGTTCTGTCTGAGAGGCGAACGGGCTCTGCTCCTAATAACATCATCACATCATCATGCTCGTATCATTATCGTTAACTGTAAGCCGTGTTTGGCAACTGTTTCTTTAGTCAAACAGTGGGACCTCGAAAATGTTCAATCTGGATAACAGAACCAAAAACTTAAAACAAGAGGTACTTAAAATTACTTTTTTTTTGACAAAATAGGCTGCTTGTTTTCTGGTTATTTTCCATAGTGAGCATGAAAATAAAATAAAAAATTAAATTTTATATATCTAAAATACACATTCAAATACAAAAAACACAACATTTGGCATGCGGCGTTATAATGTGAAATGCTTTAGTGCATTTAAAACTTATGAATTGTAAAGGCGCATACAGTTACTGTACTGTTACTATTACATAACCAAAAATAAACCCATCTTTTGAGCCCCCACTGTATACTAATTTTTTGGCATTTGTTTTTGCATTGAGTTGTGTATTTTTGGATTTTTTTTAATGTGCCTTTCAATCTTGGCTGGCGCTTGGAAGTCATTTCCTGCCCGAATCGCCGGATGGGCAGATGACTCAAAATGGGTTAATTAAAAACCATCTAGCAGTGATTTTATTTGGGCCGATGTAAAGTCATGTGCCCAAAAGAGTCGTTCTCAATACCACAGATCGCATTTAGAAACCCTACGGCGGTCATATCCACTAATGGACTTTGAGCCCATGCGAAATCTAGGAAATGTCAGAATAGTCAGTGGCATCCATAATTGCGTATACGCCATGTGCGCCGACTGTCAATCACAATTCTCATGCAAATTCGTTCGCTTTCCGCACTGTCCAAATGCATTAAGTGGAAATGCATTAGGTTGACTGTCTTTTTTCGGTGCGTCAGACCAACGGAATTTGCATAAACAATTACGATTTAATGAAATTACACGATAAGGCGGCGAATACTTTACTTTAGTTTCCAACACTACCCGTAGCCCCATTTGTGGAGCCATTCATCTTCCCAATTCGGTCAGAGCGCACGCCACAGCCATAACAAGAAAGTTTTTGGGGGAAGACAGGGCCAGAAAGCGAGATTCGTTTGGTTTGGGGCCAATTAAGTGGTGAGATCACCGCCCACATCTCTATATATATAACCACATGTATACGACTCTACCTTTACGATTTCCAGGCACACAGATCAAGTGTGTAACCCCCTCCCTTTTGGGCATTTTCTTTTTATTATTTATTTATTGCGGCTTGTATTTGTCGACCCATTAAGCGTCGGCCTTTGTTAGAAAACACGTTTCTTCTGGCCACATTCCAAAAAAAAAAAAACTAAAAAATGAGAATTTGCCAGCAGCTTTTTGACTCCGCGGGCAGTCTTTTGTTTGTCTTACAAATCACTAACAATATGAATTGGTGAAACGCTGACCGCCGAGCTCAAAAGGTGCTAAAAAAATTTGCATAAATTATTATTAACAATTATAACCAGCAGTTGAGCTCTCAAGAAATACGACAGATTTACCATGTTCTTTGGAGCTTAGGGCCTCGGGCTCTTTTATTTAAGACAGTCAGAAAAATATGTCAGCTTCATTTTTCTTAATGTTTTTTTTCAAAAGTAAATTGCCGATTTGATGAATTTAATAGAAAACCAAAAACATATCTGTCACCTGAAACTGGAATGTTTTGGTAAACTATTTGACAAGGCTATTATAGACTTTGGACAACCTTTCTTTTCTGGTTTTGCGATATTTGTTTTGCCGCCGGGCATTTCTCATACTTTTGAAGGCTTTGCCTATGATTCAGTAATTACATTTGCAAATTACCACCACGTTGAAGCAAGATTTCGAGGGGTTTCTGGTCAAGAGCCCATTTGAGAATGCGCAAAACAATTGAACAAGTCCTTGAGCTTCAGCCTTGAACTTCAATTGAGGATCGTCATTATGTGTTCAGAATTGCACGAAAACAAATCGTTCAATTGCCAAATGGCCAGCATTCTCTAGTGTTGAACTTGAACTTTAATTTCCGGCAGAATGAAAGTTTTATTTGTACCCACTCTTAATCGAGTAAATAAATCCATTATCACTTTTTCAGTCCGTTGAAATTGGCAACTCGAAAACTTCAAATGTTTAGTGCAAGATCTTCATTTTTGTCAAGGCCAAATCATTGAATATTGCTTATGCAAAGTTAGAAAACAATTAAGCTCATTAGTAAAATTCGGAATTTCAATAGTTTTTGGATTCTTTATGGCTTATATAAGGTATAGGACTAGGTATTACGTTATTTCTTGGATATAACACTTCCTCGTATGGTTCGAAATGAAATGAAATGCCTAGCACATTTTTTACGACTGGGAGCCGTCATCACTGGATCGCTGGATTGGAATCCTTTTCTTCATTATAATGAGGCTTTATGCCGCCGCTCACCCACACCTACGTACGACATGCACCCCCGTCGATTATATTTGACAGCTTACTTTCAATTGCGACATCTAGTTAGCGCAAATTTAAGAGTGAAATAAAACAACACGATCGCATCGAGTGGATCGAACTGGGGATCACTGAATGGCTGACTGCAAGGCTGACTGGATGGTTGGATGCTTGGTTGGATGGATGGATGGATGAATAGCTTAATGAAGCAAGAGCCTGTTCCGCGGTTCGTGGTCCGTGGTCACTCAACGCGATGCCAGGCTCTTGGCACTCCATCCGATCCGATCCGATCCACCCGCAATGCACATCACCCAAAAACCCCCCCCTTGTACCGCTTCATATTTCAGTTTTACGGTTCAACGACAACGACTTCGCTCCGTTTGGCGGGCGGGAGGGGGAGAGGCGAGGAGGAAGGGGTGGCGATCCAATTGCCGCAATGTGGCAAAGCAATCGATTTAAGCGCCGCATAAATTGAAGCCGGGCTCCAACTTCGAGGAAAACCAAACCAAAAGGTTCCTCCATGTACAACATGATGAATTGTTTTCTTTGTCGACTTGTCGACTGCTGCGCCGCTAGTGGGCAACTCGCAAACTGAAAACTGTGGCAGAGAAGTGCAAAAGCTGAAGGAGATCGCTGACTGACGGAGTGGGGCTGCGATTGGAGTGGGTGGTTGGGGTGGATTGGGGGGGCAGACAAGCGGCGCGGAAAAATTGCAAATTGTATCAAAATTTAAATTTTCGCTTTCATTATGCGGCGGCAGCTTGCGCTCTGCTAATAGACCAACTGCCATTGTGTTTCTTTATTTTCTTTTGGCCTGGCTTATATCTCTTCTGCGCCAACGCGGCATTTCCCTATTCAATTTTGACAGGCGCGTTTTTATTCAAATAATGAGCTGTATTTGTGGGCAGGCAAGTTAAGTGAAATATTTTAAATTTCTTTCAATCTTTATATTCGGTTAAGGCAATCGAAAATAATTATTTGGGAGTAATCAATAGTTGCTTAAAGCCACAACGTTGTATAAGAATATTCAAATGAAGAACCGAAAATAAATGAAATTATTTAAGCTGATTTGGCCAAGAGAAAATATGCGAAATTTTCTTCATCAAAAGCACTCTCAAATAAATTATTGTTTTCCTACCGCATTATAAGGATTTTTCTCCCCCAATCTGACATAATTGTATGACCATTCTCATTGAGCCCACTACTCGTATACGTGATGTGAATATCATTAGCGTTTGCCAACTGATGAAGGCTGCAAAAACCAATGAATAATTATAAATCAAAAGCAGCAAAAAGTAAAATGAGGAACACAAACCCGAGTCGAGGATTGTGGGGAAATACCAATCCAAAGGCAAAAGCAAATTTGAGAAATGCCAAAGATGCTCGACGAAGCCAAGAAATGACATGCCCATGTGCTCCTCACGGGATGCCATCTCATAGACGTGGAACAGTGGTCCAGACCACGACGGAAGATGCAGATTGCCGGCGGAGTTGGGAGCTGGAGACGGAGTTGGAGCAGTGGCCGGAAAAATGTCTGCCAGGCGGAGACACTGCGGCAGACGATGCAATAACACCAGGAATTTTCATATCGTTAGGCTAGCCCGATCTAATACTCTATCTATTCAGAAATGTTTTCAAATTAAATTGAAAAATATTTTTATATCAAGATAACTGTTAACTGTCGTACTTTTAATAAATGACTCAATATTCATGGCATATAACCATAGCAATGAGCAATAAAGTACATTTATCACTTATTAAACATGGCATGGATTTCTTATAAGAATTAATGGATAAATTGGCCATTAAATTTTGCTATTTTCTTCAATATTATCTTGCAACACATACTAACCAATTAAAAAAAAATACTAAAATATTCCTGTTTTAAAAACTCGATGGTGTATAAACAATTTGTTTGCATATTAGCATATTTCTTAAATACGTTTAAGCTACATAAGATCTCTGACTTTCCTTTCATATCCCAATTGGATGACCAAGCCGTTATGCCCGATTTCGATCGATTGTCAACAGAAGCCGCTAACAGTAACCATTGATAACACCACAGTACACTAAGCACTCCACGCTCCACACACACAGTCGAGATTCGTTATGCAAGCATTCAGTGCATCGCATCTTCAATTTCAGCATTCTTTCGCCAGTCTGCGTCTGCATACTTGCCGCTTCTGCTTCTCCGTCCCGCTCCCCGTACCGCCGCCCCCCACCCCTCCCGCTGGCCCACAAAACCCCTGGAGCATTCACATTGATTGCGCCGCCTGGTTGGAGCTTCAGCTTGACTTTAAGTTGCCGCGTGAAAGCAAACACAACAGCCTGCAAATAAAAAAACGAGAGGAAAGCGCAAAAAGTAATAAAATCAGCTGAAATTGCTTAACACCCGGAGTAAAGTGATAATGGTTGGATTTATTCACTTGCACGCTGCTGGGAATATCAAAACCGATTTAAGACCCCTACTGACAGCTTTTATCAAAAGTCGTTTTGGTAAAAGGTGTGATTTTACCTTCAATGCATTTTTTGGTTTTAAATTTAAAAGTACGTTTTTTGGTACTTCATTTTTGGTATACAAATTAAATTCATTCTCTTTTTGCGTTTTAAAATATTTCTATTAAAAGGTTTATTTTAAGCCTTATTTCAAAAAAGTTAATTTGTTGTAATTAATCAAAAAGTAATTTTGTTCTTCAAAAAGCATTAAAAAGTCCCTGTGAAGGTTCAAATTATTTTCTCTTTCTTATGAATTTCTTAATATAAATTTAATTATTAATTAAATTAATTTAAATTAATCATAATTTAAATTATCATGTGACTATTAGTTCTTAAGAGAAAACAGTCATCATCGATTGCAATTAAGCTTTTAAATTATTTGCGTTGCTTTTTTTTAATACTAAAAATCACAGTTTGTTATTCTATCTTACAAATACCACGATCAAGTATTTAAATGTATTGGATCCCATTTAATTTTCTGAATACATATTATGCCACACTAATTAAACTCCGTCTAGTAGCTGAAATTTGATAGCCGCCACGCTCTGTGTGCAATTTGATAGGCATTTGGGTTTCGGTTGGCTTCCCATTAATCCTGGGCCACAAAATGCAGTCTTCGCTGAGTTTTTTGCGTTTATTGCCGGTGGTTGTGGGCAAGTTTTGTCTTTTTCCTTGTCTCGTTTGTCAGACATTTGACAGTTGTTTGTTATTTTTGCACGTTGACTTTTCTCCGACTGCGTCTGTGTGTCATGTGGCTGTGGCATATTTTCCATTTTCCCAATTTTCCATGCCCCCACAGAGGTTGCCTAACAGACGCCCACTGTCCCATCGCCGCCTGCCGCCCGCCCCTTGCCCATTTGCTGCTGCCACATTTTGGATTTCAATTTTTATGGCAAGTCAAATTTTTATTTTTTTTTCTTGCATTTTTCCTGCAACCCGCTGCATTTATTGCCATTTTCGTAGTGAGTCGAGGAAGTTGGAATTTGCATAGAAAAATGGAAATTAACAAGACCATTTGACTGGCTGTCCATCTAAGTCGGGGTCTCTCTCTGTCGCTCTCTCTCTCAGGCCGTCTCTTTCACTCCGGCTGCATGGGTGCTATCCTGCTCCAGTGCAAAATGTTTGTTCGTCCTGTTTGTACATTTGTCCGTGTCTATATTTAGCTTTATGTAAACATGTTTGACCAACTAAACTGACTGAATGACTGACTGCCTCAGTTGGGAATGTAACTCCCCCTCAAAAGTCCACTCCCTCTCTTTCTTTTACCTGTGTATCCAACTCTTTCGCCGGCTGCGATGATGTAATCTCGGTAATGCATGCGACAAACTTTCATCTCGAATTGCAAAATCCACGCAACACGAAATAAAAGATCGCAAAGATCGGCTTACACTGTTTGAATTATAATTAATAAATAGTACTTAAATCGAAGGGGTATTCCTCCAAAGCTTTACAAAAGGCCCATCTCTGCTGTGGTTGTTGTTTATCTTAAAAATGTTTATTATTTCTGTTTTGCTTGGGATCTCAATCTTTGGCTTACGGCAGCTGAGGTGAAATTTCTGATACTTAAGATGTTGCTGATGCTTCCCACGTGACCTCGAAGTCAAACCTCACGTACAAGGATTTCGTTTTTTTTGTTGACTGGGCCAATATACACCACTTATATAAATAAGTATTTGTGCATCTGGTATCGTGGAAAGTGAAAATTGATGCATGCATTGTCAGCACCATCAAAATCGGTTTCCTTATGGATTCCAATACTTTTATAGTCCAGTCACGGAAATTCGCGTAATGAAAGCCACAGCGGCAGGACAAGGAGGGAACTCTCGATAATAATATATTCAGTGCTGAGTGTTCTCTTATGTCAAAGTCCTTCCTAAATTCCAAGTGATGTCATAATCGAATCTAAGCGGACAGACCAACTTAAAAGGGTATCAGTGGGTATCTTCAGATGTCAAATTAATGAACGTTCACTGTGAAATCTGATCTAGTTAGTGAGGAAAGCTGCTACCAATTACCAGTGGTGAAACTAATATGAAGCTATACGGGTCTTAGGTATTTTATTTATTTTAAGAAATTATACAAGCAACTTTTAGGGTTAAAAATATTAGATATTTGAAAATATTCGTCACTAGACTGAAATTTTACATGAAAATTTCTTCGTTACCAGAGTGTAAATAGTTTTTTCGATCACAAACTTAAAGCAAATGCACAAAATTGAAACACAAGCCCCAAAGAGTGCAGGAGACAGTTGGAGCTGGTTAGTTGCGATGATGATGATGCGGATGATGATGGCGACGGGGAGGTGACGAGGGGTGGGAGCAAAAAGGAGTCACTAGCAGAGCACGACGAAATTAAACAGGCTTTTCAAAGGCGAGGGGGTGGTGGGAAAAGTAGCAGACAGCAGTCAAAACGGACAGCAAATACAGTAATTAGATCACAGCAGACAGACAGTCGAAAAGAGCGCAGGGTGCGGGGATAGTGACGAATAAAACGAGAAGCTGGAACGTGACCGAAGAGAAGGAAGCCAGGAGTGGGAAATCCAATTCGAACGGAAAGAAATGAAACGAAGTGATAAGTGGACTAGGAAGCATAAGGTAGGTCAAGCAGTTCGCCTGCAAATCGTTTTTGTTAGGTTTTTTAGCTAAAGATTGTAAAGGGTATCTTTTACCAAATAATCTATAAAAATGTATTACATATACAACTTATTAAATATTTTAGTTTTTTTTAGCAATAAGACAAAAAAGTATATTGCTCAAACGGGATGTTGGCTATGCGTACGAATGTTCATTAAGCAACGTTTATATGTATGTATATAATTGCCTGGCTGAACTTTTAATGAATGTAATAAATTATTTCCGTAGAGCATATAACCCTATAAGGATAAAGCTAATTTGCAGCGTAACTTCCAAATGGCCAATAACCACCCCCACCGCCCATAAAATCTCTGACTTCCTGCCAAGAAATAAAAAAGCATGTTGCATGTGAGGCAGCTTCCTAATCGACAACGATAAAGAGAAAAACAACAATGGACACATTCGTTCGTGTGTGCGAAAAAACTATACTCAATTACTCAACAAACATAGTAACCTAGTTCATAAAAAATAACTGCAACAAATGCTGTTAACAGCAGCGGCCAACAAGAAAAGCAACAAATTCATTTTCGCCTTTGTTGTTTTGATTTCTGCTTGGGTTTTTATTGTTGGCGCTTTCCACGAGAAAAGTCCTTCAAGCGTGACAATCACATGGAAAACGCTCGCCGCTGCTGCTGTTGCTGATTTATCGTTTTCATTTTGCAGAGCTTGTTGGATGTTGTAAAAGGAAATGTCAATTCTACTGCTGCCGCTGCTGCTGCAAATGTGGCTGCCCGCTTGCCAAACAATGCCGGCCAAAAAACAAAAAATGCCCCAAACCTTCAGGGGGGGGGTGGCGGCGAAAGGGGGGACGTGCACCCACTAATGTAAGTCATATAACAAATTTCGTTGCTGGGCTACTTGGAAAACAGAATTTCGTGGGTCTTGGCAGCTGCCGAAGGGCACTCTTCAAAAATATTTGACAATATGTCTTTCAGGATTAAATAATACAACCATTTGTACTCATAAATCTAACCAAATAAGATAAGATAAGATATAGTACAGATTATAAAAACTATTATTTCTTTATTCCATCACTGCCAATTACCAACCAAAATTTCTATTTATGGTTCTAGACTTTATTTCTTTCACGGTCTTATCATTACCCATTTCTTTCAGTGCATTTGGGAACGTGGTATCAGATCTGGAGATTCTCTGCCGCCCTTCGTGGAGACTTTCTCCTACCTCCGATTCCGATTGCGATGCCACCGATCTGCAGCCACTCGATGCCTCCTTCTCCTTGCGTGATGTCCAGCAATGTGCCCAAGCCTGTTTTTTCGCCCTGCTACCCCTGCCACTTCTGCGGTCACCCAAAAGCCCCCATCTCCCTTTTTTTTGGACCATGCCAGAATTTGTTAGCTTAAGAAGAACAACAGGAAAGCCAAAAGAGACGCGATGAAGGCTCAAAGCGAAGCGCCGTTCCAGTCTGGGAATGGGAACCCATGGCTGGGCACAAATGTATACATATGTACATGTGTATGTATGGAGCCTGGAGCTCTTCAGGGATCGTGAGTCAGCAGAGTTTTGGCTAAGAAATCTGCTAAAAATATAAGCCTCGATGATGATTTATTGTTTGGCTTATTAGAACGAGAGGGAGAACTGCGATAGGAGATCGCCTTTATGCTGTTGACTTTTAAGCGCTGGAACCGTGTCTTATTGGAGGAGCTTAGTGACTCACCGCGGGCCAGAACTTTCCACTCTATGAAAGGTATGCGAAAATGAAATATGTAAGTGGGCACTTTTTAGCACATCCACTTCAGTTGGTAATTGGCGGCATTTCAAACTCTAATAGTTGCTGCTTGTGCTGGTCCTCAGTTCATTAGAAACTTGTGAACTGGTTAAAGCATTAGACGGATTGTTTGGCTCTTTTGTTATTTAAATAATAAGCAGTCATTGCTTGGTATTCAATCAATATTATTTTTTTTTGTATAGATCATATACTCATAATCATATTTGCTAAGTGAAATAATAATTAAGCAATTTCGGATTTTATTAGTATTATATAGAAGAAAACAACCACATCAAATATGAATATTCCTATAAGCCTTTGTTTAATCTAACGAAATGGTTTAAAAATTAAGAAGAGGCTAAAAAGGGCAGCTTGTGAATAAATATCTTAAAATATTTGCGAATAAGAACGCATAAAGTCGAATCGCTTGTCCAGAGTCAAATGCCTTTTATTTTTTGGCCTTACACTGGCTTTCTTGGAATCGCTCTCGATCGGATTCCGATTCCAATTCGGGCTCGCATTCAATAACAGATTTATGCATTGGCCATGGCAATCTAATACGAGCCACAATAAAAGCTTGAATATGGTCATTTGGCAACACGTCAATAGCAACAACAGCAACAACAACAATAACAACTGAAGCCAAGGCAATGAACGAAACGTGCCAACGTCTAAAGATCGCCGATAAGCCCAAAAAGAGGGAGTTATAGACACTTTGGATGTTTGGATGTTTCGGGGGATAAGTGAGAGGGGGAGGGTAACACCACTCTGCGCAAAGAAAGTTTTATTTTCAGTGCCCCAGGACAAATTGCTTGGACTCGAGTGCAACTAGCAGATCATTCATGCAAATTCGTACTTGACTCAAAAGAGCTATAAATAAATAGGATTTCATTAATTTTTATTGTAATAGTGTACCTAAATGGGAGATTAATCAGTAGCAAGATTTAATTGCAAAGAAAATATAGGAATGGTTGCCATTTTCAACCGCTTTCTAACACTCGAATTTCAAGAAAACTGTGTCAAATTCATTTGAATGTCTTAATACGCATAAAAATCATGCGCGTGATTAGTGATGAGTGCAGCTAAGTTGTAGGTCTGTAAATATTCATAAATTCAGGCGCTCATCAAGCTTTGGCTAATAAAAATCCTAAAACAGGATTCGCGAGCCAGAGAAACTTTCCTCGAAATCTGCATATAAGCCGCGGTAGCTGAAAACTGCCTACTGTGAATGAGCAGCGATCTTCGTGGGCAGGAGAAGGAAAATTCAGGTGACTGGAGGAGATGGGATGGAGTGGGGGATATTAGAGCCAGGTTGCCGCATTTGGTTGACGATTTTTATGGCTGGTTTTTTACTTGGCGTTTGTCTCAACGGTTATTTCTCCTTTAGTTTTTTGGCTGTTGAATACCATTAGCAATTAATAGTCGGCACGAGAAATTTGCATTGCAAAAGGAAAGTGACAAAAAGGCGAGAGGAAAATATACAAGGAGACAGTGGCAGTGGCAGTGGCAGTGCCACATGGCGATCTGCGATCACTGATCACAAGTCGCCGATACGGCAAGGATGCCATAATTGCGTGTGAGTTTGGCCACTCGTTTTGTTGGCTAATTGTTATGTATGTAGGCTAGCACCGCCGAACGAAAGTGAGAGTGACACCTGTTATACACCTTACACACCGAGCATTTGCGAGTGTGCCTCTTCGATTCATCAGGCGCAGCCATTGGGCATCATCCGCCTGGGGTTCGGGCCAAATTGGATCCACCTGCCTCCAGATCGATCTCTTTCGGTTCAGACGCATTAAGCTTCATGTGCCGTCATTATTTTAAATTATGCGCACAAGCGAACCTCCTCCTCCTCCTCCTGCTCCAAACCCAACAGAAATTCAAAAAACGAGACTCCGCATAAGTCGAAAACTTCATTTGCATTCGGGTTCGGAAACTGCGTTTCGTTTGTGTGTGCGGAAAATTGTTTAACACATTTGGCCCCTGTCGCTTTCTGGACTTAAGTTTGATGGATTGTGTGGCCACAGGTTGATGATTTCATTAGTTGGCGCCCAATCCGAACAGGTTAGCGGTCGGGATTTCAAGTTGCGTTTTAACGAGGCGAAATTAAAAATCATTTTCAAGAGTTTTTAAGGGATGCATTCGGAGTTGGCATTTCAAAATGTGGGTGGGGGTGGCAAAGGCAAGGTTACCTAAGTATATATGGGTATAGCACTTAAATGCTTTCTCATATTCATATGATAACGAAATAACAATGAATATAGTTTTCCAACTATCTATCTATCTATATATAACTTTTTTCAAAAAAGAATAAAAAAAATACAAACTGATTGAGATAGTTTTTTGAAAAGTGACCATTTTTTCTACGTGCTTAAACAATTAAATAACTAATTTTATAAGAATAAATATTAACTAAGGTACATAATTTTATATTTACCCATGCTTAGTAAAGTTATGATCATTCCCCATAACATTAATGACACAGCTCCATAATTGAATGGTTCCCCCGCCTAGCTAAATATTTATGCCTAGTAAATCATGTGGTTAGCCGCTTTATATCCAGCGTAGAGTCCGTGTAAATCAGATCAAATGGATGTGCCACCTCGTCGGCGCGACAAACTCATTTCTCAGTACACAGAAATGCACGGCCACTGCTGAGGAGGAAAACTCCCACTTCGTTAGAAACTATTTCCACCCGCTGATGACACATTACTGTCACTCAGCGTTATGAGCTAAATTTATTGATGCAGCCCGGCAGAAACCGCGCCCTCACAATTTTACTTTTGGCCCCAAAGAATGTTTAATGTTTTCTTCGTGTCAGCGCATGCCAAAATGTATTTTTTTCCCAAGATGAGGCCTTCTTGCATGTGGAAATGTCACGGGGATCTTTGGCCCCATCCGACTTTTCACTGGAGGGGGCAGGGGGAAAATCTCGTGTGCAACGGTACGAAATAAAAACAAGACCGAGAAGAAACGTCTCGTTTCGTAATGATGTTGCAGGAAAATCTGAAGAAGAAAACACACACGATAAAAACAAAATCGCTGACATCTCTGCTAACTTAAAACAACGAATTGCCGGGCGACAGGGAAAAGCCCCCGTGTAATTTATAGGAAAATTCCTTTGGAATTTATGTGCGGAATCATGACATAAATTAACCAGCCAAGTGTGCAGGGGATTGCGTGCTAAAGTGGTGCGGTGCTTCCCCGGTGGCTCTTCGGTGGGTTAGTGGTGCAAATTGGGCTGATGCAACCGCCCGCGCGGGTATTTAGTTGAATTATGATAATTATGAGTAATTATTCAACATTTTGCTAAGCGAATGTAACTAACTAATCGCTCTTCTTGCGCCTTTTTGCGTTTCTTCTGCAGCTTTCTTCGCTCTTTTTCACTTTCTTCTTGGGCATTGCTCTTCTGCTGCCGACTGCCTCTGCCGTAATCACTTAGTTCGAAATCAACTTTTGTTTTTAATTTTATGTAATTGCCGCTTAATCGCAGCGCAATTAAAATGCAACTCGAGTTTCGGGGGCGTCCAAAAGTTTCTGAAGCGTTTCGAGATTTTGATATTTTCGGCTCAACTTTTGGTTTTTCTCAGCAGTCATCATGCCGCATGAAACGGGGTCAAGAGCTTCAACCAGGAGCAACTGGCAGGTTGGGTCCGTCCCAGTCCAACGGTGCAACGGTTTTTCCAGCTCCATCGATGAGGCCGCATTGCGTCATCATTCATAATTCGCTGTCCACTTGGCTGTCCACTTGAGTTGCACATTTTGGCGCTCCATCTCGCTCACACTCTCTGCGCCGATCAAGTGCATATAATTATGCAGCATACCCTATAAAGTAGGGCAAGGTATAGCGAATATTCTGAGCACTTGACCTGCAGGATACATAGGATGCCTTATATAATCATATTCATTAATTTTCCCATTATTTTGATATACGAAGGACAAATCGATTGCTACAAACCGAATTGATGAAATTGGTATTGATTAGGTTCCCAAGTTCATCGCCTAAGAGCATCCCGATGGTCGGCTTCCCGGTCAGTTTGCCCCCCCGTTTTCCAGGCGTTTCTGGGCCACCGAGGTTCGTGTTTGTTTTCCACAACTGGCGGCCATTTAAATTGTCTTCAAAAGCGCACATTACATAATTAAGACAGCAGCACACCACCAGCCAGCATAAGCAGACATAGAAGCGGTCCGGCGTTTTAAAACGGACCGACAATGTCTGTCAGGTCAGTCCGGCAGTTGAGTTGCCTGACTGACAAGCCATCAACTCCAACAAAATGCTCAACACCTCGCCAAAGAGCCGGCGGAAAATAAAACATAAAACATCAAACATAAAAAGCTGGGGAAAAACAAGAGCCACTGCAGAGACTTTCCTTGCAGACCAGCTTTTTTTCGATGCATCATCGCATAATCAAAGAGTCATAAAAACCAATAATCATTATTAAGCAAAACAAGCCAATTAATGCAGCAAAAGTTGCGACGGCGGCACCAGCAGTAATTAAATGAAAATAAAACGCCAACAGATTTGGCCAACATTGCAAATTAGCCGGGGGCGAAAAACAAGTCTATTATGGGCCCATTTTATAATAAAATTATAGCACAGCAGCCGACACTCCCCCCTCTGCCCCCTTTCAAATATATATGTTTCACTAATTTTGCCATTTGCGTGTCATAATAAAACGATAAAACTTGGGTTACAGCGGAAGGCCGAAAGGAAATTGCAGTTCGAGTTTTCATTTGAGGGAAATTTTAATTATCCAAAGGTGGGGGAGGTGCTATTGTTCCTTAATGCATATATGATTTGAAAAATTTCCAAATGATTGAAAATTCCAATTATTCATTAATTAATATCCAATAGTTTCTTACCCTTGCAAGGAAGTCAACTGTGAAAATATAAATGTTTGTTTAAATTGGTAACCAAATTGGCAATTCAGTGCAAGCAAATCAAATTGTTATATCTCAAATCACTTCAATTACAAATATATCTTTTACATGGATTCATAAATATTTATGAGCCACTTTCAACAACTTATTTAAATACAAGATTTAATTTAATTACACACATAAGTGAATGTAATTTATTTGCTTGATTGCCCTGTTATTAGATTTTCATCCGAATGGTTTTTCATCAAGAGTATCAAAATTGGCACGAAACTGGGAAGCATTCTGAGGTCCCTCGTGTCCATTGCAATTAGTGTGGAAAATAGAGTGGAAAAGTGTCCAATTGATTGGAAAATCAAATCAAACTCAGGTGCGACTGAGAATGGGTGAGAAATATTAAACGAAGTGCGTCCTGCTGCCGCAATTTACCAATCAAGTTTGCTCGCATTGAAAATTAGTGAAAGTTGCGCCCAAGTTGTAAGTTGCCCGCTGTTGACCAGGTTGTTTTGGGCTTGGGTTTTGTTTTGGCTTGGTCTTTGGGTAGTGGCCAGTCGGAACGGTAGCCAAAACCTAGGGCAATATCGTGTCGGCCAATCCATTCAAAATGATCAATGGCTTTGGGGGCAAAGGAAAGAAAGGGAAAATGGAAAACATCCCGCGGCGAGTGCAGGTCCGAAGGGCACCTGGAGGTCAGAGCTAATTGATTGGGAAAACCATCTCTCGATCCGAAGTCTCTGGGCGCCATTAACGAGCTTGGAACACATATGATCCGAGCCATGGCTAATCTGGTTAATTCCACTAAGTGGCCAGCGAAGATCCAGAGATTTAACAATAATCCGGTAATTGGTCGGTTGGATTAGGTAAAGCTTTCAGTATTTGGGGAAATCACAGTTCCTAGTTAAGAGAAATTGGTATATCAGTAATAAAATAGATGTTAGTACTCAGGGAAGTATTGGGTGACCGTTTATATACTCACTAAACTGAAATAATATTACTTATCTTATACATTACCCAATTTGACCTATCCCAACTCCCAACTCACGCTTGTTAACTTTTTCCCATGACTAATTCAAACTATTTCCAATCTCCAATCTCTAAAAAATGCATTAATTCGTTGTGCATTTCAAATTGAAACATTTCACAGTGCGTTTCATCCCCAAGTTTTTGGCTTGGCATTTGATATGCCCCCCTCCCCGCGGCAAAAACCTAATACCATTTGTCAAGTTTGCCTGTTCGAGTGCTGAATTTTTCATGCGCATTTAATTAGTTGAATTATGGCTGCGAAATGTGGCGACTGGCAAGTTGAGGCACTGCAGCCAGCGGCAGCATTAAACATTACAATCTAATAAAGAGTCGGAGAAAATAAAACTTAAAAATACAACTTAATGAAAATGAAGTAAACACTCAACGCGCGACCATATTGTGCGACAACTTTCGCGAAATTATTTTTATTGACTCCCGTCCAGTTGGGCAATGGACCGCTTGGGATGTCCGACGTGAAAATCGCACGAAATCACCTTTCCCCATTTTCATCGATTATTTTGGCGGCCTATAATTACAGGGTCGGTGGTGTAGGGGGCGGAAACATCTATCATTTATCAAAAATATTTACCCATTTCTGGGCAAACAAATATTCAATAGTTAAATCTGTTTGGATTGCAAAAACATGGCTTAAAAAAGTCAACAATCAAGTTCACACCAATATTATAATATTCCCAAGACATTAATATTATTGACACAACACTAGATAGCAATCATTTAAACATTTTTTCGAATTTAATTTAAAGTATAAACGCACCTAGAATCTCATTTCTTGTAGGATTCCCATAATTGAGGTAGAGAGCAGCAGTCAGAACTTATCAATCATCATAACCGAGAGCGGAAACACTTCCCTGAATTCATTAGAATAATTGTGAAAAGGTAATTACCAGCAAGGCTGATTACCTCTAATTGCCTAATACACCCTAATTGGCCACTTCCAGAGTTCTCGAGCCTTTCTCCGCGCTTCTCAAGTGCGTAAGGTGTACGAAAGTTGAAGACCCATAGCTGTGGGAGGGGTGGTGTGTGAGTTTGGCTTTCGGACTGAAAACTTAATTGAAACTCGGCCCAGTTCCCCAGTTCGTCGATCCGGCCATCCGCCAGCGCATTAAACGTACGAAAACTAAACAAAACCGAAAGACAACAAAATAAAACCGCAGATAAAAAGATCTTGAGATTTTCCACAATTATTTTGTATTTTTCAACGGCAGCACGGGCAACAACAACTTGACCCAGTTACATTTGTTGATGTTTTTTTAGCTGCCTTTTTTTAGAACTCGTGTCGCTTTTTAATTTGGTTCCTCAGCCATCAGCATTGTGATTAGTGACAAGAATCGCTGGTAATGAGTGGTAGAAAACTGCTGGAAAATACTAACAAATCTTTTGTGGGTCGCTCTTGTTTCATTTTCCGAAACCGTTGGACCATAATTAAAAGATTGCCAGCGTAATTAGTCGGCGCAGCTGAGCCTAGCCGAGATTAATGTGCAGAGTGTAAAGTTCATGCCTTCAGAGCAAAGTTCACTTGGGCAAGGTACCTGCACTATATTACTATGTATGTACATATACGCTCTTGGTAAAGTAAAGGGCGTAATTAATTTTGAAGGACAAGTTTCGGAATCATTAAAAACGAATTTACTGAGGTCATTGTTCAACGGAGCTTGAATGCTGCTGGCCAAAAGCGAAAACTCTTCCGTCACAAAGGGCTAAACGGAGATGGTTCGAATTTATCAGGTTACCAATTATTTAATTTAAAATATTTATTCGTTCAAACGAAGAAGAATGTGCTCAATATTTGTCATTAAGAAATATATATGAAATACCCATTTTAAGTCAACCATGCTATTGAACCTTTATGGTTTAATTTTTGAGAAATTTGATAATTAGAATATAATGATATAACGTTTATGGTTAAGTTTTGCTGAAACGTACATAGATATTATTTTGCATACTTTATTTAAGGGAAATCAAATTACATTATTATTAAGAACTTCTCTAGATTCCTAAGAAGGTTGCAGTCTGGAATTCCCGAAGTCAGCTAGTTATCCACATTTTTTACCCAAACTTTTCGCGGTTGTGATGCACAGGGCAAGTTCACTTCCGGTCAAAAAAAACTCATCTCGTAATCGTAGCCCTTAATCAACAGTTTTTGGAAGAATCCCACAGACAGTCTTCACCCAGTGGCTGAGCACGTGCCGCGCGATTGGAGAATTGGAAATCTCCCGATGACGCAGAAGAAACCGAAGAAGAAACGAGACGCCAGCGAGAGGGAAAGTGAAAAGCAGATACTCGAACATCAACAAAAGTCTAATCAGACCCAGTGCAACAAGTACACATCATGCTCGCGGTCTTCGTAGATTTAAACTCTCTTTCTGTGTCATTGACAGACGCGTCTCGTCTTTCGTCTATCGTAGCTTTGGATTCGGAATCGGCTTTTGTTTCGCCGTGGCTGTTTTGACTGACAAATGAAAATCTCTATTGGCTATCGCCAGACAATCAAAAGCCGAAGAGACAAACAGCCATGAGAAGTCGTCTGTCGACGGTTGCAAACTTTACACACATTACGGCCCGGCCAAAAGAAATGAAATGAAATGACAACAACTGCAGTGCCACATACGAAAATGTACTTTCACTCATCGGATTTTTTAGTTTTTTAGTTTTTGGTCTTTTGAAAACGTCATCGTGTCGCAGATAAAATAACAAACAAACACCGGCCCCCAAAAAAGAAAAACAAACAAAATGCAAAGATCTCCGGCTGATTGATGTCAGCCAAATCTCATCTGCTGCGTTTTCCCAGGCTCAAAGGAAAAAACTTTTCTTCTCACTCGCTTCAAAGCTGAATAAATACACTTTTTTGCACCTCAACTTTGCTCATATCCCTTGCTCGACTCGCGCAAACTTGCCCAATTAAATGCAAATTTTCGTGTTTTAGAATTCGAAGACGAAGAATCGCATACTCGTGGATGCACAGGAAAGGAAAAATAGAATTTCAGCATGATTTTGGGGCAACATTTTTTACTGGTATCTGCTATATGCCTGATATTTATGATATTTATTAATGATTAATTAAAATCGACTTATAAATTTAAATATCTTATATTCTAAATATCGTGTTATAGTACAAATGTATATTTGCCAAAAATGCGTCTGATATAAGATGCGATACAAGCCCCCCATTTTTGACGGTGTGAAAAGATCTACACACTTGCAAACCGGAGAGAAAGATGCAAATGGTCTTTTCTCCAATTTTCCACAGTCGGCCACCCACATGGACAGTGGGCGCCACGGACGTCTCACTTGGCAGAAATCACACACACACACACACAGGCGTACAAACACAACAGTGCTGGCCACAAATTTATGCGCATTTTGATCAAATCGCCAAAACGGCGAGTGGGCGTGGTCGAGTTATACGGGGCGGGCGACTAGAGGTCCAGTACTTGGACCCCCAAAGCGTTTTTTGTGTTTTTTGTACATATTTTATTTCTATTTTATCGCTTTTATTGCCGCCTTATTTATTTCGTTTGTTTTGGTCGTTTTTCTTGCCAGCGAAAGTGAGCATAACAAGCCAGAAAAAAGTGCAAGCGATACTAGAAAATGAATTGGTGTTTGTTTGGTCTATCATTTCCATGGAAATCATGCAAGAAGCTTAAATATACGAGCATGGTTGTGGTAATTACTGGAAATTCTGCTGATTAATTCTGATTAATTTTTAAGGCAGCCATTTGCTTTAACGCTTGAGTTATTCAAATTTCTTAGTCAGTTTATATTTTGTTTTTCAAAAGTAACATCCTTCATTCATAAATTTCTTTAAAACCCCAAATAAATTCGTATCTGAAATACCAATATCCGTAAAATTGATTTCATATTCGTGCCACAAGATTTACCGCATTTAGCCCGAGAACTTCAGCTGCAGACCATGTCGAATTTATAACCTTTTGCCACTGCCGATTCGAATATTTCATTCACAACCATTGAGTTCACAAATACAAAACAGCATGCCGGGCAAAAGCGCAGCGTGTTGCACTCTCATACTTACTACGTGTATACCGTTATGGCCAAGGCCCCAAACAAACCGCAAATTCATGAGCTTGCAACTCAGACGGAGACTTTGTGGATGTGGATGTTGCAAAATCGAGAATCATTTGCTGGCGCAGCAAAACGTAATCTACAGCATCGTCATCATCTCGCTGGTTAATTACGTGGCTCAATTGCTCGAAATTAATCTGTTTCCGTTTTTGTAATTAAATGTGGGGATTTTCACTTTAATCAGATGAAGCTAACTTGACCTTAATTGCAATTTGTGCATAATTTATAATTTATATATTTTGTTGTTCTTCTCGTGCCGTCAATCAAAGATGAATATATTGAAAGTTCAGGTAGAGAAACTGCTTTCGAGAGCCGAATATGATTTTATGCGTAATTTTAAAATATTAGTTTAGGCCTAAAGGCACGAATACGGCTTACGAATTTTGTTTTATTTGCACTTTCAAGATGTTTCATATGTATTTCATATATATATGGAGTTGGGAGAAAACCTTTGCCCGAAATATCGCTCATTGTTTTGTACAACCAGTCAAGAGTAACTATTCCATACATTCATTTTTCTAAGGTAATACGAGTATGCAAATTGTGATTTTAGTATTTAAAAATACTGGCGAATCATTGCAGAAAAGTACCCCACAATTTGGCCAACATTTCGCTGGCGGCCTCACCCTGAATTTGGCCAAAAGACAAAGGCGGCAATTGTCTCTGTTCGCTGGCAGATAACAATTGTTTGGCAGATTTTTCGCCTGGGCCAATCTTGTCAATTCATTGGCTTTAATTGCTGTGTTTGCCGTTTGCAGTTTGGAGTTGCATGTTGTTAAGCCAGGCAGACACTGTGAATGATATATGGCCTGCGGCAGAGCATAGCCTATCCTCCTTGCTTTTGGCCTGGTCAAAAGATTGATGGTGTTATGCAATGCGAAACCCTTTTTATTTCGCTTACTTTGAATAGAGGGAGAGCAGCCTTATCGCCAATGCGCATCGTTGTGTGCAGCATTAAAAACTTTTTGTGGCCAGGCACGCAAATATCAAAACTGAACTCCATTGAACCCCTCCAACTGCCATTTTCCATAAGCTTGGCCAAAACAAAGAGAGACCCGCCAAGGTAATGCCAAAATCAGCTTTGAATTAAAAGTGAAATAAAGGCGAAGGAAAAATGTTATCATTCGGCTAATTTTTTCCTTTTTTTTTATATTTTTCCTGTTGCAAAGACGTAGAGTCACGCAAACGCGAAGCCATAGCCATAGAGTGCAAAATGTCGCGGCATTATAAATAGAATTGGGGGAAGGTCCTTAAGCTTCTGGTCTAAACCAAAGCAAAACCACCTGCTAAAACTCACTTTTCGCCGAAAATAGTGAAATAAATGAGAAATATACTAATGAGAATGGACGAAAATGGTGGAAAAGCGAATAAAGTTCGTTTGCCGCAGTCTAGACAACAACTGCACTCGGTTTGCGGGGTGAGATTTTTGGGGTGTGGCTGCCAAAAAGGACATTAAGTCATTCAGCCACGTTTGCAGGGCCAAAAAATTTAGAGCCAAGGCGAAAAGCCAGACAGACAAGGCTGTATCTATGTAAATCTATATGCGTTTGTTTTTTGCATGTGTGCCTCTGCTTTTGTATCTATGTGTGTGTGTTTGTTAGTTTGCGTTGTGGCAAATAGTAGTAATTTGGCTAACACGAAAATTGCAGCCTTTGGGCGTCGTTTGTGTTTCGTTATTCGACGCTTCTAGCCATGAACTTGAAAAGGTTTTCCGATTCTCTTGGCCAGGGACTTTTGCCACTCATTTAAAGTGAAAATTAACAAACCATGGAAAGGGAACGCTAGACAGCGTACACTCATCGTGCACTTTTCAAAATTACATTTGAATATTGAATTTGCATCTTCCTTGGATTTTTATAAACCACCAAACCATCAGACGTAAATAAAATGATTATAGAAAATAGTAAGTTACAAATTTATAAATTTTTGTTAAGTGTTTTTTAATTAAAATTCTAAATAACATATTTAAAAATAAATTCTATTTTATTAAACTTTAGAGATAAATAATACAAAATACAATGCAAGATAGTTATTTGCAATAGTAATAAAGTACTAATCTGATTTTCCGATTAATCGGAAACTTCGTGGCCTTAAATTACATTTTCCCCGCCCAATCGAATCTTAAATCAAGCTCAACTTCGCACAGAACACAGTTAACAACAGAATCGAATGGCTGAAATCAATGCTGGGCCATAAATATCTCTGCACTTGAGTTGGCCTCCTTGCTGGTTTTTCCGACTCATGTGAGCCATGACGCAGGGAAAAGCCCCACGAAAGTCGGGGGGCGTTGCCATTGATTCGCGCCGAGGGGCGTGCCTGGTGTGGACGATGGGGCGTATGAGTAATCCACGGCGCTCATAATACCAACGCCTCCTTTGGCACTCGTAAAAGTGTTTGTGATGAGTTTAATTAAAGATCTGCGAGGGATTTGCATTTCGCCCAGCAGATGGCACAATGCGGAAGCCCAAAGCAGAATGAGCTATTATGCAATTAGCAATTAGCATCAATTGAAACCAAGTCCGAGTCCAAGTCTGAGATTGAATGCGTTTGCTGGCCCAAAACACTCGACTGGGTCAACCGCTCATCAGGCAAACGGCGGGGCATCCAAGGTAACATCGTCTCCTACATTTTCCATTTCCCTTTCCAGCCTCCAGCCTCCAACCTCCAACCACCATCTCATCATCTCCATCGGCATATCTGGTCTTTGTTTACCCACTTTGATGCAACGTTTGTGTTGCTGTCAAACAAATAACGAAACGATTTGCTCATTTGTTGATATTTGCATTTCGCAACGGTCTTCGGGGCAGCAGAAGAAGTCTGCGGATGCCTCTACTCCCCATAAGAATGCAAATCTCGAGTGTGCTAAAGATTTCGCAATGGACTCTGCGATTTCTACGACCTCTCGGGACTTGAACTCCACACGAGGAAACCACATATGTGAGCATATTCCCCGCTGGATGGCTATGATGTAAATCGTATCACAAGTCGCAGCACTTAAATAAACGTAATACATCTCTTCATATTGGCTTAGGCGTGTCAGCATACCCTAGAATTTCGATTTAATATGTTTATAGAAAAACAATTGATAATTATTCTAGCTCTTTGAATATGGACAATGGTGAAATTTAAATATATTTTGTACTTTCAAAACCTTTGAGTACTATCTTTGATATAATTATTTTGTATAGAGTTGTCAGGAAAGGGATCTTTATATCTTTTGTATTTTACTAATATAAAAATAGTTAAAAAAAATATCTATTGTTTTGAATTTTAATATTAAACATATTCTTGTGATATTTTTTCCCCCTGTAAGACCAAAGACGCTGCGTCATCGGATCGAAGATCTGTTCAAAGTCCACAGCGCCTAACTATAAATAGGCAAACAACTGCAGACTGCAGAAACTGGCCGAGTCTTTGCAGATTTGTAGATTTTAAGAGAAGACTCCGATCCGGCTGCCAGCTGAAAGCAATCTGGCTTAATCATGTGAGAAGGCCAACGAGCAGGGAATGTGGCACCGAAAACAAACGAAAACGAAGAAAATCGCAGAGGAAGAACGAAGGGGGTGAGTAAAAATCCAACTGAAATCGAGTTTGGCTCCACTTAGTGTTAGTGGCCGCGTAACTCAACTTGACTCTCTCGGCCAAATCTAAAACCCAACTCCATTTCTGCGGATCGGGTTCTCCGGGCCGTTCTTGTGTTTCTCTGACGGATCGCATGACTCAACTGGGGATGGTTGGAAGCTGGAAGATGCAGCCAAGTGGAGAGGAAACGCATTCAAACAGAAGACGTCTTCACGGGGAATTCGATTTGCAGGCCAGAGATTTTTCTTATTTAATATATAATATTAATCTAATATGTATGGGAATCGGATGCTTTTTATTCAGTTAAGGAAATTTGATCCATTTTAAGCTCACATAACACAGCAAACATCGTTCCAGTTACTTGTAGAGAAGTTAAGAGGTTTAGTAAATGGGAATTTATTTTTTATAGATTGAAGAGCTTAATGAAGACATGAACCCACATAGTCAGCCATAAAATGTAAAAAAAAACCTAATTTTACGATCGCAATAAATGTAATTTTTATTTGTAAAATTTGTTCCTCTAGATTTTTCAATATGTTCGGACTGCAATGCACTACAACAGTTTCATTTTCATTTACTGTCATTCTTTTGAGTAGATATCATTTAGACTAACCAAATTCGAAGTACTAACACCAACCTCTCCAAAATGTCTAAACCAGTTTTTATAAAAATTGTAAACAAAGAAAAAATGTTTAATATATACTATATGTAATTGAAAGGCACGAACTCGCCATGCCGAGGCTAACCATCCAATCCTCAAAGGTTCCACCGACCGAAAACAAAGAATCATTGAGCTTCTATCCCAAACCAGAGTCGCCGAATCCCAAAACAAGTTGAGAGCCGCCAAAGTGCGGAAAAGTGTGGAAAACTGAACTGGCTTTTCTGCTGGCTGCGGCAGAGGAAACGTTATTTCCAGGAAATGCACTTAGCTCTTTCACTCCGTCTCGTTTGTGTCTTTTTCGTTACCTCTCGTGCTGAGTGAAAATTTGAGGACCCAATCGCTAGGAACTTTCTTTTGATCAAGTGAGAAATTGGTGTGCGAAAAACGCCAGTTGGAAAAGCTCACTCACTCGGAAAACAGCATTTGCGAGGCGGGATGTGAGAACGAAAGCGAAACAATTCCGATCCGAGCGAAGATGCCAAGGCACAGATGCCAGGGAGGCCAGAAAAGCCCATGGAGCTAATTAAGCCGCCTCGCATGAGTGCTGTGTGGTTTTCCACGGGGCCAGAGGTTGCGGGTGGCTCTGAATCAAGGGAAAGCACTAACTGCAACATCAACATCAACAGCAACATTAGCAACAAGAGCAACAAAGATGAGAAATCGCTGGCTTCCTGGCTTCATGAAGAAATAAGTCTAGAGTGCCAGTTGGGGAAAAACTTGTTCATCTTTGTCTCTAACGAGCTAACGGAGCGACAAGTGGACAAGCAGCGGACCAAGCGAACTGATGGGCGGACTGGCGGACGGACGCCGCATTGGACGGACGGACAACTGTGAGCGATTCCCCACAAAACAAGACGATGGGTAAACAACCAGGCAGCAACAACAAGAGCAGCGGCACAAGTAGCAAATGGCAAGTGCAAGTGTAGCAGCAACGGACATTTGTACTTTCCTGAAGATGGCCTCGTGATCACGAGATCTCAGCCAGATCTGAATGTAGCAAACAATATGGTATTGAAGGATCGATCTTGACATCGAAATTATATTAGAAACAAATGTAAGGGAAGTAAAGAAATGGGAAATAAAACTTTAAGGCACAGTACAATTTTATGTATTTTTATTAATAGGAATTTATTAATATACAGTATTATGATGAACTCTTTCTTAAAACACATAGTCCTAGAAGTTGGTATATAGAACTTTCAAGACGTTATATCGGATATCAGGCCTAATTTACCAGACAATTTAAACCAGTCCATTTAATAAACAGGTTAGGATCTATTCCTCATGAATCACGCAGCCGCCCATTTAAAGTTGATGGTTTATGTTGGTTGCCTCCTGGAGTGGGTGTATGGTGTATAGTAGATAATGTATTGTCGGATGATTCGACCGATGTGCAATGTGTGGCACACACAGTGCGGCAATGTGTGTGTTTCTGGCCTGGCCCTGGCCAAAACAATAAACAAATAAATTACATGAAAGCGGCTGCCACAGTTTGAATCTCTTCAACAAGATAATCACAATGAAGCGGCACGAAATGTGCAGCAATGTGGCATCCTCATTAACCCTCCGATTCCCCTAACCCCAACGATGCCGCACCACGCCGGGCGAGAAAGTGAAAGTCATTGCGAATCCTCGAAGCAAACAGAAAAAAGCAGAAGCAGGCAGAAAGTAATTGGCCAGGTCGCCTCGTGGGTTAATTAAAACGCACTTTGTGGCCAAAAGGAGAGAAAAAGAGCGCTCTTTGAGCCCACTCATCATCGGATATCTAGCCAGACCAATCGATATGGTATTCGTACTCGTACGAAATGTAAATATCCCAGTGACCACAAAAACCGCAAGATACGCATCCGCGAGATGCCTTTGAAATGACTAAGACAAATTAATTTGCACGAGCTTTAAGACCGCGCACTTTTCACTTCTTCCGCAATAAACAAATCGCTGGCGATTTTCCCCTGCCAGTGCGAGCGGGAAAGTATAGAAAGCTGCTCAATGAGAATCAATAAATTTGCTCAGGCGGCAGTGGCTGCCACTTAAAGCCTGATAGCTATATTTAAGTCCATTTTCCCCCCTCCCTTGCACCGCCCAAAGGCTTTTTGTGGGTCAGTCGATCAGGCGCAACTCGAGTTGGAAACTTCCATGTAGGAGGCTTCTAAAAGCGCATCTGAATTCGAGGCTGGTACTTTTAAGTGGTATTGGTGTACTGACCAACTGGGTCATCAGCCCATGGGTTGTTGCCCCCCATCTGCTCCGACCGACCCCCCACACTTTCCGCCCAGAACTCGAATTCAAATCTACACTTAATCAACAAATCGCTGGCAAAACGTCGGCGCAAATTATGGGAAATCTTTGCTCGACCATGGAATTACCCATGAGAAGTAGCAGGAGAGATTCAAAATGTCAGAAAAACTGCTTAACAATATAATAAACTTTTTAAAACAAATAGATATCATGGTGCATTGAAGATGAATGAACAAGTTAACCTCTTGCTTTTTTAACCATTTGTATTATAATAAGTGCGGTTCCATTTATTTCTTTAAAGCTGTTTTTGTTTACCAAAGACAAACATATAGATGGGCTTGAATAATATATTTTTCTATTCTTAAAATAAATTATTGGCTAAATATATTTTTTTATGATAATTTATCATATCAATTTTATACTAATCATGTTTTAAACTAAGATTTTAGCTCACGATTTGAGCAGAGCCAACAAGGCCAAAAGTAATTCGCAAAAAAGAATGCCAACTTTGACTCAAATGAACATTAGTCTTTATTAAGTCAACAAAATGATTGGCTTAACTTTAGTAAATTTGAAGGACTTGCAGAACTTTCAGAACAATTGGCGTGACTCAAAGTGGTTAACTGATACCTTTTTTGTATGTATCTAACACCTTGGCGAACACTTTCCCTTCGAGTGCCCACATGCACCACTTCCACATTAAATAGGCATGGGTATAGTATGACAAACCGAGTAGTATGAGTGGCCACTCGGATGCATTTTGGGCCCGGGCCACTTGGCCTCGACGCGTGGGCATGACAGGTTGGGTTAACTGAGTGCAGAGCCGAGAACCGGCGACAACTCGGACGACTCAATAAACTAGCTTTTGTTGGCTTATTGACAGCGGGACGGCAGGACAGCCGCACATTCTGCGATTGTGCAATGGGTGGCACATGTGGCACATACCGATACCCCCTATTTCACCCCATACCCGCACTCCGGTTCGGATTCGTCGTGGCAAGTAGCAAGTGGCAAGAATCTGGGAGATCGAGACCAACTGGCAGCTGGCCGGCAGACCTTGCCGAAACGGTAAATGTCGTACACAGAAATAAATATATAATATATCTCTTTTATTTTATCCATATTTTATAACAAAAGTGTCATAATATTACTAAAAGATAAGAGATTAAATAATTATAAAGATATGTGTTTTTAATAGTCTCATAACTGTAGCATAATTATTAGCGTTTTGGTTTATGACACAACTTTTATAATATACTTTTATATATAAAATTAATAAGAAATCTTAGATCCAATTAGTGCTAACGTTTGAACTGCTATTCCCAAAACCGTATATTTTATTTCTCTAAGTGCTTTTAAAAAATGTGTAGGTTTTTTAAGAGGGCAGCCGTGGCGGAAACAGGGGAGTTGGGCTAACATTACCGGAGGCCCACATTGACATGCTCTGAATACTGGGCTGCAGCTCATTGTTGTTGTTGCTGTTTTTAATGCCGCATGTGGCACTTGCAGCAGCCACCAGAGTCTTGAGAATGGCATTTTGATTTATTGGCTAGTTCCAGACCTGCGATTGCATAATCGCCGCCAAAAAACTTTGCGACTATAAAACTATATAAAACTCCATGGGGCTGGAGTGGAAGTGGCGGGGAATCCGTTCATTTTTTCCCACAATTTGCAAACAATAATGAAAACCCAGCTCACCGGCTGCTGCCCGACTACCTCGCTAATTAAATCAAATAAGCCGTGCAAGCGCATTAAAAATGCAAGCAGCTAAAAAACTACAAAAAAACGCGAGCAGACAGGCAAAACAAATAAAATTGGGAAATAACACATTGGCCATATAACACGTCGAACGGTTAATGCTCTCGCCACGGGAAGCTTTAAGCCATATCGAAATCTAATTAAAAAATAAATAAAAACATTAGCTCCTACAAAAGTTCAGAAACCATCCTTCCATACATAGTATTATTTCTTAAATCAATAATATTTATTATAAGGGGCTGCAAAAATGTGTGAAAATATAGATATTGCCTACTAGACTCATCCTAATCTTCCTTTAATCTAGAATTGTGTCTAATGAGTTATGTTACTTTTTATTTGTTTAGGTGTTCTTTTAATAATTTATAACCAATGCAATACCAATTTAATGAAATCTTTAAGATACATTTTCACATCAACTCCTGACATTGCTATGGGATTTTCCAGAGGTTTCCTCTTTCCTCCAACGAAGCCAATGCCGCAGCAATTAGACCCGTCCAAAAAGGGCAGCGCAACAAGACGGCGGCAGCGGCAAATAAAAAATTAAGCTCGGCTGCATGCCACAAGTGGCCAAAGTGCTTCCAGCCAGCCGGCCGGCAACGACCGATAAGAGAGCAACAACTGTGCAACGGGCCAACAAGACAACAGAAATATGGTCACAGCAACTGCAACCCAACTGAAGCGGGCTAACAACAAAATTGGCAACAAAAAGGCAACCAATTAAGGCCAATTTAGTTGCAGCAACGCCAAGCGGCAGCGACACAAGAAATAATCAGTGAGAAAACAGCAACCAGAGCAGCAACAACAATATCGCAGCATGCAAATGAGAGCAGCGACCAAAGTAACTCGATACAAATTTTGCAAAAAGGCAACAGCAACAGCAACGGGTAAAAAACTATGTATGTGCAGGTATTTGCAAGAAATTTTCACATTTTTTTTCTGCACCGCGGGAACTGTGAGAAAATATGCAAAGGCAACTGAAACGGAAAACTTTGAGACAGTGAAACAATCCTAAAAAGAACATAGGACGACGAACTATATTGGAAGTGCAGTTTAAGATTGCACAAATTAATATATATTTTTAGTCATTATATTATACTATGGCAAATGTCCAAACAAGTATGTAATATGCAACTAGTTTGAAATTGTATTACAATATATTTATGGATTTTAATGAAAACTACATATATAAAGCTTATCAGCATCTCAAAAATATTTCTGTTTTAATGATCAGTTATGGAATGTCTACTGCATTTCAAACTAGTTTAAAATGTGTCGTAAAAAGCGAATCAAGTTCAGTTTGACTTATTTGTACCAACGACCACTCATTTTTGTAGCTTGTTTTTGAAATAACAAAATTAATTAAAGTTCGTAAATATATTGTTTGAGTTTCGTTTAGTGAAGAAATGCTAAGCACGTACTCCTCCAAGTTCAACAACATTTGACAATTTATAAAAATAAAAAATATATATTATAAAATATATATTATAAAAAAATATATTATAATGGAAAATCAAAAAATATCAGAAATATGCTAATTTCCGTACTTAACATTTTCATTTGTTAACATTTGAATTGAACAATTGAACATCATATATTTTAATAATGCCTTGCGTCTTTTAGTTACATCATGATATTTGCTATGTTGCCGTATATATGTATGTATTTCCCTGAAAATGATTAGTATATCTGAGCCAAGTTCTACTTAAAGAAGTCAACCCGTAGTTTCATATTCTTGTGACAGGCTGTCTGCAATGAGTGACAAGGAGAGGTGTATTAGTGTGGGAGCAGGCGATGCTTGGAGAATGAGACAGACAACTTGGAGCTGTTCTGATTTCGAATATTATTGATTAATGCCGCCCGATGACAGTATCCACTACAGCAACACCATTTGTGTCAGGTTGCAGATGCAGTGAAATCTTTTAACAGCCGACAAGAGGAAGCGAGATAGAAGATGCGAGAGCGAGAGGGGCATAGGGGCTAACAAGGTGCTCGCTTGCATTAAACAATTGTTGGCTTGTTGTTGCTGTTTGCTCAGCTCAGCCCAAGGCGGCCCATTAAAAAGCTTAGCAAGCAGCAAGTGCCGTGACCTTTTTCCCTCAACTTCCAGTTCTTTTGGCTGCCTTTGTTTTTTTTTTTTATTTCGATGATTTCATTGTAGCTGCTGGCTTTTTTGTTTGCCTTTTTTGTTGTGCTCAGTGGCCGCATCCGAACCTAATTGCACCATCGGCATAAGATCTTCAGTACACAAAAAAGAAAATAGGGATCACCTAAAGTTGATATTTGCCAAACTGGTTTTAAATTAACTAAATAATTATGTAATGCTCTGTTTTTAAGCAAGTCAAAGTATGGGTGCACTTCAATTCAATTCAATTTCATTTACTTAACATTTTGTTTCTAAAGCGTTCTTACATTTTTTCATGGGTTTGTCTCGAAATTGCGTATGCAATATGTGAAAAACATGAATATAATTTTCCATTTAAAGAAGAATAACAGTTTATTTATGTTTATATTAGCGACTAATAATGAAAATATGTTCTAAATTATTTATACTTGTATCATTTAAAGAGAACACGAAAATCAGTTATCAGAGAATATTGAAGTGATAGACTTCTTTTGAGAAATGTCTTATTTTTTGAATTAAATGCGTATTGCAAGCACGTCCCACATCTTTTTCAAGTGTATTTTTGGGATCCCAAATAATAGAAGCCGCCATGTCTCGGGCCGTTGGTGTTGTTGTTTCAGTGTGTCTTAAGGTGCATTATCTTTCTTTTCGGCTTAATCAATTTAGACAGATCACACACACAGGTACACATTTAGGTTCAAAACATGCACACACCCACATGCAGGTGGCGAAAACTCCACCTCACAACCCGTTTTTTCTCATTGCCAAGAAAACTACTGAGCTTTGCACACACTTCTTCACTTTCTTCTTGTGCGTGCAAGTGTGTGTGTGCAGCCTCAGAAAGTAACTGTATCTCATAAATTCACATTTACAACTCTTTTCATACATACCTGTCCAGTGAATTAGCAATGCCGCATACAAAAGAATACATATGTGTCGCTTTCAATTTTGCAATTGCAATATTGCAGTCTCTAAAATGGAAAACTCAAAACTCGAGCTTAAGCCACCGGCTAACACACACATGTGCATTTACTTAGGATCCAAACAAACACACACAGCGATAATCAGAGGTAAACAAACGATGAAAACTCGCGACGCGAACGAAAAGCACTTGCGTAAATATAAATATTGGATGGTTCGATTGGGGAAAAGCGAGGGGCAACAACCAAATACGCGACTCGTGTTCTGGCACGGAATGAGAAACTATTAGAGCCTCGTCTCGTCCGCTGCGAAGTCCAAAGACGATCTGAATCGCGAACGAGATACTATATCTGAACTTCACTTTTCCCACACAGCATTTCCTCTGTCAGCTTCGTTTGACGCCGACAGTTCGCTTCGAACTTGTTGTGCCCGCATTATTTTAAGTTGCAGCGTTGCACCAGAACTATGTTATGTTCGTTAACAGAGTGTGACTGTACTCTGTAGCGTGCATACCAAAAATATACTGAACTTAAATGGCTCAGCGCCAAGCTACAAGTGTACCGTTATTATTCAACGAAACTGAATTCGAAAAGAAAACAACATATGTACATTTAGGTCTAATGTAATTTTAGTTCTTTAATCCTTACAAATGTTTAAGTACTTATCATATCATATTATATAAATTATGGAAAGTATTTTTGTCAAATGTTATTTGCACCTTTTTTGGAAAAATAACTACAAAATATCGGTATTTACCTTAAATCCTTAAAATACCCACCCGAATAAACTAAAACCATTGTTATTCAGCGGAACTGAATTCAAGATAAAAAAGAATATTTAAGTTTGATGGTAATGTAATCTAAGATCTTTAATTCTTTGTTAAAATTCTTGTAGTTCAGGACAATTGTATTTTATCATATTGGCACACGCTTAAGGGATTTTATAAATTATGGAAAATATTTTTATCAAATGTTATTTGCCGATTTCTTTCAAGTATAACTACTAAATATCATAATTTAACTTAGATCCCTTAAATACCAAAGGATACCAAAGGTAAAGGACTTTAGTGTGACCCTAAGAAAAACACGGCGCACTTGACAGTGCTGCAAAGCGCCGATTGGAATCGAAAGGCGATAGACAGTGGAAAATAACGATACAGCGCCACCCCACCACCCAACCGCCCCCCTAAACAACCACTCAGTGGCGAAAAATCACCCGTAGCTGAAAACTGGAACGGAAAAAGGCGAAAATATGCTCAAGTCGGAGGTTCAGCACCAGTTCTGGATTACCAAGAAGGTGGTGCAGCGCAAGCTCGGAACGAAGGAGGACAAGCACATAATATCCTCGGACGCGGAGCTGGATTCCAAAATCGAGGTGTTCAAATCGATATCGGACACCAGCTTGAACCTGTGCAAAATCATTGACCAATATCAGGAGCGCCTATGCATCCTGTCGCAGGAGGAGTGCGTGTTCGGCAGGTTCCTCAAGGAGGCGGGAAAGCGGAGCAGAACCACGGGCGGTAGTATAGCCCACACGGCCAAGGCCGTATCCTTCGCTGGACAGCAGAGGATGTGCGTGCGGGTGCCGCTCCTGCGGCTCCAGCACGAAGTGGATGTGTTCCGCTGCCGGGCGGTCAAGGACACTGAGCAGACACTCCAGACGATGGAGAAGGAGCGCACGGAATACCGCGCCGCTCTCTCCTGGATGAAGTCAGCCAGCCAGGAGCTGGATCCCGATACGGGCAAAGGTCTGGACAAGTTTCGCACGGCACAGGCCCACGTGCGGGTGGCCAAGCATAATTTCGATGGTTACTCAATGGATTCCATTCAGAAGGTGAGCGTGGCTCTCAAGGACTTATATATTATATCCAAAATTATATAATGTAATTACCATTAATCCTTCCAGATTGATTTACTAGCAGCTGCCCGCTGCAACATGTATTCCCATGCTCTGGTGGCCTACGTAACCGAGTTGAAGAACTTTGCCCAGAAGGCCGCCTCCACATTCCAGACCATATCCAAGGCCTTGATTATAAAGCCCAAGTACGACTTCTGTGTGCTAAAGGAACTGTCTCAAAATGAAGGACCCACAGAGGAAGTGCCGCCAATCGAAGCCGTGGATAAGGACCAGTCGTTATTCTTTGCTGTAACTTTATATCCCAGAGCTCTAATTCAAGAGCTATTCCTAAAAATTCGTTTCCTTACAGAACGAGTACCAGGACAAGCTGGAAACCCAGCCGGAAACCAAGGAGTCCGAAGAGGACAAACCAAGTGCACCTCCCACTGCCTGCGGCGACAATGAATCCTTGCTTATTGAGCTTTCCAAGCAGCTGGAGGACAGTCCGCTTATAGATGCGCCGCTGGATGAAGATATACCTGCCCAAAATAGCAGTAACAAGCTATGGTCCCGCTTGTTTAGCCAGCAGAATCAGCAACCCATACCGAGCCAAGTAGCCAAGGATTCCAAGGCAAGTGGAAGTGGCACCACCCCGGTTCCCAGCAAATCGCAGTCCACCAACAATCCCTGGCTGGATCTCTTCGCCGACTTGGATCCCTTAGCCAATCCGCAAGCCTTCGATTTGAAACTGAGCGGCGGACGCAGTGTGGCCGAGCAGACCTGAGCAGATTACCCTCCCGTACAGATTATATTTATTGATCTGCGTATACCTGTGGAAACTAGCTAGTCAAAATGGAGAAACTTTGGATGTAACTTTTCGCTAAACGTTCAAAAACTTTTTATGTTTTATTTAAATAAAATTTATATGGGACACAGCAGCTAGAAGTGGATGAGGCGGACGAGTGGCAGGGAAAGTGGGGCAGGAGCCGCACTCATTTGACCGCCGCCTGTGCCTCTTTCTTGGAGTTAACCAGCTCGACCAGCTCCTTAACGCGACGCAAGCAGTCCTTTTTACTGCGATTCGGTATGCAGGCGGCGATGCAATCCCAGCGATCGGGTGTCGTCGTTGGATAGGTTTTAATGGCCTGTTCGAGCAGGGCTTGCTCCTCCTTGGTCCAGGTTTTGGATGCAGCACCGCCACCCGATGACCCATTTGTGGCTGGAACTGGGGCTGGTGCAGCAGCTGCGGGGGCTGCTGTAGCTGGAGATGTGCCATTCTGCTTGGTTGACTGATTGTTCGCCTTGTGATCTACTCCGTTCTGTTTCAAGTTCTCCTTGCTCGCCTGGGCCGTCGTCTCCTCGCCCAGGGTTATATCCTTACACGTCTGAACATCTTTCTTGGACTTCTCGAAACTGGCAAATGCCGCATCGTTGGCTTGGGTCTTCAGAGAGCTCTTCGAGTGATCTGTGTTCTGGAGCGCCTTCGCTTTGTTGAGCACATCCCTTGCAGTGACCAGAACAGTGTTATCTTGGCTATGCTGGTTGATGAACGTGGCTATGACATCCCAACGCTGCGCAGTGCCTGCGGGAAACAGATTAACCGCCTTGATAAGCAACTGCACGTTCTCATTACTCCAGAGCTCATTCTTCTTGACCTCCTTAACGCCTTTTGGCGTGACCGCTGAGCTGGCGAGCTTCTTGGCCTGTGTCTGGTTAATCTCCTCCAACTCGGCAGCTATCTTCTGCTCGGCCGTTTGCAGGGCAGCAACAAACGACTCACGGCCCTTGCTTTCCATTGCCTTATTTAGAGCTTGCAGCTCAGCAAGATTGAAGGTCTCGCAAATCTTCTCGATGCCCTCCATGTGCTTCAGCTGATCCTTGTCGTTCTTGGCATAAT
Organism: Drosophila simulans; assembly: GCF_016746395.2. Classification (NCBI taxonomy): domain Eukaryota; kingdom Metazoa; phylum Arthropoda; class Insecta; order Diptera; family Drosophilidae; genus Drosophila; species Drosophila simulans. Next base: position 20,778,165 of record NC_052522.2, read on the forward strand.
ACTTGCAGTCCTTGACCTTGTCGCGCAGCGTTTTGCGCTCCTTCTTAAGCAGCTTTTTCTGCTGCTCGCGTTCGATGCGGATCTGCTCGATGCGTTTCTGCTCGGCCTTTTCAGCCTTCTCCTTGGCCAAAGCCGCTTCACGGATGGCTCGATCAGCTTCTGCCTTCTGGGCCTGGGCGGCGTCCATCTTGGCTCGCTTGGCAGCAGCCTTGCGATCCTTTTCCTCCTGCTTGAAGCGCTGAATGCGCTTATCATTGTTGTAGGCCAAATCGACGAGCGACCTGATGCGAGACATTTCCTCCTTCTTGCGCTTGATTCGAGCCGCCCTGTTCTCCTTTTCGATCCAGCGACGTTCGTCGCGGTCCTGGCCCTTCTCCTTGTCCTCTTCGTCCAAGTAGCTGAATTCCCGCCATGACTTAAAATCGTACCAGAAGTTGTAGAAGCGCTCCACCTCCTCGCGTTTGGCGTCCACCTGTCCGAAGGCGGGAACATGCGGCTTTTCGCTCCAGCGCCCGTTAAGTGTGAAGAATTTGTTGAATACGCCAAAGAAGTCGTTTTCGATGTCGTTCTGTGAGGGCAGCGAGTCGTCAAACTCGGGATCCACTGAGTCAAAGCTGCGGCGCGGCTTGGATGTGCCTGCAATATAAGATGGAGTATTAGATGGTTAAACAGGAAATAGTTTAAAATCTACATATCTATTTTGTACAATTGTTTACAATTGTTTATAGCAATAAAAATTCGGTTGTATAATAGTAAGTTACAATTTGGCATTTTGTTTAAAAGAATGTGAGAGCAAACAACTAGTCCTATTTTTAGATATGCAAAAATAAAGCTTCAAGTTCTGCGCCCTTAGACGAAGGCAACATTACACAGTACACAATGAATTAGATGGAGTATAAATTAGTTGCAGATATTTTAAAAACTTAATTGATATCTAATTTGAATATTAATATCAACAGGATTGTATGGGATCAAATTTGATATAGCTTAAGCAACTGCTCTAAAAACGTATATCAAAGTATGCTTAGCTGTCGATTTGCATGAGCAATGCAAAGTCCGAAGGACACCCGACAAGGATCAGCAAGGACATTTTCTTGACACCCACCCAGTATCTCGTAAGCTTTGGTTATGCATGTGAAGTAGTCGTCGTCCTGGATGACTTCCTCGCCCTTGGCTTTCCGCTTATCGGGATGGTGCAGCAGGACCATGCGCCTGTAAGCCCGTCGAATATCATCCTCGCTGGCCTCGTATCTAAAGGGTAATTCGGTGAGACAATACAGTATTAGTTGGGGAAGTCCCATCGATTGTTGATAGAAACGAACACATGGGAATGACCACCACGTGCTGCCGCCGCACTAACCGGAGCTTGCCCAAGCCAAGAATGGCGTAGTGATCCTGGTCCTTCCACTCCTTGGGATCCAGCGACTTCAGGTAGCTGATGTCCACCTCCTCGCCGACGCCCTCCAACTTCTCATCGCTTTCGCTGCGCTCCACGCCGCCGGGAGCTAGAAATTGGCGCCGTTGCGCAAAGTAAGCGAAGCCAACGCGCTCGATTTTACGGCGAACGACCTTGAGCGGCAGCTGCACCTCCACCGCCGTCGCTACCGTACCGCTCGTCATCTCTGGTCAGGTCTGCTGCTTAATGGGCATTCACCGCCACTCCTGTGGGTTCACGTTTACTCTAAATTTGGCGATCCGCTGCCTTCAAAACGTCGAAATCTAGTTAATAATCACACTTTTCCGCAGCACCGCATGTGTTTCGACTAGAGGTGGTGAAACATCGATGCCATCATCGATTATGGCGCTTGTAAAATCGATAGGTTTCCAACTTTATATTTGATCGATAACAGCTGTATCGCTGCCGCTTATTGGCAGTGCTGCCAGCTTCTATTGCTAAAATCGAATGGCAACTATCGTCTTGGCTTGGCGCCAAAGTGTGACCGTTCTTTAACGAATGGCTTTTTATGATTTATATATTTAGTTAACCGTATTACAAATTATTAAACCACGTTCATTACATAACGAATCCTACACTATAATGGGCCACTAAAAAATGCAAATTTGATACAATAGTTCAGAAAACGAATGTTTATTTAATATTCATTTAAATGATAATTTGACGTAAATTCCAAAAACCATTAAGTTTCACCATTTGTTAGTTTTGCTTATCACATTTATTTATAACGAATTGTATAATTACAATTAAAGTGCTAAATAGGTGCTGGCTGTATAGTAACACACCTTATATTTGCCAAAATCCATTTCACATATAAGTAACACTTCACCGCCTCATTACATTTAGATGGTCTAAAATATTTTACACATAAGTATGCTTACTTTATTTACATTTCCGCTCTTTGATCAGAAGAAACGGTTTGTACAACGAATATTTCATTTACTATTTGATTACTGGCTGTTAAATTGACTACTAGTACTAAAAAACTAGTTGGTACACATTTTGGTTGAATTGAACAAAGCTAGTAGGTTCATTGGCATTTCGTACGGTTGGCTTTTTTGGGAAGATCCAAATGTCTTATTCTAAACAGATTTAAAACGCACACGTACATATAAACGACAGTTCTTAAGTTTAACGACTAGAATTGTGCTGAGATAAATGTAATTCTTGCAACTTCAAGTATGGTGATTTAAAAATTCTACTAAGTAGCTTCAGTGTCGTTCTCCACCATTTCATTTCAGTGTTAAGCCAACAAACTTGGAAACTTATGCCGGCGTAACTCCATTTGTATAAAATCGTTCCAAAAATAAATTCATCAGACACTCTATCGCCTTGAGATCGACTTAGACCCAGTGAGTGCGCGTACTCGGCTATAACGCATCGTTGTGGCTCTTCGATATCGTCGTCTCGATCTGGTCGATCCGTCGGAACGAGGGCATATAGCTGGAGCTGGCCTGCGTGACGATCGAGTTGTTGGAGGAACTCTACAAAATTTAATGGGAAGAATATTTCATTATATAAGATAGGTTCTAGAAAATAATCTTTCTAATTAATTTTTGAAACACTAAGTATTGTACCTTTTTCTGTCGATATGAACGTCCCCGAACACGGGTTGTATTCCGGCGCACAGGATTGACCGTGGTGGACTTTTGTGACAACCGGACCGAGCTGAAGGTGCTTCCCCGATGTCCTCGACGGATTTGCGGTGAAGGAGTGCCCGTGGCTAAGCAAAGGAAGTATATATTATTAATATCCTAAATAACCAAACTGGCACTTACGTGTTCCGGCAATGGCTGTGCTGCGTTTGCTCGCCTGAAGCATTCCGAAAACCACGGCACTGAAGGATCCATGATGGGAGGTCTGCCGCTGGAGATTCGGGGTTTGGGCCAGGGGAATCCCGGCTGGCATGCGAACCGGTGAGATCAGCTGGCTCTCCGATATTCCCTTGGGGTGCACATAAAAGGTGGTCATCATGCCCTTGCCCTTCACAGCGATTTCACCACGTTTCTGTGGGATTAGGAAAGAAATGTATAACAATTCGGGATAGGTATCAAATGACCCACTTACCACACACGTGTAACCCCTGGAGCAAAGCAATTCCGCCGTGTTCTCCGGAACCTGAACTCGCCAGTTCTCGCCCGTGGAGTCCATTCGTGAGGCCACATTGACCGTATTGCCCCATATATCGTAGACCGGCTTCCTGGCTCCAATCACTCCACTTACCAAAGGACCACTGCAGATGCCAACACGCAGCTGGAAGTTATTGAAGGCATCCCCATTGATCTCCTCCAGCTTTTGCTTCATGGCAAAGGCGAACTCTACCAGGTCGCAGACACTATCCTCGGAGGTCTCGCCGCGAAGTCTGAGATGCTCGTGATTTAATCCTGCTGCCGCCATATAGGTGGCACCCACTGTTTTGATTTTCTCCACCGATGCGAATCGTGGCTCCTCCAGCAATTCATCAAAGTCACCTGGTTTGATTTGTGCCGTGCGGCATCATTAGACATTTGGAACCGGGAGACAATGCTTAATCAATCAACTTACAGATAATCTCATTGAGAATACGAATGCAGGCCTTGCCATTGTCAATGTCCTCGGAGTAAAAGTCCTGGAAGTTCGGAATGGAGGCGAACATCACGCCGCAAAGATTGTGCATCTTGGAGTAGAGCTCGTCCGTGTGCTCGTCGGATAGGTAATAGGTGGCCACATGGTCCGGCAGGATGTTCTGCAATCAAATGGTTTAATTAATGACAAATGGCGAGGAAGGAGCAGGTAGACTAAAATAGAATTGGGTTACATGTTCCCCTTCCTGTGTCATGGTTATGATCCCCTTTTGTGGCCCTGTGTATCCAAATCTCTTACCTTAATTAATGTGTCATTAAGCGCGCGATTGGATTTCATGTTGGTCAGTTCACGCTCGGCTTGTTCCTTCCATATGAAGTCCAGACGCGAGGTTACCTGGCGAAATCGGAATGAGTGATGGGTCGAAAGCTTTGGTCGCACCTCCTCTTACCTCCACCAATCTAGCATGGTAGCAGACCATCACCAGGAAGGATATTAGCAGTATCAGCATTTGGACCCCAAGCGGCATGCCCAGTCTGGAGAGCTCCACCAAGCTGAAGCTATCGCCGGAGCCGAACTTCATCATGATCAGCGTGGTGTAGAATGCCACCATGGACAAGGCCATCAGGGCCTTGACCAGGTAGTACAGCTTCAAAGCGGTGGCCAAGGACACCAGGCAGAGCACCCAGGTGAACACCAAGTACTCCGGATGGGCACAGTGCCCCTCAACATCCGTGGAACTTTGCATCACCGAAGCATCTGAATAGCTGAGGTTACTAAGGGAAACACTGTGTCCATTTGTGGTCAGTGTATAGGGCCGATGGGACTGCGGCAGGGAAGGAGTCAGATTCAAAGTGAGCGCATTGAGCGTGCTCCTCACGAACTCGTCGGAGGGACCACTACTTGTGATATCCACCAGGGGAGTGGGCCCTCCACTGGCCGGCGTGCTAATTGTGATATTGTGATGGATGGTGGCCGACAGATAGACATTCAACTTGAACTCCTTCTCCGTCATGGAGGTGTTGCTGTATGGCGAAACCATGCGCAGGAATCGTGAGTGCTCGTCGGCGGTGCCTATGTAGGTGGACGAAGGACACAGGACCAGTCCGATGGCACTCAGCATGCACATGGACACGATGACGCCGCAAATGAATAGAGTGCGACGCTGCCGTTGGTGTACCAATTTCGCAGAGTTCGTCTTCAGGCAGCGGGGCAAACCTAGGGAATAATGGTAGAGCGTTTAGGCCTGAGGTATAGTAGACTGAACTTGAGTAGTTCTATTTTTTTCATAATGCTCTGATTTAATTGTTTTCATGCTCACCTGGAAACTCCTCGGCCATGACCAGGACGCAACAAAAAGTTAGAATTACCGTGCCCACCGAGAGACAAATAATGAGCCGCGTGCAGCGTGGAATGATGATGACCTGGCACAGCACCATAAATATCCAGATGACAAACACACACAGCATATTGGATCTGAATGGAGTAGATGGGGACGGTACCACATGGCAGGGGGAGAAATCAATTAGCAACAGTTCATTAATTAAGAGAGTCCTGGCCTTTGTTTGTTTTCCATTAACAGGCCTGCACACGCACCGGAACATATCCTCCCGCAACTGGCAGAACTTCTGCTCCTGGCTCTTGTCCTTGAACTTGAGGGTCCAGGGATTTAGGTACTCGCGTCGGATTTCCTTATTCGAATTGATTTGAATGTTTTGCTCGATGAACTCGTCGATCTGGATTTCGAGAAATCGGGTTGTAGAATCGGTGAACTGCATGTTGACTACACTTACCTCCTCATCCAGAACCGCTACGGAGACTCTATGATCCTCCTTGGTATCAACCAGTATGGAATCGGCACGGTTGAGTCCTTCTTCCGGACTATTAAGCTAGGGTCGCCAAGATTATTATTGTTTAAGCATTAAAGTAAGTGATCTTACGTTCTTAAACGGAATCTCGGGTATCCAGTCGGTGGTGGACTCATCCTCAATGATCAGACCCTTGCCGTCGATGGCCTCCGCCAGATTTTGAATGCTACAGGCTCCGTTCCTGGGTCGCAGCTGCACTTCCAGAGGAGCCGACATCATGGCCGTGGGCGAGGATACGGTGGACATGCCGCATGGGCCCGTTCCGCCGCCTCCGGCGCCACCTGCTCCTCCCATTACGCCACAGCCGTTCCTAATCCTGCGACTGTCCATGGCCACGCCCTCGACCACATTGGGCAGGGAGTTCAGGGATATGTTCTTCTTCTGCTGCTGCTGAAGAAGTTGCGTGGGTTGCTGGGCGGGCACAGCAATGGTGGCCGCGTACTCCAGACTCCGTCCGTCGATGCTGGCGCCATCATTGCCCGTCGCGGTGACCCCGCCGATACTTCCGCTTCCGCTGGCCGAGATTGATTTGGGCAGGGCGGTGGGAGTGGCGCAGGGGGCAACCGCAGTGGCCACACTTCCCGCCAAATGCGCGCTGCTGCGCGTGCCAAAGCGTCGCTTGGGTCTGTTGAAGCAAGCGAAGGGTTAGCAATTGTCGGTTTGGTATTGGAATGCACTCGCAGAAAATGGGGTAAAACACAAAATAAAGATAAGAATGAAAATGTTCCATTTCATTTCCATGAAATGCTTAACAATCGTATATACATTTTGTATTTGTTTATATACTTTGTGTAATTAGTACGAGGGTCATAAAACATAACTTAAAAGTATTACAAGTTTTCGCTTTGTGCACTTTTCACTTACCTCAATGGCTCAGTGCGCTTGATGAGGTAAGTCTTAACGTTCAGCATTTTGAGGTGATTGTCCCGACAGCCGCCGTTTCCCGGTTCCACCTCGTAGGCGTCGTTCAGGCACTTGAGCGTCGCCTCCGAAATATGGACTCTTCTGCAGGAGGCGGAAAAGAAGGGGGCGTTACCAAAACAGATTCCAAGGGGAGAGCATTAGCAGTTGGCCAGACTTCAGTTGTAAGTTCGGAAATGTAGTTGGCGAAAATTAAATTCAAATATTTGCATACGTTTTCTACGAATGTGCGTGGTGATTTGCCCAGAACCACCGACTATTTCCCATTTCCCACTTTTCGCGCCCAGCTCTTTGTGTTTCCTTGTGGGGGGGTGGTAGGCCCTTCATAATTGGGTCTCCGCCTGGGTTCCTTGGAGCCTCTCGATATTGTTGCTGGTTTCTGGTTGCCGCCCAGGCCACCATCACATCAAAGCATTTTGCATTAAATTGAGCTTTTCATTTCTGGGTCTTTTCATTTTGTTTCGGGTTCTGTGGTCGCTTGGATTTTCCCCATTTTCCCCATTTGCTGGGCGAGCTGTTTCTTTCTATTATTTGGTTTCTTGTGTCTAAACACGCCAAGCTTGCAAATTCCCAAACAATTGTTGTGAGCTACACAGGAGCAAAGGAGCCAAATAAAGAGCTTGGACTAAGCCACAGGACCCGCAAATTGGCCAATTAAAACTGCGGCCGGGCTGAGACTTGCAACCAAAGTCAAAGTTATTTGAATTACGTATAGTTTTACAAATTAATTTAAGACCGAGGTGGTAAGGTAAACGGAAAACGAAAATTGTCGGGATGCCCAAGCTACATAGCTTAATTAAATGCTTTATAACTTAAATAAAATGCAGTAAAAACCTATATATTACATATTTATAATCCAAATATTAGTAACAGGGGTACTTAAAAGTTTTAAGTGTAAACTATAAACCATTATGACTAACTTATTAGTAGAACATGTGTCTACTCTGACTGTGCAATTGAATTAAGCTCCTTTGACCTTTAATTCACTTGCATGGTTAATAACAGAATCATTTATGCGTAAACTACTTTCCAAATCTGTAATTACCGGGTATATTAGTTAAATTAACCTGCCAACATATTAGGATATTCCCCTGCATTGGAGATATATACTGGATATCTGGTTTTGTCAACTCATTAGGTATGTACTCACACGCAGCCGTGTATTCGGATTTCTACGTGACTGGCTTACTTACCCGGGAATGCCGCCGGATTCCATGTGATTCGCAATGATAACATCATTAGACCAGACGTCAAAATGCCATTTCTTGTTGCCCAGGACGCCGCACATCACCGAACCGCTGTGTATGCCGATTCGCATGTTGAGGTCCACCTGCAATTTGCGAAACGCACTTCTTAAAATATGCAAAGCACAGCAGGAATATTTACACCACGGAAAATTCAAAACGAAGTACACTTGAAAATAAAATTTGAAGAGGAAAAATCATTTCAAATTAATCTTAAAATTTCATTTATTTTGTCTTCGGAGAATTCAAAATATGAATGATTGGAAAGGAATCTGAACAGTAAACATATGACTTGAATTATTATTTGAATTCCTAGTACGCCACTTTAATCTTAAAAAGGAAAGAAAAGTTTAGAATACCTAATAAACCTCAAACTTGTATAAACGTTTCTCCGGAGAATTCAGTTTATTATTCATTCCTCTGCCACTTGCTCAAAATTTCCCATGAACTCTCTTCAGGTTCACAGACTGAGTTACCCAGTCAATTGTCAGACTGCCGCAGCAATTAAATCGCCGTTCCAATTATGCAACTGCAGGCGGCATAAATCCCCGTAAACGAATACGGGATTCCCCCGTTTTTCTGCGGCATGCCTCAGGCTGCAGGCGCACCGAAAAAATCAATTAAATTCCAGTGGCAAGCTCGCCGTATGAAAATTTAACTCTCGCTTCTGCTTTTCGGCCGACTGTTGTCCGTTGCCTTTTGCTCTGTTGAGATTTGCATACAAATGAATTGTCAACACGTCCGATGTCCCTGCTCAACAGCTCCTGCTCCTACTATATACTGAATACCATACTACCATACCATACTATATACGTGCTATAGCCTCCGCCCATGGTCAAAAATGGTTACTGGATTGTGCAATAAAAAATAAACGAATAGCTTCTCGCAAATAGAGGAATGCCAAACGGTTGAAACTGAACAAAAGCACTATTGGACTATAGTTGATTTCCTCGACTATCAGATACCCGTTACAGATAGTGGCGTGAAATTTGATTTTATTTATCGATAAAATTGGCAACGCAAATAATAAAACATAAGCAATCAAAAAATGTTTTAAAAATGTGAAAAGTGACAATTTGGTTCACTTTGTGGGCATCTACGATTCTACAATCTGATTTCTTTATATCAACTTCCTTGCATTTTTGTTATATCTTTATACGGACGGACAAACAGATAAATGGACATGTCCAGACCGACTTGGCTAGTGATCCTCTTCAAGAATATAAATACGTTTTAGGGTGGAAAACGATACCATCTAACTGTTGCACACTTTTCAACGAATCTCGTATACCCATTACTCTGGGAGTATAGGGTATAAAATGGGTCTTAAATATTTCAATTGTGCCGGCCAAACAGAATGGAAGCCATGAGACCTCAACAGATGTCAGTTGGTTTGCGTTTAATGTAGCTCGTGGAAAACTATTATTTGTTCATTGTCGATTTTTTTTTACACCAAGGTACAAAAAGGATTTAAATGAAGTGTTAAAAAAGGATCAAAATGCATTTGTGCAAATATTGATACATGTGTAGTCTGCATACTAATTGCACAAAAATTTCATTTGTTACAAAGTAAAAAAAGAAAGTGAGATCTTGAAATACTAGTTTCAATTTACAACATATAGTTGTGAAGATTATTTAAAAGATTCATGTTGTTAAACTATTTAGTAAATAGTATTTACCATCAGTTACTTTATTTCAACCCTTGCCCTCAAAAGTATGCTACACCTTTAATGGATTTTCCATTGGCTTGCTGTACCTTTTTGTTTGTTTAAATCATTTAAATAACATTTTGAGGGCCACACTTCATCGCGGTCGTTCCGTTTCGTTTCGGTTCGATTTGATTCGATTCGAATCGATTCGATTCCACTTACATGCGTGTGCAGGCGCACATCCTTAATGGCCTTTATCATGTGCAGGCCAGTTTCCACGCTGCACACCGCGTGATCCGGCCGCGTCTTCCAGTTGTCGCTCTCGAACTGGGACACACAATAGTAACAATCGCCCAGCAGCTTCACACGCAGACAGTGGTTGTCCTTAAAGGGAAAAGGGCGGAAGAGCATTCAGCGAGTGCAAAGAAATGTTTAAATATCATTTACAGGTAAATGTTCTTTAAAAGCTCTTAACTTCACAAACAGATATTTTACAAAGTCAAAATCATGTTGCGGACTTTCTTAGGTTCAAAGCAGAATTAAATTGTTACCTAGTTTGACTATATATGGTAACTTAAAATAAAGTCATTTTTTAAATATTGAAATATTTTCATTTATTTATATATTTATATATATTTTCGAGCATCTTACCTCCGCAATGCGATCGAAACGGGCGAAGAGGTCGTTTAAGATTTTCACCAGCTGCTGGGCGGAAGTTTTGCTGGCCAACTCGGTGAAACCCTGTGGGGAACGAAAGTGAAGGTGTCAAAATGCACACTATAAACCTCTCAGGCTATTTTATACACCTACCTTAATGTCGGCGAACAAAATGCTCACATTGTCCATGGGATAAACGTACAATTTGTTGAACTGCGTCTCCACCGTGGGATCCGTGCCCTTGTACATTTCGCTGCGAATTTGATTGTTCACGATGTTGGGCAGAACTGCGAAAGGGAGTGGAGTTTTGCGGAGTGGGGTTAGCACCAACTTGAACACGAGCCAAACGCAATATATATTCGCTCAAGGACCCGCAAACCGGAGGCAAAAAGCATCGCCGACTGCCTGCAGTTGTCAGGCAACACGAAATTACCAAGAAAGGCGGAGGTTTCGCCTACCTGTGCTCCTCATGGAAAAATGTCACTGAGAGTCCCTCAAAATAGCGCTAACAACCTATTAAGAGGGGCATTTGCGCATTTGAAGTTTCATTTAAAGTAAACAGCAATAATATCTCAAAAGGAATACAGCTAATATCAATCAGACAAATTAAGGTGCGCAACAAAAAATTATATGGAAAATACCTTACAAACAGAAAAAACTTTGTTTTATTTTTTCTATTTAATTAAATTGGCATTGGATCCGTTATTTTTATACCATATCATTTAACAAAAACATATTTAAAGGAAGCGAAAAAGAAGTTACGATCGCAAGAAATGAGGTGTCAAATTGACACTGTCAATCGATACACATGTTTAACTTGAATTTTGTGATTGTGTACGTGATATTACCCTCATTATTACCTTCACTACTATTTCTCCCTAATTCTCTTGGTAAGCAATACACATAAGATTTTCATTTCTTTGTGCAAATATGTAGATACATTCTTTGGAACATTGGAACATATATATTTTTGTAAATTATTAACTCACTTGAATCCAGTAGTTTTTGAGTGCGCTGCAGCTCTTTTTCCGACTCCTTTTTGTGCTCCATTGCCTTGTGGGTTTCTATGAATGCCAGTCGTTGTCCGCGATCCGTGAGATACTTTGTGTACATACCGGCCACATTGATGGCCGTATACAGAATGAAGTTGGCAAAGATCTGGAAGAGCACGCACTCGGGATTTATGGTGGCCTGCGTGAAAAAATGGCAGGGCTTAGGCAAAAGTCACAAAACAATTTTAATTCCGATGGCAGGCCAATTACCTCGCCGTGCTGCAGTTTAATGATGGTAATTACGGCCAGGTGACAGCTGGCCGTGATGGTTCCGCCCACAACGCACCACTTCAGGGGCAGTGGGAGCATCGCATACGGCACGAAGATGACGAACAGGATGTACCAGACCAGGTACTCGCGATCCGCGAATCCCACGCCTTGGCCAACGAATCCTGCAAGTCGCGAGAGATGGAAAATCACTGCTGCGACCTACAGCATTTACGACTCATCCCGCAGGGGACGCCCAAAAAGGATTAGTCCTTTTGACGGTCCGTGCAGGTGACGCATGATTTACGACCCACTCACCCTGGATGTTGAAGAGCACCCATGTGCAGACCGCCGCCCAGTGCAAATAGTTGTTGGCAAAGCAGCGCCAGTAGCCCAAAAAGCAGATGGCCATGTTGGCAATCCCGCAGCACACCGACCAAGTGATGGCCGTCGCCATGCTCTGAAAGCAAATTGGGAATATTTGATAAGCCAATACACTTCTTAATGGAAATTCAAACATTCGGATATTAGTTTAATTAAAGAACTATTCTCTAAAGTTGATTAAAGTTCAATTAACGATTATTCCACTCACAGTTCCATCCTCGCTTTCAATGGGTCCCAGTTCACTTCGCCGCATTATCCAGACAAAAGCCAAAACAATTTTTAGAACAAAGTCAACTACGTTCACAATGATAAGGGACTTCTGGCGCTGTCGGTGTGTGTAGGTCAGGTAGGATCGTTCCAGAGAGCTCTGCTTGAAGGAGTTGGTCAGCGAAGGACACAGGATTCCTTTGACCACGTTGCCGCTCTTGAAAGCGGAATACATCTCGTTGTTTAAAGGGCGCTGCGATTGACCAGCAATGCTGGCTAGCGAGTTTCCCGATTCCAAATCGTGTTCTTTGGAAGATTAAAACGAATCAGAATTTGTATAAACTGTGAAACAAGAACTACGCACTATGCTTATTTCATTTATACAATATTATAACCATAACAATTGGTTTACATGCACCAACTTTGATTATTTTTCATCTTTTTTCCAAAATCAGATTGAATAACGAAAAAAGTCTGATAAGCAACTAAGTAAGGTACTTATGTGGCTTACTAGAATTGGCCTGGTCAAGTCCCTTTCCGCTTACCGAAATTGCTGTTGCCAAAGATGCTGCAGCTCTCCGTGCGGCGTTTGGGTCCGTAGGCGCGCTTGGCCTCCACAATCCGGACGGACTGCACCCGCAGAGGCGTCTGCTTGGCCACGCCCCCGCGCAGGGGGCCGCCATGCTGTTTCTTGCGCAAATTGGACAAAATTGATGTGGTGGAGGCACGCAGCGATGGCGGCAGGTCGCCAGTGCCAGTGTCCTCCATTTGGGCACCGTCGCCGGGAAGTCGGGGTATTTTGGACATGTCCGGAGTGGCCATCGCTGTGCTGGCTGCATCCTGCTGTTTTTGGTTTTAGCTTGGCTTTAATTAGTCCTAAGTGCGTGGGCGCACACATTAGCTTACCTCGGAGGACGCGGCATCGGCTGCCACCGAGGATGTGGCCGCTGCTCCAGTTCCGTTGACCGTAATCTGCTCATCATCCGTGGTCTGCGCAGCAGGATTACTTAGACCCAGGCCATCAACCTCCCCGTCATTCACCGCCGCCTCATCGTCATCATCCCCCTCTAGTTTTAGGTCGTCGATTTGCGCCAAGGCGACGGCTCCCTTGTCCACCGCCCGGCGCAGCACTACCCTCTCATCGGGTTCCCCCTCCTCTCCCGGAGCAGCTGAGTTCCCACCCATGGTGCCGCCTTCTGGAGGCGCCTCCTCTTTCGTGTTGCTTCCCCGACTGTGTTGCAGCGAAAAGGCCGACGAGGGCGTCGCACTCAACTGGCGCAGGTGCACCTCGTCTGAAACCAGCTTGTCGTCATCCATGTTGGCCAACTGTCCCTCCTCCGCGGTCCTGGAAGGAAAAGAAAGAAAAATTACTTAAACAATTAACAAAAATATTAAATACTGTTGTAACATTTTATGGTTGCATATTATAAGCATTTAAAAAATTACTAAATATTTAAAAATTTATAAGACAGACAGAAATAATAAATCGCTGTGGGACAGTCCTCTATATAAACCGTTTTATTTAATTAAAATCAACTTAATGTTTCCAGTGCACGTAATTTTTCTAAATATACTTTCAATTTCAAACTTCCCTTTAAAGTTCAGGTACAGATAGATGAATGTAAGCATTTGCGAAAAGAGAGGCCAAAAGTAAATCTAGTTCGGCAAGCCGAAACTTATATACTTAAATAATAATATAATATAATAATAACTTAATATTGAAAAAAAGGTGTATATAAAACTAACTAATCAACTAATCATGATTTCTTTTTATATATATAGTATTTCATTTTTCATCACATAAATTATTTATTGTTAAAAAACTGATGAATGCAGAATGTAGTAAGATCAGAAAAAGAATGTATATACTTTATAAGTGACAAATGACCCATTCATTCGCAGAAAGCAAAAACAAATATTCTGTGATGATCTTTAAGTTAAAATGTAAAATCTGGATTTCCAAAAATTATTATTAAATGATTGATTGACGTTAAGAAAGAGCTGTTTGATTCTTTAAGCTGAAAAGAATGAATAGGACATTATGAGGAATTTGAATTCATTTTCGCCTCTATGGGAGGTCCTTCCATTTGCTTAAAACTAACATTAGCTGACAATACTCAACACTCATTCGTTTTTGAGTCCTTAAATTAGTCAATTTACGTTGGCTTTAATGTTAAATAGGCGGTCAGTATTCAAAATTAGAAAATTAAATGGCTGTACATTGTGGCATTTGAATAATTTGAACTTTTTGTCTAAAGGAAATAATTACAATTATAATTAGGGCTTTGAGAACCTTTTATCGGAATTGTAATGTGTGTGTAGAAATTTCCAACTGAAGCCACAATTCATCTGATTAATATTTATTGCAATTCCATTACGAAGTAAATCAAAATTAAAATTGCCGAAATGAAATTACACGATTTGTGGCATTTAAATAATTCTTTGATTTCAGTAATTTATGCTTCTGGAATCTGGCAATAACAGCCTTCAAATGTCTTTGGCAAACGCCCTTCGAAGGCTGAGAGCTTCTGAATAATTTTGTGTTGTCTGGAGTTGTTGTTTATGTTTCAGCTGATAACAGACCGGATATATATATATATATGTATATACCTTTGCATATACATTTCAATATGCTTTATAGCAACACATTTGATGTTTAATTCCCGGTGCCGCAGCGGAAACGCAAAATGGCAAGGCAAATCAGCGCAACGACAGTGGAAAATGGCGCGTTGATGTCGTTGTCATTATTCAAATTAGCAGTGAGGCACTCACACTCACGAGTGCACCAATACACGTGCAGGCATGCGTACATATAGACACACACACATTCCATCGCAAAAGTAGCACACTTTTCAGGGAAATGAATTTAAATCCTAGCTAAAGGACAAAATAGGAAATACCAATACGTCGAGGGGTCAACTACGGCACGTGGGAAGCCTTATAAATAAGCCCAATCGATTCGATAAAAAATATAGATACTATTATTTTAAATCTCTATAAATATAGTAACTTTAAATAAAACCTTTAGTCGCCTTTAATCCTTTGATTAGTTTAATGTGTACGCCTTTAACGGAAACGACGAGCATGTGCCCTTTTGTGTTGCTAAATATCCTTGTGGTTATTTATCTTAATGTGATCCATTCACTGCTTGCATGGCCTTTATTATCAAACTGATGACAAATCTTATCTGAGCAAAGGAACCTGATGTATTTTCGGCTTGTTTTACCAGACAGCGTGGATTGTATTTACTTGCCTAGCTAATTTGCATCGGTATCTCCCTATCAATACACCCTTCTAATCTCTGCCAGCAAAAAGGGAAGCTATGGGGGAAAGTAATGAGAAGTAAATGCTTTGTTAAACAAATTGAAACTTCGATTTACTGTAATGTCTGTGCAAGTAACAACGAAAAACTCCGATAAGTACTGGAATTTTCCGCCATGCGTAACAAACAATCAATTTTCACAGCATAGCGATATCACAGCTTAAATGAGATTCGCGGACTGTAAAGATGCGGATTTTAGCACCTTAGCAGAAAATCAACCAACCATTGAGCATTTAACATCCCCCACCTACAGATGCTACTATTTGTTTACGCACCTGTAAGATGTTTGGTCCAATAAAAGACACAATATCACATGCCAGATCGCACCGGATTATGTTCCGTTTCAGTGATTAACACATTGTCACTCCGGTTGCACCACTCTGCGATGAGTAATCCCGCAAGGAAAAGCGAGCAACTGAACCCAAATCCAGTTGAATCGAGTGGAGTTTATCGCCAGCGGATGGATGGGTTCGAGATAAACTTCTAATATAATTATCGCGTATATAAATGTGTTGATAATGGCGCAACAATATTCAAAATACAAAATCGATAAATCGAACGCGGGCCAGGGTTCTCCGCGCCCATCATTGTCAGGTTCGAATATGTAAATATGGAACCTATTCCGTGATTCACCCCAGGAACTTTGCACTGTTCACCGTTTTTCTCGACCTGGCGTCATATACCGTGCAAATGTTGATCTATACCGTGTAGACTTATAGACATATGTTAGCTGCGCGACTGCTCAACAGGTTTTACTTATTAGTATTATTATTATTATTTATTCTGCCGCCAGCGGCTAGCTTTGGTTAAATATTACTTTTTCGCGTCTTTCACATCGGACTGGCGTTTAGCAACTGAGCGAGAAAAAATCGCCAATCGCCAATGGCCGGGATATAATATGATACTGTCGAGCGCAATTCTGATTTTGGTTTGGCTGCGTTCTCTCCATTTTACCCATATTAGCCATATTTTTCTCTTTTTTCTCTCGCGGTGACGCCGAGTGAAATCAGTTTTGGTCAACAATGTTGCTGATATGGTAATTGACTCGAGTTCGCTGCGTTGACTTGCCCGCGCTGAATGATAATGATAATTATGATGGGTGCCCAAATGATAATAAGCTATTTCTGGCTAAAATGTTTGGCAGGACTAGGGTTAATTTTCCGAGTTATTAAACATTACAGCCCTCAATGCAGTTATATGTCTGTAGTTCGATGGGTTCCCAGTTTTTTACTGAAAATGTGGGCAATGAAAAAACAATCCCAGTAAAGCGTCATCTTTGGAATTTTTTAAATTTGCCCATATTTTGGCATATGGCATTTGAATTAAATTCCATGTTTAGCCTGAGGCAAGCAAAAGCCATTTTAATTAAAGTGTCCCCAGCATAGAAATATTTTGAGTTTTTTTTTTTTGCAAAATCGAAACAAGACTTGTATAATGGATATTCCCCTTATTTTTGCCAATTTCCTGGAAAGATTTCGAGGTGCGTTTAGAAACGTCGAAAGTTCAGATATAAAATGTCAGATATAAAATGTCAAAGGCATGTCTGCAATGCTGGCTATTATTTATATAGACAAACAGTGGGGATAGTTCCAAGTCCCAATCAGCCATTCCAGCCACCCACTTTTGGCCCAAAAGGGCTGGGAGACCCAAGGAAGACGGGAAAGGGGGCAGTCCTAGTCAGTCCTTTTTATGAGCTTTTGTTGGCTTGTTGAATTTATGGCCATAAGAAACTTGTTAAAGCACATTATTGGGTGTGTAACAAGTGCGTGTGCCGATGTGTGTGAGTGTGTGTGTGTTTGTGTGTGTTTGTGGGCTTGTTTGCTTTCGGTGCTGCTACTTTCGAGTCGCAGACTCAGAAGAAGGGGGTGGAAACGGGGGGCTTAAGGCGGCAGCTGCTAAGCTAAGTAGATTAAAGTCATATTTACACGTCTTTGCTATATGTGTGTGCACCTGAAAAAAATATTCTAGATTTGTACGCAGTATTTAAAGTATTATTACATATTATAATAACCATTTATCATAGTCAAATTAACCTATTTCAGTTAAATGGTGCTAAAATTACCACTTAAAGTACTTGTACCAGGCATTAATCCAATTCATAGAGTAAAAGGGTATACTAAATTCGTCAAAAAGATTGTAATAGGTAATAGAAAGCGTTTTTGACCCTATAAAGCACATATATTCCAGTCTGTCCTTTGATCTGTCCGTTTTGCTATCTATCATTATTATTAAAATTTCTTTTATTTATTATCATTAAAATTGTTAGATTGAAGCTTGAATATTTTCACATTTTTTTAACACATTTTACATATTTATTTAAAGTCGTTTTTTTAACGGTGTATGTGTGCTTCTGCGGTTGTATTTGAGTTTGTGCTCTGCGTTAAGTGGCAGCAATTAACACTTGACATATTTATGCTTAACCCGAGGGCCGCAACGGGCGCCTCTCATGCATTATTGTCATGCCCCGGTGCCACCATCAACTACAAACCAACTAATGCCACCAACTACTTGGCAAGGTTGAGCCATCATCGATATGGTCGCAACAACAGCGGCTACAACAACCACGCTGGCTATGTCTGCCCAGCTGCTTAGTTTATTTATCAAGCGATTAAGCCCTTCCGAAAGTGGGCCGGGCCATACTGCCGTAGGGGGCGTGGCTGTCGGCAAACTGGTGCGAAAGCACTTCCTGCTGTTTTAGCCGAGGTATGTGAGTGCGGCAAATATTTAAAGATAATTAGTTTGAACTTGAAAGTAATTTCTCAGCAGGATAGTGATATCTAACCGATTGGCCAGAGGACAAGAATAACCTTGGCATATTTAAGGAGTAAGTATCAGCAAAAAGGTTACACACAAGTTTAAGGAATGCTAATTTCCGAGTATTAGAAACATTTTTAGCTCTGATGAAATATATTTAAATTCTTTAAGTGAATGAATTAGCTATTAGAACGGGAATAAAAATTCGTTTGGAAATTTGACTACAATATAAAGGTCTAGTACAAATATGTATGTAAAGGAATTGATAATTTAATAATATGTATATGTAACTTCCCCAAAAATTGCCCCTAAGCGTGCACCATTAAATAAATGAATACATGGCCTGAGCATAATTTTATTGATAATTAATATCCGGCACAGGTCAGGAAATGGCAATCATCAGAATGACAGCTCCTAAGGCCAAAACCAACGCAGCAGGTGGCTAATTCACCGCAAAGACATTGGCCATTTCTGTCATGGATATGTCCATGTCTTTGGCTACTTCATTTGGCTAAGAGTCTTGGCCCATAAAGTCCGCTTCTTCCAGACAGACACCCATCCACCTATTCATATATATACATTTCTGTGGGTATGTGAGTGTGCTGGATTTGGGTTAATGTCGACATTGGTCAACATGGGTGTGCAATTGAAAGCGAGCAACAAAGCAGAAAATAGAAAAATTACTCAGCGGCTCAGTTTGGGTCGGGTAAAATTAAAGGAGTAACGAAACACATAAAAAAGGACAAAGGACATGGCAAGAGAGTCTTCCGCTTACACAGAAAGAAGCTGTCATTCAATGGAAATGCATTTCAAAGACGATGAATTTGACCTGCTCATATACATATTGGTGGATTTCCAGTAAAATACGATATGTATTCCCAATGTTTTGACATCCTGTGTCTTTCAGTGTACTTTAAATCAGCAGGCACAAGAAAATCGGACATGTTTGGGTATCAATCTGAATTGGACGGCAAATAAATTCTTCCATTGTGGGCTCAAAGACCTCAGCTGGGACCTCTTGGCGGCTCTATAAAAAATACCATTATTATTAGATTTCTCTCGTTCCTTCTTGTTAAGCATTATTATGCAGAAAATGCGCTTAGCCAGGACCACGGCTTTGATGTCCTTTTTGCCGCTATGCGGTTCGAATCAAAGTGCCTTATTTGACGGCTGCCACTGATTTGGGTAAACACACTCAAAAATCAAAAGCAATCAGGACCAGCTTCTGCGGCATGAAGGAGAAGGGCAATAAGCCGTGTAAGTGGCCACTTTTTGAGGCAGCAATCAAGCCAGCAAGAATTTAAAGTCTATTAAATTTGACAAATCGCCTGGGAGAAACCCAAACCTTGAGTCCCTCGAATATGGAATGTCCAAGTACGCTTGACATTTGCCGAGGAAATCTTACAGACTCGTAAAAGTTGCCAGGACATGGCTATTTATGTTTATGGCTTACTAATTAGCTTTAGTCCTGATGCAGCAAAAGTTTTCCTCCCATTAAAAGTCGCACTGTGTAATTTCCACTTTTCCTGGCATTTTTCCCTCCTTTTAGCGAAAACCCACGCTCCTGCCCCATTGTTGTTTGTCATTAAAATTCACATTTTATGGAAGATTCGGTTGCCTTTACCTAGTTTCTGCACTGTCGCCTGCGACAGAATTTGCCCCACCTTTCGATGCCACGCTTTGTTTACTACGAGTGAAAAGAAAATTTGCATAGAAAAAGAAATTTGCATGGCATTAGGCAGACGCTTCAAGTTGTCCTGACATCTACAGCTGCTGCTATCCGAGGTTGAATTACCAAGTTCGACAGGATACGGGCAAAATATTAAATTTATGGCCGGTAAACATAACTTCGCAGGGGAGGCACTCATTCAGTTATTCGTTTTAAGTACTATTAAGAGGAAGAGTGCTTACTGAACGCAATTGAAGCTGTTTAATCGCATTAAGTTAAGAGCGGTGACTTGAAAGATTACGCTTTCGGTATTTACCACATTTAATGGCCAAGCCTGCAATTACTCTCAGTAATTCTTGGGTAGTTCCACCCTTTTAGAGCAAAATGTATTCAAAACGAAATCGAAAAGTTGATTGTCTGTGGGTTATTATGAAATTAAAATGGCACAATTCGATTATTTCACGAGCGAACGGTCGTTTGTGCTCCTTGCTTGTTTTCCAAAGTGAATTGTCCGCGGCCACGTGGCGTATGTGCAATTTCCCAGGCACTTGAATGTAGTAAAATAATGTTTGATCTGTCCACATTTTCTGGCATTTTTCACACACTCATTTGGAGTCGTTTAAAGGCTTTTCCCCTTGAACGAGTCTATTGAGCTTAGAACTTGAGAGAAGACAGCATCTTTGTCAGACGCGTCGTCTGTTGCCATAAAGCATAATTGAAATATGAGATTGACATTGAATACCAGTGGCATTGTTGCTATTGTCGCCTTTTGTCCCGGCCTTTCATCGGCTACAATTCCAGTCCACAGCAAATGCGACACATTGCTCGGGGGAGACCCATTTAATTGATTATTGTAAATAGAAGGGGAGCGAAATTGGCGCCTCCGTGGGATCCATTATCGTTGGCGAACTATATACAGTCGAACTTCTTTAGGCTAAACTTTCTAGCGCAAAGAACTTTGGATTTTGAACAAGATATATGAAAGTACTCAATTATGTCAGTCTAGCTGCATACTTTTTAACGCAACTCGTGTTTTACACAGCTTTTATTTTAATTTTAGGACCACTTTTCTTAGGGATTAGTTTAATTCGATTTTTTTGGCTTATGTTCTTCTGTTACCTTTCAATTACTTATTTTGCTGGTACATTTTTCTGTGGCAAGGGAATGCAAATCGTGCCTTCAATGGGATCGGCATCGAGACCACTAACAACCTTTAAGCCCCAACATTGTGCCACACTCCTGGCCAAACTGTCAACACTCACCTGAGGCAAATGCGCTCCTCCTCCTCCTCGAGTTCCACGTCCATTGTGGCGGAGGATTCTGTCTACTGCTATGCTTGCTTTCCTTCTTTATTGCCGCTCAACGAAGCTGCTGCTCTCGTCAAGTGAGAGTTTTAACTGCCAACGGCAGCGGCACTACGGAATCCTTGAGGTTGACAGCAGGTTCTTTTGCCGGTGTCGGGCTTAAAGCCAACTCGAAGTGATTTAAGCTGTTGTCAATTTGCCTAATGCTGCCATAGATGGGGAGGAACGAGCCAGGAGGCAATGTCCGTTGATGACTAACGTGTGCTCCATGGTGCCGAAGAATTTGCAGGCGAATCTGCGCCCGATTTCGATTCCAATATCTGTAAGCAGATAGCGGAAAATCACATTTAGCATTCTTAATAAACTCGAGAATCTCTTAAAATATTTCGCCAGAAAGCGGAAACAACACCCTCTTCGCCACCATTCTCGACACCCTCCACGAGTCATTCACATTTAACAATGGCAGTATATAATTTAATAAATAGTTGCAGTTGACAGATTTCAAGTGGGCGTGGGTGCGACGGAGTGGCGAACACTACACGTCATCGGGTCTATAAAGTAACACATACGTAGTACATAGTACGTCTATATGGGGAATGGCGACAAGTGCAAAAGTGTGCACAATAAGTGGCATAAAAAAGAAGCCAAAGGAAACAAAGGCAGCGCACGAAACTGAATTCGTATGGAAGATTGTATACTCTTTTTCTAGATTCTAAATATGGATATTAAAAGGAACAGAAAGGCGGGTTAATGTTTAAAAGGATATCTTTAAGTTACACATTTACTTTGCAACTTATTGCCTCCTGATATTAACTTAGAATCGTAATTCTACCCCTTTATAAATGAGTTGTGATATTCCTGTGCAAACTCAGCCCACAGCTCCAGTGCCGGAATCTCGACAGAGAAAATAAGCCAGGGAATGGCAAAATCGCTGCATATTGGTTTGTGTGTGTTTTTCACTCCTACTTTGCCATTTAAACGGTCGCCTTTTGGTGTGAGTGTCCGCTTTTGGTGCTCCTCCACATAAGGCAAACACTAGAAATGTCAAATGTTTTGCCTTAACATGTGTGCCATGCCCAGAAGGAGCAGGATGCGAAGTAGGACGATCGGGCGGAGAGGGGCAGGACGGGACGGGACGGGAAAGGACAGGAGTAGCAGTCAGGGACATTTGTCGTGCTGTTGGCTGTTTTTTATGTCCTGCCCATTTCCATAGCAATTGGAACACAGGGGAAAATTAACGATTATCAATCGAGTATCAATCGTTCAAGGACTTATGGAAACCAACGAAACCTTAAAAACAATCAGAAGAGTTAGTTCAGATGGGATAAAATCGTAATTTAAAATATACAAGTATATTTCTCAAATATCGCGGTTAGTTTCAGTAGTGTCAGTGGTGTTGAAAAATTGTTAGAATATTATTAAAGAAGCACAGATTTTTTGCTGTGCGCCACCATTGAAACCGAAAGCCACTTGAAGCATGCAACACCCAGTCAAATTCAATCAGTGCGTGCAACTCGCGGCCACTTGGAAATGCTGTCTGTGGTTTGCCTGTTCCGCAATTGGATGCAAGATGTGGACAGAATGGGCTGGCTGGTCCTTGGTCCCAGCTTTTATTATGTAGTCATAAAACCCAATTTAATGCCGTTAAGGAGGATGCATTTAACCGCTATCTCGTACAGGGTGTCTTTTAGTCCGTAGGCAAGCGTTAGGGTGGCAATTCGTCATCCTTAAAATATGGCAGATATCCGCATGATCCCCATATGCAGAGTATGCTTTATTGCCTCCTTGAATATTTATCGGACTGCGAATATATACTATATACGAGTATATGTACATGTGTTATAGGTCTTGTTATGAGTTATGTGCATCCTGTTGCGTGAGGATATCCCAGCAATTTCCTCTCCTTTCATTTCGTTTCTCGTTGTCTGCCTTTTTTGCCCGCGCCTGACAATGTAACCAGTTTATGACGCTGCTAGCCAAGTTTCCGGTCTGTCTAACACGGGCTCCCCCCGTTCGGATTGCCCTCACTGACAGGAATGCTATGTAACCATACGAGGAACCGACTTTAAGGCGAGTGTTTCTGAATCCTGCTAAAAATGGTTTTTTATAAATATACTCTCAAAGGAGGCGATTCTGTGTGTGACAGTCATCAGCAGGTGAATGTCCAAACCCCATTCCAGAGTCCTACCAAAATCCGTATATCCCTTGTGGGAATGTAGCCCCCAAAAACGCCACTCAGATGTGTGTGTGGGGCGATTATTTCGGGGGCCGGAGAAAGGACTTATCACCAGTGGCAGTAAATTGAGTGTAAATATTCCTACGATTGTTTTGTTGCTGCTGCTGCAGTTGAGTTGTAAAAAAAGTGTGCGAGCTGGGTCAAAATGTCAGGCACGTCGATTTATGTGGCACTCTGCAAACACTTTTTATGGCACACAGAAAAACAAAACCTTGAAAGGGTATAAATTTAATGATGTTGGGAAAAGAATGGATGATTTTAAATAATTACTGAAGAAAATAAATGCTATGCGCCTGTTGTTACAGGTACATATTATTTTCCTGGCTGAAGTTTCTTGACTGAAATCATATATATATTTTTTTGGGTGTGCAATTTTCACCCGTCCTGAAGGTATCCTGTTTGTTTTGGGCGAAACAGTTTGCGCCATCGCACGGCTGAAAAGAATTAAGTTTCTGATTCATGTCGACACCAGCGACTCAACTACTCATCTGGCTGAAAGGGCAGCGGCGAGGTTCTGCTGGCAAGGACCTGCTGCTTGCTCTTTGGCTCCCCGAGCCCTTTGCTCCTTTCGCCACTTGCCACACTCTCCGTCGCATTAAGCCACCGATTTATGTTGCACGAAGGGAGCGATGAGCAAACAAACGGACCACAGATCCTGCAATCCGAGTGGTCCTTGCCTTTGTTTATCCTGCTGCCAGGATGCACCTCGCACATCCTTGTACCCTGACACTTGCGCTTATGAATAAGCGCTTACTGTCCTGCAGTTCCAGTTACTGGCCCAGTTACCGGGCAATTATGCGCTTCTTAAAAATAAATTAATGACCAACCGGCAATACGAAGCAAGCGGAGAGGAAGCAGAAACATCGGACACTCCCGCGAGTGAACTTTACCGGACCTTTTTAATTAATTACACGGCACGAGTCGCCAGCGAAAGAGTCTTTGATAAGTAAGTCCCAGCTAACATGGACAAACTTTTTACGATCGCCGTGAGACTGATTGCTAATATATTTGTTGTTGCCCTAATTAGTGCGATTAGAAGCCATTAGTCTTGACTCTTCTTTTTTACCAGAGTATGTGAGTAAGGGCAGACATACAAACTTGTATTTATGCATGAATGGAAGATATTACTTTATTATTATATAAAAAAGCAAGCAATTTTTAAAAATAATACAATTTTTTAGCTAAAATATTTTCAGTTTTATTTTGACAAATCAAACTTAATTTCCAACTTGAAAATCGAATCTCATTTGAATTCTATGTTAAACCAACCAGAAAAAGCTAATATTTATATCTCGATGTGTTCTTTTTGCATTCATGAATAATTGGAAGCTCAAAAATACATTTTGTAGTTTCAGGCAATATTCGTGTTCTCTCTGCTCTGCATTTTGATTTATTTTAATAGCATGCAAACGAGCCAACTGCCAAAATTGGTCATAAGCGGCGTATGAGCAATTTAACTGGCCGATCGCCCAAAATCGTTGCCTACTTTCAGGCGGTACCTGCTTTTAGCGTCAACTTTAATGACCTTTCCAATTATTGATGAATTAAGATGGAATGAGGCATACATATAATTTATTATTTAATGCGTTTCAATTTTAATTGCATGTGTCCGAGCGATGGACTTAATTGAATTGAAAAATGAATATGGCACGCGCATAAATTGAATCAGAGCACAGGAGTTGAGTAAGTTTTTGCGTGAAATACGTTGGTGTGTGTGGACAGGTGGCAACCAAAATGGTGAGTGAGTGCGTGTGTGTGTGTTTATGCTTTAGTCAAATACATTTTTACATTTACCACGGAGCAATTTATTTTAATTTCCACACAAAATGTCTGCTAATCATGGCATTTGCTCGTTTACATTATGTGGTCGGTTTTCAGTTTTTGCAGCTTGCGCGTGTAATTTTTGTTGCATGCATTAGCTGCAGCTGCATATTGCATGACTCTCTCTTAGAAATGCTTTCACCGCTGCACTTTTGGGATTTAACATTTTATGCTTGTCATTGCCAATGAATCCCAAAGATTCCCGATAAAACGGCAACATTAGTGAATAAACCCTAATCATGGCGCGCTAATAAATCATCTGTTTTAGGATCATCCAATCATTATGTTTATATTCGCATATAAAACGTTTGCGTATAAACGTTTGTATTTACTGTAACTCGAATGGCGAACGACACAATAGACAGGCCGGAAATAAAATTCGTACCCGGCCAAATTGTTTACACAAAAAAGAAAAGCCCCTCTTTTTACGAGACACCGGTTCAAAAGGAGTAACACCTGCTGGGGTGGGTAATATTAAAGTTTAATTCCACAACAAAGCCGTAAAAACGAAACAGGAAATATATACCCACAGGCCACATCAAACGCGTTGCACTAAGCCGGCCAGCTCACTTTGTCTCCTGTTCGTGCGCCAGAAAACAACTGAAATCTACATGGGTTTTCAAATATTTTCCGGCATGGAAAATTTATAAGGTATATGCTAGTAATGGCGTAAATATTAAAATATCTCTATCAAATGCATTTTAAAGAGCTGTGCAGCGATGAAGCAATAAGAATACGTTGATTTAAATGTTTTTAAAAATGTTTTTTGATATTTTTTGATATACCTATTCACAAGATAATTTCTTTATTTATTGTTAACTGAACCATAATCTCAAAACCCAATAATGTAAAATATTAATATACATGTATTTGAAAATATGCATTTATAGGTGTATATAATAATATCCTTAAGATAGATATTTGTCCCTGTGTAGGATCCCCCTCTCCGTCCTGAAACACACACATATAACCTGATAACCCCTTTGTGTTTCGAAAATGCCGCTGTGCAATGTGAAATATTTGAAAATAAAATATGCTCTTCGTTTCGGCCGGGCTAAAAGCAAATGCGAGGCGCAGAGAATGGGCCAACGACAAACGGGGAAAATTGTAGCATAAATTAAGCGGAGAACAAACGCTGGCACATTGGCAGGGAGTGGGTTATCCTCTGGACCATCAGCAGCTGACTTTGAGTGACGTTGAAGCGTGTCTTAAATTATGATTAAAAAACAGGGAATTAAATGGTTTGTGTTTAGCCTTAATGTCTACATTGCCATTACGGCCCCTCCCCGCGAAAGCCCCTTCGCCAGCTGGAAAATTAATGAAAACCGTTGTGAGTTTCAATTATGTTTTCGTATTTTCTCGCACCTTCCCCACTTCACCTCCTGTTTTCCGCATTTTCGCTCTGTTTGGACAATGACAAACTACTTGCATGTGTGCGCTCGTGTTTACTTTTCTTTCGGCTATGAAAATTATTATCTTCCCATTAATTTCGCTCTCTCGGTAGCGCGAGATTTAATCAAAAAATTAACTCATTGTGTGTTTTTAATTATTCAATTATTATGACTTTACGGCTGTTTGCCTTGGCAGCCGTTTCCTCATTTTTCGGCCAATTTTTATAGGTCCGACTCATTCGGGGCGTGTTTTATCATAGCCGCAGCAAAAACATTTATCGGCCAAGTGAGCAAACAAGTGGCAAAAGGGAAGATCTTCCAAATGCGATAAACGACAACTATTTTCGCTTCTAGTCGAACACTTTGTTTACCGAGAAACTCGAGAATGCGTGTGCTGAGTTTAAACAATTGTTACGAGGGGGTAAACCATCATCGAATGGCAACCATAACTTGTTGGAGGACTCCAGGAACTTGGATTGCAACAAGGTTGGACAGCCAAGTTACCAAACTTCTGGAACATTTGAACTGACAGAAAGTAAGGGAAAACATAGGGCATGTTCAAAAGCATGTTGTATACAAAGTTGTCAGAAGAAAATGGCTTAAGCTTCCATGTTTATGTTAGGGTTTCAGGTTTTTTTACTCTAAGTTGAACGGAAAATAAGTTTCTCCAAAGGGTATTTTTGCATAGTTATAATGAATTTGGGCAAGGTGCATAAATATTAAAAACAAAAAATATTTATATTGTACGATGAATTATAAAAACATTAGTATTGAATTACAATTTATTTTTTGCCAAGCATTTTTATAACACCATGTTCAACTCCTAGAAGAGTTTTGCATTTGAATCCTGCAGCTATGTAGAATTTAATAATAGTAGAATTTCCCCTGATTTTCCACACATGTCCCAGTGCACTGGAAAGTGCAGTTTTGGCTCCATATTTGTCTACTAGTTTGCGTTTTATTGTTTGCCACTTCAGCAAACTAGACCCCCTTTTTTAGCACACTTTTTTAACCCCCTTTTAACCCGAATGCAGACTGCGATGTCGCCACTTTGTGCCAAAGCAAATAAATAGCAAAGTGAATAAAGTGAATTTTTATTAGCTTCGCAAGTAAATAGACAACAAGATATTCTTGGCAAACGCCCCCGAACGTTTTACTGCAGATTTTTTTCATTTTTCTCGAAGTCTGTACTCGTTTCGTTTACTGTGTTTGGAAATTGTACATTTTAATGTTCCACATATGAATGGATTTCGCTCTTGTTGTTGCCCATTTAAACTGAAAAAGAGTGGGATACAGGGGGTAAACAAATCCGAGAAGAAAGCAAAGTCAACCAACTAAAAATGTATGCGTTTAATTATGTATCAGTACGAGTATCTGCATCGTTGTACTTTGAACAATTCGCCAGCGAGAATTTCGTTTTATCACTTTTTTGTAGTTTTCTGCTTGGCTGGCGAGCAGTGAGTCATTCCGAGGTTTTATATTATGACACTCCGCTTAAATGGATTTTGTGTTCGGTGCCTTATAAGGCAGCCAAAGCCATTGAAGTCCGCCAGATCAGGCCAAGTCCATATCCACAATTCGCATTAGCCAGCGGGGCATGCAGTTTGAAGCCACTAAATCTTGGTATCAACTTGGTTTAGCAAATTATTTGTTTTAAAATCAATATTTCTGACACCTCGTGTGATGGACTAGCCAGCAAATATTCCCCTCAATCTATACATTCATTTTTACAATTTGTTTATGTTGTGTTCATGGGTTTTTGGAATTTTATCTATTCCCAGGCAGCCTAAGTGATTTCTGGGGCAGACTTTTGTGTGATTTATTTGTCCAACGACTAAACGCTCATATTTTGGGCAGGGGCAAGAAAAATTGAGTCTGCCAAAACCGCCAGCCAAATTGTTGGGAGAAAGTTTTCCCTCGGTTGTTGCAATTTTTCCGGGTGTTTTCCTTTGTTTTGCTTTGGCTTCCCTCCTCCTCGTTTTCGATTGCAGCGCAGCCTTGGCAGCAATTTGACAGACATAAACAAAGGGAACTACGAACACGGTGGTACAATCGTAGATGGAATCGTCCCAAGAGGAATTCCAAATGCTCTATTGTGGCAACTTAAAATGATCTTCAAACAAGGTAATATTAAAACTGAAATATTTATCGCTGTTTTTCAGTTTTGACTCTTATATGGTAAAGTATATCGAATGATCGTCCATGAAAGATTGACCCCAGTTTCTTTGCCTGTATCGGAACTAAAGTCAACATTTTGACCGGTTACACTGCCAAATTGGTGTGTACTTTTCACTTTGGCAGCATCCTCCAGCCGGGATTAAAAGCAATTGTTGGCTTTGTGCCCGATGCAGCCACAAGTTTTGAGCCTGGCCAAATCCGGGCTATAATATTTGTGCCGCTGCCAAGAGGCAAGTAAAAAGTGGCAGCAACCAGGACAATTAGCACAGCCAAAAGTGCTGGGCCATAAGTTTCCGTTGGCAAGACAACGCACAAAGAAGTGAACCGAGTTCCGTCGTCTGGGGAGCGGTGTGTCAAGTAGCTCTTTCTGTTCCAAATCCCCATCTTTTGCGTTGTTTCGAAAAACTTGCAAAGAGTCTAGTCAAGATGAAACTAAATTAAATGCGGCTGAGGGGACAATTATTCTGCCATTTATCTCTCATATGGCATAAAGTTACAGAAAGTTATCTTTTTGAACTCGCTTTGAGCTGCTTAGCGACACGTGGCCTCCTTCCCCGCTGAGGTGAACTTTTTAGCCTAGGATGCGGTGTAAAGTACAACAAGGATTCGCCATGAAGCTCCTCCCCGGCGGATACTTTACTTTTATTTAGTTGTCGCGGGGCATATTAAATTTCCATCGCCACTCCATCGCCGGAAAGTTGAATGAATGTTGTTTTCAAGGCCCTCTTCCATTGAATTGCCTTCGTGGAGGCCCGGCGCGAATTGAATTAAATTGCGTGATTGAAGCATAAATAAATTCATTAAATACTTTGCCGAGATGCCATGAAAGCTGCCAAGTGCTGTTTTTCCAGCCCAATGTTTAAGGCATTCGATTCGATCGGACCTCCCCTCAACCGTTCAACAGGTCGTCGAGGGAAACCTTCAGTAGAAAGAAGGACCAGAACTTGACCTTCCCAATGCGCCTTATTGATTCAATAATAAAAATAACTGCAAAACGTTTGTAATTCGCTTGTGGGCCTGTCTATATGTGTATTTGTATTTGCTTAAGTGTCTACCCATGGCTTTGGTCACTTTCTCATTGCACCTTGATTGCCTATCGAGTATCTTGTATCTCAATGCCAAGGCTGTCTCGCAGATGCCTCATTATGGATTGACAATGAAGCCAACTGCATTGGCCGAGAGCTCAATGAATGCGAGTTAGGTGTTTAGGTAAATATGTAGGACAAAGATCCCGCCTCTATACGCAGAGAAATGATATAAGATATCACCATCATATCATTATAAAAATGGCATTAAAAGCTGACACCTTCTCTACAAAATAAATAAATATTCTTAAAATGAAACAGCATCATCCAACAAACATATTGTAATTATATATTTTTTAAGGATTTAAATGTGTATGTTCATGTCTTAAGTACTTACAGAACCAAAATATAATTATAATCTTATTTTATTGGTTCCACATTATCTTTTTATTTTTTTATCAAATTTAATATAGCTCTTCTGTTTTTATTAAGTTCTTATCTAAAAAGTCCCTGCTAATAGTGGGGCTTAAATTAACTACATATTAGCCTCTGTCTGACCTTTCGCCCTCCAGGCAGGTGTATCTTTTTTAAGCCGCCTGTTTTTTCTGCTCGGAACTAGCCGCTTATTATGCATCATTCTCATCAGCCGGGAGCCCAGTTAATTTCACCTTTCAGGTCCTAATCCTGCAGACGGAATTGTTCGGACTTAATGCCCGCACATGCCAACAAGCTCAGCGGCATAATGCGTCAAATTGCTAATTAAGAACTGCAGCAGTGGCAACTTTGGCCCCGATTAGTGGCCATGTCATTAGGGTCCTGGTGAAAGGGGCAGAAGCCTGGCCGAAAGAGGCGAAAGGGTCTGAGCTTGCGTGTTAAGATATTTGATTATGACAAACAAGCGCACATACTGTCGCTCACACACACACACACACACACACACCAATTAGTGGAGGGCGTGTCCCTTTTTCGTGGGCCGAGAAGTAGACTACGCTACTGGTCATTCAACTATTAGTGCCGAAAAGGCAATTTGTGTCACGTCACACTGACCCCAAACAAAACAAAAATAATTAAGAGCTTAAAGATAGCGACAGTCAGCGAGCGAGCGATTAAAAATAGTCGGAATGGATGCTGCCCACGCCTATTTTTAGGGTCACCCCGGGGTCAATCACTCCACGCGGCTAGACACCAGCGTGGTGGCAAAGGGTGGCCATAGGTGGCCCAAGGTGGCTTAAGGTGGCCAAAGGGTCTAATCATCCCCCGATTCGAGTGTGTCCTTAAAACCACCAATTTATTTGCGTTTTGCCCGCTGCGCACAAAGTTTTTTGGGCAGCTCACTGAGGCTGCAGTAATGCGAATTGATTTCCGCCGACTGCAAACAACACGGTTATCCATTTCCGTCGCATCCGTATCCGCATCCTTACAGCATATCACACAACAACAAGCCACAACAGTGCACTGAAAGAAATACCTCTATCCGAATTCTATGGTAAATTGCAGACCTATTGAACAAATTGAGTTACAAACGCAGAAATTTGTGAACAAAAAATTATTATTTTTAATACATTATGACTCAGATAATAATTATGTGAGATTGCGGGCAACAGAGTATTTTGGGCGTTCAAAATTGAAAAATACTCCCGAAAGTTACTCATAAAATGTAATGACTAAATTTTTAAAACTAACTTAAAGTTAACTTTAAATGTAAATTCTGTCTTTCTACGATATTTTTTTAGGTGCATTGCCCATTTCCCCTCCGCCAATAACATTGTTAAAAACTTCCACTTCGAATTTCACGCCAAAATACTTGGGAAATATTGTTGATTTGATTTTGGCGGCGTAAAAACTTTTTAATTAATTGGCCCCGACTTGGCAGTTGCTCTATCTGTCGGCGATTTTATGGCAATGCACATCTTGATCTGGTAAATGGGTATTGGGCCATTTGAATTCGTTCAGCCAGCGAACGTGACCCAAAAGTTGGGGCCCGTGTTTTGGCCACCTCACTCGGAATTCCGGAAACGGACGTGACAGTAATAGGTCATGCTCCATTCCCTTCGATTTTCGGGCTCGGTTCCAGTAAAAAGTTTATTTTATTTGATTTTGATTTGATATTTTTGAGAAGCACATAAATTTACCTTCACTTTTCGTGTTGAAAGTTATGTCCCTTTTTATGGTTTTTGGTCAACAAAGCGGGCTAAACTTTTCGGAAGCGATTCGGAATTCCAAGATTGATTTGTCCTTAATTTATTTTCCATTTTAAATACATGTTTAAGGACTCCTTGATTGACTATCATCTTAAAGTCATAAAATGATTGAGCTTTTGCTTTTGATTACCGCTGATAATAAAATTGTTTCAATGGCACTTAAGTATTTTAGTTTTATTTATTTTATTTAATCAGCACTATTTCTAACATATCATAACACATATTTTACTGAATGAAAAAGTTAAAACATAAAGTGTCATATTTTACATAATAAGAATAAGTTCGATTTTTTTGTGACACTCTTATCATAAACTATCACGAAACTCTTTGGAACTTCACAGGCTTCTGCCTTGGGCCATTTAATTTTTACGCACAATTTCCGGCGGTGATTGCCCACGAAAATTCACTTTGCACATTTTGGCTTACCAGCCTCCATTTCGTCAACGTAACTCAATTTAAGATTCTTTTGAATTAATTGAATTTCGACTAATTACGCGCACTTAGCACCTTGACGGGCATTTTCGAAAGGGAAATTGATATCGAGGAGCGCGCGCCTATATAAAGGACTTCCGATCCGCGTCGCTAGCCGAGTGACAATGCGTCGTATACGCAACTTCCTGCCGCACAGTGTCGCGTTCCATCGGCAACTGAATTGAAAGGCCGTTCGTTGCCGACAAAACGACTTGGAAGCAACAAGCGCGCACGCCAGAATTCCAGGAGCGGATTCGCGCACCGCGGGTTATAAATCTCGGTTATTTACAGAAGCTCGCACCATCCACATATGTAGCATGACATCACTGTACAAATTCGTCAGTGTTAGATGCGTAATTAAAACGTCTGCATAACTAAACACGGGAGATTTCTGTTTATCTGCGGCTACTTGACATATTTATCGCATGGACCGAAGTCGAAGTACGCGACGTGGACCATAGGAAACCACCTGTTGGCGTGGCGCCATGTTAGTTAACAGCGTGCTGTATTTCGGGGAGCTTTTCGGTAACACTCTGTTACTGCGGATGGTCAACAGATGTTACTGAGCTTTCTTCAATGCCGCTAAAATAATATTAATATTTATTTTACGGCAATTTAATCAATGAATTAACGTGTTATTACTATTGATTCAACTAAAACTATTTGTGTATTTTTCTAATATTATGGCATTTATTGTTTACATTATTGATTATTTTATATGTTACAATGGTCTGAAGAAACATTGATGAATTAATAACTAATCAGAAATCAAGTTACATCAATTCAGATTAATATGTATAAAGCATTCTTGCTAAGTTGTTTCTAAAATGGTGTTAATTTTATTTAGGCAAAACATTGAATTATAAAACGAAGTACTGCTCAAAAAATTATAAGTCTTGAAAACTCTTTCATACGCTCTGTATTCCAAGAGAATTTTTTAAGAGACTGATAAAAACCGGCGTGTTCTCCGAATTCGCATTTTTCTTAAGAAGCCCTGGAATGCAGCCAACATTAAATCGAGAAACAACGAGAATTGTAACATAAGCTCACTTAGCTGTATGCTACTCTACTGATACACTCTCCATAGTTAAATAAACGGCATATAATCTTACTAATCTTATATAATACTAATTTTTAAAACTCTTTCCACGGCACGCAAAGAAAAAGAAAAAATATATTGGGAGATGTTTGTTATTTAATTTCTGAGCAGTCTAACCACCCATAAAGTAGAGTAAATTGGATGACGAAATTGTTGATAAAGAAAAATCAGCTGTGAGTTTCAGTTTCGGAGCGTGTCTAGAGAGTAAAAATACACACAGGTAAATATACAATGTTTACCGGCTATTCGTAATCAAGTTTTTAGCTGCTGACAGCTGTTCTCCTTCCGATAAGATTAACACAAATTACTAAAGGGGGGCTCATCCATAGTAATTTTCGATATGAACCCTAATTTCAGGGAGATGTTGCCTACCAACATTTGTGTGTCTCAGGATTTTAGAAACGGGTTGACAAAACTAGTCGCACGTGGAAATTAGATCGGTTGACGAGAGTTAGTATAAAAATGGAATCTAGAGAGCTTTGGCCATAAATAAGAGCGCACGCCAGTGAAAAGCTTCAGTCAGTTTTCGGACTTTGCAAAGTGCGGACCGCTTCGGTGAAAATAAAATTGAGATTACTACAAAGAAAAGCGAGAAATGTGCGGAATTTTTGCCATATTTTCGAGGAATGGGGAGACGATACCCGCGCAAATCCTCCATGGCAGCAAGCACACTTTAAGGGAACTGGCCTATCGACAGAGTGGCAAGCAGCGGCATCGTGGTCCGGATTCCACGGGCGTCTATGTGATTCCCTCTGAAGGAGTGGCCATGGTTCATGAACGCCTGCGAATCGTTGGCGTGGAAATGGGCGACCAGCCTTTCGTCTCTGAGGATGGTAACCTCATCCTGGTGGCCAACGGAGAGATCTACAACTATCTGGAGCTTTCGGCTGAGATTGCGAAAAAGCGTGGCTCCTACAACCCCAAGAGCGATTGCCACGTGATACTGGAATTGTACCAGGATTATGGAAAGGATCTTCTGCAATACATCACCGGAATGTTTGCTTTTGCCTTGTACGATAGGACGACCAAGGAAGTGCTTCTTGCCCGAGACCCCTTTGGCATTATACCCATGTATGTGGGTGAGGATGCGTCGGGAAACCTTTGGGTGGCCTCGGAGATGAAGTGCCTGGTGGATACCTGCTCCAAAGTGGAGACTTTCACACCTGGCGAGGCTCGTTTCGGTAAAGTTGGTGACCTTAAAACATGCTGGCAGTTCCAGGAGTCTTGGATCAAGGAGGTGCCCACGCAAACCTGCGACTTGTCGCTACTGCGAGCCAACTTGGAGTCTGCCGTGCGCAGTCATCTGCAGTGCGATGTTCACCTGGGAGCCCTGCTGTCCGGCGGAGTAGATTCCAGTCTTATAGCCTCCATAGCCACGAAGATAATGCGCGAACGGGATCCCAACTTCCGTCTGAAAACATTCTCTGTGGGTCTAAAGGATGCACCCGACTTCCAGGCGGCCAGGAGTGTGGCCAAATATATAGACAGCGATCACAAGGAGATCATATTCGAGATCGACGAAGCTCTGGATGGCATTAGGGATATTGTCTACCACCTGGAAACCTATGATGTGACCACCGTGAGATGTAGTTTGCCGATGCTGTTACTGGCTAGATATATCAAGAGCACCGGCATCAAGATGATCCTCTCCGGCGAAGGAGCCGATGAGATCTTTGGAGGATATTTATACTTCCACAAGGCCCCAAGCTACGACGATTTCCACGAGGAGCTGGTGAAGAGAGTGCGCCAACTGCATTTATCCGATTGTTTGCGGGCCAACAAGGTGGCCATGGCCAAGGGCGTGGAGCTGCGAGTGCCCTTTCTGGACACGGGATTCGTTAACCATGTGATGCAAATCCGGCCGGAGGATAAGATACCCGGGCCCCTTAACAAATTCGGGGAAGTACAGCAAAAACGATTGGAGAAGTATGTCCTTCGAGCTGCCTTTGCGGATAACTATCTGCCCGATGAAGTCCTCTGGCGCCAGAAGGAGCAGTTCTCCGACGGAGTGGGCTACGATTGGATCGACAGCATCCGCCGGGTGGCCACCAGCCATGTCAGCGATGAAGAATTCTCCGCAGCCGCCCTACGCTTTCCCTTTAACACGCCCACCACCAAGGAGGCCTTCTACTATCGCTGCATTTTCGACGAACAATTCCCCGGAGAATCGGCAGCCCGAACCGTGGTCAGATGGGTGCCACGCCTCGATTGGGGCTGTCCGGAGGATCCATCCGGAAGGGCGCAGGCCGTCCACCAGGTCAACAAAGACTGCTAGGAGGATCTTAAGTAAATTAGGCTAGTCTGAGGAATTCCAACCATGCACAATAAATTTTTTAATTGGTAGTCAACTCGAGAGGTATTCAATATATTCATATATATATATTTTTTTTTTTTTCCCACATCTTGATTACTGACACGTGCGATCCACTTGGCAACTTAGTTGGAAAGCAGCTGGCGTCGGCATTATTTATTATTGTTCCTTAATGAATAAAACTGTCAATCAACTCAATTCAGATCATTTTTCGCTGCTATCAATAGGGGAATCATACATATGTATGTATATGTTTACGTTAGGTTTGATTACACACCTTTACTACTTGAATTTTCACTCACTTTTATGGAGAATAATAAAATATGACCCACTTGAATTTTAAATATAGTATGGTAACTGAATTTAAATTTTATTTTTAATTTGACTGACCAGAGTTCAGAAATGAACTTGACCGCTTCAAACTTTAAAGTACAAATTTTCGTTAAAAACCAAGGTTTGATTTTAGTTTATACAATAAGGAATATATTTTGTTTAAGCAACAAAACCGACTTATATTATTTTAGTTGCAATGCGAAGATTTTAAAATAACGGCAGTTAGTTTTTTACAATTAGTTGGCAACGCGGTATGGCTGTGTGACAGTCATGTTACGACGTAGTTGGCAATACGCCTTGGTATATTTTGAAAGAGCAATATATATGAACACCTTGTTCGGACTATGCGTATTAAGCATTCTCACATATAAATTCTTAATTAATAACATCAAATGAAAATATAGCCAATATAAAAAAGCCACATTAATCGATAAGTCCCAGTGAGCCGCACAGTGCCATATGCGCACCGCCCGCGTGCGGTCACACTGTTTGTAAATTTTTTTTTGCAACGCAACGGGCTGGCGAAACGCTGCTGAAATTAAGCTAAAAACCGTGTATTAAACCGCAAGCCGTGGCAAAAACAGCTCACCGATGCCGAGACGCAGCAAAATGTGATGTTTGCCGGGTGCTGCAAACGCTCGGCGACCGCAAACGAAGTGCACGACCTAAAACCTCTGACCCCAAGCGCGTCACCCAGCAGAAGGATAGAGCGAGACGGACAGATAGGAGTGACTGAGGCAGGAAGAAAAGACTAGCGCTGGCCCCAAGACGTTGGAATTTTGTGAATTGTTGTTGCTGCAGCCCAGCAATAACGGTACAGAGGACAACAGTAGCAGCAACAAATACAACAAATAGGAATGACAAAGTGAAACTGACTGCGCTGCCCCACAAACTACGACAACAGTAATAACAATAATAACAAAACAAAACGA
This sequence comes from Drosophila simulans, assembly GCF_016746395.2. Classification (NCBI taxonomy): domain Eukaryota; kingdom Metazoa; phylum Arthropoda; class Insecta; order Diptera; family Drosophilidae; genus Drosophila; species Drosophila simulans. Next base: position 20,815,419 of record NC_052522.2, read on the forward strand.
ACTAGGAAGAGCAAAACTGTGATCTCTGCTAAACTTTTTTTATTTTTGGGGGCAATTGTTCAATTTGGCTGTGCTCAAAAGTAAATTAAGTCAACTCGTTACGCGTATTTGCGGTGTTTGGCAACGCTTTTTCCAACCGACGACTGGAAAATCAATTCTTCGGATTGCCAAAGGGGAACAACAACTAGCAGTTGTTGAAGTTTTCCTTTCTTATATTTTTTGCGGCCCAGCCCAAAACAAAAAGCAAAGTAAAAGAAGAAGAGAAAGAGGAAGAAGAAGAAGAAGCAGCAGCGCAGCCGGATTTGCAAATAGGTATGTGTGTGCGTGCGTGTGTGAGTGCGTATCTTGAAGATACAGAAACAAAATTGTGTTAAATTAAGACAGTTTTCCGCTCGTTCTCCTCTCTTGTACTCTCTTTTCGTGACATTTAGCCGTTGAATGACGTCGTCGCCGGCAATTTTTCAACAATTAAACAAAAACAACAAATTTATCAGACGACCACAGCTACAGCTGCTGGCAAACATTTGGTTAGGTTAATTTTAACCTCGAAACCCAGCACTTTGATTAACAAGTTCATATCTTATCGCCGCGAAAAACCCTGAAAAATAGTTACGAAAGCAAGTTTTGTTGATGTTTTATTATAAATAGAAAATTGCGTATGCAAATGCTAATTTTTTTTTAGTGGAATGAGAACCGATTCTCGCTCTTCGTCGCTCTCTCAACAAGTCGCTGTTGTTGCTTAGTAATTTGGATATATTATCTCATTCTGTCCATTCCATTTTTGCACCGAGAGAAAAGATTATACGATATCGTGGGTTTATTCTTATCTATTTCTGGATTGAATAATTATTAATAATTATTATCCGTTTTTCCAAAACAATATTTTAATTAATTAATTAATTTATTTGTGCTTTATCCCTTATATATATATGTACATTTCATTAAAGCTAATGGTATAATTAGGTATTTACAGTGTTTAGCTAAGGCTTTCATCTGAAATATTTATTAATTATGTCTAGTTGACCTGTTTTTAGTTTTTTGTATAACAATATTTATTATTTATTAAGGAAAACAAGGGAGAAGAAAAACCTTAATTGACTTACAACTAACTTAAAAAACTAAGACTTGAAACAAAAGATTGTTAATATTGTATTTTTTGTTGAACTTTTTGTACACCTACTTTTATATGTAGGTACTTAGTGTTTGTGTAATAAGGTAAGTTCATTATTAATTTTAACAGCTTGTTTTGGCATATTTGAAGTTTTTTGATATGAGTTTGAGCACATCTACCCCAAACAGGTGACCCATACATTAATATTGGATTAAAAATTGTTTTAAAAATTATGATCTTATTGGATATTGATAATTTAGATTTACGATTTATTAGAGGGTACAGTGTGCAAATAATTTTATTAACTTTCATAATTGTGTTGTTGATGTGGTATTTAAATGTTAGTTTTTTATCAAAAATTATACCCAAATATCGAATGTTGTCAACCCATTGTATTGGAGAGTCTAGTATTCGCAACTGTCTATCAGGAAGATAACGAGGTTTCCTTCTTTTTGTAAAAAATATAGCATTCGTTTTATTAGGGTTAATTTTAATTTTCCATTTTTTGTAATATATGTCTAATTCATTTAAGTAACTCTGCATGGATTGATTTATCTCGCTGTACGAGAAACCAGCACTGTAGACAGCGGCGTCGTCAGCAAACAGTGAAAGTACACAGTTTGTGGCTTGTGGAATATCGTGTGTAAAAATATTAAACAATGTAGGTCCTAAGACAGAACCCTGTGGCACACCTGCATTTAAAATTCGTCTAGCAGATTGACTACTGTCCAAATTAACGCTAAAGTATCGATGTGTCAAAAAATTTTGAACTATTTTAATGAGGTATATGGGAGTTCCAATCATCTTTAGTTTGTGCAACAGTCCGTCATGCCATACAGTATCAAATGCAGCCTCAATATCAAGTGTAACCAGCCCTACAGATTGTTTGGATTGGATACTTTCTTTAATATAATTTCTTAGTTTTAAGGTCGGCAGTATGGTATTTAGACCATTTCTAAAACCATACTGTACCGTTGGTAGTGTGTTGTGTATGTCCAAAAATTTCACCAATCTCAATTTAATTAATTTTTCCAGAATCTTGGACAATCCGCTTAATAGGCTTATTGGTCGGTAGCTTTCAGGGTTATCAGGAGGTTTTCCTGGTTTGAGAATTGGAACTATTTTTGCTATCTTCCAATCCCGTGGGAAATAGCCTGCCTGAAGACAGTGATTGGCAATGTTAACAATATGATTAATGGCGCTTGTAGGAAGGTTTTTCAAGGATATATTAGGTATTCCATCAATTCCAGGAGATTTTCTAGTATGGAGAGCTTTTACAATTGAAAAAACCTCTGGATAAGTGACTCTACAAATTTCTGCGATGTTGTTTGGGGTTTCAGCTATAGATTGTAAAGATATTTTGACTTGGTCAATTGTATTTTGGTTTGAATATGAATGTGTCAGATTATGCTTCAGTTGAAAGACATCAGCAAGAATATTCGCTTTTTCTTTTCCAGAAGCGTATATTTCATCAGCTTTACTTAGACACGGAATAATTTGTTTTCTTTTTTTAATTGCTTTGGTTATATTCCAAAAGGGTTTGCTGCATTTATCCAGCTTTTGAAGTTTATTGTTCCATTTTGCATTATTATAAATGAAAAGCTCTTTTCGTATGATGTAATTTAAATGATCACATCTTGATTTTAATAATGGATGACGTGACCTAAACCATTGTCTTTGGATAATATTTCTTGTTTTAAATAATTCAGTTATATGTACAGGGAGTGTAAGCTTGGAGTGATGTATAGGTTTATGAGGGACTGCTTTAAGAAAGGCATAATTGATTACTCTAGTGAAAGAGCCGATTAAATTATCAATATCCAAAGTCGATATCTGTGAGCAGTTGACAACCACCTCTTCAACCATCAGCCTTTCATTTATAATTCTCTTAAAAAGCGCCCAATTTGCCCTTCCCAAAATCGGATATGTTTTTACATTGCGCATAAAATTTGTAGAGTATTTAATAACCACTGGTAGGTGATCAGAGGAAAGCTCTTGCATTACTGCTGGATTAGCCAGCTGGTTAGGGATATTAGTGAGGCATAGGTCCAATGTTGATGCTTTTGCTTTATGGTTATGCGGAATATATGTGGGTTGCGTAGGGTACAAAATACTGAATTTTCCCAGATCTGAAAGTTCATTGAGAATTTTGCCCCAACCATTGGCTCGGGTACACTTCCATGCTCTGTGGCGCGAGTTGAAGTCCCCGCAAATTAGAAAATTTCCATTTATTTGTGAGATCTTAAGGAGATCAGATCTATACAAACTTTTTAAATGATTATGGTCCCAAGATAAGTCACATGAACTAGGAATACATTTTGAAGTATTTCCAGCAAAGTAAATAGAGTAAATTTTTAGACTGGAATTAGAGTCAGTGTTGATTTGTATACCTACATTTTCAATAACATGACTTTTAATGCAGGGTATTTGTTCATGTATCAATGTGTTACTAACTGCAATGGCAACGCCGCCTCCCCTACTTTCCTTCCTGTCATTTCTGTATATAGTGTATTCGGGTATATTAAAACGGTCACTATGAGTCAGCCACGTTTCATTTATAAGTGCTATGTGAATGTGATTATTTTCTAAGAACTTGATTAGTTCTATACGTTTGTTTCTAACGGCACGAGCATTCCATGCCATAATATTCAAATTATCAATAAAATTATTTATTTGTGTAAACATACTTAATCGCTAACTGAGAAATTACTTGAAATTGCTCTCCCTTATTGGAGCATTCATTAAGTCTTGTTATTAATTCAGACAAAAGAGAATTTATCTCTTCACATGAAAAGAGATTAGTTTCATTTGTGATATTTGCTTTGGGATTAGGCAAAGTATGAATATTGGTGAGTGCATTACTATAGCTACCAAAGTTGAGTTGTTGCACTCTCTTAGTTTGAGTAGGCAATGAGATCTGGGGTTGATTTCCAAAGAGAGCAGATGGAGCGATGTGTTGCTTAGAATTCCTCATTCCATGAGCTTCCAAGTTATTTCTTCCAATGCGTTGTGATGAGCGTTTGGAAAGTAAATTGAGATAAGAAATTCGGCATGGGCATGTCAGTTCTGTCGATGGATGGTCGCCTTTACAGTTAGCGCATTTTTTGTTGTTTACGTCCATACATACGGCAGTCTGGTGTGATCCAGCACAATGGGCACATGATGTTTTAACTGAACAATTATTTGATCCATGTCCAAATAGTTGGCAATTGTAGCATTGAGTAATTTTATTCTGCAATTTCACTTTATACTCCCAGCGTACTTTAGTGTGGTTGACATACATAAAGTTTTTGCGCAGTTCCTTTACTGTGATACTTTTGTTAACGAAATAAACAATGTACAGTAATAATTCATGATCAGACTTAGTTTTCTTTTCCACAATTTTGACTTCGGTGCATTGTAATCCTAGGTTTTGTAGCATGGATTTGACAGTTTCAATTGGTAGTTTATCCAGCCCGGATAAAATGGCTTTGTATGGCTTGTTTGATCTAGTATCGTACGTGTAGAACTCACAGTTATGTTCCTTGAGTTGGTTACAAGCTGCATTGAAACAGTCCATATTTGGTAAAAATATTTTAATTCCAATTGAGATGGTTTTAATAAAGTAATCATCAGTTTTAATTTTAGCCATTAGCTCGTGTACAAATTTTGTATTTTGTTTAATTAATGTTATAGGAGGTGGTTTGATTATTATTTCATCAAGTGTGTCCGTTTCAATAGGTTTATCATCATTATCATCGTCTAAAGTTTGTAGTGGACGAAAATAATTTGTAAATTGCTTGGAGCCCCGTTCGTTCTGGCGCTCCACTAGTGGTTTATTCCTTTTAGTACGCATTTTTTCAACGGCAGATGCTTCAGCATCACCAATTGCATCACTTGAACGTTTGATTGTAGTCCTTTGCGAATATCACAATTAAAGAAGAAAACAGAAAATATCTAATGTACACCAAAATGTTCTCAGAGAGAACAGAAGATAACGATCGCAGCGTTCAATTTTTACAACCGCGTTCGACAAGAGCTAGTCGAAGACTAAAACAATATTTTGATTTTGCTGAATATTATAAAAAATATGCAGCCAATTAGACAAAATCAAATTAATTTTGCAGTGCACATACATAAATAATATTACTCTCCGAACGCAAATTGTTGATTTGTGACGGCATCGTACAATGCCAAAAATGTTGCCACTCAAATCCGAATTCGATTCCGAATCCCCATATATAAATCCATAGACAGAGCACATTGCTTCCTGTCGGCCTTCCCCTCCTCCCCTGGCTTCGTCACGCTCTCAGCTCCCTGAGATGATTCACGTTTCGTGCACGTAACAACGCCCCACCATCTGGGTGTCCGTAGCGCCCGAAAGCCACCTCTTCCACTTCCTCCTCGTGCAACTCTGCCAGTAAGGTATCCAAGTATCCATGCAGCCGCATATCATATAGCCATGTATCCATCCACCCGCATAGCCGTTCACCTACATTTTCAGCTCTCTTTGGGCCTCGGCCCACTCCCCAACTCTCTCATTTAATCGCCATTCTGGCTCTGACTTCACCTCACACGCAAATTGTTCGCCAACTAACTGCGGCTGTTGCCGCTTTTCGGAGCTCTACTGCGCACGAGCAGACCACAATTAAAAGGCGATTAATGAGCATGTATAGGAATTGGCGGGAACTTTTCCTTAGGAAAGATGGAGCATTCAATTCGTCATTGCTTTGCAGTTCCTTGCCTTGCTATGGAATTTATAGTAAAAACATTGAATCAGAGTAAACTCTTTCTAAAAACGTTTTAACATGCCATGGCTTTTCAAATTTCAACAATCAATTTCTAAAATTAAATTAGTTTTATTTCTACCTTACACTTGTAAACACTGAGTCGAAAACATATAACATACGCCGCTCCGAAATTTGGTTAGTTGCAGTCATCAATTTCACATTTAATAGCCCTTCAGTTTTACGGTGCCTGCATCCTTGCGCCAAAATTTGAGCCTCAGACTCATACAATTTTAATTTAATTTGGCAAAGATTGCACCTGCATACACTAACACCAATCCTGGTTTATTACAGTTGCCGCAAAACGAGGGACGAATAGACATTGGAACGATGGCCTATCGCAAGCCCAGCGATCTGGATGGCTTCATCCAGCAAATGCCCAAGGCGGACATGCGTGTGAAGGTACAGCTCGCCGAGGATCTGGTGACATTCCTTAGCGACGACACAAACTCAATTGTCTGCACGGACATGGGCTTCCTCATTGACGGTTTGATGCCATGGCTGACGGGCAGCCACTTTAAGATTGCGCAAAAGTCCCTGGAGGCGTTCTCGGAGCTAATAAAGCGACTGGGCAGCGATTTTAATGCATACACAGCTACCGTTCTGCCACATGTGATCGATCGGCTGGGAGACAGCAGGGACACAGTCCGCGAGAAGGCGCAACTTCTGCTGCGCGACCTCATGGAGCACAGAGTGCTTCCGCCCCAGGCGCTGATCGATAAGCTGGCCACTAGCTGCTTCAAGCACAAGAACGCCAAGGTGCGCGAGGAGTTCCTTCAGACGATTGTGAATGCTCTTCACGAGTACGGGACCCAGCAGCTTAGTGTACGTGTCTATATACCACCAGTTTGCGCACTTCTGGGAGATCCCACAGTTAATGTGAGGGAGGCGGCCATCCAAACGCTAGTGGAAATCTATAAGCATGTCGGGGATCGATTGCGCCCAGACCTCCGTCGCATGGATGATGTTCCTGCCTCGAAACTGGCTATGTTGGAGACAAAGTTCGACCAGGTCAAACAGGAGGGTCTACTGCTACCTTCAGCCCTTAAAAACACGAATGGCAATGGAGTGGGCATGGACGAAGCCGACAATATTGGGTTGAGGGAGCGGCCCACCAGGATGATTAAGCGACCACTACACTCGGCCGTTTCGTCATCACTGCGCCCAAAGCCCAATGTGAACGATGTGACCGGCGATGCCGGCGCCGTAACCATGGAATCTTTCGAATCTAGCTTTGAGGTGGTCCCTCAATTGAACATCTTCCACGCTAAAGACATGGACGATATCTACAAGCAAGTACTAGTGATCATCAGTGATAAAAACGCAGACTGGGAGAAACGTGTGGATGCTCTTAAGAAGATCAGGGCATTGCTCATTCTCAGCTATCACACTCAGCCGCAGTTTGTCGCTGTCCAGCTAAAGGAATTGTCGTTGAGCTTCGTGGACATCCTCAAGGAGGAACTACGATCACAGGTGATCCGCGAGGCGTGCATCACCATCGCCTACATGTCTAAGACGCTGAGGAATAAGCTAGATGCCTTCTGCTGGAGCATTTTGGAGCACCTGATTAATTTAATACAGAACAGCGCGAAGGTCATTGCATCCGCTTCCACAATAGCTCTGAAGTATATCATTAAGTATACACATGCACCAAAGCTGCTCAAGATCTACACAGACACTCTGAATCAATCAAAGTCGAAGGACATAAGGTCCACACTGTGTGAGCTTATGGTGCTGCTCTTTGAGGAGTGGCAGACGAAGGCGCTGGAAAGGAATGCCACCGTACTAAGGGACACTTTAAAAAAATCTATTGGCGATGCAGACTGCGATGCACGCCGCCATTCCAGATACGCCTATTGGGCTTTTAGGCGTCACTTTCCAGAGCTGGCGGATCAGATATATGGAACCTTGGACATAGCTGCCCAGCGCGCATTAGAAAGGGAACGAGAGGGTGGCGGAGGTGGAGGAACTGGGACTGGGACTGCACTTGAAACGAGACGCACTGTATCCCGCATTGGCCGAACCCCTGGGACCCTGCAAAAGCCCACGCCTAGTATGAGATCCATTTCAGCGGTGGATACTGCGGCTGCACAACGGGCCAAAGTAAGGGCGCAATATACACTATATTCCAGGCAAAGGAAACCTTTAGGACCTAATAATTCCAACCAGGCATCGATGACAGGAGCAGCAGCCAGTGGATCACTGCCCAGACCTCGCCTAAATTCCAATAGCGGTGGTACACCAGCTACGACGCCGGGATCGGTTACACCACGGCCCCGGGGACGGGCAGGAGTATCTCAGTCACAGCCAGGATCACGATCCACCTCGCCAAGCACAAAACTGAGGGATCAGTACGGTGGTATTGGTAATTACTATCGTGGGGCCACTGGCGCCATACCCAAAAAGGCCTCCGGCATACCCCGAAGCACAGCCAGCTCTAGGGAAACGAGTCCAACTAGGTCAGGTGGTGGCTTGATGAAACGCAGTATGTACTCTACAGGTGCGGGGTCTCGACGTACGCCCGAAAGGAACAACCCAGTACGACCATCGGCGGCGGCACGACTGCTAGCGCAATCCCGTGAAGCAGAACATACATTAGGCGTCGGAGATGATGGACAGCCAGACTATGTTTCCGGGGATTATATGCGCAGCGGCGGAATGCGGATGGGCAGGAAGCTCATGGGACGCGATGAGTCTGATGACATCGACTCCGAGGCCAGTTCTGTGTGTTCGGAACGATCTTTCGACTCCAGCTACACTAGAGGTAATAAATCGAACTACTCACTTAGTGGGAGCCACACCCGCTTGGACTGGAGCACGCAAAGGGCGCCATTTGACGACATCGATACGATTATTCAGTTCTGCGCATCGACGCATTGGTCTGAAAGGAAGGATGGCCTGATCAGCCTCACACAGTATCTGGCCGATGGAAAGGAGCTCACTCAGCAGCAACTTAAATGCGTTCTGGACATGTTCCGCAAGATGTTCATGGATACACACACCAAGGTGTACTCCCTGTTTTTGGACACGGTCACCGAACTGATTCTGGTTCACGCGAACGAACTTCACGAATGGCTATTTATCTTGTTGACGCGGTTGTTCAACAAACTGGGCACCGATCTTCTCAATTCGATGCACAGCAAGATTTGGAAGACGCTACAGGTGGTCCACGAATATTTCCCCACGCAGTTGCAGCTTAAAGAGCTATTTAGAATCATATCGGATTCTACTCAAACGCCAACTACCAAGACGCGCATCGCCATTCTGCGCTTCCTAACGGATCTGGCCAATACATACTGCAAAAGCAGCGACTTTCCCAGCGACCAGAGCCAGGCCTGCGAGCGGACGGTCCTAAAGCTGGCCCAGCTGGCGGCGGACCAGAAGTCGATGGAGCTGCGCTCCCAGGCCAGGAGCTGCCTAGTGGCCCTGTATAATCTGAATACCCCGCAAATGACGCTTCTACTGGCCGACCTGCCAAAGGCATACCAGGATTCTGCCCGATCCTGTATCCATTCGCACATGAGGCGGCAAAGCCAAAGTGGCAATTCGGGTGCCAATTCGCCTAGTAGCTCTCCATTGAGCAGTAGCAGTCCTAAGCCTTTGCAAAGTCCCTCTGTGGGTCCATTTGCCTCACTGCAGAGCCACCACCACCAACTTAGCATCAGCTCTACTAGTCCACGCTCCCGGCAGTCTTCCGTGGAGCAGGAGCTGCTCTTTTCCTCGGAGCTAGACATTCAGCACAACATTCAAAAGACGTCGGAGGAGATCCGGCACTGCTTCGGCGGTCAGTACCAGACGGCGCTGGCGCCCAATGGCTTCAATGGACACCTGCAATATCACGATCAGGGCCAACAGGATTCGTGTGCCTCCCTGTCTTCCAACTCCAAGACGCAATCGTCGGCCAACACTACCCAGTCGAATACACCTGAGTCAGCAACGATGAGGTTGGATAATCTGGAGCGGGAAAGGACCAGTCAGAATGCCAAGTCACCAACTGGCGATGCCAAGGTGATCACGGTCTCGATAAATATGGCCGAGAATGGAGAGCTGATACTGGCCAACAACCTGATGGAGAGCGAAGTGGTGCGTGTGGCCTTGACGCTAACAAAGGATCAGCCAGTGGAGTTGCTCCAGACGTCACTTACTAACCTGGGGATTTGCATCAAGGGCGGAAACTGTGAGCTGCCCAATAAGAACTTTAGATCGATCATGCGAATGCTCCTTAACATTCTGGAGGCGGAGCACACGGACGTGGTCATCGCTGGCCTGCATGTGCTCAGTAAGATTATGAGGAGCAACAAAATGCGTCACAACTGGATGCACTTCCTGGAGCTGATTTTGCTGAAGATCATCCAGTGCTATCAACACAGCAAGGAGGCTTTGCGGGATATTGACTCGATGATACCAAGGATAGCACCATCTTTGCCGCTGGACCTGTCCATCAACATTGTCAATCCAGTGATTGCGACTGGTGAGTTTCCCACAAATTTGTGCGCCATCAAGATCCTGCTGGAGGTGACCGAACACCATGGCTCGGAGATCACAGACGCCCACTTGGACATTGTGTTCCCCAATCTGGCGCGATCGGCGGACGATACGCAATCGATGGTTCGGAAAGCGGCGGTCTTCTGCATCGTCAAGCTGTACTTTGTTCTGGGCGAGGAGAAGGTCAAGCCGAAGCTGTCAGTGCTGAATCCCAGCAAGGTTAGGCTGCTCAACGTGTACATCGAGAAGCAGCGGAACTGCATCAGTGGGGGAGGAAGCTCTACCAAGAACTCCTCCGCGGCATCGTCGTCATGATTGCGGGAGCCCTTAATAGGATTCCTGCATCAGCACCACCACAAACAAGACACAGACGCAGTTGCTTCCCTCGGCCTGAGAAGGAAGTGAGGAGCGGCGGACATTAAATAATATATTATTACATTAACTAATTATTTATAACTAATTACCGATGATCCGATAGTTGTGTAACTGCTCGATGCATATATTCAGCAGATGCAAATGCGGCCCGAAAGAAAGTCAAGGGCCATTGCCCATCTAATGTGAGCAGAAAAACTATTTATACATAAACGGGAACTAAAGCGAGTAAATCAGCAAATTGTACTAAAATTGTAGCCAACTCCGCACTCCTCACTCTTTGCCTCAGTTGTACGTCTTTTTACCAGCTCCTAACTATTAACGCTGATTCTGTTTAATTTGTAAGCCTATATACCGCTCTATGGAAACTCAGACGTGTGCTTTTCTACCTTTGTTTCAGGCGACTTTGTATCCTTATTTCGTTTCCGCTCAACTAAATTCTAATTACTATTATTAATACGATTCTGCTCTTACAACTGAACTATTTTTGTAATTAATTTAAACACACAAACCCACACAAAGGATTAAAATCATTAAAAAAACACTTATAGGTTATGTAATAATATTTATAAATTAATTAAACGAATAAAACAGTTAAACAAAAGTCCCAAAATACATAGTGTAAACAACATGTCAGCCTTTTGTTTGCCATCAGTTTAGCGTGATTTATTTCATAAAATTCAAACTTTCAAATAATTATTTACACACGTACTTAACTATACTAAATACTTGGTTTATTCTGTTTTCTCCTCGGTTCATGTGTTGAAGACATCCAAATAGTTGGCCTAAAATGTCAACGCTACAAGTATTCTTTGTTTTTCGTTTTTTCTTTTTGTTGGTGAGTAGTTTCATTACACATTAACTAGTTTCTTATATAACTATTAAACATTTTTGAATGTCGCTCGATGTGTTTTTTGGTTTCCGTTTTGGTAGTTCGGTTGTTTTTCTCTTCATTGATTTGTTCGATTTGCATTTGAAATTTTGTTGGGCCCCTTTGAAACCTGAACTTGGTTGTTTCTCTACAAGTAAATCATACAAATTCGTTACGTTTATTTGGTTACGCCAGATATTGGAAATCAATTCAAGTAAATTAAGGCACTTAATACAACAATGAAATCGATAAGAAAATTAATTAGTTGTTAGTAAATCGGTAGAAAACAAAAACAATTTTGCCAAGTACAAATTAGTGCGGTGGTTCGAGTGTGTCTCTGTATGGGTGTATCTGTAGCCGTGTGTCTGTGTGTTTGTGTATGTGTGCGTCAGTGCCCTAGACTAAAATGAACTGCATTGCTTTAACATTAACTATCTGGCTTTAGATTACCGTAGCTAATCTTTAATTTGTATTTGTATTGTACATAAATTCCTAAATTATGGTGTTTTCAATTAAATATATTTTTCAATGGCACATCTATTTGCTATATGTACGATTTTTCGCTCTGTTTAACTTTACTTATTTTTGGGCTGAATCGGAATTTTGAACCCCAAAACAATGGCTTCCGATTGGAAACGGTGCTGTAAGCAATTTTCGAGTGTTAATTACTTTCACGTAGAAGTTGAGTAAAATATCCCCGAACTCCTGGAGGCCTTGAAAACATTTAGATCCCAATACCAACTGCCCAAGTAGCTTGACTAAACCTAGAGTTACACATACAAATGCATTCTTATGTACAGTGGGACAAGATTTCGACTTACATGCTGGATCGATTTAAAAACGCCTTCGATTTAAAATACATTGAACTACTTAATTAAATATTCATGTACATGTATATAGTATTGCTAACAATATTTTGGCTTCTTGTTTCCTTTGGTTTTTCTATGTTTTCTATCTTCCTTGTGGTAAATTTTGACCGCACTCATTGCTAACAATGCCCCCCTCAACAACAACTCTTCGGGGGATACATTTTCTAATTTTGACCGAAAAAGGCACACACAGAGAATATCGAATGACAACGACTACAACAACACTAACCCTAATCTATATATGATCCGCTCGATATCGGTGGACCGTATCTAGTAGCCGTTGCAGCGGATTTCCCCGAAGCGAGCTCTTGGTCTTCCAGCTCCATAGGCGGCGTATCGCTCATACGCCGTGTAGTCCGGAATCTCGTAGCCGTAGTCTCGCATTCGATTCCTTGGATAGCCGCCTTGGTTCTGCTCCTCATAAGGATAGTAGTTGTGTGTGCCCATGGCGGGGGACTCGATGTAGCCTCCAGCTGGATGAGATGGACAGTGGTTGGGTGCACTGCCTGCATATTCCTCGGCTAATCGCTCCACTAGGGATTCCGGCGTTTGCAGGAAACGCTCGGAGAAGCGACCTATTTCGGTGGAACCAAAGGCCTGCAGGAATCCCGGCAAAGGTTTGATGTCCTGTCGGGATTTTTAAATTTTCTATTATTACTTCTCCTTTATTTATTACTATACACAATGAAAAGGGTGTAGCTACGACCAAATATTACAAATTAAAAAAAATAATTATTTTAAATATAAAAACTAAATTTTCGAACTAACAATCAAGATCAGAAGGTGCTGTAACAGGTAAAAGTTAGCTCACCCTAATCTGTTCCCTAACAATCGGCTCCACAGCCTCCATATTTTCGCTCTCCCCGGCTTGCTTTTTGGTCGACTTCCGTTTTGATTTCTTGCTCGGAATGAGATCGCACTCGATGATGCGGTTGTTGCTGCTGCGATTCTTTCCAGATGTTGCACACCGCTTGAGGTTGCCAACCTGCTGATGTTGTTGCTGCTGCTGCAACTGCAAGTGCTGCTGTTGCTGCTGCTGCAGCAGGTGAGCCAAGGCGGGTGGCACACTCGCATTTTGGCCGAAACCAATGGGCGAGTTCTGTGGTGCCGGCGGTGTGCGCGGGCGCCGCGGCGTTGGACTCCAGTTGTTCGTCACAGGATGTTGCTGTTGTTGCTGTTGTCGCTGTTGCAAGTGGAGAGCACAAAAATCGATTTAGTTTTTTTCCAAGTCGTTTTGCAGCGGCAAAGTTGTTACGCTCAAGTAGCGAGTACTTGAACAACTTTGCTGCCAGTCTCCCCTCGGACTCTCTGCACCCCACTATCATCCCCATTCTCCGCCAGCTGGCAACTCGTGTTACCAGGCAACCCCCAAAAGAGCCACCTCATCCTCTTACGAACCAGCTCCAATCCAACCAGCCAGCTAGCCAGCCATCCAGACAGCCGGGTGAAGTTCAACGTAGCGCCCAAAAATCAATAGGCGCCCCATTTTGTGTACGGCTGGAGCACCCTGTAAAAAGGCTTCCGGCCGTGGTTCTCTCCATTCGAGAGCTTTCCCGTGCTTTCTCTCAATTTTTACGGACTTTTTTTATGAGTAAAGCCGGTCGATGGAGCTAAACGCATTTCGCCTTTGGCCTTCTCTTTTTTGGCCAGGACTGGCGATGAGTGTGGGCTGCTGTCATTATCAGGCTCCGGTTGCTCGCCTGCTTTGGCCTAATTTATCCCGTCAGTATGGCAGGATACCCGCCCCCTGATTGCCTCTTAATTATACCCCTTATATATCCGCGCTGCACCTGCAGCTTTAATTTGCAATTTTTCCCGCCCGCGCTAATTCGATTTCATCCACCACTTACCGCATGTCCTGGCCTCTCGTCGGCCGCCTCTATTATTGGATCACCACTAGTATCCTGCGGCGTCGTCGGCGCATCCGAGGATGCTGCCGAGTCCGGCTGCAAATTGATTTCCGCACGCTTGGCAACTTCTGATGGAGTGGGCGCTGTGGGTTTCACCTTATCAGCGGCCACTGGCGACGTGGCGCTTATGTCATCTGAAAAATGAGTTAAGACTTAAGTTTGAGGAGGCTTTGACAAAAAAAAATCAATAGTTGCGAAATGATGTGTTTCCCTTTTCCTTGCTTATCTTTGCGCAATTCTGGAGCTCTAATTATTTTGTCATGCGTGCAGGCGGCCATCAAGGGTTAAAAACCGGGCCCCGAACATTGACCATCCAACGAGAAATCGGGGGGCTTTTTCGCACACGCTTATCAAATCATATTTCCCGAGGCCAGCAAGAGAGAGAGCGATAGTACGTCCGGAGAGCGACATGCACTTGTTGAACGTGGCTAACGCACACATACACACCGCCTCGTGCACCCACACAAGCAAGAGAGCGGAGAGTGAGCGCGGAGGGACATCAACAAAAAGTGTAGCGCACTTCTCGGCGCATGCGACTCTGCCTGCAATGTTTACGTATTTCCATCTAAAGTTTTGGACTTGTTGTTCTCATTCTGGCAGTAACTGCAATGCATTTAATGTAATATTGTTCCCTGAATGTCACGAAATTATTTCCGCCATTACTTGCCCTTAATTTTACTTTGAATCTATTGTCCTAACTTATGATTTTAAAAGTTCAATTTTGAATGGATCAAATTTACTTGGGCTTCCCAAGCCACTAAAATGGTCTCATTTGTATTCTGATTTTTACTGCACTTTTTTCACATAACGGACATTGATTTTCGCCTCCATATGGTGGCTAAAATCGGAGGTTGGGGTTGAAGTCGAATTTGAACCCTGGCTATTGCACCAGGGAGCTGTTCCTATTCCTGTTCCTCGTCTTGTTTGAGGGTGTCGCTGGTTCCTCCCTTGATTAGTACACAGAAAAAAAATACGGATTAACGGATTTTCAACGCTATTTGAAGATAGGGTTAGAGAGAATTTTGAAACCCTAAAGGAGTTTTTATGATTTAAGTGCTGACCGTTGATCTTATAATAGAAACTTGAAAATAATCTTCCCTTTTTCTTCTGTGCATATGTTTGCGGGTGTTTGCCTGGCTTTCCTGTCTGTGTGGGCGGCTTGGCTAACGGTAGTAAAGCGGCAAAAGCAGCGGCAACCACCGCATTACGCTGAAAAGTTCATTTACATGCTGGCTGTGATGACATTTCACGCACACACAGATGCCAGAAAGACACCCCTAGATATTGCTGTGTGGGTGTGCTTGTGTGCGAAAGTCAAACGCCCATTGATAACGATGTAGCTCTACACAAAAAACACAGGCAGGCACTACACTAGACTTTCAAAAATATTACCTAAACTTTGAATAATTAATGAAGATTTTTTACATATTTTGCGAAATATATAACTTTAAAATTTTAATGATTCGAATAACAAATTATTGCACCGCAACCGAAATAATAATATATTTGCATTAGAGCATTAGAGATGACAGATATGATTTTGTGCAGTGCAAGAAGTTCGTTTGCACTGGAAATATTTAGAGAAAAGCTGTGGGCTCACTTCGCACCTGGTGGGTCATCCGCATACGCAGTTGACTTATTGATTTGCACACACGACAAAAAATTCAAAAGCCACACATCACAGAGCAAACTCTCGGCGATTCTCGGTTGCTGCTATTCGCGTGCCTAAATAGACAGCTAATTTGAAGTTCTCCGAAGCGCCATGACGTAGGCGCCCTCCAAAAGGCCACCCGCTCCTCGTAGAGCCACCCTTCTGCTGGAAAACGGAAGTATTTCAGCAGTTAACCAACGCTGATTGGTTGAGTGTTTGCAAAACATCGGCTTGTCAGGCTTGTGAAATATGTGGGTGATTGGAGGGGGCTGGTGTCGCAGGAGCCGGTGGAAAAACCTGACGGAAAGCGCTTCTGATGAGGAGCTTTACGGACGACACTCTGGACACGCTGACAACGATGACGGCAACACGAACGGACAGTTCTTGCATTAATTTGCATGCGGAATCAAGCATAAGTCTATGTACGCACAGTGGGACTGGTTGGAATATGATAACTTGAAAATATATAATAATAATATAATAAATATATTTATTTTTGTGGAATAAAATATTATTGTATGTAACTACTATGTTACCTAACCTAACCTAACCTAACTATTTATTTTTTGTTTACCATAAAGTGTTTTGACCTTAAATATCTTTAGAAAAATTGCTCTCGTGGTTTGAAATATTATTCTTCTCCCTCATCAGACTCCCACCCGAATGGCCCCCAAATTGCCGATCGATTTCGAGCCACCACCCACAGTTGCTAAAATCGTTGATTTGAGCTGAAGTAACTGGCCGTTGGCTGTCGCCCGTTGCCGACTTGAATACTTGTTACATAATCTTGCCTGACATATGTTTGCATAAATTTTCGAATTCTCCCCCGCGGCCGTGCATAATTACAAATTAAATAGAGTGTAATGAAGAAACGACAGGCGATGCGACGCGATTCGAAAAAAAGCTGACAACTTACCGGTAATATCGAGCGGAGTGTCCGCCCTCCTGACTTCCGCCGTCACCGGTGGCTGGTGCTCCTCCTCTTCGTAGTCCCGCGCATCCGCCGGACAGTGATAGGGCACACAGGAGGCGGACTCCACGGACATGTTAACCGGATATTCTCCACTGTAAACGGGCGTGCTCTGACTGCTGTCGCTCCTCGCCCGCGTGCTGCAATTGCTGATGCCGCTGTCCGTTCCGGTGGCACTGATCATGGGCGGCGAAGTGGTCAATCGCTGAGCGGGAGACTCGGCCACCGCCTCCACCTCGACATCCGGATCCTCGAGCTTTGGAGTTCCAGGCAGCGGGTGATGTTGCAGCTGCTGCTGGCTCAGATGCTGCTGCTGACTAAGGTGTTGCTGCTCGGCGCTGTAGCTGCGCATCGGTTCCAGATAGCTGGGTGGCAACACGGTGCGATTTGGCGCTGGCGTCGAGGATCTGCCAGGTGGCGCATAGTGCGGCGTTGGGCCCGCAAAGCCACCGAAGCCACGAGATTGGTAAGAAGCGGAAGAACTGTACGGCAAGGGTGGTGGTGGCTCGTATCCAGGCTGAGATTGCTGCGGATGTGGCTGCTGCTGCTGCTGCTGCGGTAGCTGCTGGTAGGGATGCGGTCTGGGCGGATAGTGGAGCACGCTGGAGGGGATTATCTGCTGGCCAGCCGGCGTGAACATCCCCTGATGGTGCTGGCTATAGTGCGGCGAGGCGTACGGAGCATAGCGATAGTAGTTAGGCATGTAAGAAGCACTAGAAGAAGACCCATAGCCGTAGCCATAGGGATGGTAGCCGGTGTAACCCGATCTGTAGGGTTGCGGCGGATAGTGCGACATTGTCGGCGCAAGATGATGCGGATGGTGATGATGCTGATCGTAGAAGCTGGCTGGATATCGATCCGACATGTTACTCCCTGGGACTACTCGTTACTTATTCCACCGCAGCAACTGGAGGCTAGGAGTCGTGAGCCCCATGCCCTGCCGATTGGCCACCATGTCGCTTGTGCCCGGTGTCCTCTTACATGTGGCGCTTTTATTGATTTTTGCCTTTTCGGCCAATCACAAATCCTTCGGCTTCCCTTGCTTTTGTTGTCCTTGTCTGGCCACGCTTGGCTGCCCTTTATTTATGTTCGAATCAATTTTCGCCACACTTGCAGTTTTCTTATTGTCCTCCTGTGAATGGAGCGAAAGAAAAGAAGAAGTGAGCAAGGGAGGTGGCTTTATTATCAGTTGGAAATAGTATGTCCCGTGCGAGTGTTAATGCCACGACATTTGACGGCCCAAAGGAAATGGTAATGCCAATGGCGAGATCGTTAAACAGCAGCCCATGGCTGGGAATAACGAGACAATTGCGCTCGGGGCCGCAGACAATTCAATTAACATCGGGCCAATAACGTTTTATGTGCTATGTAAGCTACATGGTCCTGGGGTTTGCTTGGCCGAGTTACGAGAAATTATGTGGTTTCAAGACTACTTAGCTGACCAGGACTGACAGCGAAGTAGGGGCATTATGGAAATATTTATCGTCTACTCGGGACATGTGTGCTCTTATCATTAGTTCTTTACTTGCCGTGTTTAAAAATAAGAAAGAAAGACTATGTTTTTAGGTAAGTCTCATTGATAAATTAAAAGATCGTGCTGAATGTATGAAGGCAATCTATGTAGTTAGTCAAAAGAACGACAAGCCAACAAATGCCTCCATTGTGGATCCTTGAGTTTAACTGAGTGCAATCCAGACATTCCATACATGCTAATGAGAGCCAGCAACTCGCCGAATAATTGCCAGCGATGTTATGGTGCACGAAATGCGGTTGCCGACTGAAGATGGCTGGGAAATGGGAAATGGATGGTGGCATGGGATGATGGGTCTGGCAATTGGGAAGCTGGAACGGCGGAAAGTGTGTGTGAGTGGTGGAAGGTCCCCGGCCTGGCGGGTGGGTGCATCTCTTGATGGGCCATGCGCAAAATTCCGTTTGTTTTGCACTCACGCACAGGCAGCTGTGGCACCACAACAACGAAACAAACAGCCACTCAACTTATCGAGCGCATCTCCAGCAAACACACACACGCGCATACACATTCTTGCACACACCACTCACACACTCGCACACTCTCGCGCTCGCATTCAATGAATAACCGTTAATGAGCCACAAAAGTGCACACATCTGGAGTGGGATTGATAAGGACCTGTGGGTGGGTATGTGTTCTGATGCAAAGTCGTCACCAGGCAACCCCGAAACGTCTTCCAGCAGCTTCTCTTGGCCACAGAACCACACGTCACCCGCACAGGACATTACGTATCAGCACACACAAATTAGTTACACGCAGGAGAAAATATAGTTCTTTAATTAATTAATTAACACAGAAGTGTTAAGAGCCGTATTTAGATGCATTTATTTTAATTTTAAATGCTACATTTTGGAACCTTTTACCTTGGTTGTCAGTTAATACAGTGAAAAATATATTAATTTTCTATTATTCATGTGTTTTATGAGTTTTAACAAATTTTCGAACATGTCCTGATAATGTAATACATTACATTTTTGCGGTAAATTAAACTGAATAATAAATACTTGTTATATTATATTTACTATGCAGTTGTAATATTTAGGGGCATATTCAGCATTAGGAGTCATGAATATATGTAGTCATATTTTATTTTAACATTATTTTGACTCGGATATCCAAATAGAAATACGAGTATTTTCCTTGTGTTTCTCCTTTACTTGTGTAAGCGTGAGCTTGACGTGTGCGTTTATTGATTAATAAACTTTTTGTGCAAAAACACCAGAAAAGGCGAAAAATAATAATTGAAGGCAATCGCTGGTGGGTGGTACGTGGGACCAGCGAAGGGGCAACCTTTATTGATTGGAGGGCCCGAGCGAGTGACGTTTCAGATGAGGTTGCTGATGATGGTGATGGTGATGATGGTGATGTCCTGGCAGCAAATTAGCAAGTCAGGGGTGGGTGGCGAGATGGCAGGACAACTCTATTAGCAAAGTCAAACACGGCTGGCGGAGTGGATAACATAATCAATGTAAACACAACTTGGTGAGAGAAAGCGAGCCATTAGCCGGCGAAGAGTGAGCTCGAGAGAGCTGCAGAGAGATATATGGAGAGAGAGCTTTCGAGTCCGAGTCCAAAGGGTTAGGCGAATCGAAAACTGGCTGGCTGACGAAATGAGCCTCGAAATAAGTCTAGTTAAGCAACTGCAATCGTTGGGTCGTTGGGTCCCCAAAAAGGAAGGCAAGTCTGGCCTTTTGCTCTCTCTCTCTCTTTCTCTACCTCTCTCTGTCGCCACTTCGCTCTTTGGATCCTGTGACAGGAAACGGAAGTTGAGCACGACGGCAGCCGTGTAAATGGATGGATGGATGCTGTGCATGTGTGTGTATTGGTGGTGCCTCTTTTTGGGACAGTGCGACACAACAGCAGCAGCAGCAGTAGCAGCAGCAGCAGTAGCAGCAGCAACAGCAGCAACTGAACAGCCTCCCACTCGCCGCCATCGTGTATATATAAATCAATAAAAACAGCAGCCCGAGACGGGGTTTCGCCTCAGCTCTTGCACTGTTTCTGTACTTTTTTGTTTTCCTCCTCTGCGGCCAGCAGCAGCAGCAGTAACCGAAGAAGGAGCAGGCCGAGGAGCTGCTGGTGTACACAATCATTACACGGACCCGCGCGCGTCACACGGTGCGTATGTGCAATGTGTCCCGAGCGAAGCGCCCGAATGTATGCAGCGGAATATATAGCGATTTTAATTGAGTATCTGCTCGAAGGAGCACTACCAATAAATAAACGCAAAAATGGGGCAGGACTTCAAGTGCGTGGGTGTTCTTGCAAAATATGCTAGGGTGTAACAATAGATACGTTTTTAAAAGTAAGCGGAACAAAGTAATGAAAATTATAAGTAAATACAGATGAGCTGCTCAGTGCACATAATTTTATTTTTAAGCAAGTAAGGGAGTAAGAAAGATGACATCGTTGCAACAATACATTTTATTTTAAATCTTAATTTATTTGTATGGTATTTACCACTATTTGATATTATAGAAAACTAGTGGCATAAGTGATGTTTTTTGAAATATATTTTAATATATAATAATATAAAAATACCTTATTAACGAGGCAATCCTGATAGTATTATTAGTTTTTTTTTTAATTTTTCACTTTATTAATAAGTTTTTTTGCACGTCTAAATATTTTCACTGTGCCTAATATGTTTCTCTTAAAATTTCCATAATTTCAACCGTCGAAATTATTTAATGTAATTACAAGCCTCGCCTTCGATTTTGAAAATTCCCCAATGATTTTTTCACCACGAAAAGCCGTTAAATTTGAAATTCTATTGCCCACACAAAGCAGTTCACAACGGTTCCCGAGAGGAAGGCACTTTTCCGCCGACTTTTCTCTTCGAGGCTCGAGCGGAAAAATCGAAGAGCGACCGGCCCAGAACGCCAAGTGATCGGAGCACGGCGGCGTCACTCGGACGGAGGCCTCAGTTCGGTGCGGAGTCCGCCGTTACGTATACGCAGTGTGTGTGCGACGCGCGCTAAAGTCCAACGTAGACTGAAACGCGATACGTGGGCGCGCTGCCATTTATACACCGAAGGCCCCCAAGTTGAAGAAGAAAAGCTGGCAAAAGACACAAGCACCACAGCAAGGAGCAGACGGAAAACGGCAAAAAAAAATAGCTAGGAAAAAACAACACACAGAAGCTGCTGCACTGGGAACTTTGTGACCCGATTCGATGGGCAACCTGCCCACATGCGCGAGCGAGCTTTTCCTTTTCGCCATTTTCGAGGGCGGAAAATGCGCTGCACTTTGCTCTCCCCCTCTCAATCTCTCTTCGCGGCTCTCTGACAAATGGCAGAGTGAAAACTATTGGCTTTGCTTACGAATTAGAGCACAAAACAGAAAGCCAACCAAAACAGAGCGGCAAGCCGAAAGGAATCTAGAACGTGGCGTTACTTCTAAATGGGCGAGAGATTGACAATTCCCAGAGAGACAGGGAGCCAAAGAGAGAGAGAGAGGTGCGGAACAGAGAACTGCAGCCCGCCACTCGCACTCTACGTCCACCCGATAAACACTCGGTACTCTAGGCACCCCGTTTTTTTTGACACCCTACTTGCGGCAACACAAAATACTCGAGTGTTTTACCGACGTTGTGTTTTTGTTACGAGTAAAAAAACCACCCGAGGCCTGCTGCGCAAGAGCCGTTTGGGTGAGTGGACGCACAGTCAACGATCGGCCGCACGTCATTTTTTGTATGCGGGCTGCAGTTCTCTGGTCATTTTTTGTACGCCTAAAATTTGTATGGGAGGAAGCGTGACGGGTATAAGAAATGAAGGGTAAAAGGGAATACCCAAGAAAAATTTCGTGCTCACGTCTTTGATGGACTCAAAGGGTGCCACCCGTTTCGAATCATTCCGTTATTTATTTTTCACACGTCGCTACCTGAATACTCTAATGACAAATATTCTTATATAAAGTAATTTTTGAAATGAATTTTGTGACATTATGTACTATTATTTTTACTATAATCTATATTTAAATAATAATAACGTTATTAATATATATAATATATAATAATATATAATATAATATATATATATATATATTATATTAATAATATATAATATAATAAAATATTATATAATATATATAATTAATAATAATAATAATAATAATATATAATAATAAGATGAAGGGCATTTTACAAAGTATTCGACAAAGTCTAGAGCCACGCCGAAAGAATAGTGTGTAAACGTATGGAGTGTAAAACGCATGGAGTTACGCATCTTGTCTGTGACTCGATTACCTACGAGACCACTCGAGTATTTTTGGAAACACCCGAGTATTTTTGGAAACACCCATGTGTTTAACGGTATACCCACAAGTGTTTTTCTCACTCATCCCTTTTTAGGCAGTGTGTGATCGGCACCCGCGACGCGGAGCACCGTATTGATTCGGGTGCGCGCACAACGGGGTGTCTTGTCTACATGTTCAGATTTATACTGTGTGTTTGTAAGTACCCGCGATGTGCGTGGCGGGTAGCACCCGCACACAAAATTGTAGGGTGTGAGTCGAGTGGTAAAAAAGTGCCACCCTTGCAGTTCTCTGGTGCGGAACAAATTTTCCGCCTGAGTCCCGCTTGGGGGTTTCCCACGTTCGCTGTGTGAATGAGGTATGTGTTGTGTATAGGCTCGATTTATCGATGTCCGGGCCACGAATTTCCACCAGCGTGCGAAAAACCATAGCACACTTTCTGGCACACTCGTGGTGCACTCCGCCAAGGGATGTTTTCGGTTAAGAGCCTCCTGCGAACCTGTGGCATTCGGCCAGCCCAACTTTAGATGACCGATAAGCTGCAAGGCAGACTGATAACCAGGCAGGTAAACTTTTCGCAGCACAGGTGCACTTCTGGAGTCTCGAGTTTCCAAGACTAAGCGGACTAATTACAATTCTTCCAGAAGTTTATAAATTTAAATTAGTTATTCAAGGGGTATGCGGGTGTCTTATTTATGATTGTTTAAAATCTATTGACTTACAGATGTGTCTTAGGGCGGTGGCACATACCAATTAATATTTAATATTTAATTTTACGTTTTCATGGCCAAAATTTATGTTTCAGTTTCTTAGAAATTTTCTTATATATATAGTATTACATTTAAAAGGGAAAATGGTAGACACATAGGAATGTGCCTGTTTGACAGGTACATTATTGAAGTAAGAGGGTTTTCTCTTTTTCGCAAAAAATAGTAGTTAGTAGTTTTGAAAATCCTGGAACATTTTTGAAATGCCTTTAACATCCCCTAATCAATTATTAGTCCCCTTGCGGCTACGCGCCTGGGTTGAAATCACATGAGCCTTGTGCCGCTGGCCACCCACTGCGCATCCGCGCCACTCGCTCTCTGGCTCTTTGGCCAAGTGCACGTGTTTGTTGCGGTTTTGGCCAAAGAGGAAAGCCCTCAAAATATTTGTGGGCGAGCTTGGAAAAAACGTAAACAAAGTTTTTGTGCGCACGCAACGAAGGAACAGAGTGGGGTAGGATGTGCTTCGCGTTGGTCCTTGTCAGGGGTGTTTCTGCTATTGATTGCGTAGACGACAAACAGGGTGTTGCTCGAGAAGTCTTTACTATGGTATACAATTTAAAAGTAGTCAACAAACAAAAAGGACCCGTCGGGCCGACGTACAACGATGACGAAGGACTAGCCGAACCAGTGGGCTCCCATGCAGTCGCGTGTCCACTCAGTCTGGCAGACCCAGCACCACTCGAATCCGCAGCCAGCGCGTGTGCAGACCATGTGCATGCAGCCGCCTGGTAGGAAGAGAAGAAGAGGGTTGGATATGTTACAAACTGCGTCTTAGGTGTCTTCGATGCTCGCCCAACTCACCATCTCGCTCCGTGGGGGTTCTGCATTTTGGACAGGGCTTGGTGCTGACTTTGATGGTGACATTGCTGGCCTCATCCCATCGCGCCTCGGCAGCTCGCTAAAAAAGACAATGATTACACAAGCGGGAATGACTGGGCCGCATAAGAGCCAACTCACATTGGGGTCCACGGTGTACTCGCAGGAGTTTGTGGCACTGGCGCCCGTCCCCTCGGGCAGACACTCCCCGATATGGTAGCCCTGCAGACAATTGCGGCAGAACACGTAGCCACAGCCGTTCTGACAGGTCACCTTGCGACAATCGGGCTCCACCAAAAGGCCCATGCCGCAGCCTGGCTGGGGGCAGAGTACTCCACCTGCCTGAAGGACATACTCCTCGGTGGCGAATCTCTGGTACCGATCGTACTCCTCGCGTGTCAGCAGCTTGAAGTGATGAATCTCCTCGATGAACGAGTGCTCGCAGCCTGCGGGACAGGGCAAGGTGTAGCCAAAGTCCGGATGCGGCATAAACTGACGCTCGCCCAAACGTGAACGGCAATAATGGCGAAAGCAGTCGATGCAGGTGACGTGCTGTGATGCGCAGGGGAAAACCAAAACGGTATCACTGCGAACATAAAGTGCTGATTATAGTAAAATAAAATTAAATGACAATTACTTAAGAGATTTTAAAAGATATTTCTATGCTATTTTCGATGATAAGAATTTAAGATGTGGATTTTCAAATATCAAATATCCATACGCCTTATTGTATAATCACCTCACATCCGTGCAGGCCAGGCAAGGCACATTCTTGATGTTATTCTTGATTAGGTTCAAGGGAGCTGCAAAATCCTTCTCCCCGCCTGAGACATGCTCAGCACACTTGAAGAAGAATTCAGCGAAGGGCGGATCGCCAGCCGCGTTGTCCACGCAGGCCACCTCCAGACTTTCACAATGACCGGGAATTCTACGCGACTTCAAGACATCATCCCAACACTCCGGATCACGATGGACAGTAAAGGCGCCGCCCTTGCATAGAGCGCAGCGAACCCGAAGTTTGCCATTACACAGCTTTTCGCATTGGCTGCAATGCACAAAGAAATGCGCTTTGGCACGGACTCTTTCTGGAGAGGATACGCGGGGATTACAAAGGGGTTTCGTTTCGAAAAAAAAGCAACTTGTTGCTTACCTTCATCGGTTATATTCAGACGCTCCTCGCTTTCCAGCTGCAAGTCCAACAGAGTTTCATTAAGAGGCTTGGAGGCTTCTTCACTCAGTGAAGGTTCCTCCTCCTCCAAAGTGGCCGACTGGATTTTCTGGCGCTGCACGGGCGGTCGCAAACGAATGGCATGCAAAATGCTTTGCTGTCCCAAGTCACATTGCTACTAGAAGACAGAAAAAGTTAACTTCATGTAGGGGAGACATTAAAGAAACTTCTTACCTCTATAGTCGTGGCATCGCTTAGTTCCTTACCGGCAAATATGATCTTTAGATCATCCGGCTGAAGTCCCAGTTGTGGGGCCACCAGTTCCTTTACGTTCTTAATATCCCACTGGGGCTCCAGATTAACGGTCAGCGTTTTGCCCGTGTTCGTTTTTACATAAATACTCAGCGTGTGCGTAAGGGTTTTCCCTCCAAATTGCAACAGCTCCAGCATTTTGCGTACAAAAGTGGCAATAAATTTAAAAATAAAACTCATTTGTTATCAGCTGATCGGATTTAATTTTAGTGCAGTGTATATGGTTCAGCGTTGCCAATCGTTGTTTACTTACGCGTTGCCAAACACCAGCTGGCAGCCATTCGCAGGGAAACGTGGACACGCAGAAAGCGCACAATTGAAAAAAGTTTTGTGAAAAAGTCGGAGAAGTATAAATGCAAAAGTTTTAAGGAAATGTCAGGATTAACTTACAGAGAAATCAATGGCGACCTTTTCAAATGCCACAGTGATTATTCCATGTGCCACTGCGTGGCTGCCGATTTGCGAATGGGCAGAGGCATAGCTGTAAATTTTCGGTAGGTAATGGCTTGGTGTTTTTAATAAAATGGTACATTTGTCTATTTTCCAGCAACAAATTTGGACAGTTGTTGAATTTGCAGAGACAAAATGTTCAGCCAGGCGGCGTGGCTGTCCTTCAGGACCAGCAGCGATTTATTTACTATCTGATCACCAAGAAATCCAGCTGGGGAAAGCCCACCTACGAACTTCTCCAGAGTTCCTTGATCGCCATGCGAAAACACATGGTATGTATGGGTCTACCAAATTATGCATCTTCTATAACAAGTTACGATATACGAATCCTTCTACGATTTCCAGATCTCCCACCAAGTACCCAAGCTAGCCATGCCCCGCATTGGATGCGGTTTGGATGGCCTAAACTGGCCCAAAGTTAAGGAAATAATTTGCCAGGTTTTTCAAGCAGATTCTGTTGAGCTGGTCGTTTATAATTATGTTGCTAAGAAGTAAAGGGCACATATTAAAATGAACAATCCATTATTTTGCCTGTGGGGGCACAAAATTGTAGACCACAATCTCCAGCGGCTCTTGGCCAAAAACGTACTCGAGGACTCCGTTGACTTTTTCCCATTCCAAGCCATCAATTCCGCAGCCAATTTTCGGGATGGCCAGCTTATCCACGTTGTTTTTGCGCTAATGTACGAATGATAAAATGTAGCTCTTATAAATATAACTTTTTTTTATATATTAAAAAAAATAAAAGCAGGGATAAATCCCATCCATAAAAGATATGTATCAGGAATGTATTTACCATATGCTCGCGCATCTGCTCCAAAGATGCTTGTAAAGATTCGTAGGTGGGCTTTCCCCAACTCTGAGGCTTGGTTACCAGGTAGTAAATGTACCGCTGGTCATCCTTCAGCACCGCAATATCTCCACTGCCCGCCTGTTGGGCTTGCAGCTCGTCCAACCTTCCGAATACCTTCTTGAACTGCACGGCAATTCCAGCACCCATCGCAAGATCGGCGCCCACACAGTGCGCCAAGGAATATGTACTGGGGGCGGAGAACAGATCCCCATCCACTTCGCTTAGGGTGTACTGAGGTTTGGATGACATTCCGACCACAAAAGCTCGCCGAAATGCGCTACGTAGTTCTAGAAGTTTGGGAGAATACATTTAGTTTAAAGAAGGTTTTTAGATTCGTCTGATATTGTGTAACAGGCAGCTACTAGATTAATTTTTGATCACCCGATATCTCTAGATAATGCTTCGTAAGGGTATATATTTATCAAAACTCCAATCTTTGGTTAATCTCCTCTCGAGGATGTGTTTTATTTATTAATACATTAAATACAATATAAATACCCAAATATGGAAACTTTGTGTGCCATAAAAAGCTCTTAGGTGTAAGGTTCTTATCAACTATATAAGTATTTGGTGCATTCGGTGCCACAAGTCCCAAGCAAAACCATTTCGAGTGTCAAACAAAGGTGGCTATATACAGTTTTCCATTCCACTAAAAGGGAGTCTTTTCGCGATGAAGCGAGTTCCTCGATCCGCTGACGGACCTCGATGGCAAATGGATCGTCTTCATGTGCCGGCAGGTGGGACAAACCACGTTCAACGTGTCCTTAACCATTTGTGGCGGAGTGTAGAAGAAGGCAATGATGTCCACGCTGTCCTCGGCGAAAACCAGATCCAGCAGACTCCGCACGCGCAACCAATCCAAACGGTCGATGCCGCAGCCAAGTCTGGGAATGGCCAACTTGGTCACTCCGTGCTCCCTCTGAAAAAGAGAATTTAGCAAGCATAATTAATATCCAGTGTATAGCTCTAATACAGTTTGATGGTCTTGACAATGATGTTTCACCTTTCTCTTTATTTTAGTAATGCAGTTTTGGTCTGTTAGTCCTTAAAGGTACAATTCCTCACCATATGTTCCCGCATGGCCAGCAATGCGTAGTAGAGAGCTGTGTAAGTGCACTTTTCGTGACTGCGCTCCTTGGTCACCAGGTTGTAGATATATCGACCATCCTGCTCCAGGACTGCCACATTTCCAGTGTGCTTGTGTTGGCGCTTCAGCTCATCCACTTGGCCGAATTTGCAGCGGAACTGCAGATTTATGCCCGCACACATCGCGAAGTCCGCACTGACGGAGTGCACCAAGGCGTAGTTCTCCGGGGCGCTGAACAGGTTCCCCCTGGCCTCCGTAATCTGACACTTGGGAGCAGCCAGCTGTGGATAATCTGAGTATTAACCCATTGTTCTTTGCTTATAAGCCATGTTGGATGGCTCACCTCCTTGGACATGTCTTCGTGCTCACAGATGAGTATCTCGATGGGATACTCGCTCTGGGAGAAGGTCTGCTGCACCAGACGCTTCACTTGCTTCCATTCGAGGCCATCGTTGCCGCAGCAAATTCGGGGCATAGCCACTTTGGTGATCTCGTGGTTGCGCTGCAAAGACAGTACAGTGAGAATTGCCCAATGCACGATTTTCAAAACCTCGGACTTGATGACAATTCGGTTCTGAGGGCTTTAAATAATTTGACGGACAGGCGGACGAGGCCAGATTGACTCGGCTTCTGGTCAAGAATATATATATTTTATAACATAAAACATACATTGGGTATAAAAAGAAGCCGACTTTACTTTCTCTTCGCTCAATTATCATTCAACCCAATGATAATATTTTATAAAGAAAAATCGCCGTTAAGATGGGAAGATCATTTGTCCGATTGCTACTGTGTCCCAAAGTCCACATAAATTAACTACATGCATATTTCTTGAAATCGATTTTTGACTAAACATGAGACACAAGCGAAACGCTTTCGGATGACAAAAGGGGCGAACTGTTTTGAGATACTCACTGTATCTCAATGTACAAATGAATTAACTGTAAATTGACGAGGGCAGCGCCAAAGAAACCAGTTTCCCGAGCGTCGAATTGTGTTTA
Source organism: Drosophila simulans (assembly GCF_016746395.2). Taxonomy (NCBI): domain Eukaryota; kingdom Metazoa; phylum Arthropoda; class Insecta; order Diptera; family Drosophilidae; genus Drosophila; species Drosophila simulans. The sequence continues at coordinate 20,844,660 of NC_052522.2, forward strand.
CTCTTTGGGGAAATGTCACTTGTTTGCCGGGAAACCCCCACTCCACCACCAAGACGGCGGCTCAAAAGCACTCACCATATGCTCCCGCATGCAGATCAAAGCTGCCTGGACATCGTCGTAAGTGCTGGCCTCGTAGAGACTCGACTTGGTCACCAGATAGTATATGAATCGGGCATTGTGCTCCAGAACGGCACAGTTGCCTCTGGATACCCTTCTCTGCCGTAGTTCATCCACATCCCCGTAGATCAGGGCAAACTGCCAGGCGAGAGTTCCCCGTTCCGCCGTAAAGGATGACTCGACGGCATGGGCCAAGGAATGTGTCTGCGGTGCGTGGAATATGTCCAGCTTGGACTCCACTATCTTCACGTTCGCCATGGCGCACTAGCTCTACACAGAGTATTATATATCCAACTGCAATTAGGCGGAAATTATTCTGATTACCAGCCGAAACAGAAGCTCTCAATGCCAAAAATGATTTTCGTACTTACGTGCACGCAGCGCTGGAAACTTTCACGTCGAGGTCGAAACTCGCGATAAAAACTTTTTCGGCTTCGGAATGGTTTTGACTGTGTTTTTGGGTTCTGCACAGAAACCTGCACAAAACCAGAATGAAAACAAAGCTATTAACGAATGCTGAACGGCAAGCGGCTAGTTGGTAGCTTGTTTATTTTGGCGATTCGCCGATTTCCCACTCCCAATTTACAATGCCGTTGGAGGTTACTAATGAATCGACTGCCTCGGCCGGCGGTCTGCAACGGAATGCGCCATCGGAGCTCGATGTGGATGTGGGCATGGGTATGGCGGTATGGTTATGGGTGAAGTGACGTGCCGGGCGAAAGCCCAGCGAGAATCTTCGAGCCTTGGTGACAACATTTCGCCCAGAGGCGTCGCCGCGGGGGCTCCAAAAATTAATGATTGCACAGTGAAAAACACATCGTTTTCCACTCAATACTAAATGACTTGGGTTATTCTTTTAATTTATATATGATTATTAATCTATTGTGTTTATCGTGGTGTTAGAAAATTAATTTTGTCATATGTTTGCGGAGTAAATTGTCAGGCTTAGATCGATTGAAGTTTTCAAAAGTGATCTTGTTTTCAGACATAGAAATTTACATATATAGACGAAACTTACTGAACTCATTATATCTGTTTTGAAATTTTATTTTTAAATCAGAAGTATGCTGTTTTTAAGCTAAATTTAAAAAAATAGTGCACTAATCGGTTATAACTTTATAACACAAAACCATTTTGAAAACTAGTTTTTTGAAAAATGTACTTCCTAATTTTTTTAAGTTACCTGTTTAAGTATCGAGAATACAGACAATTCACTGAAATTTTAGATTCATTTCATTTGTTTTTTAATTTAACTGAACTTTTTGGGAGAAAAATTCACCAGCAGGCATGACAATCCACTGAATCATAACGACGATAGTGATGATGATTGGTGGCGATGATGATGACATACATGTGCCAGCAAGTGTGAGTTGATACCGCGTAGTTTGTTTGTTGGTTTGTTTTCAGCGACAAGTTGACTTGGCATCGCCCAAAATCGTCAAAGCCGCTGTAACAGCCAATTAAGAACTTGTGCAGGCTTTTGATAGCGTTTTATAGATTAATGACGACGGATCGTTCCGATCGAAGCACCTGTGTGTGAATGTGTACCTGTGCGTGGGCCGCTGTCAAAGGTAATCGGCGCCCAAGCGCTAAATAGGGATTGTATACCGACTACATTGCATGTATAAATATAAATATGACTTAAATTATTCGTTAATTAAATGGCAGGTGAAATAAAACATACCAACACAAACACCGAACAAATAACCATATTAAGTGACAAGTTGTATTCTAAAACAAACAAAACAGGCAGCAGAGCGGCAGCAGCTTTTCGATTTAGTATGAGGTAAAAACTTTACATTTTGGTCGATTGTTGACTCGGACAGAGAAAAAATATTTGCTTTACTAGTTAATAAAGAAAAAACGTAGTAAAAAATAAAGAGGCTAAATAAATTCAGTGATATATATTTCTAACTATCATTTGATCGTGTATTATAAATAAAACGAGAATGTTGCTTCACATTTGCTGTTAAAACAAATGTGGATGAAAAGGCATAACTTGCAACTCATTTAATAATTTGTAATAAAAACTTTTGTATATGTTTGCAATATAAATATTTTAGTCTCGTAGACTATAAAAACAAATTTATGATTTATATTGCCATATCACTATATCATATCCTTTTTATGCTATTCAAACGGATATTCCAATTGGAATGACTGGACGCCAAATTGCGTGGGTGGTTGTCTCGGCTAATGTCTTCTACGTCATCCTAGACCGCCACCAACTATTTCAGCTTTTAGCCAAAAAAAAAGCATCGAAAACAAACCAATTGCTTATGCTTTAACTTAAATATCCTAACAATCGCACTGATTTTTAGTAGTTAAATGAATACTCTAGTTAATCACTTTTCCTCCTTATAGCTTCACATATTTACGCATGTCCCGCGGCAGCTTTGAACGAATTGTTGCATTGAAATTTAGACTTCGCTTTTCCTCCCGATGCGGGGGCACCTTGTGAGGAAAAGCGATAGCTGCGAACGATGCCGCTAGTTCACGGCAGTTCAGCTTGTCGCCTCGAACAATAAAGACGACCGATCCGGGAGCTATAACATATATATAATATATAATATAGCTTTATAGCACGGCACTGTTTGGATTTTGGCGTGCCAATTGGCGCTAGTTGCTGCCGTTGCCGTTGCTGTTGTTGTTGTTGCTTTGTTTGTTGTGCTAATTACGTAAATTGTGTGTTTGTTTGTTTGTTGATTTAAATACTTTACGTAGTAGTGAATTTGTTAGTTGACGGCCCGCCAGGTTCGTTTTTCTTCTGGGCAATTAATCTGCGCGCGAGTAAATCTCCCCGAGAAAACAAGAGAAGCGTTGTGAGTCACTTGAGAATTAGAGAATAACTAAAAAGTGCAAGCGAAAAAAAGCAAAGCTCACACTCGTCACGCCAGCTCAGCTGATTCTGATTGGGATTCTTACTCCTCTCTCACTCTATCTCTGTCTCTCTCCATTACGATACGTAATATACGTGTACGTATTTGTATTTCCCTCTCTCTCTCTCTTCTATTCTGTTTTGGTTACCTTTTTGTGGGTTACGTTGCCTTATTTGCCGACATGACTGCGTTGACATTGCTACGACGATCAGTTACGGCGGTCAGCTACGACGCTTACGCCCACGTTCGCGCTACGAATTGGCGGTTTCTTCAGCTTCAAAGGCGCCAATTGCATTTGCACGTTAGTGGGCGACATGCTGCTGCACTTTTGGCCAGCAAAGCAACAGCAACAACAGCAACATCAGCTGCTGCAGCTGCGCAGGCGCCAAATGCGCATGCTAATGTTGGCGGTAAGTTCAAAAGCTCAATTTATGCAAATAGCGCGTGCACTCGGTGATTTATGATGCGGCAGCAGATTCATGCATCGAAATTGTTTGAAATAACCGATGAAATATATAGGCGCTTAACGGAAAACGAGATATACATACATAACTATACTTTAGATTCAAAATTTCAATCGGGCTTAGGCGAAAAAGTTAACCGGGTACAACCGATTCGATTCAATAGACTACATCAGTTAAAATTGTTTCACTGATATCATTACCTCTCATAATTGTAACTCGATAATTAGGAAAATATTTTATTTTTAAAGAAACAAAAAAATGAACAAATCTGTTGTAAGTGAAAATCCAAAGTCTTTCATCATTTGAAGAACAATCGTAAACAATCATAATAAATATGTATGCTAGCATTATTAAGCCATAGAAAAATAAAGGCCAAGAGTCTATTTTTTTTAGAATGACTTTACTAACATCATATCAACTACTGACGTTATTCTTAAATACTTTTGTATTTAAGCTCATACCACTGCAGTATTATATTTTTGTTTGGTTATTTTGTTCAGTTTCTCTTTTTCCATATTTCAGCCGGTTTTTGCCAACATTTTCTCATAATGACTCCCACACGCCTCGTTAACGAATTTGTATATCAATCTTTATTATTAAAACAAATGCTTCTCCTTTGTTAACCCAGCAAAGCCCCAAAAATAATATGTTCTGGCAGACAAGTGGGTATTTTTTAATGAAATAGGGGACTGGCCTTTAATTTACGATAAAAAGAATAAATGGAATCGATGGGAGGCGGGTCCTCGTCTTCGCCTGCCTTGCATTCATGACTAATCACAATTTAATAGCCCCATTGAAAGCTCATTAAGCACTCACTCTTCCTTTTTATTGCAGAAATTGAAGCAGAATTTAATAACCGGTTCCACTTCAATTGCCATTTTATCAGCATAACACCCGCTCCAGAAGCGCGGATCGATCATTTCTCTGTCATTACTCAAAAAAGGTGTTAATAAGCGCACCGAATCGGTCATAAAACTTGTTTAACCAAATCCAACACTTGTTGCTTATGTACTCGTTTACTCCAGATTGATTGGGGTTGTTCCCCAAAGCTTTTTAAATGTACTTCGGGATATACATAGGCTATACCCGATAAGATAACTGGCCAGAAATCCTATAGGAACTGGTATATTATTAAATAATTAGCAGATGAGGTGTTGGCTATTTTTTTATTATTGATCAAATGAACCAAGTCGTGTTTGAGCCATTAGAAGCAAAATGAGTCAGTTTTGGTTTTAAAATAAACTTTGTTATATTTTAAATTTCAGGTTTAAGTCGTATAAATGTTTCTTAATATGTTATCGTGTTCAAACACTTTATCAAATTGTATCTGGCTTATAATCAATTGAGTACAACAACTAATGGTTATAGTAATATGTACTAATGTGCTGTACTCAAGAATTCATTCTTTTCCATGCTGAATATTCATGTGGTGGCCCGTTTCAATTTTTACTGAGTGGTGTGACTGGGTTTTGATAAGATAAAGCTCGTAAAGCCATTAACTTAATTGGGGTTTCAGCTGGGTGTTTGTATGTACATATTTATGTATGTGTGCCATGTGCCCATCTGTCACATTCACTTTCGTTGTGTAAGGTCAACAAAATTATGTGGATTAAATAGAGATACGCCCATCCACGTCGCCCTCCCCCTCCCCTTCCAACTTATATTTTCCTAGCTACCCACCCACCAAGTAAATGAACTCAAATTGAAATGCCCTAGACCGTCGTTTCTATTCCAACTCGATCGCCTGCCATTCATTTCAACGCATCAATTTCAAAGTACAGCAATAATTTCCACAAGTTCAAGGTCATTACCAGGCACACAGATACTCGGCCCACACACCCAAGCGCAAATAACTTGAAATACTCGCACACAAATAATAAATAAGCTAGTGAATAAATAATGTGTGCATATAGACCGCGAGCCCCCTCTATAATAGAAAAAATAGAGAGACGGCACCGACAAAAATATCAAAAATAAAACATAAACACGTTACACGCGCCAGACTTTTTTGAGAGATGGCGATTCCATTATATACCTAAGTTATAAGGCTGAGAAACCATGGCAAAATTCCAGTAGAAACCTTACCAAACATAATGCTGATAAGCATATTCGCGTCGAAAATTTCGGGTTTGCCAAAAAGAATGAATAAACAACAGCAGATGAGCATATATGTATAGGCCCCTCCATGGGTTGTTTGCGAGCGTCTAGGGTTTTCAGTATGGGTGAGAGATTGCCAGAACAATTAGAAGTCCGCCTCGGTCGCCTATGAGCAATTTGAACGCGTTCCGTGCGCTTCCAGTCGCTCATACGCCGCGTAGCCGAACGCACACGCTCCGCTCTTTGAAATCGGTACAGTTCTAAATTCTAAAGTGAACCCAACCCCTTTGTAGGCTTTTCCAGCACGTACCGCACCATGTCCGCCGCTGCTCCGAAACTGGTGGCCGTTGCCGAGTCGCGTCGTTTCATGATCGACTGCTTCAAGGCGGTGAAGGTGCCCCAGGCGCATGCCGAAGCCCAGGCGGATCTCCTGGTGGCCGCTGACCATCGGGGGCACTTCAGCCATGGCATGAACCGCCTTGAGATGTACATCAACGATCTGGCCATCAACTCCACGGACGGAGCGGCTGTGCCCAAGATACTGAAGGAAACCCCGGCCACCGCCTGGGTGGATGGCCTGAATGGACTGGGTGCCGTGGTGGGCAACTACTGCATGGATCTGGCCATCAAGAAGGCCAAGACGGTGGGAGTTGGCTGGGTTTGCGCCAAGGGATCGAACCACTATGGTATGGCTGGTTGGTATGCCATCAGGGCCATGGATCAGGGTCTGGTGGGCATGTCCATGACGAATACCTCGCCGCTGATGGCACCTACACGCGCCAAGGAGGCTGCTCTGGGCACCAATCCCTTGTCCCTGGGTGCCAATGCCACCAACGGTGATAAGTTCCTGCTGGACATGGCCACCACTGCCGTGGCTGTGGGAAAGATCGAGATCCAGCGCAGGAAGGGAGCTCCTCTGCCCGACGGATGGGCTCAGGATCCCAGTGGTGGAGTGACCAACGATGCAGAGCTGGGCTTCAGCACTGGGTGCCTGATGCCATTAGGAGGATCCGAGCTGACCTCCGGCTACAAGGGTTACGGCCTCGGCGCCATGGTGGACATTCTGTCGGGCGTCATGTCCGGAGCCAACTACTCGACGCAGGTGAGGAAGTGGACACATGCTGGCGCCGATTCCGCAGCTGATCTTGGCCAGGTCTTCATCGCCGTGGATCCCAACTGCTTTGCTCCCAACTTCGAGGAACGCATGTCCGACTTCAACTCCCGCCTGCGAGGCGCTACTCCGGTAAGATTGTACCCAAAAAAAATAACAAGATTGATCACTACAGTCGAGTCCCTCGACTATCAGATACCTATTATATAATATGGTTAGTGCGCGTGTGGCCAAAATTTGTTTGGCATACCGATAGATGTGAGAAAAAATCAAAAATGTGTGGATGCGCCTGTTTTAAGTTTTAGGCGTGTCCAATTAGATAATCTAAATGATTAATTTAACATTTTAGCTGGCAAAGTTCCCAAGAGTGTTCGAAGCTTTCAAACGAAAAGAAGGACACGATCAGATTAACTCGGCTAGTGATTTAATCATGAAACGATTGGATTTTACTGTTACAGACATTCCAACGAATCTATTATACTCTTTTAATCTATAGGTAGTGGGTAAAATAACAAGGGTTGAGAAAATTTAAATAATATTTAAAATATTTAGAACTTCAAGAAATGTATGATTTTAAATTAGTAATCATGTTAGTAAAAAGCCGATTGAAATTTGAGTATAAAAATATATTCTCCTGGAAATAAATCACTTGATAATCTTATCAAAAATACATACAAATACATATATAAAATAGGTACTGGCATTCTCGAACCATAATCATAATCTCTTTAAATTAATTTAGAACTAACCAAATATTGAATTTTCTGGAAAATTATTACAATAAGCATACATTTGAATACATTTTTCACATAAGTTTTAAATAATGTTTTCTAAATTTTTTTTCATTAAAATATTTATATTTTCAGACCGATCCCAGCAAGCCCGTTTTGCTGGCTGGAGACAAGGAGAAGAATGGAATGGCTGACGTCGATGCCGCCGGCGGTATCCAGTATCTGGAGAATCAGTTGAAGACGTGCGAGAAACTGGCGGAAATACTGAAGATCGAGCCCCTGAGCTTTGTTTAAACTCGAAAGAACTGGTGGACTTACACTAGGCAGCCAAGCATACCCATTGCCATATGTTGAAGACGCTTCTGCATTTTGACGGACCAAAGCACTAAAGTAACACTTTACACTGAGAAAAATATTGATATTTGCAACAGTTAGATTTGCACTGGTGCTGAACTAAAGCTAGTTACATATCTCCTTGTTGCACTTAAAACATATTTCTAGTTTCCTAAAAGTCTGTCGTTGCTCCTATTATTTAGTTTTTAACTACGCAAGCTTTCTTATTAACTAAAAACATGAGCATCGGACATTCTTTTAGGGAATTAGTAATATTTGGTAGAGTAAAGACTTGCAGTTTGCACATTAATATAAGTAGAAGTACAGCTAAATTTCTGTTTAAAACAAAAACTATCTGTTGTAAAATATTTTGCTTTTGGCACTTCGAGATACCCATGCTGTGTTCAGCAATTTCAAAACTATTAAAATAAACAGTATACTCTTCGATAATCAAATATTTGTCTTCATAGCTTTTTATTGCGATTGCAAACAAGGTAAACATATTTATTTAACTATTATTCAATTTAATTGAGATTATTTTGAAATTTAAACTTAACTTTGTATATGCCACATATATTTAAAAGTCCAGAATCACCTCATTCAAAGTGGCTTCGGCCTCCCACTTGGCCTCCTTGTGTGCCGTCGGCGATTGCGCGACCTTCCTGGACTTGAATTCCTGGCACTTTGTCTCGAAAAGTTTGGGTGGCATGGGTTGAGTTGGCGTTGAAACATGCATGGCGGTTCGCAGCTCCTCCGGATCCTCGGTGACACTCATGGATTTGATAAAGTCGATCAGGCGCTGATTGTCCTCAGTGAGGCGACGCTTCTCCTCCAGCATCAGCAGGTTTTGGGCCTCGGCCATCGCCTGGCGGCGCCAGAAGTTCCTTAGACTTTTGTTTAGCTCCACCAGTTCCTCCTCGGTCATGTCCACGTGATCCTTCAGGTTTAGGGTCTGCAGCTTGAAGTTCTCATCGACCTCCACCTCGGTTTCGTCGAATACCTCGCCGCCGAGGATTACCTTTTCCGATTCGGTTTGCAGTTTCCTGCAAGTGATCGACAGGGCCAAGAGTAATTCCCCACTTTTCACATGCTTCTCCATTTGCTGGAATAATAGTTCAATTTAGAAATGGGTAATAGGGCTTGGGACACAGGTTCACCTTGATCAACTCGTAGCACTCGCCGGTCAGTATGCGCAACTTCTCGTGCGTGATCTCGCGATCCATCTCCTGGTTGAGCTCAATCTTCTTGCGCACGTTGGTGAAGTACTGGAACTCCAGGCGAAGATCGTTGAGCGTGGAGTTGTTCTCCGCATCCATGCGAACCATTTCGCGCTGCAGCTCCGCCTGCATGTTGATGTACTTGGACTCCTCGGCGTTTAGCTTGCGTGACTCCTCCATGAAAGCCGCCTGCCGCTCCGTCAGCCAGTGGATCTTCTCGTACTTGTGGGCATCCAGTTCGGTGCTCCTCAGCGACTCCACGAAGTCGTTCAGTTGCTGCTGCATGTGCGTCATCCGGCGGACAATCTGATCTCGAATCTTGAACCTGTTCTCAATCTCCGTATTCACGCGATCATCGCGCTGCTCCAGGTAGATGGTGTAATCCTCCTTCAGCTGATCCCGGGTGGTGATGTTGGTGGCATGGATTATGTTCTCGGAGTTCGTTTTCATGGCTTCCACCTCCTCGGTCCGCCGGCGCACCTCCTCATAGTAATCCCTCAGCATCTCGTCCGCCTGCTGGTCATACATGCTCTTCACCCCGCCCAACATCACGTGGAAGCAGTCGCGGATGTGGTCAATCAGCTCCACCGTCTTGCTGTAGCAACGCACGTGCTGATCCTGCGTCTGCGCCATGTCGTCCAGAAGCATCTTGATGTGGTCGTTCTTGGCCTGAATGTTACGCTCCGAGCGCTCGCCCCACGCCTTCATCTCCTCGTTTAGCTCCTTGATCTTGATCTCGCGGCACATCTCGTGCCACTCCTCGTTGCCTTTCTCCTCCATGTGCTTGCCCATCTCCAGCTCGCGCATCAGGGCATCCTGAGAGTATCAAGGGGCAACATTAGAAATTATGTGCTTATTAATTATTATTATTATTAAAATTCAGATTAGCCAGATCATTTGTATAACATTAAGGATTTGCTAAGATAATCCTTGCTTTTTAATTTTATTAAAAAATCTGCGAAAGTTAGTTACCCGCATGATGAGCCTCTTCTCCTCGATCATAGCCAGTCGCTTGGCCTCCTTCTTGGCGGCCTTCTTCTCAGCCTTGGTCAGTTTGGGCGGTCCTTGTGGCTCCGGCTCCTCCTCCAGTTCTTGGAGGTAGTTTTCCGAAACACGCGTCAAGCGTGCCAAGATTTCAGCCATCTTGCCGATGTGTAATTGTAGCTGAAATAAAAGCGTAAATCAAATGTTGAATTTTTGGTAAATTGGTTGGGGGCTAAATTCGAATTGTGTGCCTGTTTGAAAGCTGAATCGAAGTTTGGCGCACAGCTTTCGACGGGCAAATTCCAACACTGGACACCAGCTTTTTTAACGACTATTCGCACAGCATCTGAAGCTTTAACGCCCGCCACTGATTTCCTCAGTTGACTCTCAAAGCTTGGCTCGCGAGGTTGTTTATAGCGCCGCGACTCCAGGATTCCCCAAAAACGATTCCTTTCCGGGTAGTTAAAGCCTGGCTGGCTTGCTCACTAACGGCACGCCACATCGACCTGTGTGTGTGTGTGAGCGTGTGTATCTGTGTGTTGCGGTCCTTTTTCCCGGCTGGCAGTGCCTTGTAAACAAAAATAACTCTGCTGCCGAGGAGAGGTTGCCATCGAGGGTGGTTACAACCCCCAAATCTGAAACATCCGACGACAAAGGCAACTACAAAGCTCCGCGCAGGATAAGTGGCAAGGGCACTCCTGGCTGCCAACTTTTCGGGGTTGCAGACAGTCGGCAAACAAGCTGCGAATGCGACTTTAAACGTCCATTAACATTCAGCCAGAAAAGGAAAATAATAAAACGACGGTCGTTCGGTTTAACTGGGCATCGAAGCACCTCGCATCTCGTATCTGCAAGTGCAATTGTTACTGTATCTGCATCTGTATCTATTCGTGAGCGGTGAAAATGAGCGAATCCGGTGGCTATCAGAAAATGCCGCCCGGCTGGGACTGCAAATACGATCAAGCAACTGGAAACTGGTGAGTTGCATGTGCACAGCCCGACGTCATAAATATTTATGCATCCATTAACCACAATGTCGTGAAATGCGGACTGTACTGGGAGATGTGGTGGCCAGTTGTGGGATATAGCGGCTCCATTTGATAGGTTGCCACGGGGGCAACTGATAAATTTGCGTGCCAACGTCGCCTTGGAGCGGCTCTTTCGGTGGGCGAAGGATTATGGGTGGGTTGGTGGTTGTGGGTGTATATAGGGCGCTTGGGGCCTAAGTCGCGTACTGATTGCCGAGGTGACTTTAAAATGCTTTAAAGTGGGTGATGGGCGTTCGGTTGAGGTGGTGTTTGCCATGTTTGGCCTTATAGCGATAAGGAAATTATTCGTTGGCTTGCAGAACATAGTTTTGAAACACCTCTGGTATTCAAACTCTCGGGAGGTAAGCTCGCTACTAATTTAAATTATGCATTTAACACACAATGGAACAGCTTAGAAATTTATTGGATAACTTTTCTTCAGCTAATAAAAGATGGAACTTGCTAATATCAAATTTTCAATATGTTTTTTGTTTTAAGAAAATGTTTTAAATTTAAATTATTATTACAAAACAATTTTAAATAGATTAAATTCATTAATAATCGCTTTATTTTTACTGCATTTTACTATACTGAACTCTAAAGACCCCACGTGTGGGTAACATTTCCCTATGGACTACTTAGCTTAGGGCTCCTTAGCCACTCCAATTGGCCTCGTTTCAGCGGAATAAATTGTGTCACTTCCGCGTCGTCGGATGCCAGCGGGGTCTTTAACTTCTCCTTAGCCTATCATACATATATGTACATATAGCTCAACCCCTTGTGCTTAAAAAGACTTGTGCAATTAAGCAACAAGCCCAACGACTGTCATACGTTAATTCAAGAGGCCACTCAACCGAAGACGAGCTTTCCATCCTCACGACGTCCTCGTCGACAGCCACCCTCTCCATTCCGAAAATCAAAGCAGAGATGGCCTGCCAAACGACGATGGCAATGACGACTGTGCGTCCGCCTTTTGGCAGCTACTTGGCACGTGCCTTGGTTTAGGCGGTTCCTTCACCCTTTACCTGTCCGCCCTCCCAAGGGACCATCAACATGTGGGCAGAATCCCAAACCAATCCACTCCAATCCAGTCCACCACCAACCGGCCGGCTTTAGGATGTGCCTCCACCCTTGGCCTGAATCCAGGAGCTTTCGAATGGCCCTGGGTGTGAGGTCATTTGCTGACCTTTGATTTGATAGAAGCTCATCTTCCATTCGGCTGCCCTTCTTCCCGTTCCAGCTATTACATAAACTATCTGACGAAGGCCATGCAGCTGGAGGATCCGCGCGGCCGCAGTTACAGGCAGTTGCAGAACGAGCGCTGTTCCACGGAGTCGATAGCCATGCAGGTAACCTCCGCTTCCTACCCTGCATTTTATTGATTTTTGATTCGAATGGAACCCTTGTACTTTGCAGCAGTTGGTCAGTCAGCCGCAGACGTCGCACAACAGCTCGCCGTACCACGTCCATCCCAGCAATAACTTGACTGCAATTCGGGCCTTCCAGGAGCGCCAGCAACCCACGCTGCACAACGTCTCGACCAGTCCATTGTTATCGGCCTCCTCCAGGGGACACTTGGTGAGTTTGAGCTGATGATTGATTTTGAGAGAGAAACTACAGCCATAATTGGCAATCAATAGGCAAATAAGGTGTGGGTGCGCCTCGAAAATGTTTAGATATCTGTGAGCATCATCAAATATGTGCATAAGTAGGTCGTTCTTTCGCACAAAAAATCCGATGTAGTGATACTTGTAAGATACTTGTAAAAGGCTATAGATTTTGTCAGGTAATGATTGTAATTTTAAAGTAATAGATATTTCTAATAGGCTGAGACCTTTAGGACATAGTTACAAACATGAAATTCCATTAATAATATCCGAAACACCTTGATATGAATATTTCATTAAATAATTTTCCACCTTACCCGCAGGAAATGTCTTCACCTCTGCCCTTTCAACGAGCTCGCGTGGGACCGAATCTCTCGCGGCGCTCCACCATTCAGGAGACCTCGTTCACCACGCAAGCGGAAACGGATGCCGTGGTGACCAAGATCCAGAACATGTTCCCCACCGCTGGCGAAAACCATATACGGCTCCTGCTCAAGCGGTAAGAATTTGGTCCCGACTTCACCCAAGCACTCGTGCCAGCTCAGCTAATCCCCACTAATCTGCGTACTTACATCTATGTCTTCTCACACGCCGCCTTATTCTGCTGCTTACTGCACCTGTCTAACCCCACGATTAAACGCTAATCCCACGCTTACTAACCCACCACTCCAGCTACTACAATAGCGAGGCGGTTGTCGTCAGTGCGCTGCAGGTGGAGAAGCACCCGGTGACCATGCCCGGTCCCTTCGTGACGCCCCCTTCGCAGCGGCACCTCTTCCACAGCAGCTCCGCCTTCTACATGACGCCACCGGCACGTCGGCCGGACACGGTAGCTAGTCGGCGCACGTCGCGCACGGCCAGTCCCCTGCCCGGCGGACGCTTCGGTAGTCTCGTGAGCGTGCAGAGCGGTCCTGGTGGTCCAAGTGGCCACCAGGCTGTTCTGCCTCCCAGCTCGGCTGTTCCGCCAGCTCTGCACGGATCGCCCCTGTGGCGCAGCTCGCCCAGGCCGCACTCGTCGCCCAAGATGAAGCTGAGGTTCGATGGGGTTTCCTGGGTTGTTTAAAAACCTGTATATTAGATGTTGTAAATTTACCAAGTTTGCATAGTAGAGAAATAACTAAAAGTGCGGATGGAAGCTCTTATTTTACAGTTTTTTATTTTTTGTCTGTAACAATCTATAAAGGGATATTAGGCTTGGTTTTGACTTGATTGGTTTTAAATTGTTGTATTGTTTTGTTGAAACATTTATTTTATATAATCCAAGGTAACATAATAAGCCACAAATTTTCAAACTCTCGATGTTGTAACTTTATATTCTTTTAACTTACATTTTCTTCGATGGTAAATAATATCCATATTCCACCATAGATACATGAAGAACATTTTCCCCAAGGCGGATGAAGAGCTGCTCCTGGATATCCTGGCCAATGCGGATAATAACGTGCAGTTTGCATCGGAGAAGTTGATTTCTTTGGGCTACACAAAAAGAGATATGCAGCAGCCACACAGACCCAACAATCGACCGCCGGACCTAAATCAAGATCAGGAGGCTGGAGGGGATCAGGGTGGTGTACATATACCGCTGAGACCCAAGGAATACACAGAGGAGGAGAAGACAAAAAGTATATTTTATTTATACACTTAAAACACATTTAATGAAAATCCTTTACTTACAGTGCAAACCTTGCTAAAGGAGAAGTACCCACAGATTGCTGAGCGCATTATCCTAATGGCTCTGGAATCCGTAAACTATGCAGAGGATAGGGCTACGCAAATCCTACAAATTGTCCAGGACGAGGACGAGCAGAGGGCGCAAAAGCAGGCTCCCACGAATCCCAAGCACCTGGATCTTAAGAAAACCACTGGAACCGAGCAGATCGATGGTGCCAACGACAAAGACAGGTAGCCCTTGACTTTATGTTTTCCCGCTCACTCGAATAAAACCAACCACTCAATCAAGTTACTCTGCTGCTTTATCCGTTTTTTAATCGACTGCCTATTTTCTATGTGAACTTTCTTTGCTGCCTCCGCCTCTGACTAAACCCCCGAACCAAAAAAAAAAAACACTATCCGCTTGCCTCGCGCCACTTGATCATCCAGTCTGCCCGCCGTGGTGGAGCCCACCACTTCATCCAAGCCGAAGCCACCGCACAAGCGCCACATTCTACCATCGATCAATGTCACCACTCCATCGACGTTCACCACCCAGATCATTTTGGCCCAGGCTACGCCCACACCAACGCCCACAGCGGAGGAGACGAAGCTGGAGACCCATTTGTCATCCATCTCTAGTGCTTCCTCATCGCATTCATATGCCTCACCCGCACAATCACCCCGCATCTGCCAGCAAAGCTACGAACGCCTGACCACCAAGAGCATCTTGGCCAAGAGCGGCTATAACCATTTTGGCCACCAGAGCGATACCAATAACTACAGCATCGACGGCTACCTGCATGGCTCCTCAAATGCTAGCTCCTACTCCTCCTACTCCGCATCAATGACGTCCTCATCGCTGGTCTCGTCGGCCCAGTCCAACTCCTCATCCATCGCGAGGAGGCCAGCTTTCGAAAGTCGTCGCACCAAAACCGATTCACTGAAGTATGCCCGCTTAAACCCAAAACCGTTCCGATAACCGTTTTTGTTACCGTTTCGCTAAGTGAAATCAATCTTTTTGCGCATGAGTTTTTCAATGATTTCGCATGGATAGTATCGGGAAATCCGGTTTTGAGAAATTATTTTCCAACTTGATAACTATTCTTTCGGCATGCTTTAAGCTTAATATAAAATATTACATCTTTGAAATATTTTAATTTAATATAAAAAGAAGAATTACCAATTTAATATTCTCAACAGGCATCGTCAGCACTCCCTTGGAAATTCGCATAATTCGGAATCAGCTGAATTTCAATCTATTATCGAACGAATGGCCAGTTTGGGACCCAATTCCCAACTAAGCAAGGGTGCAGATGAAAATCTTTTGCTGTAAGTAGTTCAACTTAATGTAGAAGTAATATAAGCAAAGACTCTATGCATATGATTAATTTTATTTTCAGAGCCGATTATGTCACCTGGAACGGACCCAACACGAAGCTTCTTCAAAAGCAGGTCACTCAAGGACCTGATGCTAGTCTTCTCACAGATCGCACCTATAAGCCAAGAGGTGGGAACTCGGAACTCTGCAAAGGACCCCAGTCCGGATTGGCCAAAGGCAGCATCTACGCACAAGGCAGCAACAAGAGCCCGAACATCAAATGCAACTAGGCGGGAGGTATCTCATCTTGAATCTCCCCCAGAGTGCCAAAGAAGTGAAGATGAATCTTAGTAATTAGCCAACCATCACCCTCCACAAGTTCAGACTTACCATTTATATGTGTCGTATAGTGTTTTTTGCTCTTATCCCCAAACACCTACCAAATACCACACGAGTACGTAGACTCAACACCAAAAAAAAAAAAACCAAGTCACATTCCATCCAAGCTCCAATTGTTTTTAGTAACTCGTAAATAAACAGACTTTAAAACTAACAAACTTACTTAATATTAATGCGTGTCTGGAGAAAGGGGTTTATGGTACAAAAAGCACATGGGAGTAATCTAGACCTCGTCCTCGTTGAGGAGCATGTTTGGTATACCATCGGTGATGGGAAACACACGACCTGTCTCCGGGCACTCCAGTTGACCCTCGAGCACGTCGATCTCGAAGAGCAGGTGGTGAAGCTTCTGCAAAAGCAGTTCATTCTCCCCAATGTTTTCAGGCTGAACGGCCGGAATGTCTTCTGTGAGTTCCGCCTGAAAGAATTAATTCCAATTATTAACAAATTAAAAAAAAATAACAAGTTTTAATGGTTTAAAACTGATAAAATAATATTTGAAGCAAGTAAATTTTAAATCAGGAGCACCATCGCATATCTTTTAGAACCATTCTACCACTTACCACCTGAGCAGCTCCATAGACCGCTGACCAGTCCAGCTTCGGAAGGATTCTCTCCACAAAAGTTGGATTAAATTCGCTCTCCACCACTTCCTTTTTGCTAATCTAAATGCAAGAACAAATAGACTGTGAAACAATCAATAGCCAGGACTTGGGATACCGGAACTCACCGTCAGTTTCAGGGGAAATCCCACTTTGACGCCCTTGATGGCCATGGAGGTCAAGAAGTTGTATGTGCTGAGTTTCATTTTCGAGCTTGTAATGGTTTTAATAATACCAGAAGTATAGGTAAACAATAATGTTTTTAAATAATATTTGCGGTGCACGTTGTATTCCTTCTTCTTCTTTCTTTTAACATTCACAACTGATGGGTGATATCGATATCTCGATACGCACTTGTCGGTGTTCTGCAGCAGTTGGCAACGCGAGCAGTGTGTTAAATATTTAAAACGTCCACACTGCACAAATTTTAATTAGAAATTCTCACAACTGTCGCATTTTAAACGTTTAAATCTGTTTCTAGATGTAATTTAGGTTGGAAAACCTATAATAATAGTGACTGAGAGCGGAATAAAGGAGTGAGGAGTAAAAATGGAGGACATATTCCACTGGTGCCGCGAGGGCAACTCGATTCAAGTGCGCCTCTGGTTGGATGAAACGGAGCACGACAACAATTTAGGGTAAATCCAATAGAGGCAACTAACTCCATCACTTTCCAGTTGCTTTAGAGTACACTTAGAAAGTTAAGCCCTCAAGTAGCAACGCCCTCTACCAGGAACATTTATTTAGTCATCGCCTAAATACGCCCAAGATTTCGAGGGTCTTTCAAGTCTAAGTGACGTCATGATTTATTCTTGTGTTGTGTAAACAGACGAAGCAAATATATATGCATATGTATGTATATATTTGCATGTGTGCATATCGCGAGCATAAAACCCGCTTTCCATGCAATACGTTTATATTGAGTTATACACAAAATTAGTCTTATAGTCCTTTAAAGGGGATCATAATGCTCAAATTCCATCATAATTAAAATGAATAAAACAAATAAATTCTTCTACTTTAGAGACGACCATGGCTTCAGTCCGTTGCATTGGGTGGCTAAAGAGGGCCACGCCAAACTTGTGGAGACTCTGTTGCAGCGCGGATCGCGTGTGAACGCCACCAATATGGGCGACGACATCCCACTCCATTTAGCGGCAGCTCATGGCCACCGCGACGTGGTCCAGATGGTGAGATAAAACAGAAACCAGCTGGTTAACTTATTAAAGAACTTATCTGCCTCTACAGTTGATAAAAGAGCGCAGCGATGTGAATGCGGTGAACGAGCATGGAAACACCCCCCTCCACTACGCCTGTTTCTGGGGCTATGACATGATCTGCGAGGATCTGCTGAATGCGGGCGCCCAGGTGGGAATTGCAAACAAGGACGGGCACACACCTCTTGAAAAGGCCAAACCCAGTCTGGCCAAGAGGCTCCAGGATCTTGTAGAAAAGAGCGGCAGGGAGGTTAAGGTGATCAGCTTCAAGGAGCAAAGCTGGCAAGGATTGAAGACGAGATCCCGGGATGCTACTTTGTCGCGTTTCAAGGGAATAAGTATGGGAGACCTAGACCTGCACACCAAGCTGTCGGTAACGCCATCAGGAGAGACTTGGCGCGGACGCTGGCAAAAGAACGATGTGGTAGCCAAGATCCTGGCCGTGCGTCAGTGCACGCCTCGTATATCGCGCGATTTTAACGAGGAGTTTCCCAAGCTCCGCATCTTTTCGCACCCTAACATTTTGCCTATTATTGGAGCATGCAATTCGCCACCCAATCTGGTGACCATTAGTCAGGTGCGATGGATTTAAAGAACTTCAGATCTTGCCATATAAGCTAACAATTCTATGTCCTTTAGTTTATGCCACGTTCTTCGCTGTTCAGCCTGCTGCATGGAGCAACTGGCGTCGTGGTGGACACCAGCCAGGCGGTAAGCTTTGCCTTGGATGTTGCGAGAGGAATGGCTTTCCTGCACTCGCTGGAGCGCATTATACCAACATATCACCTGAACAGTCATCACGTGATGATCGACGATGATCTGACGGCGAGAATTAACATGGGCGATGCCAAGTTCTCTTTCCAAGAAAAGGGGCGCATCTATCAACCGGCTTGGATGTCGCCGGAGGCATTGCAGCGCAAGCAGGCGGATCGAAACTGGGAGGCCTGTGACATGTGGAGCTTTGCTATCCTCATTTGGGAGCTGACTACGCGCGAGGTGCCCTTCGCCGAGTGGTCGCCCATGGAGTGCGGCATGAAGATTGCGTTGGAAGGTCTGCGGGTCAAGATTCCGCCAGGCACATCGACGCACATGGCCAAGCTGATTTCAATCTGCATGAACGAGGATCCCGGCAAGCGGCCCAAGTTCGACATGGTGGTTCCCATTCTGGAGAAGATGCGCCGCTGAAGGGGAGAGGCAAATTCAATAAATGCCAAGCCAAAATGTGCCTTGAGAAACCTTAGATTTGCCAACTAATTGTAATTACTAGTTTGTGTTACCTTTGTCTAACTGAGCCTAACCGAAGACCGTACCGAAATGGCAAAGCAAGTGCAACTGCTCTGTCTAGAGTTTATCTTTCTGTGTCTCACTGTTTTCTACTTATGATTTTCCGTCGATGTTTAGTGCGGGTGCTCGATTTTTTACCTTTTAAGTTCAATAACCATTATGATCGTATTTATACAAAAATATATTTGTTACTAATTAATCAAATTGATTTAATTAATTGTGTGCCTGTGCAAATGCGGAACCACTTGCGAGGGCTTTAGTCCACAGAGCTTATTCGCTGAGCAGCAAACAAGTCGGGAGCTTTCCGCCGGAGTGGGTGGCAATGCATCAGCGCAGCGGGTCGGGTAACGTGAGCACGGCGGCCCTGACCTGGTTTCCATTTCAGCACGCGATTTTGTGCAGCTCGCGTGGGCAGAGCAAACTCGGCGGTTCAGAAGAGCGCGCCGGCGTGAGAAATTCGCGGCGAGAGCGGCGCAAATTTGTTGTATTTGCTCGAAATAATTTATATTTATTATCCAATATGTTTTTATTTATAGGCTTAAGGAAAATGTGTTTTTAGTTGTTGGATGATTTGCCAGTGACATTTTTGATCATCCTTAAGATTTTGTGTTGCTAATTTACTATATTTTATTTAAAATCATATTTTAACGTTGCTTTATTTTGTTTTATAAATTTATTTAAAGCTCTTAAAATATATTCGATTTGTTTCTATTTATCTTAGCTTATAATATTTTGTTATAAATCATTATAAATAATCATTTTTTTATTGCTTAAATTTATTTATTTTTTTCACATTTAAGCCAATTTTTCTCTGGCTTTCTCCGCACTCTCTCTTGGCCCGGCTCTCACCGGCTAGCGGCTCTCTGTTTATGTTTTTGCGGCAACGCTTCATTCGGGGCAGAATGTTGTTGCTGCGGTAAGCTTGCACTGAGCCATGTGATTGTTTTGCTGGCTCGCTCTTGCCTCTTGCCGCACACATCCTGTGGCAGGTCATTTTTTGTGTTGGTGTTGCTGCTGCAGCTTTAAAAACTTTTTGCTGCATTTTGTTGTCGCCGTCGTCCTGTCGCTGTTGTAGTCGTCGGCGCTTTTCGGGCCCAGAGGCTGGTCGCTCGGTCTCCGCACGGGCCGAAACGGAAAAACGGCAAGCTGCAGTGGCCAAAAGCCGATTTACAGTATTCCACGGCAGTTATGACGGCAGCCAGCCAAACGGCAAGAGCACTTCCGCAAAGGATTCCCCATAAGATTGGAAAAGAAACATCAAAGAAATTTGGTGGAGTGAAGTGCATACGTGGAATAAATGAAAATTAAAGGAACCACAAAAGCTTTACATTTTAAACCTACCTACACAGGCAAACGGAAACACACACGTTATGCAGTGAAAGTGAAACATTTAGTGGCATCTCTTAGGCGCAGCGCAAAAAGGCCGTTCCGAGTCGCAATACTTTCACTTCGAAGGCGTGCAATCATATTTGTTTGGACCAAAATCGGTGGTGCAGCTGCTTAAATGTATTTTAGTGACAGCTCGGAAAAACAGCCAGCCCCTTGGAGGGCCGGCAATCCATGGAGTATTCAAACACCACGGGTTTGACTCACAGCATCAACGAGAACTCACAGAATCCGGAGCAGCAGCAGCCCATCAAAACCAGGTTAGTACTTAAAAACAGTGCGCAAACATGCCCCATTTAATGACCACACCTGAGCCAAAGTGGTTGCCCCCTTTTGTGCTTTCATTATTTTTCTGTTTTTATCTCCCTTATTTCAATTAACCATACAATTGCCCGGGATGAAATGGGGAAAAAAGTGTAGGCACGTAGAGAATGGGAACTTTTCAGCCACAGTTTGCCGCAGTTACTCCATCATTCATTTGGCTGACGAGTGAGCCACTAACCTACTTCCTTCACACACAAAAGCCGCAGTTGCAGGCAGGCAGCATCTGCTGTGCTGCAGCCGTGGTTATTGTTGCTGCTGCCGCTGCTGCTTCTGCTGCTGTAGCCGGCTTGCCACGCCCACACAATGGAAATGGGCGATGGGTGGCCGCGGGCAAGTCATCTCGTGAAGAATGACGTTGGCGTTGATGAGTAAAAATGTGAAAATTACATGGCAGGCGGATGGAAATAAACGACGACAGTGCATGGCAAATGATGAGATTTACTTCGCAAAAGGCGAGCCTTTGTACAAAATCTACATATAAATATACATGAAAATCCCCAATGCAATCGATGACTTGCCCGAATAAATCAAATCTCCCTTTTTGCAGATATTAGCGCACACAATGGGCGTTGGGAAGAACCATCACGAAGAAAATGGCACAGGACTGCTTGCCAAGACAGAATCTAAAATGCCACATGGGCAAATATTTCACTTGTGCTTTCGAGCGGCGCATTGAAAACCGAAAATATTGTGACAATATAAGCAGCAGGAACATCAGTAACCCGGGACCAACAACAAAGGCATGCCCGAGTGTCTTCCACTTGTGTGAAGTGCATAACAACGTGGAAATATTGCAAAGGCAAACTACACACATGCAGGGAAATAGCAACTAAATGCAATGACAGGCAACAGCATCACTAGCCACAAAGTAGAGAAGGCAAAAAAAAAGATGGAGAATACAAAAAGGACATGTGGAAATGCGAAAAGCAGCCGCAGGATGTGTGAGTGGATGGCAGGACGACGGCACATGCAAAGCATCTATTGATTTTTATCCTCTTGCTGCAAGCGCTCTCTTTTGGTTTGGCCTAAGCCACAGGGCGTATGAGTAATGCAGATTGCGTATACTTGATTTATACGGCCAGCTAGATTTGTTGCTTCTGTCATGGCCTAGCTGCTGATGGTGCCATCAACTTCAGATGCATGTGCAATAAATCTCGTCAAGCGCTGAACAACTTTAAGAATTGCTAAGGCAAACAAAAACCTCCTTAAGTTTCAACACAACCAAACAAACAATCGATCATAGTGGGTGGAAAACTGGACGTCGCATGGCTTTGCCTTCGCCCGCATAGCGCTGATGCTCAATAAATTCTATGCCGGGCCTGAACTAGGGAAAATGGCCAATTACGAGGCAAAACGAGTTAAGAATTGTGCCAGGAGAGAGATGGCCGATACAGAAGCCCGGCGTCTTGCCCCTCCCGCCGATATATCTCTTGGAATAAATGGCCATAGCCGCCTGCACTTAACATGAATGGCCATTTTTCCAATCAATTACGTACAATAGATGAGCGGGTGGTGCGAAGGGGGTCGAATGGCAGCGGAAAATGGGGAAAAGAGTGGAAAACGTACAAGGGAAATAAACAAGGGATGGGTCTGCAGGGCGAGCCACTCGAGCTAACGATAATTACTTGAATTTTAAAGCAACACTGCGGCTTTCTCTCGCCGCAATTACCTTTGGCATTGACATTGTGGAAACCCAAGCAGGCAAACACTGCACCACCCCGGATTTTAGTTGCAACAATGTTTTATGAGATGTATATTTGATGATATTTGCTCTTTGTAACCTTAGGATCAAAAACCGCTTCGTATATGTTAGATAATAATCTATAACAACATTAATATATATAATAGAGTATTTTCAAAATGATTCTAGAATTTATATGTTCAAGAAAAAGTAATATAATACATGGCTTAATCTCAATAGGATGATTCACAGCTGATAATTTCATTTCAAATGCTTTTGCAGACTGCCTGTGATTGGAAACTGCTACATCAAGATTGAATCCCCGACCGGACCGCAGTCTATAGCTTTGGGCAGCCAGCGTTGCCTCAACACGCCCCCGACCACGCCCAGCAGCCCGCTGAGGGAAGCGCCCCAGAGTCCGTCGGACGGTCACGTCTCCTCGCTGAGCTCGCACTCCGGATCGGGATGCAGTGACATCCTGCTGGGTGAGTGGAGTCCACCCCGAACCCCCGACTCTTTCCCGTTTCGTTTGATTGCATTTCCCGGCGGCTGTTATTTATAGCTGCCCACGAAACAGATCATGACCTAGGGAATGGCAACATTTTATTGAGGTTGCTGACACTCGCCGCCTCTAGTTCTTGCTCCCCCAGTTCGATACCACCCCTGCACCTCGCAATGTGGGCCACTTTTGGCTTAGTTTACTCTACATGCCACCAGCGCCCAGTGAAATGTGTTGGCTGAAGGTGCCAGCCCATTCCGACACAATCTGTCCCAGATTCCTACCGCTCACTGAGGAAAATCCATTCTTTTTTTCGGCAAATTTAAGATTATAATCTGCATTTACTATTTTATAGAAATTTCTTGTTGAATTGTTGGTATGTTATGCTTGTTTTATGCCAAGCTATTATATAAATATATACGATTTAAATATTCTTTGGATATAAGTAACTAGTTTTTGTCATTGTAAGGTTCAACATTTTTGTTAAGTGTATTCGTAGCTTGTCCTGCCTGCGAGAGGCATCGCTTCTCCTTACAATCTGTGCTTTCTGGTATTCTGGACTAGAACGGCGTCATGGGGAAGGAAATTGTTAGTTATATTCCTTGAAATGGCTTAACATATTCGCTGAAAAGCCCTTCGGACAGTATGAAGTATATATATTCTTGATCAAGATCATAGGACGAGTAGATCTAGCCATGCTAGCCGATTTAAATTAGAGGGGTGTGAATTTGTTTGTTTCAGCAGATTGCCGCGTACACCCTAACGCCCACAAGTCTCATAAAACTGTCGCACCCACACTTTTGAAAATTGCTTAGATTTTGTGTATTTTTTAATTTTTTAAAAGAATGTTAAAATTTCCCACTTTAACGGGTGTCTGATAGTCGCTTAAATCGCCAATAGCATCCTCCACTGTTTTGCGTCTGAGTTGCGAACTTCAGTTGTTTACTGTTCCGCTTAAATTCGGTCGTTGTTTGATCTTCAACTGGGCGCAAATTGTACTTCCACTCCCCCATCGCCCATCGAGTGATAATTTCTAACGTTCATTGAGGCAGAGTTTGTTTACCAGCCGAGTGCTATCAAAATCAGTCAGGCCTCAACAACAATAGCAACAAATGGTGGCGAATAAAAAATGCGCAAAGTAAACAAGAATCAGAACTCAAGGGGCTAAAATCAAGCAACTACACTACAAGAAAATATTAGAGAGCAGAGAGTATTGGATATCATAACAAAGGATCCCTTATTAAATATTTAAAATTAGAGAAGATAACTTTTAAATTCAAAACATTTGTTTGTGCAATTAAAAATAATCATTTGCTTTACATAAAACCTAAAACACTCAGTAAGACACCAATAATTTCGTTTATAATATCAGATCAAATAAGTAACTTGTTTTGTTGTTGATAATGCACTTAATGCAGCTGCTAATTATTATTTTGATAACTTTTCTTCGGTGCAGAATCTAAAGGCTGTCGGCAGTGGCATAATAATAAGCAAATAATTTAAACCAACGCATTTTGCGCCACTTTGTTGCTGCTGCTGTTCTCGCTGTTGTTGCTGTTGTCTCAAATGTTGCCCATGACGTTGCCCACAAGTCATTGAACTTAAAGCGGCGAACGTAGAGCCAACAATAGCAAAATAAATAAACGCGAAAAACGCGAAGAAGCCAAGGCAACTGTCCCCCACCTCCCCCCTCCACCCTCGTGGGATGATAAGTGAAATGCAGTAATAATAAGAATAGTGCTCCCCTTTTTCACCCGCCCATCTTTAAACAACTCTCACTCACACACATACACACGCACACACTCGCTCGATTCGATTACACAATCTTCGCGAGCGGCATTTTCATTTTTCTCTTCCTGGTTCGTCGTCATCGCAAGTCTCTCTGTATGGGTGAGCGTCTCTGGAGGAGTGTGCGTGGCGTATCGGTGTGTCTGCGGAGATCAGGTTTTATCGCCCGACGCAATCGGACATATAGCATGCCACAGCCTGGGTGGATCGGCGGATCGGTGGGGGCGGCGGAGTTATCGCTTCGATTGGTCGTCGTACCTCGGCTGCTCGCTGGCTTTTCGCTTTCGCGGAGGATCGTGGATATGTGGCTCCACCGATCGCCCAGTTGCCGTTTTCCTGTTATTTACAGTTTCTGGTTGCTTTCGCTGCTGCCCGTTGGAAAAATGGCAAGCTAGCATGCAGTTGACGTCGCCGCCGCCGCTGATCATTGACTTTCGTTGGTTCCCTTTTGCGCCAGGCGTTCGTCAGGAAAATTGCGGAAAACGTTAGGGAAAACGGAAAATAGTACTATTTGAAATCGCTACATTTAGAGATTTCTGTACACCAACTTAATAGCATTAATTGCTTTCACCCTTGTGACTTGCACAATCATATTATTTGGTATCATTGTCCTTGAACTTAAATTCATTTTTTGGCAAAATTTGGCATTGTTTGCTTATTATTTTCGTGTTAAAACACTCTCAACCATTTTGACTCAGTAGCAAATTCCTTAATATGTATACTTCATTTGATCTTCAAAAATAAGAAAGTATTTTCGTGCCAAAAACTGCAGTTTTCCACTTTCTTCTGGGTGAAAAACAGCCCGCAAACGCAAAAGCAACATGCAACATTTAAACTTCCGCATTGCAGAATGTGCTCTCCCACTCTGCCGTTCGCCCTTTCTCTTTCCTGCCTGCTGAAGGTTCTTTGACTTGACCCCCCTTGAAGGCGCCCCCACTTCTGCCCCTCTCTCTTTCTCGCACACACATACATGCCCATTGCCCTCTCCCTCGAGGATAGTGCAAACTAAGTAACGGTTCGCGTCTCTCTCTATCGCTCTCGCTCGCTGCACTGGTGTGTGTGAAATTGATCTTGAGTGGATGTGTTGTTGCACTTGGAAATGTTGGAAGTCGACGCCGACGTTGGCAGCGACGCCGGCAGCGGCAATAGAAATTGAAAATAGCAACCAGGAAAAGAGTTTGCAAATGGAAAAGTGCAGCAACAACATGCAGCTGCAACAGCGAGAGTGGCAATGCATGTTTCTGTTGCGCTGTTGCTGTTGCAACAGTTGCTGCGGCTGTTGCTGATTCTATTGCTGCAGCAGTTTCTAATGTGGCTGCAGCTTGCTTTCCAAGTTGTTGCTGTTGCAGCTTGTGTGGCTGCTGTTATTGCTGCCGCTCTTGCTGTTGCTGGCGCTGGTGGAGATTAGAAAGATAGAACCTCCAGTACTCGCAGCACATTGACTCTCTCCAACCGATCTGCTCCCCCGATCTCCTCCAGCGACTCCGCCTCGTGCTCCGGCGGCGGCGGCGCTTCGCAGTTTTCCCACTCCATTGGGCCACACAGCCGCAATGCATTCTATTTTCCTGCTCTTTCCACACACACACCAGCGCACAGGCACTCACACTGGCGCAGAGGGACACGTTCTTGTTCTTCTGCGCCGCAGCTCCGTCGTCGTCTTGGACTTTTGTGTGTTGTCGTAGGTTCTGCAGTTTGGCTTGGATTTTCCCTGGCGCATTTGGAGCGCTGCGAAGTTGGCGCTTGGATCTCGACGAGGCGAGAGTTTCGTACGCGCGATCACCATTTCTCCCAAAAAATAATAAAATCGACGCGCGAGTGTGCCGCCCCAAAACGAACCTATATCGAAACAAGCGCCCGATTTTGGAACTAGCCTGAACTTGGAAACGAAGGACTTCGAAAACAACACGGAAGTGAATTGAAAAATTATGCAATACAAGCTATTACGAAGGCTAAGTGCAAGTGACAAACTTAAACGAGGGGATTAGTAATGAGAAATGCGAAATGATAGTGATAATTGAATTAAAGCATTAACGAGAGAACTGCGCACAAATTAGGGAGGCAATAATTACTTACATGGCTGGGAAAGACCTAAACTAAACTTAACAAAATAATCAAAAGAAAAAAGGGCCAAATATTATAGTATTGGGAATATTAGGTTACTTAATTTTTTTTTCAAATACTCTTTCTTAGACTTAATGTTAACTTATCGTACTTGGTGTAGAAGTCTTTTAAGATTAACAGAACTTGATAGATTGGTCTAGCTTTTGAAATTGGATAGCATTTTCTTTAAAGGACTTTGCCATATGCTAAAGCCTAACTTCTTTTTTCAATTAAGCCGCAGCTGACAAAAGCGAAGAAAATCTGAAAGACCCTGAATCCTTTCGAAAACCCCTGTCCGGATTCCCCATTAAGTGCAAAAGATATAACATCGCAGAGATTTCCCATAAAAATGCTGAGCAGGCGCCCTCGCAGGTTGCCAACGTCGATTTCCGCCAGCAGGACGATGATGAAGATGATGGATGTCCATCTGACCGATCCGATCCGAGCAACATGGATGTATACCAAATAGAGCTGGAGGAACAGGCACAAATCCGCTCCAATCTGCTGGTCGAAACCTGTGTGAAGCACTCGTCTTCGGAGCAGCAGCAGCTCCAAGTTAAGCAGGAGGACCTCATCAAGGATTTCACTCGGGACGCGGAGGAACAGCCAAGCGAAGAAGAGGCGGAGGAAGACGACGACGAAGAGGACGAGGAAGAAGAAGGCGAAGACGAAGAGGAGGACGAGGACGAGGAAGCCCTGCTGCCGGCAGTCAATTTTAATGCAAATTCAGACTTTAATTTGCATTTCTTTGACACACCGGAGGACTCGTCCACCCAAGGGGCCTACAGTGAGGCCAATAGCTTGGAATCCGAGCAGGAAGAGGAGGAGCAAACACAGCAACAGCAGCAGAAGCAGCATCACCGGGAATTGGAGGATTGCCTAAGTGCCATTGAAGCTGATCCATTGCAGTTGTTGCATTGCGACGACTTCTATAGAACATCAGCCCTAGCAGAGAGTGTTGCAGCCAGTCTAGGCCCACAGCAGCAGCAGCAGCAGCAACGGCAGCACACCCACCAGCAACAGCAGCAGCAACAGCAACACCCTGGACAGCAGCAACACCAGCTCAACTGCACGCTGAGCAATGGTGGAGGTGCTCTGTACACCATCAGCAGTGTGCATCAGTTCGGTCCGGCCAGCAACCACAACACCAGCAGCAGCTCCCCCTCCTCCAGCGGCGCCCACTCTTCGCCGGACAGCGGCTGCTCGTCGGCCTCCTCCTCCGGATCTTCGGGATCCTGCGGATCCTCCTCTGCATCCTCCTCCTCGTCAGCGGTCAGCAGCGGCAACAGCAGCGGCCGCAGCAGCAACAGCAACAACAGCGTCGTCAACCCCGCAGCAACATCTTCATCTGTTGCGCATCTGAACAAAGGTACGTGCAACTTGCAACTGACACAGCGACTCTTCCGCGTTGTCGTCTCCTCTGCTGCGGACCATTGTTGTCGCTCTTTGAAATTATGTTCAATAAATTTGCATTCATTGCATAATAGCTGCAACAGCAATTGAAAGTCGTTGGGGCTTCGGTTTCTTCTCCTTTTGAGGAAACTATTAAAGCGCAGCATGGAAAATGTGAAAATGAATATAATTCGCTGTTATTGGCCAATGGCTGTTGCTGTTTCAGTTTTCTCTTTAGTGCGAGGAAATTGCTTTTCATGTTGCACGTCTGTCAATGTGCTTGCATTTGCCGTTGCCTTTGCTTTTCCTATTGGGTGCAGTGCAATTGAAAGCCGTGGAAAAGATGTTTTCATTTTCATAAATCGCCTTGAATTGGTCTCGGCTCTCTATTGCCTTGGATGATGGCATTTGAATGTGCTTAGCCGCTCCTCCGGGAGTAGTTGGTGGCTCCAGCAAATGGGTACTAGGAACCCAGCCGGAAATGCAACAAGACATAGGCTTAATAACTACTACGGTCAGCTGCTGCTTACACAGCGAAATATTTTCAAATGAAGAAACCAACATTAGAATTAAAAAAAATTTTTTTTAATTTTGTAAATATCTAAAACCAAAACCTTTTTATTGCCGCATGATTTACCACTTAATAGTCAAAGAATGTGATTATTTCACTTTAAATATAAATGAAGTTTTGCGGCCTTTCTTTTTGTAAATTTTCAATAAATTTTAAAATATTTTGAACTTCAAATTCTATGTTTTCGGTGCATACTTCCTCGACCATAAAAACCATTCGGCTTGGCTGGAGTTGCAAATTGCCTGGATTTGCTGGCGAAGATTTCATTTCGAGTCCTGGAACGGCAACATTTAATTGCGTCAATTAGTGCGAATGTAAATTAAATCAGTTAGGAAAAGACACGGGGAAATCCAAGCAGGCAATTAGAGGAGAAGTCAAAATCTCGACTGCCTTTTGCACGGCATTCAAATTGATATTCCTCTGCTGGGGCAAATAATGTCTGCAATCGCTCGTTGTCCACTCCACTCAATCAGTTGTCTTCGAGCTGATAAATGCATGAAATGAAAATGGAAATGGGAAAAAACCGAGGAAATATGAAGTCTTTGTCGTCTATCGTCCATGCCTCTGACTTGTCTGACAACGCGGAAATGCCAAGCAGTTTTCCACCAGCCAGCCCACAACCCGCACCCCTTTTTCTTCGGCTGGATAAACAATGGCGTTTCAAATTGTCAACTTGCAAAAGCCACCAAATGATTTGCATTTGAACGCGGCGCGAAAATGAAAAGCAGCCACTTGAGTTTCCTTTGGGTTTTCTTCTCTTTTTCATTCCTGCCCGGGCCGACGACATTTTCCAGACGCCGTTGTTGTAGTTGTAATTGTTGTTGCACTCCAATGGTAGAAATTCAATTTGCAATTGCACAAGCGCGTAACGCGCCATGCACTGGCAAAAAATGATGCAAAGTTGCATCACCAAATTTGACCATCAAAACAATATAAACAAATGTAAGCGGTTTCGGAATTGTGACTTATTAGAATAATATTTGTAGCAAAATTTGTAATGGACAGTTTATTGGACCAAGTACAAGGAAATTTTAGGACACTTGAAGAAATAAATTGAATTTCTGTCTCCATATTTCCGTTCCTGTCGCAAATTTTTCGTTGCGTGTATCCACATTAATACCATTTTGTTTCGCATTTCTGAGGTGTGGCAACGCCAATGTGCACAGCGGCAACTAGCAACACCAACAGCAACACCAACAACATCGCGACAACAACAATAGAAGGCTGTTCAAACTCCGCGCTTAGTTCATTTACCTCTTCCTTCTGCATTAGAAAAGCGAAAAATAGCAGCAAGACATGCAGTCAAATTGAATTCGAAATGAAATGCCAAGAAGCAAACATTGCTGCCTGGCTCCAGTTTTGCTTTGCTTGTTTTTCTTTTCTGCTTTTCTTTTCTTTTCTTGTTTTTCCCTAATTTGCAATGCAAATTTTTTTCGGCGCTCGCACTGTGAAAATTGTGCGGCTGCAGCTTTCCTCGTGACTGCCGTTTTTACAGGCAATTTATTGTAGGCGGTGGCGTATACGTGATTTTTTGGCATTTCTTCTTATCGCACATCGCCTGGAAGTTGAATGCACTCTGTGGCCATTGGATTTAACTTTGATCGCCAGCCGACTGCAGGATGATTAAGATGGGAGCCTTAAAGCTGCCGTAAAAATCTAATTTAGCCATTTGGTGGCTCAGTTACTGGTGACACTTGTCGATTGATTGCGCTTGTGATTGTGATTGTGGCTGTCCCGTGTTGCAAGAAGGTGACATTTCGGACGATGGCGAGTGGGTGATATGGCGGCAGTGACAGCAAACTCATTTGGCAAATTGCACTGCGACATGTTGCACACGCGGCGTATGAGCAATGTGCCATTGCATAAGCGACCAGCTGGACAACTTTCCAGCGGAGGAAATGTGTAAACCAATGCAATTTTCCCTTGCAGAGCAACAGCAGCAGCCACTGCCGACGACACAGCTGCAACAGCAGCCGCAGCAGCACCAGCAGCAGTTGCAACACCCGCAGCAGCAGCAGCAGCAATCTTTTGGCCTAGCGGACAGCAGCAGCAACGGCAGCAGCAACAACAACAACGGTGTCTCCTCGAAATCATTTGTGCCCTGCAAAGTCTGCGGCGACAAGGCATCGGGCTACCACTATGGTGTAACCTCCTGCGAGGGTTGCAAGGTGAGTTTGTGCAGCTCTTGCAGTATATATATTTTCAATTGGTTTTTCCTGGCAGGGATTTTTTCGTCGCAGCATCCAGAAGCAAATCGAATATCGCTGCTTGCGGGACGGCAAGTGTCTGGTCATCAGACTGAACCGCAATCGCTGCCAGTACTGCCGCTTCAAGAAATGCCTTTCCGCTGGCATGAGCCGCGATTGTAAGTACCAAACCTAAACTACAGCCAAGAAATATGATTATGCCGAATCCCCAATCCCAAATGCCAACTGCTTGGGACCAAAGTGAAGGGGAGGCTGCACCTTGTTCGCTTTTTGTGCCCCTTGATAACTTTATTAGCTGCGAAACCGCTGGCAGATTTCTGCCAAGCGATCGCAGATTGTGTCAGTTGGCTGTCAATGGAAATTGGCAACTGCAAGATAGCGTTTTAGAAGAGCAATTCAAACTACACAGAAAGAAGCGAAGTCTGTGCTATTTATTTGGTATCAATGCGATTGAATGGGTAGGAAATAAGTATGATTTTGACTGGCAACCTTAAGGTGCAATTAGTATTGTTGAAAATACAATTGATTTATTGACTTTTATTTAAATTTTTAAGATCAACTAGGTAGTATTAAAAGTTAAATAACTTTCGAAATCGTTAAAGGCTAAACAAATTATTTGCTCTGCACAGCTTAAGCCTTTAGACTCCATTACTCTCCTCTTTATAATTGAATCAGTGAGCATTGGTTAGCTTAACTAATTAGCTAATGCCCCTTTAAACCTTGATGAACCAATACTTAAGATAATTCGCCTATTTTAAAACTCATTTCGCGAGCACAGGCCGTTTATCCAGCCTTAAAACGGGTTTCAAATACGCCCAACCTTTTAGCCAAGCACCCATAAACCACTCCAGAGTCCAGACGGGCGGAAACCAGAGCTTAGATGCAGTTCGAGCTGGGTTAGCCACAAATTTTCCCCTTTGCCGGCCTGGGAAATACTTCCTGCAAAGCCGACATCCACCCACGGACCCAGAGCGAAATTAGTTTTTATGACTGTTGTCAGCGGCAGCAGCATGGGCAACTTGCAGCAGCAGCAACATACAGCAGCTAAAGCTGCAACAACAACTGCTCCAGGGATCCCTTGGCTTTCAAATGCAATTTAGTTGATGTTGCGCAATTAATTGCCCCAAAAAGATCGGAAACAAGAGAGCCGCACATAAAATCAGGCAAAATGCGAGTTTGCTGTCACTGTTGCTGTCGCAGTGCTGTTGCTGTTGCATTTGCTGCACGCGAGCAACATTTATTAGCCGCGTCTATTGGCTGCAACATTTGTTGCAATTTTTTATGGCATTTGTCTTGCCGAGAGTCGAGGCTCACAGTGTTGAACAAACATTTCCTTAATTTTCCTCGACGCCCACGAAGGCTGAACCTAAAGGAAATAACCCACGAACCACACGACCAAATCGTAGAGCCTGCTTTTGCCCACAGTTAATGGCTTTGCACTGGACAGATTTTTCCGAAAATCGATTTTAAATGCCCTAAAAATAAGCTTAATTGCAAATTGTAATTATATTTAAGCCTGTTTCTATAAAATAATTTTTGACTACCCATTTTAGTCAGCAACATTTTCCCAGATCCAACACATAGTAAAACATTTTTATGGCAATAAGGTCTTAAAACTTACATCATCACTTAAATCCCTCGTTAACTGCCTCATTTTATTGGCCTTGATAAATGAGTTTCCCTGCAGAGCATTGCAGTTTCGTTTTAGGACTAAAGGATTTTTATTTTCATACTTTTCCCTTCCCTGCGTCACTTTAGTGACTCTTCTCTGTGCGCTTTTCCTTGGCGATTTTTCCTTTGGCCCGATGCATATGGAAAGTTCAATAATTTATCTAAATTGCTCTTAAGGCCAGTTTTGTTTGGGGCATGAATGGGCTGTTGCTGCTGCAATTGTGGTTGGTGGGCGGTGGCAACTTTCGAGGCGCCTTTAGACTTTTGCCTGCTCGCTTTAATTAGACTTGCCACAGACTTTGTCGAATCGGATGGGGTTATTATGGCTTATGGGTTGTGGGCTGTGGCAATGCTGCAGCTGGCAATTGCTGATTGTCGATTGCCTTTTGCAGTTGCCGTGAGAGATTTTCCAATTAA
The DNA here is from genome assembly GCF_016746395.2 of Drosophila simulans. Lineage (NCBI taxonomy): Eukaryota > Metazoa > Arthropoda > Insecta > Diptera > Drosophilidae > Drosophila > Drosophila simulans. The sequence continues at coordinate 20,877,737 of NC_052522.2, forward strand.
GTTGGCTTAGAGAGCTGCTAAAATAGTTGAAAGCCCAAAGCGAACTTTAATATTTGCGTTTCCCTGTGCGAAAGCTGGAGTTTCAGTGTTTTAATGGGTCAAACCATTATTACCCCTACCTTTCCAGCTGCAAAAAAAGCGAAAAATGCAATTATGCTGTCTGTGTGTATATGAGTGGGCGTGGCATGACTTTTATTTAATTTGCAAAGCTTTTGTTGGCAGCAGCACAAAGTACGGCGCAAAAAAAAGATGAAAACAGCGCGATGCTTGCCGCGCTGAAACTGCATTTCGGATGTTGCAGCAACAGCAACAGGAGCAGCAGCGCCGTCAACAGCAACACTTTGCATGGCTCTACAGGAATTTAGGTCAAACATAAAGCACATAACACTCACACACAGCCGCCCCAAAGTTTTCATGCCGGCATGCGGCATTTTGTGGCAATATCAACATCACTGCCAGCAGCAGCAGCAGTAGCAGCAGCAACCATCCCATGCCGGCAGCAACAACTGCCTTCCTTTGCCTTAGCCAATTATTTCTCAAACAATTTAATAAACTTTTAGTTACATTTATTCACATTTGGGCTAAATGGAAGAGGGAAAGTGGGAAACGTAAAAACAAAAAGGCTAACAGCACAATAACTTTGCCTGGCTTCTCTAAGCTATTAGGTTGGTCTATTAAAGCAAACAATTAAGAGATTTCCATTTTAAGTTAGATGCAAATTGTGCAAATTCGAAGATTAAATAACAACTTAAGGAATGAAAAACATAAACTCTAAGGAATATAATAATATTGAACTTAATTCCGATTTTTTTAGGAACACCCTTTTGTTTGTGTGTGTTCCATAAATATATAGAACTCCTATCCAAAGTCGGCGGCTGTAATCAAATTTAGGTGAGAAAACTGTTTGAGTAGGCTAAAAGAAAACTTTCCGGCATGTTCTCTTTCTCCGCATTTCCACTCCATGCTGATCCTAATGCCGCCGTCAATCAAATTGGCCGCAAATCAAAATGCAATTAAAGCGCCAAGCGGGCCGAAGAACTTTTTGGACAAAGTTCTGGTTGTCCGCTGCTGGCTGTCTGCCTGCCTGCTTGAGAATGGGCACATTGCTGTCACTGCCAGCGGCAGCAGCAACAGCAACAACATCAGCAGCAACAGCAACCGCCAAGGCGACACAGTAACACAGAATCAAACTGCTCTCGACTCAATTGTAGTCAATTTGAAAGCCAACTATCAAATGTCAGCTACAAGCATCCGAGATTCGTTCGCCACGATTCTTCTAGACGCCCAAAATCGAGTGCAAAACGCGACTGTTGCTGCCAAAAACTTCATGTTGCCGCTGCGCCTGCGCAGTGACACCAGCAACAACAATTACAAAAACAACAACAGCCGGAGAGCAAGGCAGTCTTATAATTGTGGCGTTAACTGGGTCAGTTGCCAACCGAGTTGGCCAGGCCAATCTGAATCCAAATCCAAGAGCCAGACCCCGTTGCCCGCTGTAGCGAATGCCCATTGTTGCCGCTTGTAGCTAGCTGGTTGCTTGGTTGTTCAGATGTTCGGTTGTTGCCTCTTTGACTGGCAACTTATTGTGGCTGCTCGCTCTGTTTCTGCGCTTCTAAAAATTGTCTTTTGTTTGGCCGTCGGTTACATTAAAGTTTGGCCGCTTCCACAGCTTTATTTTCGCCATTGTTTCGCTCGCGAAATTGTATTACTATTTGGCAATAGGCAGAACGATAGAGAATACAAAGAAAACATTCTGCACGGTCTTTGAATGCAGGTTTTCCAAGTCCTAGCGGTAGTAAAATATCAATTGAAAGCAACAATGGTTATTACAGATGTTCAGAATCGATCTTTAAAGCTACATAGATACTTGCGTTCTGCGTTCCTCCATTCCAGCTGACAGTATACGTTTCTTCACAATTTTGGGGTATTCCTAGGGCATAAAGTATCAGTATCAATTTATCAGTACTTCTCAACCTTAGCCTTACAGTTCACGAATATCTCTCCGAATCTCATTAAACCTCTTATCGATTTCCTCACGAAGTTCAGCAAACCTACGGATTTCGATTCCGTTCGAGATTGAACTCCCCGAGCGCCAGCTTCCGCTTCCTTTGAAATTCCCCCGGCGCCTTTCACTTTCAGTCGCCGTTCGTTGCCGTTGTGGCTTTGGCGCTGAACTGTTGAGCTGGTGAGCTGCTTCCGCTGCCATTGCCCAACTTGCCGGTCGAAATCCCCTCCGGAAGTACCCCTTCTTGCCGAGAGAAGCGGGTCCAATGCTCGCAGTGTTTATGACTTTTCGCGGGGCAAATCAGCCGCAACAGCAAACACAAAATGCAATAAAAGCAAGAACACAAACAGGAACGGCGCAAAGTAAATAAAATATTGCCAAAATTTGTAGCCGCCGAAACATCGTTTAATTTTTTAATTACGTATTCAAAGTGTTGTTATTGCGCGCGACTCGTTTGTAAACATTTTTTAGCGAAAAGTTGAGTAAACAGTTCGGCCAGAAATGAAAAATCGATCGTAAAACAATTTAATAAATTAACAAAAGCGGATTTCACCAGCACCTGTTGCCGCTTAAATGAGTCAATCTGCGTTGCGATTTATTTCTGATGCTTCTGCCGCTGTCGTTGCCCCCAGGTGTTGCAACATATTCCCTCTGACTAATTGCTAATGTTAATTTATGCACTCGCCTTTGCTGCGGCTCATTGTTCTCGTCTGTGTGTCGCATGTTGCTGCCGTGCTACGCATGCGTGCCCCGCAGCAACATCGCCGGCGACGCGAGCAATCTGTCCGCCAATTACAACGAAACTCGTTTGTATCCGCCCGGTAGATGTTGCCGCCGATTGCGGCTGCAGTTGTCCCTCTATTTATAGTTCAATTAACACCTTGTCGCCTTGCTAAGCCTGCAAAAAGCTAAAAACCACATTAGAGGCACAAACGTATAATTAAATTAATGCAAGCGATTTGAGGCAGTCAAAAGAGCGAATCAAACAAAGATACTCCCAAACTCACACTATTGTCGCATTATATGTTACTTTAGAAAATATTACTAATATTTTAACAAAATTCTGAGCAGTGTGCAGATTCAGTGCACCAAATATCGCAACAGATACTTATGCATAGCATAATTTTGATATTAATTACTCTACTTTTGTTGGGAACTTTTCTTACATAATGATTTAATTCGTGAAAATACTCTGCTCTTCTTCAAAAAATGCAGTAGGGAATCATCACCCACATTCCTTGTTCTCTTGAGTTTGTTGAACCCCGTGACCCTTGCAAACAAACGCTTATTCACAGCTTGCTGTGCAATTGGCACATTTCTGCATCACTTGCAACTGAGGAAATGTACTTTTTTCTGTGAGTCAGTAACTTTCCAGAGAGCTTATGCGTAATTTGAATCTATTTACCCGAAATGAGAAGATCACAGGTGAACAAATTGGCAAACACGGCACAGAAATTGTCATTGTTCGTGGGAATTCCCCGCCAAACAAATACTTTCTGTGGCTTGGCAAAGCCATAACCATTATATGAATAATTAGTTGACACAACTCAATTGCAATTATAGTTGCCATCGAGGGGACACCCACTTGATTCATATCGCAGTGCAATTATGGGACCCCCGCCCTCGCACACAATTAATGTCACAAACCATCGATAAATTGCCAAGAAATGTCGCACACTTAAAGGGGTGGTAATCAGGGGGAGGGCCTTTGGGTGGGTGGTTGACAAAGACAATGACGGCAAAGCCACCGCAGCAGCAGCAGCAACAAAGCCACCCGAACGTTGACTTCTAAATGTCAATCACTGCGGACGCCCCTCTGTGCGTTCTTCCCCCTCCCCCCTCCCAACCAACGTGCCCGGCATAAGAATGTCTTAGTAAATGTCATAAAAAAACGTAAATGCAAACTGAAAAAATAATACAAAAAAGGAACAAAAAAACAAATCACTGGCGATGCAGAAGAAAATAAGTTTATAAAATTAGCCAGCGCACTTTGTGTTGTTGTCTAGTGCGAAAATAAATGATTATGATGCGCCGCCATTCCCCAGAATTCCCCCACAATCCTCCGCAAATAGTTGACAACGCATCGCTCGAGGCGGCGGCGGCAAGTGCACCCGCCTTTGGGTTCAACGCCCAGCTGCAACAACAACAGCAGCAAAATCAGCAGAAACAGCAGCAGCGGCAGCAGCAACAACATCGCATCAGCAACAGCAACACGCATTTTTCTTGGCACTTCCGCGATTCTGGCCATCGACTTCGACAATACCCGTACCGGGGTATTATCAGCCAACTGGGGAGTGGATTTGGGTATCCAAGTTCCCTGATTAAGCAGCTGTTTGGGTTGCTGCCACTGCGGATGATGTTGCTGCTGCTGCAGCTTCACGCGTCGTTAATGGCTAACTGCCACCCGGAAGACGCCAAAACTTCACCAATTTAGAGCGGCTTTATGGGTGGATTGCAGCTGCGATGTCCAAAGCCATGGAAAGCCTTTTTTGCTATAATTACAATGACCAGGAAGGGAAATCAGGCGGACATTAAAGACTGCGCATTGAAAAGGAGCTTAACTTTTTAAGCTTCCCAAGTTAAAGTTTAAAATTCTGATACGATTAACTATTATATAAATAAATTGCTTATTTAAAAAAAAATCAAAAAAGAACGAAATACTCGAATTCTTCGACTATCAGATAACCATTTCTCAGCTAGTGGATGATCGGAAAAAAATTTAAATATTTTTTTTTTGGTTTTGAAAAGAAATTGGCGGGTATAACAAACAAAAAAATAGAGAGATATACTCTTTTTCCCCGACTATCAGATACCCCTTACTCAGTTAGTGGGAGTGCCAAAAAACATTTCAATATTTTTTTGCTATGTATAGAAATAGTCATGTATAAACAAAATTTTTAAGAAAATGAGGGGTTGTTTTGAAGTAACATTGCACAGCGCATGCGGGACTAGAACCAACTAGCTAGCTTTGGTAGTTTCAGAATCCAGATGGCCAGATTGACTCTGCTATTGATCCTGATCGGGAAAAATATATTTTATAGGTTTGCTAACCCTTCCTTCTACCAAATATTTTTAAACGAATCTAGTATACCTTTTTACTCCACGAGTAACAGGCATAATAGTTTTACTTACTTCCCTATTGTAATTAGTTAGCAGTTTGTTGGCACCGTTTCTCCTTGTGTATTGTTATGAGTTTGTGCATGCCGCAGAAATGAGGAAGCAACTTCAAATGTGCTGCGGTGGCAGCAGCAACCATTGCATTACGGCGAGTTGCCGCTGCCAACGCAGAAATCAGTGAAGCGTTTTGGATTTCGAACAGGCTGGCCAATGCTATGCAGCTCTATAGCTATATAGCCCCCTTCGATTCACTTAAGCCCCCCTTCGTCGGAGTGGCTGTCTTCAATTAACACGCCGCTGCCATGTTGCAGCAGTGGCAGTTGTTGTTGTGTGGCATTTCCCTCTACGATTTTGCAGAATGCGTTGACCTTTTTGCCGGGAAAGGAAAAGGGGCCAAGGAAAAAGGCGGAAGGGTGTGGAGTGGAGTGGAGTGGAGTGGTGGCGATGTGATGTGTGTGCTCTCGAGTGTGGCCACAGTTGACGATGATGATCATCATGGTGGCGGCCACTTTGACGGCTTGTTGGGAACACCTTCAGCGCTCCTCCGACTTAACTGCTTAATCAACCCGACGAAGATGAGGATGGACTTTGAGGTTGAGGTTGCATGGCAAATTGCTCGAGCTGCTGATCTGCGGCTGATCTCAATGCACCTTAATGCGCCTTATGAAATGAAAACGATGAAGACGATGGAGAGCGTGATCGATGGTGGCTCCCTGTACCAAGTACTCGAGTTGCCCGACTATGCGCCTCATCTCTGAGTCGCTACTAAATTAAATCAAAACTGGCAGCGTGTTAAGACGTGCCTGACATGCCAAAAAGGGAACTGGGAAGGGAACTGGGCAAATGGCCAGCCAGGGGTAAAAAGTGCATTTCTGGAGGAAGTCGGCCCTTGAGAAGCGTGCAATTTCCAGGGGCAGTGCGGTGTACAGATTTGCTGGAGAATCCAATGCACGAGGAGGGGTCATAATACGATTTTAAAACACACTTAACCGCTGCGTGTTGCGTGCTGTAAATTGGCCAGAGCTCCTCTAACGGTTTTCGAGTAGGTTGAATACGGTCTACCCCAATTAAGGGAGTGCATTCGAAACCCTACCTAGAACTGACTAAGAGCTCAATTAGTCGCGCTAATCGCCTAAAAAGGAGTAGAAATTTAATTAGGAGTTTTTTTGCAATAAATTTAAGCAATAGTAAAAAAAATTTTAAATATTTTTAAAATAACTTTTGTTGTTCGAATTAACCTTATGTGCTTTCTCTTTATAAGTAAATGTCCACACCCAGCCTGATTTAGCCCAAACTTTCATTGCAAATTGACTCAATTTTCAAATATCCAGCGGATGTCATTTGGTTTTTGTGTGGGAAAACTATCGAAAAGTGGTTGAAAGCAGGAAATTGTCAAGCGATGCGTCCTGTTGTCCCCGGGCAATCAGATCCAAGAAAAAGCCGAGCAATTGCAATTCCAACTGCAACAGCAAGAAAAGCAACTAAAACAACAACACTGACATGAAAAGTCACTTCCTTATTGCAAAGCTCACGCATACATGCACATTTAAGCCGTCATCTAAATCAAGGCTTATGTAACTTCGGCTGAAGCGGAGGCTGCCTTTTCCTTGGCTCGTTTTTCATTTTGATTTTATGTGCCAACGGCTACATTGCCAAACTGCTGAAGAAAAACGTGCAAAACAGATGCAAATCCATCTAACACCGGTTAGGCAGCTTTTTCTTCTTTTGCAGTCGCAGAAGTCGCAGCAGCCGCATCAGCAGTTGCATGCAACAAACACATCAGAGGCAGCAGCAGCAACATCAGCAAATCTTGTTACTCAATTTCAATTGGTGCTCTGCCGGCGTCGCTGCAACTGCAATGCTTCATGCTGCACTCGCAAAAGCAAAAGCGCTCAGCAAAAGCTCTCTCCGTGCTCTCTCTTATTGCCATCTCTTTCAGATTTGTGTAGCCCTCCCTTTCTGTTCGTTATATCTCTCTCTTTCTGATTTTTAAGCCGACTGCTCTTTTCGCTTCTTTGTTTTGCTTGGTGTATTCTTCAGCTGCTGCTGTGTTGTTGCTGCTGGCGAACTGTAAAAGCTTAGCCCCTGGTGCCGGCGTCGACGTCGACTGCGCCAGCGACGCCAGCCGAGGCAGTGACTGCGACGTTGGCCACTTTTCGCCTTCGTTTCGCTGTCGTTTTCAGTTGTCTCTCGTTGCTCAAAGCGCGCGGCACGCGAACGCTCCGAAATCCCAAGTTACAACAGCAACATCAAGCAGCAGCAACAGCAGCAGCAACAACAGTGATTCGCTGGCAAACAAACAAACAAACCAACATATTTTTGTGTATCAATTGTCGGCCTAAAACTTCACATAAAAGTGCGTTCAATACGAAACAAATATATTTGTATATATCGAGAGCGAAGCAATCGGTTGCATAAATTGAAATCGGGCCATTTTGTGATTTGAATTTCAAAACCCCAGAGCAGAAGAACTCCTCTTCCTTAGCCCAAAAATAAAATACAAAAAATAAGTAAAATTTAACCAAAAAGCAGAGCAGTGAAATTAAAGCAAAAGAAAAGAAAACCAGCTTAAGTGAAGTTTTCGAAATCGAAAAGCAGAAGGAGAGCCTATTTTTGGATAACCTCCGCGGCAGGAGCTGAATGGTAAATGCTTGTTGTTTTTTTTTCGCTTCATTTCCGGGAAGAAAATCCGGGGTTACAGATGCTGCGTGTGTATTTAGCATGCAGCATACACGGCGTATACGCAATGTCGAATTATCACTCTCCAATCGCTGACTAATCATCCGCATCGCGGGGTCAGCGCACTTCCTGTCTTTGTGGTGGGCCAATTTTACTTCCGATTTGCCTGCCAATTGGCAATTTCGTTCGGATTAAACATTACAACTGGGCACCCTGAAAAAATAACAATCTAAACTGGTTTGCGATTGCGAAACTGGTTAGGCGTTTTAGCCGTGTGTGCCCCTCTGTTTTGATTTGACTCCTTTGGCCCGTGGGGCAATTGATTTGCATTCCTTGGGCTCAAGATTCCCGCCGCTGCTTCTAATCAGAACCGGAAACATAAAGAGCCAGGCGAACGAACAGGTGCATAGAGCTGATTCCTATTAGGCTAATGGCAGCATCTGCTTCTGCGATTCGAGCTCGGGTTTCGCTGGTTCTCCTCGAGTCTCGTTGAATCTCGGCCTGTGTGCGAACATGTACATTTGTATTGCATCCATTATGTTTGTTAGCACGGCCATCTATCTACATACATATGTATGTACGTACGTACGTATGGCCAGGGGCCTCGCATAAAATAGTTGACAAATTCGCAAACTATACAAACAATGCCCCGAGATACTGCTACATAGATAGGTGGATACACAGATACAGATAGAGATACACGAACTTATACTCATGCACTTGTTTGCCGAGTTCATTAACATTAAGTGTTGTCCTTGTGCGTTTTTAGCTTTTTGCTAAGCGAATCAAATGCACAGGTCAGGGTAATTCGACTAGTGAATACCCTCTAATAAGACAGCATAATGTTAATACTGCTACTAACATTTGTAAAAGAGCCCCAATAAGAATACTACGAACAGTACTATTGATACTGCTGCCAGCTACGATGAGCATATTGAATTAGTCTGAGTAAAGGGTAACTAAAAGCATTAGTAAATAAATGGAATGCTACAACAACTGGGTTAAGTAGGCCCCAAACTTTTTGGCCAGGTTTCACCTTTATTAAATTCAGCAGCAGTAACAGGAGCAGAGTAGGATATAGATACATACTTGGGCCTGGGCAAATATATACCTACCCATCGAATAACCCACAGAACGGCGATGATGATCTTCATAATCAACGTTCGCCAACGTCATCATCGGAAAGTCAGTCGAAGCCAAGCGAAGCGAATGAACGGTATTTGTAGTAAAAAAGCGGCCAATAAACTGAGCGCGTGCGGTTCAAGGTTTGGCCAAAGCCAAAAATGAAACTAAAACGTAAGGCAAAGAAACAAAAGCAACAAAAATATAAAAAAACAACGAACACACAGACGACAGACCGACCAACCGAATGAATAACAATTAAATCTGAAAAGCATGAAATCATCTGCCGAGCGGGGCTAAACTAGCACAGCCACTAAAATATGTATCCATGAGATACGCGCACTCATTCGCTCAGATACTTGCCATCTAAATCTGCTGAATCTCTATCCCAATCCCAAGCTCAATGACCAAAAAGTCGTTCTGTTACCGTTAAGCCAAAAACCAAGTCAAGCGCCCATTAACAGTTAAGCTGCGAGCGGCGCTGAGGCCAATTACCCAACTCAGGGTAATTGACTTGGCCAAAAGACAAAAACGGAAAAAAAGAAAAGTTTTTTAAAAAGTGGGGTTCATAACTCTGGGTGCCGCCTGGAATCAGCTGAAATCATTTGCAGCTCTAATTCCTACGGATTCTGGCTGGGAATCTCTCGCAAAGTTCTGGCTTTTGCCGTCTAGTTTATTACAGAATTGACCTACATATTTCTTTTTTCTTATGCCAGCTACATTTGTATCTCTCGGTATCTGTGTGCCTGTTATTTCTTGTTATTTATTCATTATAATTTTATTTCGTCTGCTTTGTGCGTGTGTCATTAGCAAACGAAATGGGTGGGTTCGCATTGTCCGTTGACATTAATGAACTTATATGGATTGGTAACCAAATAACGAAATATCCCATTTTGCACAGGGGGAGAGCGCAGTGTTTCGATGGTTTCGCCACTCGAATGGAGAACTTTCAAAACCGTTTTGTGGGCCAGTGGATTTTGTTTGGTTAGCCCTCGTCATAATTGACAGTTTTGTGCCAAGAATATACCGCAAACTGTTTTAGTTTTGATTTGGACTGGCAGCCGCCACAAAATGATTCCCTTGGCTGCATTGGCAGGTCGAGATACAGTAAAAAAGATACACTAACTGATACCCAGTCGAGTTGCAGTTGCTGGCTGAGCACAAGAAGTGACCTCTAAATTCTAAGAACGCCCTCAATCGTACCTCTCAAATCTCTGGTATTCAGTTTACTCGGGTATACCATTTTCGTATGCCCCAAGATCTCTAGATCCAACCACAAATGTGGCAAGGTGGCAAGCATAACCACAGATGATAATTCTGATGGTGTTGGTGAAGAAAAAGTAGCACGCAGATATCCGTTTAACAAATGCATTTAATGCATAAGCACTACACGAAAATTTCTAGTAAATTCCGCACCTCGAGTTTACTACAAAACATAAATGCAAGTCTCTAACGAAAGGATTTAAATATTTCATTTAAAATTTTTCAAAAATTATTCCAACTATTATCCGGAAATACAGGAAAGTCTTAAAAATTTTGAAACTTGAGCTCGTATAAATGATGACCAGTAACTACTATAGGATATAAGCACAACTTTAAGTACGACTATTGTGCCCTTACCATTCTATTGTTTGGCTTTAATAGTACAGTTTTTTTTTTTGGGTGCACTAACAACATGTGATTGACAGACGGAGGCTATAGCCATGTAGCCACTCATATGTGGGGCCTGCCACAAATGGAGACGGGTCGGCTGCTCCATTCAGAGCGTTAAACAGAACAGAACCGAGAATTCCGAGTCGAGAACCGAGTAAATTCAAGCCCCAGAGAACTAAACCAGACCGTAGTGAACTCAACTGAACTGAGTGGAATGGAATGGACAGGGGCGTTGGCAGTAACTGTTTCGAGGGGCCGGAGTATGTGCGGCACACTCGCGGGGAAGTTGGGAGGTGCTGGGCTGGAGTCGCAGAAGCGTATCTCGCCAGTTACTAGCGAGTCGCCATTTAATGACGTCTGTTTTTATTACAAAATGTATTAAAATGTTGTACAGGTGGTTTTTGTCGGCTGTCTAGGTGATGGAAAAGGGGTTTTCGAGTGCGGGTGGCGGGGGTTTTGCTTGGGTGGAGCTGCAGCAACGACTCCGTGTGTTGATGAGCCTATTAAATGCTGTTGATGGCTCTCAGCGGAGACCGGAGCGAAAAACAAGCACAAAAACAGAGGCTGTTTCCGAGACTCCGTCTCACCAGCCGATGAGACATGCGATGGATCTGCAGATAAAGATGGAGTTTTTGTCGGCTGGCTAATGACTGTGACTGTGTGCCCCGAAAACAGACAAGTTTAAAGTGGGTTAAACGCGTGGATCGGGGTCGCTGGTAAATGTCTAACACGCCTAACATGATTTCAGCGGGGTATTTTGGTCAAAGAGGGGGGCATCCTATTAATTTGGCAAATCGCCTCAATTAAACTCTATTGAAATGAGGCTGTTTTTCTGTGTATTTGCACTACTAAAGTGGACATAAACAAAACCAAATATTTTATATTTTCCATATAATTCCATATCAGATACCTTTCAAAGTATATCCATAACTTGTGCATGTAATCTCTCTGTTCAAATCCATTTGAGGCACTTACTTGTAAGGTCTGCAATCCACTGCACTTTCAAATCCCTTTTAGAGTTGCTCCTCCACCAACTTGCCCCCATCGAAAACTCGTAACCCTTGAGCTAATGTGTGCCCATTTCATATTTATGCGTAGCCAGCTCAGCTCATTAGCAAACGCCAGAGCCAGACATTGGCGATGGGGGCGATGGGGATGGGGCGTCTCCTCCATGGTAGGTGCCACAAAAAGCAATCAGCGAGGAGGAGAAACAAGACACACACAGTCCCAGGAAGAGAGAGAGAGAGAACTGTGGTACTTGGCAACTCCATCTTCAGCAATTTTCACTTGCACTTCCATGCTCCGGCAATCGCTGGAGTTAATTTTATTTGCAAAATAAAGCGAAACAAACTTTAAATGGAGTCAAATGCCAATGCACACACACACACATCGCTTGCACACACGCGCACGCACACACGAACGCACTCTCACAGATACTCACCCATACCAATGAAAGCCAGACGTCTGCCGAACAAAGATTGCACGCCAAACAGCACAGCACAAAAAGTTCAAACGCCAGACAAGGATGCACCAAAGTGCAAAGGCAGCCAGCCAGCCAGCGAACAAACGAAGCAACGACCGAACTGCAGGGGCGGATCAGGGCATTCACGGGGTGCAGCAGCGCCGATGCCAGGAAGCAGGGGCGGAGCAGGGCCCAAGAAAGGAAGGAAGGGGCTGCCTGGCTGGCCAGGCACTCGAGGCAGACGGCGAACAGGCGACGTTGCAAGGAAAGGGATAGAGCACCCCGTCAGAAATATTCTAGAAATTAAGCTCTTTTCGGAAACAGTTGAGATGGTGTATCTTAAGAACTTTTGAGATGATATATTTAATCAGCATAGTGTAGATTTATATTAAATACTAAAAACAATTTTTATACGCAGACCAATATTTGTAAATATGTTAGGATTTCTCAGATACTTATACATACTTGAAAGAAAGTAGATATTTTCTAACTTAATGAAATATAACTTGGTGTATATAATCTTAAGTTCTTCCTAATAGTGCAACATTGCTTAAATATCATAAATAATAATCTTCCCCTGTACACACACATTTTAAAAATTCGTCATAATTAGCGTCCCAATTTCTCTGAGTGCACAGTTTGCAGTGCTTGAAAAACGGAAAGCAAAAAGGATTGAGCAACCTAGGTGCCCCAAGGCAAAGGGAAGGTGGTGTGGGAAATTTGGCCCGCCGGCTTGTGCCAGGAGGAGGGGCAAGTGGGGCCAGGCCAAACAGCAGGAGGCGAAGACGACGCAGTGAAGCACACACGCACTACGCCGGCAAACACAATCACATAATCTCGCAGTCGCACAAACAGAGAAACACAAAGGCATACACACGCGCTGCACGGTTGAAACAAGAACAAGTGCATTGACACTTTACGGACGAACGGACGGACGGTCGGACGAACTGGGCAGCGGGGGAGGGAGGAGAGCAAGAGCGAGAAGGGCCGAGGGGGGCGGGGTGAGCGGACAGACGGCGGCAAGGCGACTGCAAAGGGTGAAGCACCGACAGCTCTGCATTTTGATAGCAATCCGCAAGCGGAGCAAAGCCCACAAAGGGATCGACCTCAAGGCGGCAGCAGCGACACAGCAACATCAAGCCAACACAGCTGATCGATTGACACTCAGAGAAAAACTTGGAGTTTGATGAACGATTTCAAAACTTTAATGATATGAATCACATAATTTCTTGAATATATGCTATGAAAGTATAGTTTTATACTGCATATATAGTTTCAATATTTAAAAGGAAATATTAAACAAGGGAATCGTAACGAATTGTTCGCAGTGCAAAAGAGAGTAACTCGAGTAAAAGATCCAGATAGGAAGGGAGTCACAACAACTCACCGAAATAAACCACGAAAAAGCAAAAAATCGAGATTCGCGTTCGTTGCACCGAATCCGAATTGCTAAATGAGCACAGATAGTGTGGAGAAACGGGAATCGGAGGGGCTTCTGATTATGATATTGCAAAACAAGCTGGCCGGGCAAACTCCAGGCCAGACTCTCAAAATGATGACGATCGTAATCGCCTGCTGATGACGATGACGTTGCCAAACAGCGCACGGCAAAAAGTCAAGAATGAAATGCCCCAGCAGTAGCAGCAGCAACAACAACAACAAGAGGAGCCACAACAACGCCAAAGAACGACGTTTATAGTTCAACGCACTGGGGCCCATTCCCGATTCCCGATTTCCCCATAGCCAGTGGCCAGTGCCCCGAAAGGATCGGGGGGACATGAGGGGATTGGGTCGGGCATCGGGATCTGGGAATGACTGGGATCGCGGCGATCAGGGATCGGGGAATCGGGGGATCAGGGGAACCAACTCTACGTCGCGGTCATTGATCGTCTGTCTTCATACGAGTGTGTATATATGCACGTATATGGAGTATCTCTGCGAGAGTGCTCCTCATAATGAAGACAACGACTCTTGTTGACTTTCATTGACAATATGGTGACGGATCCGATGTTGATCTTATTATGCTGAGACAGAAGTAGGGGCCGTCAAGTCGGACAGGAAGCTGCTGATATCAGTGCGCTCGGCGGAATCTGATTATGCCGAGATTCGAAGGAAATGCGACGAGTCTTACACGGGATCAGCAAATCAAGGGGAATCTTAGGACACTAATCGATAATGGGATTATACATTCAAGCAAAACAAACATATCTTAGATAGATTGCATTGCAGTACTTCTCATTCAAACTGATTAGTAAGCAAATAAAATACATTGATTTACTTAAAAACAACCTACAAATTGTAACTAAAACTTTACAAGATATGTTCAGTAAATTGATGAGCTTTTTAGCCCAATTATCAGTACAGAAAATTGATGATCAGTCCACAAAGCGGATAGTAATTATCCACTATTGTGATCCGTATCGTAGCGTTGTTTTGATAGCTCCAGACACTTTGGCAGCTTCTGCAGATAGAAGCGCCTCCGAAACGCCCGCCGTTCCATTTGGCTCGCGATCATTGATCTTACCTACTTGGCGCTGTTAATTCGTATTATTAATTCAATCAATCACGGGTCGGATTGGATTGGATTGGACTGCCTGGCTGGCAGCAGCTGCCCTAACGATCGATCACCCGGCAATCGGCGATCGACGGATCTGTAGGGATCGTTGATCTCGTGTGCTGAATGTATCTGTATCTGTATCTCCACCGTGTTAAAGTATTTGTGGAGATGCGTGTGTCTTTGGCATTTCACAAATGCGGCGGCGTTCTAGTTTTGCCCTGTCGAATAGCATTTCTGTCTTCGGCCTGACGTTTTGCCTCTTGGCTAATTTAATTGTTTGTGCTTTTCATTAAGGTTCCCTCGGCCAGATAGATAGATAGATAGATGGATGGGATCCCAAGGCTTTTTTAGTTCATTGAAACATTTATAGCACAAACGCGCGTTCGCTGGGCTGGCATTTAATTCGCTAATTGCTAATGCGCTCGCAGCTTATCAAAGTGGAGCATCAGAACCTATTTTTCCTCTTCTATTTTATTTGATTTTTGTCCTCTTGCTACTTTTTTTGACCGTCTGCCTTGTTTTGTTTGTTGTTTTGCTTTTTGTTTTAATTTAGCCGCATATTTCAGTACAAATATTTGATAAGAACACTCGAATTCGCACGTCTCGCGGCGATAATTCGGCGGCATTACTCATTCGCCGCGTTGCCCGCGACTTGTTTGCCCGCTTGCGGTTTACAGTTAGACCTGCTTCCGGCAGTTAAACTTTTAATTTCGAGCGCTTTAATTTTTAATTTTGCATGCCTAATGCAAGACTGAAATTCATTTTCGATTCTGACGCAGCATCTCATAAATGCGGTTTACGAAAATGCTTATTCGAGCAAGTTCAAAATACTCTTAATGATGTGGTAATTCCGCTGAGACCACACCGCAAGAAAACAATGTTTATTACTTCGCAGTTTCTCGCTATTCTGTTCATTTCCCTTTCATTTTTATATTCGATTTTTACAACACTGTTTTTAATGCGTTTTCAAAAGTAACACTGCAATGTTTGAATTATTTCTGGAGTTGTGCGACACTACACTATGACACTATGAAATGAAAATTATATTGATCATATATAGAACAGATTTCTTTCGGTGTCCGTATACCATATTTTTGGAAGTCGGCACTCTGCTGGCGATAATCTACGCTAAGCTGCTGGCTAATTGAAATGTTTATGGCCGGACGTGAAGCGCGCCAGTTATTACAGATTTCTGATGAAGCCTTGTCGCTGGCAATTTATCTAAACCTCTGCCCATTAGCGGGTTATTCGCTGGCTTCGATCTAGCCACTCTATCTACGGAGAGAGTCCAACCACCCAAGACTCTCCGTTTTTATCTAATTAGGTAGTCAAAACAAAAAATAGAGAAAAGAGAACGCCGTATAAACTGTGTCACTAAACAAAAATCCGAGCAGCAGGGGAGGGGCGCGGTGGAGCTCAACTTTGCCCAGAGAATTGTGTCAAATAGATAAAAAGAAAAACGATGCCAGCGGCAACGACTGCGACAACGACGATGGTGGCAATGATGATGATGATGGTCGTGGAGATGGTGAATGGTCATATCGCTATAACGATGGATGAGGAAGGCGTCGGGGCAGCCACTCCTTTCAGCACAATAATTATAACCTCGATTCCCCAGCTTTATGGTAGAGAACTGGCCCCGAAAATTGTGGAGCATTTGAATAATTTTACAAGAATGCAATCAACGTGAAAACAGAACGTAAAAGAAGAGATTGTCAAATGAAAGAAAAAAGACAGAAAAAGTAGGCGGTGTCTTTTGTTGATTTAAATGGCACCCGAAATTCCGAGAGGGAACTTTGGCTATATGGACAACTATTCAAATTGAGGTCATTCATCTCGCTTCGTTGAGCGCGCTTAAGTGAATTATGTATACGTAGTGTGTATATGTATATCTATGTATGTGTGTGAGTGGTCCGTGTGGCTAGGGAATCAGAATCGGAATCGGAGGTCTGGAGCATTTGAAGGCGGGTCAGCAGCTCGGATGAGCATGTGAATGGGAAAAAGAAAAAGAAGAAATTATTCCCCCGAAGGTGGTTCCATTTACACATTGTGGAAAGCCTTTCTCCAAGTCCCCGCTAATTGCCCGCAATTTGCCATTGGAATCTGTCAATCGCCCGCTGTTCGAAAAATCCACACAATCTGATTGACTCGAGATCGACGCCCTCCGCTTAGGATTTCCATAAATATTTGCCAGCACTGGAATTTTGATATTTCTTGACGTTCTCCGTTCATCCGACTCGTTTCGATTCGTTTCGAATCGGTTTGGTTTTCTTTGGTTTAGTTTTATTTCGTATCGAATCGTATCGTATAGTATCGGTATCGTTCGCCTGGCTTTATTTGATTTTCTTATGGGAGTAGGTCAGTTCAAAATTTGCATATATGGCTGCCTTTGATTTCTCGCTCGATTTTTTATTCATATTCTGACTGTTTGCCCTGCCCCAAAAACGTAAATGTGCGAACACGTGCTATACGTACGATGGTTTTCTTATCCATCTACTTGTTTGGATTTAGTTGTAGCGATTATTGGTTATAAAATAAGCGTAGATTTTGCGTTATCTGAAGTGGGTTGGATGTGGGTGTGTGGTGTGGACATACCGAGGAGTTGGGTCAATTGCAAGGTAAATAGAGTGCAACAATGAAACAGTTTGTCTAGCCATTATGTAACTAAAATATGTCTATAAATTCGATTTGTTAAACGGTAAAGCTTTAGTTGAGATTCTGAAAGATTGCTGAAAGCATGAAGTTGGGTGAGCATTAGCAGGATTCGGTTAATATGGTAGCAGATCCTAAGGACACACTTTGCAGCTCTGGCACTCTTGGCAGGACTGTGCATCCTCTGTGATTATTTCACTTCCGGACAGTTTTACACCTACAATGCAGATGAAATATGCATATGCTCGGGTCATTTGGTGAACGATTTGGTTCCGGACTGCGAAGATTGCGCCGGTTACTACATTTGTGGCGATGGCTCCTACGAGAAGGTGAAGTGCCCTCAGGGTCTGATTTTCGACATTTCCTTGAAGACCTGCGTATTGGGTCAGTGTCCAAGATTCGATGGCACTTGTTCAGCAAACTCTACCGTCCCTCCGCCCGTCACCACGACCACAACCACAACCACAACGACTGCAGCTCCACCTACAACTACATCTACTTCAGGACCTTGTGACAATAATGTGACGTGTCAATTGGAAGAAAACAGTATCCCCCATCCGGATCATTGTCGAAATTTTTACACCTGCTATGGAAAATGCGCCGTTTTGGGACTCTGCGAGCTGGGAAAATGGTTCGATCGGGAGAGAAATGTGTGCGATTATTCCTATAGAGTCACAAACTGTCCCGCCAACCAGGACTAAGACACGCCACTTATAGGTATTAAAGAATATTCTTTTCTTGAATTTATTCTTCCTCATATTGTTACCTACGTAAACCTATTGTTCGCCTATGAAAATCCATCAATATTATATCAGCAAAAGTAAATACTTGTGCTTTATTACCAAGTTGTGATTGGTGACGGACTACAAGGGGACTTAAAGCTGCAAGAAAAGTAAATTAACTGTGGACCAACTGCCATCGGGGAAGATTAAATCAAATAAATATGTGTCATGGCAAATCGAAGTGAGGCAAAGTTAATTTGAACGGTCATTAAACTGCAATTGTACTCATGAATAGTCAGCGAATAGGCAAAAATCCAACAACATGGCGATAATTTACGCAAATTGCTTGACACAATTTTGCAGTTCATTGTTATTGTTGCTTCTACTATTATTGCTGTTATTGTTGTTGTGTGGGGGCGTGTGGGCGGTTGCTGCGTTCGAGTTGTTGTTGCCGCTGTTGCCACCGCCGGCTGAGAAAAGCAACAAATTTAGCACGCAACTAACAATTTTAGCTGTTCCAGATAGAGCGGCACACACTCGCAAACTGACTGGCACACCCAGGTGCATATGAAAGCAAACAAAAGTAATGCTTAGCTTCGTACACGGCGCGAAAAAAGGAGTGCAATCCCATTTCACGAAACCTAAGGAAAATATAAACTTTATTAGGGTTTAAAAACTTAACTAGTTTTTAATGCATTGCATTATGCTCCTCATAGATTTAATAATACTATCCAAATTCAGCCGAACATAGGGTATTCCAACAGCTGTGGCACAGCAAGCAACCAACAAACTTTCACCCGGCAGTAAGCCGCAGTATTTTGGACAATTTCGTAACTGGGTAAACACACATAGTACACACGCACACACACACATATACAATGGCTCGCCCGGGAAGTCATGCAAATGTAGAGTGTATAAGGTGCATTAAGTGCAGCCAGCAGCGACAGGTGAACGAACGACCTCAAACGAGGTCACCAGATGGGCGTTGGGGAAGGGGCGGCGCGGGGGAGGCCATTCATGCGCACGATAAAGCCGAAAAGCATCAACTATATATGCTGATATACATATGTATGTATGTATGTACATATCTGTGCCAGTGCATGTGTTACTACGGCATGGTGGAGCTTTGGCAGTTGGATGTTGCCTGTTGGCAGTTGGCATTTTGGCCCCCTTCGCATGCTAATGGCCCGGTTCGGTCCGCTAAGCGTCGAAAGACTGCGACCAAAAGTTGGGGCACGAACGACAAAAAACAGAATCCAGCCAAATGTGGCAACTTTTGGGCACTTTACGAGGCGACGCCTCGTCCCCTGCCCCTGCCACTGCTCGCACTTCTGCTGCCACAGATCTCGGTGACCCAAATCCTTTCTTGCAACAACCAGAAGTGCGGAGCCCAGCTTAGCGAGAAACCCCTCACCCCTCACTTTGTGCACTCAAAGAAATTTTGGAAAAATTAGATTATATAAAAATTGTTCGTTTTTAAATTACAGAAAGATATTTGTTAAAAAATTTATCATCGTTACTTTGATTCTTTTAAAAAACTTTCTTAAGAAAATGTTCACATTATTTATTTTCTAAGAATCATGTATTGAGCTTTTCCAGGAATCGAAAGAGAGTACAATGTGCCTTTCCCAGGTGCATTTCACACTGGGAATCTGGCCCAAACGAGTTTTTCCGCCCTCTTCTTGATCCCCACTTCGCTGCTCCGCTTTTGCCCCACTTCCCTGATGCTTGTCATTTGGCTGCACTAAATCACTTAAGATGCTTTTAGCTGGGAAAAAAGTTTGAGCTTAGGCCAGCAGCAATGCTCCGCTTATTTATGTGGGCTTGGGCTGTCCAACTCCCCAACTTGGCCCGAGGCGTGTGTAATGGATGGTGTTGACCCGAAGCCCATAGGGACCACCGATGGCTTGACAACCGGAAGAGATGGTGGCTCTTCAACGGGCACCGCGTTGCGAAGAGCGGCATCAGCGGACGCCCTGGACAGATGCACCTTCTTGTAGAACTCCTCCGCCTTGGCTATCTTATCGGCAATGGTATCACCGATGGCGAATCCCACAGAGACCACCAAATGGATAATACCACCGGCATTCTCCATGCAATCAATCGTGATGTTATCCTCCATATGAAGGTTCATCTTGAGAAACAGCTCTTGCACTGTAAACGCATGGATGGGCAGCTTGAAGGTGACGATGTGCTGCTTTCCAGTGCTGTAGATAATGAGCATCTTGGCACTCCGTTTGTCCTTATCCGTGTCGGCTCGATTGATCAGCAATTGACGGGAGACTATAATGAAGTCGTTATGGGCGATTCGACTTACCATTTTCGGAGCCGATTCAACACAACATATGCACGCTAACGTTATGAATGTTATGAACGTTATGGGCTCATCTGAAACTGAAGTTTCAGAATACGATTGCAAAGTCTCGGGCTGCTTGATGTGCAAGTTCACTGGATGGGTGAAGTCACCTTACACGGTGACTTCGATCACTATATTCCTTTCATTTTGCAACCAGTGTGATTTATGCGATATTTGATACCACAAAAATTTGGTTTCTCCCGATTTTATGGTTTGTTTAAACGGCGTACCAAGTGCTGTATCCAAAAATCGGAGGAGTTACCGAGGCCCGAATGTGCGCCGCTCCATGGGTGGTGACAGGTGACGTGCGAGCAGGGGCGCCGAGGTCCAGGTCCAGGTCGATTGAATAAATAATGATGGGGTATTATGCTGGGGGACTTCGTGTGCTTGGGTGCTTTGTGTGTTCCCAATTCCGCAATGATAGATACTCCAATTCCATTACGGACACACTCGCGACGACTTGCAACCGGGTGAAATCTGCAAATCAATGTATCGAGACCCTCGGTCGCTAATTGAAAACACCTCAGAACAAACAGAGCAAGAACGCCAAGTGGCCGCCATGAGCAATTAGCGGCGTATCGAAGCAGCCGTCAGCCTCAAAACCCAATGTCCAATTCTATATGGGGGTGCTATTATCATAGTGTGTGGCGAATTATGCCATAATTAATTTACGAGCTGTGACAATTAACGCCAACGAGACAATTTACGATCAACGCTCTTCGGTGGGCGGTGAAAAGCGTGACTCGAGCACAATGAGAACCCAGCAACCTAGAGTTACGAGCGCGACAAGGCTGGAACTAAAAACCTCGTCTGCCGGCGGTCGTAATGGGATCATGTGGCCGGCCCACTAAGGTCAGGGAAGCTACGGCTCAGGGTCTTCCAGAGCTGCTGAGACTATGACCAAAATGGGTCAGTCATTCTGGGATTACCTTATCACATGTAGATAGAGTAAATATTTTTAGGAATGGACTCACCGATAAAGTTTCTCAAAGTAGTTAACAATTGTATCATATCTGACGCATATATGTAACTCTTTTAAAAGACTACTATACTATAAATTCATATATGTATAATCTTGTATATGTTAGATTTTATTTAATGGACATATTTCTGTTGTAGCTAATGTTCATAGATTTCTCCTTGTGCAGTGCCAACGACCTTTGTGACCCTAAGCACCATCGCAGCTGCCATGTTTTGGTGTGCCATAAATGGGTCAGTGTGTTGGCCATCTTTCACTTGGCCAGATTGTTGTTTTTCTTTCCCCTATACTCGCATATGCTGGCGATGCTTTGCGTGCAAAAGAGTTTTCCGGCATCGCCTGTCCACGCTGCGTATGCGCAATGCATGCGAAGTTTCTTTCACTTTTGGCTTCACTCTGCCCCTATTTTGTGTTACTTTATTCGATGGCCTCTTGCGATGTTGTCAGACCGAAATGCTGACGCATAGTAAGAGCAGCAGCAGCGAGGGGCTTTCGTCATTAGTGTTGTGATTGTTTGTTTGGAAACCGCCGGCGGCGGCTACCGCCAGACCACAACAACACACAACAACACACGATATCACACAATAACAGCACAAGAAAGCAGAAGCGAAGTCGGCGAAGCCGAGGAAATAGCCGCACATAAACTCATATAAGGCAAGAGGAAAAACAACGAAATCACTTGCCTACGTTTTCATATTGAGCGCAGTGGGTCAATGTCCCACTGATAAAGTGAGCACTGAAAGCCGGCAACTGGAGCAGCTGCGTCTGTTTCTTTTTCACTCAGTCTGTCTGTTTGGCTGGCTATTTGTGCAGCCAAATGCGATTTTAATTAATAAAATATGTGCTGTCTTCGGTTGCACAAAGCGAAATCAGCTCACATTTTGTAATTTCACATACAAGACATTCAAGATATTCAACAAAAATGACGAAACAACCTTTTGGCTAATGAAGACTTCAAACGCTTAACGAAAAATTGAAATTAATTATTTTCCCCAGACAGAATGTATCGCATTTCGACGAACCGAGCAAACAACTTGTAGGACACGCAAATTTTCTAGTTGATAGAACAGAAATGTTGGCAATTTGCTTGAAAGATACGCGAAAGTATCCACAAGTGTGTGACGCATTTCTAAGATTTATGCGTGTGCCAGTTTTTCACTTTCCCAACTAAATGTAAGAAAACAACAAATCACTTGATGCGATGCTATGATATGATAATTGTGTATTTTGTAGGGAGCGCGTTTTTGAATTTAAATAATCAGGTGACTAATAAGATACAAGCGATGAAAAAATACGCACTATTTTAATTGCTAAACAGACCGTGCGCATCAGCATCTTTTGGAAATATAAATGGAAATGTGAAATTCAATTCATAGCATACTTTTTGGCTGGACTAAATAAATATACATAAATACATGTACATGTAAAATAAGAGATAATACTAGTCATGTAATAAAAGGTAAAAACTCAAAATATTTTTCAAAAGAGTGAGCGCAAGCAGGGGCGTGGCTATCTTCTGAAACAAACTTTCTCAGCTACCACGTATCTAGAATTTGATTATAGAATATAGTTCCCACAATCCCGACGTTCATACGGACAGACGGGCTGACAAACGGACATTAAAGGGTCAAAAACGCTTCCTCCATGTTACACATTTTTTACGACTCTATTAAGCCCAGCAAAATATTGAATATATACTTGAATATACTTTAAATGAGGATATCGAATATGTTAAAACTTGTATGTACTATACCATTATATATGGACTTCCGGATATCTAGAGAAGTAATTAAAATTGCAGTTACATACAGCAGCTTGTACATTTAAATACAAAACTTACTTGTAACTAAGTAACTAATTACCTCTTTTTTCAATATACTTTTTCCCTGCAGCTGTACGTTATGGTCGCGTTCCCAAGCGTTCCCGTGAGCTGAACGGAGCGGCCGCCTCCTCCGCCGCCGCTGGAGCTCCTGCCTCCCTCAATGTGGATGAGACCACCAGCAGCACACTGCACCCGAGTCACATACAGCAGCAGCAGCAGCATCTACTACAGCAGCAACATCAGCCACAGCAGCAGCAACACCAGCAACTGCAACAGCAGCCGCATGTAAGCGGCGTACGAGTGAAGACCCCGAGTACTCCACAAACGCCACAAATGTGTTCGATCGCCTCCTCGCCATCGGAGCTGGGCGGTTGCAATAGTGCCAATAACAATAACAATAATAACAACAACAGTAGCAGCGGTAATGCCAGCGGCGGCAGCGGCGTGAGCGTCGGCGTTGTTGTTGTGGGCGGACACCAGCAACTGGTGGGCGGTAGCATGGTGGGAATGGCGGGCATGGGCACGGATGCCCACCAAGTGGGCATGTGCCACGACGGCCTGGCGGGAACGGCAAACGAGCTGACCGTCTACGATGTCATCATGTGCGTGTCGCAGGCGCACCGCCTCAACTGCTCCTACACGGAGGAACTGACCAGGGAGCTCATGCGTCGTCCCGTGACGGTGCCACAAAATGGGGTAAGTAAGCAAGCCGCAGAGCTGCTGACTGAATTGGTTGAAAAAATGACGAGTACTAATTGGCCCACTCCCACAGATTGCCAGCACAGTGGCGGAGAGTCTGGAGTTCCAGAAGATCTGGCTGTGGCAACAGTTCTCGGCCAGGGTGACGCCTGGCGTTCAGCGGATTGTGGAGTTTGCGAAACGCGTACCTGGCTTCTGTGATTTCACCCAAGATGACCAGCTTATACTCATCAAGCTGGGCTTCTTCGAGGTCTGGTTGACCCATGTGGCCCGGTTGATCAATGAGGCGACATTGACACTGGACGATGGTGCCTACCTGACGCGCCAGCAGCTCGAGATACTATACGATGTGAGTCCAGCAAATGCGCATTGAAGATAACGCTCGTTTCTAGCATTCGATTATTTACAGTCTGACTTTGTCAACGCCTTGCTGAACTTTGCCAACACGCTAAACGCCTACGGGCTGAGTGACACCGAGATCGGACTCTTCTCCGCCATGGTGCTGCTGGCCTCGGATCGAGCTGGACTCAGCGAGCCCAAGGTGATCGGCAGGGCCAGGGAACTGGTGGCCGAGGCGCTGCGCGTACAGATCCTGCGTTCGCGGGCAGGATCCCCGCAGGCGCTGCAGCTGATGCCGGCGCTGGAGGCCAAGATACCCGAGCTGAGGTCCTTGGGGGCCAAGCACTTCTCACACCTAGACTGGCTACGGATGAACTGGACCAAGCTGCGCCTGCCGCCCCTCTTCGCCGAGATCTTCGACATCCCGAAGGCCGACGATGAGCTGTAGGATGTGGGGCCAACCCCGCGATTCCAGGGCCGTGCAAAGCAAACCGCAACAAGAACAGAATATTCTACCACTTGTAGGCTTAAGCAACGTAGCTATAGATCGAAATGGGAGGGCCGCAGATCAGATACACGTCTACTCAGCATTACTGGAGAGATAGTTCACTAAGCCTATATGCATATTACTATACTAGCAGTGTTAGAGCGACTAGGACTCCCCGCTGAACATATCCATGCGCAAACATAAATTATTTATTTCATTGTTGACTCATCAAGCTCCACTCCAGGCATCACAGCATCCATTCATCACCGCACAATCCCAACCAAAATCGAGATACGAATGCATCCAAATTCACCATTGGCCAGCTATCCAAGGCATCTATTTAGAACTCGACTGAAGAGCGAGCGTTAAAGTTCGATTAATACTGGTTTTTTAACATAATATTAACTACTATAAACGATATCGGATATGTGTGTACGTTACACCTAGAAATACGGAACTAGCGTAGTCGAAAAGCAAAAAGACCCACTTCGTTCGCTTGCAAAAGTTGGAGATCCCATTTGATATAATATATACATATTCAAGATGATGAATGATAAATCTATGCTTAGTTTAAAACATTTCGAATTGAAGATCGATGCGTTTATTGTATCTGCGTGTAAATAAATTTAAATTAATTCCTACCTTTAACTCTCTGCGACTTGATTATTTTAAACCCATCTACCCACTCGGTTGTCGGATGATCTCCACCAGATCTTCGACGACGACCACCTCCATTGAAAGTGTTCAGTTTCTTACTTAAGATCACACATTTGACATCGTACGATTAAGATACTTGGGTTAGAGACCGTCTAAGTTAAGTGCTTTAAGGCTTCATTTGTAAAACTCGGAACAATCAAATTGTTTGATCAATTTTTGAATAGATTGGTGCTAAATTTGTGTGTTAAGTTTACATGGAAACAAGCGAGGAAAACCAACAGACAGACGAACAAAATATATGAATATATACATTAAAAAACCTATCTATATATCAACTAAATGTATGTAAAAATCAAAAGGATTCTTCTCTAAATCGCTCTTCATTGATTGTTGAATTTATATAGAAAATTTTGTAAATTTTATTAGTGTGACAAAGGAAAATATTAAATGTAGAGGCGGCTGCGATCAATCTCGCGGCTGCCGTTTTATGCTCCATGTGTACCTTTCGCTTATTGAACTAGAATATCAAAATCAACATAGATCTATATACATCAATTTATAGACTACGATTCGCAATATATTAGAAGACACGCAACTTACAATGCTCTAGCAGTTCTTTCTCCCGATCCTCAAAGAGTTTCCCTCCATCACACCCACTCTATACTTTCGATCCCCCAGCACGTGCCCAAGAAATCTCTGTGTTAATTTTGTAAACCAGTGCGCATAATGGAACCTTGTGAATGTAGCATTAAAAACGAGAACAATAGCAACAGATTTTTAATTACATTATTAACTTATAACTAACTATTATATACATATATATAATAAATATATAGATACAATTTTTTACCTACCGTAGCTTTGATTACATTTTTCAATGATGTGTCAAATTTTAAATGGTATTACCGATAGTCCAAAATACTCAGCAACTACAGCAGAAGTACAGAAGTTCAGAAGTTACAGCGAATTAAGAAGGCCGACTTCCTACGATATAATGGCTAATGTCCACTAATCGCTCAACTCGAATACAGTGCAAAGATCCAACCAGATATATGTATACAGTAACCATATATCAATATGCGAGACATTGCTTAGTTGTTTACTGATCCATACCCATACGAAATCTAAACACATCGAAGATGAGTCGGCAGTCTCTCTCGACCTTGCAATACCCCGTTCTACGGAAAATTATTTGATAGAGGATCCCATGGTCTGTAGTGCAGGGCATATAGATATCAGATACGAGCCAGCTCGCTTTACTAAAAACCTAAAACCAAAACAAAAAATAGAACGGAAAACCATATACATACATAACACTAGGCTGGAAAAATAAATAACGAAAGACGATAAGAACACTGCAAAAACTAATTAGAAAGCGAAATACTTACGCAGATTGTAATAAAATTACAGAAAAACAAACAAACAAAAACCGCCTTTGTATGATTTGTCAAAGTGGCAATAGAATGGAATGGAAAAGTATGACGGTTTATCAGCGGGTAAGAAACTATTTCAAGAGATATGAAATAAGCAGATAATTGCTCTTCGAGAAGTCTCTTAAGTGATTTGCAAATTTGTTTTTGAAACACAAATATAATACATGAAACAATCGTGTTTTTTATTTGGAATATCCTTGACTAGGCGTAGTCAACTTTTTTGTTAGGTACATGGTCGGTATATTTAAAATGCTTTTGGTTAGTTAAGTCCCATTTCGACTTAAGTATATATATGTAGGTACTTTAAGTGCCGGCTCCTAATCATCGCGAGGCAGGGGATTAAACTGCGTTAGCACCTTGGAGATCTCTTGGGCCAACTCTGGTGTGGCTGCCGCCAGGACCCTTCGAGACATGATGTCGAATTCGCCGCCAGCAGGATCGATGACTACGCCACCAGCCTCCCGGACAATCAAGTCGCCGGCACACACATCCCAGGCGTGAATTCCAAATTCGTAGTTGGCGTCAGCGGCTCCCAGAGCAACCATCGACATATTAAGGGCTGCCGAACCCAGGACCCGTAGGCTGGAGTATTAAAAAAAAAGAGTTAAATTTCCATCTATTACATCATAAAGTAATGACCTACCCATGCGCCTTTTTGGCCATCTTCTCGAAGTTCTCATGCACGACCTTCATCTTGGCCTCGTCCCGGGTGGTACCGAATTCACTGGTGACCAGCGCTTTGCCCAGTTCCTTTTGGCCGCTCACGTGGATCCTGCGCCCGTTGTAGAAGGCTCCGTGCCCACGTCGCGCAGTGAAGCGCTGCTCCAGGATGGGATTGTAGACCAAGCCCAGCTCCGTGACCTTGTTCACCTTCAGACCCACGGAGATGCAAGAGTGCGGAAATGCGTGCACAAAGTTCATGGTGCCGTCCACGGGATCAATGATCCAGGTGGGCTCGTCGGTAAGCTTCTTGACACCCTCCTCGCCGCTACTCTCCTCCTCGCCGATGAACCTGCAACTCACAGAGTTGAAAAACAAGCCGGAAAATCAGCGCGAATCGTACTTGTGCTCCGGAAAGTGGCGGCGAATGCCGTCCATCAGTAGCTGCTCCACATCCTTGTCTGTTTGGGTCACCAAGTCGATGTCATTGCTCTTGCAAACGAAGTCCTGTCGCTGCTCATTGTTGCGAGCGATGAGCTGGGAAAGTTACCGGGAAAAAGAAAAATTCCATAAGGCGCCCCATTGAGTTATTTTCCACTGCTAATTACCCTTCCAGCTTCTGAAACCAGGTTGCTGGCCACCTCTAAGCACTTTTCCACGTCCACGCTGTGTGACATTTTGCAGTGGTGCTGCCTCTGTGATTCCTGGACGCCCAATGAACCGCTAACAAATCAAAAGTTGCAAGTTTTAATTAAATTATACTATGATGTGCAAAGTGACCAACGCTTGCGACCGTTAAATTATTCTAATAAGCTCGGAAAAATACTAAGAAAATACCAAACATTTCTGATTGGACAATAGACCGTGTTTGCAGTTAAATTTTTTTTTTAAATGTCCTACTTTCTTGTATATTTTTTTTTTTATACTTTTGATTTAAAATCAAAATTTTGCAAGGAACTTGGTTGGCACTATTGCTATGGCTTAAACCAAAGTGTAATCACGGCAAATCTATACTAAAACATACCCATGTGTGCCATACACCCATTGACTTCCGCATACTAAAGACTTACAAGAAACAATTTTGGAAAAAATAGCATTCAAATTGGATGCCATTTCGATATAAGATATATGATATATAGATATGATTAGAATGATTAGGCATAGCTGCCTAGAAAAAGGTATCTTACTAGTAAAAGCAAAACAGCTTTATTTAAAAACATGGAAAAACCATGCATTGTCAGTTTATTAAACAACTAAAATTTTAAAATGCAATTTAAGCTGGCCTTTCTGGTGGTTAATTAGTTAGCAGGCGTCGCTGGTTTTTCGCTGCCTATTTCGGTGTCAGTGGTTTCTGGGGTATCCGAATCGGGGAAGTCCGTCTGGCTGGTAAAGTCCCTGGTCTCCGGAGCAGGTCCGTACTCATTGGGGTTAACGGAACGCGGCTCGTCGTCACGTGGAGATGGATAATTCTGCTGCAGGCAGTTACCCAATTCGAGGGCAAGGTAGTCAGTAGAGGCAGCGAGGCAGCGCCGGGACATAATGTCCAACTCCTCTCCGGCCGGATCCATTACCACTCCTCCGGCCTCCGTGACTATCAAAGCGCCTGCTGCCATATCCCAAACGTGCAGCCCAAAGTTGTAGAAGGCATCCGCCACTCCGGAGGCGACCATTGCCAAGCACATGGCGGAGGATCCAATAGAGCGCATCCTACAAAGAATCAGGAGTAGTTGGTATGTAGTAAAACCAAACTAGATTCTGTACATTTGAAATACTCACGCATGGGTTTTCTTTACCAGTCGCTGGGAGTTCTCAGTGGCCACCTGGTTACGCGCCTCATTGCCGCCCGAGCTGTACTCCTGCAGAACCATGGCCGCGGAGAGGTTGGTTTGGCCAGTGGTCCTTATCATCTCGCCGTTCATTTGAGCACCCTTGCCCAGTTGGGCCGTGTACATATTCTTCATGGGCGGATTATAGATAATACCAAACTGGGTCTCCTGATTTACCAAATAGGCCACGGAGATGCAGTAGTACGGAAAGTGGTGGACAAAGTTCATGGTGCCATCGATGGGATCGATTATCCAGGTGGGGTCATCGGTCAGGGTCACCATACCAGTCTCCGACTTTGAAATTCTCTCTTCGGCAATAAATCTGTATGAGTTATAGTATACAATCCGCATTGAATGTAAATGTTCCCTTAATTAACCCCTACTTACTGGTGATTGGGATACCGTGAGCTGATGGCCTTAATGAAGGACTCCTCGACAATGTTGTCGGTGGGAGTGACGATGTCATTCGTGTGCTTCTTGGTGGTGTACTCCTGGTTCTTTTTGTTTTCCGCAAGAGCGATAGCGCCAGCCTTCTTCACCTCCCGACAGGCCAGCAGGAACAAAGTGTCCAGATCGCTGGCGGAGAACTGATCCGGAAGTTTTGGGAATTCCTCTTCCTCCGGCTCATTTTCCTCGTCGGAGTAGAGCATGCCCGAAGTGTTGGTTCCCTTCGAGGCGAATACCTTGGATGGGTGGAAACTGATGTCGGTGTTGGTCAACTTGCTATTTATGCTCTGGCCATCGTCTTGGCTTCCATCCGTCGGCACGGACGACATCATGGGTGGGGGCAATGGTACATCCTCCGGTCTAGGCGCCGGCGGGGGAATGGGCTCAGCTTCCGATGCTGCAAAATCAATTGATTTCCGCTGAGGCTCTGGTTGTGGGGGAGGAGGAGCAGGTCGGACGCGACTATCTGATTCCTCCGATGACGAACTTGAAATATCAGATAGTGCTTTCTCCGATTTCCTTTTTGCCGTCTTTTGTCTATCAACATCGGAGGATTCAAGATCGACCTCGCTTTCGGAGGGTCGCTGCGGCTTGGGTGGAAGATCTGGCGCCACACCTCTCATCAAAGAACTCCGCGACGAAATGTTGACCACAGGCTTGGCCGGTGGTGTCGTCGCTTCAGCAGAATGTGTGCCACTCCGATTCGGATCATTTATGGTGTGTAAGCGCGCTTGCGATATCTTCATGGACATCGCCCGCTTGTCGGGAGGCACCATGGAACCACGTCGCTCTTCTGCTTGCCGCAGTGTGTTCACCCGGGCATCCTGCTGAGTGGCCTCGTGATCCTCCAAGCCGAATCGGGTAGCCGCGTTTCCGGGGGTGGCCTGGTCTGGAGGGCGTTCAGCAGGTTCCTTGCTGGGTGGTAGCTTATCGTCGACCATTCTGGTGGTGCTCGTCCACAGCCCCAAACAACAATCCAGACAAAGATCTGACACTGCCACCAAGGTGTTGAAAGACCGAGCCAAAAATCAGCAAAACAAATGTGACAAAGGCCGAAAGTTGACTGATTCACAAGGAAGTATCATGCTCGGCTAGTGCGATCTTAATTCTCAGGGACTGACACTTCATAAGAATTTCTAAATATAATATAGTCTTTGCACTTGCAGGTTCAAACACATTAAAACAATAAACTTTATTTTACACATACGTTCATATACAGAAATATATATATATTTATATATAGATATGTAAATTGCAATCTTTCGTTCGCCATCGCTGTATAACTAACAATCTTTTTACAATCAGACTGGGGACCGCTGCCCCTAATCAGCCAATCCATGATATCCATTACTTCCAAGCCGATCTCCTCAAGATAACGATCTCTAACAATAAAAGCCTCTATACTTATATCCATAGGCTTGCAGCAGTAACTTCAATGATATGTTTCGTTGCAGTAAGTCTTCTGACCTTATAACATGTATATATATAGTGTATATAGTATATCCGAGCGTTTCTCTTTAACATGTAGATCGTATGTAGGAATGTGGCAAGCATAATGCCACACAGATATGTATCGTTCTCAAACTTATGGGCTAATGGGACGGGGATGAAACCGATATCCCCTATGGTTTCCGGACTTACGTGCGCATCTTCTCAGATCTGAAAAGGTTTGAAAGAGACACTACAAAAAAGGATACAACTAAAAAGAGGTGATCTGTGTAATTTGTGGCGACAATTGGAATCGTGTATATATTTTGTCTCATATCAATTCTACTAAAAATACATACATAAGTAAGATATAATTAAATTTGTATCACAACGAATTAGCGAGAACTTAAACTACGACTACAACGAAGAAACAAAAGAACTGGAAAATGTGTGCGTGGTGAGCATGTTAACTACGGTGAACAGGCAAGTACACAAAATCATATAGACGATAGATAACTGGGATCGGAAACCACCCAGTCACTTACTTACGCACACGCTTAGGCTTACGAGCTAAGTAGAATTTGAAAGGTGCTAACCACGCCGTAGCCCGGAACGGAACAAACATTAAGCAGTGGGTAATTCATACAAGTAGAGGGAGATTTACAGGATACGTAATCGCGATACGTAAGTGGTAGAAATGCGATGGCAAAGTGGAGTGGCCAGTGCAACCGGAGAAAGCCTTGGGTGAAGGGATCCTGGCTGCTGCCAGTTGGTCCAACAGCTACCATCTACATCTACTTGGCCTCCACTGGCCGGTTGGCGAACAGTTGCTCCACAATTTGCTCATCGGCCAAGGTAGATGTGTCGCCCACGTTGCGATCGTTAACCGCGATCTTGCGCAGCACACGACGCATAATCTTGCCGGAACGAGTTTTGGGCAGTCCGGGAGCATTTTGAATGACATCCGGCATGGCAAAAGGTCCGATACGTTCTCGCACCATCTTCTTCAGGTCCGAAATTAGTTTCTGGTCGAATACCTCGTTCTCGTTCGGCGTAATGAAGCAGTAGAGACACTCGCCCTTGACGGGATGCGGACGGGAAACCACGGCGGACTCAGCCACGCGAGGATGCTCTGTGAGAACCGACTCAACCTCGGCGGTGGACATTAGATGACCGGACACGTTTAACATGTCGTCTACACGGCCAGTGATCCACAAATAGCCATCAGCATCGCGACGGGCTCCTATGAGAAAAAAATCAAAACAAAACAAAATAATTAGCAATCTTAATTCACTTTAAAGTCACAATGAAAAGCAGTCCAAAACTTCATGACTCACCATCGCCAGTGCAGTAGTAGCCTGGGAACTTGGAGAAGTAAGTGTCCTCGAAACGTTCATGGTTGTTATACAAGGTGCGCATCATTCCCGGCCAAGGTTGCGAGAAGACCAAGTAGCCCTCTCCCTCCCCCTTAATTTCAATGCCGCACTCATCCAGCAAAGTGGGCTTCACTCCAAAGAAGGGGAATGACTAAGAGTAGAAGACAATACATTTTTAGTACTGACATCAACTAGCCAAAGGATTTTTCTTACAGCAGATCCCGGCTTCATGGGAGTCGCTCCAGGCAGAGGTGTAATGACATGACCACCGGTTTCCGTTTGCCAAAAGGTGTCCACAATGGAGCACTGCTCCTTTCCAATGTACTTGTAATACCAGAGCCAGGCCTCCGGGTTGATGGGCTCACCCACGCTGCCCAAAACTCTGCAAATGAATAAAGTCATTAGGAAAATTGTTATAGAAGTAAAAACAAATGGTATAAAACCTACTTGAGTCCGCTCAGGTTGTGCTTCAGAACGGGACCCTCGCCGAACTTCATCAGGGCACGAATCGCCGTGGGAGCTGTGTAGAACTGGGTTACCTTATATTTGTCAATGACACTCCAGTAACGATCGTTTCCAGGGAAGAATGGTGTGCCCTCGAACTGCAATTACCAAGTAATAGAGACAGTTAGTCAGAAATCCATTATTTGTTAGATCTTATCATCCACTTACAATCACTGAAGTGGCCCCATTGGCCAATGGTCCGTACACGACGTAGGTGTGGCCCGTGATCCAGCCAACATCGGCGGTGCACCAGTAGATATCCCCTGGCTTATAGTCAAATACGATCTTGAAGGTCGTAGCCGCATACAGCAGATATCCGGCGGTCGTGTGGAGCACTCCCTTGGGCTTGCCAGTGGAGCCACTGGTGTAGAGCATGAACAGCGGATCCTCGGCGTCCATCCACTCGGGATAGCAGGCCGGCTCCTTGTCCTCCATCTCCTCGTGCCACCAGTAATCGCGGTCATCGGTCCATGGGATTTCCTCCTCGACATGATCCGGCTGGCACGGAGTCACGCGCTTCAAGTGCGACACCACGATGCACTTCTCCACGGAGTGTCCCATCTCCTCGACCTTCTCCAAGGCCGTGTCGCACAGAGCCTTCAGGTACAGGGGTTTCTCTCCACGCCAGGCTCCATCCGCCGTAATCAGCAGCTTGGCCTTGCAATCGAACATCCGCTCCGCCAGCGAGTCCGGTGAGAATCCGGCGAAAACGATCGAGTGCACGGCTCCAATGCGGGCGCAGGCCAGCATCGCGATGGGCAGCTCCAGAATCATGGGCATGTAAATGGATACACGATCGCCCTTTCGAATGCCATGATCCTTCAGCACGTTGGCGAAGCGGCACACCTCCTCCAGCAACTTGCGATAGGTAAGACCTCGGGAATAATCGTCGGGGTGGTTGCCCTCCCTGAAACAATGGCAAAAAAGAAACATGACCATGAGGAAACACATAGCATTACATTCCAACATACTTAGTATTACTTGTACAGTATTTATATTGAGCACGCGCCGGTGGCGTTCTCAAATGGGTGGCCGCATACCGGGTGCCCCACAATTGGGCTAATTACCCCGACCACAATTGGATCACTTACTGTAATGCGAGGCTTCCTAATTGCCCAGCCGACTTAATTCGATTTTCTGAACTCGAATTGTCACCTAATTTCAAAGAGATTTCATAGCTACGGTAAGTGTTCCAACATAATATTTAAAAATGCATTCGAATCCTCTTTTTTGTACCGCTTGTGTTCCTACCGCGTACATAATATGACTTTGCATTGTGTAATTGTATATACTTTGTGTGCCTTTCCCTTTTTGTTCTGAACTTGGCAACAGAAGCCAGTGCCAATAACCTACTTTACCTTATTTACAACAGCTGCGAAAAGTCTTTGAACGAGTACATTAGTTAGCAATAGTGTGCACAACTAACGTTAAATCGCTAAAAGGTAGTTAAATGTATCCAACAATAAATAAAAGAATTAAACCGAATCGTATTTCCATTCCTAATAATCCGAAATTCACAAACAAATTGGAGGCACTGTTAATGTTTCCCTAATTGTTGCTATTAAATGAATGAATATAGAATTCAACACTAAATGGAATGTGTCAGAGCTTTGAAAGCTTTGAATGGGTAAACAAATATCGTGACTCTGGGGTAAATCGTGAATGGTTTCGGCGTTCAGAACGGATATAAACACTAGCGATCGCCGACGGTCAGTCATGAAACTTCGAAAGTAATGGGGAAAGCCATTTCCATGGCAGTTTTGGAGGTCAAGGCAGATTAGCAACGCAGAAAACAGTAATAAACTACACGACAGGTGGACTAGAAAGGCAGACAATGCAATCAGCGGAGTGTAAATCATCACCTGTTGTCCGTCGCCTGCGATAAGCATTAGAATTAGCCGGCAATAAAGCGTCTATTATTTTGGCCCAAAATGTGTATGGCCAAAGAGAAAAGCAGGAAGCAGTCGGAACAACGGCAAAAGCTCCCCTTGTGACGTTTTTTGGGGGTTATTTTAGTACCGCTGACTCGTCCGCGTGTTCAAAGTTCGCCCTGCGAGTGGGTTGGGGGTTTGGACTGATTCAACTGGGCCAAAACCGCCCGGGTGAAATGATATTCCACTTGAACGAAATACCTGTTTGTGCTTGTACTTGTCAATTAGTAAGTTGGTAAAAATAAATAAAATACGCCATGAAAACACCCATCGATTGTGACTCGAACTGTTTTTACTTTTTGGGCTTAGTCATTTGCTTCCTGGACCCTATGCTATACTAAACTTTAGACAAATAGGACAGTGTGCGAAGGAGATTCGGGGATTATGCCCTACGACCCCTAAAGGATGGAAACCATATCGAAATCATTAAAACTGGACTACGTTTACCAGGCAGTCCTACATACTGGCCTACAGATGCTAGAAATTTTGATTGATTGGTTTTTCTGTGGCAGGAAATATGTCTAACAATCTAATAACTGCAAACACGCAATTGGACTTATCATCGGAGACCACTTACCAATGCTGATAACTCTTCTTCGAAGCCCGTAAACCACCTGGCTTAAAACAATGAGCACGAAAGTTACCCCATGGAACTAACCCAGGAGCGCAATATCAGGGAGGACATCGATTGCTATGACGATGCACTCTTCGCAGCAGCCGGCAAGGAGGATCCCCGATGGAGATTTGGATTCCCAAATCTAAGCCCGCCGTCCGATAAATGTATCGCGATCAGAAACTCTGGCCAATAGCGACAATGACAGGGTCTGGAAACTTGCTTTTCGGCTAAAAAATGTATCCCAGCTAATCCAAATAATTGGAGTTCATAATGTTTCAGGACATCAATGATGCAAAAGTCATCAGAAAGGAGTTTAAACAAAAAAAGTTTCAAATTGTGCAAATAAAGTCATTTGTAATCCCACACACACCAGCAATTTCATAAAAATGTTTAAAAACAATAGACAGGCAAATATCATAATCTTTCTCCCCTATATGGAAATGCGCAGAATTTTCCAAGCTCATCAATTTTGATAACGTCTACCCTTAACAAACTGCTTGTCCCCAATCTGGGTCTCCACCTTGACAGCCATTTAAGTAGGCGGAAGCACATCGAAGCTAAGAAGACTTGTCTAAAACCAATGACCAATAACCTCCATTGGCTTTCAAAAGGTTCTCATCACTCCGCCAGGTCTTCTGCTTCGAAACGACAACATTTACAGAGATCCTGGTGTTCTACCCACAAACCCGAAATATCCACACAGAAAGCAAACTCTTCATCCGAATCATCTGGCCCGGGGTCTAACCGAACCCACCTGCAACGGAATGATTATCCAGAACAATAGGTAATTAAGAGCCCCTCAATGTCTAACGTCAACATGACTGTTATGGATAAGATCAAATAAATATAATCAAACTTAAAGAGAATATATATGTATATGTTTTGAACACCTGGTGATTGCCAAGCTGGGCCGAAATCACAATCTGCCAGCGACAGCTGATAGTCAAGGAAAACTAGCAAGTGTGTTTGCGGACGTCCTCTCCACTTATCAGAGTTTGGAGCACCGGAGGTGCCTCCTCATCCTCCGCATGAGTAATCAAACCATTGGGAGAAATGTGTCGCGACGAGCGTATTAATTTCCAATTTGGAGGCGTAATCGGGCCACTCGCCTCCTAATCTCGCCGCCGGATCGCCAGACAAGAAATTTTCCATGCCGCCTTAGGAACACCTCATGCACCGTCCCGGTCCGCCATCTACCATTCACCTCTTGACCAAGGGAAGACGCGTGGCCGTCTCCCGCTTATCAGAAATCAGAAATCCGAAAATATACTAGAAACGGCCACTCTCACCACACGTGCGAGCCAAAAATGAAAAAATTATGAGGAATGGCATAAAATCCATGGCAAAAACAACGAGCGCCGGCAACTTATCTTAATAACAATAACATCAGCTGTTGATTCGCGTGTCGTATTGATCGCATGGAATGTTTTTGGTTTCTTCCCTACACTGTGCAAAAATATCCTTGTGTTTACTATATTTTAAATATAATAAGCGCCTGAAAATAATTTGCTTAGGAACAGCTGATAGTAACCAGTTTTATTTACTTAATATGTGTGATTTTTATTGCATCGGTTGTTGTTAGAATTCCTATTACTATTAAGTTCCCAAGCACTCGTATTTATGAGCGGAAAAAATGACTTTGGTTAACCTACATGGCCTTAAACTGAGTGATTTTTTAACAACCTACGGAAATGTTAATGTACCAAACGATCTGATGGAAATTTTTGATGGTTAAAAAATATTTTTAGATACTCTCCAAACAAACTCAAGCAGTAATATTGAGACTTGCGAAGATCAAAAATTGTTTTCAGTGCTTTCTTCTATCTCTCTCTATCGCGTCTCCGTGTCTGCCCGGGCCCTACAGTTTGAGAGACATTATCGTACGATGCTCATCCACAATGTTTATCTAAAGATCGGTTATTTGTTTTTACGGATTGGCGCATCTTTGATTTGCGTGAAGAGAGTCGCTTACATAATTTACGGAAAAGGGCCTGTCAACGTGTCTCAGGTGGAAACACTGATAACAATGCGAGGGAAGTCAAGAAATGCCTAGGCAGCATTTTTATACACATGTTGTTTTTTGCCGCTCTCTTGTTTTTTAGCAGGTAAAACAGACAGTCCATTCTTCTTTACACACAGCGCACCCTCCCTCCCTCCACTAACCATACCGCTCTTCTAGTCTTTCTTTGTGCGTGGAGGGAGGGAGCGCAGTGGCTCTCTAATTGGTTGTGAGTGAATCAGACGATGTGATCGCGTGATTTTCTAGACGCCCAGTGGCTGTCAAACTATTAGCGCTCACTGGAATATTAGAAATACTTTATTTCGATAATTTTGGGTAAACTTTCCATTTTTACACGTTTTCAACTGTTCTTGATCTTTTTAGTCGATTTCGCCGTGTTTTACCGATTCTACTCCACCTTTTGCCCAGACGCCGACTGACACACAAATTAAAGGAAAGGAAAAATAGCAAACTGTTTAACGCAAAGACGCGCTTCCATCAATTTGAATAAACAATTTGCGCGCATTGTCAAATCGTTTACATAATATTGCTCGGCTTTCGCTTCAGGCTTTCGTGTGTTTAATTCGACTTAATTTTGTTGCTAACGACTCTCGGAATTGAAAACAGTTTTGCGTAAATCGGTTGGGTTCGAAACGGTTATTTTGGGACAAAGGTACAACAACCTTGTCTAGTTCGACGGAAGGTGCACAAATATTTAAGACATCCCAAGGTATTGTTTTTCAAGTTGAAAAATGTCATAAAATGTAAAATGCACCAAAACGCAGGGTTTCCAATTGTTCAATTTTATCAATATTAATTAGGCCCAAGACAATTCCTAATAACCAATTCTTCAGCTTTTTCGATTCGCTGCGCCTATCTATGCAATAAAACTGGGACATATAACTTTTAAGATTTTAGCTTGCTTTGGTTTGCAATAAAATTATCTGAGACGGCGGTTCGAAAAGCGTTAATTATTACTCATTACGTGCACACGGTTTTTTAGCCTTTTTGGGCCTGTGTCCCCCTTTTATCTTATCTGAGGAAAGTGAGGACAGATTGTGGGCTGGGATTAAATAATTCCCAACAAAAGTGCGAAATAGCCGAGAATAGTAGTAGTGATGGGCCGTCGTAAGTTCGAGGCTGAATGGGAACCAATACTTGCAATGACCTTGTAATTGCCTTTCAGTTACCTGACTTTCATTTGCATTTCCTCCGGCACACGCGCCCCGCCCCCTAACCCGCCTCTCAAGTGATAACCCCGAGATAAGCTCATTAGCATTAACATTTGTTTAACTTTGTGTTTTTTGCGCCCTGACGCATTGCTCGGTGAACTTTGGGTCTGAAAACAACTAAAAATCTTCTCGCTCAACCAAAACAAAATACTTATTCCGTCCATCCAGTCCGAGCTTTTCAATTTAATTGCGATTTGAGTGGGCACTTGAGAACCTCATAAGGTAATATACAGCACTGGGCTCCTCCTCGGTAGCTAATCAGCGAAAGGGAGTGTCTGTTGCCTAATCGCAGTCACCGAAGTATTTTGATTCGAAGGGGGAAGAACATATACAGTGGGAGCAGTCCCTGGTTAGTATCGCATTCGATTGTTTAATTTACTTTAATTAGTGGAGAAACAAACAAAAACGCAAAGATGGGTTATAGACTGAAAATTAGATAAGACAACAGAAAGTACGTATATTGCACTTTTGGGGCAAGTATAAGGGTAGTTATAGTTATAGTTAAGGGTAGTTAACTAAACAAGTAGTTATTATTGTTTTAGTGAGAGCTTGACGACACAAGTGACAATGACCCTTAAGCTTTGCTTTACATTCAAAAACACAGGAAATGTACTTCAAATAATTGGAGGTATTGGCAAAAAACGACACTCAAATTTAAATTTATGAATAAAGAAAAACATTCTTACTCACTCTAAAAAGTGTGACTAGCAAAATACATGTGAAAAAAAAAATCATATAAGACCAAAGCTTCTATGTTTCAGGGCTTCCCCCAACCGGTTTAATTGTAAATCGATTTAAACTGAATAAATAAAGAAAAACCAAGCGTAAACTTGGCCGGGTCACCCCCTTATGAGGGTCGTCTCGAGGAACGAAGAGTAGCCCTGACATTGACCCAGAGTCGGAGTGTCTAGCGAAGCCGCAGTTGGAAAGCCAAAAACCACCCAAAACTGAATTGATTTTAGGTCGTTAGTCCCACTGTCACATTCGGCATGCAGACGATTAAACCTATTATTTGCGACAATCAAAACGAAAATAATCGCTCAAATTAACAGACACAAAAGTAATAAGGGAAGATTCCCCAACCAAAATCGATGGCAGGTGGGACGTGCCATGGAGCTGCATCCTTGTGCCATATGTATTTAAATTATGCAAAGGAGTGCTATCATCTGTTTCGGTATGGTGCCTGCGCAGTAAATCCTGTGCAAGAGGAGCCCACCTTTCTACGTCACAAGGCGAGAGTTTCGTAACCAGACGAAAAATCAATAATCCTGCGCTGCCACCCAAATACTTTTGTTTTCGTGCGACCTACGCCACCCAGAGCGAAAGTGGGCGAGGATTTGCAACCGAACTCACCAGTAGTAGGCTATCTGGTCGCCCAGGCCGTTCCTTACGTTGCGATCTAGGAGATTGTAGCACAGATTGGTGGAGGCACCCTCCATCCATTTGATCGAAATGGGTCCCTTGGAGATGTTGAAGTTGTACTTGAGGAACTTCTCCGGATCTGCGGGCGTTTCCCAATGGAACTGCTTGGCCACGCGGGACCAGAACTCGGCTGGGTTGTCCAGCGACTCCTGGTAGAACTTCTGGTACTCCTCGAAGCTGGATATGTAGGCATTTTGGCTGATGGCCGGGTTGGGATCGTATATTGATTTTTCCGCTGGCATTTTGTTATTGAGTTGTGGTTTTAGGTATTGGTGTATATCCTTGAACTGTTTTCCCTTGCTTGAGGTCTTCAATTATCCTGTTTTGCAATTATCCTTAGCTTTGTGTGTGATTGTTTTTATTATTTTCAGGGGTTGGTTCTCGAGCAGCATGCGCTTCTCGCACCGCACGGAATGAGTTCTTTTTGAGCACTGACCATTCGAATGAGCTACTGCCAAGCTTTTCGCCTCCGTTGCCATAGCTTTCCGAATGGAAAAGCTTCGGCGAACACGCTCTTCAAGTTCAATGGGACATAGGCGGCGCTTTTCGGAGGGCTTATCAACTTGATCGGGCATATTTTCAAGGCGCGACTTGGACATCCTTATCGCCAGAGTACGGCGTAACTTTCCAGAGAGGTAGGTGTGTCATCGGTCCATCATCGAATCCATCAGGTGATGGCTGAGTGCCGTGGCGTGCGCCATCGCGTGTCCAAGCAACAGTGTTAAATGTTTTTTCTTAATTCCAGCCAAGCACGCCGCATCAAGCTGATCTGTATTATTATGAAACTGAGTGCCTTGTCCGCTCTCTTAATCTTCTGTTGAGTGACTTCTTATCTTTGAGCAACTCTCAGCACGTTTTCTCTTCGGATTTTTGGTCTTATCACCTAGAAGGTTTCCATGGGGGAGCAGACGACGTCTGCCACCCGCAGGTCAAGATGCCCAATTTAAATATAACATTTGGATTTACTGTTGATTCTTATTCGTAACAAATTTCAAGAGCTACAACAACGTGTGTATGGCGATGAGTTTGGTTGGTGATATTTGGGTATGAGTGTAGCGTTTTTCAGCTGATAACAAATGCTAGTTTACTCGTTTGAAAGGCTACAGTCAAGATGCTTTAGGGTTAGGATTAGCTGCTGGTTCTAGTGATCCCCGCTGCTGCTCAGGAAGGCTTTGTACTGATCCTCGGTCATGAGGGCTTCGAGTTCCTTGGGATTCTTCAGGTCCACCTTGAAGAGCCAGCCTGGAAAAGGGGAGTACGTGTTTCAAGTGGAGTTAAGAAAGGGTCTTGACGCAGATCTTACCCTTCTCATAGCAACTGCTGTTGACCAGGGCCGGTGTGTCCTCCACCTCGGCATTCTTTTCGATCACCTTGCCACTAACGGGTGAATACACCTCGCTAGCAGCTTTCACGCTCTCCAGGGCCCCACATTCGTCATCCTGCTTGAGTTCCGTGCCGGGTTCTGGGAGCTGGGCGAACACCACATCCCCGAGAGCCTCCTGGGCGTAACTGGAAATGCCTACTATGGCATTGCTGCCGGAGACCACCTCAACCCACTCGTGTTTGTTTGTGTATCGGCGTTCTGGCGGGGATTACAGTTTGAGAGTCAGTGGCTATTGCATAAACAATTGCCTTACCTTTGGCGAGGAGGCTTGTCAGGTGAATGGCGCGAGCCTGGACGGCGCCGAGGGGGGTGGCATTTAGTTGGCGGGCGGCCTGCAGGCCAATCCTGGCGAATTTCGTTATGAATACCATATTTTCCCAGTCAAAAACAGAGGCAACTGCCGGCGAGATGAATTTTCCAACCGTTCCCGGGGGTGTTTCGGTGACAAATGATCGGATTCGAAAACACACACGCTACGTTTAATGCCCGGCAATCGGGATGAAAGTCGAATATTGCCCGGCTTATCACAATCCAGAATATAATTCGTGAACTTTTGTTGACCCGAGTAAACAGCGGCTTCTTCAAAATGGGACTAAAAATGGCGTAAGGCATGCATGTCGATAGCGATAATAGATTACCGGTTATCGCACTGCCCAACATTTCGGCGGGCAGATTGAAAACTTCAATACGTATTTAGTTTGTTTGGTGGTCAGTATTTCTTATAATAATAATTGAGATTGAGCACTTTTATTAACAGAAAATCAGTTCAGATATAGATTTCATAAGAAAATAGTAAACCACAAAAATACTTCAATTACATACACAAGTTGTTAAAATGCTTGCTTCTGTTTGAAATATTTAAAAATGCAAAGAAATCAAACATACAAAGTTATTTTAAAACAGTGGTTCCACTTTTATCTCTTCTAAATGTTGAGATCAGAATAAAGATTAAAGCAGTCATCTTAATTTCCGAAAACACGCCGATGCTCCTCCTGGATTTCTTATCTACTCCCAATTAATCGTTGCTGGGGGCCGATTTCTTTCCTTATCAGCTCTATAAAAAAACAAATTAGCATATATAAACAAATACCATTCCACTGCGGAACTAGAACGGCTTTATATATTTACAGCTGTACACTTATATTGTTATAAACATGCAAATAAATAAGAATAAGCAAGCAGAAGAAGTTGCTCCCGCTGATAAAATTTGAACTAAACTTTAGCTGGGATTATTTGAGAATTATAGTATCGAAGAGGGCTTTTTGGGGGGCGCCAAGGGGCTTAGTAATCTAGTACTGGTGTTGGCGCAGAATGCCATTGGGGCTGGGCTGCGGGGAGTAGTCCGGCACGGGGAATCCCGAGGTGGCCACCACTATGGTCTCCATGGGATTCTGCGAGGATTGCTTCAGCGGGCGACTTTGCTGCGGGTTCGGAGGCGGGTACTGCTGGTACGCGTTGATGTCCCGGAAGCGACGATCCATCAGGTTCGAGTCCATCGACAAGTGCGCCGCCCGCACGATGGCTCCCTCGTTCACCTCAATGGTCTCGGCCATGGAACGGGTTTCCGGAACGTACGCGGCATTGTTATACGCCTGGACCTCCACCCTGTCCATACAAATCGAGAATTAGTTTCCAGCAATTACGAATGTGTGAATCGTTATACTTACTCCTCGTAGGCGCGAATCGGGGTCCTGGTGGTGAGAATATCATTGGAATCCTTGCGAGGATTGAACAAAGTATCCTATGGAAAAGGGAATGTTCGTTTAATTTTAGACGAGACAGCTACAGCCCATT
Source organism: Drosophila simulans (assembly GCF_016746395.2). Classification (NCBI taxonomy): domain Eukaryota; kingdom Metazoa; phylum Arthropoda; class Insecta; order Diptera; family Drosophilidae; genus Drosophila; species Drosophila simulans. Next base: position 20,921,097 of record NC_052522.2, read on the forward strand.
CAACATTTTGTAATATTTTATAAAGGAAGATATTTGAGACTTTTTAAGGATACTTTAAGTTTACACTGAGTTAAGAGCACCTCAGTTCAAGCGAACTGTCCTTGCAAAGAACTCCCGAACCTAAGACCCAGTAAGTCGTCATTTTCCAACGTGCTCGGTGGAACCAAACCGAAAAGCCAAGAGCCCGCTATCAGGCAAACCTGGTGCCAAATTGGAAACCAGCTTATCAGCAATTACCACCACCACATTGAGGTAATGGCGACAAAGTGCTAAGTTTAGCCATGTCGTAGTCGCTGCCCGGCGATTTTTACCTTCTACGTTGTTGGAATATTTTCAAAGACAGTGTCGAAAATTTATGGAATCAGCGGAGACAACGAAGAAGTCACCCAGCATAGGTGGGCGATGAGCTCACTCGCCGACCTGACCGCAACTTACCACATTGTCCTTATCGGTGGAAATGCGAATGGCTCTCGCGACGAGGTATGCGAGCAGTCCAAAGTTAATGAACCACAAAACGAATCCCTTGAAGGAGATGATCATCATGGAAATGGCAGCCACTCCTCCGGCGATTAAGGTGGCAGCCAAGGGATAGATGACACCAGCATTGATACTATTGGCATTAAACCTCAGAGCCTCCGCGTGGAAACGTCCGTAGTCCACGCCGAAGATCACTCCGGAAGCTACATCCATGCAGCATATGGCGGCCACGAAGAAGGCCCAGATGTAGATGGCAGTCACGGTCTGCTTCGGGTTGTCCTTGCGCACCCCTGAAATGGTAGGAGTATAAGCGGGTTATAAACTTAAGTGTAATCCATCACGGGCAAGTGCTGTCAGGAACATAACAGGGCGCTAAACATGTGATACTTAAATGGGCTTACTTATTGGTGATACATCAATCAAACTTATAATGGAGTCATTAAATAATATCATTTTAAAGTCGAATATGTTCGAGTAAAGTATGCTCTGAAATGTGCCAAAAAGCTAATCACTTTGGTTTCGAAATTAAAGTAAATAGCATTTAACAAATTTTAATTAATCAATTACTAGATAAGATATGTTTCGTACATATTTGAGCAGTATTCAGATTGAGTCATAACCATAACTCTAGCTACATTGCTATATTTTAACTTTAAACAACGAATTGTAAGAATATAACAAAGAAAAAGACTTTCCGGTTTACTTGTGGGCTAATGTTCTTAATTCTTTGAATGCCAATAGCAAATGCTGAAAATTTTATATAGTGGGGAACAACCATTAATGAAATCGTTATATAACCCATCATATAAGTTCCCAGCGAACTTATCATCAAGTTTTGTTTATTTGGGCTTTACGGCTTTGTGCCATGCGTAAGTTTTGGCTGCCTCACAAACAAATTTCTATATTTCTCCTCGTGAATCATAAAGGTTTCGATATCTTAACTATATATGCAGTTCATTTCCGGTTCTTGAAGTACTTACACAGTAGCAGCACAACGGAGACGATCAGCCAGCAAACCGAAACGCCCAGGTAGACCGAATTCCAGATCAAAATCTGGGTGGGATCGAAAACAGTAGTCACTGTATTCAGAATGGTTTGGTCGTAGTTCTGGTAATCACTGGGATTCATCTTGCAACTGCCCTTGAAGTACACGTCGAAGAATACAGTCTTGACCATGGAGCCATAGCTGAGGTCATTTGTAATATACAGGACACAATTGTAGGCACATATCGCTGTTATGGTCAAGCCCATCCAGATGATGGACTGGGCCTGAAATACAAACACAAATAAAATAAGAAGAATAATTTATAAAAAAAAGTCAGAGGCACACTAAAGAAAAATGAGTTCTTATTGGTTTTTGTTCGTCATTCTTTTTTAAAATTTATACTTATACATTGAAAATTAATTAAACAAAAAAGTTGTATCGTTTGTTCTTCGTGTTCCGTCATTAAAGAGGTGGATGGCTTCTAGATCCTGATATTATTCACACCCAACGAATTATGCAATTTTGTATGTACTCATTTACGTTTACGTTTTTTAGTGTCCCAATCTAGATCTTTTGTTCATTCACTTGTTTACACACGTCAATCGGCATTATCTGCTATCTGAGCGGCTCAGCTCTTCAGTTTGGGAGTCGTCCCGATGAGTCAATGAGTATTATACTCGTATCATGATTACTGGAATACTGGACTTTCCGATAGCGAGAGACCATCCAATCTTGGTAAGTGCGTTCAATGTCAGGTCGAACACCTCCCCATATCTCTTATCAATGGGCTGGGAATGGGGTCGCGGTCGCTTGGCGGCCGAGACTGTAACAATGAATTCCAACCGCCGACTTACCACTCCGAGAATTCCGGCCCAAACTGCTACCGTTCTGAGGGAGCCAAAGTGCTTGATTTTCGCCGCTGGTGCTGGATACATTTTGCAGTGACTGTTCGATGCTTAGGGGTGGTTTCGACAGCCAGATATTCTCACGCCCCGGATGCGGGACTCAAATCGATCGGGTTGAGTGCGCTTTTGCAGTACGCGACGTCTGTTGGCCAACTGAACGATCGAGCCGGACAATTAAGTTCGCCACCCGTTTACTATATTTTCCGATAAACCTTGCGATAATGACTCTTTTGACAAAAAGCCAACTGGCCAGGGGCTTTTATTTTTTTATGTTTCGCTTCGATCGAGGCGGTATCCGCTCGCTTTTCGTTTCGTTCGTTAACTGAATTCTGTGGTTTGGCTGGAACGTTTATCAGGTCGTAAGTTATATTATCGCTACTGATAAGAGAGCCCCCTACCCCACAACTTTCCCTTGGCTTGAATGGTAAAAGAGAGACCAAAATCGAATGGCTACATTTGGAATTTCGGAATCTTATCGGTCCTCTGTATTAGCACATTAGTGATGTTGGCCTTTATCACTGCGTAAATGCAAGTATTTAATGCTTACCTCACAGGTTAAATATGCCAAATATTTACGAGGAGAATTTTTGTGAATTCAAAGTGCGCGGGCAAAGGCGCCCTCTACTGTCTACAAAACGCACTGTTCCTTTTTTTACATTGCATGACAGGGAAGACGCGTCACCGTCTTTCAAGCGAAAATGTGCTGATTATTTATCTTTTATAAAAACAAGCACATAAACTAAGTATTTATTTGTATTAAACTACTCAGCAATCCCAATATGCACAATAAATGCTTTATTATTTAAAGTAAAGAATGACGTTATCGTAATGAACGGCAACGCTGTGCGGTCTGACCATGGTTGACCTCCCAGGCAGCCGCCATTTCCGTGGCGTGCGAGCGAAACGACTAGCCCATGTTTTCCCGCCGTGCCAGGGCAGCGAGCATGCTAAAGAGCGAGACGACCATACGCGTCCGTCGAGAACTGCTACAGCACATACGCATTTTTAACCCTAAAAAATACAGCACCGAGTCTTTAGTACAGTCAAAGTGACGCCGCGACAACTGAGAACGAAACCGAAAATTAAAAACGGAAGAGATTGTTGTTCCTGGTGTCCAAAAAAGATAGATTGTTTCGTTCGAGTGGCTCATCCGTATCCGATCGATACATAAAGCCCAGCTAGCTGCTCAACTGGAGTGCAGAAGTGCAGTTTGTCGTAATCGCCGATTAATATTGAAAAGTAGCGGCTTGCAGTTGCGCGTGTAGCGCCCGCACAAACCGAATAACACCATCACTACGGCGTGCTCACCCGAATCCAAAACGCCACGAAATGAACAACCAACTGAATCCGGCAACCTACCGCAAGTTTAACAATCTGCTCAGTAGCGGAGCGGTCACTGTGACCGGTCCCAGCCAGCCGCGAATCCTCAAGTCGACGCGTCTGGTGGTACCCGGTGGTGGCGGAGGTGGGGGTGCCTCTGCCGGAGGAGCCTCAGCCGTCGGTGGCGCAGCTCAGCAGCAGGCGGTCAACGATGCGGAGTCGGGTGGCTTGGGTATCGGCGGATTGGCCACGCGATGCTATATCTGCGATGACCGCTGCGAGCCGCAGACTTCGCTAACCGATATGTGCACCACGCACACTTCCACCAAATTCCCCAACAAACTGGCCCAGCTCGTGGGCGAGGGTTTCCTCGTGATTGTTTGCGGCGAGGATTACGTGTGCTCCCGCTGCACCAACCTGGTGAACTACTACGACCGCCTGGAAAACGATGTGGAGCGCGTCAAGACGAACCTGATCAGTTTGCTTAACAAGAAGTATGCCATTAACGAGGATATGGGCCTGGAAGGCAGTCCTCCGCTCAAGATGCAGAAAATGGTCGGTGGATCCGCCAATCGTTCGTTGGAGGAGAGTCCTAGTGCGGATTTGCTGCGTCCACGTAAAGTCCTGCAGGGAAACCCAGGTAAGCACATAAATACAGCAGCTATAAAGCTTTCCTAATGCAAATTGTGCAATCGTACAGTTGCCCAGTCCAAGATCGCCCCAGGAACCACCCAGAGCAGCGTCCAGGGCACCCAGACAGTCCAACGCAAGGCCACCAAGATCTATAAGTGCACCTCGTGTGACTATAAAACCTCGGATATGCGGCTGTTCAACACGCATTATGAAACCTGCAAGCAGCAGACCTTCCAGTGCAAGACTTGCCGCAAAATCTTCCCGCACTTTGGGGCCATGAAGCAGCACATGGTGCGCGACCACAATACCGCCATGGATAACACATGTGCCATGTGCCACATTAACTTCGTGAACGAGAACAGCCTGCGCAAGCACATGGAGACGAATCACGCTACCAATGTACTGGTGACCAGCACCACCACCATACCAGCATCAGCTGCTCCCGCGGCTGCTGCTGCAGCTGCCGCTGCTGCCAACGAGAATCTGGTTGGAACATCGCTGTACACATGCAATCATTGCCAGTTCAAGTCAACGGACAAGGTCGTTTTCGATGAGCATATGCGCAAGCATGCCGCGGGTAAACCTAAGCCTTTTAAGTGCCGCCTGTGCTCCCAGCGCTTTGAGACGCGCGAAGCTGCTACTGTGCATGCCAAACAGCATCAGACCAACTTCTTCAAGTGCGGCACTTGTTCGATGACCTTCCCGAAGCGGGAGATGCTCGTGAAGCACTTCGAAGTGCATCAGAGTCCTTCTGCATCGACGGTATCGCCCAAGCAGTCAGTTAGCCAGAACCTGAACACCCAGAAGCTCCTTCAAGAGACCATTGATGAGGCACTCAGCGATAGCCTGCCTGCATCGACAGCTGCTGTGGTGGCAACCACCGAGTCGGAGAACAACATACGCTTCTTCTCGTGCAGCATTTGCTCACTGACCTTTATCCAGGAGACATACTACAACCACCACATGGAGACCCACAGACGAGACAAGAAGGGAACATCGGCCGGAGCCACTGCCCTCAATTCGGCAGCTACGGCTTTACTGAGCGATGAGCCCGGAGAGGCATCTGGTAAGGCCGGTGACGAAAGCGGCGAGCAAAACGCAGAGGCCGACATTGAGAGCCTGTTTGAAAAGCTCCACTCCGACAAGAACGAGAGCGGTGAGGCGCCCAAAGCTGGAAGCAAAGGCGGCGAGATGGTTATTACCTCGCAGGAGGGCAGTGGAGGCATAACCTTCAACATTACTATCCCGCAACCGGACGGAGACCAATCGCAAAAGGATTCACCCAATACCACAGCACCTGTCTCTGTTAGCATTGACATGCCGAATTTGGATCAAGCCGAAGACGAATCACAGTCCCAGGGCAGCATCGATGCCAAGGGCGAAAGCGGCGAGGCCTCCTCTGCCGATAGCAAATCCAATGCCGCGCCTGTTTCCATGCCCAGTTTAGATGATGACAACGAGGCTGCAGCTGCTGAAGCTGAGGCCTCAGAGGAAACCAAGGCGGCTAGCAAAGCAGGCCAAGAGAAAGCCAAGGCCAAGGTTGGAGAAAGTGCCAAGTCAAAGGAAGCCCCCGCTGCTGAAGAACCACAACCATCGGACGAAGGAGACGGAGTTGCTAAGCGTGAGGCAACAGATACGCCCACAACTGAGTCGGAGGCCAACGCCGCGACCGCTGAAGCCGGTGAATCAGGCGAAGGCGAGGTTACTGCCAGTACTGGAGCCGAGGGCGAGGCGGGTGAAGCTGCTGGTGGCGAGCATGTGGCCATGGAACTTGATGAAGCCATGCAGGCACAAGTGGAAGGTGGCCAGATCAAGTTCATTGTTAACGAGAACGGACATCTCCTCCAGCTGGACAACCACATCCTAACGGACGCCGAAGGCAACCAAATAATTGTGCAAGATCCCGAGCAAATACAGCAGCTCCTCCAAAGCGTAGGAGTACTGCAGTCCGGCGAGGGACTCGAGGGCGAAACCCTCCAGATGATGACCGATGGCAGTGGCCAGATGGTACTTGTCCATGGCGATAACAATGAACAGCAGCTAATCGATGCCTCCCTGTTGAACTCCGAGGGGCAGTTAATTATCCAGCAGGGACAGGATGGTGAGGAAGGCGCTCATGTCATTAGCGAGGATGGTACCCGCATCCCAGTGTCCGTGTCGTACACGGAAGATGGCCAGCCCATAGTCCAGGTTCAGCAACAGGTCCTGGAGGCCGCGCAGCAGGCAGCCAGCGCTTCCGGCAGTGCAGATGACAAGGAGGCGGCTGCGGCCTCGGCCGGCGAGGAAGTGCAAGTGTCGGAGGCATCCAGTGGCACGGCATCCACCACCGTTGTGGCCACGAGCACGGCCAGCAGCACTGGTGGCCCCTCTGGCGGCAGCTTTTTTGCCCTGGAGGAGTTTACGGAGACAAAGGCCGACTAGGATTGGCCCTAGGGGCGTGGTCATGACCACTACACCATATTGGCATGCGAAGAGGACTGGTAAGTTAAAGGAAGTCCAGCGTAAACTGGGATATTCAAACATCTTCGTTTTTTAGGTTTTAGCTGTGGGTACGCTCAAGATCTCTGGAGGACTTTTGCACACCCCGATTTGGAACCTACTCCCTGACACCCAAAACGGAACCAACTTTACAGACAACTGAACACGAAGACAGAAAAATACACACACGAACCTTTTCAATATATATTTACATTTAGTATATGTATTTAACACTCCAGTAAACTAAAAGAACGATTTCTTATTCCCGAAGCAAAGGAAAAAACTAATTCAATAAATCAAATTGTCCATTCGGTCCGTTTCGCACTCGGCTGCCAGGGATCTCAAGCCAGATCTCTTTGGTTGCCTCTTAAATATCGTATCTAGGTTTAGTAATAGTATAGACAAAACTACAAGATGAAAGCGACAAAAAATGTATAAACATAGAGTTTATGTGAGAAACTTGAAATATAATAAATGTATGTATTTACAAGATAACTCAACAATTACACTAAATAAATCGATTTAAACACAAACATTTGATGAACATGAAGTTCCGAGATTGGCACAAATCAATTCAGAAATAGTGATGCTTCCTAACACCTAATGATCCGCGTTAAATGAAAGGATAGATGAACAACTCCCGCTTTCTACGTCCATAAACTCCAGATTCACACCCAAAACAAACAAACACAGGCCGCAAACACACCCAGATATATACACTCACGTATATATGTCAGGCAACTTGAAATATATAATTGTAAAAAAACGAACATCGGTTTCGTGTTCCTTTATACTTTGTGTGCGATCTTTGGAATTCGGTATGCATGTAAATCAATTCAGATAAGTTAATTAAACACGCTGATGCCAACTTTGTTCCAATGAATACAGATGACCCATAAGTCAGAAGGCAGTCCCAAAGTTTACAGATTGTCAGTATGGATCCAACCATTCATTTCTCAAGTCAGTAGGTTCGTTGACCTTTAAAATAGATTAGTCGGTTATGAATGATATTTTCGAAGAATGCATACTTAATAGCGAAACTTTCGACTCGTTCTTAATTGCCCAACACCTGTTGGCGGCGGCTGAGGTACGACTATATTTAAATGTTCAGGTAGTTGATTAATAAGATTTAATACTAAGTTGGATACTAAACTGCCAGCGGTGGCATTAAAGCATTTGGACTGTCACGAAGGCCTTATGAATGCCCCGTTCCGATCCATAAATCAGCGAATGTTGTGATTCTGAAAACAGCAACCGGATTGGCACGTGGATGCGGTTTTGGAGGAACTAATGATTATTTGATAGTTATGAATACAAAAATAGGACGCGTACAAATTGGTGATCTGCGCCTGCGGGTTGTTTGTCATTTATCTAATGGATCCGTTGAAAGGAAGATAAGATAAACGAAACCGCCATGAATAATTTATATTCGAATACGCTTCAGTGGCAGAGAGTTCTAGCAACTAACTGGGGGATTGGATGCAGCCGCAGTGGCGTTCATTCACTTACACGGTGAACTTTTGGAGATGCCCGCGGTAATCTTTTCGAGGCCGGAACCAAATTGGGGATTTAGTGTGAGTCGACAGCATCAATCAGCCACTTGTTGCGGTTCGGTGACATTAAACGGTGTCAACTCCACTTGGCTTGCTAGTCTGCCGGTTACATTAAGTCGCTCTTCGAGAGTCGGTCAATATTATGCAACGGCCTTAATTAGGCGCCCACATGCAAATGAGCGGCGGCAGGCGCAATCTTCTCGCCGATTGCCGCATCGAAAAGCGAAAGTCGTTCTTAAAGACAAGGTCGCACTTTGGATCGGATCGGATCGGATTGGATTGGTATGACAGATTTATAGCGAAGATCAGAGATCTAGAGTGAGCTGATGAAAGCTGGCATTTCGGTGCGCTTGATTCGCTGGTCATTAGCATAGAAAACATGACTTCGACTAGTTTTGCGGTCCATAAATCTTCAGCTTTAAAAAGAGCATTTAAAAGGAGCATTCTTAGCATGTTTCATAATTATAGTTGCCGGTTTCAACACGCTCTCGATAAACTAAGTCAGACCAAAATTGCGTTTCAATTTTATGACATAAGCATTAAAACTTGATTGAATTCGTTTTGCAGTCCATAAATCTGGAAATATTGTAATTTTCATCGCTTTTTTAGAGAAAATAGACCTTAAGAAAGCTTTAAAATTATTACCAAGTGAACAGAAATTATTACATTTACATTAAATAAAAGCGTTACATTTTATTCATTCTTTTCTTCTGCATCTATTAAATAACCTTTTTTAATTTCACTTTAAATTATTATTTATCTTTGTTTACTTATTTCCTTATTTGCATGCCAGTCAGCATAACCCCTATGGGATTTTAAATTGAATTCCACAAACATGCTTATCATATTTTAGTCAGTTTTACAATTGCAGTACTCGTATAATGTACGGATTTTGATTGTTATTTATTGAACATAGTTCCTGCCTTTAGGCAAACTTTCCGGACTTCAGGAACGCAGATCAATTAAGTCTAGCACTTTATTTATAATTCTAGAATATTTATTGACTTGCTATAGATTTTGGCTTGCTTTTGTTGTTCTCTTCTTGTCCGATTTGCATGGAAAAACAATTAACATAAATACGAAATAAAAATATTCCGAAGTGTAACGACGATATTCAGACAGCGCATCGACAGCTATTTAGAAGTCAATATATAATTGTTTTAAAGTCGTAGAGTTTTTTTTTACCAACGTCTCGACCGAATCTCATCCACCGGTGGATGCGTGCGTATGTACTCCAACTGGCGGATAACGTGCAGCGGGATGGCGGGAATGTGATCACCGGTGGGCTGATATCCATTGGCATCGGCCACGTACGAGAAGGTAACGGGTATACCCTCGGGAGAAACGAACTGAACCACGCCGACGGCTCCGTTCTCATTACCAGCTCCCTTGGTTGTAATGCCGTTGGTGGTCTGGAACTCGAAGCTGTAGTGACCGAAGGGATCGGGTGGCGTATTCCGGTAGTAGATGGTCCTGTCCAAAGATGGCGCAGTAAAGCGCGTACAATGAATTAGTTGAACTAGGATTAGGATCAGGAATACCACAATCTGAGCGGGTGGTTGGGGGTTCAGTTGGTTAATAGATCAAATACCAGTCACAAAACGTCGCACAAACCTTGCCGAACGACATCATCGCCTAATTACATTAAAATTATTCCAAATGTTTGCTTTTACGCTGTGGATCTTGAACCTGATATATCGATACTGCTGCCTCTGAACCAGAATCAAAGTCAGTATCCCAGTTTTAACCGTTATGGAGCGGCAGTTAATGCGACGCGATCTGCTGCGCTCGAAAGTTAAATTGAAACTGGTCAAAAATCATTTGACGAGGCCGAAAAGGAAGCTTTCGATTTCAATAGAGGAAGCTTCAGCTAACCAGTGGGCTCTCTGGGATTCGTTCTCGGAACATCAGACGAGGAAGCCAAACAGCATAGCCAGGGAATTGGTGCAACCGAAAAGCAGATGCATTATTTCCCGACGAAAAAATACAAGTTCGTAGCCCGGGTTTTGATTTATATTGAATTTGTGCTAATGCCCGGCCATTATCGCCTCACAATGAAGCTGTTTTGGATTTTTCGGGGTCCATTTGTAGGTGTGCCTGCATAGCAGTCCGATCTGAAATCGAAAGTTATGCACAGTGGTTCGACTATGATTCACATGTCCAACTTGCAGGCATCCCAGCCGCTGACATATTATGCCATTTAGTTATTCATTTATTATATTTAAATTCTATTTTCAGCTCTGAAAGGTCATGGTTAAAATGAGCGCTCAGCCGAAAAGCCAATACCAAATATATTAAATTGATTTAATGAGGCGTGCTAAATATACGTATAATGCGTCAACTTCGATTATTCGATTAACTTTTACGCGATTCAAAGCGAAACCCGAAATGCTAAAGGTTTTGCTGCACAACCATTGATCATGGTTGATTCGGGATTTTTTTTGGATTAAATGAGTTATTTAGACTGGCAAATAACTTCTGTTTAAAACTGGTTACTTGTATGTCTCAAAGTAAAGTTGCCAAATGAGTGAAATAGCAATGCTTAACCGGAAAAAGTAATGAAAAGAATAATATTGTTTGGTTCTCAGTCTATTAATATTGGAAGGTTTCTAAACGCAAATCGCTAGCTTTCCTATTATTATTATCAAAAGTGCAACCTCTTAAATCATCCGCATTCAATATACCTCGACCCACTGTGTGAAATATGGAGCTATGCAGACCTAGACCTTGCACGATTTGTACGATGTAGCCCCGCACCCGTCTATTTGCATAGCTTAAAAACTTTACAACTTTGCCGCTTGTCAAGGTGTCGGTCCGCAGAATCAATCAGCCCATCAATCAGAATACATTTGTATTTGCCTAATCATATTTGCATTATGTTTGTTTGCCTTAAACACTGTTTGCTAATTAAGACACAATGCCTGGGGTTTTTTCTGCCGAGGATTTACACAGCAAAAGGGGCACTCGACGAAGATGAAAGCATGAAGCGAAAATAATCTCCGGCTAATTTTCAGACATAAATCTTCAAATCAAACGAGTTGAGATCTTTTTTCGCGGACAACATTAATTAAGTAACACAAATCGACGCCAAATAGTTTAGCCTTAGAATCGGTTGCGAAACGCAAACACGAAAAACTAGAAAGCCGAAACCAAAAACTACAAATGAACTGCCTTTTCCAGTTCTCCTTCTGCCAGAGATCGTCTTCTTGTCGTCTGTGAACTATTATGTTGTTGCTGCGATGACGCCGCGGATGACTCTTTCGGTCTGGGGTTTCTGCTTCTGACACATTTGAGAAAAATAATTTAGGCATACGAGAACATAAGCATAAGCATAAACAACGGCTGATTATGCTGAGAGTTCCTCCAGTATTACCATAATGTATGCTACACTCTCACATGTGGAGCGCAAAACAAAAGACTTAGGCAACGAACTTTGTAAGGGTCAATCAGTTTGCTATGAAACCCGTGAAGAGCATAGTCGCTTTTATTCTACATACGGAACTCAAACCGTTAACCACGTTTCATCAGTTTCAGATCAACAAATAAAAAATCGTTAACAACAATTTTGTGCTAATCTGGCTTCTGGTGACTTTTATAATTTGATGGCCTATTTTCATAGATTTTATGGCTTCTGCTATGGTTTCTATAATCACCATTTGCATTTGCTTTAAAACCAGAAAAGGATCTAAAAATTAATTTAATATTTTTTAATGTGAATATTTCAGAACATGCTGGGCGCCAAAATGCTTCCGTGTTTGGAACCCTAGGTGGTATCATTTGTTATGGATAAATAGGCGTAAAAAGTATATACTTATTACAAGCGGTTATACAACAAACTTCAGGTGCTCCGGCATTAACTAATATGTATGTATGAACAAACATTGGTCTAAACTAGCAATGTGATGTAATTAATTTATTGATCCAAATTTTAACTACCTAACACTGTTAACTCAACTCGAATCTAGTTTTATAACTTCCATCGAGGGTATTGCTGCCTTTTATTAATAACAATAAAACCAAAATCGGAAACTCGGCTCCATAAATTCCACAGCAAATTGGCAGCAGATCTTCAAGAACTCGAGCTACTTATCACATTTTATTATCGCATTTATTAGCATCTGAAGTATGAAATCGTAAAATATGAATAAGCAAACATGATAAACGGAAATGAATAATATGTGTCCGCTCCGATATGACCTGCTATCGAGAACCAAAAATTGGTGGGCAGGGTAGCCACGCAGAGCAGCGTTTTATCTCAGAAGACGCCAGAGCCACCGATTATTGGCATTTGGTTATGCTTATTAGATTTTCGTGGCTTACGTTTTGGCCCGTTGTTTACCACATATAAAGTTGGAGAGACCAGCTGGCCGGAGTGGCAGTACGGTGGCTAACTTTAAACCTCGCAGACGTCGCAATTCCGCAGCGGATTACATCAAATCGGGATATTATAAATTATTACAAAATCAATCATAAAACCCCGAGTGGATATTGTGTATAGCTGATAGTGCAAAAAGACAAACCGAGATAAAACCGAGAAATATGCGAAATTTTGTAAGCACTTCGACCCTGTGTCCATTTGTGTTCCCCATCCGATCTGTGAACCTGATCGCTGATAAGACCTCTTTTGGTTTCAGCTAATTGGCATCGTGCTTTTGGCCCTGATTTGGGTGGAGGTAGATGCCCGTCTTGTGAGGGTCCGCCGGATCCGGAGATTGGTCGGCGCCAGTGAGCGGGATGCACAGATAACGGACTTCCGGGTTTCGCCCACGGATGACGAAGGAGTGTTTAAGTACGCCTTCAAGACCAGCAATGGCATCGATGTCCAAGCGGCAGGATCGCCGCTGGAGACCATTGGCATCTATAGCTACACCTCACCGGAGGGCGTTCCCATCGAGACGCGCTACATAGCCGATGAACTGGGCTTCCATGTAGTGGGACGTCATCTGCCGCAGCCACCGCCCACTCCGGACTATATCCTGCGATCCTTGGAGTACATTCGCACCCACACCGAGGATGGCAAGCTGAAGAAGCCACACTTCTTGTGAAGTTCCTGACTGGATCCTAACCATCATACACATCGACTTGGATGCAAGTGTCCGTGAAGAAGGCTGACCATACCATAGCATGTACTAATCACCAACTAACTTTAGTAGCATAAAACTTAAGACCTAGAATAAGTTGTTGCTAGATGTTCTAAGATCTTCGAAATGCGCAAATGTTTCTTGCCCTCGGGCTGTTCTGCTTGGGTTATAAATCAATCCATCCATCCATCCATCGATTCTTTCTCGCCGGAATTTATGGTCTTCGCGCCCATAAAGAGCAAACAATGGGGCTCGCCCAAACACAAAGTATCTCGGGTGACCCCAACGAATTCTAGCTTGTTATCCCATTAACTGCGAACAGCTTAATTTGTCTGCGTGTCTGATTAATATTTACGTCTATTCTCAGATATGGAAATTTGAAAACTGGATGGAAAAGAGTCGTGGCTCTGTTTGGGCGACCTTTCGATGGCTTAATAATAAATGGATATTTTTTCCGGGTTTGAACACCCCTCTTCAAAAGAGCCTCTCGGGCAGCATTTGCAAAATTTCGACCAAGTTCGGCCCACTCGAATTTAAAAACGACCTAACATAAATTTTAAGCGAAATAAATGCCGCAAATTGCGAAAACCTTTGTTGAAGCCATCAGTTTGTTTTTTTGCATGTAGCCCAAAAGTATAGTTTGTTAAACACGATATTTTGTTTCTTTTAATTTATCTCATCTGTGCATCTATCACCCTGGATAGGTTTTCAAAAATTTAACTATTGTGGTTTGGGAATGATAATGCGCTTAGTAGAAATGAAAGTGGAATAATAAACTTCAGATACTTAAAGTACATTTGTTTAGGACTGGTCGTTTTTGATTGAAAATCTATTAAATAGATAAATGGTTTCATATAATTACTGACTGACGAAATCATGAAATAAAGTATTTAAGATATTCTTTAACAATTTGAAAGAGAAAGGAGCAATGTCAAGATAAAGAAATGTTTAAAAATGTAAACTCTATCCGCCTAAAATTTGTTCCTATTGAAGATTGTGTACGCTTCTATATTATTCGAAGAACTGTAGATGAATATGAAACATTTATTTTCCATCTTTACTATATTAAAAACGAAAATTATCTGTATCGAAATCTTTTATTAACGATAACTACCTAATAACAATGACTGGCCGCAGTTTTGATGTGGGGTTGCTGCTTTGGAGTGCTGGCGCTACTCCAGATTACTGCTGCTCCTTCTGGGCAGGCGCCGGAGGATGGGTGCGGATGTATTCCAGGGCACGGAGGACATAAGCCGGAACTGGAGGCGGGGTGGGCAGATGGTCACCCACTGGATGGTAGCCCTCCTCGTCGGCGGTGTAGGTCAGCGAGATGTGCTCGCCCTCGGGCGACACGTAGGCCACGGCTCCACGTGCTCCGTTTGCGTTGCCCGCCTCCTGGATCTGGATGCCATTGCTGGTCTCGTAGGCGTACTGGTAGTTGCCCTCGGCATCGGTGGCGTCGTTCTGGAAGCTGCGGATCTGGGCATCCTTGTTGATGTTGTCGGCGCAGGCGCAGCCGATGAGAGCCAGGCAGAACAGCTTTTGGGAGCAAAGTACAATGATCAGTGGTGGTCATCTGGGGTATGAGGCGTGCCAAGTCCAACCGAACTTACATATTTGTACATGATGATGGGAATTGGGATTTTCTTCTGTAAAAGCGGTGATGCTGTGATGATGCTGCTTGCAGTGCAACTGTTTAATTTGATCAGCTCAAGTGCGTCTTTTATATGGATGAGACCCTTGTCTTTAGTGGCGAGCACCTAAACGGGTTTTTTCTCGTTGAATCACAAGGACCCGAGAGGTGGGTATAATTGCCAAAATGTCTTCTTATCATACTAGCAATATTGGGCAACAATAACAACAATGCTGGGCTGACCTATAGTTAAAATACATGAGTCATTTGCCAACAATTTATATTGTATGCTTTAATTCGGTTTCAGTTTCGGAGTCGATTTCGGCTTTGGTTTCGGTTTCGCACGAGATACCATTAATTGTTGAATTACAATCGAATAAATATTGCTGTTTAATGCGACGCTTTCGGCCCATTCAAAACGGCGTTGGAAATTCCCAACACGAGCTGAAGATTTCTTGTTACAACTTTCAATTGGAGTTGCGCCCTGGGCTCGAGGCTTCCAAATGGAGTGGCAGGTGCGATGGTCTAGTATGGTACGAGTATACCTTGTGCCCCTGGAAAGCTGTTGAAACATGGACAAGGTCACCGGGCAGCATCGGCATGTCACCCGGAGCGCCGCCGAAGATGATCCAGCCAAGCAGTGCCGTGCTACGTGTGATCTTCTGATACCCTACATTTATGACTTTAATTAATTGTTCGCTTTGATCTTCGGCGAATTGATTGGTTTCAGTGGACGCAGCAATAAGTTCGAACGAAGATATGTTTTTTGTTTCGAAATTAGCTTAGCAAACACCATCAACCATTGGAAACTGGTGTTAATTGCTGAGAATCATTTCGGTAAACAAGGAAGTGTGCAAAATCCGAAGTAAGCTAGTAATTAAATGTAGTTCACACCTATCTACATATGTGTAGACTTCGACTCAAGAAATCCTCGGTAAGCAAACGACCCAGGAAATAAACGTCATAAAATGGTATATTTTTCCCAGCCCAGGTAGAATGAAAGCGAAGCTGTCGACACACACTAATCTGTTGGGACAATCCTTAGGTATTTGCAGTGGATTTTCCTTCTTCTAATATTTCTGGATGTTGAGCCACACCCGATACCCAAAAACTACACCAAGCCTGATGGATGTCTCGAGAATGTTATCGATTCAGAGGTGCAGATTCTGGACAATGAAATACCTGGATACTTCCACTTTGACCTGCCCGAGGGAGGATACATACGGGTGATTTATCACGTGGATAAGTACGGCTTTTATACCGAAACTTTGCTCTGACATAGAATGATTCTTCCGCTGAGAGTGTCTGTCTGTGCAGTTTTGCCATAATTGGAAACCAGATTTATTCCAACGAGTCTAATTTGTATTTATGTTTATAAAAATAAAAAACAACATGCAAATATAGATCAATAAGTTGTTTAAAACCGTTATAGAACTGCTGTTTAATATCCCGTGATATTCGGAATGCATCTATATGGCGGTAAGCAGACGTCGAAGTGATCTGAGAATTTGTGTATTTAAATTTTGATAACTTAGCAATTCAGATTTGGGAGAATGTAGCCATCTGTCCAGTACGTCATAGATCTCGGATAGGGCTTGGATACTGGTGGGCCGGCTGAACTAGTTTGCCAGATCGGGTGGAGCGTCGATTGATGGGCATTTTATTAGGCGGAGTGCTAAGTGCGATTAGGCCTAGAAAACAATTTATTACTGGACAGCAAATTTGTATGCTAATAAGCTGAACTTGTTGATTTTTTTTTTTTTTTTGGGAATTTAAGAATTCCTTGATGAGCAAACAGGTTGTCCGCCTGCGCTCATAGCAAGCCAAATGGCCAATGATAATGAAATCGAAACGAATGATAAATTGGATTGGATGGAATTAAATTAGCTCTCCACGAGCTGCTGCCCACTTCCAAATCCTAATCCAAATCCAGGTCCATCTCTGAACTTACCCTCCACGGGCGAATGTCACAGTCACATGTTCCATTACCATCGACAAAACTCCAAGCCCCCAAAAGCTAACCGAAACTACTATTGGCCATTAAGTGTAGAGGCAGATGATTACCGCCACCAAGGCAGAAGCGTGTTGATCCATCGGCAGAAACCACTTGGAATGGGTTCAGGTGCTTCATTATACTCTAGCTAAGGCTGATATAATTTGGATCAGAGGTTTGCTTTTTTGAGATTGGTAAGATAAATAAATATTTGAATTTGTTTCCGAAATGCAAATGTTTCAAGATAAGTATCATAAGCCACACCCCTTTTTAGAGGCCGTGCAGTTTAAAGTCTTATATCGAAAAGTGAAGACACAAAGCCAATTGAGTCATTGAACTACCCAAATTCTACAGAATTACAACAATACATTTAACTTTTAATGCAAGCTACTTTGTGCTTTATTTACTGAAAACTTAAAACTATAATCCCTTATTTGTTCTTGTATAAGAAAAAACGAAATAATAGCTCTCAAAGAAGTTCGCCCAGATCAGGCCAGAAGTCCGATCAATCAAAAAGAAAATAGTTTCCGGTATCGCGGGAAGTACCGATTAAGACGAAAACTGCTAGGCTGATAATTAAACTAAGCTAAGCCAAGTGCCTATGATCTCTAGGTAAACTTAGCTATATCTGGGAAGGGTATTTCGCATTGCGGTGCTGAAATCCAGATCTCCTTTCTATTTTTTTTACTAGCTGCTGAGCTGAATTTTATTCAATTCGATCGGTATGCTGCTGCCGAAAAAAAAAAACGACAAACGTATTAAGTTTGATATTTAGTTTGGAGCGGCGTTTGGAGTTCAGAGCCAGATTAGAGACGTCAGCGATGGCGACGCCAACGCCAAAGTCGGCGTTGCCGTTGGCTGCCTATAAAAGCCACCGCCTGCGAAGATCACCCAACCAGTGTGGATTATACAAGCCCAGAAACCAGCAAGATGTTCAAGCTAGTGAGTAGTGACCAAGCCGCCCGGAAGGATCCGGATTCAGAACCAGAACGTAAACGTGTGTAACCATTACAGTCGCTCTGCCTGCTCGCCGCTCTGATGCTGGCCAATGTGTATGCGGACAACATTAACAAGGATGCCGTGATCACCCGCGAGGATGTTGATCCTGCCGACGCCGAGGGCAACTACCAATTCGCCTTCGAGACCAGCAATGGCATCCAGGCCCAGGAGGCCGGAAACGTCAATGGAATTCGCGGAAGCAGCTCCTACATCTCCCCCGAAGGCGTCGCCATCTCACTGAACTACGTCGCCGATGAGAACGGCTTCCAGCCTCAAGGCGATCACCTTCCCACCGCTCCCCCAATTCCGGAGGCCATCCTCCGCGCCCTGGAATACATTGCCGCCCACCCCCCATCACCACAGTAGTAAATTCCCGATTGGATACCCCATTCAAAGCCTAGTCAGTGCTTTTGCTAAACATGAGTTATATCTAGTTCTAGAAAGTCTGTACATAAATCCCCCCAAAAAACAAAAACATAAATAGTTACATCAAATATACCCACAGCCATGCTGACCATTTGAACAGAGTCCTGTATGTTTTCATTATACAAATCGGCAAAAATTAGCTGTACCAAATTGCAAACTTAAAAGTCCATAATTTTTAACCCCAACTTGCATACAAATTATATTATAATATCTTAGTTGTTTTTGGAACGTCCCACTTTTGAGCTAAAATTGCTTTTGGGGTAAGGTTATTTATTTAAAGATGCAAATGAAGGAACTTGAAATCGATGTCAGATTGTGTCAGAAATACTTTGTTTTAACCTGATTTTTCATAACCTTTTAAAGTACGCCTCCAATATCGGTTCATTCATACGTCAATGTTGAATCTGAGCCAGGAACATTAGCACATGCTGTTTCCAAATGCTTTTCATAATTAAATCAATACTCTTGTGTTTGAAATGTGTTACCATATTAAGACAAATTAAACTGCTGTCCAAAATCATTTATCACACTGCAAACCAGACCCAGGAACTAACCAAGGCAAAAGAAAAAATTCAGCAGAAGCAACACCAGACGAACATGAGCGCAGACAAATGTGGAAGCTGCATGGCCATCAACTCACTTAGCTTCTTTTCCCTGTTGCTTCAGCTCAGCTATTTTTAAAAAATATATATCCAGTAAACAATCATTTCCATGTAAATCCAACCGAGACTGACCTCCAGAGTGGACACCGACAACTGAAAACGATCATGTTGCCAAGAAAGAGTCTAGAGAATGATGCAACAGCCGGCTGGGATTTGGGAAACTGGTTTGCGGGTTATTAACACTTTCGCTGCTTGGATTCTACTCGTGAAGAAGATGTAGGTCAACTGCCGGCGATCGGAAGACAAGTTACTTCTGTAAGTGGGCACTTTATAAAATAAATAAGCCCA
The DNA here is from genome assembly GCF_016746395.2 of Drosophila simulans. Taxonomy (NCBI): domain Eukaryota; kingdom Metazoa; phylum Arthropoda; class Insecta; order Diptera; family Drosophilidae; genus Drosophila; species Drosophila simulans. Next base: position 20,940,530 of record NC_052522.2, read on the forward strand.
ATTACAGTGGAACATTTATAATGAACACACAAACGCTGCATATTAAAATAAAAGGTAACTAAAAACTAATTACAATAAAATTTGTATATACGCATAAAATAATATTTGATTTGTATTATTTAAAGGTGTTTCTGTTATAAATATCAAATAAGTCATTGGTCATTGTAAGACAACAAAATATTTAAACGATAATAAAATGGTAAGCTCTTCATTATATATCCATTCAAAAAAGCGAAATTATTGATGCTCGAGCCGAACAAAACTATAAAGTTTTGAAATATACACTATGGGCGCATTACAAAAAGGTTAAGCTTGCACATAACCAGTTTCCTGGTATCCTTCACGACTTCCCCATTAATCGGAGTCGAAAAACCTCTCGGCTTATGTACATTGTGTATTTTATAGCAGAGCCGAGTCCTCTGCCGCGATCACATAGCATAAACAATTAAGTATAAAAACCTGTACAATCTGTACTACAATAAATAAGCTCTATTTACCACTGCATTGGCCTAAAGCTTGCTCTCCTTCGCCTCCTTGGCCTTCTGGCGGGATGCAGCCGCTGCCGCCGGTCCGAAGCGCTGGATAAAGTTGTTGACCGGTGCAATAATGGCCTCTGGATCGTTCATGTGCACATGGTGCGAGCCATTAACCTCCAGGTACTCGAAGTTCGGCTTCTTCAACAGCACATCCAGCACCTCGTCGTAGTACTTCTTGTCCTCGAAATACGAGGACTGGGCGGCCTTGATGAACAAGTAAGGACATGTGATCCGATTGGCCATTTCCACACAGAGCTCCTGTGACCCGATGGCATAGTTGTAAAACTTGAGACGCCTATCGCGGCAAAAGAAGTACTTGTCCGGGTACTTCTCCGACTTGCCGATGTTGCGAGCCATCAAATGCTTGCAGTGCTCCTTGTTCACCGAATGGAAGGTGCCGATATAGACCCTCTCAATAAGTTCATCGTATGTGTAGCTCGGCGGCTCGTTCTTACTCCGGTTCCTTTCGTCTTCACGCAAGAACTCGTCCAAACGGGTTTCCATGGTCCTGATAACCGACGGATACGGACGCTGATGAGGTTTCAGGGCATCAATTCCAATGATCATGTCCACCTTGTCCGGAAAGACAGCGGCGAAAACAAAGCAAATAATGGACGACATTGAGTGTCCAACCAGGGACACTTTCTCCCACTTGTACTGCTTCATGATCAGGCGGATCACATACAGATTATCTACGGAGTTGTAGTAGCAGCCATCAGGCAGTCGGGACGATAGCCCGTGGCCAGGAAGATCGATCGAGAGGAATGCCACGTCCGGCGATAGAAGCGGCATCAGGCGATCAAAGGTTCCCGCATTATCCTGCCACCCGTGAAGTCCTAAAATTGGTTGGACGTTCTGCGGACCGTACCACTTGCCGGATATGTGTCCCCATGGAACCGTAATGCTGATCTCGGCGAACTACGGTAAAGAAAAACAAAAACAAACAGGGTACTATTAAAATTTTTCTGCTTTATCACCATCATTAGCTACAATCTTTTAAGTTGCATGTTGTTTCAGTTTTGGAAACGAAGATCGTATGAATTCTTTTCGGAGTAATATACCATTTCCATAATGCATGTATATAAAAATCTACAGAATCGGTATGACACCTGCATATACGAGTACATAGGAAACATTAAATTTAAGGTACAGAATATTCAATATTACGTAGCTTTATCAACGTCGATAAAGAATATACGTACGTATTTTTTTCAGAGCAACATATGCTTGCAAGCTATACGGGGAAATAAATGTAGCCCCCTGGAAGTCTGCGAAAATGCAGCGAACTGGTTCAAAGTACACTTACGGGTCTGGTTGGGGCTTCGCCAGTTAAGTCGCCTGCATGCCGATAACGCTGGCCGAGATCACTGCCGGTAATGGTGCCACTTGAGTTGTCGTCCGAGTCCATTTCTGCGCTCGAAAGTGCCCAAGAAGCGAATGAGCTCCAATTCCAAAGTTTAGCCGATTTCGGGGCTTATCAGTAACGACCTGTGGAGATTAGCACTGCGATTAGTTAAGGCAAACAGGCGGGGAAACATACTTAGAAAATGCGAAAGTAAACATTAAAGAGAAATCATAAAAAATAATCCAATATAATATCCGAATCGATGCCGGCGCCTCATTAGATTCAAAGGTCAAGGAGATCGCCTTAATGAATCACTCACGTTGTCTTTGTGTCACAGATTTATTTGCAATTTGTTTTATATGCTTGTGCTGCCTCCTAGTTAATACAGCATTTGTGTCATTGTATTCATTTAATTACCAATTATGCGCCTAACAAACAGGTGAAAACAGCGAGCGAACGAAAAATAAACACTTACTACAGCTGTTCACTAAACTTGCACAGGGAGCGACGTTTATGCGGCGGACATAACACGAAGCTTACATTCAATGTTTTAAATCCATTTTAGTGGGGTATGGTTGAAAGATATAAGACTAAAATCATCAGCCTTTGCTTTCATATATAAATGATGACAACTCAATACTTACAACTAACTTATGTATGGAGACCTTATCTCGAAATGTCGTCATATAAACGAAGATATAGTGTTGTAAAACAAGCGAGTTTTGGACCAGTGTTGTTCGTAGCTAGCAGCCGCCAGCGAATGACAAGATTAAAAACCTTGCTGAAACATAGTTTTCCCAGATATTACGTATCAAGATCAAAGTTCACCTGGCATCGCCGCCGACCATCCATGTGTGGTGAAATCAAAGCCAGAACATCAGTATCATTATATTGAACGAGGAAGAAGAACGTGACATTAATCAGAGGAAGTAGAAAATATCTTACCGTGAAATGAAGGTGTCCAGAGGTCTCTGCCTGCTAAAACAGCTGCCGAATGTTAGAAACTCCAGCAGTGGGCCCACAAAGCCTTTCAAAATCCTCAACAAACATGTAGGTGGTAGAATCCTTTTGGTTTTCATTTAGTAATCCCCTTGGCTTTCTCTTCGCAGTTCGATGAAATCAGCATACCAGTTCCATGGGGTCACATATCGGGCAAATGGTATGGACCCAAGCACGTACGACCGATTGTTGGCATGCATGGTTGGCAGGACAATGCCGGTACCTTCGATACTTTGGCTCCGCTCCTGCCGTCCCACCTCTCCTTCTTAAGCATCGATGCACCAGGCCATGGGTTGTCCTCCTGGTTGCCACCTGGCACTTCCTACCACTCCATTGACCTCGTGCTGATCACTCGCCGACTAATGGAGGAGTACAACTGGGACAAGATTTCCATATTGGCCCACTCGATGAGCTCCATCAATGGCTTTGTGTTCAGTGCTCTGTTTCCTGACAAGGTTGATCTGTTCGTGGGTCTGGATGTGCTGAAGCCGCCAGTTCGAAGTGCTCGCGGCATTGTGGATTCGCTTTCCGAGCGAATTGAGTCCACCTTGAAGCTGGAACGACGTCTAAAAAGTGGGTCTGAGCCGCCCGCCTATGACTGGGATCAGTTGGTAACCCGGCTGCATGAGGGCTCAAATAAGTCCGTCTCACTGGATGCCTGCAAATATCTGCTGCAGCGGAACTGCAAACCATCGACGCACGAGCCGCACAAGTATTACTTCTCCCGCGACAACCGACTGAAGTCATCACTATTTTACACGTTGCACCAGGAGGTGCCAATGGAGATGGCGCGCAGAATTAAGTGCCCGCATCTCTTCATCAAGGCCCTGCAGGCTCCCTACTACGAACGCAAGGAGTACTTCGATGAAGTGTTAGCGGAGCTGCAGAACAATCCTCTGTTCGAATACCACGAGGTTGAAGGAACTCACCATGTCCACCTTAATGAGCCAGAGAAGGTGGCGCCCATCATCAACTCCTTCATCAATAGGTACCGGCCCTTATGAGACCGCCTTAACATAGACCTCGACATATAGACCCGTGTACAAACTAGCGGATTCGTGTACCTTACTCCTAATGTTTAATTCAACCCAACGCAGATCGATGATATTGACTGGATATTAGATGAAAATTAATCTCAGTAGTAGACAATACCCAAACATTGGAAAATTGGTTGCTTCTATTTAATTTATTATGTACAATTGATACCGGCAATAACATTAAAGTTAAACACTATATTAAAAACCTCAAAATATACGCATTGAGTTGCTGTTTTCTGTGGAATTTACGCCGTAACTAAAACTAGCCAATAAAGAGCTAAGACAAATAGAAACATACTCACAGGACCCATGGGAAATAAGCAAGAGTTTGTGAATTGCCCGCAGCTCCCACGTAGTTTTCTGTTTTAAAGCGTGAAAAAATAGTGTAATAGACATTGGATTTAAGTAATGAGTCTATGGGTTCGATTTGGAATTATCCGTGCACTGCACAGCTCTGAACCCATAAAGTCAGCACTTGAGTCTTGGATGACTGCTAAGAGAACATGTTAAAATAAATATTACTTAGAGATTGTGGTTAGCTAAAGTCTAAAAATATTTGTAAATCTACAATTGTATATATGTTTTTGGGGTTTTCTTTTGTAAAATCAGTCGGCGCGAGGAAATATAATATTAAACAATTACAACATTGGGATAGCCAACTCGGCAAACGTGGTGACTACTCGAATATATGCATCTTCTATTGTATATATTTGTAAGCGTAATCAACAATTGCTTCGGTTTCGCATGGAGTTTTCTTAGCATTTGAGTGTCTTGTGTTGTTCTCAATCAGATTCAAAGTGTTATAAAAAATATACAATATGTGGTAAATATATGTAGCATGTACATACATATTTATCTACGCTGTAAGTTTTACAATCTATTGCATTGGCAAGTTAAGCAGCCGCAGCATTTCGCCCATTCACTAAATGACAACCAGATTAATCTTAAAGAGTGATATTGCAAAAAAAGAGAAAAGAAGTTTCGATTTAAATAGGAAAATATTCAATAATTGCAATGCTAATAAAAAAATTATCAAAAATTTATGTATATATAAAGCCATTTAGTAAATGCCCGACTTGCGCTTGCTTAAACTACTCTTGCACATTAAACATTGTAATAAAACAACAAACTAAAACCTACGCTAAAAATAAATACAATAAATTAGTTAAGTCCTAAAGAGAAAATGCTTAGCAACATTTAGTGTGGATTTCTCTGGATAATTCTCCTCTCAAGTTTCTCGCAATTTGGTTTGTCTATTTACAATTGTATCAGTTTTCCGTTTTGTTTTCCCGACATTTGTTTGGATCGAAGCTCAAGCTACTGGCGACGAATCGCCTTTCATGTCGCGCTCACGAAAAAACCCCCGCTCCGTCTTGCACTCGCGTATGGTGACGGTCTCCAGGTTTACGGTAACGTCTGTGATCACCACCCGGTTGGATATGTTGCATTTGGCCGGCAGCCAGAAGCGCGGCGGAAGGGCACGCGGCGAAAGAGGAGTAAGCGGCTGTTTCTGGTTGATAGCCAGGTTGTTGCACGGTTTTGGTATGTTATTGTTCTCGGAAGGAACCTGTGGCGTCTGTTGGTTGCCTTCCTCGTTGGCTACTTCTTCTTCCTCGGCTCCAGACTCTGCGGGCGTTGTGTTTATGGCTTCTGTGGCCAGTGGGGTGGCCTGCTGCTCTGATTTCAGTGGCGTTGCAGCTTCGCTGGCAATCTTTTCCGCTTGCTGCTGATCCTGGAAGGGCTGCTGTTGGATGGGAGTTAACTGCTGGGTCGGCTGAGGCTTAATGGTGGGGCCATCTGGCGAGGTCTTAATCGTCACTCCAATCTTGCCCGATTCCTTGAGCACCTCGGCTTTGCGCTTGGTGCCGATCAGCGGCTGATCCTCGGAACTGGATGAGTTGCTGTCCGGCTCGGGGACAAATGAGTTGTGCGTAAAGCTGCTGTTCGAGGAGGAGCTGTGATCCATGCGCTGACGCTTGGACTCGTGGTGGTGGTGATGATGATGGTGGGTCAGCGGAGATTCCGATCGCCGTCCACTGTTGCGTTCGGACTTGATGTGGTGATGATGGTGGTGGTGGTGATGGTGCTTCTTCTCCTTCTTCGACTCCTTGTCCTGGGTAGCCGATGAGGTGGTGGCTTGATGCGTGTCCACATCGTCTACGGTGAAGGTGTACTCATCCTCCTCGGATTCCGGCTCCGGATCGGGTTCCTTCTCCTTCTTCTTTATGCCTCGCTTGGAGGGAGTTCCGGAGGATTTGTTCGTTTGTTCGTAGATGTCGATGAGGCGGCGATCCAGGATGTTTACCTCCGGTTCCCAGGTGTTGTAGCGCTGGTTCCATCCCTTCCACTTGACGCGGTACTCCACGACGCCCTGGAAAATTGAGTAAGTGAAGGAGTGGGGGTGGATTGCATTTTCTTAGACAACTAATTGATTTTCCATTCAGCGAAACAAAAACACGCCTCACATACACACACACACACGCACTACGCACACACACACATGCAGCGTGCAAATGGTGGTTGCAGCAGCAGATGTCCTCTGGCCAAAAAACGTCGAAGGACATGTGACCTTGTGGACTATACATATATCCTGCGTGTGCTGCGCATATTGCATTTGCCATTTTCAGCGGAGCATCCCGTTTTGGTAGCCTTTTTCGCATTTGTTTACGCTCAGCTCACCTTCTTAACGCGCTTCTGAATGATTTTCTCGGCCGCGTACACTAGATCGACTGGATCGTCGGTCGCATTGTCGCGCCCCAACTTCCCCTTACTCCCCTTGCCACGACCAGTCATTTTTAATTAATAATCTTCGCGGAACGTTTTATTATTCGTTTTATTTGCAATTAACTCCTGGTTTACAATTCTGCGTACGTCGATAGTCGTCGGACTCGATTATTTTCATGTAAACAATCGATAGTGCTGAAAGACGCAGGGTGACCGTCCTACAAAGAACTGGGTTCATATCTTAGCATGTAGCCGTGTCACAAACCCTTTGCTGACAAAAGTATCACAGACTCTAATCTCCGGTGACTGGCCACACCTAACTGTGTGTTTTTAAATGTTTTCATAATTTCATGACATTTTTTTTTTTTTGCGAAAAGATATAAAATATAAATGCTAAGACAACATTGAGGAGCTAATGATGATGTTTATCCCTCTTAATTCTGCCGTAAACCACGAAACAAAAATTTAATCAAGGTGCAAATACACTATTTTTATTATTGTTTCTACAAATTACTAAGCCGTTCAGAAATAAACCAATTAGCTTACATATTACGTTTAATCCAATTTCGATAAGCGCATTTCCAATGAATCCTTTGTACATCATTCTTTTAAATCTATGTACATGTTGAATTGAATTCCAGGTAATGATATATTTTACCTTCGCTTATAATTATCGTTGAATTGCTTTCATCCCATATTGAGTTTAGATCCTTTACCCTGCTTCTCTTATCGTATCACAAATTGACACATATACTTTGCCCCATATTCCGATTCAATTAAGTTTGATAATTAACTTGATTACAACTGAACTAGTTACCCTCTTCGAACTCTTCAGATGACAAATCCACAAAAGGAGAGAGTGCTAGAGAGAGAGAGAAAGCACAAGAGCGCCGAAAGCTCAGGATGGATGTGAAAGGAAGTGGCCGACTGCAGATATTTTATTCCAGTTGTATGTTGGCCGAGGGTTCGCGTGGCGGGGGCGGCAACGACGATGACATTATTTTATTTATGCTGTGATAGTGAAATAACACCAAGACCAACAACTGAAATAACACCCATTCCTCTGAAATCAATCGCAATATTTTCGACGAGGGACGCGAAATGCATGGAGAGTCTTCACATTTAACGATGAAAACAAAAAATTAACTAAAAGCTTTAACCAAAACATAAAGAAAAACACCAAGCAAATCGTTGCAAACCGTATAAATAGATTAATATTTAATTCATAGTGAAAACAGCACCAATTAGCGCATAACCTATAAAATATTAGTCAATATGTTTAGCTATTTACAATTTACATAGATAATATTTAATTAGTGGCTTCAAACAAACACCAAGCAACCAAACAAACGAATAACAAAGGGAAAAACCAATACCTAGTTCAATTGTACGGAGCGCAAAACTAACGAATAGCGATTAGGAAAACTGGCCAACTGATAAGGCTGGCGAAAATATTAAGCTTATAGCATATAGGAAATAATAATAGCAACGGCAAACCACCCCATCTCCAGCCGAAAGCCCCGAAAAGCGGATTCATTCAGTAAAACGTGCCACACAACCGGACGGCAGCGACGGACAACGGTAAATGTCAAAGTCATAAAGAGAAAGCACGGAAATGCCGATGAGAGAAAGCTCAGAGGAAACGTCAAAACTGTGAGAGGCGATAAATGCTAGCCAGTTACAGTTATATTGGGAGAAGCAATGCCAAGTGTCAAAACCGCAAAGAGAAAGTAACGGAAAAGAGACATAGCTTAACGAAGAAAACTTCCGGTTATTTTTTAACCAGTAGATTGAGCAAAACGGCCTCAAATTAACGCAAACAGGAATAGCTTGTATTCAAATAATTTATCAGTCCTCTTGCCTAATTCTAACTGTAAAAAGAGTTCGTAAAAAGAAAAGAGAAAGGAACGCCGCAAAAGGAGGTCATACAAATCCTCAGAAGAGAGGTCGATGATAATTTGACACAATTTCATTCAATATGCGCATATAAAAGAGACAGATTCGGACTGAATTAAGGGAAAGCCAAGATAAAGCTCAGAAAATCTAAAATCTAAACCAATGAGAAAGCCTTAAGTGAAAGCTCAGGATAAAAGCGTCAGCACAGCCAAGACACAATCCAATAAAATCGAAACCAATGGCCAGCACTGCGGTGGGAATGGGAGGCGGTGAAGGTGGCCCAGGGGCAGGAGGAGCGCCAGCGGGATCAGCGCATCCCGACGACGCCAGCAGCATGAGCGACGACGTCTTCGAGGATGCGGAGACCACCCAGGCCAGGATCGAGGAGCTGCGTCGGCGGCCCTTCGGCGATGGCTGTTACAACCCCCCCGCAGCGCCCGCATCTGTTTCCGCCTCAATAACGACGACAACGACACAGCAGCAGCAACAACATCACAATCCTTCGCACCACCACCAATCCTCACACCACCAACCATCCCACCACCATCACCACCACCACCACAGTCAGCAGAGTTTGACGGGCAGCCATCACTACCACGACGATGCCATCATGGCGCCCGTCCAGCGCTCGGCCACCGGATACCCGGGCTATCGCCCCTCCCGCGAGGCAATGCAGATGTATGCGTACGGAACGGATGACTACGACGATGACTATAACGATGGATGGCGATCGTATCGCTACGATGAAGTGGATATGCACCCAGCCCCGTCCACCGCCCATCAGCAGCCCTTCGATGATACGGTCAACCACAAGACGATCCTGCTGGGGGATTCGGGCGTGGGAAAGACCTCCTTCCTGGTCAAATACAATACGGGCGAGTTCCGACTGGGTTCCTTTTCTGCCACAGTGGGCATTGCGCTTACGGTGAGTTTTGAACACCACAGTTTGTAAGTAGAAACTACTCTAGCGCCATGTCCTGTAACTCGAACCAAAGGATTGCCATTTTATAAACTACTTTCTCGGTAAAAGCAACATCAAAGCAATGTGCAAAGTACTTGGTAGCCTAGCCCGTGAATTTAATGATATGCCAATTTAAACAGAATGTAACTCTCGCACGTTGACAGATGTTGGTTCGAGTTGCAGACGTTCGAGCGTGGTGCCCGAGCTGCGGAACTCACTTGGCCTTAAACTTGCGATTGTGGGCGAATCCGTAGCGCTGCCTGCTGCATGAAACCCGCACAGTAGCCCGACCCCGCCCCCTTAGCCAGCCGACCCTGCCCCCCGCCCATGTATTGACGCACATTCGAATGGGCTCGCTTATGTAGTAAGAGTATGTCTGTGTGCATTGGCCTGCTGTGTGTACCTAATTGGGGAGCAGTTGCCCAGCTGCCCAGCTGCTTTTGGTAATACAAGTCTCCGGCTTCGGGGCACTGGGGAGTAAATAACTAATCCATATCGCATAACAGGCTTTCGTTTTTTCAAAATGTTCTCTATGGCTGTTAAGCCTAAATTCGTTTAAATATTATTATTTGTAGTAACGCCATGTACATATATATGTTTCAAGTTTTCGGTACAGAAACATGTTATTAATATTTAACAGTAAATATAACTCTTTTCGCATCCTAAACAACTTAAAAATGACAACAATTGGAAACCTTTCTCGCAGTGCACCTTTTTACTCCGCTAAATAGGCAACATATTGTTCGGGTAATCGCCGGAGATTTTCTATTTTTGGCGGGCATGCTGAAATCCCCCAAATTGATTTTTTCCCGCACGGTAAATATAAATCGCTGCGTTCGACCTTTTCCACGTTGTTGTGTTGTGCTGACATTGATGGCTGTCTGTGTGTGACAGTGTGTGCAGCGCGCACTCACACACTCGCGCGACCTGTTGCTGTTGCCTTTCACTTTCACTCACCACAATCCGCAACACACACAGACACACTCTCGCACGCTCACTCTCACGCCCGCACACAGGCGCAATCAGAGACACAGACACAGACAGACAGCCACCGCAATGGCCGCCAGTGAAGTTCAAGTGCAACGGTTTTCAGTTGCCTTGGATGCTGCTGTTGCTGCTGCTGATTTCCCCCTGCTAACCCGCTTTTCCCATTTCCCCATTGCAACACTAAGCGCGTGCTCAACTTCGGGCACAAACATTTCTCCATCAGGGTGGGTCACTGATTCAGGAAACTACTTCAAAGAATTGAACATCGGAACATTGTACACATAAGATCCATATGATTACAGAGTTGTAGCATTTTTATGTTTAAGGAATTTCCACATTTCTAACTAAAATATTAATCATATTTATTTTCACAAGTATCCGAAATTTTCGAAATTATCGCACTGATATAGAATTTGGCATGGAAGTTGTGAGAATATTCTGGCAAGAATCGGAGCACCCTATCGAACAGACACCTGAGTCCTGAAATCTTCCAAATCCCCTGCCCGTTTCCCGCCACCTTTCACGTTTCTAGGCCAGGGTTGCTGCTGCTGGTCCTGATACCAAGCCAAAGCCGAAATTGCCGAAGCCACACGAACTGCAACTCGAACTGAAATCGGATTGAAAGCGAAGCCGAAGGACTCGGCTGCTGCGAGGGACTGCGAGGAATTGGGACTGATGCGACGATGGTTTTCTCCTGGGCCCGCCAGTCAGTCTAGCTGTGTGTCCCGATAAGCATCGGTCGCGCATCCTTCGCATCCCTCGCAGCCTTTTCGAATTTCCCAGCCAGGTGGAAGGCTGAGCCAGCTGCTCCAGCCGAAAATACACTCGGTCGCGAGTTTCCGAGTCAAGTAGAGTGAAGTGCTGGTTTGTGTCTGACTTTCTAAAGGCGCGCTGATTAAAGACTTATTACATTTTGTAAACATTTAGTAAGCACTTGCATTTAAGCAGCAGTTCTCATTTACTTTATTACCTTCCTAATTTCTATCCTTTTACCATCCTGCCCGCGTGTGTGTGCAAATGGCTTGTGTTTTGTGGTGTCTGGATGATTTGACAAGGTCCTGCGCGAGTTAAAAATAAATGAAAACAATTATGGTAGACTGGCTTTCGCTCGGTACTCAATAATTCAAGGGCAGCGGAAAATGTTTGTAACCAACATTCTTTCGGCTTTTGTGGCGTTGAGCGGATTTGGGAATTTCGGCATTTCGGTTTCCTTCTAATTGGTTAATCCGTTTGAAACATTCCTTGAAAAGGAATACGGAATGATGTCGGTACTGACAAATATAAATGTTTTATTAAATGTGCGCAACTGGTTACAAATTGTATGTGTTTCTTATCAAAAACCCGAGAGAAACTCACAAGATCGAAGTGACTGGAAATATTTAATAGTAATGTTAAGTGGTCAAGTCTGAAGTATAATTTATGCCTAGATATGATAATATCTTGGTTTGTTAAGCACAACAATAAACTAGACATATTATAGTTGTTTGTCAATACTAACATGTTAAATATTTCCAAGAAGGTGTCGAACTGGAAATTACTGTACAATTAGTCAAAATTTTATACCATAATTCAAATTTGTGTTTAACGGTTTGGACAAACATTATTTAATTCTTTACCTTACTCATGATTATTTAGATGCTAGAATGGAAATATGTATAATTGTTTTTAAAGACTTCGCAGAAAACTTTTCTGTTTAAGTAAATCATTGTTGTCATTTTCGGAGAATTCTGATAATTCGATTAAATGGAAAATGATCCGTCAATTATTTTGCAGAATTCTCGACTCATTTGCCACTGGCTTATTGTCTAAATTAAATTGGAATTTGATCAATGCAATTGAATGTAAGCCAATTTATCCCCGAACCTGATGTCTGTCACATCTTAACCACATTCCATTGTTGTTTACTCGGACTCGGATTTCATTCAAATGCGCATTAATTATGTGGGAGTCAATAATTGCTGATAAACACAAAAGTGCCGAGGGTCAAGGTGATGATTTTCCATTGAAATCAGCTTTTCTAACAACGAACTTATATTAGTGTCCAACAAGCTAGAACTTAGGTACATTGCTTAAGTGGCCTTTCGTTTTAAATGTTGTTCAGAGAGATAAACGAGCCATCGATTTTCGCAATTAAAATTAGTTTGGCCTCTCTACGACGATTTGAAAAACTTCAAAAGCGGATGGTTGAGGAGAATAGGTCTACGACACCCCCAAAACTTTTCTTTCACTGCCACAGGTGTCCTGTTTCTTGCGGTTTCGAAATTTCCTGGGGCTGTCCCCTTGGGGTGGAAGTCACTTGAATCGTCGTTTAAGCCGATTACTAGCACAAATCTCCTGGGTGGTGAGTGCCCCTCCTCCAGAGGAACCTCCTCCTTTGTCCCTCCGCTCTGAAGAACCACTAATATGCACTGGAACTAAATTGTTGTGTGGCTGGCCTGGCAGTTTTACGAAACCGCTATTCGCGCAAGCACTTCGCCCTTTTGTCCTGCGAATTGGCTCTCTCGCCAGTTTGAAGTTTTCCTAAAAAAAGTTCACTGCCAAGATGCTGAGTGAGTAGTTCTACGGAAGTTAGCAGAATAATAGAGCTTTTTAAAAAGAAAAGTCTCGATCCTATAAGCTAAGCTGGATTGGTATTATTTTCTTTCACCCAACGTGGAAAACTAAATGTTAATTGCAGAAAATCCTTATTTAAAAGTGGGTCAGGGTCACTAAAACGAAAAACCTTAATTAAAATCTAAAGCCTACCATATAAAGTATTTATTTTCTTGATTAGTATTAACAGCCAAGTCCAAGTAGTTAGGTCCATCTGCCTATCTGTCGTTTCTTAGCCTTAAAGATATATGCAGAAAACTTTCCCAAAACTTGGAACACTACATCAATAAGCTACGATTTTAATCACAAGTATTACTAATAAGGATATTCGATTTTAATTAGATTAGAGTCGGTCGACTATATCATAAAACTGATTTAGGAACAGTCGAACAATAAAACCGGGCTCTAGTTGATACTTTTTTGTAATATGCTTAATTTGGCTATTCCGTATTGTAGGTTAATATGTATACCTTTTTCTGATCCAACTTTAAAATTTGTTGCGATAGGGACTCCTAAGTGGAGCGCTGCTGTATGTCCTTTTGCGTGGGATTCAGTCCATCCATCTGGCTCCTCATTTCCTTAAAGCTGTCCGTCCAATCAGGAAACCATTGTCTGGCGCTTCTGTCTGCTCCTTGTTGCCGTTTAAGCGGCGTGATTGAACGCTAAATTGAATGTAAGTCAGTGTGTCCTTACATCTGTGTGCTCCTGGTTTCCACGTGGTGGTTGTGTGCCCTTGTGCGTGTGTATGCGTGGGCAGGACATACTTGTACGCTTACATGAGCATTCTGTGCTGCGTGGGAGCTCCGGCGGTTTCGGTGGCTGTGCAATGAACCGTTCCGGTGGCTATTCCTCCACTTTCTCCCCAGCGGACCAACCACTTTCTCCTTTCGCTTTGTGTGATTACACGGCAAGCTGCAAATGGGAACGGGAGTGGGAACTTTCGTTTCTGCTCACCCAATTTATGAAAGGAACTGAAAAATGCTGCTTAACTTTTAACTTTGAACAAATTTCGTGGAGTCCGGGAAAGGAAATTTCGCTTTTCCTTTTTGTCTCTCCGCCTTTTGGTTGTTGTCACCTACAGCGATGGGATACACTGGAAAAAGCATCCTCGATCTTAATCAACTATTTTCACAGTCAAAAGTCCTTCCTTTGAATGAAATAAAACGGAATGGAAGTTCATGTATTTTTCATAACTTAAGATTCACATCAATTTGAAATAAAAGTAGGTTTTGTATTGAAAAATCCATTTTTTCTTACTAACAGCATTATTTCAATCTGCAGGGTAAGAAATAGAAAGAAAAGCATCAGCTGGGGCGAAAGCTGCGACAACCCAATTAAAAACTTTTGTTATCAGGCACTGCGTTTTAAGTTGATTTAAGTAAATTGCTCGATGGCCGTTGGAAAGGTTGTTTCATGGATTGACACCTCATTGACCCGCGAGCGGGGTGCGGCGGGTGAAAAAGGGTCAACTTTTTGAATATCTTTTGTCATATTTGCATACGGGGAAGCGAAATGGCCACAGGCCACAAAAATGTCTATATAGAGTTACATTTAATTCGGGCATAATTAAAGGTCTCAATTTGTGTGCGTTGCTAGGAATGAGTTCGTAATTGGTAAAATTAAACTTTTGTCCTTGGCTGAAAGCCTATCCGATTTCAATGTCCTTTGATGCGAAATGTTTTTTGATTAATCTGTTCACTAGGTCTTTATTTCAAGTGTTTTTTTTTTCTTTTTAATATATGAAAATTGTCTTTAATTTATAAACCTTAATTTCATTTAGAACTAAGGCAGTTAAAACATTTACTAGGTGTGCATTATTGCTTTTCAAAAATCATCACAAATATATACAATAGCAGTAGCAATTTAAGTTTTTTCAGTAACAGCCGCCTTTCAATTATAGTTTACAAACCTTTCTCCATTTATAAAATTTGTCCCTGGGTTATCCGATTCCGTTGCCATTCCATCTTGAGCACTTTGCCCCGTTTTAACTGCTCTCAGAAAAGCAGTTAACAATTCGCACGTGTTCGCTGCCGATGACCTGCATTTAACTCCCCCCGTCGAAGGCCGTCATAAAAAAGCGCTTTAAAGAGGTGAAAAATAAAGGTTGCAGATGGCGTGGGATGGATGGCGGAGTTCGCCGGGATCCGCTGGTCCCATAACTTCGATAAACCAGCCTCGAACGCCTCAATCCCACCCCAAATCAGCCAAATCAAAAGGGTTTTGTCTGAAAATTGAAAGCCCAACAAGCGTATTGATATATGTATTGGCATTTGGCCATTTGTTGAGCTGCGAATTAAATTAAAGTTCGGATGAATTTTGCTCTGCTGCCAGCAGCAACCCTAAAGCCATCAAAGTAAATAAGAGTTCAGCAATTTTTGGTAGATGAAATGTGATTTCTAGTTTATGTATTCGCTTACGGGGGGTAAATTTATGCGTTGTGTATTATTGAAATTATTGATTTGGATTCAATAAAATCCTTCTTGGAGTTTATTGGTGAATTTATCAGCTGCGCACTTGCTGTTAGCTTATTTATGTGTTTCGCTTTTATTATATAACTTAGGAATGGATTTTAATTCGTTTTTAAATAATCATTTTAAATATTTTTCATCGAAATTTTATCTTTATCTTGCAATTTAAAAATAAAAAAAAATAGCGAACTGGAAACGCCACTTTATCAACTCAACTCTTTTCGGCCCCAAAAAGTATGCTAAGAATATTGGCAGCATTCTTGTGTATACAAGCTATTTGTAATCACTTAATTATACAGGCGCCTAGGCAATTCGTGGTTACTAATGAGCGGTAGTTAATCACAGAGTCGGACCTATACTAACCTTTGACACCGCACCCCCCCCTTCTCTCCCCCTCCCCTGCTCCAGAACTTTACCAACTTCCTCCTGCAGGACGAGCCAATGCATAATTAGCCAAAAATTTAGTTAGCCACAGCTTCGGTCCGCTGATTTTGCTCCTGCTTTCGCTTTTGGCGGCCTTGCGGTTTGCTTGCCAACTGTTGATTTAGCGACAGCGACCGCAACCAAACACCGCCCACCACCCACCGTTCCGTTCGCATCCACCCACCGCCCACTTTCACCACTGTTGTCAACGACAGTTGTTGTTTTGCGGCCCGGAGCATTTGTGGGTTTCGGTTTTCATTTCATTTCGCCAAAAAAGAGAAAGCGTGGAAATTACATTCAATTTGCATCTGGTCGCTTATTGTTTTATGTCGAAATATTCATGTATTTTCGGAACAAACCCGTACATATTTACGAACGCACGATAATGAAAGTTCCCATCTTGTTTATGCTTTTAATGAGTTTAAATGACTTTCACGGAACCGACTGAGTGTAATTATGAAAGTCGGTGTGTGTGTGTGTGGATGAGTGTGTATCTGAGACCTAAACAAACTTCAGTTTTGGGTTACTTCCTCCTGGGGGTTGGTGTTTTCTGTTTTCTGCCCATCAATAATGAAGACACAGCCGACATCCGAGTCGAGATTATTGATTTATGTGCGTGTGTTAAATATAGAATCAGGCCAATCAGCAGGAAGTAAAGAGGTTTCAAGAAGATGCGTCGGCAGCAGACAAGATATCGGAGTGATTCCATCGCTAGTCCGTCGGGCTCGCGGAAGCCCTCCATTTCGATGGCCACCCCATCGCCGTTGGCCAGTGGATCCCCCACTCGCCGGGAGTCCCTGGTCAAGCCCACCTGGCAGCACATCACACCCGGTCAGCTGCCACCCAAAACGCTGGACAAGATCAATGGCATTGCCTCGGACGATTCGGACGACGATGGCTATCCGAAGAGGCGACCCAGTGTGATTGTCCACCAGCGCCAGCAGTCCATCTCTCAGCAGCCCCTGCTGCCGGAATACATGACCTCAGCCTCCATATTCCGGGATCAGGCTCCACAGACATCGCAATCGCAGTCGCAATCGCATCATCTGCCATCTGGCAATGGTTTCATGGCCCGATTGAACAGCGTGCGGCTGGCCAGCGCGGCGGAGCAACAGCCACTTTTGGATTCCGGAGGAGGAGCTGGAGGAGGAGGATTGGCAACTGCCGTGGCCAGGCCATCTGTTGCACCGGCTCCAGTTGCTCCGGGACCGGGAAGCGAGGGAGCCAGCGCCACGCTCTGCAAGAACGCTGGCCGGGCACTCATCCGCATGATTTCATCGAGCAAGGCGCCGGAGGAGGAGGACGAATTCGATATCATGGGCAAGGTGAATAATACTGGGAAAACGGGAAATTAATTAGGAAAATATCGAATGGGAAGTAAGTGCGATAAAGTGAGTGCAAAAGTTGTTAGGGCACTAGCTACGAAAACTATTTAGTAAATATTTTAAAAATGTTACGAAGAAGGCAGCTAAAACCGTTTCCGTCAATTTTTCAGAAAACTGAGTTGTATGTTTATGTTTCCATATAAGTTTTAAGTTTAAATATTTATTTATTTGCCAAGAATAATACTTTACACGTTTTACTCGTTTCCTAAGGATACTCCCCCGTTCACTTCAAAAAAGTGACACAATGAAAAATCCCCTTGTTGCTTCAACTCGTCAACTGCCAATTTGCATTTTCCAAAAGGCGGCGACAAAGGCGTTCTGAGGAAAAAATAAAATATATGTACTTTATTATGGGTATATTTATCTGCAACTTGACGAGTTACCTCCTCCAGTAACTTGGTCGTGAGGCCGCAATTTGATTTATATAGTATACCTTTTTGTTTGACTGCCTGCGACTTTTACGAGCCGGCTTTTATTCGTTGGCGCCCCTGATCGGCTTTTGGCCTGGTTTACAATGTGATTTACATAAGCAGCCGAAAAGAAAGTCATAAAATTCAATAAAGTGCAGAGTGACAAAGGAAATTAAATGCCCAGACAACAAGGACGAGTAGAAAGTTGGAGAGCAAAAGCAAAGTTTCTTGCGCCATTTGGTTCCGTAGAACTGCAGCTGCTGTTGATTAGAATAATTCGGGGGAATTATGACAGGACTCCGGGCGGCGACTTCCTCCTGTCGTCCAAATGCCAACCAAGTGGCTGCATAAAATTCCATTTACTTGACTCGCTCGTTAAATGTTGACGCCTGAAGAAGGGGGCTAGTCGAATTTGCATGAATCCAGCGAGGCAGCTTTAAGACACTTAAAGCCATAGATTGGTAATCATTTTTATATTTATTCCGCCCATGAACAGAGCTGGTATTAAACTCGAAGCAAAGAGAAACACTTTATAGAATATTAATTTATTTATTTGTTTATTTAATATTTTTTTATTATTGCAAATAGAGGGATTTATTTGAGTAGGTCTCCTCACCGTTTTTATGTAACATTTGTGCTGGGTTAGCAGCTAGCAGCTGAGGTCTTCCCTGGAAAATCGGCAATTGCATGTTTGCATAACCAAACCAACTTTGCGTATTTTAGTCGAGTCAACAGCAGCTATCAGCAGTAGCCTTTAAAAGGATTTTAGGAGGTAAACTGAAAAGGGGAAGTGCCCTGCGGTAAGGATATCCCGAAACTGCGAGCATTCAGCACCCGCGCCCGACTGGCATGTAAAATTCAAAAGCAGTTCATTAAATATTTAGCTGGAAACATTAGGGTGCGGCATAAATTATTATGTGAAAAATCGAACCACGACAATGTACATAACAATTCACGTATCACATGGTTTTCTTTGGCTTTCCCCGGCGTCCCCTCGGCATCCGAAAAATAGGTCATAATGCTGGGCGATTCGGGAGTGGGCAAGACCTCACTTTTGATCCGTTTCCGCGATGGTCGCTATGTGCCGAGCTATTTCCTCAGCACGGTTGGCATTGATTTTAGGGTAAGCGCTTTATTCCCGCCGTCTGTTCTTTTCCATTCTGTTCAAATCTCTGTGTGTCTGTCGGTTCAGTTCCCTCTTTCTGTATGCTGTATACTGTATGGTTTGTTGTCAATGTCATTATCCTTCTTGTTGTTAATGTTTTTGTCGTTATTGTTGATGTTGTTGTGGATATTGTTCCTATCATTGTTGTTCTTTCCACATAAGTGTTTTCTCCTCCTCTCAGCTTAGTTTATTCACATCTCTGACTCTGTCTGTCTACTAAATCTACATCATTTATCTATCTATTTGAACTGTCCATCATTGGGTACACAAGGAAAATTATTTGCATTTAATACAGAAGAGGTAATAAATAAATAAGTTATTTAACTTCTTAAAATTTGTAGATCATTTATATTTACTATCCGTTAAAGTTAGAAGGTAGAATCGTCCGTCCGTTTGTCCGTCCGTATGAACGTCGAGATCTTATGAAATAATACGCTAGAAAACTAAGATAAGTCATGCGGATTCTAGTGACGAGTTTCTGATTGCTACAGCACTCGCTTTACTGCTTGCATATCGCCATCACTTTCACACTTCCATCAGCTAAGGCTATCTAATAGTCTCTGCTTTCAACTACAGCATACTCTCTTGTCTAACAGTTATTAAAGATTTTAAAGATAAAGAACAAGTTTAAAACTCTACATTTAAATTATCCATATTAGTGTTACCTTTAATTTATAATAGAACTAACAACTTCTCTCTGTGTAAAACTCTCTCGCTGACTCCCTCTTTTCCTCAATATCTGAGTCCTCTCAACAGTTGTCAAGGTTCTGTATGCGATTTTCACCTCTGTCTGTCTCTTTCCACCCCGCTTGTTTCTGTCTCCTTCTACCCGCTTGTTTCTGCCTCTTTCGCTGACCCGTCTATGGGCTGTGGTTTTCATGATTTTGTAGTCGCCTACGGTTGTCCTCTTTACGTTTAGTTCTTGTTTAAACCCAACCTCCTACTCTGTTGATAGAGATAAAGATCCTTGGGGGACTATTTATTAAAAAGCATGTGAACTTGAAAAGGACTTGTTGATGTCTTGCCCGCGTCTTTGTCAGTGTGTGTGTGTGTGCTTGCCGTTTGCTCTCCTTCGGTGTATTTAACTAGTTGTTGTTGCTTTCAGTGTGCTTATTATTGTGCGCGGTTTAACATTTAGGGGCTTTGTTATCCTGGCCGGAGGCATTTCCTTTGCCTCAGTCTATAACCTCCCATATATCCATCCTCCTTCCTCTGTGGTTCATGGCTCATAAATTTATTAAACTACCCGTGTTACCTATCTCTCACTCTCTCTCTTTCTCCATCTACTACTATTTGTCTCTGTCCCGGGGAATTTTACAAGTGCCCCATGCGTTTGGCGTTTCCTTGACTTTAAATTGTTGCCATGTTTTCTATATTAAATGTGTCGACTCTGCCATTGTCTAACCGTGGCCTCGGGGATGCACTCCCTCCCCATAGAGTCACTCACACCCACCTCGCCGGCTTCCAAGTGGGGCATTGGGGAATGAACTGAAATTTAATTCGCTGGGGAGTTGTTCATGTTGATTTTTCAACTTGGCTGATTCTTGGCCAAAGTCTAAAGTAAACGAATATTGTATATGACTGCTTGCCAATTTATGGATAATTAAATGTTTGAACTCCCTAGATGTACGAAAAGTTTTTATCCATTTGTATGTTATATGATATGTGTACCCATTCATTTATGTATTTTCATATTTTTGAATTATATGAATTATATTATACTATATAAAAAACGTATGAAAGAAAATACGATTTGTATATATGTACGTTTTTTGGTAAGGAAGTAGATGTTATACAACGATTAAATGGATACATTTTAAGTTTCCCTGAGATTATTATCATTACAACTAATTTTCATTTATGACAAAGAAAGAAATAATCCCACATATCTGTTTACTATCATTACTATAAAAGTACTTTTGAAATGAAACCAACGAAGTGGTGGCGCTTCTTGGCTCATCTTTTTAGTCGTGTTACATTCTCAGAAATAGAAATCAAATCAAGGCAATATGCCGCACAATCACGTTAAAGTCATACACCCCGTACTTGAATCTTTTGCTGTATGTCGTGTATTTTCTGTGTGTTTTTTTGTGTATTCCCTGGCCCGTACACTTTTATGGTATTGACTGACTGTCTAAGTAGTTAGTGGAGAAGCAACATGGGGCCATCGTGATGCCAATGGCCGGACGAACCCGCAACGTCTGCCGCTCATTATTCGGGTAAAAGGAAAACGGAAGAGGAGGTGGCTCATCACTCTGCCGGATCCTTCGACCTTTTGGCTTTCATCATGGAAGTCGTCTGCCCGTACTTATGAATATTCCCCCGACCTCGTACTCCATTACTTTTAAGAAGTCTGCATGTGAAATTTGGGTAGAGACCACGCTGCGCATAAGTGATATGTATTAACTATACGCAACGGTATCCCCCTCCCTTGCAAGCATTTTCCTCCCCTTCTATTTGTAGTTTAAAGGCACGGTTTTTGTGCATGTACATTTCGTAAATTAATTGCATTTTACATACCAATTGCATTTCCACCGCCCGGTTTCCTGTTTGGCATTTAAAAAATAATAAATTAAATATACTTCAATTATAAAAATACCAACAGAACAAAGTGGTGGTCGTCGATGGAACGCGCGTCAAGCTGCAAATCTGGGACACAGCTGGTCAGGAGCGATTCCGGAGCGTTACCCACGCCTATTATCGCGATGCGCATGGTGAGCTGCCCACGAGTTTTGCAAACGAAAAAGCACTAAAAATATGTTTTCCATACGAAATGGTTTAGATATTGATTAAAATTGTATTGCCTTATTTTGTAAATGCCTTCATTAATTTATTTTTAACCTCATTTTTTCGCTATTTTTAATATTCCTGTAAAATTGGGGCTTTAATCGAAGCATTTGTGGAAAAAACTCAGTCCGATCTGTATAGAAAACAAAATTCTCAGAAGTCATACAAATTCTTTCTAATTTTTAGGCGTAATTTTTATTCAAAGAACATCAAGTTTTTCCGATAAATTCCGGGGTCCATGGGTACAAAATCTTGTACTGAGTCTTATGGAAAACATTTACACTACGCACGTGCAAATACAGAAAACAGAAATTATTTATTCATTTCATTAAAATAAGTTTAACGGGACTGATTTTGTTACACACGGAAATGTGATCATTTTGCACATATCCAATAAAATGTATTAGTTTGATGTTTTACCTAATACACCTCATATTTAATGAAGTTTGAATGTATGTATATTTTAAATTTTAATTATTTTATTTTTTATCAAATATCTATCCTTGTTTCGGGTGCACTTTGTCCGGATTTTGCGACTGAACCTAATTGCATTTTTCAACCGAAGCTCTGCTGCTGCTGTACGACGTGACCAACAAGACCACCTATGACAACATTCGCGCCTGGCTGGGCGAGATCCGGGAGTACGCGCAGGAGGACGTGGTCATCGTTTTAATAGGTGAGAGATCGGGTTAAAGGGCTTTGATTGAGCTTAATCAACTTACGAGCTTCGAATCGAATCCACTTTTCGCTTCAATCCGCAGGCAACAAGGCCGACTGCAGCGGCAGCGAGCGGCAGGTGAAGCGGGAGGATGGGGAGCGTTTGGGGCGGGAGCACAACGTGCCCTTCATGGAGACCTCGGCCAAGACGGGACTCAACGTGGAGCTGTCCTTCACAGCGGTGGCCAGGTGAGTTCTCCTTGCAACTCCGTCCTAAATTGGATTTATTTCCAATTGGGATGAGAGATATTGATTTAAAAAAAATATTAAGTAAGTTAGTTTATTTATATGCTTGGAATAATTGAAAAGTTCAGTTTTAAAACCTATACTAGATTTTAGCTTGAAAATAAATGTATCTTTATTTTTTTTATTTCTTCGAAAATGAAGGTATTGAGATTTAAAGCAAAGCTTTTACTATGATAATACGTCTATTACTTTTTTTAACAGTTTGATAGGTTTTTTAAAACTTGTATCCATAATATACTCTGTTTTAGGCTTAGTACAGAATTCATTAATACAGAATTTATTTTAGGAGACACGTAAATTACTAGCAAGTGAAACCACTATGGAATTCTTCGAAAGTGCCCCGACCAATCCATCTAATCGCTTCATTCTCATTTTCAGGCAACTGAAGAGTCGCGGCTACGAGCACGGCGATGATGGAAAGTTCAATGTGCATGATTTTGTGCGTGACAATACAAAGGCGCGCTCGGTTTGCGCCCAGTGCAGGAACATGTAATTGAAATTGGCCAACTTGCGGATGACAGAAGAGCCATATCCTCCCGATCCCGCGCACAAAGACAACAATAAGCCCGCAGCCAGTGGAGATGGGAAGTGGGGCACTCGAATGGAGACAGAAGGATACGTTCGATGGCGCAGAGTCGAAATTCTGCATTTATTGAAACAAACCCAAAACGACAAAAAAGAAAATCACACAAAGACACTCGATAAGATTGCACCAATTTTGTAAGACCCTAGAGGAAAGGTAGAGTACTCGGCATGTTTTGTAGGTAAATGGGGATTTCGGGGCGGAACGGGGCGCGATACGCATAATTTTTATAGGGCAGGCCATTGGCATTGCGGCATCAGTAGGCCCGGTGCATAAATATTAAACAATATATATATATATATATATATATATATATATATATATATGTATATATACATACAAATATCCGTATACAACTGCATAAATTACTTTAATGAGAGAGCCGACGGAACGCAGCAAAATCATGCCACATTGAGATTTATCCAGCACGTCGTTGGATTTCTCTGAGGATAGAACTGCTTCGAGAATATATACCTACCTAAATCATCCAGAGGAGATCTCGGGATGCTACAATTCCAATTAATGAGAAACAATCACTCAATTTACCTACTATTAGTTCTATTGATTTACTCCTAATTGTTAAGTGTTATGGACTATCGTTAAGTTTTAGGTCCACCTGAGGCCCTGGAAATTGTTTACACACCCCACTAATGAATACCCTACGCAATTAAGTTAATTATTACTAATTACGTCTGTGTAAGCCCAATCATAAACCCATTCCCAAACCAATTTGAACAGCGCGCCCAGGCAAAGGTGTTGCGAATAATCAAAGGCAGTTGAACAACTTGAACATATACTATATACTGAGCTACTACAGCTAATGATAAAGAATCCGACGCATGCATATATCACGGAATGGATGTAAACTAGCTACTTAACAGCGTTATATTCAAGCAGACGTCAAGTCTATACCATAAACAGCAAATACATATTTACATTGAATGTGGTTTAAAAAACAAGGCGCCAATGTGTTTAATTTTTGGGAAGGGCCTTAAAGTACAATAGCATATTTTGAAATTTGCGCCCAACACAACAGCTGTTATCAGCTGCTTACTCATATACTCACCTCTGCTGTTAAGCGCTACAGACGATGTTTTGCAAAACATCGCCCAACATCGATATCAAGAGAAACGTCGTGTTATCGAGAAAAATATTAAATCGACAGAACATGTGCTCTATCTCGAGAAACAAAACAGCGTAAATTGGTAGGAATTTGATAGTTAATTACCTGCTAACTATGGCGGATCATGCATTTCATCGGCCCGGGCCGCTGAAACAAACGAACAAGGCTCACAAAACAGGTCGTCATCGCTCCAAAGGGGCAATAGACAATGCCCAAAAAGGTATGTGGAAATCTTAATGTCATCCTCCAGAGTTCTAACCCACATGGGCCTTCACCTTTCACAGGGAAGATTGGACTGAGGCCCATCTCCCACAAGCACAAGCAGCAGCAACGCAAGGAGCAGCGTCGCAACCAGATGAACCAGCTCCGGAAAAACAAAAGGGAGGAGGTGTTGGAGCAAAAGAGAAAACTAGGTGGTCAGAACACAGCTCCCTTTCTTGTGTGCGTTCTACCCATGCACGAACAGATTGATCCGATGTCCGCATTGGAAATCCTACAGAGCTGTGACAGCGAACTGGTCGTGGAGAAATCCCCAAGTGGCATTGTTTACATCAATCTTCCAAGGTTCAAGCAGCGTTTTGCTTTTGTCACACCACCTGTGGGTCGCGGAAACGAGCTAATTGCCCTGGATTACCTTAAGGTGTGCGACACCACCCTGCTTTTGACTTCCGCCGCCTTTGGCGATGACGAGATCTTCGACCGCTGGGGTCAACGGATCTTTAACATGATGTCAGCCCAGGGAATACCCACTCCGGTGGTAGCCCTCATGGATCTGGAGTCAATCAATCCCAAGCGGCGTCCTGCTACCAAGCAGGCGGCTCAGAAGATCATATCCAAGCTGTTACCCGAGGAGAAGATCATGCAATTGGACACCGCTAGCGAAGGCTTGAATGTGATGCGACGCATTGGTGGCCAGAAGAAGCGCATCCTCCATAACGTCGCCAATCGGCCACATCTCTTTGGCGATGTGGTAGAGTTCAAACCGGGTTCAGATCCCAGCGACGATCTGGGCACCCTAGAAGTTACTGGTTTCTTACGTGGACAGTCTCTAAACGTGAATGGTTTGGTCCACATTCCCGGCTTGGGTGATTTCCAGCTAAGCCAGGTGGTGGCGCCTCCAGATCCGTATAAGCTAGATAAATCGCGCGATGGAGAGAATAGTGATGTGCGTCTCTTGGATCGCAGTGATCCTTCTAAGCGCACTTCTCTCCAAAGCGAAAACATACCCGACCCCATGGACGCGGAGCAGACGTGGCCCACCGAGGAGGAGATCGCCGCATCGCAGGCGGAAACTAAAAAGATGAAGCTTGTCAAGCGTGTGCCCAAGGGCTACAGCGAGTACCAGGCTGCCTGGATTCCGGATGTGGAGGAAGTGGAAGACCCAGACGGTAAGGATGACGATGACATGAGTGAAGATGATGATGACGACGAAGAAGACGATGATGAGGACTTCATGTCGTGCGACAACAAATCCTTTGAGGATGAGTACGAGAAGCGCGACTCAGACACTGAGGAGTTCCAGGACAGCGTGTCCGTGGCCTCGGAGGCTGCCATCAACGACGAAAAGTACGATCAGCAGATGGACTTCCAGGAGGAGCGTGAGACTCTGAAGAAGCTGCAGCAAGCACGCACGGATCAGCTTTGGCCCGATGAGATAGACACTCCTTTGGATGTACCCGCTCGCGAGAGGTTCCAGAAATATCGCGGCTTAGAGTCCTTCCGAACTTCGCCTTGGGATGCCAAGGAGAATCTTCCTGCTGACTATGCTCGCATCTATCAGTTCCAGAACTTTGACCGCACCAAGAGGAGGATTCTTAATGAAGCCAAGGAGTTCGAGGGCGTGCTGGTAGGGATTTTCAAAAAAATTCTGTTTTATAAGTTTATAATGCTTTTGCTTTCAGCCTGGTTTATACGTCACTCTTTATGTTATCAATGTTCCTGAAAGTCGCTGGAATGCGTTCAAGTCGGCCCAGCTTAATGACAACATTATTGTATATGGAATGCTACCTCATGAGCACCAGATGTGCGTAATGAACGTGGTACTGCAGCGTATTCCCGACTCGGAGGTGCCGCTGAAGTCTAAGGAACAGTTGATAATTCAGTGCGGCTATCGTCGCTTTGTTGTGAATCCCATTTACAGTCAGCACACCAATGGGGATAAGCATAAGGTAATATTTGTACTAATTTGTAATTGACTATTTATTAATGGATTATGTTTATCCAGTTCGAACGCTACTTCCGTCCGTACGAGACAGTTTGCGCCACGTTTTACGCACCGATTCAGTTTCCTCCGGCACCCGTGCTGGCCTTCAAGGTGAATCCCGACTCCACCCTGGCGCTGGTTGCCCGTGGACGCCTGCTGTCTTGCAATCCAGATCGCATTGTTCTCAAGCGCGTTGTTCTCAGCGGTCATCCCATGCGTATAAATCGCAAGTCAGCTTCTATTCGCTACATGTTCTTCTACAAGGAGGATGTGGAGTACTTCAAGCCTGTGAAACTAAGAACCAAGTGCGGGCGGTTGGGACACATCAAGGAGTCACTGGGCACGCACGGCCACATGAAGTGCTACTTTGATGGGCAGTTGCGATCCTACGACACTGCTTTCATGTACCTGTACAAGAGAGTCTTCCCCAAATGGACCTATGAAGATTGTCTGGTGCGAACGGCGGAGCACGAGCGACAACATGCGTCGGCAAACAGGAGGAGCTCGCAGCAAGTGGCCATGGAAGAGTAGAGGTCTGTGCAAATGGATGGATAAAACTCACAAGCTCGTATGGAAAATAACAAGTGATCGATGGACAGTGCGAATAACTTCTAAACTGATTTTATATTAATGTTGTTACATTTTAACCTCTAAAAGTTTGAAACGTACGAAGTGTCCAATCGGGAAATGTCACCCGAAAAGTACATAAAATATGTACAAAAAAACCCGCATCGATCATTTTTTATATGTGACTGCGTTGTATAATAGGAATAATAGAATTATATTCACAAACAATTGTCTTAACTTAATGGTAGAGGCAATACAATATACATACATATAACATGGATACGTTTAAAAGCTTGTCGCATTGCACAAGGATAAAGAATCGGTCAGGTTCTCATAGAATATATATGGCTAATACAGTTTTGTGGGGGGATAGGAAATAGGACAGGGATGGGACTATGATTATTCAGTAATTGGTAGACAGACACTTGCGACGCTTCTTTTGCAATTGCTCGATCTGTTCGCTTATTTGGATGGGTGTTTGGAAACCTTTTACAATGCTATTGACGGTCAGAACCGTAGCGATAAACTGGCTAATAGATATGTGCCAGGACTCGGAGATGTTAGTGCTGCTGCTGTCCCCGCTGCTTGTCGTTGTGGTCCTGGACTTTCCGCTCGCCTGACGTAGCTCCTCTTCCAGAGCCACAAATAGACGGGTGGTGCCAATGGGTTCTGCGGCAGGAGTGGTGGGATTACCATTGCTATCCGGTTGCTGAAAGAAAATACAGTTTTCTTTTGCTTATTGGGAATCTTTGAAAAGACAATTCAAGACATACCTCATCGCCACCCATATTTAGCTGGGTAAAGCTCTCCAGGCTGGGCTCCTTTTTAATATTGCTGTTGCCAAGCTCCAAGAGATTCTCATCTTAAAAATGAACAACAGTTTTGAATGGCACTTTCACGTTTTAAAGTCTATACTTACAAGCCCTGTGCATCTCTTCATCCTGGACCAGACCCATGATCTCTATGATACTGCGCCACAACAGCTGGAAATTCTCCTTACGCATGCGGGGAATTCTGTGCTGAGAATTTGAAGCGCCTTCGTCCGGCTGGTCCAGAAGATAGCCTAGACTGCCCAAGCTCCGCAAGTCCGTGGCATTCGAGTCGGCTCGTTCTAGACGTGTGGCCGCAACCAGGTCGCTGATCTGTGAGAAATTCGATATAGTCTCGACATTGAGAAGCATGTCATCAGCGGCCGCAGCCGAGGCTGCTCCGGCTGCCACATCCGCTCCCACTCCCGCTCCGGGCGGCGTAATGCGTGCCGCTCCCAGATCTGAAATATCCGAAAATGTGTCAATCGATTCGTAACGGCCCTGCTGGCGAAGCTCTCGCTGGAGTTCGTCTTCGTCCCGCCCAGCATCTGTGGATGTTGCAGTACCCTGGAATCCCGGCAGGTCCACATAGAAGGTTGAGCTGCGATGCGCCAACGAGGAGTTGTTAGAGTTCAGCGACAGATTGGGAGTGCGTGACAGGTCCATAAATGTGTTGCCCGAGATTCCGGCCAGGTTGTGCAGATGCTGGGTGGCATTAATCAGGGCAAAGTCATCGGCATCAAAGTTGTGATCCGAGGGCGAGGGCAACGCTTCCATCGACTCGGAGGCGTCATTACTAAATAAGAAATGCATGGTTTTAGTTCGTTATAGTTTGGACCTCAGAACCCCACTTACTCAAAGAAATCCTCCGCCTCGAAAGCCTCCTCGGCATCATCTTTTGTGCGGGGGCGCGGGCGACGTGATCGTTCAATCTCCGCTTTGGACAACAGGGGCGGAAGATGCAAAACGTAGAGGAGTTTCAGCTTCTCCATGTTCTTGTTGGAGCAGACCAGGCCCAATGCATTGATGAGCTGTCCGAAGTCGAGAACACCAGTTCCCTTCTTATCTGTAAGCTGGAAAACGATAAAAGAGGCATACAGATTCATGCCAATTCTTATCCTACGATCAGTAACATACCCTGAACAGTTTTTCCCCAATGTCCACGCTGACGCACTTGCGCCAGGGTGTGAGTTCCGTAAAAAGTGTGTGGAATACCTCATAGCTGACATTGTAAGCCTCGTATCTGCCTCCGAAGGTGCCGGCATCTTGGATCGGTCTGCTTGGCGACTGAGAAACCAGCTGAGGAGTCTCAGACAACGGGCATTGAACCTTCTGCTGCTGCTGTTGCAGGGATTTAAGGGCGTGCTTTTCCTCCCGGATGATGGTGAGCAGCATATGCAGTTCGATGCTACTGAAATACGGATTCTGGACGTAGGCCTTTACAATTGTCTTCTCGTTGTCGATATCGAACTGTCGCATCGTTAAACGGCGATGCTTGTTCCGTAACTCCTCGATGCGCTGCTGTGTGATTTCCTCGCCGAACTTTGTGTATGCCTCATGAATCAGGGTCTGAACCGTTTGTGTTTGGACTTTATGCTTCATCTTTCGTTTGTCCGTCGTAGGAGGAACCTGGTACTCCGGATTGTAGATTCCCTCCAGGTAGTTCTGCAAAACTAGCATGGCTTCGCCATCATCCTGGCAGTACAAAAGTTTGTTCTTGTTCCATTCAATGATCTGCAGTGAAATCATAAAAATGATCTTGGCGCCCTCGTAGAAGAAGCAGTCCAGGATGTGCAGCGAGCTCTCGTAGCTGATCACGCTCATGAAGATGGTAAGGAACCAGGAAATCGAAATCATCTTTATCACACCCAACTGCTCCAGATGGCCGTGCAAATTGGGCAGATGCGTCTCCACCAGCTCGTTAAGCACACCTTGATCGATTTGGGCGCCCACCACTTTATCCTTGTAATAATCCGGTAGTAGGTTCTCGCACAGACTAGCCAGCATCCAGAAGGCATTCTCCTCATCACAGAAGAGCAGGAACACCGACGACACAATATTCATGGCCTGACAGTAGCCCACTTGTGGATTACGCAGGGCATAGGCCTGAAGGACTCTCCGCAGAGCACCTATGCCATCGGTGCTTTGAAATGCCGGATGCTCGGGCAGCGAACGCGGCAAGTCCCGATCAATTTCATCGTGGGCAAAGCTGTTCTTAATGCAGGCCGCCTTCTCTACGAGATCCTCGTACAGTCCGGGATTCATCTCCTTGTCGTGGATTGCCCCCGAGAATATCAGCCAGATCTCCTGGCGCAGTTTGTCGGGAATACCCTCCACTATTAGATTTATCACGTCTGTTGTGCGGAACATTCCAATACCTCGTCCGAAGTCCCGGAAATGCGCCTCCCAGCGCACCATCTTTTCCTCCTGCTTCTGTATGATATTTGCACTGAACTGTGTCTTGAATGTGTTCATCAGAGCGGTCTGCTTGCTCCACGAAATGTCGTATTTGGCGCGTTCGCGACTCAAAGGACTGCGGTTAATAATATTGTTAGGATCAACACTTATATGTAGCAATATACATTTTGAATCTAATACTTACACATGAACTCGAGCCAGAAGGTCTGTGATCTTGAAGATCAACACATCTCTGTCCACGATATGAGCAAACATGAAAGGCACATTCTCCGATGTTATAATTACAATTTGGTTTTCGAAACGTTGCTGGCCATCATCCTTCTTTTCAACGCTCTAGAGTGCAAACAATAATTAAAACGAATCGAAATTGAGTACATTATGGTCTGCGAACCTTTATGGTCTTCATGGGTATAACCACGCTGACCAAATCCTTTACATCGCTACGAAAACAAAAGAAATTCGGCGATAAGTAGATAAAGCCCGAATTGAATCGCTTTGAGTAAGGTGTCCAGATGTTGGCCTTAATCTTTCCGTCAATTATTTCCGATTGTGGCAATCGAAAGTAAATACGAAACTCCTCGGATTTCTGGCGAGCTGTCAAATCCCGCAGTAGCACTGGTTTCTTGGACGTTTTGGAACCCAACCGTGAGAAATTAGAAGTATCGTGGTCGACCACAGGACTATCGGGATCATGGATTAGCTGCTGTATGGCCATTTTGTTGAGCTGCTCAATCAATAGGTGCGCCTCGCTGGCGTTGAAGAGCATTGTAAAGTTGTAGGTCATGTTATTGGTGGTTTTTAGATAGATAGTATTCGCATTTCGGCTGATGTCCTCCAACTCTGCGAAGCGTATAATACGCTTGATCTCTTGACCCAGCATGTAGGAGTAGAAGCAGACGTGGTTTAGCGAAATGTAAAGCTGACCCTGCCTTGGTATCTTGTTTTTTACATAACTGAAATTCAATATTCAGTAAATAGAGACCTTTAATGTATACTGAACATATGCTTACGTGGCCGAATAAGAGTTAACTAATCGCTCTTCCTCGGGCATTTTGAAAATCTGTCTAAACTTTGATTTCATAACCTTGAAATCGGCCGATTCGCCAGTGTCATCTTGATTGTTTTGCGTGTACAGAGATTGGATCTTGCATATGGTAAAGTTGGTCACCTCGTCCTCGTTCTCCATCTCGTCCAGCACTTTAAAAAGATTAGCTTTCAGCCATTCCCAATCCTTAACAATTTCATCCTGGGTAATACCAATGGCGATTTCTGTAGGGAATAGATTCTTGTTAATCACTTATATTTTTATCTATAGAACACGACTTAAAAACCATAACAGCACAATATGGATATGGAATTAATTATTCTACAGGCACAGTAAGATACCAAATATACGTTGAAAACAATTTTACTAAACCTTAAGATAACACGCATTTCAGCAGCTTGTGGATGTTGAGATAAAAATGCCTGGTTTTCAAGTACCCTACTCCGTCAACCGCCTTCTTTTCTTAATATAATATAAATTGAATAACAAAAGGAACGAGCCAGCCTCCGCAGCTTTTGTAATCAGCTCCGTTCCGTGTTTACGTAAGCGCCGAGGGAACCGTAGATGAAAGAAATATTGGCATACTCCCATAAATGCGAGTCAAAGCCCGATGATTCACGGCCACCGATGGCTGGACATACCGCATAGACCCGAGGTACTGGAACTGATAGAGCAGATCAGTTTGAGATATTGGACCTACCGTAAGACACCTCCGACGAGGGCGTCTGGTGGAGGATGCGATAGGGAGCCGGTTTGGTGTTCATCACGCTGTCGTAGGTGCCCACCAACATGGAACCGAATCCGCGGGATTCCCCATGGCCACGTCTCTTCTGCAGGACAAAGTATCTCGAGTGCATCTCGGCAATCCTGTGGGCGAAAATAATGGGGTTCACTTTTAGAATCGGCTTATCAAGGGGGGAGGGGCCCACTTAATGGGGGCTTTTTTCTAGAGGGCGGGTGTCTGCACTTTTCTACGCAGCAGGAAACAGTTGGAAATCAATTTTCAAGCTGACTTTACACAGCTGCCACTTTTTGCGTTTCGAAATCAGAACCAGCGATCCGAAGAGTTGGAGCCTTGAACTTTTGGCTCAATTAGTTATCAACAAATGCATTTCAACTAGCTGCAGTACGAAGTTTATGCCTAGTCCAAATACGTGATCGGCGGCTCCCCATGCCGCCTGCACTTCGCGATAATCGCATTCCATGAGAAGTCTTCCATAAACATAACATTGCATATACACATGCCGTCCATTCCAATTCACCCACACACCTATGCAGCCGTGTTTAATTTGGATTTTCGGCAATCCTTCGATTTGGCTGCGCACTTGGGCAATAACTCACCAAAATGCCGAGGGCAGGAGCAGCTCCTTGGGCTGAATCCACATTTTGATTGTTTTTAGCCCGTGCGAGGCTCTAAATACAAAATTACTCTTTGTTTAATTCTGCATCGAGCGCTGATTGTTGTTTTTGTGGCAAGTGTGCCCGTTGACTGGAAAGCACAAAACGCACCAAGAACGAAGCGAACTATTGTGAATGGGTGCACTCTTAGCGCGCGATTTTTGAATTAAAGAGCTTATGCTTATGCTCTGTATCCTAACTTCAATTAAGCGATATATGTTCTCTCCAGATGAACAACTTGTTGGCTCTAAGAAGCTGGATAAAGAAACAGAAAATATTCTCTACTAACAGTTACCATACGCAAAGTTACCATATACATTACATAGTTAGCCTTTAGCTTTAAATCGAAACTGAAACCTTTTATTTGTATAACAAGTTCACAGCCCAACGAACGTGTCGTGCTACAAAATTACTAGTTTTATTCTCAACTCCTGCAAAATCGTCAGTGTTTTGCAAAAATGTTGAAAAAATTCGTGGAAGTGAACGCCGAGTGCAGTCCCTCAAACAATCCCTATGAGATTCGTACCTTTCTGGGCAACGAAACGTCGCCGGAATGGAAGGCGGAGAACTGTCCGCCCCGCGATCGCGTATGTCAGAAAAAGCCTCCCAACTCCACGATCTCCCAAGTGCTAACCATCGAGGATGAGCTGCGTCGCATACACCACAAGGCGGAGGAGTCCCGCTTCACAAAGCCCTATAAAAAGAAATGTGCCCTCTACGACGACTTAACCATGTGCATCGTGCCACAACGAACTCCAGCGGAGCTGAAGACCCATGCCGAGATGCGAGAGCGTATTCTGGCCGCACGCAAGGACTTTGGACTGGTCGAGCACGACGCCAAGGTCGAAAGGCCATGTCCCAAAGATCTCGTCGTCCTCAACAGTCCCATGGACATGGGCGAGGAGGAACAACAGGCGGAGGAGGGCGAGGAAGAGGAGGAGGGCGAGGTCAAGCCACAACTAGCCACTCCCGAATGCAGTTCTGATATGATAATTATTCCGGACAAACGCATGGTATGTTTAGAAATAGCTTAGAAACAATATTTCTTGATACATATAAACTACGTATCCCAAATTACAATCAATTCAAATGATCTGGGGATCATTAAATTTAAACATGATCATTATAAGCAGTGCTGGTTTATTATTTATCAAATCGAATTTGATTCATAACTAAGTTATGAAGTAAGATCTCTTATTGTTGTTGTTCTAAGAATAGACGAAGCTATGGCATTATTCTTAATTAAAATCAAAGGCCTACAGTACTTTTTTGGTGAAATCAACGAGTTGTTGATTACAAATAACAGTCGACTACACTGTGGCATAAATTTAGACTAGCTTTAACCTAGTTATACATTGATGTTTTTACTCGATCAATTCGATGTCATCGATATCGGCGTAAATACTTCCCGGTGGCAGTTCCGAAAGAGCGATAGCTCCAGGATCGGCTTGCCCATTTCCATCGGTAGTCGCCAGCGACAGGTTGTGATATGCTCCAGAAACAGCCTGTTGCTGCATGTGCACTCCCAGCTGGGAGATAAGTTCCAATGCCTGTACATCCGAGTTCATCAGAGCGAACTGGTGGATAATGGCTAGATGCGGAAAAACCCCATTCAGAAGGGTACTGGTTCCAGCGTTTATTTGATCGTCCGGGTTTTCCTGGTCGCCCTGTGCCTGCAGAGGTATTTCCCCTTCTGCAGCATCTGGTGTGCTGGAAGGTGAGGACATCATGGTGGGCTCACATGTTACCAGCTCCACTTCATCATCCCCCTCTGGATGATCGGACATCATACTGTTTTCGCTGGAGAGATTGACAAAATCTGCCATAACACCTTCTTTTGAGATTGCTTCGCCTGGATTATCCAGCTCCCGTTGCATGAAGTTCGGCAGTGCATGCTTAAACTCCACAATGATGTCTTCGACAGGTAGGTCCCGGTTCAAGGGACTCTCGCCCTGGTAGCCCAATTCATCGGCCTCATACTTGTACTTGTTCCGGAATCGGCTTAGCCATCGATAAGATGGTCTGAAGGATGGCAGGTTCAAGACAGCGGCCATCCGCATGGCGGTTTCCTTCAGTTTTTGGTTCCTTATGCTGATGTTCAAGTGCATTTGGATGCACCTTTCCACCCACTCGTGTAGAAGGAAGCTAATGGCACTCATTTCAAACTTGCGGCGCTTGCGCGTCATCTCTTCGATTATAATGGAGGCATCTGCTTCGCTTAAGGTGGCCAACTGCTGCAGCAGATCCTTTTTCTTATCCAAGATTCTACGTATTTGGGTGGCGCAGCAGTGGAACATCTTGGCCAGACTGTTCCTCGAGATGTTGGTCTCTTCATAGTAACGGATCACGGCAATCTTTTCGTAGAATGTCAGGATGTTACGCTCATTGCGACGGGATTTGATCTAAAATATAGAGGGAGGAACAGTATAAGATTAGATGAATATATTTAGAGAAATTTAATAAATTATATAGATTATCTGCAACTATTAGGGAACATGCCACATTTGTTGACCACTTCCTATATCCTGACGAAAATGTCCATGCAGAAGTGTTACTGGGCGGATGAGTAATTATTTCTCTCAGTGTCCTATTTTTATGTGCATATTTATATATTTCTTTTCCAATAAGTTCTAAATAATTTGTACATTTACTTATATGTTATTATTGCTTTGTATGAACATCGTGCACACATATTTACATATGTGTGCGAATTTGTCATTACACTGAAAACAGTGGCCTATACAAACTGCAACACTAAACAAGCCGTAAGGGATTAACGGTCTCCGTTTTGATCATGCAAAGGGTGTGCATGTAAAGGACCTTGGTGGCAAGCCACGCAGCTCAGGGGTAAATGAATGTACGATATGCGTGCGATGTACATACGTATGTATATGCTTAGGTACACATGTATTGGTGTGACTGCCGCGTGTCCACTCGAGGCACGTTATAAAATCCACCCTCAGAGGGCCACACTTAAAGGCCAAGTTAACAGACATATCTGGTCCCCTTGTCCCCTTGCGACAACTTACCCCTTTGGTGTTGCTGTTGTTGTTGCGACGCAACGTTGTTGTTGGCAAGGCGGCAATTGCAGCCATTTCAATAGTTGTAAGTCAATTGCAACTAGGTTTCTGCTCTTTCCGTTCTCCTCCTTTTCCTTCTCCACTTCTTCTTTTCCGATAACTGCGCAGCAGCTTCTTGCGCTCTTACGGCTGTAGTCGTTCCGCTCTCGCGCCGCTTAGATCATGCGTCAGAGGGAGATAGCGATGTGTGCGTGCGAGACTCCTTTTTGAAGCTGTCACAGAGAAAACGTAATGAAACAGAAATAAAAGCAATATTAATACTGTTGATGCAAATGGCTAAGCGTTTATTAGTCACTTTTTTTACGAGTGTTGTTGGCACGGCACGTTCTCAAATTCGTTTTGCCTCTGTATTAGCTTTTGTTGTTGCGCCTCTGACATTTTTACAATTACTGAGTAATAACACACTTGTGTGCCCTGTTTCTGTTTCTTGGTTCCGCTCTTCGTTACTCTGCGCCTGTGTGTGTGTGCGTTCAGTGCTCGCTCCGTATGAAATAAAAACGGTTCACTATGCTCAATCCCTTTTGCATGGTGTTTGCTGTTGTAGCAACGCAGCTGTTACTTTTGCACAGTGCAGGTCAAGTAACTAGCGTCTTTCACTAAAAAGCGCATTAAACCACTAGGCAAAGGCTTAGATGAACTGACTGTACGAAGAGATTGGAGCTGATTCTGGCAAACCAGGGAAGCAAGCAAAATATTTTGGGTTCCATAAGTAATTATAGTTGGCGTAGAAATAGGAATGGCGAATACAAAACAATATATTTTTTATATTAATAATAATATATTTTTAAGTTATCAACTGCAGAAAGAATAATTCCAGTAATAATAATGGCAGTTTTTCATGGCTTCAATCACAGTCCTTATCCCGCAAATACTACAATTAGTGTGGGAACCCTGGTAACATCGACTACTTTTAAGGCGCTACTTGTTAATTTGCTGACCTTATGTATCTAGTATATGAATACATATCTGCACCTAAAGAGTGGTAAAGAGTATTTGCCCGCTGCTGTGTGCGTTGTTGGTCTATTGCATCGGCAGTGGGCATGGTATGCAAAAGCAGTGCGGTTGCAGTTGCTTCGCTCTTGTGTCATTTGCGTTTGCGTTTCGCCGCGTTTGTTGTTTGTTATGTATCAATTTTTGTTGTCGGTGGGAGGATTGGGCGCGTGGCGATGCCAGGGTGGGTGTGGCAAGACTATATGCTGGGTTACCGATTAAAATCCGATTCCTCGTCGGATTGCTCGCCGCAAAAACCTCGCTCTATCTTGGCTAATTACCTTTGCGTCGCAGATAAGAGCCTGTCTACTTTTACTCTTCCAACGATTCGTTTGGTGGTCGAACTGATATAAGCTCGCTCGAAGGTCTTAGGGGTGTTCATAGCTAGCTTCTTATCGTTCCAGATCGTTATTACATATGGACAACAGAGAAATTTCTTATAATTCCTTCTTTTAAAGTAACTGTCGAAAAAGGTATAGTTATCTGCATTTATGTATGTTTTAGGCACTAGAACATCAATTCTGTTCAGTATTCTTTTTGTTTGCTATCTCCTAGCTCTTGAAAAAAGGTCCTTGCAATAAAACTATTAAATGAAGTTTACTCTTTTGAAGTTTTCTCTGTATATGCAGACAAGCTCTGTTTTTCGAGGTGCCACACCGCTGCTTACAAAACACTTGGCTGGTTATCCCCATATGCATGTGTGTGTGAGTTTCGCTGGGCGGCTGCACCTCGCAAATACCAAATTTAAGTTCAGTTTTAAGCCATCTCGAAGGTTGCTTTTGCAGTCTCAGCATCTTTGATGGAAGGGCTGCCTTAAAGTTGAATACTTCAGCAGTTCCTAGCTAATATCTATTTGTCTTTCTTCGAATGATGTCTCTGGATGAAATTAATAACTTATGGTTATTTTCTTGTATTTCAATGACATTTGATTATGTATTAAAAATATTCGTTTGCATAAGAAATGAGAAAAGAACATGTCCTTGGATCCTACTACATAATAATACTTCATTCATGAATAAAATAAGCATTTATCTTCTCAAAGTATAGTTCTTAAAATAAAATATAATTAAGTGGACATACCACCACACCTGCCTTGTGGATGATCATGTGTCTGAAGTCCCCGTACGCGGAACACACCGAGCCCCATCGTAACCCCGCCTAGTTTGACATTTTGCCAGCTAGCTCGCCCATGGAAAGAGGGTTGCGTTGTTGGAATTGGAACCGACTTGTACTGTTGGCAAGTGCGCCTTGGTATTGGTGTTAGTATTGGTATTGACGTGGTCGTATGCTATAACAGTGCGATACTGCGCCGCTCACCTGGTTCACCTGGTCGCCGATTTGGATGCCTGTTGTTTCTGTTGTTGCTGCAGCACGCTACTTACTAGATGACTTGTTTGTTCTGCAGCCGAGGCAGCTTCGTATTTGCTCGGGGTCCGGGTTTCTGGTCTCGGGCTAGTCGGTTTTTGGTCTGGTTGGGTTTTTGGCTTTTGGTCGACCGAACGAACGAGAGCGATAAGATTCCGTGATGTGGCACTAAGCGCTGTTCGTTGTTTACTGCTCTGTGCATGGGACGCCTCTGTTGTTTGGTGGCCGTCATCGTGGCCAGCCAGCCATAGAGGCACACTCACCAACACAGACGCACTGCGAACCCATACACATATAACACATGCCATCGTATACCGCATATAGCGCGGCGACATCAGGTCGTTATAGTCAGTCTAGTTGGCATTTCGTGCTTACCTTATGCCGCTAACTAACTTCTTGATGAGCGCAAAAAAAAGCGGAGGAGAAAAAACAGGCCTCCCGTAAATACCATCCATACCATACCTTGCCATACAACACAATACTGAAATGCCATACCTAGACCAAGACAAAGACCCACGGGGCGTCGGGCATCGGTGGCGTATGCGTGCTATTTTCAGCCGCATTAAAAGCTTATGGCCATGGCCAGGAAAACCGAGTCGCCGAGTGAAAGCACAGAGCTTGCACAGAGCCAAGCGCTGATAACTGGCCATATGTTACCCAATCCATCGCCAGCCAAGACTATAAATGGACTAAATATTTCAATTGGCTGGACATATCCTTACTCTATCTGGGTTAAACTATGTGCCCCTTCTGTTTTAATATATTTTAGCCTTTTTCTTGTTACCAATTAATTCCGGTTGGCATAATAAATTTTAATTACAAATAATAATTGCACATGTAGACCTCATTGAATATTAATACAATCTTTAAAAAAAAACTAATGATATAATCATACAACCTGCGCAGTTGGAGCTAAAGCGTCCCAAGAGTCGCATATACCTAAACGAAACTGAAGTTGGACCCTTGGAGGAGCTCCCCTTTTCATCTTACAATCCGCGAATCCTGCAAGAAGGCTTAGAAGGAGAAAACCTCAAGACCTTCGATATCATTGAGGGCTGCAGTCCGCAGGACTTGTGGACCTGGAATGTGGGCTACCAGAAAAGAGAGGAGCATATGGATCAGGAGTTCATATCCGCCTCCCTGCCCAAATATGGTGTGTAGTTAGCGGGTGGAACTATCTTTTCCCAAGAGATTTGCATTCCTAATCTAGGCTTTTCCAAATATCACAGAAAACGACGGCGAACTTACGCTCTATAATATACCACAACAGCTGGAGAAGACGTTTACTGCTGAGATTGTGTTTGGGAATCGGAACATCTATCCTGAACCAAAGAAGGAGCCTAACCGTTTGCAGTGAGTAATCTTATTTCTTTGCTAGTAATACTTAGTTACTAATACCTGCCCTTACATTAAATCCAGGTACTATTATCGGCCTAGTGAAATCGGTGCGATAATAGTCGCTTTTGTAGAGACCTTTCGCCTGAATCCCGATTTCTGGACGGGATCTACTATGGATGGGATCCTAAAGCGCGGAGTAAAGTTGACCAAAAGGAGCGCCGACCTAAACTACAAGTCAGAGGTGAATGATTTCGATATCATCCAACAGGTGGCGGAACGAGACGCTGCCGTTGAGATTAAGATACACTTCTCGGGACTTTTGAAAAACGAACCGAATATGTACAAAGCACTTTCCCTATTCTTCTCCAAATACAATGCCTGCATCTTTACGTCCCGGGATCTCTTCCTGCTGATCTGGAAGCGCTGCTTAAACTCGTTCTATATCTTCGATCCCAATGGACGGGATGAAAACTGCGAACGGAATTTCGAGGAGGGAAAGTGCTCACTGATGGCCACTCGCTATACGGAGCACTTGGTCCATTTGATCACCAAGTTCAGCGATCTGCAGCCGCAGGACGAATTCAATATCTTTGAGATATCGCTGACTCAGTATGGAAAACTTAAGGAGCCACCTATTAATTCGGCGGAAAACGAGGAGTACCACAAGCTCTGGGCGCCAGTCAATGAGAACTTTGCGGTAAAAACTGCGGCCACAGGTGGCATTCACCAACCAATCTCCGGAAATGAGAAGAATGCATCGCTGGTTGTGTCACTAATAGCTCTGATTTACTCGGAATTTGAGCTAGCCAAGCTATGGAAACCGGGCACTGTGGATGACATCATAAGGTATGGTGTGGCCTACTACAAAACCCTTCGCAAGAAGTTCCGCCTGGATGGAAAACGCTGGAAGAACAAGAAGCCCCACTTGAATGTGGTGGATCTGCCAGAAATGTTCCTCATGGGTGCATTTAAGGCCACCGTTCGAAAGCATCCATTCATGATAAATGGTCATGTGGCGGATTGCAAGAACTATTTGGAATCCCAGCTAACGATGGCACTGCACCAGTTGTTCAACTTGCCCCAGTGGCCATCTGCCCTGCTTCAGATCGATAATTCAGTGATGGCTGTATGGCGGGATAGGGAGTTCTTCTATGTCTTCGATCCCTTCCGGCGGAATCGAACTGGTCTGGTGGTGGATCCCGATGACTACAGCATAAAGGGATTGGCCGTGCTGCAATTGCACGCCACCTTCGACTCCTTTGTCCGCGTGATCTACACGAATGCCCTGAAGATGCGACGTGGTGGTAAGTTCTTTATCCATGGCGTGAGGACTGGCTGCATCCGACCGCTGCAGGTGATGACCCCGCAGACAAACAGGTTCCCGGGATTGCAAATGGGTCTGCCCACCTTCACGGATGAACCACCAATGCCGGAGATAAAACAGAAGAAGAGTATTGAGAGTATACCGGAGGAGGATCGATTCCCCACAGTGGATGAAAAGGAAATGGTAGAAGAGCTCATCAATATGATCATCAATAGTATTATTAAGGAACTACCAGAACCACAACCCAAGAGACCACATCTCTATAAGCCGGCCCAAAAGGTCCTCCTGCGCTCGGATCAAGAGAATCTGAAGGCTCTGCGGCTAAGAATCAAGCGGGGCTATGAGCTCGGCCAGGAGGAGGAGGAGGATCTGAAGAGGGTGTTAACGGTGGAGGAGGAGGTGGCTCTCAAGAGCAACTTCAAGGCGTTACCGGACGGCTCCTGGATCATTGTGGGAACCACTCAACTTCCCCAGTTGGACGAGGAGATGGCCAAGCTGGGAGGTCTCCTGGCAGCCTTGGTAGCCATGGCTGTTTCAGCAAAGTATAAGCTGTCCACCTGGAATGCTGAACTAATCGAGTTCAGTTTGGAATCTGCAAACAGCTTTGGAGAAGATTATCAAAACTACGAGTACATATTGGCCTGCCTATTGGCCAAGAAATTACCGGATATTGCCATCGGCGAAAGCAACTTCAGTTTGGAGGTGAAGAAGGTGGTCAAGTCCTCGGCTATGGTTCCCCTTCGCCAAGTCCTTGTGGACCTACTTGTGGACAATAATAGGCTGCTCCTCGTTTGCCAGCGTTTCTCCTGCGTAATCTTTAAGCGCTATAACTTTGTCTACATGTTCATCGGCTTTCCCTGCAATGCAATTGGCTATAGAAAGGGTGGTTCCGGTCCAGCTTGTCTCCTTCGATTTGTGGAACTAGATGCATTGATCAAGCGCATTGAATTCGGCTGCAATCCGCAGGGTTGTTCGGTTATGAACTTCATCGTGGCCTGCGTCCAAATGGTGGATAATAATCTTCATGGACGCTTTAGACCTTGGAGAAAGGAGGATGATGATAAGGAGGTCAAGCAAGAGACGGCCAGACAAAAGAGATTGCGCGAGCAAAGACTGGAGAAGATGCGCTACATCGACGAGGAGCTCCAAAAGGAGAAAGAGCGCATACAGATGTTCCTCAAGGCCAAACAGGAGCACATGGACCGCAAGGCTGGAATTAAACGTAAGTGCGACTATAATTATGAAATAGTGTGCTTTGTCTTTGCAGATCCTTGTTGAGAAGTAATTCATTACAAATGTTTCATATTTTTTTTAACTTTCAGCCGAGTACAGGGACATTGGCATCGACGAGGGTGAAGGCGAGGAGGGCGACGAGGAGGACGACATGCTTGGTGGGGAGGAGGGCGAAGAGGAAGGCGAAGAGGAGGTGGAATTGAAGCACCTACCAGGCAAGAAGTTACCCAAGGAAGTTCGCCGGGCATACAAGCCGCGTCCCATAATGTTTGGCTACAGAATGCGCGAGAAGGACTGCAACTTTAAGATCCAGGGCAGCCTGGCACTCGAGGGACGCGACGAGGGCTCATTCAAGACTATCAAGCCGTGCTACTTTGCCTCCGCCCTGGCCATCATCAGTTGCTCCTTGCGTCCCTTGAACCAATGGAACTCTTACCGCATCGATAGGGTCATCAATAATGCCAAGGCCATTTCCAAGGGTGTCTGCGAATTGGAATCAGTTTTCGAACGGGTGGTCCGCCACGTTACCATTGATGATTACGAGTTTGACATCTGGATCCGTTGCTTTGAGCCGGCTGGCATGTGGACTCCTACCCCGGTGAAGAAACCTGGCACTCCGGAAGTAGGTCTCATGATCTTCAAGAAGAAGTTCGGCAAGCTATTGAACCTGCGTAAATATATGATTATTTTCACGCCCAATGGAAGTTATGCCATCTATCACGACGAGTTCTTCCACGTCTTTGATCCCTACGGCAGTATGGAGAAACCTGGACAGGATGAGGAGGAGGAGAACGAGGGCGATGAGGAGGGCGGTAAGAAGAAGAAAAGATGCCCAAAGGGACCTAAGAGGTGGCCCGAAAGGAATACTGCCTCCTGGGTTCTGCTCTATGATGTTGATTCCCTGCTTAAGTACATCGACGAACGGAGTGCCGTGAAGAATTGGAAGGAGAAGAACCAGTATAGGTTCTTCGTGGTTGATGTCCTGTCACACAAGAAGGCCGCTCCGAATGCCAGAATCCTTCAGCTGCTTACCGATCTCTCGATCCCTATGACATGTACAAATAAGCAGTATGGCAGACCGGAATACGAGATTTGTGCCACCAATGAATCCCTTGGATGGCTAGAACTGGAGAACTGCCTGCCCGTGTGGAGCAGATTGAATCGACGGAATACGGCGGGCAAGTATCGCAACCTGCCCATCAGCAAGATAAAGAAGTTTGACGTCGAGATCGAGGGTCGCCTATGGTCCCTGTGGGGCAATCTCCATCCAGAGGCTCCTGTCTTCGAGGACGAGGTAAGAGGTCGTCAGTATCTGGGCTGCTATGTGATGGCCTGCTGTGCGGCCAGCGTTTATCGGTTGATGGACTGGAGTCCACATCTTCTCGACACCATTGTGGTCAGCGGAAGCACATATTTCAAGGAGAGCATCGATCAGATCAGCAAGGAGGACTACGAATTCTCGCTGGAGAACCTCAACATCGACTGCTCTATGGACACCATCAACTTTGTGGTGCATATCGAGCACGTGTGCTACGGAAAACTGTATCGGGTCCCCACGTTCAATCGAATGAATCTATCCGAGGCCCTGATCTACTTCTTCAGCCACTATCAGTTCGGAATTGTGAGTGTGCGAAAGCGGTCACTGGCCATTGGGTTCTGCCCC
Source organism: Drosophila simulans (assembly GCF_016746395.2). NCBI lineage: Eukaryota > Metazoa > Arthropoda > Insecta > Diptera > Drosophilidae > Drosophila > Drosophila simulans. The sequence continues at coordinate 20,984,347 of NC_052522.2, forward strand.
AGCCACGATGGCGGATACTTTATGTACGATTGCCAGGAGAAGGATCATCCACTGTTCCCCAAGCAGCAAGGTGCTTCCTACATGCTGCGCACCCGGCACCTACAGGTCCTCCTCTACTGCGTAGTGGTCACGCTAAATGTGCCATTCTACAACATAGACTTCAGCATCCACAAGGTAGAGATGTTGCGCGAAGGAGCCACCGTGGAGAACGAAGAGGAGGAGGGTGGCGAAGAGGGAGGTGCTTGACGGGATTTAGCAGGAACAGTCGCTTGGTATTTGTTGGCTATGGATCTCTAAATTCTTTTTTACTTATTGCTTGGATAAAATTTATGGAAAGTATTAATAATATATATAATCTCTTTTTAATTTGATAGTTTGATTAGCTCCAAAGGTTAATTAAAACAAAGAGAAAATACAAACACTTCAGATCTGACTAATATAATTCAGATAGCATAGTAGTCTTCAAATTCGAAATTTAATATGCTCTTTAAGAACTAAGATAAACATTTAACAACAATCGGATGACGCATCGTCGGATGATTCGATGTCGTCATTGGGTGACTCGATTTTGAGTGACTCAATGCCGCAGACGACGCTGTTCCTCGGCTTGTTTGTAGTGATAGCCATCGGCACGGAGTTCGTGGGCGGGCTCCGGTTCCAGCTGTTCTTGGGTCTCCACATCGGAGGGAGCCATGGGCTGCTGAACATCCAGAACGTAAGTTGGTTGCTGCTCCTCCTGCACTTGCTGCTCCTGCAGTTGTTGGGGCTGCTGCTCCTGGGGCGCATCGTGCATCTGGATCTGCTGCATCTGCTCCTGGTATTGCTGGTAGGTCAGCTGCTGCTCAGAAACTGGTGCGGGAGGCAGGTAACGGTGGGCGAGCTCTGGCTGTTGCTGGAACTTCTCCATGACAGCTTCCTGGGGTGTCATCACTTCCATTTGGGGCATCATCATTTGCTCAATGGCCATCTGAACTGGAACTGCTACGGGTGCAGGTGCAGGTGGCAGGTAGCGAGAGGAGGGCATGGCTTCTTGCTGATCCACTGCAGCGGGAGGAGTGAGAAGGCTGCTGGGCATGGGCTCCATCTGACCCTGTTCATTTGGACGCATGTACTCCACTTGCTCGGGCAGCTCTCGCAGCTCCTGCTGCTCGATGCTCATGGACACAGCGTGCTCCGGACGGGGTGGCGGAAGGTAGCTGGTGCTGGGCTGTAAGTGGGACACATCGGCGGCGGCCAGGCAGGCGCACAATGCGAGGGTCAGGACGAAGGTTTTCTGAGAAGGATGAAGGTATTGAGAAGTTTTTTAAACTGTAAAAATTAAGGTTCAAAATTATCCAAAACACATAATATTTTCTTAAATAAATAAATTGAAAATAATGTGTTAAATATCCGTTTTTTTTATAACTATTTCTTTAATTCTTTTTAGTGCTATTTCATATCCTCTGTTATCCTCTTATGGAGTTTCAAAATCCTCGCCTAATACTTACCATCTTGTTGGATGTACGGCTGTGGAGCGTCTGATGTCGGAACAGATCGAAGTTATGATATTTATACGAGTACAGCTTCAATGGAGACCTTCGCCTGGGACAGTCAATAAGTTAAGGTAGTGGGTTTCGGGGCGAGTTCCGTTATTTGATTTGTCGTCGGTTTTGGGCTTTGATTTTCTTTAGTTTTTGCGCATCTCAACAAACAATTTGACAAACAAACATTCGAATGGCTAAATATCCAAGTATTCCAGCTGATTCATCACCAACACTGACCGGCCGCCAAGCAAACCATAGCAATTCGATCCCATACGATCCAAGTCGAGCCTCAATTGGACTCACCTTAAGCCGCTTTTGGCTATTTTCGTACCCTTGCAGAGGGTAGTGTGTTTATTAGTGCACACAAGGAAGCGATTCTATCTAAATAAATAGCGAGGTTAGATTATATTTATAACAAACTATATCCAAATCTTATAACAGTTTATAAGGCTTAATCCATTTTAAAATTCTATTGCAAAATGAAAATGATTTTATTCATTAATATTATCTTTATCCATATTATAATATTCATATAGGTTGTGATACTTCGTACAATTATTAATATATTTCTTAAAGTTTAATATACATTCTAAAATAGAGTATTCAAACGTCACCGTGCCAAAAGACGTTTTTCTTCATTTTTAGCTTTTCTCCTCTCTTTATTTCTGTCCTCACCTGCTGACAGGTGCCACTTGACGGGGCGTTTGACAATCTCAATTGGGCTCGAGAGCTCCGGCTCGAGGCGTATAAACTGGAGTACGGTTGGTCTGGGAATCCAAGGTTCCCCGAATTCGCTTTTCACTCTGTGAGTTTTGCACGTACCCTCCTGACCTTCTTCTTCGGATTTCACGGTCAATGGATAGATAGTCCAACCCCGGGCGAAGATCTTTTCGAATCTTCAAAGGGGCCGGACCGGAAAAGCAAACATAGGAACTTGAATGTAAATGGGTTATTTCCTTTAAAAATGGTTATTTTTATTTCATATTTTCATATTTTTTGAAACAATGCTTTATTTTTCGTTATTGATCCAGTTACTCTTAAAGTAAAAGGGAAAGAAGAAGAAAACGTTTCCGACCATATCAAGTATATATCAGGATTAATATGTCGGTATGAACGTCGAGATCTTAGGAACTATAAAAGCCTAGACGAAGCGCAAGTTTGTTTGCTGCCACAGAATGTTGAGAAAAAGAATGTTTACCTAGTGTCTTTGGATTAACTTTCTCGTTCGCAATCCCACTAGCTGAGTAACGGGAATCTGAAGGTCGAGGAAATCAACTATAGCGTTCTGTCTTGTTCAGTTTACATTTTCTTATAGTTTATTTGTTATTAATTTATTCCAATCTAGTTGTCAGGTTTTCTAAAGTCCAACTGCATTTGAATACATTTTTTTGTTTTCACACTGTTTACATTCCCATTTATGGGAACAGAAACAAAAAACTTTTACCAATTTTATATATAATTATTTCGGTAGCGCTTTTATAAATTATCTAATTATTAAAAATTATTAGATCCGAAATGCTAATGATTTGATTGAGACTGCATCAGCTTCTGGCATTAGTTTGGTCATTGAGAACTCACAAGACGCCAGTATGGCTGAGCAACTGAAAAATTGGGCCGTGGATGCCGTAGATCCTCCGAAAAAAGGGACATCCTACACCATACTGCCCAATAGGCATGGATATTTAAATCGGAAAGTTAAGCTACCACATATTGATGATGCCTCGCCACCTGTTACACCACTTAACGTGTCCTCAAAACCCAGAACTAAAGGCACCGTACCCAACGTAAGTCCAGTAAAAGAGTCGAAAAAAGCGGATACCGTAAGGCGAACTACACCATCTGCAAAAGTTAAAGGCATCGAACTCTTACGATCTACGCCACCTGTGAGCTTAGAATTACCACCAAATAGTAGTATGTACTTGCCGCCAATTAATCCATCTGAAAGGTACCGAAAGCATCGCGATGACCAACATCAAAAACCAGGCAAATCTGGTCCTGATCCTACGGTCAAGGATATCAAGAATCTTCAGGGTCACTTTGCTGCCGATGATTCCAAGCCGGGGACCTCCAGGCAGGGAAGCCATGTTCAGGGCTTGCCCAGCAGTAAAGTGAAAGATTTAAGTTCCAGCCACCTCAGGCTTCAAAATAAAATTATCAAGAAACGGCGACAACTGAGGAAGTTGACGTCAATGCGATCGAGGCTCAATGTGGAAGAAGAGATGACTCGATTGGAACTGGATGAGCTGGAGAAAAGTTATCATCGGTCGCCAACAGGACGAAGTGAGCGACAGAGTGGCGGCGCTAACATCACATTATCACGAATAGAGTCGAAAATTCAAAACGGAATATCAACGGACCTTGACGCCCTTCTGAAAGCTCTTCGCGAAAATAATTTAACATTTCTGAACGAAGATCAGAAATCGCTGGACAGTCCGAACCCATCAGAGAGTTGTCCTCTGGTAACGGAAACGGAAAAGGGAAGTGATGCAGACACCGCCGAAACATATCTAGATAACACCTCATCGAAGGCTTGTGAATCTGCGATGACTCACATTTTTGATATACCTATCCCTTGTCAGCTGAGAAACCCCCTTGCATCCACAGCCGAGCTGAAATACTTCATGCCCTGTGACCATTATCCCACCAATTTCGCTGTATCGCAGCCCTCGGTCGGGTCTCCCAAGATTTGCCATTTAGTGTCCTCCGCACAAAGGGCACTTTACACTCGCTTCGTCAGCAATCCGTTGGATGTAGAAAGACTAGTCCGAAGTAAGAACGAATCGACGGAAGTGTCCTTAAACGCGCCCAGAGCTCAGTTCTCCACCATAGCATGTGAGGATAAGGAACTGCTGCGTCTGACCGTGACGAAACCGCATGTGACCAGGATGGAAACAGACAAGGAACTGGATGTTTCCCGAGCACCAGTCCGTTGTCCCGATTACAACTGCCAGCGGATGAGCTTTGTCTCGGATTTTAATACCCACATGTGGCATAATCATCGATCTTTGGCCATGGAGTGTATTAGGCCGGGGCACACCAATACCTTCTTATTGGACACCAACATAACCCTGCTGGACAAGCCGAAGTGTCACATGGTGTATATGGTGCGGGATAAGATTATCGACAGCCAGGCCGAGGATTTGAAAGATCTGTTGCCCGTACTGCTGATGAGTGCTCGCACCCACTGGGCGAATTCTTTCGGTTATTCGGAACATTGGGATGCCCGAGAAGTCAGCGAGGAAAATCCCATTCCCGATAAAGAGTTCCTTGTTCTCTGGCTGACCGGAGTTGTTCCCCGTGATATGAAACTACTGGCCACCATTTCGGTCTGGTCCACTCTGGGTCCCCAGATGGCCGATTGCGTTGACGTTAACACTGGTTATATCTACGATATTCGGGAACCTAGCGAAGTGGGCCGAATCGTCCGCAGTCGGAGCTCCATGATCCTGCCCATGAGCATGATCTCGCAAATGACCGATAATGGGAGCAGATTCCTGCCCGTTCAGGTGAAGATTCATTAAAGTTTTCAGTACTGTTCTAACGGAAATACAACTTACATACATTTTTATAAGAATTGATTTATGTGGTTTTTGTTTGGGCAGTACTAAGTATTCGTGAATGAATGATTCATGAATGTGAGATATGAATGCATGATTCACAAATGACTATTTTGAATGATTCAGTACATAGAAATGAATTTTTTTCAAGCAATTGCATACTTCTAGGCTTTGCGTTGGGTCTCCTCTTTATAGTCGGAAAAACTAGTTGCCTACTTTCATGGAATCTCTATTGATGGGCGTTTAAGAAAGGAATAGTTACGATTTAGAAAAGGATTTTGCCACTAAACATAAAAAAAGGTTCTCAAGTTTATACGCTGCCTTTTCTGTCTAATACAAGGCACACCAATATCATTATCTTAGTTGACAAAAGATATTTCACTTTTTGTGTGTCAACTCTTTATTCTATTTAGGTATAGGAAAACAAAAATTTAGACTTATAAACATATTCTCGGCCCTAAATTGTCCGTTCCACGAGGAAATTGCCTTTTTTTCGTTTCAATCCCACAATCAGTGGGAGCCGACCGAACCATGTCATCGCAGTTTCGTGAGAAGCGCGGATTAGCTAGCAGTGCCAATAATGAACTGCCCACCATGGATCCCAACGAAAGTGACTTCGCTCTGGAGCTGAAGCCAGCACCCAAACGGACCTGCATTCCGGAGCACCAACGCCAGAGATTGGCCAGCTCAGACACCAAGTGAGTTTTTGTTTGTTAACCATATATATTCTCGTCAGTGGTCCGAGTAACAGGTTGAAGAATATAAACTACCAAAAAATAATATTATTTATTATTAGTTCGATTTATGAAGATTATACCTAATTGATTGTTTATTTGGAAAAATGCCCAGAATTATATAAAATATATAACATCTCTTTCTTTTAGCGTCTATCAGAGTGAGAGCATGTTTGATATACCGGACAAGTCCTGGTCAGTCCTGTATTTTGGATACGGAAAAGACAGGACCTCGAAATAGCTGTAATAGAAAGTCATACTTTTGCACTACTTTAAATGGAATGTCTGCATCCGCCTGGCCCACTGATTGACTCCTTCGCCACAACATCCATCCACCACGCCATTCATCCATCAGATGTCGCGAAATGTTACACATATTAAATTGAAATTCACCCTTGTGCCAGTGCATATTGTATCTTTTTGTGTGGGTTTTCGTTGGGATGGCTGCAATTGATGATGATCGTGTGGTTTCTGGCGATTCTGATTCGTACGATTGTGATTAATGGAGACGGCGTCATTGAGCTCGATCTCCGGCGCTCCAGACCACTCGTACGATACGAGTAGTACTATGATATTTGCACACAGATCGCAGAACGATCCATGATATCATTCATGCCCGCCGACACATTGAGCCATGATATCTCTTGAGAAGTGTCAAACGAGCATTCCTATTTAAAGCGGAAATAATGGCTTAATGAGACAAATGACGCGATACTGACACATCTGACAGTTTCTCTAAATACGTGTGAGTTTCATGAAATGGATGCCCAATTTATGCATTGTTTCAAAGTTATGTAATGATAAATTTGCAAATGGTCTTTGTACGAAATGCTAATCTGTCAATAAATAATCGTAAGGTCATGAAGGCAGATTAAACATCTTTTAATCTAACATTGTTATTAACATTGTTAATTTAAATTAAAAATACTTTTGAGCTTCTAAACTTTGTGTTGGATTTCAAGCTCAACTGACCTTTTGTGTTTCCTCCTCCATTAATTTATGGTCTGTCTGCGTTTGAAAATAGCTCCGAAAATAGCTTTCTTCGAAGCGTGCCAAAATCTGTTTGTCTGCTCGTTAGCATATCTGCATGCTGAATATTTGGCACTGGTTGCAGATGGGTGGATCCAAAGATTCTGAACCGCATGACAGCTTTAAAGTCATCAAAAGGGAGTGGTCTGAGTCCATAATTTAGATAATTAATTAGTTAAGGCAAGTGCAATTAATAGATAGCTATAAGAAAACAAAGGATTTGATTACTTAAGTTAAGAAGACGGATGAAAAACTAGAACTCTGTAATTACACCCTTTACTCGCAGAGTAAAAGGGTATACTATAGTCGTTGAGAAGTATGTAACAGGCAGAAGGAAGCGTTTCTGACCATATAAAGCATATATATTCTTGATCAGGATCAATAGCCGAGTCAATCTTGCCTTGTCCGTCTATCCGTATGAACGTCGAAATCTCAGGAACTATAAAAGCTAGAACGCTAGACACACGCTCACTTTTTTTATATTTCTTCATAATCTTAATCTTAATATTTTTTAAAATTTTATTGCCCAATTTCTATCCGATATCCCATAAAAATGATGAAATTTCGCGTTCTCCTTCACACTAGTTGAGTAACGGGTATCTGATAGTCACTTGTTTTTTTTTTAAAGATATTATAAAGTTGGCCGGTACAAATGCCTCATTTCCGCTGCAAATTTATATTCGCTTGCTGCATATTTTTCCGTTGCTAACTACAATTTATATATGTGCTGAAAAAGGCAGTGACATCAGTTGGCACAATTGGCTATAATAAGAACGTATTAATACTATTCACGTGAAAAGTGAGATCACCTTGGCCAACCTTATTTATTTGGCCCAATTCCTGGGAGTTCCTTCTAAATGTGTTCACGCCAAGATCTCATTTAGCAAATAAGTAATACATATGTACATACATAGCCCGTTTGCCTGTTGCCACATTTTTTATGGCCTGTTTGCTACTGTGTTCCTATTGAAATGGATGAATGTGGCATGCCGCAAACTTCAAAGTTTCGATTTCCTTTGGCCGCTTCTGATTGATGCTCATGATTGATGGCGTCGCACTCAATTTTCGTTTTTTTTTGTCTTTCCTTTCTTCCACCAATTTGATACAATTGAACTTTGTCTTGTGTCCACACAGAATTCTTGCCATACATTATGCCTAGTTAGCATAAAATATACAGGCAAGCGCTCAAAGTCCAAAGTGCCAAAGTCGCCTGTGTTTTCATTTCCCCGTTTTCTTTTTTTTTTAACTTTTTGATCGTCTCATGTTTTTCTTTCTTCATATGTGGTAAAATCTCACATTTCCACAAGGCAAACACGAGCATAAGCATAAAATTATATGTGTGTGCACAAGAATTGACGAAGCAATCGAAGCGGCGACAACTGCACTTGCAAGTTGCAACAATCTGAGTGGTAAGTATACTGAAAGTACAGCGGTACGATTTTTTAATTGTGAAACTCATAAACTAATCGCTTTGTTATTATGAGGCAGATTAAAAGACTATTTCAAATATTTTGTACATCTTCATACCCTTTTACAATCAACAAGTTTTCAAAATCTTGACCAGGATTTTTTTCAGTGCAATCTGATGGGGCAAGGAGTTTCTTTGCTCTGGCCAAATTTCGCTTTACTTGTTGTGGCTGTAATTGCTGGCGCTTTTGTGGGGCCAAAAGGGGTGGTGGGCTGTGGGTGGTGGGTGGTGAATGGAATACTGGTATCTGTCATTGACATGGATGGTCGTCGTGCTTCGTGCCTGCAGCTCAAATGCGTTTTGCATAATTTTAAAGCCTCTTTAAAGCGAAATGCAATTACGGGTTGCGATTTTGTGACCGAAACTATTTTGCGATCTTCCTCTTCGTTTGCGTATTTATTTTTTTGGAACAAATTGAATTTCACTCTTCGCTGCACAACCCACCGTTGTGCTATTTGCAAACTGGCAGAGCGCAAACAATTTTGATCAATTTCTATGCAATTACTTTCTGCCAATTAAAGGGAAATTGATTAATTAGCCTTAGCCAGTGTGAATGAAATATGCTTAATCAATTATTGATGATGCCGGCGGAAAAGGTTTATGGTACACACATACCTGGCGTCAGCTCTGTCAATTTTTCACAAATTAAGTTCTCAATGAGTGCCAAAACTAATATGCCAAACACAATTTTCACATTATTCATAGCTGAGAAAAATGTACACATGATTCGGGTAGCGGATCTCGATTATTCACATCGATTAGATTAGAGTGGCTGAGATGACTCAGAGATATCTGTATATTTACTTAAGTTGAGTCAGAAAGTGTACAAAAGAATTGTAACGTGTTTTATTCTATACTATTTTGTGGTATCAAACAACGCTAATGACGCACCCGAAGTGAACTTGAACTTGATGTTAAGTGACAGCAATTGAAATGTCTTCATTTTGCTTCCAAAATTTGGGTCAATTCATGCTGAAATTCTTGGAATGCACACAAGTGAATAATTCGAATAGTTTTAATTACCCGTTGAATACTATACAGACTCGCTATAAAATTATTTTAAATACCATTTATCACAGGTTGCATAACTTTATGAATAAAAATGAATATTCATAGAACCAGAAATAGCACTGTGTTCTGCTCTACGGCATGTGAGTGCCGTCTGAGTGTGAATATATTGAAAATCGATTAGTTCAAAGTGAACAGGAAAATCAGCAATATGAATACGCCAGACATTATGGCTCTTGGAACTGGTGGCCACGCATAATTCTTGAGCAATTGTACTGAGAAAAATATAAGATCTTAACATTTAAATTGGCATATTAAATTACGTTTAGTTTGACTCGATCATAATCATATCCTGTATATCCTGATTTTACTACGTTAATAGTATAACGATTATAATTGATGAAAATATAATGAAATGTGAGTGGAAATTTTAAAGTATTTTATTGATTTTCATTTAAATAGTACTTGTAAGTGTGGTCATTACATATAATTGAATCATTATAATGCAAGCAAATGTGAACATAACCTTTTGAGTAAAAGGGTATACCACATTAGTTAAAAAACAAGTGGTAGATAACAGAAGCTCTACAACTTTTTCTTAAATGATTATTATTTTATTTTACTAGCAAATTGCATTTCCAGCATCTAAGAAACGGGTATCTGATAGTCGAGGCTTGCCCTGTTTTCTTATAATGATTTATTATAGGAAGTGATCTATTTAATATCCGAATTTTGTTTTTCTCGGTGCTTGGTTATTATCAATGACAAAGTTTGTCCACCGCCCGGGGACAGGTTGCAGTTGGCTCCGATTGCTGGCCACCGGTCACCAGTTGCCAGTTACCAGTAACCAGTGAGCATTGACCACCATCTCCATCTCCATCTCCGCCGGCAGCTGTCCAACAAGTTGTCTTCAATTAGCGCCAATCGCGGCACAACAACGAAAAGCAATTAAGTCACGCAGCGCTTACCAACTTGGGTGTTCTGCTGCTGCCGCTTATCAAATATTTTTTAATTGAAAACTTATTACGGAAAGTATCCCAAACTTGGTAATCTGTCGCGTAAGTTATGCTACAATGGGATTTGCATAATTGAAAACACGCTAGTCGCTTGGTTTAAGGTATTCATCAGAGCCTCTCTCTTGAACATCAAGATTTGCATAGCGAGTTACTCACCGAATTGCCTGATGATTCAAAGTTGTAACCTTCAATTGTTTATAGAACCATTGTATAAACGCTATCTAGATGTAACGGCAGTAAAATATTATTGAAAACGTCTGGGTTTAGTGAGCAATTGTTTCGAGCAAGTGCAAGTTTGCATATTTTCGAATTTGGGATTCAGCATGTTTATTCGCATTTTATGATCGTTTGGTTTGCTCGATTCCAATTTTTCGCATTGGGGTCTCGGTGGTGCGGTTCAAAAATGTGGCGATCGTTCTGGAGCAAATTTTTGCTCTTATTAGTGGAGCATACCCAGACGCAAATCGCCGGACACCAGCACATGTTGCGCCTGCCTGCCGGTCTGTTCCAAAACTATAAATGTATACATATGTATATATTTGTATATAACCGAAATGTGCGAAATTCTAAGACATTTGCTACATCTGGCATGTGTAATGAGCAGGAAACTGCGGGGCTATCGCGGGAACTATTTGTCTGGGTTAATTAGCTTGGAACTCGACGAAAGGTTTATCCTTTATAATAGCTGCCTTCAAAGGCAAGGTTTTCATACTGGAAGCATATGTCTACCATCGATTATAAGCAATAATAATATACATCTAAAAAATAGAATTAACAAATTACGAGTAGTAAGGTGACATACATAATTGTGGAATATTTTAATAAAATTTCTGGGAGATTCAGCAAAACAGGAATTACTTTTCTCATTGGTACAAAAAATACACTGTTTCGAACCAAAGTTAAAAATGCCTTGAAATAATAGTGTTGCCAAGTGAAGCGTATAATCATTCTACAACTTTTTCAACATTTTAGTAGATTGATTTCGAAAAATTAAATTGATATAAAAATTTATTATACAGAAATTGTTCTTCAATAAATTATTTTCCATCTCCAATTTGATTATTTTACTTGATTACATATACAGGAAATGGTTTCTGAATTAGATTGTTTTTCCTTTTAAATAAAGCCCCCCCTTTGAAGGGTTTGTTTGTTTATTAACACTCTCCCTCCCCCCTCCACCTATCTATCTCTATTATCTCTATTTTTAATTGATTTTTTCTCCGATTCAAACACACCGATGTCCACGTGCGGCGACCTCTTCTTTGGGTCAATGTCGCGCCAGAAATGACTCTTCACGCTCAAATTTGTTTGTTCGGGGGCTCACCCCCTTGGGGCAGCTGGGAAAATCTTTAAATTGCCATAAATTACAAGAATTAGGGGGCATTATGTTAGACATGGTTGCCAAAGTTGCGCAAACATTCGGCGGAGTCAAGTGCAGAGTGTCGATGGACGAGCTAGATCGAGATCGAATCGGAGGCGTATACGGTTGGAATAAAACCAAATTAATGGGTCTGGCCTTTGATGGCCCCAAAAGAGTGGAGCTATAGCATAAATCATGGGCGACCTTCCCCGGCGATATCGTCAATGTAGTTTTCATTCGAATTTTCCGGGTGTTAATGGCCGGCGAAAAAATTTGGACACACAGTTTCTATATGGGTTATATATCGTTACTATTACATTGTTAGCTATGTATGTGCCTGATTTTATTATTTATACGCCATCAACAAAGAATATTACTGCTATTATAATCACATTTAAGAAAGTGAATAACTTTAAAAAAATCACCACGTAGCTTCATGTAGATCATGTTACTTAATAACTAATAAAATTTAGCGTTATAAGATGCACATTTCCATATCAAAATGTAGCTTAAATTGAAATTTTAAGCGTTCCCCTAACAATCGAACTCTAATAAATTTTCAAATTTAATCAAAAATAAAAATATGTTGTTTCGTATTTTTGCTACAATGAATGATTTGTTGCTATAACAATCCATTTTGTCCGGGTGTACACTCGTAACATTACACGAGTGCTGAAGTTTATGCACGGATTTTTGGGGCAGCTGCCGCACATGTTGGCAGCGAGGCGCCACGCCACGCCACCCACTCAATGCCAATGTCCAGAGCAGATGGCGGCACGCTCGCCCACACCGCCCCACCCCACCCACATCCACATGCCCAGATCGGCCCCACCCACACAGCCCCACCTCCCAGCGGACAGGCTATTCTATTTCCATTTGGAAGTCATCCCTATTTTTAGCCAGCATGGATCATCCTGTGTGGCCAAGCATGGTAACTCTTTCGCGTTCCATAAATTAATCTATTTCAATTCGCGATTCCCATTTCCCGTCCGGGAAACTATTCCCCTTCTCAAAATTATGAACGAGTTAAATTCATGTGGGGCTTTCAAAATTTGGCGAATTATTCCTTTGTTTACAATTCGTCGCTGCCATTTTCGAATACTTTTCGTCGAGTGCGCTCAATTTGTTGCCCTAATTTGTAAACATTCCGTTTTGTTTATCAGCCTACAAAGTGCAACAGATTAATAATAAACTGTTCCGTCAATTTGACCACTTTATTGGGATATTGGGTGACCCTCCATCAAAAGTACTCTGGAATTTCTTGATGCACTTGGGGAAGTTTACAATTTACTCTGGGAAAGACACATTGCTGACCTTGAATATCAAAAAAGTAATCTTAAGTAAGAATTCGCGTATTATATTATAAATACATACATATTTACTTTTACAAGATAAGCAAAGGAAACAACGAAGCTTATAAGAAAGTATTCAAGGCCATATTCTATTAGGCGAAATCATATAGGATATTAGGTAGGATCTAATCTAATCTAATATAATGTAACGTTTCTATTATTATTCTATAAGAGTATTTCATATTCGGTCCCAAGAATCACCCCTCATGTTGTTTTAAATGGGTCAGGCTCGCACAAGCAATGAAAATGTTAATGCTGCTCCTTGAATACATTAGTGGTTGTTGTTGTTTCAGCGACTAAGGCTGCACTTGTTGATGTTGCGCTGTTTATGTTGCTCTTGTTGCTGAACCACGAAAGCAACAAGTTGCTGAAGTCTGAGAGCTTTTTTGGAAGCACATTGTTAAAGTCCTACGAATAATTGATTGGACTATCGAATTACAGTGTACAAAAATTAACGAATTTGTTTTTCTTTTAATTCTCCTAGAACAGTTCTTTATCGCTATGCAAATTTCACAAGACCTTTGCATGATTCATTGGCACTGATCAACGTAATTGTTTATAAATACAGCCGGCAGCGGCAGACAGATGGCGTCATTTGTTTGCATTGAATGTGGTCAGGAATTTTAGTATTCTTTCCTCAGACCATTTGCAGGTTGACTGAGCCGCAGAAGTAAACAGAAAATCTGCTGGCAACAAATTCTGTGTTGGGCAACAAAAAAAGAATTCAGTTTATTGCTCTGCTATTAGAAACATTCAGTTTTAGTTATAAAGAATGAGAGGAGACAAGACGCACCCGTTTCGCCCATAAATTAACTGGGCCAAGCACTCTGATCTCATGCAAAAACTCGAGTCGAATCGACGCCCATAAATTTAAATGTCTTTATAAATAAGCATGGCGGGAGGCAGCCAAAACAAAAAGGAAATCCAAAGCGAAACTAAAATAAACCCAACTGTATGAATTATAAATCAGGCATCGCCAATAAAAAGAGGCCAGGCATTTGAAAAACAACTCAAATTAGCGAGCCACACTTCAAACGAATAAAAGCGCGCCAAACTTCGCTCCGCAACATGTTGCTGGAAGTGAGGAGCCCTTGTAAGCAAAACATGTGGAGCCGAACCGGCAATTTCGCAAAAGAGCACACTTGTACTCTTTCAGTATCAGCTTAGGAGCTTGAAGCTCTCTTTGCACACCAAAAATTTGATGGGAGTATCAATGGATCTGTGGAAATTATATCCCTTTCCTGTTACGTAAATTATCTGCATATGCCATTTAATCATGAAGGGTTTAATGAAATAATATTTATTTATGTATGTATATATATTTTATCCAATTTATTTCATTAATTTATTAAGATAGGTATCTTTCTTTTATTTCGTTTTAAAGCTCATGCTGATGGAAAAATATGTTTAATGAATGTCTGCTGTTAACGGAATCTGAACTAAATAAACTATATCTATAAAGTTATATAATCCGTCTGACTTTTTACTTACAAACATTACTATTTATGGCCACTTTAAGACCAACTTTGCACTCTTGTACCACCTCCCATATGAAAGTGTTTTTCCAGTGTACCTCTCTATCGCTCTCTCGTTTTCTCTTCTTCCTCTTCTTCTCTTGGCAACAACAGCATCACAAAACCAACACTGGCAAGCCGGCAGCGGCAGCTGAGCAGCGAGCTTTGCGTTTGCTTTCGCGATTGCCAGTCGCAATTTTCCGTTCGTGGCGAACACACGCGTTTTGCAGCGCAAAGCCGGCACTCGAATTTCGAATCTCTTGGCCGTTAGAAGTAGTTGGCCAAAGGCGAAAACTAACCATCTGAGACTCAAACTCCGAGCGACAACAACAAGTGCCACTAACAATTAGCTGAAAAGTGATCCCTCGCTTGTTGGCTTCTTGGCAGGTTTGTTTTTTGCCACAGGTGATATTTCGGTCGTGCCGGTTAGATTAGTCCGACACCTTTAACGATATCCTATATCCGATATAGATAATATAATATTCCAATTCCTCCTCCGAAACCGACTCCGTGTGTTTAGTAACCCCCCTCCGAAATCGCGCTAATTGGCTTGATTTTGGGTCCAAAACTAAATATCAAGTTTCAATATTTACCGTGTGTTCGCGAAATCGGACAGTCTGTCACCTGCGGAAACCGAAAGAAATCTATATACAAGCATATATACATATATATTTTGGGCATCGGGCCAACATCGGTGGTGAAGTGAGCTTGGAAAGCAGGGAGTTCTGCCTATTTGCATTTCAAATTGCTAGCGAACATCTAAGAACGGTAAGTGGCAACTCGCCGGCCAAAAAAATCAGAGACCAAAAATGGCACTGGCTAAGTGAAAATCAAACAAGAAGTGGTACAATTAACTCGGACGCTTTTCGATTCGATTTCTGGATATTTCGGGCGCATATTTGCATAACCCGATGCGAATATACCCACCTACATATACAGATACGTATATATTTTTGAGCTTGCCCATTTCCTTTCGGCTGCATAAATTATCCCACTTTTCTATTCTATTCGCTCGCAATTCTAATTAAGTGCCGAGACCTGCCCCAATGATGTTGCCACTCCCACGACCCTTGGCTGACCTCAGCCCCCTCGATTGCTAGCTACACGGAGAAAAGCTTATAATAATGAATGTTAGAAATAGAAATGTTTAAAAATTAAGGCCTATCAGTGCAAACGAATGTTATCAATCATTCAGAACTAATATAATTTTCGAATTAACACTTGGCAACATGAAATATATTAGGAACTATTTCATAGTCAAAAAATGTAGATCGCTTAAGAGTTTTTATTTTGCAAAGTCAAGCTATTAGAAAAAATACATCAACTTAAATAATCTCCGCCTTTAGTATATTTGATAAGATGTATTTAATATTGATTACATCAAAATGAATGTTATTTTATAGCAAAATCAGATAATTTTATATAAAGCTTAGTGTTTTACGCTTGTGTACATTTTGATATGCTAAAAATACTTTCACCGGCAAAAAATACTTTCAGCGTCACAATGATAAGCCGAAGATAGTGGCTAGCTTGCTAGATTCCCGAACTTCATTGATTTTCTTTCGCCGTGCATTTGGTTGCCACTCGAGGGCTTTTGACTGCCCTTTTTGCTATCTGTGCTCTTGTAGAAATTGTTAACAAAACTGTAGATTTATGCAGTAGATTAGCTCGTCAACGGCAAGTGAAGGCCGAAGGACATGCCCAGTCCCCCGAATCCGCTTATTAATGAGCTGTCACAGGGCAATGGGATCAGGGATTTGGGAGCTGGGCAGCGGGAAGCGGGCAGCGGGAATTGGACTCCACTGGACAAACGGGGCGTGTGGTGGTCAAGATGGACTGGGTCATCAATTAATGTTAATGTGGCGATGTCGTCAGAGCTGCTCGCTCGCTAATGTCCTTGCCACACTTTTGTCAATCACGAGCATTTTTTCCTCGCCTCTTTGCAATTTGTATTATTTTTGCCAGCCGTGCGAATGCATTTCATATTCATAAGCTGTCGGATCGAGTGAGTGAGTGTGACTAAGCCGACAACTTCCACAAGCCAAGAAATAATAATCGTTAAATCGATTTGCTTTTTTTTTTCGGGGGGAGCAGCAGTTGGGGTACGTGACCAATGGTGACCTTCAGCGGAGCAGCCTGCTCCTGCGAGATTTAAGCCAAATGCACGAATCGCTTTTCGAGGGTCATAAATAAAAAAGCCATCCCCTCTCAGTTTCTCAGTGCCACTCAGGTGCTCGACATGCCGCATATTTTTAGAAGTTTAGCAGAACCCACTAAAAATACATTGCTTTCTTCAGAAAAAAAAACAGCAAAAAACGACAAAGCGTCCAAAAAAAGGGAAAAGTAAGGCGGGAACGAACAAAATATCCCGCAGAATAAGAAAAACAAAGCCCTGCACTCAGAAAACGACGGAATGCGCGCTGGGATATCATAAAATGCCGAAATGCAGAAAAGAAACCAAAATACGAGAAAATAGACATTAGCCAGCAGAAGGGGCGAATCTTAGGAGTTGTCAGTGGGGATTAGTCGAGCATGGATTACCCTGGAAATTAATAGGACAGCCATTGGTAGATAGGCAATATTGAATGGGAGTTTATCGTGCTGGCAATAAACTAAAGTGTTCAATTACCAAAAATATCCTTCGGCATTTTGGCCAGAACAATAATCAAATTAGTATTGATTTGTTGGTTAGCTTATTGGCTTTCATGTTGTGACATATATAAATTTGTTTGCTAAAAAAACGAAACCAAATTTGAGATAATTGAGTTTGGTGCGCATATGAGAGCTTAGCAACTATTTCTAGTTTTTAGGTATTCAAATTAAATTCTAAGTTGTTTGAAAGTAACAAACTTCCTTAGCACACAATTTTCCTTCCCACTAAGACAAAAATGATATACTTTGGATGTGTTTTTTTTTTACGGGGGATTGGACAATGCGAGACAGGAAAAACACATAACAAAAAACTGAGAAGACCGAAAAAAAGGACAGAAAAACCATTTGGCAGAGCATAAAAATAAAAATGAAATAAAATGGCATAAAAAATGCAACAGTTCAGTGAGATAAGCACGAAAAAGCCAAGGTAGAAAGGCAGGAGCCCGGGGGAAGATGCCCGAAGGCTACGGAAGATGGCTAAGAACGAAGAGGAAGCTGGAGCAGCGGCATCAAGACTGAAATAAAGAAGGACACAAAAAAATGGGCCAGTGGCTTGGATTTCAAGCACACTCACACATGAACGCACCTTGCCGAATTTTAAATGAGTCAGCCGACGATTCAGATTCAGGTGGCCAGAAGTGGGCGATGGAGGCGGTGGAGTGGCCTCGGGGAGGCGGATCCTTCAATAAATGTCCAGTTGTCCGGCTCCTCTGCCTCCTTACGGCCAGCTCGGGGGCCCGCCTTCGACACTTGGCACGGTTTTAATGCCCTGCCCAAGGTTAGCACGAGTACACAGGGAGAAAAACATAGTACAAATGTTAGCAACAAGTAAATACTTAGATACTTAGGTAACTTCCGTATATGTGTTTGAGAATTTACAAGAATTGCAAATTAAATGTAAGAAAAGATGGTACTACATATTAAATATAACTTTCTAATTTTAGATAGCAATTTATATATCTCACTTGATTTTTTTCCAGTGCACTTACACAAAAAGAAATACAGACACTCTCTCATAATGAAGAAAAGGCGGATAAAGCTAGCAAATAGAAATGAAGAAATACAAATTGTATAAAACGGAAGGGGGTCTTTTGGTAAATGTGCCACAGAGATAAAAGCGTAAATAGAAGCGAGGCACGAAAATTTTTTCAAATTACCAGCAAAGAGGTTGAGGCAGGCCCACCCACCACCACCCACTTTAGAAGCCATCTCTCTCTCTGTGTGTGTGTGTGTGAACTTATTGAAAGTGCTGGCACACACGCAAGTGAAAATGCTCGTGCACTAGTGTGCGTGTGGTGTTTCCACATCCTGCCAAGCGACCGCAGTGCAAACAAACTGCTCGGCCTGCCCGTGTCCATGTTCCATATACTCGTACCATACCATATACCACACCATGCGCAAAAGTTGTCACCTTTCTCCAGTCCACTGGCCCATCCTTCACCCACCCAATCTCCACTGAAAAACAATACAGATTCCTATTTCTATTATATCAGTCTCTATATAATCACTATTCATATCGTGCTCTGTACGTGAACAGATTATCTTATTGCACATATATATCATTTATTTCAGATCGAATTAAATGATATTAAATGTATCTACTATTTGCGGTTGTAGATCTTTCAAATGTATCTTATAGAAAGTCGCGAATTAAGGACCCATTTCGGAAAATACATTTTTGTGTGTACTCCCCTTACCGCCTTTCAACTGCTGCTGACTTTGCGTGTGTGTAATGAATTTAAAGCTTGCTCGGTATACATTTTTCATACGCTTGCAAATTGTTATGGCTTTTGGACCACCACCACCACCCACTCACTCCGCCCCTTTAGGAACCGCCCAAAAACCCACACGTACGTAGATCCACCTTGCACTGAGTGGGTGTCGTGTATGTTAGCTTGTGTCCTTGTTATCCCCACGAGACACGATTATTAATTTGCAATTCCTGCTAATTGCATGAGCTTCAGGCACCCACTTACCTGCACTTTCCCCTCAGGTGTTTATTCAGCCATCCAAGCGATCGTTTAAAAACTTATTTTCACGACTAGCGAACTGAGGCACATTCCTCCACACACCCCACTGCTGTTCAAACAGATAAGCCTAGATTAGATTAGCGGTCACTGGAGCACATGGGAAACTTATTATGCTTTCCCGCTAACCAATGTGTTTTCTATGCGGCATTCTAATGGGCTAATGGGATCTTGGAATAGTTTTATATTTGCGTACTTTAGACTGGCCACTTGACTTTAAAATGGTGGGTCATGCAAATTCCTAGAATGATTCCCATTGCTCTGGCAATTAGTTCAATTTTTAGGGAAAAGTTCTGGAAGAATCTTGCCCATTCAGATCAGTTGGGTAATTAGATTCACTTACCGATTAGATAATCATTACTAAAATGTGCTACTAGATGGAGAAAGAAAATGCTTAATATATCTTGTGCATATTTATTTTGTTAATTCAACTTTACCCCTTTGCCCATTAGAAAAAAAGGTATGTCAATCATGAAAAATTTCCGAGATGTTAGATCAAAATCTTAAACTATTTATTTGCGCAGCCCCCTCTTCATTTATCACACTCGATGACGGAATCCCTATTTGGAGTTTTTAATGCCGCCCATTACATGGGAAATTATTCGCAAATTTGAATGTATATTTTGTGGCAAAGTAGAACCCACATATTTTGTAATAAAAATCAATTTGCTAGCAAACTGCCAGCCATTAAGAAGCCAACATGCCCGAAGTGGGCTCAGCTCGGCGCAGTTCAGCTCGTCAAAGTTTTTCTTGGCTCAATGATGAGGTGATGAGGCTGGCGCTTGAGAACCGATGGCTGTCATGTCGATGCATTATAAATTGTTGACATTAGCCGGCAAATCGACGGCCAGACGACGGCAATAGGTTCAATTTCGCTGATTGTACAGCATCGAGTGGAGAAGCTCGAAATGCTCGCATTTTGTTTATAAATCGTTGGCAATCTAATCGATCGGCATACTTTGGCATTTGATGCTGTGGGGTTACCGGCTAAGTGCTGTTGCTAAACTTCCTGTCTGCCGGCGGCCAAGGGGGTGGCGATTCGGTGGGTCGACCTTGACCCCGCCGCCCTTCAAAGGGAGCCCATTGTAAGGCTCGCCTGTACGAAAAGTTTCACTCTTTGCGAGCCTTTGTGCCATTGCGCATACGCCCCGTTGCTAGACTGCGTTTAACCCTTCACCGGGGTTTAGGAATTACATTTTGACACTTTCAAGCAAGCTTTTAAATAATATTAATATTTCGAAAATTACCTGGATTATTATTGTATTTTTAATCTAAAGGAAGAAATTTTAATAAAATATACTCGCTTGATCAACATTTTAATTTTATAAAGTAAACTGTAAAAAACTGCTAATATATATCAAGAATAAACTCAAAAATATTCCTCTGAAATTAAATATAAAATGCTAATTAAACTAATTGTAATACTTTGGACATTACTTTAATTATGTAATTGGAGAGAAGATTTATTTAAACACGTGAACATTTTACAGCCGAAGTGAAAGGGTTAAGCTCAATAGCAGCAGCAGGAGTTTTCCTCTTTTCATTTAGCATTTTCCTTTTGAAGCTGCACCAGAGGCCGGGTCCTAATTAAGTCGATGTTTGGCTTTCCAGCTGCGCTTTTGATGGCCAGCCCTCGATTTGGGTCTGCTCTCGATTGCTGCCCGAATTCAAAGCGAAATCCTGCCACCGAAAAAGGCGGGAGTTGCAGTGCTAGGAGCAAGGACACGCACAGCTGATAACGTGGCAAACTGGCGGCCAAATCCCAACAGGCCAAGCCGCAGATCCGCCGCTTGACAACTTCCATCGGACAGCAAATTGTTTTCTTTTCTGCGGTTTTCACTCTTAATTATGCGCAGTTAGGTGGAGTTGGCTCGGGAATTACCACGGTTTGGGCACTGGTAATGGGACCCCGGGTTCTTTGCTTGTTGGGATTCGCTGACTTTGACATTCGAGTTCAGCTTGGCTCCAGTTTTTGTTTTTTTGTTTTTTTTTCTGTCCAGACTTTTGCGAGTCGCCAGTTCATTAAACTGAAGTGTCATTCTGCGAACGTTTCATTGCCTTTTTTTTAAGTCTTTCACGGTAACGGGGCAAAGTACAGAGTTCTGAGATTGTGGTGTAATGGCAGGGGAATTTATGGATTCACGAATTTCCAGAACTCTTTTTAAGCTGACCTTAACCAATGTGGGAGCACTACCCTGGAAAGATGAATTCAAACGAAATCTAAATAGAAATACTGGTGAATGGTCTCATTCTTATTTAATGTTTATGTTTGGATAATGCTGAAATGTATAATTCTCATAGCTATAAATTTTTGCATTTCTATATCCCTAAAAAACTAAAATACGTGCTATAAACGGCTTACCTTTTTTAAAAGATCCCCCGATGACTTTATCCCCATGAATTTATTTCATTCCGTTTTCCAAATTCGCACTCATCGGGATTGCCAACACCCAAAAGTTTCGACTTTGCATGAATTACATCATAATCTGCTCGTTCGCACACCTTTAAGAGCATTAAACGCGTCGCTCTGCCCATAACAAATCGAAAAACTTTCAAATTGCTAACATGCTCGTAAAATCAGTTGTTATGGCTTCACCCAGCACCGACTACGGAATATACCCGACTCAAATCGGTGAGATATGGCACCATTATGATTGCACAGGCACAGACACTCGACGTTTTTTCTGTTTTTTCTTTTTTTTTGCTTTTTTTTGGCAGAAGAAAGCGGTGAAAAAAGTTTCGCATTTAGGCTTCGACATGCAAAATTGTCAAGAACAATAAGGCGAAACCATATAAAATATGTTTTGGGTGCGTTGCGCCAGTTCATCAGAGAATCGGAGGTGGAGACGCGCTGAAAATGCCAATTAGGCCGAAGCCAACGTCTCAAAAGCAAAAATGCACGAACAAATGCCCAAATTCATAAAAAACTTTCAAGTTTATTGTGCGCCTGGAATGCGAAATATACAAGATCATGTTGCTGGCAGAAAAAAAGAGCTAAACAAACAGAACTATAACAAGGGACCGAAAACCGGCGTTTCTTAAGACCCCTTATCATAAACGATCGTGCTCAGGAAATCAAATAAATTGTGTGGTCAGCCCGAAAGAAAACAGAAACAGAAACCCAAACAAAACAAATAAAATAGGCTTAATTTCTAGAGCCAGAACATGGAGACAATGTTGTCGCCAATCGTTTTTTACGAACTATGCTTTGG
Source organism: Drosophila simulans (assembly GCF_016746395.2). NCBI lineage: Eukaryota > Metazoa > Arthropoda > Insecta > Diptera > Drosophilidae > Drosophila > Drosophila simulans. Next base: position 21,006,799 of record NC_052522.2, read on the forward strand.
TTTTGATTTGATTGGGACAGATAAGAGAGCAAGCACCCCACAAACCCGTTTCTGGCCTACGAGGTGTTAATTATATTTCTAATTAAGCCAATCTAGTGGGTAGCGCTCAGTCATAAAGTGTGTCTTAAAGTTCAAGGAAATTAATCAACTTGGCTTATTTATCGCTGCTCCCCTGATGGATTTGGCTGCGCAGAATTAATGGTGTAATACATTAGGCCAGCTTCTTAAGACAACAGCCTCCGTGCCTCATTATAAATTCCATTGCGCCGGCAATGAAAACAACATAAATATGCAAAATGATGGCCAAGATGGCGTTGACAGAGTCGATGACGAGCCACCCGATAAGGTGAACTGTTCGCAACAGGCACTTAACCCGGCAACTGGAACAGATAATGGGTATACGGTAGTTGCGAGCAACTATGCTGTGCTGATAAGATAACCAGGTCGCAGGATTACCCTAGAATCTTATCTGGCCGCAGCAACTTTAGTCATTCGGGAAACAAGCGCTCTTAATAGAATTATATTTAAATTCTGCGAAGTAGGGGAATTACCCTAATTAGGTTTCAATATGTAGATACTGGGTGGGGGAGTCTAATTTAATTCTGTTTTTCTTTGATACATGGCTAAACTAAACACAAGTAACTTAATTCAATAAGTAGCCACAGAACCTAAAATCCCATGGATTTTATATGCTTTGCTAACTATTATTGAGTTATTATTCACACTAATTAAGTAACTATTTTAGTGATATCATTTCGATATCACTTGACCCAATACCTAAAGCTTTGGTATTAAATACATTTCCGCCAGCAATCGCAGAAGGGTTCTAACTCCATCTATCACATTTCCGGCCTTCGAGCGACTTCCTCCTCTTCGCCCTCAGACTTATGACATATGAAATTAATGTTCATTTAATATGTTTTCAATTTCAATGAAAATACCAAAAATATGCCGTAAAATTTCCGGCATAAATTGGCGGCGCCCGTGCTCATAAATCTTTTCCAGCCAGGAGAGGATGCTGCTCCTCCACGTCAACATTGCCATATAGCGGCGATACCCATTCCATAGCCATACCCAACTCCCAAATCCAGTATCGCCCCGAAGGGCTGTCCGCTATTTATGCAAATTGCAAACAATCCGAGCTTCCTCATTTCCTCCCGCCTCAAATGGAATTCATATTTGTGGCCTGTTTGTTCTTTTTCAATTAGAGTTTGGTCAATGATTTGTTATACAATTTAATGGAAAATTGATTTTGGCCCCAGGCGAAATTATAAATATATTTATGTTATCTAACCTTTTGTATTTTTTGTGGCCAAATTAGTTATTAAATAGGGAAAGCGACTGCTAAAAGGGTCTGCATTTTCGTTTAAAACGTAATTTCCCGAGTAAGTTCCATGCATGTACAAAAAGTTGGCGGAAAATTCTGCAGCAGAAGGAAGCGCGCAAATGCGAGGAAAGAAAAAATTGAAATATGTGCGCCAAGCAAAAAATGTGTTTTCCTCGCACACACTCACTTACTTACACCCCCATCCCCAACCCCCTCGTTGTTGTGCATTTATTTTTGTTAGTTTCGTTTGCTTTGTGCAGCTGCTTTGCAATTTAACTCCGACCCCCGCTCCTCCCTGGGGGAATACCCCTTTAACCCCTTGTTGCCGGCTTGCTTAGCTGCTTCGCATCGCTAATCCAGTGCGAGATATTTTCCCGCTGCTGTCGTAGATTTTTCTCGAGCATTGTTCGGCTGACTAAAAGTCATTTGTTGCAGTTGCCAACTGGCGAACTGAGAAAAAGATATATCTTTAGCGCGAAGACGGTTCATATGATGCCCCTAATTTGGGTTTGTTTAGCGGAAATGTGATATTGGGGATGACTGATTCGAAACAACAAAACATTTTGCAAAAATGACATAACTTAACATTGAGAGAATGTACTTTACATATCTTTGTTATCGTCTTCAAAGAAATTACGCACTATCAACATATCAATGATATCATTACCCAAGTCAGAACAATTGTACTAATAACCCTTTTATCTATTTCCCTTTGCAGGTAAGTTCCCAGGGCCGCCGGATAATCTTGGTAAATATTCCAGCTGACCAAACGTCATGGTATTCATGCCTCCAATTTCGTGCAACTTTTCCTTGAAACCAAAAATAAAGTATGCAATGCAACATTCGATATGCGAGCACAACAAATTGTGTTCAGTTGGCAGAAATATTTCAGCTTTTAGCATGTTGATTTTCTCGAAAACGGCGAACTACGAACAGCGAGCCGTACACCAGTGCGTATGTGGCATGCATTGCGGCGGGCACGAGGCGCATAACGCATACGCCGCGTATTGCACGCCACGCGCAATTAAGCCAAACAAAATGCGATCGCAAAGCGGTAATAAAAATAAAAATCGCAACAGCGAGAGGCGAAAAACGCGAAATAAAAATTAACACCGAGCATAAAATATTCCCAATTTAACGACGGCGTGCGCATGATAAATTTACTTGCAACGAGCTCGATAATTAATAAATATTTAGGCGAGGGGCCGCAAACACTATGCAGTCAACCACTTGACCATAATCAGTCAATCAGCCGGCAAAACGGGGACGTTGTTGTTTCACCCATTAATGAAGTTGTTGTGTTTGCTTGCGCCAGCCCACGCATATAAATATGTGCGAATCCACAGACACATAGCTATATAACGCGATACGGCGATACATAAATGCAATTGCCGCTGGCAATGGTTTCGATCCAAGCCAATTAGGCGCATCAATTTGGCTCGCTTTGCTTGTTTATCGAAGTGCAAAGCGACGGACACGAGCCACATGTCGATGTCGATGGCTAATCAGACACTTTGGGGTCATTTCCAATGCAGATTTCGGTGCGGAGTTGTCCCGGAGTTGTCGCTCATTCTCCCCCAGGGGCGAAAGCATGTCCGCAATTGTTCAATTCCCCATTAAATCCATACCCAGTTGGGACTTCAGATTCCCCTTCACTTGTTTGCCACAACCGTGCCTTCAGTTATCACCGCCGGAACAACTACGCACTTTCAATTCAGATCATCTCGCGATGCGAGTTTTCACTGCAAATACCCATTTCGTTTCACCCTTTTCCATTCATACTCGTCTGTCCATGTGGAGTAGGGTGATTCAATATGATGTTCTGTGGAGAAAAGAAAGATACACCTATGACTGTATAACCGACAGAGCATATAAGATCTTTATCCCTTACAATGAACTACTTTCCATGATAATCGCCATTAAACTACTTTCTGTTTGTGGCCTTGAATGTATTGTGAATAGAAACAATCAACAACCAAGTCAATTATGCGAAAATAAACTGACACCCTGCTGTATTTGGTGGCTCCATCGAAAAGGGGTCACCTGAATGCGTAAGATTGGCCCAGTTGAGTGGTGCACTGCGTACATATGTGGGTGGCACTGGTTGCCCCAGCAGGTCAACAATGGAGTGCCACTCAATATACAAAAACACGGCTATTCGCCGATGAATACAAACAACAGTGGCAACAAAGACCTCTGCATGGCTAACAATCGGCAAAAATGTAGAGGCTGGCTGGAAAGGAAAACAAAAAGAACGTTTTTAGAAATGGCCAGAAAGAACGTGAGGAAGGACCAAGAGGCAAATTGCTGAAATCCTTGCAGACTGAGCGGCGCCACTGGCCGGAAAGGATACGCTTGTTAGCAGCGGAAGTGGCACCCAGGATGAGAAAGAGACTGCGCCGCACAATTAGACAGAGACAGGTGGAGAGGCAGTGGGTAAGGACACCATTGTTGCCAGGACACTGTAATTAAACGCTTAATGCGATTTCACTTGCTGCTGCTGTTTTCGTTGCTGCCTCCTCTTGTTAATTGGGTCACTCGAAATGAATTTTTAGCGTTTATTCAAATAGCCGGGCATAATGAAGATGTTTTCCCTGGCTTAGCCACTTAATTGACTTTCATTGTTGTTCGCAGTGTTCCACCTGCAGCACAACTCAATTAGCTGAATGGCAAAGTTCTTGCACAACTTTCGCAGTCTGCATAATTTGTAGGTCAGCTTGCTTTGGCACAAAAGCCTCTCGAAACAATAAATTGCAGTTAAATGGTATTGCCAAAGGATTTCCCCCAGTCAAGTAGCCTGTAGCCCCGTATTTATGTGGCCAACTTCGAGCCAAGATGGCCCATTGGTCAGCTAATCAACAAGCATGTAATTAATTTAGTTCTCTGAAGGAAGTGAGAAGAGCACAATTAAATATACACACAAAAAAGTGGGCACAATATAAGTGCAGTAAATCAATTGAACCGCATTTATTCATAAATAATTATCCCTGAAATCAATTTTAAAGCTTCTTTTTGCAAGAGAGGTAATATTTAAGTGGTCTGTTCCTATAACCTTTCCTCATCAAGACTTTCACCAAAACAAAAGCGAAGTGTGCTAAATATTTCTTATTCTTTTCGTTCCTTCGGCTGTCAACATTTTGGCAATTTGATTAAGTCCAATTTGTGCGACGTTGTTCTGCCACGCCCACTCACCCACACACCAACGCAACAGCCCACCGCCCACCGAGCAGATCGGTTTATTTGCGCTCAACTTTGCAGTTAAATAAGACAACACAAATTTTCTTGCCAACTTTTCGTGTGCGTATGTGTGTGGGTGGCTGGGAAATTGTGATTCCATTAGGAAAAGTCTGCAACTCAAATGACATTTAAGTTTGTCTAAAGGGCTGGTTTTGGGAGACCGACCCGAACTCCAGGGATTGGATGCGGAAGTACTCCGTAGTTGGAGTAACCGAGACACACAGCATTTCCATGGCAAATATAATTACAAAGAAACAGAAAATGCAATTTTCCGATGCATACTTCTGGGCAATCCACCAGGAAACTCGAACACACACACACACACATATTCATGTTTCGAGACAAAATTCGGTAAACATACATGCATTTTGCAGGGATCGATTTTTAGGCCAACTGCCAGCTCGCTTGCATCAATTAGAGTGTCCAATGAATATTTCACAATTTCAATTCCGCCCAATATATAGCCATATAATTATAAACAAATTGATCCTTTTCAATACGGATTTGCCACAGGCTGACACCCGAACGCACATGGCAGTGCACTGAAAGAAAATAATCGGTCGGATCATATAATATTTAAGGGTGTAACATCTAAATGTGAAATAAACATTTTGTAAATGAATACGGCGTAACAGGACCTAAACATATATTGATATCAAGGCCATCCTTTTAGTCTTGGAAAATGTATTTTAGGAATTATTATCGAACTTCTCGATTTAGGATGCCCCTTATTTTTGCAGTGAACTGTCTGGATACCCCGCACATGCATGCTGAGCAGTTGAGCTCACTCAAACTAATCAGTTGTTTCAATATTTGCCCGAAGGCGAACAAGGACAAAAGTCATCAGGAATGGATGAGTGCGGGGGAAGGGGAACTGCAATGCAGGCAGGAAACGGAAACGAGCGGCGAAGAACAACGGAAACAGCGCAGTGCGCTGCAGATATAAGAGCTACTACCTCGTCCTCTACCTTCAGTCACCTGCCACGCCCTCCACCCACCTGCCACCCCCATCTCCCACATGTCGATTAGGAAAGAGTGAAAAGTGGAGGACACTCAGCCAAAGGCTAATTGATTTTCTCGCACTCGCACAACTCGCAGTTGCATCACCAAAACACATTTTCCATGTTCTCGCCCGCAGATCTTTTGAGTTTTGTCTTGCCTTATCGCGAGGGTCCCCCTTTCAGCACTCTTTTGTTGACTTAAATTCGTTTGCATAAAATGCGGCTAATTAAAACTTATGAAACGGCCGAGAAAATAGGCAAAAACGGTTAACGCAAAGCGTAGGCATCCGCCTGAAAAGTACCAAGAAAAAAAAAGGTGCATAAAAAAGGCAAAGACCGACTTCATTTAAGGAAAAACTTATTGAATTTTCATGAACTTTTACGCCCAAAAGAGCGGCTGACTTTGGAAAAAAAGAAAATGGTGAAAAATGTGCCTATCGACAAAGATACCCTTTAAGCAAAGTGGGTTTTGAAAATAGTTTATAAAATTGTGGAAATAGTTTAAAAGACTTTCACTGATAAAATATAATATATAACATGAATCCAAGAGCGTATGATTATAAATTATATTTGTATAGAGATAGTTAAAATGTATCTCAGGTTAGAATGCATAATAATTTGGAATACAGTTCATTTTGGTTCTGCGAAGTCAAAAGTGTGTAATCCTAGAAACTTTTACCAGAATCCCTTAAATCCCAACATGTCCAAGTTATTTAATCTCAGAAAGGAAATTTCATACGTTTCTACACTCCAGGCATTTCCGGTTGGCCAAAGTGCCATCGCTCATTGTGAGTGGAACAAACATAATGTCGTTACCGCACTCGACTCGCTTTTTGCCAACTTTTTTCACAGGACAACAGACGGCTGTGCAAATGAGTAATAATAAAAGCCAAAACTCTTGAGCTGTTAATGCTCGCGCATTTAAATAAAAACCCCGAAAAGGCGGCACAAAAAAGGGAATCCGGAGTACAGAATCCAGGGGGAAGTGGAATAAGTCGCACAAAAAGCGATGGAGTGACGTGCCACGCCCTTTTAGGCTGCCTTTGGCCACCAGGCATAATCAACTGGCGGCTGCTTAAGTTATAATTTTATTTTTTCGTGCATTTTTTCCTGCCCCCGTTTGCAATGCTAATGTTCCATTAAAGATGCCGCAAAACTTCTCATGGTCCAGAAGTGTGAGGTTTTGCCATAAACAAATCCAGAGTGTTTCTTGCAAGGCTATTGCATAAATATCCCGAACTTACGGCCCATAAAAATCAATTCCCCCACATCAGCGAGGGAGCAGTTCAGTTCTTTTCTGGACTCGTCTTTGTTTATTTGCATTTCCTGCCCCGACAAAACGGAAGTTCGCATGTCAGTCGCTGGGTAGCTGGATGATCATAAAATCAGCCAAAGGCCAGCCGCAAAACTTCTCTTATTTACGGGTGTATGTATTCATGGGTATATTCGCAACCCCGAAACATATAAAACTCACAGCCCAGGGCTTTACTTAGCGAAATGGGCAGAGTACTTGCGCCGGCTGGCCGTGAATAATTTCTAACATTTATGATTAAGGTCGTGGCGAAGGCATTCGAATGATTCTAATCTTAGGTATATACTCCCGACATTTCTTGGCGATCATTAAAAACCAAAAAACACTTAAAGACTGACAACAAAGTGATGTGCACTAATGTTCCTGCTGACACAGAGACAAGATGAATAAATTTAGAAATATATTCCATTTGATTCTAGATGAGTAACTCAAAAGTGGCATGATACGTATATGCTTTAATCTATTTCTTTACCCATTTCGTCAGTTTCTATTTTCAGTTTATGTTTTCAAATTTCACTCGTTTCAAGAAAACATTAAAGCGCCAAATAATTAGATACATACAGTGTGCAGAGTGTACATTAATTTAAATTCTTTCTTTTTTGGCACTACCAACCGCAAACATTCTAGCCACTATAAATACAGTTTTCAGATAAGCCTTAAGGCTTTTCGCCATAATTTAGTGGGCTAATTGGTTCACACTTTTATTTTCCGCTGTAGTTTTCCTCAGTTTTGGGGTAAACATTTGTATTTGTTTTCTGCTCTTTGTGAGAAACGAGAAGCGTGCCAATTTTCTTGGCAACTTTCCTCTGTATTTTTAGATGTAAATTAGTCATACCAAACGCAATTCGAGACTCAGACGTTTTCCATTTAAAAATATTTAAAAGAGATAGAAGGGCAAAGCAAACACTTGTTGCGAAAGGCTTCCCTCGAACCTAATTGAAAATTAATTGTTTCTTCAGATACTTTCGGCTGTTTTCGAGGCTATTTAGCTGGCGTTTCCAAGAATGCCGGGGATTATTCAAAATTTATGCCAACTGTCATCCATTAGGCCTTCGTTTATGTCACAGTTTCTCTTGCTTACTTTTAATTTATTCACATCAAAAGTTTTTTGATTTAATTGTAGCTTTCTCGTGTTTATGCTTCGATTTTATTTCGCCGTTGTACTTTTTCCGAGAAATTGTATTTTTGGTTTTATTGCCGAGCATTGATACATTATATTGACTGAATGATTGATGATTAAGCGGTTTGCTGAAATGCAGAAACATGAACTACGTCAAGAAATACAAAAGCCCGAATTGAACATTTAGCTGCTCTGCAGACCATGGCCATTATTTTTCAAGTACAACTTTTTGCTTTCCACATTTATTCAAAATTATGCGACACCTGAGATTAAAGTGGATAAGTTGTCACAAGAATTCCAGCAGCTGTCAAATAAGTTGGAAAATATGTCAACTGCATGTGCGAGGCTCTGAATTCTGATGCCTGTGAATTGGCCAACATGATTGATGTTTTTTCCCGGATGACATAGACAGGGTGATCGAAAAAGAACATTTCCATTTATTTAAGAGTACACGTATGGTAGTTTTCATTTTTGTTGGCCAACCGTGTGTGGAGGCCTTTAATACTTTGAAGAACAATTGGATTTGGTTGCGTTTAATTTGCAAAATTGATGGCATTCGACGTTTACTTTGTGCAATCAACAGGCTCAATGCAATTTTAATGCATTAACCGAATTAAATAAGCCAGCTCGAAAGTGATTCAATTAATCTGCGTATAAAAAATGCATTTTCCATTTATTTAAACACTCGGCGCAAATGGGAAATGCACAAATACCGACCACAACAAAAGGTCGAGCGCAATTAGCCGAGCCATAAATATATATCCAATTCAGGGACAGATGCCGTGACATCCAGCAAAGATGTACCACAGGGCGTATAAATAAATAATATTCGAGAACAAAATCCATTCCCCGGAACAAATGGAGCGACTGGGGGAAAAAGTGTCTGAAAATACATTTTCAAGTTCAGGCCAACGGAATCGACTCGAAAATAGCAACGGCCAAAGGTCATGGGGCATTCCAATGCCAAAACGGCTGGTTAGGTGGTTGGGTGGGTGGTTTTCGGGTGTATTTGGGGTGGGTCATGTTCATCTGTGCACCGCCGAGCGCCAACGGTAAAAGTCCCCTTGGAGTGCACCGCAAATTGAATGCAAATTCGTAAACGTGCCATCCCACGTGTGGCAAGCAGTTGAGCGCTGGTTTTTGGGTGGCGCAACAAATGGGTGGAAGTGGGTGATAGTGGGTGGGGGTGGCTGGAGGTTAGTGCTTCATTGAGAGGTGCTGGCTCAACTAGTCAACTGTCTGGGAGACTTGGGGAATTGCTTTGAGAGTAACAATAAAATAAGTTGAATGCAATAAATCCAAAGTTTTCCGCTTTTAGCAAAAAATTATGCTGTACATTGCACTTTCTAATTTAGTCTGTCTATATTTTTATACCAACAACATTAAAAATACTTTAAATTGTTAACCAACTTTACGGAAAACACTGGTTTTTATATTTAGAAGTCAATTAAATGTTTTAACAACGGGACTGAAAATATACATAATATGTATTTATTTAAATACCTAATTTTTTCGTTCAAGCTTTTAATACTTTTGATTTGTTGCCACACAACTTTTAAAATGATGGGAAGAATACAGAATGCACTTGGCAGTCATTCCATCGTCTCGTGAATCGATTGCATCAACTAATCCTCCGTCCCCAGAGTTTCCCCAACCTTTCTCCATTTTAGAAATGAAAGTTTGTGCTGACCCGAAATGCATTTTCCACTTGGAAACTGTCCGTTCAATGGATGTGTTTGCGGATATTTTCAAATGATTCAAATTTATGACCTGTTGCTGGCATTATTTTCATGCCGATGACAGGCCTCCCAGTTGATGTTGTTTTGTATTCTGGTTATTGTGGTTGCTTGGCGGGCCTAGGCTTGACAAGATAAAGCGGCAGCCATATGGAAAATATTTCAAAGAAAGATTGCCAAATGCTGATAAGAGCCGCACTGAATCCGACCGCCACGAACTCCACGAAACCATTTCAAATTGATTAGAGAGGGAGCGAGAGGGCCGAAGGCGGCAGAAAGAGACGGGAGCATGGAGCCAGCGGAGCATCGTCTGCGATAAGCATTTAAGATAGCATCGAGCCATTAAAGACCCAGATCGCAGGGGCCAACTCAGGGGGTCCCAAAACAGCCAAATCCCCTGGATTTTATAATAGGAATTATTCTACATTCACATTATTTATAATTGTTACAGCTAATTGTTGTAGACTTAAAACTGGCTACAACCTAGCAACCTTTAAAGGTTTCAAGTTACATTAATCTGAAATGAAAAATGACGTTTTTCCGAAACCCCTCTCAAATATTTTCAAACATCGCCTCTGATACCTGCTCCTACTACTTACCGCCATAAATCTTTTGAAGTAATTTGTGGCTGGGGCAGGCTGTCTTTCTGCTTCTGACACAATAAGAAACCGATTTGGCAGATTGCGGAAATTCAGCTTGCCACCTGAAGTGGAGCACTTGGGTGACCCTCGAGCGGGAAATCCGAGATGCGCGAAAAGCTGCGCCTGCGCCTTCTGCCCTTGCCGTTTGTTGCATGCCCCATTCAAGGCTGCTTGGCCATTAGATCCATTATACACTTTGTTTGGTTCCATAGTACCGCACTGCCATTGTTCGGCAGCTCCGACATTGTTCCAGACAGCTTGCCGCGAGCTCTTGAGCCAACTCTGTTGTGATTATGAAATGATTTCCAGCCACTTTTTGCCTGGCAAATGAACTTGCTTTCATTGCCACGGAGTGCCAGACATCGGAGTACATATCTTTCGGTTTGTGGATGGGTGAAACTGCTTAGAATGCATAAACAGCATAAAGACAGGCTAATGAGACAGGCTCCTGACGGAAGTCGGGCCAAGAAGATATATCTCTGTAGGAGACTTGCATTCGCTACTTTGACATGCTAAGATATCTGCACGCTGGCACGTTTCTGGCATTATAAACACATTAGGTATTCGCAAAACATTTTCATTTGCCGATGACTGGGCGAGCGCGGGGATGCAGGGGGCTCCTCTGCTTTTCCTTTCCAGCAGACAAGGTATATTAATTCAATTCGAAATGCATTTTCGCCGAAATTGCTGCCTTTTGCGCCAAGAGCGCCGTGAGCGAGGGCCAACAAAAATTTGCATAATTGCGTGTTGTCAGAGAGGCGAAATCGACAGGTGAACCAGGCAGAGGAAGATGTAATTGCATCCTCTTTGGCAAGTTGGCACTGGCGCAATCAAATTCAATCAATTTAATTAAGCCGAAACGGGGGCGTGGCTGCAGCACATTTCGAAATAGAAGAGTAGGCATGGCGTATACGCAATTCGCTTTATTTTTAACACGTTACGCACGTAGAGCGATGCTAAAAATATAATCGCGTATACACTTGTCTTTATATAGCCGCCATAATATCGAGTAACACACGCGTAGCACACACGCACAAAAGCGGGAAAGTCGGAAAAGTCGGGAAGGGGGGAAAAGCTGGCCAGAAAAGGAAGTGAGCTTCCCTAGTGGCCTGGCTACATAATAAAGCGGCCATAAAGCAACAGAACGTGCTAACAACACGTACAAATGGGCCAAAAGGGATGTGGCTTCGGTCCGCACAGTTCTTCTATTTCGGCTGCTGTTTGGCAAACGCAAACTATTTCGGAGAAAAGTCATTTGATAAAAATTTGTAGGAATGATAAGAATGCTGGCTTTTCAAATTATTACTTTTTTTTAGTTTTTGGGCCTTTTGGTCACATTTTTATAGGCCACTTTTATCTAATAACATTGTAATTTGCTTAAAAAAAATGTAACATAAGTGATGTCTGCTTAAACCCTTAAAATAAATATGTGTTACAGAGAATTCCCACCTTTATCAACTTTTTTACAAATGAACCAAATTTTTGTAATAAGTAAGTGGCCCAGATCCCGACAGTTTCTTTTGGAAGTCATCGCTGAATATGAGTTCTTTTTCTTTTTCGCCACCCATCATATAAATATTCCAAGTTAAAGTTTTCGGGAAGGTCCCTGACAGGGGATGAGGTTCTGCAGTGGCTATGGGCCGCAGAAATTTGTAATTCCCAAACGAGGCAAGGGCGCATTCTCATGCTAAACACGAACCAAGAGCGATTTACTGGCACTTTTGCCATATTTCCTTCGCCTTTCCTCCGCCCAACTCCATATTTTCCGGAGTATGTGTGTCAAAAAGCAGACAACATAAATAACACAAGTCGCAAGAGAAGAAAAGATGCCCAACAAGGGCACAAAAATAAAACACGTGGAAAAAAAATGTTTTTTTTTTCCCTAAGCCGCTTGATAATAAAAATCAAATAAGGCCGTGGCAAGTCGAAGAAATGACTGAAACCGCAATGCAAAAGAAAGTGAGACCGAGCAAAAGGCAGTGGAAAGTACATTTTCACACACGCCGCGCTCAAAGGAGAAAGAAAAACCATGAAAATAAAGGCAGGAAAACACGTAAATAAATAAGAAGCGTGAACTTGAATTGATTTGCTTAAGAGAGCCCAACGAAACTCCCCCTTGTTTAGGCGTAAAAAAACATCATAATTATAACGAGGTAGCAATTTGTTTGGTTTCGCCCAGCCAGCGGGGCGTATGAGCAATATGCGAGCAAGAAGCATTTTTATGGCACACACGGGCATCAAATTTAAAGCGAATGCCAAGAGAAAAAGGTTAAATGCAGCTGTAAAAATTCAACGACAGTCGCTTGTAGGGCTGTGAAAAAAGATTTATGAAAAATTGGCTTTTGTTGTTATGGCTGTTATGTCGTCGTTGCTGGCCCTGTTGTTGTTGTGGCTCCTATGCGTCGAGGGGCTGCACAAGTAAACAAGATAACATGGTCGAAACACACGCACGCACACACACTCGAAACGAATCGAAACTTACACACACGCAGAGAAAAGCCCGCGAACGGAAATGAAAATGTGAACTTTTGACAGAACTCGCCTTTTTTGCCATCGCCACACGACCTTCTCCGTTCGTTAGGATATCCGCTTTTTGCCCCGGCCGCATTTTTATCAACTAGCATAAATAAATCAGAAACTATATGCCCTGAGGTCAAAAAGGTTTATCCGCATGCATGCACAGCGAAAACGGGGGCTATTATGAAAAATAAAAACCAAATTCGAAAATTTCGTTAGAAGTGGTTGAGATTTACTCGGGATCCAAAAAAATAGTGATAGTGTATTCTTTGTTTTACTCATGAAGGCAGCTTAAAAAACATGATAATAAAATATTGCTTTCCTAATAGAATAGAATAGAAATAAATAAGTTTTCTAATTGATTTTTGTATGTAGAGCAATACATTTTTCCAGTGGCAAGTAATAAATGTATCATCCTAAAATATCATCTTTTCTGCAGCCTCACAAAGAACTGAAAACATAGAATAGCAAAATAATAATCAAAGCAGCCATAATTTTCATTCTCGTTTTCATGTTGAATTGAATTCTATCCGTAGACCGCAAAATAAACAAAGATGCCAAAGCAATTTTGTGGCCAATGGAAATCACAACAAACACATTGCTGGTTTTTATGCATAGATAAATGCACATTGGCTAACCTGGGTTAACTGGGTTAAAATGACAAACGCAATTGGGAACGGCCACAAAAAAAAAGCAGCACATTTTTGTTGGCCTTACTCGACATGGCTTCTCTTTCTTTCTTTTAGACATGTTTTCCCACATAAATGTAATTTTATTTTTATCGGTCTTTCACAAATTTGTGTACCGTTGTTGCTCATGTTTATGTTTATGCATTTTAATGGCACAGTAACAACAGCCAGGAAAACTCGGAAAATTTGGCAAGTGAAAAGCGGGCTGCAAGCAGCCGGCGTTTGCCAGCTGTCTGATCTCTGGCCCCCCAAAATAAAACTGACCCACCCCGACCCTGGCACAATATCAAAGTCAAATTGGGCGTAAAATTCTGATGTTGCCTGTGCCAAATAAAACCATCATCGTCGTCGGCGAAAAATGTTGAGACCAATCCGAAGCTGATGACTAAATGATGAGCCAAATGATGGGCAGAAAAGGGCCAGCGTCTCGGGAATGTGGAGCAAGTGCGTCATGTTTCCAGCTCATTAGACTTATTTATTGAATACATTTTGAGAATCCAAATTTAACTGGCAAAGCTCTTGATTTATTCTGGCTAAAACAAATAGCGCACAAACGTTTTTGCAGAACGCTCAATGGAATATATCATTTGAAAACAGGTATTTTAAGCATATAAAATGTATATTGCAATAGCAGTCATTAAATATTAAGCGTGTTATAAAAAAACTTCGTTTTCCGTGATTATTGGCAGTTTTATTAAGGGCTATAAATGTTATGGAAAAACTGGTAGTACCTTAACTACTAACAACCAGTTGACATATAACTCTGTAATGGTTATACCTACCGGAATGTAAAAAACGACAGTGGCTCTACTTATTGATTATTGCCACGACTCTTTCCCTGTAATTAGTTTTCCGAGTGATTGTGCTCGTTGCCCGGAATTATTAGCTTGTCATCCAGGGAGATTCCGCCCCATCCAAACATCACCCAGCATCTCTAATTGCATTCAATATGCCCCCCTTCCCCTGATTCTAAACCCTTCCAATCACCAGATAAAATTTCAAGCGACTGAGAATAGTACCCTTCAGGGGAAGATAAGAGGAGGAGGCAAATCCCCTGTAATCCCAGCCAGGCGAAGAAATCACAGTCACAATCCTTTGGCTACGGACGCTTTGGACGCAGTGTCGCCCGCTCGATGGCGAGAAGTTCGGTCGAAAGTTGTTGAAAAATTGCAAACGTTAATCAAAGTTAAGCGGCGCAGAGCAGACGACGCGATGCCGACGTCAAAGTTAATTAAATTACAAAGTTATTTAATACTTTGGAATCGCAGGCGTTCGCCAGAAGCAGCAGGAGGAGCATCTGCTGCTACAGCCGGCGCAGGACCTCTTGCTCCTTCGAACTCCTGCAGCATCATCGCAACGTGTGGCAGTATTTAATGAAATGTAATTGAAATAAATTAATTTTTTTTCACACTTTATTCCGTGGAGTAGCTCGGTCTGGCAATGGAAACATTTCGTGTGCTTTTCACCTCATCCTGAGCTGCAGTTTAATTCGGTTTTTCAATCCCTAGTCCGCCTGGACTGCAGCGCTCCTCCATTTCCACGTCTTCGTCTTCGAAATTTCCAGGGGATGGGCGTGAACTGTGTAACTTGGGTTTCTCCAAGAAACGGCAGTCGAGGGCTGTCGGGATCAAAGTTGTTATGACTATGTGAAAGTGATGGCTGCGTAATGAAATAAGCTCGGCCAGGCAAAAGCGATCAAAAGTGTTAAATGTTCCACTTCGGTTGCTCAGTGGATTCTCTAGGTTATTAAATTCGATGGTTTTTTTGTCACCTGTCTGCTCTGTCTTACGTAAAATGTCATATAATGGCTGTGTAAAAGCGTTTCATGCAGCAATATTACTAGGTATGTATAGTAATTAAATACCTTTATGGGTTATCACCTCGATGGGAGCATAGATGTCCGTATCAAAGACCTCATTTCTCGGCATCAGGGCGTCCGAATAAGGAAGTTTCTTGGGCAGACCCAAATCCAAAACGTGGCCACTTCCATCGCGTTGGGTTTCTTCGAACAGCGATATATTGGGGTTGCACCTCAGGTAGTATTGATTTAAAGCCTTTTGGGTGCTCAGCTCATTCTCGGCATGGCGATTCCTGATGGCCACATAGCTGCGATCCGTGACCTTCTCAATGGGCGAATTCTTATAGGTGTGCGCCCCTGGAAATGGTGGCAAATAGTCCGGAATGTACGCGGTGGAGGCCAATACCATGGCCTTTGTGGAGCTCAGTATGGGTGGTGGTCCACTGTGAAAGTCCTGGTCTTGTGTCTCCGGTGCTTTACACTCAACCAAGGCCAACGAATCCGGTTGACCCTCGTACATGGCCTTGAGCTCGCCCACCCTGATGTTCATCCGCATGAAGGTGCGCTCCAGATCAAAGTAGCTGGGTGCACAGCGACCGGCGTGATTGGACCAATTGGTGGTCCGATTGGCAATCTCACGGAATCCTCGAGGGAAGCGTTGATTAACAATACCATTGACATGGAATGAATTTTCTTCTAGCTACTTACTGCCACGCAAAAGTTCCAGCATCGACTGACGCAGTACGTCGTCGACCACCTCACAGTTCTTGGATGCCAGCAAATTGTCCAGCACTGTGGACAAGACCTCGTCGTAGGTATTCATTTTTGGGCAAATCACTTGACTCGACTGATTGTAAAACGAAGTGTCATAGACTGGCAGGGCGAAAAGTTTATCGACGATAACTTTTTGACATTTGATTAATTTGGTTCAGGATTGCCAATCTCATTTTTATCAAACATCTAAAACAACAAACGTGTAATATTTTAATTATATTTCAAGGAATCCATTTTCATTTATTTTGATGTATTTCCAAAAATTAGCATATAAATTTCCATATAACAGTTTATAGCATAACAGCCTAAACTGTTTACACAATCTTTCCAAAAGGCTGAGCACTAAAGACCAGCAGCTAACTACCGATTGGGAACTATCCGCACCACTCCCCTAAAACTAATTATAATATTTTCGCCTTTTGCGATCGCGACCTACTGCAAACGACTCGGCACATAGAGACTCGTATCTTGAGCATCTCTCCTAATGAGTTATGCAAATATTTACAGCCGTATGAATGGGTTCCAAGAAAACCAAAGTGGGAGCCATTGTTTGTCCGATGACAAATTCTCCAGACTCCGTCATAGACTAGCCAAAACGTGAGCCATAATCAGTCATAAGCCGAATAACAACAACAAGAAACGGCGCGAAAAGAGAATGGAGAACGGAAAACTGGGGGGAAATGGAAAAATCCAAGCACGAGGTCACTGTGTCAGAGTGGAAAAACTACTTTAGATGCAGACAGATTCGCGTTTGCGACGCCCAAGAGGCTGCTGCAATTGAACAAATTGTACCTCCTTCCAGAGTCCCTCCCCCATCATATCCCCACTTTTTATTTTTACGATCCCATCATGATGATGTAGATGATGGGGATTATGTTGGCGGTCGTGCATTGTGGGCGTTCCGTGGCTGACATTTGTACAAAGAACTCGCCCGTATCTATCTGGGATCTAATGTTTTTGCCTCCAAGCGCTACCGTTTACGGCGCACAGAGAAAAAAATCTCTGCTCAATTGAAAACTTGTTGTTTATTAATTATCTATAGTACAATAAAAAATAATAAAGTTCCAAGTCGTAACCGAAAATTCCATCAAGTTTTTTTAATACTCAAATAGATAAATTGTTTTCAAATTGCGTTATAAAAACGTAGCTTTTTCGTAAAAAAAAAACAAGGGAAACGCAATTAGATACTCGTTGTTTAGCTAATAAGCTGAAAAATAATGAATACACATATATATTTCGCCGCGTGACAGTTTTAAGTGGTTTGTTGCCTTTAGAGTGGGGGTGGCCAAAAGATTTTCGGCATTCCGATAGTAACTGGCAAGACAAATAATAAAATTGAAAATAATGCCATGTTTCAAAATTGTGGGCATGACAGTTTTGAGCGTTAAACTGGGCGTGAAAATCTTCTTCAAGCTTCCTGTGCGTCTATGTTAGAAGAATCTGCATGCGTTACTTTCTTAACTTTTTTAGATTTTATAGCTCCTGAGATCTCGACGTTCATACGGACAGACATACGGACAGTCCAACATGGTCTGATTATCTGGCCTAGTAATTCTGATCAATCCTATATCCTGAATACTATATATTTTAAAACGGATAAAACGGATAAATACGATTTTTTTTTCTGTTGCAAAGATTAAATGCAATCTGCTTTCTAGACACTATTTTTTCTTTTCTTTTTAATTTATGCCATCGCAACTGCGGTTGCGCCCATTGTCGCATAAATTTATTCTTAATTAACAAGAATGAGGAGCACATCCCGACATGCCGACGACGAGCGATTTGCAGGTTGTTTGCCCAGATGACAAACAAAATAATTGCTGCAATTTAGCCACCACCAGCCAAGATCCAAACAGCGGAGTATTTGTATCCGAGTACATATATGCACATAGGGGAAGTGCAGTCGGCGCAAATTGAGCTGTCTTGGGCTAATTCAAACGATTAATTCGATAAGCTTACAGCTCAAATCGGCAAACAGAAAGACGAACGACGGTTGGACAAACTGGCAGCCAATTGATTGAGCAGTCGATTGCGATTGCTAGGGAAGTCTGTGGCCAAAGGCCCGGTGCAAATTGCCGCGTCGGCTGGTTTGGAGTACAAAGCACCACAAATTGTTCCAGTTTCCGAGGCGCAGATAAATCTATTGAGATATCGGTACCCGGTTCCTCCATCCATCGCCTCGTTCCTCATCGCAGATGCACTTTTGCTGGACCGTTAGGCCCACGCAGGCCAAATGCATCTTGGCGAGAACTGTCTGGATTTCATAGAGCTTGTGGCACGATCTTCCGGAGAACTGTTGCCTCAAAGCAATCACTTGACGGAGGGCATAATCTTTATGGCAGGCCAATGAGGGAACTTTTCGACAGGTTGAGCCACGTCCCGAAATTAAGGGATTAGAGGTTAACGGAACTAGTTGAACTAGTGACCTCTGCAAATTACAGTTTTCATGATTACAGAGTTTAATAGAAAGTCAAATAACTAAATACAACTATTTTGTAAGAAAAACATTTTAAAGATACCTTAATTATCATAAATTTACAAAGATATGTCCAAAAGAATGCAAATTGTCACTGATTGGCGTTCTTTTTTTGATAATGACCACTTAGTTAAGGCCTCCTTACAATCTTCTGGATCGAAGACAATCAAAAGCAGGCATTCGCACGACTTTTTGCCGGCCAAACAAATCGCTAATGGCACAATCAATGCAAAATTGCGTAATTAAAGCCAGATGGCGATCGGTTTGGGCCACATTTGATTTTGATCAATGGCCAGCAGTCAGCCCACGGAAGCCAATTTACCAAAGACACAAAGCGCGTTCGTCGTCAACCCGTCAAGTTGTGTTAAATTGTATAATGACTACAGCACTAACAATAACAATTATTGTAAGTTATTGTATCGCAAAGGGGAAACGAGTTTGGATGACCAACAGGTGCCACATTCAGCCTGCATTTTTAATACTTGGAGTGGGAATGGGGACATCGGTTAACTCCAATCTTTAAGTACTTACAAATGGGCCATGTGCAAGTAGTGACGGAATCAGTGAGCAAATTTTGATAAATCGCCCTCTTATCTTATCAACCTAAAAAAACAGTTTGTGACATGACTGAAAATAGGTTATAACCATATTTGCCCAAGCCTCTCACTGATTTTTGTGAAACCCATAAAAGTTTTTACACTCGGTTGAGTTTCTGGAATTTTTCAAGTACTTATTGCGAGAAGTACATAAAAGTTCAACGCTCTGGAAATCATTTTTTGGTCGGGCTTAGTTGTAGTTTTGCTAATGCAGAAGCAGTAAAATCTTAAAACAAAATATTATATTTTATAATCTGTCTTCGGCAGATTTAAGCTTTTAAAAACCACTCGAACAAAAACTATTTTTAGTCACTGTTTGTTCTTCGGATATTATTAGGCCACTTGCACTTTGCAAGTTCTGTAGTTGACTTCTTTGCACTTCGACATTTGTCAGTTGAAAAACTTTTACACAAATAAAAGTTGTTTGCATTTTCACCCAACTCTGACAACGTTTCCTTGTACTTTACTAAACGTGGGGCTATGCAAATCGAATAGAAGAGATTGGGGTAGTTAAACAGACAATGTTGCAATTTAGCCTTTTATGAAGTTGACAAAGTAATTTTGCAGCAGACTCACTTTCGTGTTTTCATGTTCGGCACTGCCCAACTAATCATAGGCCAGGTTGGTATATCTTTGTATCTGAAATGAAAGGAAACGCGAAGATAGCAATCGAAATGACTTTATTACTCTCAATTGACACAATTTGGAGGCTACGCCTGTTTTTCATTTTTGGATTGACCAAATTGAAATTTATTGGCGAAACAAAAGGCGAATTATGTCGAACGGAATTTAATAAATTATCAATTCTAGTGAGGCTACATGTGCAAAATTGGGAATTAAAAGCGGTCTGCGAAGCTCGTGGCACATTTAATAATTCAATTGTCTTTTCCCGAAACGAGGCAAGCGTCTGACCCGATTTCGATTCGATTTAAATTCAAATCAACTTTTCAAAGCTGGCGGCAAATTTATGCAGTTTGAGGTTCCCCATCTACTTTGTGCTCATCCGTTCCCCCAGAAGCCACACAAAAATGCAAAATATGTGCTAAAAACTAGAAACCTTCTCAGCATAATTACGCAGTTCGACATTAGTGAAGAACTTCAGCTCCAGCATCGTCAGAATTTTTGGCTAAAACGTAGAAATTTCGAAGGGGATTTCGGCTGTGTGCGGAGAAGTTTCTTACAACTTTCTGTATCGTATGTCGACAAAATAAACATTTTCAGCTGACAGACAACGTCGAAGCCAACGAAGATAAACAAACAAAGCCCCAGAATGCAGTTGCTCAAATTATGAAAGAACTGCCAGATCAAAGGGATGGGTGGAAGAGTGAGGGTAGCTCGGCATATATAGCACATAGTGGGGCAAATGGGGAAATCCTGACATTTTCAAGTGGCTGTGATCCGCCATAAAATCCGTTGCAATTATTATTATTTTTTTATTTTTGGACTGCATTCGAGGAGTTTTCGATTATTATTCGCCTCTCGAAATGTCAAAATGCTTTGCTCCGAATGGTTTGCATTTTGTGCATGGATTGAGACAATGTTACGGAAAAGGAAATCTCGTGAAAGTAATCTGCATATTTCTCTTTTGCATCGAGAGCAATTATTGATTATTGCTGTGTTTTGTATTGCAGATTCGCCGATTCGGTTGCAAAGGACACTTGAGGACGTCTTAACCAATAGGTAATTATATTAGAAGTATTTAATTTTTAACTTTGTATTTAATTGGGTAAAGAAACTAGGAAATCTGCCAATTAAATGCGGCATCTTTAAGCTTAATATAGTATATAATCATAGACTAACCTGATTAGGTTTATTTCTCATAAACATTCCTTTCATCTTCAGTTATTTCTCGAACACGAATTTCACTTCTCCAATGAATTCCCACTTACAAATTTGCAAGGCAATTGTATTATAAATTTCACTGGGGAAATGCAAGCATATAATTCAGCTGCCAGCTCGATATGGATGCCATTTCTTCAGTTCATTTGGCTAATGCAATTTGTGCCACCAAAAACCGCCCACTCCAATGTGGTTACACCTCGTGGCCCTCTTGTCAATACTCACCGCACATTTTGCGCAATGCCAGGCGGCGAATTTGGTTTTCATCTTTTGGATTTCATTTTCTACCTCTTGTAGACGGTTTTCATTTACACTTATTTATATTTATTTCCACACATCGCCTTCGATCGGAGACCCATTTCCAGCATTTATTTATGCTGATTCCTTTGGGCACTATCGCCGTGTGCATTTTTTATGGAAAAGGGAGTTGCAACTGCATTTACCACAATAAGTTAGCGATAAGGCGATGGAGTGGCATATAAATTAATAAGAGTGCAAAATGGAAAAGTTTATGCCCTCTCACATGGCGCATACGTAATAATTTCCAATGGCACTTGTGTGGCCTTAGAGCCACAATTTACCTAATGCCACACGATCAATATTTATACTTGGGCAATATTTGAACAATTTGTTTCAAAGTCACAGACATACGTAGCAAACCAACTGAGTTGGTAGAAAAACCTGAGTGAGTCAAATTGCAGATGATTCAGTTCCTCCCGTGGATTGAAAACACACCTATGTATAGCTCCAGTTGGCTTAGTCAGCAGAGATTTTAACTCATTCCTCTATTTTACGACCAGAATCAATTTGCATGCCATTTGCTGTGTCAAAGTTTTCTCTATTTACTTATATTTTTCGCTTTTGACCATATACGTTGTGCTGCCTATGAGAACGTAATTTGATTTTCAGATATCGAGTTTGATTTGTGATTTTTGTGGCGATTCTAAATGGCTCGCCTTGACATTTCGTGCTGGAAAAATTTAAATATAGATTAAAAAACGACGAAAGCGGCTGGCCGAGTGGTGTGGAGAGCATCATCATCTGCCGGGCCATTAGTAAAAAAAAGCTAATGCCACGCCCACTGTCCGCCCACGCTGCCACTCAATCTATAAATATGCCAGACTTTGCATAGCCGTAAAGTCAACAAAAGGCATCCGCAGAATGGAATGGGATGGGATATGATGATGCAGCAGCTGGCCGGGATGCCAAGGATGATGGTTAAATGGGCGGGGGCTTTTAGGGGGTGTTTTATGGTAGTTCTGGGGATTCAATGTGGGTGAGTAACTGGCAAAGTTGAATGGTGAGCAACGAGTGCAGCAGACCGGTTGCCTATAAATTACAGTCAAACGGAAATCATTTTGCATGCATGTCCTGCCTCCTGACTTGTGAAAAGAAACCATGTCCTGTGCAATTTCAACAATTCAGTAAATAGGCGGGAAAATTTCCACTTGGCCAGCCATTGTCAACACTGCGTATACGTGATGGGCCCAGCATTAGCCTGGCCATAAACTAACTTTCCATAATGCGATTAGCCCCAGCAGCACCATGCAGTCCACCTACCCCAATCTGCGAGAAATCGCAAAATTTCTGCAGCACACGCACAAAAACCAAAAGCGAAGCAACAATTTTTCAGCCTCAAAGTGATTTCAAGGCAACTCATGTGGATGCGAGATGTGGGTGGTGGCCAACAAACAAGATAAAACTTTTGATTTATCGTTGACACGAACGCCAAGAACAGAAAGAACAGAAAGAACAAGCAGGACACGAGGACCAGAGGAGCAGAAACATAACCAAAACCAAGTTGGAACCAAAACCAAGACCAGCACTAGGACCTAGGTCCTGCTGGAATTTTGGCCAGCGGGAGGCAACTGCAAACTAACTTGGCACAGAAATGCGTGCGTCGATAACGAAAGGCAGGCACATACAGAAAAAACACTAGAAATTATTTCGAATTTTAATACATTTCGCATAATGCTCTTGTTTAAAAAATGTAACATTATCCGAAGAATTAAGTTTAATAACACAATAGCAGTAATGGAACTTTAAGTGCTATGCTATAAGATGAAGATATTCCAGATTTTGGAACGTTTGGGAACATTTGGGAAAATCCCCTTTTTCTCTGAGTGTGCCTGCATTAAAGGCAATTACACAGCCATGGAGGAGAAGAAGCAATTCCAGGAGAAGTGCGTAGGAGGCAGTGTCAAGTGTGTGTCACGACACGCGTCGACAAATTTGTGGGCTCCCAGCCGAAGTGCTGCAAACAAGCGAAAACTCTGCAGCTTCTGCTACACGAGGCAAATGAGGCGGTTTTGGGGGTTTGGGGTCGAGCGTAGAAGGAAGACAAGAGGCACGGACAACAATGGGCACCTAAATGGTCAACTTGCTGGCCGGACGCTCGGATAACATCGCCAAAACAATTTACCCCAAACCAGATACAGCAGAAACAACTCTGAAAGCAGAGTTCCGCAATATTTGTTTGTTTTGCCAGCCTTAATTTCCACAAATATTAGCCCGCCCGCATTTTTTCGTTTGTTCACTTTTGGGGGATTTGAACTTGAAAACAATTAATAGAAAATATTTGTAGGCAGAACGAAAATACTACAAGTGACATTTTTATGTCAATGAAGTGGGCACACAAAACAAGGCATATCATTGAAGAAACGATCTTAGAAGCGATGATCGACTTAGCAGAATTTACATCATCGCTGAATTGGAATTATATGTGCACTGAAAAATAAACTTCAAATTCGCAGTACAGAAATTTATAAAAGAAATGTCGCCACTATGTAATGGGAAATGAAAAATCACTTTTCATATCATAACAAATAAAAAAATATTTTAATGAAATAATCTTAGTTTATTACTTTTAGTGGCGGTACACATTCTTTCCCTCCACTTTCTTTTGAAATGTATAGGCACATTATATTGATTTTGTGTGCCAAAAAACAAGGACTCCTATTTTCTTCAAGTGTACGATCTGATAGTATCAGATAGGCTGGGACACCCCGCCGTCGAGTGAAGTAAAATAAATTTGAGCGGCATGACATCACTTCAGTCTACTGCCTGAGTTCCAATTGCCGGTCGAGTACGTGTTTTAAATGCTGACGTAGCCGCTGGCGCCTGCGCCCAATGCAAATCTCCAAGTTTATTTAGTCGATGACGTTGTCTTCCAATTCGACATGCACATATGTATGTGCATACATATAAAATCTGAGCGGTTGGAAAATATCGGAATTGCGGTTACGTGCGGCAAGTCAAAGACGAACTTGAAGCGATTGCCGTGGCTGATTATTTATTGGGGGACCCAAGAGCTTTCGGCTGAGTTATGTCATATAATTTTGGAGTAGGACCCCTAAAAGTGCGCACACCTTTTGCGAGGCAGGTAGAAATGATTGATAGGTCGGTATGTGGATTTCGAACTGCAGCCAAGTTGATTTGTGATGAGTTCTGGCGAATTCTGGCCAGAGCTTAACGTGATGGAGTTTGGATTTATGGCTTCAAACAGAATGAATGGGTCATTTTTTGGTTTTTATTTAAATTGCCGACCCAGATGAAAATAGAAAGAATGTTCTCCATTTGCTTCATTAGGTGGCAGAACTTCGAGCGGAAGGAATCCATTTAAAATTCAACTAAACTCATTAAAACCTCTTTTTTCGTCGACGAAACTCTAAATTAATTTCAACTTGGCCCGCAGCAGCTGAAAAACACAGTCCAAACTTTAAATGCACTCGAATTCAACTGAAAAGTGCAGCCTCATGATGGTCTGGCACACTGCGTATACTTGATATCGCGCATACGCCGCATGGAACCACTAATGCTGCGTTGCCCTGCAGTGCCATCGTCCTGTCAAAGCAGCAAACACACAACACAAGACACAATGACTTGTCAGCAACTAAATGACTTTCACTTTTCTCGCTCAAGAGTGAAGGGTATTGTACAGCTTACACAGGAATTAGAGAAAGCGGAATATGAAATTTAGCATTTGGATGGATTTCCTCTGCAAATGTACAATACGAAATATACAATATACTACATATATAACAATTACAATTACTTATATTTACCTTAGTTTCTATTTATCTAGTTTCTGCATCCATAATTTGTCTGCGTGTACGGTTAGCTCCGTGTTGAGATGTGTATCAGTGAACAGCTTGAAATTCCAAGAGGACAAAGTTGAGGGCTGGCGATAGCAAAGACCCTCGGTTGAGGGCTAAATAAAGAAAGGAAACTTCAGTCAGAAGGCTTGACAGATGCGGAGATAGCACATCCAGCCGCCACAACCACTACGTGTTGGCGCCTCACCGACAGATTCCGCACAGGTGAAGCATGAAAATGCAGGCAATTGCACACAGGTAGAAATGTTCAAGGGTGCAAAAATCGTAGAAATGGTAGAAGCATTAGAAATGGCTGAAATGGCAGCTGTGAAAGCGTTTCTCGGCTACTTTTTGCTTAAAATCGAGGCAGACGAAGCAGCAAGAGATTGAGTGGAATCTGGTAGAGATGCGTATAAATTATATTGGACGTCGACGATTTTCCCATAGACGAGGAGTTGAAATGCTGCAGTTCAATTTGCGCCCGGTTTTCAACTGAATCTGAACTACTTGGTGTGGCGCACATTGTGATTGCATTTAAATCAATGAAATGCGCATAAATTAATTAAGCTGGAGCGAAACACAGTCGAAAAGAAAACCATTCGTTATTTTTATAAATGTTTAACTTCCTATAGCTACAAATTAACCGCACAAAAACATTTACCTTTAATTAAGCCGCAAACTGGTATTTTAGCCAGCAATTTGCTATCGATTTTTAGTGTTTGTTTACTTGGTCGCCGAGCTAACAGAATCTATGCAAATTCGTTTGGCAACTTAATTATGCCAAGAACGGGTTGGATTCCCGGTAATTGATTACGACATCTGCTGGCCAGGAACTCCCCCAACCTAGTAGATATGACATGGTCAAGATTAATGCCACCAATTTGTCCACTTCTTACCCAACCACCGTATGCCGATCTCTAAGCTTTTTTAATTTATTTGGCAGCCGTTTGCATTGAACCCGACATGAAGAGGTTAAGTCCAAAAGATGTGTTTCCTTTTTTGCCATTGGCGGAGCCATTCAACTTTTGCTTTTTAACACGAATTCGTGTTTGGGCAACTTGATTGATGGCTGACGAGTTCTGCGAGTGGGTGATGATCTACTCAAGAGATCTCAATTATTGGCAATCATCTTGGTTCGCAGTTCTTAAATTCTCAGCGCTGTTTTCGATGCGATTCTAATTACGACTAAATTACATATCATATATCATCGCATAGGCATAAACACTTCGTGGAAGTCCATAATTTATGCTAATTCCCAGCGCCGAGCAGCGAAAATAGCACCTCATAAATGTAAATTCGGCTCCCAAATAGAGGAAACCCCCTTCAAAGGTAATCGCACGCCCCTTGCTCATTTATCAGCATCTTTTTTTTCAGATGGCGGCCACACGTGTGTTCTTTTTTTTTGTGTTTTGTTTTCTGATTACGATACCCGTTCTCACAGGGTATGTTATTCCCTTGGGTATTTGGAATTTGGAGGCTTAAAACCCAGAGTGCTGATGAGCTTATTCCTAACCTCGAGTGGCTGGCTCGACAAGGCTATGGAAAAGGGTCGGATTTGACAGATTCTGCCTTTAAAAAGCCGAAAAATGAGTATAACATTTTGGGTCTCTATGCTGCCGCTTGATTGATTCCGATATTTTTAAATAATTTTGTATGACTCCACTTCCCCCGAAACTTGTTGAAACAATCCGATTAATCTCTAGCATATCCAGCTGCGCTGATGCCGTAATTTCCAAACTCGAATTATTGCCGACGCGCCCAAGCTGCCGCCCAAGTTCAAGATCAAGGTCGTACGATTTCCCCTTCATCATTTTCCGCGACATTTGAATGTCGTCTGGGCTCCCACATCCGACTGCATTCGAAGTGGGTCATAAATCAGTCAAATTCCGCCCACTGGCAAACATTTTCCCTGCGCCTACTTGCGTGTGGGTGCCGTCTCTCTTTTTATTAGCCACTTAAGCGAATGTCGAGTTGTAATAATGTTGACAGAATCGTGGATCGGCGGGGAATTGAAGGTCCATATCTACCGGCAACTCTCTCGTCATCGCGTTAACGGGTCGGGCAAACAAACCAGAAGTGAAGTAAACAATTCAACGGCGGAGCCAGCAGGTACGGCTTCTGAACGTGCCCAAGATCGGTACACTCAAAAAAAAACTCGGATAAATACCTTTATTAATTTTAATATAACTGTTAGCTGCAGGTACCAAATATTATATAAAGCAATTTAAATAAAAATATATAGTATTTATAAAGTAAAATGTAAAGGCAAAAAAATGTGTATCACATTTCAGTACTTCAATGTGCCTACAATTTGATAGGATTGGTTAGCGATCTATATGCTTATACAGTATGCTTCTTATAATTCCCAACGCTGAGATCACATTTGATTAGTATCTACATGGATGGGTAATGTACCATCTGTCTTAAAGTAAACCCAAGTAGTTTCTACGCATTTCATAACTATAAAATATTTTCCCGTGTATCGGGCCCATAATGAATGTCAAGTCGTCACCGGTGAGGAATCCGTTGTCGGTTGCCGTTGGCCAAGAAAAGCCAAGAGGCACAAGCCACCAGTGGTGGCTGCGCCCAGCCAGCAACTCCGGCCTGTCTGGCGAAGCTGTCAATCCAGTTGGGCCGGCGTGTGTTTGCTGCTTTAACTCTTTTTTTTGCTTTCCTTCTTTAATTTGTTTGCTTTCGTGGGCATGAATTATTTTACAGGAATTATATGTAATTAGCCGTGTGCATACGTGTGCGATGGTCTTTGGGGAGTGAAAGGGGCGGCGCTGAATTAGCCGCACGCTCAAATAGCTCAATTAAAATGACACAATCTGGCTTATAATTCGATAGGAGAGTGCAATTGAAACCGGTATTCCACCGCTGAAACTTTTAAATGATAGATCTTTTAATTAAGCGTAGTGGTATGTCAAAGGTGAAAGACATGGTGCGGCCAAACTTTTAATTAAGTTCGGTTTATCATTAGATCTTATTTACTCTCACTTTCAGTATAGACAAATGTTCATTTGTTCATGAATGTGTTCATTTTTTTCCTAGCAATTTTTTAGAAGCTGTTGTAATAATGTTTATTATATTGAGATATCGGGAAACATAAAAGCTAAAAAGAAAATTTGATTCAAAAGATTAACATGCCCACTCTGACGCCCAAAAATCGCCCTAAACTGCCAAATGTGTTGGTTTCATTCGTTCGCTTGGGTTATTCATACGTTTGGTATTTTCTGAGATATTTCAAATTCAAAATCTTTATTAGCTTTTTGTACGTTGAAATACGAATAAATATGACAATATTTATAATAAAAAAAATATTTATAAACTTGTAGAATAATACAATGGAACTATCCATCAGATGAACATTTCAATTTTACACAGGGACCTCTTTATTTGTATTTAAAGGATCAAGTTCAATTTCTTTAAGTATCTTAACTCACATAACAACACAATTTATTTGAGACCCTTACATGGCAGTTGTTCTAAATATAAGCCATGACAGACCCTTTAAAACAGTTAGCGGATAAACCCGCGGCATTTCAAGTCGTTTATTTAGTGGTGGAAAAGTGGGTCACTGCAACCGGCACACACACCATTCACACACTCGGCGGAGGCACTTGGAGTGTCAACAAATTGAAAATAGAATGCAATAACAAGCCCCAGTGGCAGTGGCAGCTACAGTGACGGCTTTTGACCGGGTTGTCTGCCACTTGACGAGGTGGTTAAAGTTATGAAAGTGCTAATTGAAACGCCACACAATGACCGGCCAAATGAGCCACTCGATGAGTGGACACTGCATCAACCCAACCAACCATCCACCCAACCGAAAGTCGACGATGACCAGTTTCGTGGGCAAAAGCTGTTTATGAATGGGGGCCGATAAATAAAATAAATCTGTTCGAATACATGTTCGTCGACTCAATTTGTTTTCGCTGGCGTGGAGGCGTTTGTGTGTCCATCCATCAACGCATACACTTGTTAGAGGCTTCTCCGACATATATTTGCATAAAACAAACATTTGCTGAAATAAAATTATGATATGCAGACGAGTTGAGAGATTAACGAAAGTTCATCGTTTGTTTTCATTTCAAACCCATTTTTCCAGCCCGTCATCCGGTAGAGCGATGTAAGAAGTGGCCATAGCGAACATAATACAGAGCATAATACAACCAGCTTCATATTACCCTCAAAAGTCGGGGAAAAAATACCCGGCATCAACAATCATCAAGCAGCAGGCAACAGGATGTGTGGCAGCCATAAAATGTGGTGCTGTCAAGTATTTATCTTAGCTTTATGTGAGTTCTTTCGCATCCAGCTCTTTCGATGATTTATTGATTATTTCTGTCATGCCCACAGTTGCTCACACAATTGCGGCGGAGTTCCACGGAAGTGCAGCTCGCGCCGAAATCAACTTCGAAGACCCCTCGCCTGCTCACAGTCAGGATGCAGCAGCTCCAACTTCCAGGCCAAAGCGCCGTGTATACGCCTTGTGTCCACCGAAATTCCATCGCGTGGGCACCGATTGCTACTCGCTGGTCGACCAGCGCAGCAGTTGGTTGGAGGCACACTTCTTCTGCAAGGACAAAAACGCCAATCTCACAGAGCCGGGCAAACACGCCGACCGCAAGCTGAGACTTTTCCTTCAGAAACAGGATGCCCTATCAGGCGGTGAGTAGATTCTTACAAGTTAAATTACTACCGCAGATCCAACCCGGAATAGTTAAATAAAAACTTGTTTTCTACTTTAGAAAATGATCCTATCTGGCTAGGAGCCACCTATGACCACCACAACAACCGATGGCAGTGGAGCATGAGTGGTCGCAATCTGTCCACCGACTCCTTCAGCCGCACTGATCCCGCGTAAGTGATCTCATCTCTCAGATGCTCTTTCCTTTCTTCCTTTATTTCTGTAGATTGATTTAACGCTTAAGCAACAATTCTAGCTATGTGCAACTTATCTCCAACAGCCAACCGCTGGATAATAACTGTGCCATCTACGATCCAAGTCTCAAGTACCGCTGGTCGGCGCGGCCCTGCTCGGATAAGCTGCGCTTCATATGCCAGCACAAGATGCCAAAGGTGAGCGGTCCCAATCGCTACAAGATCTACAACCGCTGGAACGCCACCTATCCGAACGAGCAGGCCAACGAGGTGGTCCTGGAGATCCTTGAACCGCGTGAAAACGATCGCAGGTAAATGAAAACTAAGGTGTGGCGTCCCCTGGCAAAAGCTGGGTTTCGGGCGAGTCAACGTCCTCCTCCTTCTTTTCCTCGGAAGCTTTTTTATCGGTTTCTTCTTCTGCCAAGAATTCATCCCATTTGGAAAGCCGTTCGTGCGCCTCCACAGCTGATTCGTCAATTCTAAAACAGAAATTAGGAATTAGCAATTATTTTTTTAGACAATCTCATTTCGAAACTTACTTGTATTTCGTCTTGCCATCCCAGGACTCCGCACTTAGTTGCCGCTGTCCAAAAAAACGCCCCTGCATCATTTGAATAACGAGGTCAGCTTCCTCCGGTGAGGCCATGTTGATCTGGGCAACGCCCTCAGGATGGCGCTGAAATGGGAACTATTTTAGAGAAGATTTCGAGAAACTTTCGTTTTCTTACATCATAGATAACCACTTTACGGACCATCCCGCATTTGCTGCACTCCTCCCGCAGATTGTTTTGGTACTCCAATATGAGCTCCACTTCCTTCTCAAAGAGTTCTGGGGTGAAGAGGTTTTTGATGATGACGGTTTTCTCATTCTTTGACCGTTCGCCACGCATTTTATCTGGACGCCAATCAAATAACCTAAAAATGTCGTTAAAGTGTAAAATTCGACAATCTTTTAATACAACACTCATTTTGGATTACTCACTTTTCCTTCATCTTTTGCAATTTCTCTTTGTCCTTCTTCTTGCGCTTGGGCTTCAGAGCGGGATTGTATTCTCCACGCATTTGGAACTGAGCCCTCTGGACACGGATCTTGTGGCCACGCAGATTGTACTCGTCTAGAATTTTCAGCGCCAGATTGACACTCTCCACCTGAAATAGAAACAAACTAACTTGTAACTAATGTATCTTCTAGGTACCACCGGCGCGTCAAGGCCGAGGACAGCGACGAAGAGATGATTATTCCCGACCGTCGACGCAATAACAATCGTCGCAACAACCACAGGAACCGTCAGACCAAGAATCAGAATCAACATCCCAACGATGTGAACTACCAGCCAGCACAGCAACGCCAAAGGAATCGTCCTCGTACTTCAACTGTTGCGCCAACTACTACCCAACCGGTTAGCCAGTCTAATGATGTCCTGGCTCCCTCACCCACGCCTCAGCAGATGACCCAGTACGATCGTAAATTGCAACGCCAACGGGAAAGGGAACGTCGCCGACAGCTGCGTCGGCAGGAACGCCAGAAGTTGGCTCGGGAACAAAAGCGCGAAAGGCAACGTCGCCTTAAGGAGGAACGCCAGCGATTGCAGCGGGAGGAACAGCAGCGCCGGCAGCGATTGCAGCACGATGAACCCAAACCCCAAGTGATCGATGAACTGCGTCAGCGATCTGGTGAGGATCTGGATAAGAAACAAAGGGACGAGCACGAACAGAAGCTAAGAAATGAACAGGAAAAGAAACTAAGGGAAGAACAGCAGAAGCAACGCGATGAACAGGAACAAAGGAACAGGGAGGAGCAGGATAGACTCAAACAGGAGGAGGACGAACAGCAGGCTAGGAACCACCAGCAAGAGCTTAAGGAAAACCAAGAACAGCAACTCCGCGAACTTAAAGCTAAGCAGGAGCGAGAGAAGCAAGAACGGGAATACCAGCAGCAAAAGCGTGAGCGCGAGCTCGAGCTACTGAAGCAACGGCAGGCTGAAGCAGACCGCCAGCACGCAGCCGACGAGGAAGCAGAGAAGCTACGGCTGGAGCGCATCCAAAAGCAACGCGAACTGGAGGCACAACAGCGACGAGAGCGCGAAGAGCAGCGCCGCAAACAGCGCGAGGAACAGGAGGAACAGGATCGCCAAAACCATGCCAAGCGTCTGGCTGAAGAGAAGCGACTGCGTGATCTGTATGCAGAGCGCATAAGGCTGGCCAATTCCGAGCGGGAGAAGCAACTTGCCGAGGCCCATGAAACCAAGCGACTTGAGGAGCTAAAGCTGAAAGAGCAGCTAAAGAAACAGGAGGACGAGAGACAGGAGCAGATTCGACGCGAGCAGGAGGAGGAGGAAAAGCGCCTGGAACTGGAGAGGCTTGAGGAGGCTCGCCGCTTTGAGGAAAAGGAACTAAAGCGCCTGCACGAGGAAAACCAGCGGCGCGAGGAGCAGAAGCTCCAGCGCGAGCGGGAAATAGCACTCCGCGAGGCCGCGGAGAAAAAATTAGCTGAGGAGGAGGAAATGCTGCGCAAGGAAGTGGCTGAAGAGGAACGCAAAGTGAAGCAGCGCCTGGAAGATGACATGCGACAGGCGGAAGAGGCGCGTAAAGCCAAGGAGGCGGAGGAACGGGCTGCCGAAGAGGCCAAGGCCGCCGAGCAGAAGCGACGCGTGGAGGCGGCCAAGAAGAAGGCCGACGAGGAAGTCAAGGCCAAGTTGGAGGAGAAGAGGCGTGAGTACGTGACTCGAATCTCGGCGCTGAGTCCCGAGGACCAGAAGAAGTTTATCGAGATGCGCAAACGGCGCAAGCAGCTGAAGGAGAAAAAGGAACGTGACCAGCGGGCAAAGGAACTGAAGAGGATACAGCAAGCCATGCGATTGGACGACAACGAGTAGAAGTCCATAGAAGTCCTGGCGGCAGTCAAATCACCCCGCACTAACCAATACTAACCGAGACATATCGATCACAATTGGTTCCACATACGCACCGTTGCCCAGTCGATCCCTTTTCGATTGTTTTCTTTGTGCTTTAATTAAAACAAAACACAAGATGAACACGCAAAAGTATTATTTACCAGAAGAGAAAGGAGAATGAAGGAACATCGCTGCGAAGCAGATTTTGTCGGTTAAGGGGAATCAAATTTCAATTTCAATTGCATTTCGATCGAGCAGGAAACCCAATCTCCATGCGCTTCGCTAGCTATTTTAGTACTGTACAGTAAAGATATACTATATATAGGTTTAGGATATGGACACGCCACATACTCACACAGCGCACAGGACACACCGTAAACACACGGCAACCAGTCACGCATGTTTCCTTAATAACCGAACTAGAAGTTAGCAATCAATTTTAGAGCCAATAAACCCCACAGACGCAAAATCAATTTTTTAAACTCAAGCACAGAACTACGGAAATATTTATAGTGAGTAAAACGTAAGATTGAATGGAAAACTCCTTTGGGTCAGAGCCCAGCAGTGTCCAAGTCCCATGCCTCCCCACACTCGGTTTGCCTACGGTGTCCTCGAATCGGGCACAGCGAAGCAATAATTTACTACTAATAATCTTTTGATAACATCATCGGATGGTCACCGACCATTTCCTAACTTCTAGTTTACAAAACTATATTTTACAAAGATGTATGTAATAACTAAAGTATGTTTAAATGTAAATTTTTATGTATTTTTTAATACCTCAAACGCGAAAGGCAAAACAAAAAAAAGGAAAAAACCTCGAAGGCAACTTTCAGTACATTTTGTTTCGTTTAATGTTGAAATTGAAAGCTGGCAAGGACGGGAATGTAATCGAAAGGAAAAGCAATTTTACAGCCAAGTAAATGCATTTTAATAGTAAACTAACCAATTTTAAATATTATTACTCTACACACGGAGAAATGAAAAGCGAATAAAACTAAATAGTCAGCGAAACGTTAGCAAAGAAATCATGAAAGAGGAAAGCAGTACACAAATGTAATACGAAAACATATGATAAAATTACCATATAATATTTATGCAAGATAAATTCTAGTTAAGGCGCAAACAAAGTAAAATAATGAATAAAGTTTGAAAAAACACAAAACAAAGAGAATGAATCCGGAGTTTTAGTTTAACACTTACCTTGATATAATCACACAGGCCATCGCCCTTGATTTGTCCATCCTTTTCGGCATATAGTTTCAGCTTGAACTTCTGGGTCTGCGGATCTCTCATGACCATGCCACACTTGCCCATCAGATCGGCAAACTCATCCATAGTAATGTCCAGGGGCAAATTGGAGACGTACACCTTGGTGTTCTGCGAGGGATCCATTTCGAACCATTCTAAAACAAGATTATCATTAAAAAATAGGTAATGAATCTAAATGTCGAATACCACGTACTTGGGGGCTCCTGGGCCTTTCGCTTGCCAGTGGGCACTGCAGCGCTGGATGCTGGATTGTCTCTGGACATGGCAGCTTCCGCCTCTGCCGTCATACGCTTGAGTTCCTCCTCCTTTCTCTTGGCCTCAGCCGCCTCCTTTTCAGCCTTCTCTTTCTCCCCCGCTGAAGTGTTGTCAATGAATCCATAGTTCATTTGGTAGCGGGCCATAAAATCATCATCGATCTTGGGGAACCAAGCACTCTTGGTTGCATCCCAAAAGAACTCGACTCCATCCTTATCGGTGTAAGTACGCTCACCATGCTCATCCACACCGTAAACCCCTTCCTGGTTCGGTTGCTTTGGTACCCACTTCTTTTTCTCGTCATCCCACTTGTAGTGCTCCGTTTCAGTTTCCTGTTTTTTGGGCAACCACTGCTGGGTTTTGGGACACCACTTGTAGTGCTCGTTTTCGTAGGGATCACCAGCCTGTCCAGCAACTGTTTCATCAATGCTTAGGGGTTGCCAATTGTTTCCGGTGGCGCACCACTTGTATTTCTGCTTCGTGCTGGGATCGGTGTATATAGCCCCGCCATCCGCTCCATAGGTCATGTGCTCCTCGTAGGCGGCGAAGTCCTGAGATGAAGTTTCGTCCGTTTTGTCCGCGTGATTATCCGATTGGTTTTTATTTTCCGTAGCCGTGTCATCAACTTCTGGGACTGAAATGGTGTTGGGAATTGGTGATGTCGCTTCCTGCCCTTCTACCTTTTCCTTTTTTTCCTCCGCTTCTTCGGATTTCTCCAGCTGCTCCGATTTACATTCACCTTCGTCGCTCATTTTGCGTTCTGTAATTAAACCAAGTCGAGAAGTAGACTACATTTAGTTTCTTCCTCTCCTTTATTGCTGCGTGGGCGGGACAGTCGCCTAATTCCCAGCTCATTTCATTTTTTTCCCAGGACAACAAATAATCACCACGTGAAACAACAAAACTAAATTGCAGGAACGTGCCCATATTGCTTGACATTGAAGAACAATAAGGGTGAGGAATGAGAGAGCATTCCAAGAAGGCACCGGGAAAACACCATGCTTCTTTTTTGCACCTCTCGCCAGGCGAGGTAAACAATTTACACAATGATTGCCATTTTTCCCCCATGTATTCCAGTATGTGTGTGTGGGTCAAGCTTGGGTCGGGTAATAAAATGAAATGAAAAGCGCACGCCACTTTCTGGGCGGCATAAGAAAAGACCAACACAAATCCCAAGAAAGAACACAAACAGTGTCGGGGAAAAAGGACTTGGATACCGCCGGCCCGCTGAAGGTCAACTAATTTCGTGTTATATTTGGGACAGGGAACCCTTCTCCTTTTTCGCTTTTCGAATCGATTCCCCTGAACTGACCGCCAGGTTCAATCAACCTTTGGCCCGGAAAGTACAATTTAGAAGCAGAAGCCAAATAGATTTGTCAACCTATTGACACATCGCTTGAGAGTTCCGGCAGCTGACTCGCAGGTTCTTGACCGAATCGCTTTACGTCATCCCCAACATCTTAACCCAATCGAAGAGGGTTCAATGGACTCGGTCTAATTGTCACAACTTAAGGCCACTAAAAATAGGCTCAAAAACCACAGAGGTTCCGAGTTCAACGATCAACGAGTGGGCAGCATTTGCATGTACTCGCACAAGATTCACTATTCCTGCACAGTCAGCGGATAAAGGCGGATCCACCAGGGGATTTGGACTAAGGAGGGGAACTCCCTGGCAAACTGGCACATGCAACAGACCATGCCCACTCCTCGCCCACAGGGAAAAGCGGAAAAGGGGCGGAGAGCACGGCAGGGGCAATTGCAGTTTGCAGGCCAAACAACTTTGTTAGGGGATTCATAAATTACATAGACATTTGAGTACATACTCGAAACGCTCACGGCTTCCACATGAAGAAGGCAAAGTGTGGCATATAATACAGAATGTTTAGACTCCAAACTGGGACTACACGTTCCTATGCAAAATACTGAACTAAAGAGAAAACAAGCCTCAGCAAGTCAAATCTTATATACCCTTGTAAGAGAGAATGCAATAGTCGAGTTCCTCGAGTATCCGATTTTCTTTCTCGCACTTCCACTGGCTGAGTAATGGGTATCTGAAAGTCGAGCAACTGTGATGTTCTTCTCTCTTGCTTAGATGGAAAACCTTAACCTGTAAATATGTTATATTATCGTGTTTCAATGTTGGATAATTTGGCATAACTAAGAGTTTATGAGACTCCTATACATATATAAATGCATATCAGATCCGAATAAGCCATTCTGAAGTTTAGCTGCACAGTCAGATAATTATTCAACCTGTGTCCGCACACCTTTGCCTTTCCCAATCGATGGGAACGCACTTATTGCATAACAAAGTACGGAAATCAAATGAAACCTTCTTGGGATGCCAGCAGAAATCAATTAATTGACGCAAATTGTCTGCGAAAGCCTGCAAATGTGGAAAGCACTAGCCAGTTGGCTCAGTTTTATGACGGCGCCTTGGAGGTCATAAAATAGTTACCCAATTTCGGCTAAACGACGCCATTCCAACGCCCAAACGTGAATTAATTAACTTTTCAGAAATGTCGCGAATTCGCAGGACACTCATCCTGTCCAAATGTCAACAGGTCAGGGGAAAGGAATTTGGCTTCTGGAGGAGACGAAACCGGGACTTATGCGCAGTGAAAGGGAAAAGAAACGACCCAATCACACACAAAAATAATGTTATTTTTACCGTGGCTCGTATTCCGAGAGATTTGCAAACATTACTCACAAATGCCATAAATACCATGAAGGGGAGCGGGTGAACCGAAACTCCAGGCCGAAAAAACCGAATTCCCATACTCGCTCTTTGGCGCACGGAATAACTTAACTCGGAAAAAACGGACAGAGTAGGGTGACTCACTCCTTAGCTGGGCCAAACTCACTCGCTCACATTTCCATAGCATACCTATAAGGGCCAAGCAACGCCAGCCAAAATGGCCCAATATTGATGGCCCGTTTGTGGGTGGTGTGGTCGTGTGTGAGTCGGTGGCTAATGGTTAGCCAGCTAGCCAACTACCCAGTTAGCCTGCTAGAGTGCTAGCCCCAGCCGTCCTCACTGACCAGTACGCGCTGGGACGTTCGACTGACCGCAAGTGCCGGCCAGAGTAGCCACGGAATAAACCGCCTCGGGAATTGAGAGCACGCAACTCCAAATGGCATTGTTGTGTACAGATATGTGCGCCTAGGGGCCTCCCCACAAGCATTTCAAATGCAGCCGGCGAAAAATATGCAAGAGACTCACTAATACTAAAATCAATAAAAGTTTAGCATATAAAGTTAAAAACGCAAATACAGAGAGACACATAATCCCAAAATGGATATACCTGCTAGCGGAGCCATTTTCACCCTGGGCAAATCCCATCTGGCGGAGAATACCCAAAGCTACTTTTACATCAAAAACGATCCTGTGAAGCGCCTGATTTCCGGTCCAAACCAGAGCGCTGTCATTTGTGGTAACTACATGACCCCAAAGTCCTTACACTGCTCACCACCAATCCTTTGACTCCAGTCAAGTGGTCAAGTGAAAATCTATTGTCGGTCGGTTGTCTGTGCGCCGTGCATTGCATGTTGGCTGCAATTTTCTTTAAATAATAATAAGCTCTGCCGTTCAGCTTACTTTCACTTTCTTGTTGGCCCAGTCTTGAGTCCGTGTTTTTCGTGTTGCTGGGTCTATTGAATTACTAAATTATAGCCGGCTTTTGCAGCCCGACAAATTTGTAACCAGAATTAGGTGTATTGCAGGGGTGTTTTGAATATTTCATCCTGACAATCCCCACAGAAATCGAATACATCAGTATATTCCCTGAAAATCTGGCACATAGAGAAAATCTTATGTTGGGAAAGTTGTTTGGAACTCTACGTATAGGGTGGTATATAATCTGTACTACTTCTTTAATAAATCGTCCAAAAGACCACTGGTGATGTATCAACAGAATAGTGAAAAATATATATGTATATATGATATATCATTAAGGATATTACTTTTAATGTACTATATTTATCCCACACTAAGCCCGTATTACATAAGCTTAAAATCCACGTTAGACCCAGTAAAGCTGACCAAGCACTTCAAATCACGGCAACTTCGACAACTAATGGGGTCAGACGCGGCGTTAAAATACCTGAAATATGGAGAGAACTCACGAAGTAAAGCCCCAAAAACCGAAACCGAAACTGAAACTAAAACCGAAGCTAACGTAATTGAGGCGTTAACTTATGCGGGGGAGCAGTTAAATAGTTGAAACGTTGTGGGATTGAGGGTTTGGGTTATTCATGGGATTGGCCCACACCCGCGCGCACACTTTCTCAATCAATAAAAGTCAAGAAAAGGGAACAACCCCCCGCCAAACATAATAAAACAACCAAAAACAAAAGCTACCAGCAGCAGGTGAAAGCCAAAGCAAATGTCAAACCGTTCTTATCAATTACAGAATCTGGACGGCTATTTGTTTGGGGCGAGAACCACTACGGACAGCTCGGCATTGGTGGCCATGGCGGAGCCTCCGGCAAAAAGAGCGGCGGCAGCCACAACGGCAACGGGGACATCGTCACCAAACCCACCTGCGTGAAGGCCTTGAAAACCCTCGGATTAAAGATTTGCGACGTCGCCTTCGGCAATCACTGGGCCGTGATGCTAACACGTGAGTGAATCAACAAATATGGAGGAAGTTCGTCAACTCGGAGCATGTGTCACCTAAGAAATTGGCCTAACCGAAAGTTTTAGTTTTGGGGAAAAAGTTTAGTAAATGGCAGCAATTGGACAATTGTTTTGCTGCTCAGTTGTGTGTTTATGATTCAATGAGTAGGTTATACTAATGTATCAAAGTTATTAGTAAGAACAAACGTTGAAAGGACTTAACTAAATATATGCCTTATATTAAGATATCAGTAATATCAGATATATGGAAGTCTATCAAACAGGTATTCAAGGAGAAAAGTAAAAACTTAGGCAATGTTTAAATGGAATGTTCAAAATCAATTTTGAATTGATAGAAGTCATATCTCAAATTGGTAGAAAACCACGTGGCTACGACAACGAACTTTCACAACACATTTGATAATTTTAATGAATTTAGTTTATAATCCGCATATAAACAATTTCTTCAGACTCCAACGAAATCTTTTTCACGGGTCGCAATATCTTTCCCGAGGATACCCATGTGGCTCAGCACTTTACGAGCGCCCAAGTTGATCAGCAGCCATGCGCCATTATCCGGAAGCCTTTTCGGTTGGAAGAGTTCGATGATTACCTCTCCAAGAACGAGGAGACGGACAACTTTATGACAGTCCAAGCGGGCAAGGAGCACTTTGCAGTGCTGACCAGTAAGTATTCAAAGGAAAAGAAAATGTGTATGAGTTCACCTTCATAATCTCTCTTTTAAAGCCACTGGTCGTTTGATTGGTTGTGGCTCCAATGCCCAGCTGCAGTTAGGAGAACTAGAGGCAGACTACGATGGTCATCCGGTAGAGATTCGTCTTGATGCACCGGTGCAGCAGTTTGCCTGCGGACCGGAGTCCACTCTGGTTTTGACCGCCACCGGGAACCTCTTTCTCACCGGCCACCTCAACGAGTTCGTCTTTCCGCGCTTCACCGAGCTGCAGAAAAATCTGCCGCCCACCGAAGCCATCATCTTTATGCACATTTCCAAGACCAGCGAGGTGTACATTGTGACCAATGCGGGCAGCATCTATCGCAGCTTCGAGTCGCTGCGGAACAAGAGTCTGGTCTTCCAACGTTTCTATGACTACGACTGCGAGGAAAACGGACCCATCTGGAAGCTGCTTAAAGGATTCTCCTTCTATGCGGTTCTCAGCAAGGCCAACAAGTTCTTTACTACGTTCTCGGAGAGCGGCCATCATTTGAAGACCTTCCGTGAAATTTCCAAGTTTAAGAACCTGCGACTATTGGACATCGCAGTGGGGGATCAACACGTCCTGGTGCAGGGCATACCGCGTTCCTCGATGTCGTCTGCATCTGTAAATGGATCAGCTGAACCAAATCGCTACGTGAGCCGTAGTCTTGCGTTGCAGCCGACTGATGCCAATGGAAACAAAGAGGAGATTAGGACACACAGCGGAAGAAGCCTAACCAAACAAGAGGGTATGGAGGAAACTGAGGATCAATCAATGTCGACTACTGTGGGAGGATTGGCAGCTGCAGCAGGAGCCGGAACAGCGGCGGCCATGGAGGCAGTGAAGCATTTAATTAATGGTGAGAAACCAGAAGAAAAGTCAGATTTAACTCGTTACCAGGACTTGAATGCAAATATCGAAAGTGGAGACTTTATGCCTAAAGGACACAATGAACCAAAGGGTAGTGATGAAATGGGTCCAAACTCAAATATTTCTGAAAAAGAGGAAGTTCATCAAATCGAGGGGCGGGTTGCACCCGGAAATGAAAATGAAAGCGCCACAGATCAAGAAAAATCAGCGCACAGTCCGAACACGGCTGTAACAAGTCAAGCAATCAAAACCAATAATGGATATAAGGAGATGGAGCCATCGGCACCTGTAGAGTCCCCCGTAATACCAGCGGATACAAAAGAATCATCACTAAAACCAATCGATTCCCCTGTGAAAACAAAAGGATCACCAGCTAAAAGCCTAGAATCTTCAATAAAATCAAACTCATCTCCTGTCAAGCCTATGGAATCGATGCAGAAGCTACCCACTCCTCCTACACATACACCCACCCCTCCCAATTCCCCCACAGAATCTTTAAGATCGAATAAATCCGCACAGGATATGCAATTAGTTGATCATAAGCCGAAAGTGCCAGGCAGCCAGGAAACACTTTTACGCCCACGCACGCCTTATCCCGAGAGCAGTAGTTCTAGCACACCGCAGACGGTAAAAAAGACGCCGATACGAAACTTTTCATACGAGTCTGCCATGGACCATGACCATCTGGAGAGGACTTCTCCGGAACTGGTCTCTAGTCTGGACACAGTGGAGGAAGTACCTACGGCCAAAATTCAGGTGAACACACCAACACCGCCCACGGAAGACGACGAGCACCTGGCCGTGGAAATAACCACAACGAAGGACTCAACGGACAGCAGCAAAGTGATCAACGAAATACGCTTCATAAACGACGGAGTGGATGTGACGTCCAAGGTAGAGGAACAAATGCCAGATACACCATTGGAGAGCTCCGTTGAGGATCTGGAATCAGATGGAGAGCAAATAATGCAACGTGTGGAGGAGCACGTTCACAAAATTGTGACGAACTCTGAGGAGGCGGCGTCCAAAGTCGGCGAAGACGCGATGGATGTCATGGACTCCACGCGTAACTCGATTCAAACAGCGGTAAGAAATGCAGCAAATGGAGCTCGTGATGCCATGGAGGCTGTAGGCGAGCGAATGGCTACTGGAGCTCGAGGAGCCGTAGATACCGTGGGCGGAGCAGTAGGAGCGGCGGGTAAAGGTGCCCAGCGGATGGCCAGCGATGCAATGCACGCAGTGGAACAAGCAGGAAGTAGTGCAATGCATGCAGTGGAGCAGGCGGGCAGTAATGCGGTCAAAGCAGCCTCTGAAACAAAGGATTCGATGGGCAGGGCCATGGATTCGGTGACCAGCAAGATCTCTACTGAAGTCCAGGGCGCCAAGGAAAACATCTCCTCATTGTTTCAGATAAAAGCGGCGAGGGAGGCGGATCCACAGACCACGCCATGTTCCACACCTCGCGGCGAGGATGACTTGTCCTTCAAAGAGGGGGCACCAAAGACCACCACAACGTTGGGTTCCAACGAGGAGGATGAACGAACAACAGCCTCTGTAAACTCAAACCACAATTCCGCAGGAAATGGCAATGGTAATGGCAACATCTTCGAGCCAAGCACTACCTTTGAAGACCCTCTGGATGCAGTGGTGGAGCGCAGTAAGAAGGCAATGCAGGATGACATCCGGGCCATGCAACTGAGGGCAAATTCCCATGTTCAAGCTGTGGCCCAGCAGAAGGAGGAAGACGCTAAGGGATTCGTGCAGCAGGTGATGGACAGGCTCTCGTGCCGTAACGAAAAGGCGGTCAGGATTGAAGGTACCTTTTATTGGTTTTGAAATAAAACAATTCCTTCAGTATATACTTACCCAAATCCTGCTTATCTTCCAAACAGATGAACTGCGTCCGCCGGCTGGAAGTCACAACAAAAACACAAACAAAGTTAACAGC
The DNA here is from genome assembly GCF_016746395.2 of Drosophila simulans. Taxonomy (NCBI): domain Eukaryota; kingdom Metazoa; phylum Arthropoda; class Insecta; order Diptera; family Drosophilidae; genus Drosophila; species Drosophila simulans. The sequence continues at coordinate 21,049,413 of NC_052522.2, forward strand.
GAGCTGAGCTTAACCAATGGACAGGCACATGGCGATCAGGCGCAGGCGTCGCGGGTCTGCACGATTTTATAAAACTTGCAACAGCACTTTTCTGAGCAATTGCATTTGGTCTTGAAGTACAATTTAATAAAAACTAATGCAAACGAAATTTTTATAGAAAAGTTCTGCACCAGGCAGTGTGACCGTACTGTGGCGGGAGGAAAAAACCTACCAACAACCTTAGAAAACTTGCACGGTCCCATGTGAATGGCTCCAGTGGAACTAGCTCATTTAGCATAGAGATGGCACATTCGATATTCACGAGGAGTCCCGTTAGAAAATGATTTGTGATTTTATACTAATACGTTAGGGAAAAAATAATTATAAATATTTTCTGGCCTAAATAAATCTGTGACTCTTCCCAAATTTTATCTGTTATACCAACTTTCCCTATGAGTCAGAGCAGTCATCGTGATTCCTTCACACTCGTGATCAGTAACAGGTCCCCCATAGCTATCGCCCATCCCCAATTGGCACTAGTTCATTCGCGTCTATTTTGTACGCGAAACAGTAAAAAAAGAAAAGAAATATTTGTACTATTTTTCTAACGTTTATACGCTTTTTATAAATGAAGACCCAGCCACAGATAATGCTGTGAGGACCCGATTCTGATAGGCGAGAGCAAAGCGCGAACACCCTGCGGAAGGCCCATATCCCCCAAAAAACCGAATCGAGTGCGGAAAATGATGTAAAACGGGGGAAATCTAAACCTGAAAGGCCCCACACAGCACAGCCACAAAATGGAAAGGTAGGTCAATGTGTGGGCGCCCGAAAATAGTTCAAGTGTGCCTCTCAGTATACCCAATTCCATTTGGAATCATTTGGCAAAAGTAGAGTTTATAGACGTGTGAAAAACAATGGACATTTTCGAGCGGAGAGCTCCAAAATTAAAAGTCTCCTAACCTCAAAAGAGCTTTTACACAGTACGTGTACGTGTGTGCGCTAGTGATGTCCATATGTGTGTGCGACTGAAAGTGGTTGTGACTTTTAGCAGAAGAGGGGACCGCGAGGGGCGATCTGAAGGCAACGTGTTAGTGGAAAAACTGCTTTTGAAAAAAGGGGAAAATATCACCCAAAAAGCCCGCCCAAAAAAGGTCAGTTCGGAATCCTGACGATCTCGCCTCCGTTTCGATTGTTATCCAATAGGTAAAGTTATCACTAACTTCTTAAGTTGCCAGAAAAACACATGTAATTTGGCGAGAAAGTAACACGCTGTCAATTCAACACAAAAAAGAGAGATACCTGAGTGCTCCATGTGTGTGCGTGTTGTGTTGGCCTCAGTGTCTGTCTGTGTGTGTGTGGTAGGGGGGTGGTGCGGAGCATGGGGCGGGCCAGGTAACTTGTCCGGCGGACGTAAAAACCAGCGTTCAAAAAATATATTAAAAGTTACATGCATGCAGGCAGCGCGCGTTTTTATTTTGTTTCAAAATGCATAATCGTATGTTTAATAATTTATGCACTTTGACGCATATTCGATGTTTTGATACCCTCGCATTAATAAAAATCTATTAAGGATTCGGCCTTTGGTCATCCGATATGGATCTAATTAAAAAATGACACATCACAATTTCCTCATGAGTTTAATATTAGTAAGGCTCTTTAATAAATGTCATAAAGTTCGAAAATATTTAACTTTCGCAAGAATATTGCTTTGACTCCCTAATGCGTTAATCATTATACCAAAATGATTTAAAACTTACTTTTAAATCGTAAAGTAAGCCAGTTATATCCTTACAAACATGTACATATATATGTATGTAAGCCATGTACTTCCAAATACTTATGTATGTAGAGAAGTTTGCCTAAAAAAATCTTAAAGAAAACGGAAGGAGTAATATGCTGGTTAGGAAACAAAATGGGCTTCAATGCGTTTCACTAATAAGGGCATACAAAGAACCATAGGAATGTATGGAAGGGGTCTTCAAGGGGAGGAGGTGGAGCTGGAGCTGGGAGCCCAGCTATCGAAGTGTGTCAGCTATTGAATAATTTAGATTTATAATTTCGCAGTTAGGTATTTCGTATGTTTTGGGAATTCCTCACATATTTTTGCATACCAAAAAGCCAAGCCGCCGACTCAACTAATCCCAATCTCCCTTCTCCAAACACAGGCACTAGCAGCAACAACATCAGAGAAGCGCCCAAGATGAGCATGTCGTGGCATTTTTGAAGCATCGATCTTAGTTTGTTAGCCAGCTTTCTGTTCAAGTCACCGAGGTACCACAGTCTCCCTCCACTATTCCATCAGATTCAACTGCAGCTTCGAATCCCGAATCCAGACTACCTAATCCCAGCAAGAGCAGTCCATGATGCATATCAAAAGCCTGCCCCATGCGCATGCCGCTGCTACGGCGATGAGCAGTAACTGCGACATTGTCATAGTAGCTGCCCAGCCCCAAACCACCATAGCAAACAATAATAACAATGAGACGGTAACCCAGGCCACGCATCCGGCTCACATGGCGGCGGTTCAACAGCAGCAGCAGCAACAACAACAACAACAGCAGCAGCAGCAACATCATCAGCAGCAGCAACAGCAGTCGAGCGGACCACCCTCTGTGCCGCCGCCACCCACGGAACTCCCCTTGCCCTTCCAGATGCACTTAAGCGGGATCTCGGCGGAGGCGCATAGTGCCGCCCAAGCAGCGGCCATGGCCGCTGCTCAGGCTGCAGCAGCCCAAGCTGCTGCGGCGGAACAACAACAACCGCCGCCACCACCGCCACATCTGACGCACCTGACCACGCATAGTCCGACAACGATCCACAGTGAGCATTACCTGGCCAATGGACATAGCGAGCATCCCGGAGAGGGCAACGCTGCCGTTGGCGGAGGGGGAGCTGTCCGCGAGCCGGAGAAACCTTTCCACTGCACCGTCTGCGATCGTCGCTTCCGACAGCTAAGCACACTGACCAACCACGTGAAGATCCATACTGGCGAGAAGCCCTACAAATGCAACGTTTGTGATAAGACCTTCCGTCAATCGTCGACGCTGACGAACCATCTGAAGATCCACACGGGCGAGAAGCCTTATAACTGCAACTTTTGTCCCAAGCATTTTCGACAGCTGAGCACGCTGGCCAACCATGTGAAGATCCACACGGGTGAGTGATGAAGTGTGCTATCCTACAATTTTGATCGAAACTGATCTGTGTCTTATTCTTCAGGTGAAAAGCCTTTTGAGTGCGTCATCTGCAAGAAGCAGTTCCGACAGTCCAGCACGCTTAACAACCACATAAAGATACACGTCATGGACAAAGTCTACGTTCCTGTTAAGATCAAAACAGAGGAGGATGAGGGGTGACTAGGACGAATGCCGTTGGCGGCACACCACCATCAGCAGCAGCAACACCAGCACCACCACCAACAGCAGCAGCATCAGCACCACCCGCCGCCTCCGTCCCAGCAGCAGCAGCATATCGACCAACGTGGAGTCACCATAACCACGTTGCCCTCCGCCACGTCAGTGGCCCAGCATCACCAGCAGCACCAACACATTCAGGATGGCTCGCCACACCATCATTTTAATGTGGCCGCTCTAGGGGATTTATCCAGCGCTATGCAATTGGGCGCTGTGACGGCGGACGGGAGCTTTGTGACCATGGGCGGCGTTGTGGTGGGTCGCATCCAGCACACACGAGAGGAACTGCAGCAGCTTGGAGTGATCAAGGTGGAGTCACCATCGAATGGTGGCACAGCCACGACGTCAGCGGCGGCGGAAACGCAACGCGAGGGATGAGTCGATGAGCTGCTCCTCGAGTACATGCTCAAGGAGGAGAATGCGGATGAAGTGGACGAACAGGAGCAGGAGTCGGAAGTGGAAGCGGAAACAGAAGCGGATGTAGTGGAAATTCAGGAGCAGGATCAGGAGCAGAAAGAGGAGCAGCGTTCGAGCCAGAAGTGAGCCATGTTTGGTGTGTACGCTTACGTTGTTGTTAGTTGTTTAATTGTAGCGAACATTGTTGTTGTTGTTAAGGTTTAAATGTGTGACTAAGAACTTACCAAGATGATTGTATAGCAAACGCTTCAAAAGTAGCTAAACGAAAGGCGCCAACACCAGCACCCAGAGCTCCCCAAAAAAGAACACAAACCGTAAACAGAAACAAATACTAAAATAATAGTAAAGCTAAACTAAAAACCAGATGAAAGACCTTAGCAGAGAGTTGTCTCTATAGCAGCGCACCCCATCTCACATTCACAACCCTCTCAGTCCCGGAAATAGATTAAATCCCTCTCTACTCACTTATAAAATAACCTAATCCTAACTAGAGTGAAATAATTTGCTAATAGCAAGAGCAAACTAAACCCGAAAAGCAAAAAGCCATTGCGTGTACGAAAAACTTAACTAAAATACTTCCCAAAGTGCAACCCGTTTCAGATTGTAAATTTTTGATCCGACTCACTTTTAAGTTGTTTAATTTAGCATTTAAAGCTTAAGAAAAATTGTTGTACAACTCAAAGTTGGTTACTTTTTTTCGCCATCTTGCAAGGGCGTGTTTTAGTCTGGGCTAACACAAATACAATTTGTTTATAAAATCAATAGCTGAATTATTTAACTTCGTAAACTTGTCAGCAAAACTTAAAAAATATCCTGAACAGAAAACGGCAAAGAAAAATATTCTAATAGTGTTAAGTGGTCGAAACTATCTAAATAGCTCTTAGTCCCTAGAGAGCCATAGTTTTTAAATCAGCGTTTTGTTAATTTTAATTGATTAGTCTTAGTAGTTTTAATTTCAGCATTGGCATAATTTGGAAACACAAAAGCTGTCACGCTAGCCTTCGTTTAAATATTAGTTAATGAAGTAAACACAAAGTAACGCTAATTAATTCATAACTAATTACGATTATGAGATAGGAAAGCAACAAGTTCTGTACAAAGCCCAACTCCAATTTGTATGTATAAAGCGAAAGCAGCGGCGTTAAGGAGAGAGTTTAACTAAATTGTAAACGAAAACCTTTTTAAAAGAGAAAATAATATTTTCTAAAAATACAACATGTGACTTTTTATGTTAGCCCTTTAATTTATGTATGTAACCCTTGGTTTCCTCACATCTCGACTGTCTTTTGTTTTCAATCGCCGGTCGCCTTTAAATACCTTTAAAAACTGCAGCAAGGGTCAAACCGAAAAGACTCCTGTAACAAGTTCCTATAGAATTCAAAGCGCAACAAACACGGAAGTCCCCAAATGTATACGAATCAATTGCAAGCCGGGAAGTGGAGACACATTCAAAGAAACCTAGCCTATATGGAATGAATATTAAATAAATGTTGATAAATGTGTAGTGTTAACAAATTAAAGACAAGGCAGCAGGAACGAAAAACCGAAATCCCAACCTAGCAGAGCAATGATAAGAGCAACGCTTGAATCCGTACTATGTTTTTTCAAGGCACTGAATGCAGATCCTCACCAGGATCTAAGATCCCTAGGAAATTCGAAAGGTCGCTCTAAAATGAAAGCCTAATATTGGATGCAGATCGGATTCTGGTCTTTGCAACATCTGAGCTCTGCACCCAGCTTCTCTAACCCTCCCCAGCGTATGCATATACTTAATATATAAGTGACGTAGTGAGATTAGCATTTAAGCGCCTACTTTAATGATAGTTGAGTGTGTAAAATGTAAACTGCAAAGAATTTAGACATACAATGAACAAAGACAAGACACGTTAGGCAAATCGAGATGGCAGAAGGATGAGGAACTGCCAAAAAACCAACAAGCAAAAGGCTTAAAAACAAATCGCGATAATATTATATAATTATACACATATATTTATTAATGTATGTATGTACATGCGCAGTAGCTGTATTTATATGTAAATGTGTACGTAATTGTGTATTTAGTTACAGCATAAATATATATTTGCAATGGAGAAATACAGAAACGGAATTTATGACAAATGGCAATGAATCAAATGTATTCTTATTTGAAACCATTTAGGTAAATACTAGTTAACGCAAAACAAAACAAAAACAAATTTTCCACTCACTAATGTTTTCTATAGGCTTAAAATAACTAAGTTTGAACTTTCGGTATGATATTTCTTAAACATAATTGAGCCTTAGATATATATTCATATTTGGGCACTCATATGCCTCCCACTACGGAGGAAGGCACAGAGTCTGCTGGAGGCATGGACTATTCATAGCAAAAAAAGTTGTTTAGATAGGTTAACCACTCCGAAACATCGACCTCCTTGTGAACTTTGTTTTGAAGAAGTTGTCGCAAAACTCTCATCTGTCGCACATCCGCGCCATAGCGCACACATATCTTGCCCGTATTGATTCTGGCCACCGGCAGATTCCCCTTTGGCCGACCTGTAATTACCTTGGTGTTCATGCGCTCCTTCCAGGTGTGTTCGTCCTCATCCAACGCATCCAGCCTGAACACCTTCGGCGCCTCGCGCACAACCCTTCCCACAGGACTGATCCTCGCAGTCAAGGGCTGCACGAGCTCCATACTCTTTAGATACTTCCAGAAGCCTCCAAGATTTAACCACTTGTCGTAGTCTTTTAAGGCGCTAAGGAGTAATGCCAGGTAATCCTCACGCGACAATTGCTCGTCGTCGTCATCCTCAATCTCACTTTTCAACTTGTACTTTATCCATTGACGCGCTCTGAATTCTCCGACCACTTTCTCCGGTCCAAAATCAGTTTTTTTGGGAAAGAAAAAGAGTTTCAAAAAGTGGTCTGTGAACTCGAAGCGGAGATATGGGTGGTCCAACTGCGGAATAGTCTTTAGGTAGGTGGAAATCTTTTTGCGATTGTGTGATTTAAAAATCTTGAAGAACTCTTCGATGAGCAGACGGGTTTGGGGTCCCAGGCTTGGATATATCACAGCATTATCCTTGTACTTTAGATCGGCCGTGTTGCTTGCTTCGACGATGAGGGAAACAAGGCGCTAATAGAACTGAAATAGTTACATAAATCATCAAACCCAAAACATGTCAAACCTACCTGGAGAATCCTCTGGCGTTCTGGGTACATGGACTTCGCCACTGCCTGTCCATACAGCCTCATAATTTGCTTAACGATGTCGGTGAGACGCGTTCCTGCTGACATTCCAAATACGATCCAGGCAAATGACCTGGAGTTCTCCTGAAACATCTCGGACTCCGACTGCCTCAACCTGTTATGATCCAGCCAGGAGAGGAACTCCATTTCCAAAACCCATGTGAGCATGTTCAGGACATCACAGACCCGTGCCAAGCGGACTGCGGGCGACATTCTCTTGAAGTCGTCCAAACAAAGCTTCCCACTCTGCCAGTCATACTGCTGTACATGTCGCAGAAAGACCGTTTCCTGTGACATATTCGCATCCTCCTCTTCCGAGAAGTTAAACACAAACTTTTCATAGAATTTGGTGTTTTCACCTATCTCTTCATCGCTGCAATGCATTAGATTTTCCTCTAAAAGATCAATGTAAAACTGCAACTTCTGGGTAGAATCGGTTGAACGTGTTGCCCGCAAGGCGGGATTCGAGACACCCAGAAAACTCAAGTAGTAAGGACGCAGGGCTGTCCAGCACGGGGGAAAGGCGTCAACCAGAAGAAAGAAGATGCGTATAAGTTTGTTGTAGATGTCACCCAGCTCCTTTACGCTTATCTCTTTGGCAATTAGAATCTGCATAAGGAATTCATGATATTATTACAGTGTGGCACAATAGAAATAAGCAATCAACCATGGCCATATCTATTAGTCTGTCAAAGACTCCTTCGCCTGGGTAGACACCCTGCATCACCATCATCTCCAGAATGTCCAGGAATGTATCGTAGTGCTGGCCGTGCAACGTGGTTCGTAGCGCCTGAACGGCCGAAAAGTTTGGGCCATCCGGGAGCGCGGAGCACCGATGTCTTTGCGTGCACAGACTAGTATTGTAAAGACACCTGGAAACACATGCTCCCGGAAGACGATCCTCGCTTTTGATGTACAGATTTGAGATCAAGATACGCAGGTTACGACTCCAGTTCCGTTTCTCGGGAGTAGGATTAGGCGGGGCAGGACATTCCATGGTCCTCTTGAGGCATCCCTTCCTCGCGAAAACCTCCTCCGGGGTAGCCTGAAGTTTGGCTCCTGACTCTAATATCGATTCACCATCTAATTTGGCATCTGATTTATCATTTGCTTTGGAATCTGATTTGTTAGCATCCGGTTCCGCATCTGATCTGACAGAGACCATTTCTACGTCCGAATCCTGCGGTTGGAAAGGAACCGTCTTGTTAAACTTTAAACTATTGTCTAAGACAATTTCTGCGAAGTCCGCTGTGGAATTTATGATGGTATTTACGCTGTCTGAGTTCATTGCGAAATTCAATAATACTTCGCCGTTGGAACCCATTGCAATTCCGTCGGCTACTAACTGATCTTCAGGTTCTTTGGTTTCAGGATTATTTTTAACCTCTAGACTAGGACTAAGGTTATGGCGTTAATTGTGGTCGACATCAGAGCGTGTAAACAATATTTACGCTAGAATTTCAAAAGTATTAAAAACACAATTTGTCTTTCTTTGCCGGCGATAATTAAAGTGTGACCGTTGACAGACCGCCTTAATATACCCGAACGGTAGAACGGTAGAACAATCGCTACTAATGGGCTAAACGGCATTTTAACTTACGCGATAATATCGAAACTATGGGGAATAACCAAAATTCAAACTCTATTAAATTCTCTATTCAAATTTTGTATTAAAATGGTGTTTCCAGACGCAGTCTTATGATCTCTTCTGGGTATATCACACCACAGGCTTTAGAGTTGTTGGTATAATGGGTTATGCTTTCATTATTTGGGGGGCTATCAATTGGCACCAGGGAGATAATTTTCTAAGGTAATTTGTCTGATTTTTAATTAATAATGTTGGGAAGAGTTGTTGCTTCTTCTTTCTATTCAGGAACTATATAAGCTAGAAAGTTAAAGTTATTATATTTTTATTTTATTTTATTTTATTTCTAAACATATTGTTATTATAGTCTAATCCTAATCTCTCAGCCTAAACTGTTTCCATTTATTCCTAGGCGATTTTCTATGGAGAGTATCTTGCTTTTGGCTGCAGATCGCAATATGTGATTCCAGGTCCTAAGCAAGAAGCGAAGCCCATCAAATGAGGCAAAGTGCTTTGTTCGTAAACTCCAGTGAAGAGATGAGACCATGGACCTTGAAGAAGATATCACAGAACATTATACATTTCAAGAGTTTTGATTAAATGCGACTTTTTTGCTTGGATTTTAGATTATATAGATCATTCAAAATCATCTAAAAAACCGACTTGAAAACCAAAAAAAGACATGAACTCACCGTGAGCATAGACGGCCACATCGCCACCGCCGTGAGTCTCCTCGGTCATGGGCACTCCATGAGGATAGATGGCATCCGGTTTGGAAAAGTCCAGGTTACGGAGATCTACGCGCTCCACCACCCCGTCCGTCGATTTGTAGAATCTCTCGTAGGCCGGGCCGTTGGCATATGAGATGGCCGTGTAGGGCAGCTGGTCCACATTACTTAGCTCGGAATTGAGTCCTACTATGCTGTTGTTAACATCCGGATAGCCGCTGATCGTGACCGTGTGTCCGTGATCCGCACTCACCACGATTAAGGTGTCCCAGGGATTGGTGAGTTGTCGTGCCTTTCTCACTGCGTCCGAAAACTGGACGGTTTCATCCAGAGCCTTTTTGGCCTTGGTCTCATGATGGGCGTGATCGATTCGACCGCCTTCCACGAAAAGGAAATACCCGTTTGGATCTCTGGAAAGGACATTTATGGCCGCCGCCGTCATCTCGGGTAGCGTGGGTGTGTCTATGCTGTCGTCCATGTGGTACGCCAAGTGAGAGGCATTGAAGAGCCCCAGCAGGAAGTCAGTGTTCTGCGGATCATTGTTGAGGAGATCCGTTCGACTAAACACAACCCTAGCATTGCCTGGCTTTGTTTGTTGCCATTCCTCAATGAGGTTCCTATTATCCAACCGCTGGCCCTTGTTTCCGAACACATCGGTCGTGGTATTGGGCAGGAATTTAATGGTTCCACCGCCCATGACCACTCGCAGTCGCTTGCCCACCTCTCCGTCTATCAGTTGCTGGGCGATATCTGGACAGTTTCCCGGATTTTGACCCAACTTGGTCACGTCGTAGTCGCTCTCGAAATCGCGATTCGAGGTGTGCGCATAAACTCCGGCAGGACTGGCGTGGGTAACCCGAGTGGTGGTCACCAATCCGGCTGACTTGCCACCTTTGAGCGCCCAGGCGGCAATCGAAGAGAGCCTATTCTGCGGCAAGCGCGATCCCTTGCAGTCGTTCAACTCCACATCGGCGGTCACCCCGATGGTCAGATAGTTCGCCTTGATCCCCGACAGATAGGCCGACGCGGTGCAGGCGGAGTCAGCCACTTGTTTATTGACGCAATAGGTCTATAACGAATGAAGGGGTTAATTACTTACTAGTTATTAACTAGTTATTTACTAAATTGACTAGCAGCTTATTGAGATAATATACGCACCTTTGACAGACCCACATAGTTGAATTTCTCGAACTCAAGACGATTCCGTTCGCCCACCACTCCACGCAGCTGTCCATCGAAGATCCTGCCTGCGGTTACCGTGGGAACGGACATACCATCGCCCAGGAAAAAGATGACATTCTTGGCACGATACTGGTTTGGTGGAGTGGATAGCTTATTGTAGAGCGTGCGCTGGGCGTCGTGGAACCAGAACTCCTTGCTCTTCAACTCGGAAATGGAGTCGAGGTCCCAGGATTGCTCTAAAAGTTATGCGATTTCAGCTTATTTATTTCATTACAAATTAAGAATTCATATTATTCAGATTAATTGAAGCCCTTTTTTGTTTTTAGCTGATATGCATACAGATTTCAAGTACAACCTCAAGAATTTATGAATTCCAAGCACATGTTTCGTTTTACAAAACAAAAGCACAGACGCAATTGCCATTGTTTTCCACTCCACTTTCGAATTATTCATTAAAAAGGGAAATTGCTTTCAGAAGAAAGCACATTTATAGAAGACCGAAAGAAGCTTATGGAAATTAAGCATACAAATTAATTTAAAAAATTAATTTTATATCCACTTTCGTCAAAACATTCTTCTTATGAAAAATTGGTGTTTGACAGCGGGGGGTGTCAAATATTTAATTTAATTTACGAGTATTTTGCTGACGCCTTTTATACTCCGTTTAGCACTTGATTAATCAATTCTGCATATGTTTTGAGTTTGCTTTCGACCTGGCACACTCTCACTCGTCTTTCATCTATTCATTTCGGGTCTTATGGGCCCGTTTCTGATCTCGGTCTTGACGTTACGCACCTGGCCCATATTTGTACTGGCTGCTACAGGCCGTGAGTTGGAGGGCAAGAGCCGCAAAGAACCGGAGAGCACGCATCGCACGGAATTTTGATGAACTAACTTTCGACTGGTCGGGGCGTTACGAAGTCTACGGATCAACTAAGCCGCATTTCGCAGTTGGAGGCTTATTTATACGAGCCCGGTAAGACAGGGCCCGAAAATGCGAGTCGAATTACCAAAAAACACTAAGACAATAAATTAAAACCCGTCCCTGTATTAGAAAGCTTCTAAATACACTTACCAACCGGAATTTCGGGATGAAAGAAAGTCATTAATGCCCTTATTAAAATTATGCAGCCAGCACAGCTAGAATAAAATGTTGTTTTCCCAAAATCAGGTTCCTTGCATAGATCATTTGCATAATATCTTGCACCGCAGTAGGAGATGATGTAATTAGTGGATGCATCGAAACAGCCTAATTCATTCTGAGATCTTAAGTTCATTAACCCTGCCAAACACCGGATACTGATAACAATCTCCAATACACTGATTTGTAACGTTAAATTTAATTAACTTGCTTTTGTTTTTATCAACGAGTTGCACTTATTTTGTCTACCAGTTATTTGGCTTTTTGATGAAAAGTAATAATCTTCAATTTCATTTCTGCTAAACAGGTTTCAAATAGCCTGAGTTGTAAAGTGCTAAGTTTTAAGTTTTATATAACATTCTGGATGAGCAATACATTTTTTCAAAAGCATTTGGTATGTGCATACATATTTATTGAATGGAAATAAAACTTCCTAAAATTGGGCTTATAAGTTTTTGTTGGGCATCACTGTTGGTCATTTTTATTTCTGTACGAAATTTTCCTAATCTGAAATATTAATTTCGGAGAAAAAGGTGTAAAATAATAATTTATAATTTTGAATTGTAACATTAATCAGTTCATATTTGACACGGATCGATTTTCAGTAATAAATCTCAGGACTTATTTACATTTTTGAGACAAAGTATAGGGGGAAGAATATAATTAAAATGTAGTTTTATTTATCTGTTATTTGAATGGCGCGCCCAATATCGATATAATTTCTGTGCTGTAAAGCGTAGCAAGGAAGTGATGCAAGCCATCTGTGTGCCGTTATCGCGCTATGGCACTTTTAGGTGTAAGTCGAAAGTGAATTTCTCACAAGTTGGCAGTTCCGTTCCAATTGTTGTAAAAACCTAGCCAGAATTTCAATTTTGCGAACATTCCACCTACTTAAATCAACAAATTTTAGATTGCGATACGCGTAAAAAGTGCGAAGGAAATGATTTAAGATCAAGGTCACAGGCGAAGGTCACCAACGACAGCTAGGAGAACCACAAAAGGTGGGTGGCTGTGCAGCAAACAAAGGGAATGCGAAAGGCAAACATTCCGACAAACAGACAAACTAACAAACAAGCACGAATATAGAATATAGAATCAAGAACCTGGCTGAGACGCATAAAAGTGAATGTGATATAAGTGGGCCACGGGGCTAATTCAATTGTTTGTCTCTCCAGGAACAACTTGTCTCCAGCGATAACTCGAAGGTCACCAAAGTGTCTGCCTACGAAAGCATGGACTTGCAGCATATGGAGAATGGCCTAAGCGGCGGGGGAGGAGGCGGGGGCGGAGGAGGTGGCCTTAGCGAAATAGATTTCCAAAGGCTGGCCCAGATTATAGCCACCAGCATCCAGAAGGTGCAGCAGAATGGTGAGTGGCGTCGAAGCACTTGCCAACTTTCGCCTATGACTAATCTAGTTTTCTGTCTCTTTCGCAGTGTCCACGATGCAGCGCATGGTCAATCAACTGAACACGCCCCAGGATTCCCCGGAGCTCAAGAAACAGCTGTAAGATGATTATTATTACGATCTCTTGGTTTGGAATTTAAGCTATCCCCATAGATAGAACCCATTGCAGAGATACATCGATCATTCATCTCTCATACAAATCATAAATTCTAAAGACCCAGTATAGATCTTTACTAGGTGTTTACTTACAATGTGCTTATAAAATCTCCTTAAGCCAATACAGTCTTTTAATGCATTTTGAGCACATTAACCGACCATATAAACCAACAGCACATTGTACAACATTGTTGTACACGAAATGTAGTCATGGATTTTGAAAACGTATCAGCCCAGTGTGATTCACAAATCAAATCAATGTTTAACGCACGATAAAAATAACAATCCTTACTCCACAGCCACCAAATAATGACCTACACCAACCAGCTCGTGACGGACACAAACAATCAAATCAACGAGGTGGACAAGTGTAAGGAGCGCCACCTGAAGATCCAGCGGGATAGGCTCGTGGACGAGTTCACCGCGGCACTGACCGCCTTCCAGGTTTGTTTTTGTTCTCGCAGATAAGCAAATGGCTTTGTGAGTCATGCTGATTGTTTATCATTGGTATTTTTAGGCTGTCCAGCGCAAGACGGCGGACATAGAGAAGACGGCGTTGCGGCAGGCGCGCGGAGATAGCTACAACATCGCCCGTCCACCTGGCTCATCGCGTACCGGCAGCTCCAACAGTAGCGCCAGCCAGCAGGACAACAACTCCTTCTTTGAGGACAACTTCTTCAACCGCAAATCAAACCAGCAACAGCTGCAGACTCAGATGGAGGAGCAGGTGGACCTGCAGGCCCTCGAGGAACAGGAGCAGGTCATACGGGAGTTGGAGAACAACATCGTGGGCGTAAACGAGATATACAAAAAGCTTGGCGCCCTAGTTTACGAACAGGGACTGACGGTGGACTCCATTGAGTCGCAGGTGGAACAGACCAGCATTTTTGTCTCGCAGGGCACGGAAAATCTGCGCAAGGCGAGCTCTTACAGGGTAAGTGTCGCCCCTACAAGGGTTTCCTTAAATAATTTAAATATTTTGTTTTTCAGAACAAAGTGCGTAAGAAGAAGCTGATTTTGGTGGGCATCCTGAGCGCCGTGCTGCTGGCCATCATCTTGATACTCGTTTTTCAGTTCAAGAACTAGAGCCTTCCGGCCAATCCGAATCATTCAAACCAAACTAGTAAATTGTTGTGAAAAGACAAGAGTTGCCGCATGCAGGCCCCTAAACCCCGTAATTCCCCACCCAATCCTTTGGACCTTAGGCGAGATTGTGGCTTTAATCCTTAATCCAACTTCCAATACTGGCTGAAATCGAAAACTGCGACTCGTAGACGAAGATTTAGTGTTTCGAGGAGTATTCACCGGCACGTGCATCTGTTATATTTGCTTTAAAAAAATTTTATATTTTATGTGTACTACTTTTATTATTACGCACCCTGTATATTGATTATTAGTATTGATAAACCACTGTTGGCTTCAAATTCTAATTATGTTCCGAAACTCATTCGCCAGCGCTTTGTATTGTATTGTATTTAGATTTAAGAGGCAGAGGAAGCCATATATGCGATGGCATACACACATGTACGAAAAATGAAATAATAAACATGAAAATCGATCCTGCGTGCGTTGAAAACACTTGGAGCACTTCATTTAGGGACCGACCTGAATGAATCAATGAATGGAACTCGCCAGCTCTTCTGGGCATTCGAAGAAGTGCATGGTCATCGACTCCTCCTTGGCTTAGCGATCATTAAGATTTCGTGTTGGCCATTGTTACGCATGCTTTAGCGGCTTAGGAGCTCCCATCCCCCAACTCCCAACCCGATCTCGATCCCAATACATTGGTACCAATCCGACTGGGTGTTCAGCGCTATCCGCTGGCACATTAATGCCGCAACAGACCTGGATGCGGTGGACCCACTTCAGCTTGCTGCATCGTTGAGGTGTGTCAGCCGGGGCTAAAGGGTTTCCTCGTCGCCGGACCCCATCTTCTTCCACATTTGAAATTCCAGCTCCGCTGGCCTGCATACAAATTGAGTTTAAATTTTTTGCCAATTCACTGACATTGATAGTTCGTTTGGGCATCATTTGTGTGGTGGCTTCTTATCCACTTGTTGGCATCGAGTGGTTTTCTCGCATGCATTTAAGTGCAGCTCATTTCCTTCTCGAACTCGCCCCGGGGCTCGCCAACAATCATTTCCCGCCAAGTCATCCAGTTATTTCTGGCCCAAGTCGATTCGGATCTCTGCCCTGTGGTTCGCTGGGTATATTGAATCATTCAGGAGAGTGGATTAGGTATTTCAAAGGGGAAAAGTGTGTTATTTTGAAACTAGAAGATAAGTAATTACTATTATTATTCTGGTAATGATAAATATTATATTTTGCAATATTCACTGACACATAATATTTTCATTTTAATAACTCTGCTTTTCAGATATATTTGCAGGTAAATTTGATTAAAATCGTGGCCATTATTAAGTTTAATTTTGAAAATATTTCTGAGTTCGCAGAGTATCTGAAAATGACCCTGTGGGAATTCTTACCCATTTTCTGGTTGTTTCTTTTGGGCCGCTTGGCTGTCAGTGGCTGTCCAAATACGTCACCGAGCTGCCCGACCAAGTCGACTGGGAATTATTGATTACTCGTCCGTGGGGCCAAGGGTTAGGCCCCGATCGTGGCACGGCCATCACGGCCTAATCACATCGATTATGACTACATGCGGCACTTGGCAGGTTGGCCAGTGGACAAACCGGGACCAAATCCCGACCCGGGGCCATGGGTCACGTTGCGAGCTCGAGTGGCGGAGGTGTTGGAAATTAACAGAAACTATGCACACCCACATGGCCCGTGGAATCCCAGCAGGTAGTCGCCCGGCTTTCTTGGCCAAGAGGCTGCTGTTTGCATAGGCCGGAGTCGCTAAACCTGGAACCATGACAATATTGACATCTTCGGTGGTCGTCGGCCACAGCCACCGAATCTCATTTGCAAAGTCATTTTGTCCAAATAAATCCAGCCTCCGTCTTTGGTGATTTTCCCAACATAATAACACAAGCCGCATGTTTTGACTTTGGATGGCAGAGAAACGTAGAATGGCCAGTGGAAATTCCGGAACTTGCTAAGCGCTGGATTGACTTACCAACTTGCTAGCCAGGATTTTGGAATTTCTGGTCCTGGGAAAATTGCAGTTTAGAGGGGAAAACTGTGAAATGGCAATCGCGCATCTTCCGGCATCTAAACCCCGATAATCCCTGCACATTTCGCACGTTGCTTTGCGATCAGTTCCCTTCTACGCACATATAACTCTGATGATTGTAGCAATGATGAGGTTGTTGTGCGTGGTGGATAAACATCCGGTTTATGGCATTTCCCAAATCAATAAACTTATTATTATCCCATTTCCTACGCTACCACCGCTACCACGCCTCCCATTTTATTTGGAAAAATTCTTAATTAAGCGTTCTTATGAATGGAAGACGTAGTGCCTCGATTCTTCTGCTCTTACAGCATCTTAAGTGGAATTACTTGCCGTGGAGGGCTGTAAATCTTTTGAATTTTTATTAAAAACAAAAATGCCAAATCAAAAGTTTCGTTTGATTGTTCCGTTTTCACCTGTTGAGGGGGCGGCGGGGGGTGCAGCACCTGATGCCCAACACTTTCGACAGTTTTATTAATGAAATTCGCAGAAAAAGTTTCCCACAGATGTGCTGCCTCTCTTTTTCACTCGCCGTGGTTTTCCACCATGTCAGTTTTTCCCTCATACAGAGCAAAAAATAATTCCTCTTAATAAAAAGGCATAATATACATGCATAAGTTAAGGTGTTCAGAAATCAAATTTTGTATATAACTAGCTGTGCGCCTTTCAATTAAACTCTCCACTTTACTGCATATAAAATAAGTGAATAAGTAAGACTAAATATGCAAAATATTTTCCTGTGTAGCTGCGAATTTATGAGCTGTTTAAGAAGGCCTCCCCCTTGCAGCTCCCCTTGGCGCAGCAAGACCGCCAAGCCCCCCTTTTCTCCAGCTGCTGCGCACACTTCTAAACAAATTGGGTGTCAAAAAGTGCGCACATTTCAAAAGATTTAACCGATTTGCAGGCACCGCTCGCTGCTCTTTGATCTCAGCCGCCCCAAACGGCAGACGCCGCCGGTGCCCGTTTATGTGGTTGCCACTGTGGCAGCACAGTGGAGCCTGCTGCCGCCGCTCGCTCAGTGGCAAGTGCCCCACCGGAGCACAGTGGGCAGTACGCCTTATGCCATATTAGATTTGGGTACTCCAAATATCAGACAATATCATTGGGTCAATACAATATCTATCTATTATCGTTTACAGAACTTGTCTATAATAAGCACTTGACTTTATACCAACCACTCAGATGGGATTCAGGAGAACTACTTCAACGAACAGTAGGATTTGGTAAAACCGCAATAGAAGATATTTAAATATATCATCAACAAATTGTAATCATTTCATATCATATATCATAATGCCATAAGGCTTTATAGCATGTTAAATGGGGGATTAATACATCTATTTCCCTTACAAGTTTTCCAGATAATGATATAGGATTTCACTTTGTGATAAAAAAACGATTATATGAACCAATTTCAGTTGCAGTTATGTATAAGACCCACTGTAAACTTTTAGATACTCTGCTCTTCGCTCAATATAAACACGCTCGACTATATCTTTTATCTGATTCACTTCGTACACACACACCACGCGCCCCTCGAACTGTGTGAAAAAAAGCGTCAACACAGCAAGAAGATAGCGAAAATGAACAATTTTCCGAGCCAGGGGCGCTCAGGCTGTTTTTTATAAAAATTTGCAGGGATCTGGGAGGGGCCCATGCCACTGCCACCGGCGGGACTGGGATTACGACTACAAAGAGATCGTCCATCGATTCGGGTGCATCCTGAAATCGGAATAGCATTCGCAACTGTAACGGAGTATTGAGACATGTGAGGCCGCAGGCCGGGATTAGAGTCAGTCGGACGACGGAGGATGGCATACGGATGATGTAGTCGATATATAGGGTCGTGTGGGGATGCCAGTGCTCGAGCTCCGTCATCCCATTGTGTGCGAATTATGCGAGGATTCGGGGAAGGTGTCTCTAATGCGTCGTGGATGGAGTATCGACCTTTTGTGGCCCATTTGCCGATGCTCTCTTGTGTAATTGTTTGTTTACGAATTGGCAACAAAAGCCAGACAAAAGGCCACGGCCAGGGCGAATTTCGTAGTTCACTGGGTTCAACCACGTACCAAAAAAAAAACCATAAAAAAATGTTTCGAAAGCTGCAATAACAAAATGATCATCATCGGATGATCAGCCTCATCTCCAAGCGTCTACTCTAGATATATATCTCAATTTTTCGGGGCCCCGATAGCTGTCAAATTATTTCTGGTTGGCTCGTTGATCGTTTTTTGATTGTTTCTTTTTCCAAAACGCCTTGTTTTTCTTCCTTTTCGCTTTTCCACTGGCGTTTTCCACCCCGACTAATTGTGGCTGACATTAATGTCACTCCGTATTAAATATAGCCCATCGCCGATTTGGAGGCCTTCTGCTCCGGCCGCCTGCTCCATTTCATATTCGGGAGTAAGGGCCGTGACTTAAGAGGGGACCCCACCACCCATCCATATAGGATCTCTGCGGATCGGGGGGACGTTTTCCTCAACGCAACGTGTTGACAGCAAGTGACAGACACATTCATTAGGCAGAATGATTCATATTCGTTGACGGGAGGGTTGCCGTGGACGTGGAAGTGGAAGTGATCCGACAAATGGCAGACTAATTCGAGGAGCATTAGCCCAAGTGATTTAGGTCTTCGATTGGCTGTTAGTTGGGCTCCATTCATAAGATGGATCGGTGGGATTTGGCCAGGCATGTTGTTACCTGATTTGGGATAATTTATGAACCTCAATTGATTAATGCATCAGCAATTGCAAACTTAGATATCTTACAAAACTGTGAGATATAATTGTTATCTATTTCAGGATAATCAAATAGATATTTTTGTGATATAATTATAGAGTCATTTCCATCATGTTCCTACATTTCAGATGATGGTATGATGGTATGCCACCCACGTCATTATTCAGCACAATCCATCGACTTTCCATTGCCCAATAAAATCCAACTCGACTCACTTTCTGATTACTCGAATTTGTGTGGGGCGCAATCCTGCGAATCTTTTCCATTATCGAGCGAATGGCAAACGGTCAAACCAATTATGGATTACGTCCTCAAGTCCATATGCGCGAATAATATTTACACAGTAAATATTGCCGGGCGGGGACTCCAGGGTCCCATGGCTCCGGAGGGATTTCGAGCGGTCGTGGGGAAGTCACCACCCATCGCCATTCCATGCGGCATGGGTATTTCGCAATTTCGCATTTCGCATGCAAGCCGTGGGCGCAGCTTGGACACGAAATGGGCGCGGCCAAGTAGCCGCCGGTTGCTTGGCCAAAAAGGGCGACAATGCGAAAAATTGTGCAATCGATTGGAGGGAAGGCCGAGGCGAAAAACCTCGGAAGTGGGATGCGGATGTGGCTGGATGTGGAGATTGGATCTGGATCCCGGCCATATGTTAAATCAAAGAGCAAATCAGGAGTGGGTCTGCGCCGCTCGCCCGCCTGTATCCATATATCCTGATTGTTTTTTATCCATAACAAGCCGCAGGCCACAATTTATAATAGACTCCCACATGCGAGTGCGAAGGAGTGTCTGTGCTTGGGTATCGCATCCATGGCTCACAGGTGCCGGAGTTCACAAGCCAAGCAGTCTTTTCTGTGGATATTTCTGTGGAAATTCAATGGAATTTCGGAACGGGCATTCCCAAAAAATAGTGAATAGGGAACTACTGCCCCATCTGCGCACAGTAAATTATACAACATACAAACCTGTCCCACTGCCGACTTAGAGCCCGATTCAAATTCAAGTGTCATGCTATTTTTGGGCGAGCACACACACACAAAATTTGTCGCCGGGCTTCCTCAAGTGGCCACCAGACCAAGACCAAGACCCAATTCCAATTCCGATTCCTTCACTCATTTTCCAATCGAAAACCCAGCCCAAGTCGCTCCAGACTGCCGGGCGACACGATTGTGGACGTCATGCCCTAGCCCTCATCTCACTATTTGCTCATGTTACATCTCCTCCAGCCGATCGGACCCAGACCAAGGCCCTAACATTGTCTGGGCATAGGGAACAGTGGTTCGGCGCATGGTGAGCAGTGCAGGATGTCTCTAATTAATCATAGTTAGAATATCGAATATCGAATATTCACAGACTGAAACACACTAACTTCATATCATACATCTGAGTGAGTAATAGATTTTTAACTATAAGTTTTGAATATTTGTATTAATATTTCCTTATAATGTTTAATGTTCGTGAACCACTGTACTTGAACTGCCCCTGGTGGCTTCTTTTATCGCTCGAGCTGAAGACCAGATTGGATGATCTTGGGCCTGCTCCTCGCACTTAATTGTTGGTCATGCACTGACGCTGCATTTATTTATGGTTTTCTTAATGAGTCTCATATTTATTACACAGTGGACGGGCGGCCGGACGGACGGCACGGGCAAAGTCATCCATATCCATATCCACATCCACAACGATATCCATTTTGGGTCAGGGGAAATACGTGTCGCATTTCATTAACGGGCTCCCTAGGAACTGGGAACTGGCAACTGGGATGTCCCATCGAAGGCAAGAGTTCGTAAAACATATCGAGTGTAATTCGAATATGCACTTGAAATTGCATGGAAATTATTTGTCGCGTTGGACTTAACACTTATTCCGGTCGGAAATGACCGTACTTGGATGCGGTCGGTATCGGATTTGAATGGGCTCGGGTCATTCGGGTATATTTGTTTTGTGACTTTCTTTCGCTGCAGTCCTCGAGAAGAAACGGGCAAGTGGGTGTGTCAGAGCACAAGATCGATTTTCCGGCTTCAACGGACTTTATTTGGCGCATAACCCAATTACAGATGCGTCAACTTGTGGCTACCCAGCTAATCCTCAACGGCAGGGCAAACAAACAGCTTCTCTTCGAGGTCTATAATCTAGAAGCCACGGACGTACGCTGGGAGTCAATCCTTCGCACAATCAATTAAAACGTAGCCTTCGCCACAAGTGCCGAAGTCCTCCCACACCTTTGAGCTTGAGCCCACCCTTTTGAGCCAGCTCCGAAGTACTGAATTGCCGCTGGGCCAAAACTGATAACATTGTAACATTGAATTTTCTGCATATAAATGAATTAATTTTCTGCCGACGCATCCTCGAAGCTATGCGGCTCTGTCTCCGGCTGTGACTCCGGCCTTTGTCCTGCCTCCGTATCAGCAGACTGGCACTCCCCATCCCAAGGCCTTCCAGGCTGCAGGCATTGTGTACCGGGCTAATTTCCATAAACCCCCCTTCTTTCGAGCCGGAAGAGCCGAAAAAGTCGCAACGCCATTGTTATGCTAAAGTTTCGCCCTGCGAATAGCGAAAGGGGTTGCTAAGTCTTGGCCACGCTCGAAAACCGGGCTGCTGGGGGTAGGATAACCACCGGGAGCAGACCACCGGGCTCGAGTGGGAATCCGCTAAAAAACTGAGCTAGCCAGCGGCCCGGAGAGGATAAGCTCACCACCAAACCAAATTGTTGCACAAATGTCTTTCGTGGAATCCCGGCCAAATGGAAGAGCAGCATAATGGACAAGAAAGGAGCAGCCCGTGTAAGCACCTTAAATGTCGGGGCTGTAGCGCCCCTGAAACCTGCCTTCTTCTATGGATAAACACGGAAAGAAATAATTGAACATTTTCGGATCTAGTAAGAAAGTGTAAGTATACTTTATAATGCGCCATATGGAATGATTGTGGCTTTAATCAATAATTATATTTTTTGGCAAATACTGAAGTTAAAATTTTAAATGAATCGAATTTGGCACACATTTATTTCTGCCGGTGTAGTGATATCGGGCAGCTATGCTGCCATTATCCCAGGAACCTAATCGTGCGTGAGTAAGGAGAGGATCGATCTTTCTCCGGCTGAGCTGCTTAGGTTATTGTGCAGTGTTGCCTGCAATTGCCTGTGAAATTGCAATGAAATGCGAATTGCATTAGGCCCGAAACAGTAGCAACTGCGGAAAACCGTGGAAACTGTGGAAAGACCAGGGAAAGATCGACGCCCGGCAGTCCTGTCAATCAAAATAGATCGCTTACGGATGAAATCCGAGGGACGGGGCAGTGCGTGTAAGGTGTTCGCTGTCAGATTTTCTCCAAAAAGAATCGCCATAAATTTTATACGCTTCTCGAAACTTTATTTTATGGCTGTGCCAACAATGGCCAAAACCCAAAACGAGCTGTGAGAGAAGAAAAAGTAAAATAGAGAAATTACCAGCAGATTGGAACGCCGTTAATTTACGAGATATACTCCCCATGGTTTCCCAGTTCTATTTGGTCCATTTCGTGTATACAAATCGGTGGAGTGCAGAGATCGGATCGGAGCATTGGTTCTTGGACTGGCCGGAGGCTTCCATTCGAGTGAATTTGAAATAAAACACACTGCACCTAGTAGATGCCTTGGGGGGGGGAGGGGGTGGTGCAAAGTGGGCAGGGTCGGATTAAGGGGTTTCCCCCATAACTTCATTTGCTCGATTTTTTAAGATTTATTAATGGGTAGTAACTAAGCTGGTATCCATAAATTAAAGGCGATTGTGATATGATGCCTTGTACAATAATATTATAATAGAGCGATCAAATCCTAATAAGACACAGCTCTTTCTCCTTAAATAAAAGAGGCGCCACAAAATCCCCCTCAAGGCACTTCCATGTCCCATCGGACAAAAGTTTGTAAGGTTCCTCGATCTGCAGTCTCCAGCATCTCTGCGGCATCCCCAGATGCCAGCGACATGCCACAAATGGACTGTGTACTCCCCTCTGGAATCTAGCTCCCCAATCCCCATCCCGACCCCGATCCATTCGATCCATCCATTTCTGGATAGATAGTGACAGCAGAAGACCCCAAAACTCCCGGGGAAAGCCTCGCGACCCGGACATGTGTCAAATCAGCGCGTTAAATGTTTGTGGAGCATTTAAAAAATATTTTCATGTAATTTGGTAAACTAATTGTTGCTCCTGCCGCTGATGATGCGCTGGTGTTATTGTTGTTTTGACAATAAGGCATTTGTAGCTTTTCAGCGCTGAGAGAGCGACGTGATTCGACTTTGATTGACTCGGGCTGACAGACGTTCCGACTGCGAGTTGTACTCGTACCATAGTTCCAGTTCGAGGCACTTTTCCTGTGTGCTGCGCATCGGGGTTTTCCGGTATTCATCGGCCCTGTTGCATTATGTTCGACATCGACATGTAATTGATATATTGGCTGCAGGTGCTCCACCAGCGATCCACCAACGATCCACCAACGATCCACCCACTCTCCCAAACAGATGTTTTGCATGCTAATGTTTGTTTACTTAGTATTGTTTTTAAACTAATGCCGATGCTTCGGTCTGGGATTGTCGATCCGATGCGGTTTTCCATCTGCCGAGGGGGAAAATTCTTAATTGGTTGGATATGGAGAGCAATTAAGAGCTGAACAAGGTGTTGGCTAGAGTGTATCTTTGGAGTAATAATGGAACTTGTAATTGGCCGATCATTCTCGATAAAAGATTTTTAAAATGTTTAAGATATAAATGGATACCCACGATAACTCCTCATGATCATTGAACAAGTAAATATAAGTTCTTAAAAATACATATAAGCAAAACGGACATTTTCACCCATTTTCTGACTTCATCCGGGAAAACTACTTGCTTCCACATTCTTCCGACTCCTTCATCCGCTGCAATCACTAAAAAATTCTATAGAAAATGCATAAAATCTCAAGCACGGTTTGTATACACAAATTTGTTTGCTAGTAATTAACAAATTTAGGGGAAACAATATCATTAATCCTCGACAATATAAAATCAGAGTTTATTTCCAACAATAATACAAACATTTAATGCCCTGCGATTCCGAAACCCCGTTGTCGTAGGGCTTCCCCTGCCCATTCCTCAAAATTTCCCATCCTGCCATCCTCTCTATATATCAAATCTGTAATAAGTGCTGAGTGCAGGGGGGTGGAAAAGTGCAGGAGTGGGGATGTGGGGCTGTGGGGAATCCGGTTGGGCACATGCCTCGAATGGGAAACGGACCGATTGTGTTTTTTTCTGGGAAAAACTGTCGACGCAACGTCTACGGTGCTGCAGCTCCGGAAAGTCCATAAAAAGCAGGCGAGCGCATAATGGCAATGCCCATTAAAAAAGGTGCAGAACGATGTTGATGTTTATGGCCACATCGTTCAGATATCTAGCCCAGATATATATTCGAATCGATACCAACTAGTTGCGTTGAATTGGAAGTGTCAATTAGTAACGACATTAGTGGTACTGATGCTTTGGTCAAATTTTCAACGTTATTACGAGGCAAATATTTAAGAATATACCGAAAAAATTCAATAAATTTAATTATCAGATAAAAGTATAAAAAAAAAATAAAGATCATCTCAGAATGTTTATAGCTCAAATGCGTGTTTGGTCAGAAATCAAACGAAGTCGAGTAATTAAATGAGAAATTAAGCATAAGTAAAATAAATAAAATCAAAAATTGACATCTGTAACAATTTCAGTCGAAAAATCCATTACAAATTTAAAAAAGAGAACGCTGTATTCGATTTTTAATTGGTAGGAGTTGAAAATAAAACTGGTAAGATTAAAATATTATTCAAAATCTTAACTTTCCAGCTCATACGGACAGATGGACGGACAGGAGGATAGTGAAGCTGATCAAAAATATATTTTTAAGGTCAGGCCTCTTAGATAGTTTCAACGAATCTAGTATACCCTTTAGCTGTACGAGTAACGTTGAAAACTCCGAGACTTAAGTATCTGAAATAATGAAAGCCAGCTTCAACAGTCTGAAATGGAAATGCAATCTACTTTTGTGTCATTTTCTGTGTGGCGAAAAGTGCCCTTGACATTTGCCTTTTACCTTTCTCCATTCCGGAGAGCGTTTCCTGTTTGCTTAGCTGATTTCTTTCCTCGGTTTCCGAGGGCCATGCACTTTCGGCCACCTTTCCCGACAAGTTTTCCCAGCGTTTGCTGGCCAAAATGGCCGCCGCCACAGTGGTAACTGGCATGGAGTGCATGGCTGGTAGGGTAAGTACAGAGCCACCCCGAGAGCACAGACTAGACAAATATTGAGTTTTTCAATTAGCACCCCGAAAAGTTGTCTCTCTGCCGTTCAGTCGTTCAGCCGCCCCTTTTTGCGGCAGATGGAAAACTTACCCTCACTGGGAACGGGAACACATCGTCCCGTCTCTCTTGCTTCACATGGTTCTGTCTCTGTCTGGTTTTTCGGAAGCGGGAGTGTTTGTCTAAAGGATCAGGCTTTTGTTTGCTTACGGCCGCGTTAATTGCCCATAGTGGCGAGCGTTTAAAGCCGCCACAAATCCCCAACGACGAAATGTCGTGTCGCCCCTCGCCACGTGTTCTATGTGTATAGGTATTACCTTTCGGAAGTGGATCTCCTCCTTCCAGCTTTTATGTTTTTTGTGTGCGCAAAAGATAAAGCAAACCGATCCGGGGACTCCTTGCTGTTTGTCCCAGCTTGTTTTTCATGTTGTAAAGTTAATTATAAATTAAATATTGATTCTGTGCGTGCGAACAGCCCTCTCGATCTGCCCATGTTCCCATTTGCTTGCCCATTTCCCCATTGCAGCTATTTTTCATTATTTTTTGCAACCGCCAGAACGGCATGAAATTGATTGGTCACGTATGATTTATTAATATTTTCTTTTCATTACGCATCCGCAGCGTTGACAGCAGCTGTTTTAATTGGTTTAAAATTTGCAATGCACCTCAATTGGGCTGCCAATTTGGCCCGCAGTGGTCTGAGGTTTAATGGGCATCCGATTTGCAGTCGGATACAGATACAGATACAGATATCGATATGGATACGGATACGGAAATGGACACTTGCAGTAACAAGTCATGTCTTGTGCAGGGTTAATGGATGTGTATATATACTCTGATTTGTGGCTGCTCAAGTTGCTATCTGCCCATTTTATTGGATTTTATTGAATGTTTTGCTTACGTAATTGCAGGCTTAGTGCTGCTCAAGTCTTGTTGAAAGGTAAATATCTTGTATCTGGAAGATGGATCTTAAATCCTCTAAATTGAATGCGTTAATTTATTATTTTGGGGTGCTAATTAGAATTTCTGAACTAATGTTGTTGTGAGAATTGTTATAAGGGTGAAAGATACACAAATGAATAGTTAATTTCTCCACTAGCTAGGTTTAAATACATTTGTTGTCTAAATGTGTAAAGTTTGAAATGTATTAGAAATCTATGGAAATGGTAAAAATTTAAATAGCTCGAGTTGATGGTTTTTAAATTAATAATAATAACTGTTTAATAATAAAAACTAATAACTTATAAAATGGTTTGTAACAATTTTCATACTTCTTTTCTCAGGGCTAATTGCAGCTTGGAAAAGTATCTTGGCTTGGTTAAAGTATCCATGTAAACCGAGCTCACCGCGATAGAAATATGCAAAAAGCGACGGCAAAACCGGAAAGATGCACAACAGTTCACTCACACCAACACTGGCAACAACACACTCTCGCACACACCCGTACAAGTTTGTATCTATGTGCGCCGACAGGTAAAAGCAGCCAAGATGGACAGGTCGGAATGGGACTGGAAGCGGGAATCGCAGGGAAGGGGTCTGGCTGCCAGTAATTTATGTGCGGCCATCGATGGTTCAGGTTTTTGGCTGTGGAGGTGAGGCAAATGGCCACGCCGCTGACCGACTGGTCAAAACAAGTCCACCGAGGGGGCGGACGAGGAGGAGGAGGTGGAGGAGGGGTCTTCTGGCCGACGTAC
Organism: Drosophila simulans; assembly: GCF_016746395.2. Lineage (NCBI taxonomy): Eukaryota > Metazoa > Arthropoda > Insecta > Diptera > Drosophilidae > Drosophila > Drosophila simulans. Next base: position 21,076,510 of record NC_052522.2, read on the forward strand.
GGATGGGATGTGGGAATATAGATGTTGGCGGCGGTAGGAGATCTTAGGATCTGGGCATCGAGAGGCAGACTGCGCGGCCCGAACGAGTTGTACTGTTCAATTGCCAATTGTTGTAGTTGCTCTGGCACCTCAGCCCGAGAACCCCACCTCCCGCTCCAGCTCCCTCCGATGGTCATGGCAGCGACGTCGGCGGTCGTTCTCTCTGCTGCCGCAGTGCGAGTGTGCGTGTGTGTGTGTGAGATACTTTTGCAACTGTGGGCGATACTGCGTATCTGTGAGATACTCTCGTATTTGTGCTGCGCAGTCCACGCAGGGGGCGTGGCCTGTACTTTGCCAAAATACTTTTCCGTGTGTCGCTCAATTTGAATTTGCCCCTGCTGCTCGAACGGCACGCCCCAGTTAGATACATAAATATTTATAAACCATAGATACTTTTCGCTAGGGTTTTCTGCCAAGGTGTGAACTCGCTTCGCAGAATGAGAGTGGTACGTAAAACAAAGGCAAAAAATATCAGATTATGAAAAAGTTTTGCTAAACGACGGAAGCCGAAAAGCAAAAAAATCGAAAATGGGCAAAAATGGGCGAAACGTGAAAATTACTTCAATTGAATTTGGCGGTACGCCTTCTATTTATTTGGTTAACGATTTCAGATTTTTTACAAGCCAACAACACAACCTGGTCAGGTTGTCTTCGCATTTATCTATTTTGCATAATTTTGCTAATTTTCATTGTTTATTTTTGCATTCGATTTGCCTTCTCTGTCTGATTTTTAGCCCGCTTTTATTGGCTTTGTGTTTGTGTCAATAATCGTTTTTCCCTCGCCTTTTTCTATTTATTTTTTTTACAACGATTGTGCTAATTTATTTTATTGCATTGTGCGATTGTGTGAGTGAGTGAGCTGTGTGTGAGCTTTGTAATTGCTTTGATTTTTGTCTGCTTTGGCTAGAAATTTATTTAAAATTTTAATTGTGATAATATTATCGTAAGGATTATGCGATTTATTTGTTATTAAACGGAAGTCATGAAAACGAAATTGGAAATTGTAATTTCGATTGGTAATTTACCAATTTTGTATTATTGTTTTCGCACCGTCCGCCTGTCCATCTGTCCGTCTGTCCGTCTATTGTTGTTATTTATTTGAAATGTATCCGGCGGATAAATTGTGCACACAACGCGCACATGCACTATCCATGTATTTTTTAATGAAGCCTGAAACATTTCAATTCCATTTCCATTCCGAATGGCTCTGATTGCCAATTTTTGTTTGTTATTGAATGATTTGTTCTAAAATTTTATGATGCATAGATTTGTGTAATATTTCAATTAAATAGTCAATGGAATCACAAAAGTATACACACAGTATGTATGTGTGGGCGAGCATTGCTGCTCTCAGGTTAATTAACTTTTATGAAATGAAAATGTTTGCATAGGTGGGCTTAACTTTTTTGGTAGCTTTGTTTGCCTGCTAATTTGATACACAAATACGGATTAGAAACTAAGGAGCAATCGGATGTTCTTGTATAAACAGTGAGGATCGAACGACGTTTGAGTTCCTTTGGTTATGCAACTTCAAGGCATGAAGTCCTGAGAGGTGTAGATACTATCCTGCGACAGAAATCATTTTGTACTTCTATTTTTTATACAATAGGACCCTAATCCCAAGTAAAAACCATGCTTGGAAATGTTTTTTAATTAACTAAATTGTAAATATTAAATGATTTCTTTGTATGGCGTATGAAGTGAGGAATTGAGGTCTGTAAAAGACCCAATATCATATTAAATTTCCAGCTCCAATCACCCTTTCCTCAGAGTAAACACCATAAATCGATTATTGATTACTCGATGTGGCTATCCGCTCGATCCGAATGCATTTAAATCGGCATTCAGCTGAAATTGAGTTTCCAATTAAATGGAAGCACTCCAGTGGCCACAGCCGCCGAAGGAGTCGCAGTTGGATGAACGGAATGGGATGGACATAAACGAGGCAGATAGTCGCCATTACGAATGCCAATTGAAAAGGCGACAAAACGCAGCCACGAGTGGATGGATAGGGGATTCCAGGCGAAGGCAAAAGGCTATGGCAACGGCAACAAAACTGAAACTCGAATTTCGAATTCGGGCATAAGTGACAATTCAATAAGCCATGACGTGCCCAAATGTTTACTTAGCATATAGCGACGGGCGAATGAGCGACGCTCGACTGGATCGGGGATGCCAGGAGCTGGGGAACTCGGCACTAGGGGAAGTGGCCATGGCTATAGCCTCATCCGTGCAGGAGCAGGAGAAGAGCTGCGGACGGAAGTGCGCGAAGGGGAGGCGGAGTGCCCTGCGTCTGCCTTTAAACGGTGGTATATTTCAGGCAGACAATTTACTCGACCCATCACCATTGCCATCCGCAGCAGTACACTTAGCAAAAATCAAAGTTGCTGAAAACCTTACGTAAGTCTAAAGAGAAAATTAAGTCTTCCATTATTCACATTTTTATATTGGTTCATTATTTATGAAGTTAATGTTTAAGTCAGAATATCTCAACGTATCATCAGAATCCAAAAGCAGAGACATCAAGTGGCCTTCGTAAATAATTATTGGTCTTCTAATAATTTAGAATTGCCAATGCAAAAAGAGCACAATTGGCTGCCACTTGTGCCAATTTTTTCTCAGTGCAGCCGTGCCTCGTTGGCCGCCACTTTCATTAAATGTTGCTGCTGTCGCTGCGATGTTGCTGCTGCGGCTGCTGCTGCGGCTGCTGCTGCTGCGGTTGCTGTGGCTGTTCAAGAGAGCTGAAATGTTTATTTAGGACAAATTGTCTTGGCTGGCGGTGAGTGTAGGCAGCAGGAAATTGTTCAGAGCAGGGCGGTCGAGGGTTATACGTCGCGTACCTTGTTAAAACCTTAGCGGACTAGCCGTCCCGCAAAATGGCTTACCAATTAATAATATGTACATGCTTCGGTCGCAGTAATCACTTTCATGGGCGTTACTCGTCAAATTGACTGCGAAATCTTCCGAATGGTTGACATCTGCTCGCCTTGAGGCGGACTCCCCTGGATGCCCCATAGATGTAGATATGCCGCCTTGAAACCCCAACCTTGACTGCATCTTTTCCGCTCGGCTTTTTACCAACAGCTTCTTTTTTGGGCCTTGTTTGCTTAGCCGCGCGCCATTGACGACACGTTTCCCAGTCATTCAACTTCCCAGCTCCCAGCTTCCAGCATCCAACTTCCCAGCATCTTGCAGTGCTCAACTAATTTCGTTAATCTGCGCTCGCAGATACAGATACATATACAAATTCAAAATCAGCAGCAGATACATCCGTCCGTCCAGCCTTGTAGATTTTCGGATGTGTTTTCATTGCTTATCAGCTGCATAATTAATGGCCGTGCTGCCGACGCGGAACAAAGTATCTGTCAGATACGTTTTTAATAATCTCGCTGATGATGGCTTCTTGTGGATGCAGATAAGTATCTCGCTCGAGTGGCTGCCATTCGTCGGATACTTATCAATTAATGCTGAAATTATAGCACTATAAGTGGCAACACAATTTAGTGAATGACAAAATAATTGTACATTTGAATGGTATTTTGATTGGTGGCATTAAGGCGAAGATATATTTATTCAATGTGCTCAGTCTGAGAGTTTACTTTTAATGAAATTCTATGAAGCTATAGACGATTATCGATTAAGGAAACAATTGAATAGATATAGCTGAAAGCATACAATTTTATTGTTTTGATACGGAATCTAACTTTAGTTGACTATTTAAATAAATGTATATTTGTAAAATCAAAAATATATATATCATTGTTATTAGAGCCAGAAATTAAGTACAAAAATGCTTAACACTAAACCCCAAGTTTATTCTATTCAGATCTCCGTCAAGCCACGCCCATGGGGGTGTCCCCCACCCCAACCCTTGGGTGAACCACCCCCTTGCTCCGCCCAGAAGTCTCACAAAGACAACGTCTTACATATTTGTCAACGTCTTCGTCGTGGTAGACTCGTTCTCCTCGCTCGCCTCGCTGCAGTTGTTTTCCCAATGTAAATATTTAAATATTTTCAGGACAAACATTTGCGTGTTGTCTCTGAAAATATGTTGATAAAATATTTGCTCAGCAAACTGGTTAAAAATTACAACAATTCCGGTCGCCGTCTTCGTGTCTGCCGCTGACTTTGGCATTTGTTTTATTAATTTTCTCAACACTTTTCCCGCTAGGCGTGGAAAAACAGCACACAGGCCACCAGTTCCGACCAAATCTGCATGCACTTGAAGAAGCAATTGCATAATTAATATATTTCTGTTGGTAAATTTTGGGTGGATAAGATTAGTATCTACCACTAGACTACTATTTAGATTTACTATTGATATAAATAAATCGTACTGCTTAAGTAATCATTAATATTGGAGTGCTTGCAAACTTTTTGTAGTGGAATCGAAAGCAGATTTCCCTCTGTTTTGTGAGCTATATACACATGTAGATTTTGCATCTGGTGTTGAGCTCTTTTCTATGCATAAATATGCATTGATTGTCTGCGCTTGTTGTTGCTGCAATTATTGTGGCCGCTGTCCATGGTTGTTGTAATCATTGTTGTTGTTACGAATCTTGTTGTTATAATTGGCAGAGCCGCTCGTGCAGACAGCGCGGCACCAAGTGTTTCACATCCCATAAGCCGAACAAAAAACCAAAAAAAAAAAAGAACCGAATTGAAAGAATGGAATCGAATATGGAACAAAGAAAATAGAATATCTGGGTGTTCTCTACTTTAGCCCAATTTGCATTGTGGTCGGTCGAAATGAAAATGCTGAGTACTTCATCCCCATCCGTTCGGGTTATCCCATACTCTATTCCATTCTTTGGCCATTTGATGAGCCCGTCAAGAGGTCAAAATCAGACGGCCCGACAGGCGGTCCACTCTTCTACATATTTTATTTGCCCGGTCGAATGAATCAAGTCGCCCCGGCTGGAATTTCACATAACACATTCCAATTGCCGCGCACTGACATTAATTGTGGCGCAAACGATCGATTAGCAACATTTTAAAATTCATTAATGAATTGCTCCTCAAACACCCCCACACCCACACTCGCACACACCACGCACCCAACAACTATGTACATAAATAAGCAATCCCCACATGCGCGCCCCCAAGTCTCGGGAAATATGGGATCGAGGGAGCAGGTTGGCCAAGGCGGCACAGTGCCTGCCACAAGTAAACTCCACAGCGCTAGCTTAAGCATGCAGTATTATTGTTAAGTCAGTATCCTATTTTTTACGAATTTAAGATTCGTTTTCTTTTTAATTAATACCGATTACTAGGCTTGTAGAGTAAAGTAAGAATTCCTTATCTTCTGTTGATGATCGTTTATAGAAAGTTATGACCCTCATTGAAATAACCTGCCATTTTTTTAAGGAGTTTCCAGGAATATGACTCACAGTGAATAAGGCGAGATTTGGATTGGCTAGATGCATTTTGGGCCAGTTCTTAGATAATCCTTCAAAAGTAAACCTAGGATTGGGGGCACTGCCCGCACAAATGTTATTAATCCTTTTTTTTATGTGTGCCGTTGTTCCAGCTCGATTTTATTAAAATTTCCATCTTAAATGTTTTCATTTTCCGTCTTGAGTTGTCTGCATACTAACCTAAAGCACTGTTTGACTTTTACTTCCTTACACACGTAAACCCAATAATAAATCGCAGAGAAAACTGTCTGAAAAATGACGAGCTGACGATTTGTATGGTATTTTGATATCCATAGACAGCACAGACATTACCAAACCCCCAAAACAAACAGAGGCGTGGGTAAAGGGGGCTTTCTTCAGATCGAATATGGTATTGCAAAGAGTCTATCTATCCCTCAGCTAAAGAACTGTGTAGTGCTAGGCCCTCGGCAGCCCTTTCTCGCACCTCCACTGTCAGCATTCAAAAAACTTATTATGCACAAATAAATACTGGGCAGCCACAATTTTCCCTAAATAGATAAAAATGAAGAAAAATTCGTTGTTGCTCTGGCGTTTTTTCCGAGTTTCAACTCTTCTCCTCCCCACCCAGTTGATTTATACGAGGAACGGAAATCGTAGACTTTTCGACGCGCAGCGTGAGTGCTACAGAAAGCGCATGTACAGATACATCTGCTGGATGTGGAGTATCTGGTGGATTCGGGGAGGGGACAGCTATCCCGCCGAACGAAATTGGGCAAAGCGCATGAAATATGTTTGCAAACAAATTAATAACAATCGATCTGAAACTGCCCAAGTTGCCAGATCGCACTGCCAAATGAGGAACGATTAGGCTTCTGTTTTTATAATCTGGGTTACACAAACAAGCCAATAAATATATCTATATGCCGAGCGAATGAATCAATGATGCAAAATTGGCCATGAGTGGCTACTATTTCACCGATCTCTAGGTGGTTTTGGCATTTTTGCGAGGGCCTCTCCGTCCAGCCCCATCCCAGATTCCAAATCCAGTGTGTTTACCATTGAATTGGAACGCCAAAAAGCTGTCGTAACCATAAATTAGCACCTCCTTGGGACTCCACCATATGGTTTCCATGTAAACTGCATTCTGCGCCCGAGAGATTTATCTGCCCGTTCCGTTCCTAAATGAGTTGCTCTGCCCAATTTTCCTCCACTTGCGATAATTATTAGGATACATAGATTTATTTACAATTGGTTGGGCTTCCGTAAACACGATTAGAGATAATGCCCTTAATGATGATCGATTATAGCGATTTCAGACTTTCAAATTTAAAATTCTGGAACTTAGGTCATTGTTGACATTGAGACTTATCAGGTGATATAGAAAATACGATAAGGTAGAAATTTGCTAGATATTTGGTATATAATGTATCCCTTGCGTAGGGATACTTTCTTAAAAGTCTTTCTTTTACAGGTTGTATATGAACTAATTGAAAATAATAGAAATGAAATCAAAGCTTCCTTGTTCTCGATCAAAATGTGTTCCCATTAGGTATACACCAGTTTTTTGACAATATATAATTTCGGTTTTAATTTGATCGAAATCGAAGGACTATTTCACATAGCTATTATTGAAACAGCACTAATCATTTGCTAATTAACGGACATATTTTTACAGCAAGGGTATACAACCTTCGACTTGTTTATTGAATGTTTTAGCGTTGTACTGCTGCAATGAGTAAAACCCCTTCGTAGGTCAGTGAAAGTATTTCAAACTCTTTTAGATTCGTTGGATGGCGGCGACCTGTATTTATGCAAAAGTATTGTGTGGAAAACTATTATTTCCTCTTTAAGAGAAAAGAAAATCATATCTGTTTAATTTTCAGTGGCATCCCTATATCATTGTGGTTTTTCTTGAATGCGACCTCCAGCTGGTTGTGGGTGCAGTTATTTGGTCAGTACCGGGCGGCACGCCCTTGCCTCCGGAGAATGAAGATCCGGGCCTGCCATGTGTGAGGGATTACGGATTATATGTGCGAGTGGATCGGTAGCCTCACCCACACCCGCACCCGAACTCGGCTGCAGTCGCAGTAGGAGCTGGCGCTAGGTAGTCCAGTTCGGGTGTCTGTTTTATAGCCCAAGATCTCCGTTATTCGACGCATTTACCACCTCCGTGGGCGATAAATCTGCAGTGCACCCGTGGCGCAATGAACTCGCCCCGGCAACTCCTCCACTCCACTCCTCCACGGATCCATTCCAGTGCACCCACTCCTCCGCCTCCGCCTCATCCTCCTCGTTTTCGGATTCAGTCGCTGCGGTTTGTTTAGCTCGCTGGCGACCATAAACACCTTGGCGCCAGTGGAGAATGGCGATGGTATAGCCCAGTTGGGTCCTTTGGCATGGGGACCTTTTGACAATAGTCCGGGTCCACTTGAGATCGGCTCATTAAGCCTTTCAGCTGGTCAAGTGGTCCGCCTCCTGCTCGCGACTTCCTCTATCATTAGATCCAAGTACACCTGTTGCCCAATTTGAATGCCATTGTCCGGGTCAGTGGTGCTGGTTTGGCTATTATTTTAGTCTGAGGTGGGATCGAAGAATAAAGCATAAACTTATAATGATAGTCGCCTTACTTAGTAAAGAAAAATGTGGACACTTGTTCTACTTGCTGTCACTTTAATAAACTAATTGAAACTATGTCAAGATGCAAAGATGTATCTTTAAGTAGATATTTATATTTAAAGTGTTGTATGTCAAAAAAAAATTTTTTTTTTCTCCTAAAAATTAACTTTAAATTGTTAAATACTTATATAAGTATACTTTACTGTATACTTTGATGTATACAATACTAAATGTGCTTTAATAATTGTTTTAGTCCCTTGATGTGATTATCTTTCATTTTATTAGGGAGAACTCATTTCCAGGAGTGATTCTTGTTATTATTTTCATTTGATAATATTTGAATTCAGTGGAATATATCCAAACTAGTCCCGATCAGCACTGATTGCTAACCATTAATCGGTGGGGTTTTTGACGACGCTCTGGCGGCTGTCGTGTGGAGCGGGCTTCCGTCGAAAGCTCTTGAAATTACACACGATATCGGGCGGTAATTATGCATGCATTTATGTTATTGGTAATTGTTTAAACAATACACCTCTCTCAGCTCGATTGTTTAACGTGTGTTGTTTGCTTGTGGGAATGGTGGGGGTTTTGGGTTACGAAACCGATCGGATCGGAATCGGAATTGGAACTGGAAAATCCAACCCCACGATCGGATTCGTTGAATGGTCGCTGTTCATTCATGGATTTGGCAGAAGGGCGTGGGTGTGAATGATTCCGAACGACCGGGCCGTTCGATTCATGGAAAATAGTCCATAGACAGGCGGAATAAAATGTGCCCCACCCCACCAGGCCCATTATATAACCGGATTGCAGTCACTTACAGCGCCTTTTCACTCACAGCATAATTACACAAAATTCCCGAAACTAAAAAGAGAGAAAGGAAAGGAAAGCTTTTGCAATTGATTTATGGCCACTTCCCAGGAAATTGTCGACTAAATGTCTGGCCAGGCAGAGGATGGAATGGGTTAACGTTAACGAGGAGGAGGGCTGGATGCCACATCTTCTTCTGCTATCCCCGACAGGAATGCCAAACGGGGAGTTGTTTCCGTGATTTACACGCCAACGAAATTAGAAAATAAACAATGGATTTTAGTATTGCCGGCTGCGGATTTCAGGCTGAAATTGATTATTTGACTTTCGGCCTAAGACGATGTCGGCTCGGGCACTTTGATAGTGCTGAATGCGCGAAAAAACGAAAAAAAAAAAGGAAAAAGTCTTTGGGGAAAGGGGATAATATACTATTCGCAATTCTCGTTACTCCCCGATTTTATTTATTTTCTTATGTCGCGTCAACTGGTTGGCAACTTCGGCGGCAGCATCAAATGGCCCAAAAAACAAGGCGCAAGTAAAAAGAACATTCGAAGACCGGCTGACGCATAAACATCGCTCCCAATAATCGCATCGATCTGAATGTGAATTTGGATGAGAAATCGAATCCAAATGATGGTGATGTATCCAAAGTGACATCAAAGCCAAAAAAGCCTGATAAGCCAAATAAACCAAGCATCAGCACAGATAATCAAGGCGATAACTTGATTTCTGAAAGGGGGGAGCATCAGTGCTGCCCACTCAGCCTTTTTATGGTCATTTCCAGCCATTTTTTGCACGAAAGTGAGGGAAAATTCCCAGGAATGCCATTAACCTTAATTCTATTTACGATTTGGCAAGTGAAAATATTAGTGAAGATACATATTTGCGCAAATGGTGTTTGTAATCATTCGTTTATCCAGAGTGGCAATTATTTTGGAAAGATTTTACTTTAGCGCATAATTTGCAAATATGAAGTAATTTGCACTTATGTACAATAGTTTAACATAACATTAACATTCAAATATATCTAATACTAAGTATTTTTTGAGGCCACCTATAGATGATCCTGAACTCCCATTTAATGGCTCGTTGATCTCCTTTTGCTGGCGTCGCCCCGCAGAATGACTGATCCATCGATCCAGCCATCAGGGATCGGAGATCAAAGCGTTCCAGGCCCACAGTCAATCAACATCTCCCCCAGTTGCAAACTCGCGGAGCAACCTAGACGGCCAATAAATTCCGCACTCCTCGCCGGAGCAACTCCCCCAGCGGTTTCCCCATTTCTGGCTGGGATGGGTAATTTACTCAAATGTCGACGCCTGGCGCTGACTTTCGCGATTTTTATTTTGTGCTTCTAGTTTTTTGCGTAAATCGATCATAAATTAATTTGGAAAATCGCTGCCTAAGGCCGCCGCCTGCCGCTGGCCAACTCCAAAGTCAATTCTGCGTATTTATAACTCAATAAAACTTCAAAAGTGTTCGAAAACATACGCTCTCAAAGTTTGTTTAATGCCATAAAAACGCAGTTGCCTTTATTGTTGTTATTGTCGTTGCCATTCTGTATTAGCAGACATCGGACGAGGGCACTAAAATCCGGCTACAGCTTTATTGCCTGCCCAAAGGGCCGAAAGGGAAGCGGAAGTTTACTCTATGAGTCCGTGGAGTAAAAGGAGCTCCTACAAACTCCAAACTTCAATTGATTCCGCGAAGAGCAAACAATCAATCTGAATTCGATCGTGAAATTCGGAATCTGGTCTCTTTCCCTATTCCAAAATGTCGTAAACTCCACTTCGGGTCTCTCTAAACACATTTTCTTTACACTTTTCATTTCTATAAACGAAATCTTTCCCTTCGTTTAACTACATTTTACTTGAAGTGTCTAGATAATAATTTCTAACATTATACATACATTACATTATAATAATATCTAACATTTTTGTTGATCATAATAAATATATACTATTCATATCAAGAGGTGCAAAGAAAGGTGTAGATTTAGTAGTTTTCTTGCTTTTTATTTATATTTCACTTAATAGATGTTTATGGCTTCCCTTTTTTGGCTAGATCACATTCTTGCCACAGTTTTCCCATTGTGATTTCAGCATATTTCACGCTGTAAAAACGCTCGGAAAATGTGTTCATTAATTTGTGTGACTTTTTTCCCACACCCAATTACAAATGTCATCCGCCGAGTGGGTGCTGCAAGTGAGTATGGTTATTAAACCGGCCAGATATGAATTTACTTTAGAGCCATTGTCTATTATGGCCTGGTTAATTGCGGCGACAGCTGGCAAAACAACGCCAAACCGTGCAAGAACAACAACATCATCATCATCATCATCGAAAAAGCGAAGTTGTTGTCACCGCGGCAGTTGAGCGTCGACCACTGGAATTTATTGTTATAACGGGGCAATGATAACAGGTCATCAACACAACTGGCCAGGTAAATAAATATCGAGGGGGTCAGGGGTTGTATAGGAAACACACACACACAGATAGGTGTGGTGGGTGGTGGGGAGTTGCGCTGAAAAGCGCGAAAAATAAGCAGCGTTAATTACAAAGGATCTCCCGCGGGGCCAAGTCATAGTCGTAGAATAGATACATTGTATCCGGTGGATACGAAAATCCTTGTGACTGCAGCGCATTTGGCAGCTGGCCGGCTAATACTTGCATTTAATTAGGCTTGCAACAATATTTATGTAAATCGGGCTGGTTGCGCGATGAGCCACAGAGACAGCTGTCAATATTTGTGAGCGGCACTAACGCAAACCATTCCGAAAACCATTCCGCCCGTTTTAGCTCGATTGGATTATTGGACATTTGGCATTGTTGTCCTGCGAGTTTCCCTGCCTGCGTGTGTGTGCGTATCGGTGTGTGGGCGCGTCCTTATCGCTAAGCAAACAGTGCAACATTTTGTCGCCATCGCATTTGTTTTTCTTGTCCTCCGCCTGGCGCTGCGATACAGAGGATTCCCGATTCCCTATTCACTATTCCCGAATCCCAAATCCCCATTCCGATTCTGTTTTGTAAATTCTGGACCACCCGCGCAATCAGCGACGGCTGCACTCCAAGCAAACATTCAGCCACTTTTCCATCCGGACTCTTGTTGTTTTCGCATTTAATTTTGTTGCTTTTCACACCGAACGAAGACTCCGGATGGCATCGAATGGCAGTTTTGCTGTCAACCGGCCAGCCGAATGTATTTGCTGGCAAAAGTGCTGAATTTGCATACCAAACTCGTTCCCACACCGATCAGCCAAATATTCAGATTGAAAATATTGAGCTTTGGGATACGAATAGCCTAGTTTGTTAAGATAGTAGATGTCCCTTTTTGGCTGCCAGTATTTTGGGATATGTGTACATTCTAGTCCATTCCAGTAATTAAATATAAATAATAATATTAATGATCAACAATTTAAAGATTTTTCTTTTAAAGGTTCGCTTTTCCAGTTTACTTTGATTTGGCAGGAACAACCAACTCCGCTGCCCCTTTGATTTTCAGCATTCCAACCATCTGACCAAAAAGCCAGCCCTTCATGCGCAGTGGAGTTCCCATTCGAAGATTACTTTCAGGCCTACTACAGTCTTTGGCACACTTTTGGCTGGCACTCGAGCGCCATTCACATGCCACCCAGCCAGGTATTCCATTGTTGAGGCTACGACCAGCTAGCCAAACCTATTGACTGACTGGCTTTCGAGCGGTGTCCGCCATTGAAAGCAGCCGTCCGAGCTGCGAAGCACCTGAGCGGAGCACAAATCGAGAGCCACACAGATACACACATGACCAGATTTGATTTCTTCCCCGAGTGCGATCTCAATGCCGCGGTGGCGCCAAGCGGCGCTTACTCAAGTGACAATGGCGAGTTCCGAGACGAGACCATGACCAGCTGCCCATCGTCATCGCCAAGTTAACAGCATATTTTGGCCATCAATCAGTGGCGCTTCATCTGGCGATCTTTGGCTTTGGTTGGGTAACTGGTAACTGGTTCGCTGGCTAATAAGCTCAAAATACTGATCTATTCGCACTCACTCATGATGCTGCGCAGGCTGGTGTTTTACTTTCTACCAATTTGCGGCAATTGTCTGGCAATTAGGAGCAGCTACAGGGAAAACTGAGGGCACAGTTTTCTTAACTAAAGATTTGTAATTTGTTGGCCATTGTTGCACGGCAGCCTTAGAGAAAGCTAACATTTTCGTTTATAAATGACACTTTTAAGGGGAAATAATACTGCAATTCTTCTGGATACAATACGATCTTGTCAGTTGCCATAAAGCGGCTTAAAGGATCCTCAATTTCGAAGTCGAGTTAGTGTATTTGATATCATTTAAGTCGAAAGAAGCTCAAGCTACACAACCCAACAGTGAATATAATAATAAAGCTACCATTTTTGTAAATACTTCTCGTGCATACATTTTCCTGGAATTTAACATTTATTTTTCGAAAAGGTCGAATGCATAATTATTTCCACTGAAAGGGGAAACGTTTTTCCTATCCGATCGCTACACAAACGACGAATGTCCACATTTGCAAGTCCATCGGAACTGCAGCCACCTGATCGAGTGCAAATGATATGATACGGCTACCCAGAAAGCCATCTTCCAGTGACAATTGGCCAGTTGAGTCATGCATTCGGACACGGCTTGAATAATTATTTATCTAGGAATTCTGCGTGTGGGCTATCCAGTTTCGGGGTAAAACGTCTGTTTTGCCAGCCCAATGCTCAATGGCCAGATGGAATAGCGAAAGTCGCTCCGAATATGGAGGGGCCAAATAAAACACACGATTTGAGATATTTTAACATATTTTCAATACACTTTTTGTTCGGCTCATATTGGTGGTACGCTAGTTTTGATAGTTATGTTATAGCTACGATTTAGTTGTATAATTTATTATTGCTTACGTGGGCTAGGCTAGTGTACTAGGCGATGATAGATCGATCCGATGCGGTAGTTTAGTTATTGACAAAATGCTCTAATTTAAGTTTATATTCTGTGTAGCAAACCCCATCACAAATTGCGTAGCAGACAATTGGGACTAAGCCTAAATTCGATAACAATTACGAGCTACAATTACAAATACAGTTAATACAATACAATACGTTAATGCGGTTGCTTAACAGCTATGTCCCCCATTATTTCGTATACGGATAAATCGAAAACAACGGATAAATTGGAAACAAAAAGATCTGAGATAGCAGACTCTGGATCCCGCAGGATCACCCCCAGGCTGTGTAGACTCGTTCTTGGGTATATTATATGGTGTATGTATTTACAGGAATATACAAGAGAGCCCAGCCCAGCCGCCGAGAATCCCGCCCACAGGCTTACACCCCGTACTTGATGCCGTACTCCTGGTAGTGGCCCACATGCGGACGGTAGTGGCTCAGGTTGCTCAGCTGACCCAGCTGGCCCAGGTTCCCGCTAAGCGCCGCATGGTGGTGATGGTGGTGGTGGTGGCTACTGATCACCGCCGCCGCTGCTGCCGCCGATGCCGCTGCCACGGATGCGGAGGCAGGTGGACTGGCGGATTGGAGGCTGCCGGTGGGACTGCCGGTGTCCAGTTGGCAGGATTGGTTCTGCTCGAAGATCATGTCGCGGAAACCCAGTGCCGAGGTGGGACTGCTGGTCAGCACGCTGGAGGAGCCACCGCCACCGCCGCCGCCTCCGCCACCGTTGCCCACTCCGTTGTGGTTGAGTACGCTGCTGCTGTTGTTGTTATTATGTCCCGGGTGGGTGGGTGTGCCCTGCTGCCCATTGTGAGGAACGGGTTCCGATGGCGGCGTTTCCGGGGTGTACCAACCCCCGTGCGCGGGACCATGCGGAGTTGAGATCGTGGTGGGCGAGTGTCCGGAGGATTGGCCCCCGGCTCCTTGGCCGCCGGGGGTCAGGGGATGGGCCACGTGCGCCACATGACGCTGCAGTTGCTGGGCATGATGGGCCGCCGCGGCGTGATGGACATGATGCATCTGACTGCTGGCCACCGTGGCCAAGTTGTCCTCGTTCAAGTGGTAGGGATAGGCGCTGTGATGGATCCGCGGGTTGTACACATTCATGAGTGAGTCCACGGTGAAGCCGGGATGCTCCACTCCGCCGGCGGTCAAGTGGTTCATCTGGGCCAAGCTGTCGTGGCAGGAGTTGAGCATTGCGGCATGGGAGACCTCCTTGCCACTTAGGCAACCCAAGTCCATGAGAGGCTCCTTTTTGAAGTGGGCAGCATGGGCGGCCATGTGCTTGGCCTCCAGTATGCCGTTGGTCATCAGCTTGAGGGGCTTCATCTCGGCCAGCTTCTCGTTCATCATGGCCTGTCGCTTGATGGCCTCCTCCTTCTCTCGCATAACATCCTTCTTTTTGAAGCGGCGCCGCCGGCGAAGGAAGGAGCCGTTGTCGAACATGTTGTAGGAGTCCGGATCCAGAGTCCAGTAGGAACCCTTGCCGGGCTTCTTGTCATCGCGGGCCACCTTCACGAAGCACTCGTTGAGGCTAAGATTGTGCCGAATGGAGTTCTGCCAGCCCTGCTTGTTGTCCCGATAGTAGGGAAATCGCTCCATGATGTACTGATAGATCCCGTTGAGGGTCACCTTCTTGTCCGCCGCATTCTGGATGGCCATGGCTATCAGGGCGATGTAGGAGTACGGTGGCTTCACGATCTCCTTGTTCTGGTGCGGGGCACCCAGGCCGTAGGCGCTGGCCGAGTACGGATAGCGGGAGTACTGGTCGTATGCGTAATGTGCCGCTGCTGCAGCGGAGGCGCTGCTGGCCGCCGCCACCGCGGATGCGGATCCGTAACCGGCTGCGGTCTGGGCATAGTGGCGCGTAAAGGAGTTCTGGTCGCTGAATAACGTATGCATGGCGGCGATTCCGGCGGATTTCTGATCGATTTTCCACTGCCGCCTTCTGGTTTTTTCGTACTCTCTTGCTTTTGTCTTGCTTTCTTTCTCGAACTTAATCACTTCACCACTGGCTGCTTCTCATTATTTCTAGCGATAATATTTGCTTAAACAAGTCGCTCACATAAGTGCAGATATATAAATATATCTATATATATATGTATCTATTCGTAGTACAGGGGAAATGGGAGCGCAGAGCGAGCGCAGAACCGTTCGGTATAGTAACACGTCTGATACTGAATCTGTGTAACTGAAATAACACACAGCTCGCATCGAGCAGAAGCGTTTGCGTCGGCAGAGCGTCGCCCGCACCAGAAAGTATCTCGATCCGCTGCCGCACAGTATCTGTGTGTACCCGCACAGTGTATCCGTATCTGCATGTGTATCTGCAGCCAACCAACGATGGCTGCCACTCGCAGTCAGTAAGTGAAGTGGGCCCGCACACACAGCTGCGCCAAAAGTATCTGTGTGTGGCATAGAGAAAGAGAGAGAGAGAGAGCGGACGCCATTCATGCTTTCTTTTTTGTATAGGGAAAAATAGTTAGCTAGCTACGGTGTGTGTCCTGTGGGCACCCCTCCCCTACCCGTCGCTCTTCCAAGCCCTTGTTTTTGTTGTTCAAACTAATGCTTAAAATACGGCCTATCTCCCTCTCTCTCTCTCTCGCTCTCCCGCTGTCGCTCGCTCCCTCTATCTCGCATCCATGAGATACCAGATACAATGGTAGTAAGAGCGAGCGAGCACCACATCAACTATGAGAGGAGGCACCTGGGAAAGCCAACATCAAAGGCACAAGTGGGTGGAGGTGGTGGTGAATCGGGGGCTGCAAACGAGCCAACCACCCACCTAACTCCCCCCTCCAATGACTTCGGCATAAATTAGTGGTAAAGTTCTTTCGATCTCAGCTTAAAGTTCGTCTTCCCGGGAGAGACAGACACCAAAAAGTTGCCTGCTAATTTGCAGTTTGATGGGTTTTCGCCAAGATGCCCAAGTTAAGGGCCACGTTTGAAGGTTGTTTTCGTTGAGGGCAAGGCATTAAGTTTTTAGCAACTCCCTTCTTCGAGCGCTTGAATTGACAATGGCATTTTTTTTTGTGAGCAAAAGGAAGAAATTATTCGGGCTTTTTTAAGGTACGAATTTCAAGCATACACAGGACATGTTTTCCACAGTATTTTAAGAACTATTGTATGAAGGATTTGAGCACAAATATGATTCATTTATAAGAAAGAATGATTGAAATGTAATTGATTTTCTAAGCAAATTCATTTTATAATCTTAAAAAGAAGAATACTCTCGATAAAAAGGTCCTAAGAATGTTTTCCATTCTGCAAAATTAATATAAAGCGAGTTATTTATTTAAAAATGGCTCTATTATCGTGATTAGTTTATGTCAGAGATAATAGTAATTGAATAGTTAATACAAGTAGAGTTTTGTACCGTATAACTATAAAATATTAAAATTGCTCTTGTTTTTGTTTTCTCATATCCACCTTTTGACTCGATACTCATTCACACCACTTTCACAAACATCGAAAGGGTTACTAACCCATTTACAAGCCAAATAACGATGCAGTCAAACATAAAAAGTCCTTCGGCCTCGTCCTTCCCTCTCGCGACTCCTCTGCCCGTTGGGTCCTGCAGTGCCGTTTTTTCGCCGACTTCATTCCTATTTTCTGCTTATTAAAACAATATTTTTTATTGACTTTGTCAGCTTTAAAGTAAATTTCATATGTTTATTTGGGCAAGGGCAAGTGTGCGTGTGAATGTGAGTGAGTGTACGTGAGAGGCCCAATGGGATGGCCTGGGTGTTTGTCTGGTTATTAGACACAGGGAAAACAAACACGCACATATTTATATTTGGATAATTTAAAAGTATGCTGACTATTTTTTATTTGTATTTTCCGTCGCTGTCTGCAAAAAGCGAGCGCTTTGCATCACTTTAAAACCCCAATCGTCTGGGTAATTGATACAAGAATAATATTTGGCTCTATTAACGCAATCGCATTATTTTGACAAATATTTTTATTGTTTTAACATAATTTTTCGCATGCGATCTGTCGGAGAGGATGAGGCCATGAATCATCGACATGTGTGTGTCCAGTTGGCCACATATCCTTGGCAGGAGGCGAAAGGATATGCGAGTCCTGCATTTGAAATTCGAATGAGGCGACTCCGCCTCCGTGTGCTCCATTTTACGCACTTTATTTGGCTTCCTTCTGGCTTCGTTCCATATTTTTTTCATTTTTTCCTCTCGAGTTTCAGGATTGCTGCTGCTGATTTAACAAATTTCGTCTTCGACATCGGCGCCGTGATTGCGATTGTATGGGTTTCGCTGTGGGTGTGAGCAGTTTTTTGTGAGTAACTGTCTACTGGCTACGTCTGTGCATTTTGCACAGTTCATGTTATTCTTACGTAGTTGCCATTGCCTGTCTGTCCGATTCCCCCATCCCCCATCCTGCACAGCTACAGCTGTCCCTATCCGGACGGCTCTGCCACTCCATCGTATCTGTATCTGTATCTATATCTGCAGCCATCCCACTGCATTTGACCTATCCAAATATTGATTTAGTTTCCCAAAACTGCAACTTAACATTTTCTCCGCGAATGCAGTGAAAGCTGAAAGCTGCTTGGATCTCGAATGTAAAAGTGGTTTACTAGAAGATGTGGAAAATTGTCATTAAGTCCTATATACCTAACATATCTTATAGATTTAGAATGACCCTGTTCTTGGCCCTTTCAATTATTAAAATCGTGAAACAGCATAGCCCTATGAAAAATACCATCATTCGTTAATCGATTATGACTCCGAAATATGTCTTAATTACCCAATTAAAATGATCATTAAACACAAATCGCAGTTCTTTGAACTTTAGGCCTTGATGGGCGCCTATTTGACAAGCACAAAACTTGTCAATTTGGCAAGCACATTCGCCGTACTGAAATGACAACCCCCCCTCTATAATTTTGGCAAGTGGCAACCGAGTTTTGGTAGATGTGTCTCGCCCATTTGCCACGCTCAATTTGCTGCAGTCAACGGAACGTTGACACCGCCGTTGACGAGGAGGAGCATTCGCAGAATGAGGAGCAGCCATCCAAAGTAGTCCGCTGTGGAGGAGAGGAGAAGGAGCGAGTGCCAACATGTGGCTGTTCAGTGCCCATTATTAAATTTTAGCAATGCCCTTTTTGGGCAGAACTCTTTCGTCTCTTTTTTTCGGGTGAGTAATCCAAGAATAATATTGATTTTAAAGTGCAGGGGAGTGCAACTAATCAGACACTTGAACCAAGGACTTAAGCAGCCAAAAAAAATACGATTTTTTTTCGTTGGGAAGGACAGGAAAGGAAATGCAGGAAAAATGCTGATAAAGCGGTTTCGATCATTGAAATATGCGGCACTCACACGCACGCAGAGGCTAAAGTAACGCACACAGATACACGGCGACACACAGATACACGCATACGAACGCACGCTCCGCTGCTCTCTCATGAATATGCAACAATTTCTCTTTCTCTCTGCCAATATGAGATGGGCGGCTCACACATACACTCGCAGAAACGACTGCGCAGCATTGAGAAGGGGGCGTGGCCAGCTGAAGAAAGGGATGCAGCGATGGCGTTGCCTACAGTTCGCTCTCTCCCTCGCACACTGCAGTTTCCGGTGGCCACAAAACTTGTAGATACTTCAACCCGCACCCCATCGACTTGTTCTGCGTTTTGATTTTTTTGGGGTGGTTCCAGAGTTATGGTTCGGAGTCTATATTGGCCACTCATTAAAATTTATGATTCGTACACAGTTGCGGGCTTATTATGCATATATTCTCCAATTTTTTTCCCGCGACTGCTCTCTTTGGCCAGACAATTTAGCAGATTAGTTGCAGACAAACACACGCGCGTTCCCAGGAAGGGGCTGGGAAATATCCGCCATTAGCTTAATCATAAGCGTAATCATGGCGAAAATCTTCCGGTCATAAGCAGCGGAAATTCAGCAGACGGCGCTAAGTCTGGACTCTGGACCCCGGAATCTGGAGTCGAGTATTCCGAGTCCGAGTCCGGGTCCGGATTCCTACCTGGCCAACACCGGATGCCAAATGCTAATCATCGATGCTTAGGCATTGATCGGTCCAAAGAGGGGAAACTTTTTAGGCATGTTTAGACTTTAATGCGCGCCGCGGGAATTCTTAATGAAACCTCGAGCTATCGCCGGGTTTTCCCCCAGATGCTTCAGATTTTGAGGCCTCGATACTCGGACTCTAACTACCTGGACTCGACTCATAGCTGCTCAATGTGTCCGGTTTTCCCCTGCCGATTCCGTAATGATGATGATGATGATTCCACGCGTGTCCTGCGGTTTCTGTGGCTTATTAGTGGTCTTCATTGGCTTACAAGCCGCAACCCGCTGGGAAGTGGGTGTTGCTGGCCAACAGTGCGCTGGCTTCTGGATGGGATCCGAATCGGGATGGTCGAAGATAAGTTGGGAGCGTGTCTGAGGTGTGGATATTTAAGTAAGTAAGTAATGATGTGCTCGCTATGGGTTCTACGAAAGGAAAAGCTAATGGAGAAGTGTCCAGAGTGGCTAAGAACTGGATCCTTAAGCTTGCCATTTATTAATAATTCAGAAATATATAATTCATGAATTAACTTTTGAGATAGCAACATCTAACGTGTAAGTATATCCTCTTCTTTCTATCACAATTGTGAATTATAAAAAGGGGAAATATGTATCTGTATATTGGCTAGCTCAATCTGTTAAGTTTAAATCTGAATCACGGGCTTAATCCGCCCACCATTCTGGACCTACGATTCTCAGGCCACATTTGTTACCTGATTTGGCCAGACCCCTTTACCATTTACCATTTACCATTTAGCATTCGGCGTTTTGCCCCGCTGGCAATGGTTGAATTCATTCATAAAACACCTTGCCCCTATAGTCATTCCCATTCAAAGTAGCAACCGACTGTCGTATCTTTTTCTGGGCTGCTGGTCTAATGTTTATTTAATAAATATCCCACGCCATGTTGTTGCAACAAGACTTTTGTTTATTTGCGAGAGAAGTACGCGACATATTCGAGACGTTGGCGAAATTCGATGGCGGATTGACGGAGTGGCGATGTGGCGGGGTGGGGTATGATTTTAGAGCGGAGCCGGAAAATTCGAAATGGAAATGGAAAACTCTTTGAATGGCCCATGATGTTTATGGCGAAATCTATATTTTTGTAAGCTACGCTCCGGTGTCCGGACAATTTGGTATGGCTCGTCGTCTATGAAAACATTCGGGCAACTGGAAATCCTTGCGAAAAACGTTTTTAATTTTCGCATAAATTTAAAGTAAATACGAACAGACCGAGTGCAACAAACGGTTTTTAACAAATTGTTTGTTTTAACGCAAAGGAAAATGTTTCGTCTCTCCGTGTGCGAAAATAAAAATGTTCAAATCATTTTATTTATTTATTTATTTATGCAGGCTGTGCATCTTCGATTTGGGGTTTCGTGCGTCCTGTAGGCTGCGTTCAATCGCAAATGTATGTGGATGTACATACAGACATATACGAGTGTATGTCCTTTTGGCCAGGACCGGCAACCGGGTCCCTGCCATTCGTATGTTTACTTGACGCGCAAATCCTCTTACGGAGGTTCGTCCTCGGAGTCCTTCGTCCTTTTTGTGGTTTTTCGGTTCTTGTGCAGTTCAATTCGAGGCGGAACGAAACGGACAATTGCATGTTTTGATTGCCGCCTGCAATTGTCCTGTTCGCTCCGGTCCAGCCTCGTCCCGGCTCGTCCTGGCGATCCTTGCGGTCCTGTGCGCTGGTTCGCCAGTTTGCGGTTGCTGGCTGCTGTGCACTTGTGACAATATTTTCATAATTTTTGCATCTTTTTTTCGCTCATCGCCAACGGTAGGTGCGTGTGTAAACATTAACTTTTCAAGAAGATTTAATCCCGATTATCCATTGACTGTGAAATTTTTCACTCAAAACTTCTCAGTGTGTTCCGTACTTGTGTTTGTCTTTGGCTTTTCGGCTGTGACTCAGCCGCAATCCCATTGCGTTTTTCACTTGCCAGCTTTGTCTCCGCATATCCCAGGATTGTCCCGCGTCTCGTCCTGCGAGATAATGAACAGCGGCGACGACTTCTTGATGCGATTGCTCCTGCCCTTCGCCTGGCAGGACAATGGGCCCTGCCTGCGTCCTGCCCAGCGACGACTTGAGTCCATTTGACTCTGGGCTGGATTTTAATTTGTTCATAAAGGTGAGACAATTAACTGAATAATTGGATTGTTGCTTTGCAGACAATGCCACCGAGATGAGCTGGACCAACGAATTCGGTTTACCAAGCTGGTTAGTTTCTGAAAGGCGCTGCATAATTATCCTTGGCTTGTGACTCAATTAACGTTTTGTTATCCGATATTTACCGACATAAATCCAATTTTTTTTAAACATACAACTATAAAAAAATATAGGAATGTACATTATGACTAATTTTAAAACCAGAGATGGTTTTAGAATGTTAGAGTTAGAGAGCTAGAGTTGCATGAATATCAAATACTTAGAAATTAGCTAAATGGGGTCCTATCATTAAAGTTATTAGAATATCAATCCTCTAGCTCTTAAAGTTCCCTTTCCCTACGGACAAACGAACGGACGGACGGACAAGCACGGCCAGATCTACTCGGCTAGTGACCCAGATCTTCGGATCTAGGTTCTTAATACTATTCAAAAAATATAGTACACCCATTTCGATGAGTAATAATAATAATTATTCTTTAAGATTTCATATCATCTTATGAAAACTTAGAAGACTGTCTATTTGGAAGCAGAAACGCCTTAGTAGAGTGCATCGGCTATCAGAGGCCGTTACTCTAAAATGAAGTCTACACTACACTTTCTACACCATATAACTACATTAATTGATTAATCAAGTTACGGATTTTTGCAGAAAATATGCGTTTTTAAGTATATTTAGTACTTTCTTAAACCCATCCTACTTTAAGAATTTAATTTTGTATACGAGTGGCAGTCTGCTTATTGAGAGTGTTTACTTGGATTGCTGGAAGACCACAGAGTAATCGTATGTATGTAATCGTAACGTATGTTTTTTATTGAAACCCAATATGAAATGCATCAAATTATATCAAAAGAACACATTTAACTCTTTGGAGGATTCACTGCTGCAACAGCTTCCTTCTGGTCCATTGTTTCGGTAATCCATTTAGTTCACGGCGATAGATCAGGGTCAGAAGAGGTGGAACTTAGGCACTAGCGAAAGTATATCGTTATCTTTAAGAGGCTAGAAGCTATTACGTTGAGCACTTTTGATTTTGATGATAATAATCTATGTTGGCACTTTTGGCTTGGAATCAGTCTGCCGAGAATAGCCTAAAATTGATTAAAATTGTTAGTTCTAAATTAGCTATTCTATTGGATGTTTTTCACCGACTACAAAATAAACCTTAAGCAGAAAAAACTTACTCACAAAGGCAATTAAAGACCTTCTTGTGCCAGGAGGCATCCCTCGCAGGTGCCAATTCGCAGCATTTCCAATCGGTGGGGAACGCTCGCACAAATCAAACGAATCACCGGACTCCAGGACACCCGAAACATTTCGTAAATACTGGGATATATACAGCAGTCAGGATTCCATGTGGACTACAGATTCTCGCACATTAGCAATCCGAAGTAATTGGTATTGGATACCCAAGTGATACAAATAGTCTAATGCCGCAGCTTCCACGTGAAGATTAAATAATTTTGCAGTTCTGTAAAAAAGATTTCAGGCATTCAGTCATATTTATTTAAAAGAGCTAGTATATACTTTGCACGCGCATTGAGTTGGCGCTTCAGTAGATCCTGTTGAACAGTTTTTCTTCATTTTTAAACAGGCATTTGTTCCTTATTCCCTACGATAAGGTCTCCAACTTTCTTTGAACAAGTTTAATATATTTTACACGTTGTGCCCTACATCCAGTTATTGTTCTGATAAGAATTTATTTTCTCATGTACGTATTTCTTTTCCTTTGTTTCCATTCGTTCCACCATTCACCACTGCATGGTGTTTTTGAAGCCCTTGTCTTTATTTTAAAGTTCATCAAGAAATAATACGTTTTAAGTGGCGACATATGCCGCCTTCTTTCATGACTACTTTGGGATGGCAGCTCCCGACAAGTGTTGAGCTCAGGATGGCAACCTCAGTCATGTGCAGAAGTCGGTGTGGCAACTCCGGTGGGTTTGTAATTGTTATACCGGGCTCTTGTTGAGTAAACGAGTATACCAGATTTGTTGAAAAGTATATAACAGGTATAAAACAGGCGATTCCCACCATATAAAGTATATGTATTCTTGATCAGAAACGACGGTTTCAACGGTCGACGTTGCCACGCCCACTCTAACGCCCACAAATCGCCAAAAACTGTCACGCCCGCTAGTAAAAAAAGGTTTAATTTTTTTTATTAAATATATACATGCATAAGTCACATCCCACTCTAACGGCCTTTTAAATATTTGGTGTTTTTTAAAATTCAACCAGTTATTGAAAATGGAATCGTTGTTTTGTTAATTTTTATTATAATGTGATCTTATTTCGGTAGACCACTATTTTAATATATAAGTTCCACTCAACCATTTGGCACTCAACTGGTGCGCTTCGTCACTACGTGGACTGACGTCTACTGTAATTATTTTCGTCTTCTCCACAGTTTCATTTACATTGCATTTACAAAAAATTAAAACAAAAATTTCTAAGATGCCATTCCCAAACCAAAACTGCAATTAAATTTCATTTAGAAATAAATTCTTTATTATCTTATCGAGTGGAAAACTCGTATGTGTTTTAGATATATCTTAGGTAAAAACCTTATAAAGTACTGGGAACATTTATTACTCCGTGTACGCTGAAATAAGGCGACCCAGGAAGTGTTTAAATCGAAGGCCCGCGATCATTCAAAAATGTAATGCTCGCTCTTCATCTCTGTTGTTTTAAGTTAGAAATCGAAATCTTTTAGACTTCTCATACGATTCTTTCTTTTACATGCAACAGCATGTGTTCCCAAAAGCCTAAGCGTCGTGCAAAAGATTTTGGGCAGTGGGAACACTGCAAAGGGCGTTTTCCTGTGTGGGTTCGTAAGTGTGTTTGCAGTGCTGATTTCCGCGAAAAGGTCCTTGGGCTGCTGGAACACTTAAACGGCCCGTTTTCTGTGTGCGTTACTATGTGCCGGCTTAGATCCTGAAGATTTGCAAAGAACTTTGAGCAATGGGAACACTTCAGCGGCTTATTTTTGGTGTGCGTTTTCAAGTGAGCGAACAGAGCCGAATGGTCAGTGAAAGTTTTTGGGCACTCACCACACTTAAGTGCCTTTGAGGGGACTAGTGTTTTGTGAGCAGACGTTTTTGAGCCTTGAGAGCATGTCGCGTTCCTTGACAGGTGTCCCTTGAGATACGCATGTAGCACAAAGTCCTTTAAGCAATGGGAACACCTAAAGGGGCGTTCTTGGTGCACTCGCATGTGCACACGGAGTTGCCGTTCGTCTTGAAAGGACTTCGAGCACTGGCAACACTGGAACTGCGTTTTATCAGTGTGCGTGGCCAAGTGCTGCTTGAGAATTAAAGAACTTAGAAAGCACTTTTGGCAGTATGGACACTTCAAGGAATCTCTTCTTTCGTGCATCCGTATGTGGGCCTTGAGGTTGTGGGCAACTGAAAAGGACCTTGGACAATGCGAGCACTGGAAGGGTCGTTCTCCTGTGTGGGTTCGCATGTGATTCTGAAGAACAGATTTGTAGCCAAAGGACTTGGGGCAGAGGGAGCACGTGAAGGGACGTTCTCCTGTGTGTGTTCGCAAGTGTACTTTCAGACTCGATTTTATTTGAAAAGATTTCGAGCAGTAAGAACAGCTAAAGCCTGGTTTCTCCTTGGCCTTGATATCACGTTCGTTAGTATCAGGTTCATTGCCGGAATCGGCGTCGTCGGCACCATCCTGGAGATCCATTTCAGCTGACTTCACTTCTTCTGAGCATCCGGATCCCTTATTTTCACTCTCCTCCTCCCGTACATCCTTGACGAAGCGGTAAAAATGGTGACTTCTCTCGTAAGTTTCTATGATGTCGAATGCGTTCTGCGCATCCTCCAGACAGGACTGGCATATGGTGTTGGGCAGTGGATCGTCCTTCTCAACTTGGCAGCCGGTGCACTTGGATATTATGTACGCAATGGATAGGTCCGGTTCATGAGACGCATCGAAAACACTGGCCATATTTTCGCAGCTGACCAGGCAAACTCGGCATGTGGACGATTCCATCGATCTGAAATGACACGAACTGTGTGAATATACGACAGGAACTATGAAAACCAATATAACTATACTAAGAAAGTATCAAAGCACCGAAAGATATTCGCAGAAGCTAATAAGTATTTAATTTGATCCAATAAGATGATACTGCCAAGTAACACAAATTCATATTAAAAATTAATCTGACGCAGACGTGCCCAGAACTTCGAGTATTGGATTTCTAGAATCTACATGCTGAATGCTAAATATATAGTTACTAATTCTAACTAATATAGTGACTGAGATCTCGACTTGCAAACGGACAGAATGGGCACGACCAAAGACACTAGAATAATTCTAGAATATTCTAGTGTCTTTGGCACGACTACATGGTAGTCCTGGAGGACACATACACTTTATAAGGTCAGTGACAAACGTCATCTTTCAGTTGCATAGCATCAAAAAGAAAAACCCTCTGCACTGTTCCTTATATTTAATAATAAACGAAATTTAATACTTGTGTAGAGAGCTTCAAGCATAAATTGCACTAATTTCCAAACAAATTTTGGTTTATTTATGACTTTGCTAGCTCGGCACGAATTTTACCACAATGACAATCCTTTTGAATTCCATAAACTTACCTATTTTCTTGTTTGTTCACGGCGAATGAGTATTGCAAATAGTGGCAAATAGTAATCACAGGAATTGGCAATGTGTAGAGATGTTGCTTTGACAAGAGTTGAACTCCATCTGAAGTGAAGAGGTAAGTCGTAGGGCTTATATACATACGTTTTCGTAGGTCGTTTGGTGCTGCAAAATGGGCAACATAGCATATTTGACAAAGCTACCTGGGTCAGGTGTTATCAAAAAAGGGCTTTCCAGCAGCTGCACTCATCTTTTTACGATAGGTCCTCCAACTAATCTTAAGATTTTATCCAGATCCCAGCAGGTCAATGCATAATTTTATATATACAGGTAAAAGTAACTATATTTAACGAAAAAACCTTTCCTCGGTCGACCCCAAAGTGCTAAATCATTATTGCTAAACTCTAAAAAGCAAATGTTTGTAACGACATATACTTATTGGGATGTATTGGGAAAACAAGGAAAAATTTGTAATACAAAAATATGGAATAAAATAGAAAAACCTTGCACCCTTATATAAGATGGTACCATTTACCCAATGTCCACCCGCCCACATGGACCACATAGCTGGACATACCTTAATATTTCATAAAACATATTTAATAAATGGCATGGATTCATGGTGTAAAATAAGTATGTATGTATATGTATGTATTATTATTAACTTTGTAAATCAAAAGGAATAAGCGATTTATTTCTTCTATTAGTAATGTGCTGACATTAAAACACTCCAACCCCACTAGATAGTAAGCTATAGTCGAGTTAACCTTATTTGACGTGATGCCCGTGATATGGAACCATTTTCCTTGTATTACCAACTACTAAAAATAAACGTCGTTGATTTGCAAGTAACATTGTTTATTCCGAGTGATATGGTTGATTTTGGAGACTCCTCAGATGAGGATGTTGTGGCACCGCAGGCCCGTTATCATGGGCATCTTCTTGGGTCCGGAGATGAACCTTCCCGCCACCTGGAGGAACTCGCTCTGCCTCCGACAGAACATAGAAGAGTTCTGGCTGAGCTCGACGTTCACGTGGTTCTCGGTCAGGTAGACCTGTCCGTTGATGTGGAAGTGGCTGTTGGTGATGTAGATGTTTTGGGTGGAGGGGGAGTTGCCCTTCTCGGCGTGCAATGAGCCGGAGACCGTACCGGTCAGGGAGTCCGATCGCCGCCACACCACCATTGATTCTTCGGAGGACTTGGCCATTGCCAGCCGGTTTCCGGATCTGACACTCTCATAGCTACTGGAGCTGCTGCTGATCTCCAGCTCGTGTAGAAGTTCGCGCATTTCCAGACACTGCAACTGCAGAATACTGAGTTGCTCCTTCAGATTTTCATTGTGGTCCTGCAGGGGTTCCAAGGGATTCGAATCGTTCTGCTGGCTTGGCGCCTTCTGCTCATCAACTGGATCCTGCACTTTGGCAGCAGATTGAGGATAAAGCGCCTTTTTGCTCTTGAAATACCTTTTGGCCTGCAGCTCCGCCAGTTGGAGCAGCTTGGACAGACCAAAGGTCAAGGCAAAGATCACGCCGAAGCTCGTCGCGAACTGGTAGGAGCTGTCGGAGCTACTCTCCTCTGAGGTACTGTGGCACAGCTGCGGCTCAAACGTAATCGCAGGACGCTCTGGACAAGTAAAAAAAATGTAAAAGGTACAACACACATTTGTGGAAAACTTTAAGAAGCGATAAATATTTGGAACACCAAACTACATACATCGACTTTTCTAGGTCTATACGTCTATACGGACGGAGAAGCGGACATAGCCAGATCCACTAGCTAGTGACCATTATAAAGAGTAATAAATATACTTAATATCTGATACCTATTTCATATCTTTAAGCAAATAACGGTTAAAATAATATAGATATTAACTTCTTAAAGAGTGATTTAAAAAGTTTAAGTGTAGCGTCGGATCCACCATTTCTTCTCTTAAGTCAAGCAGCAATGGAGATCCTTACCTGTGTATAATTCGACTCGGAAATCGGAGGAGAGCCGCGTCTGGACCTGGACGAAGTGCTGGAAGCAGAGAACGGCCCAGGCCACGAAGGCCAGGGCAGTCAGGAACAAGAAACTTATGCATTCGAACATTATTCCCGAAATTTTGTTGTGTGCTGACTGATGTGTGTAGTTATAAAAACAGCTTTCGAGCAAGTCGGGCCTCGTGTGGAAAAGTTGAAAGTGAATAAATGAATGGGACACTAAAATCAATGCAAATAAGATTGTAAAAGGATTCTGTTTCTTTCGCTTTCTTTTTAATTTCGGGAAATCTTAAAAAATCTTTCCTGTTATAAGAATTTTAATATATTTATTTTAAAGAAGTTTCATAATTTTTGGATGCTTTACGATATTTGACTTTAAACAGTTTTATTCCATTAATTTGTCACTGTTGGGTACAACAATGCACATCAATTCTTTATATTTATTTATTAAATTTTGAATTCAATATTGTCTTCGGTATTTGTACGACGTTGTACGATATTCATGCCGACTTGCGGCTGGTCACACTGTGCTAAACAAAGTACGAAACGTGATTTTTCGTTTCAGTAATTTTTTGAAGTAAATAAGCAGCCTTGTCCAAATAAAATGGAGATGATGGTATGTTGTGGCTAAAATAAATTACCCGATCCTAATTAATGGACTTGTTAGCACGGAGCGTCGCTGCTGTCGCGGCCAGCGGAGGAATTTGGCAACGACACCCTGGTGGAGGAAATGTGGGCCGCAAAAGCTCTGGAACACGCCGAGGTGCACTTCAATGTGAGTACACTTTGGAAGATGTTAAGGAATGGTAGTTGATACTGCTTCATCGGATTCCCGGCAGCTCATCACCAGCGTCCATCCCTCCCAGCTGAAGCTCACACCCTACGACGACCAGATATACGCCACTTTCCGGCAGGATTTTCCCGATCTTCACGTTGGCCGGCTTACCGATGACATCCTCAAATCCGCCACGGAGAAGCTCAAGTGGCGCCAGTTCGCCGAGAAGTTTAACAAGTTGGACGATTACTCGTATGGCACCCTGATGCGCGCCGATGCCAGCAGGGAATTCTCCCCGGACAACTCCATCTTCGTGTTTCGCGTCCAGTTTCTGGCCATTGAGATTGCCCGGAATCGGGAGGGACTCAACGACGAGGTTTACGAGAAGCACAAGCCCGCCAGAAAGGTCCCCGAGGTGGAACAGTAATCCCTCGCCCTCGCTTAGATTAAGTTGTACAGACTGGATGCATATTTAGATGCAGTTCGTCTATCTACTTTAGTAAACAATCAAATTATTTTTATACAAATAATAAAAATATGACGATCGCCTTAAAATTGTTTCCTACACGTTGCTATTTCTTGACTTTGTAAACTGCTTTCTGCCATTCTGTGCTCGATTTGATCAGTCTTGAGAATACCAATGAGATCCACATCTTGAATAAAGACTAGATCAACATTTGATTAAAGCTGTGTTGTATTAATCTAATGTATACATTTCGAAGATCTGAC
Source organism: Drosophila simulans (assembly GCF_016746395.2). Classification (NCBI taxonomy): domain Eukaryota; kingdom Metazoa; phylum Arthropoda; class Insecta; order Diptera; family Drosophilidae; genus Drosophila; species Drosophila simulans. The sequence continues at coordinate 21,106,618 of NC_052522.2, forward strand.
GATAACATTAAAAATCGGTTTAAAAACGTATTATCTTTTATTGGGAAATCGATTCCATTTAATCTGTGAACAACAATAAACCCATGGTTTTATGTTAGAATATTGTCTCCTAAAGTTTATATTGTATATATTAAATATATATTTTATGGGATTTGCCTAGTTGCTACGTGTATTGCCCGCACTTGGTCCATCTTCAGTCTTGCTTTTGGGCGGTCTAGCGAATCTGCTTGCCCCCTGTTCTCTTCAACTCCGCCTACAGTCCACTTGTGTTGCTGGTCATCAGTATGAACGGAATAAGAGCATCCATCTGCATCTGCCCCACCAAGTTGGCGAAGAACAGCTCCTCCATGGCCTCTGCGTCCAGGCTGCTCAGCGGAAGGAGCCGAGCCACCAGAACATTAAAGCGCTCCTCGCCGCCCCCGATGCCACCCTGCCTTCTCAAACTTGACAGAGCGTAGAGTTGGACTCTGCGGACGTAGCCTCGCAACGACCGCTCCTTGCGCTGCTGCAAGAGCGTTGGATTGAAGAGCAAGATCAGACGCAGCAAGCCAAACTCCATATCAGTAACCTCCAGTGACTGGAGCTCCTGAACAAAGTCGTGCAGGGTCCTGGTGAGATTGGCCATCTTGGAGATCTTCAGCGGTTCGATCTTATCGATGTCCGCTAGCTGACGAGTGCTTTGAATAAACTGCCCGATAATGGTGGGCACCGAAAGCTGACCCTGACACTGCGCCAAAGCTATAGCCATTAATGCTGGCCAAACTCCTCTCAGGAGTTTCACCTGGGTATGGGCTTCCAATTGTTCGAAAACTGGAACCTTTCGAAGGGTATGGATGGTGAGAAAGATGATTCGCGAGCCCGTCTCACACACATAATGGATATTTAAATACGAGTGGACCAAAGTAGGCGGTTGCACATGAAAGGCACAATGCACATCAGTGAGAAGATCCTGTTCAAAGACCGCCTCATTGATAGCAAAATCGCTCCCGCCGCTTCGGTTGCCACCGCACTCAAAGTCTAGTTCCATGTGGTCCAGTTCCGCGTCTACGGCATCCTCGGTGCCACTGTCCTCCGCCTCTGAATCGCACTCGGGCTTCACACTCAGATTACCACTTCGCTCCAGTTGGTTTTGGATGGGCTGCAGGATCTGCAGTCCCTTGTGGATGACCCGCATGTCCAGTGAACTCTGAATAAGCCCCATTGTCGAGGTGGTGGGCAGAGCGGTGGGTGCTTCCCCGGCATTAAAGTTCAGGTGCTGCGAGTTGTTGTTGCTGGCGCTGTTGGCGAGCAACTGTAGGCACAGCGTGCTGCTGTTGTCCATTGAGTCGTCCTCGTCATCCTCGGGATCTGCCTTCGGAATATCTGGAGAATAGCTGCCACTCTGTTGTTGCTGCTGCTGCTGTTGTTGCTGCTGCTGTTGTTGGGTAGCGAACACTGCAAAGTCAAAAGGAGATTATAAATGATGAATTCTTTTAAAATAACTTATTCATGGCAGTTATGTATATATTACCAATCAGAATGTAAATCAAAGTTGAACTTACTCAATGTCTGCGTTAGTTCTGCGAAATTCAGCCCCATCGGGAATATATTCTCATTCAAATTGAAGGCCGTTGCTGGCGCACTGTGTACTGGAGGCGTGGCCGCGGATTCGGCCTTCACACTGTGCCCCTTGCCACGCCCCTGCTGATAGCCGGACTTGCCGGATAGGTAGGTGGACGAGCCGTTACCGCCGCCAGAAGTGGATGAGCCACCGGCAGCGGCGATGATCCCCTCCTTCCTATCCACAATCGGTTTCCTCTCGTGCTGTACAGCTGTGAACCAGAGTTGAGGAGAACGGAAGGCAATTAATTAGAGCAAGAAGTGAGATGAGGATGCGGTTTGATGATTTTCAAGGCGAGGTGATGGTGAGTAAGTGGGTGAATTGGTTACTGTGTGTGCAGGCTGGGAATCTTTTGTGCCCCCGCCGCTGCAGTTTTAAGATGTGCAAGTTACTGAAGTGGATATTTACGTTACAGAAGCGAACACTGAGATGCAATTAGATTTACGTGTTTACTTGGTGTAAAATTCACATGATTTACAGACGGAAATTTAATAACTTTTAAGACTAGAATATACTATTTATCTTTAAGACCAATTCGAATTGGAGATTATCAAATCAGTTCTTGATTAAGCTATGGGAAACTGAGTATTTGTCAATCCATTACGCTTCATTACTTGCCAGAGTGCTACATATATGATATCCCCTAAAGTCTACAATGTAATTCTGCTAAAGACTGCTGGGGCACGTAGACTCTGGCCAGGCCAGAGATTGGTTATAGCTTGAGACGACGACTTAAACGAAAATTACAATCACTTCGCATGCCGCTGGCCAGGCACTTCTGTAGTCGACAGAACTGGCACCGATTCCTGTGGTGCTTGGTGACCTCGCAGTTCATGGCCCCGCGACACTGGTAGCCCAGCTGCTTCCGGATCGAACGCTTGAAGAATCCCTTGCAGCCCTCGCAGCTAATGGCTCCGTAGTGCCGCCCGGAGGCGCGGTCCCCGCACACCAAACACAGCTCCACGCTCAGCGTTGCGGATGCTCCAGCTCCCATTCCCACGCCGCTTCCTGGCAGCGGAGTGCCGCCTGAGGCACTGCCTCCTCCGATCAAGGGCATCGCTCGGTTTTCTGCAAGGTTAGAGGGCAATGGTAACAGTCGCGTTAGAATGGGCTCCAAGGTGGCATGGCTCGGGTGACTGGACTCACCTTCGCTTTTGATGAACGTCTCAACCTTAACGCCGTCCATTGTCGCCACAGCAGGCGGCTAAAAAATAGTCGTCGGCTGTATAAATAACTGAAACCAAAACATCTTCACACATGTAATTTAAAATTTACTTGCAATATAAAGTAGAGAACAGATACATGTGGAGTGTGTCTAGAATAAAGGAATTACGAGCCGAAAAGAGAGGTATAAGGTGCTTAATTCCATCACAAAATACATTTATGTAGTAGATAATATATAAATTATAATCGATATTTTCAAAAAATAAATCATTCAATTTTACGCAATATAAAACACCGTTGCTGCTCCCAACAAAAGTGCTACTATTTTGGACGCTGCTGTAGGTGCTGGCTACGTTAGCTATTTTAATAGAACCTGTTTAGGATGCATCTGTGTGGGTGCATGTGATGTGAATGAATTGGTCTTGCTTACTTGGCTCTTTGAAAATTCTTATTGGACGTCTGTTATCACCATTCTTGAGCTTTTAAAAACATATATTTTTCGAGGCACTTGGTTAAAGTTATGTTACTCCCGATCAGTTACGCTATTTTCAGGCACTTTGTGCCTATTTTGAACCTTTTCTAACTCACTAAAATCTCCTTGTTCCAATTCACTTGCGAGCAGTGTGACCGCAGATGGGCTCTTTCAACATACCATCCGGTCTAATATACTAAAAAGATGCAGCTCATTGTCCAAATATACCAAAACACCTGTAGAGCTACAGTTCGTCGAAATTTTAATTTTTAACGTATAACAATTAAATCATCGATAAATATTTAAGGCATAAATGGATGATAATATAATTACTAATATCAATAATAAATAACAAGGACGAGTTACGGTAAAAATTAGAGTCAAGCTTAATTAATTAACACAAATTGTAATTTTCATAAGAGGCATAAAATTAAATGAATTACTTTGAGTTACCTTGGTATTTGATAAATGGATAAACCTATCTCAATTGTTTTCCTTTCTTTGGTTTTTACTTAACTTTCGTTCTTAAAACAAGGCACTCTGCCGTATCAGGATCCATCGAGAAACACCTGTTGATGCCTTCCATGTGGAAATATTAAAAAAGAAGGGGTCTTTTGTTTACAAAAATACAATTTAATATACAATTGAAATTGTTACAAAAAAGCTATAACGAAAAGAGTCCTAAGAATGGAACTAGAATATTTTATTGTGTTCTCCTCTCTCGCGTATTTTTTGGTCTTAAAAACGACTAAGCCACAAATTGCTCACACAAATATCGAAAGGCAGGCAGGGTGGAGTGAAAGTATACTTCTGGGGATCGGAATGGGGTCATGGATGGGCCGAAATGGAAATCAACAAGCTCACAAACATGCACACTCCTCCTGCACATCGTCACTACAGTCTAGTATATGAATTATTTATTTTTTAAGCCCATTGCCCGTTTGGTGGCCCGTCCCAGGAAGATGCCGGTGAGGAAGACCAGGCCCGTGGCGCTCATTAGTATCACAAGGAAGAATTTCCGCGCCGGCGAGGCAACGACCTGTTGCACCAGCTGCTGCACATCCTCGGGCGGCAGCGCTAACGTGTCGTCTGCGTTCCTGAACATCTCGATGCGTCGCTGCAGCTTTTCTCGACAGTCCGTCTCCAACGAGTTTGGCGTATCCTTCAGCAGCGTCCTTAAGCAATTAAGTTCTAGAACATAGAAATAAAAAACATAATTTATTATATTTATATTTGAATACGATACAAATAATTTTAACAACCTTTTGTAAGTATTTAGAATTATGAGGTAATATAAATTCTGAAAATGATATAAATAACAAGTCATTGATGCTCAGAATAACTACTAACTAACTACTACTTGTTTTTAATTGGGAATAAACTAATATTTCTTATACTATTTAAACTCACTGCGTCCATTGCCAGCTGCCACTTTGGAACAGTATCTCAGCAGATCGACCGTGCACGCCGTTTCAAGAATGGGATCAACGTGAATGTCAGCCTTGGCTTCGGCGATCAGAGTGGCCACCTCCATCTGACACTGCCGGTTGATGATCTGCTTCTGCAGGAAGGCCGTCTTCAAGCACTCCGCTAGCTGACCGTGCTCGTCGGAATCCACATTTGCCTTGCACAGTTCTTGGATCTCCGACTTGCAGAACACCTGCAGTAGGGGGTTTAACTTGTAGTTGAGAGCCTGCTCCTGCAGGATCTTGATCATCTCCTGCGCACATGGTTCGTCTAGCGCAGATTGGCGGAACTTGTCTTTTAGACAGTGAATCACCTACAACACATTGAAACAAATTATTTGTAAAACCTTAACAAATAATTAAAAAAAGAATCAAGATTTGTTAAATAAATTAATAAATAAAATTCTATGGAATCTATAGGTTGACAATACACATTGTGTGTATTGTGGGGGCACTACAGTGGGCGTGGCGACGCTTTAAATTAAACTTGCACAGCGGAGGCGTCACTAGAATCTGCATACTTTTATAGATTCCGAGAACACAGCGTTCATACAGGTTTTATACTTTTCAACAATTCCAGTATACCTTTATCATCTACGACTAAAAGGTATCAGAATGTTTTGACTTGTTAAATTATATTCAATTGAAAGGTTTGCTTTATTGGCAGGGAATGCTATACGGCAGCGGAGATAAGGAAGCACATGTGATTAGAGATTCCAAAAGTAAAAAGAAAACAACTAAAATCTCACTGCCTTTCATATGAGCCGGCAATTCGTTAGCCACCAGCGACGCTTCAGTCTCGATCCAGTTCGAAGTCGAATCAGTCAGGTCTGATGCGTAGACGCGGCGTATACGTGATGCTGACGCTGTGCGGGGTTCTAACCGCTGGGCTAACCGCCTTTCTTGTGATATTCCTCACCGGCGGCCCGGGTGCCGATGCGTCCGAAACACCTACGGTGATAGTGGAACTATCTAATGGACAGGGGACGGTTCTTGGCAACCATGCCTACACAGCCTGGACGGATCAAGCCTTTATGCAGTTTCGGGGCATCCCATTTGCCGAACCACCAATGGAGGAGCTGCGTTTTCGGGTAAACGATCTCATTTGTGTAAAAACGATAGTGCAAAAATGTTACAACTAAATTATTACTTCAAGGTCACAATTTTTCTAGCTCAAACCAAATTAATCCATTAGTTCGTACTCGATCGAAAAGATTGCTTGCGGTGAGAAATGTTATTCTCGACGAAAAATTACAATTTTCTGTTACTACATAAGTTGTCAAAAGTATATTTGAGCTATATAAGTTCAAGTGCAGTCAAATTAAGACAAGAAATAAGAAATAAGTTTTAAAATAAAAACAATGCGAGGTCGAAGTTTAAGTACCCTTAAATACATATTTAGAACGATGGATGTACATAAAGTGAATGAAGTTATTCAATGACAGAATAGATTATACTATTGCCAAGATAAAGTTAGAAAAAATTGGCCTAAGCAATTTTACTGTGGTGAGGGTATACTCCTTGGGAAGCCAACCTATCTTTCTAAATAATCGAATTATATTGACTTTTACTGATAAGATGGTGTATGACGAAGTGCAAACGCTTTCTTTTCTCTATTTCGCGTATAGCCACCTGTGGCGCGCTCACCATGGACAGGCACCCTCAACGCACTGAACTTTGGACAGCGCTGCCCGGTGATAACAAATCTAGATAGTCAGATGTCTGATGCGGAACTCGAAAATTGCCTCAATCTGTCGGTATACACTAAAAATGTGAGTCAAAAATAGTCGTACTAATCATGATGAGCCAAAATCAGATGCACAAAGAGCTATTTGGGTTCCAAAGGATTGAGATTAGAGCCTTGAACTTGACATAACGAGTCTAATGAAATATATCCATTGTAGCTTTCTGCTAGTCAGCCTGTAATGTTTTATATCTATGGCGGCGGCTTTTACAATGGCTCCGCCGAGGACCACCCACCGAACTACCTCCTTGAAAAGGATGTTGTCCTAGTTGTACCTCAGTACCGGGTCGGAGCCCTCGGCTGGCTATCGACCTACACGGAAGAGCTGCCCGGCAATGCGCCCATAGCCGATATCCTCATGGCCCTCGACTGGGTGCAAATGCACATAAGTAACTTTGGCGGTGACCCTCAGAAGGTGACCATTTTTGGCCAGAGTGCCGGCGCTGGAGTAGCCAGTTCCTTGCTGCTGAGTCCTAAAACCGACGACAATATGTTCAAGAGAGCGATTGTGCAGTCTGGTTCGATCTTCGCCAGCTGGGCAATCAACAAGGATCCGGAGGCACAATCTCGACGTATCTGTGTTCAGTTGGGATGTTCTGGCTGTGAGCAACACGATCAGCTTGTGAAGTGCCTTCAAAAAGCGAAAGTTGTGGACATTCTAAAGGCCACGGCCTCAGAATCCTTTTCGCCGATTGTTGGAGACCTTCACGGCATCCTCCCGCAACAGCCAAGTGAACTGGTGAAAAGCTATCGCAGACAGATTCCTATTCTGACAGGATTCACTCAACACGATGGTTCGTTTGTGCTAGCAAGTAAGTAAAACCATTAGTAGGGTCTTCAAAATATAATAAATTTAATAAATGTTCTAGGCTATTATGATGCGCTGGCGGCAAAGGTGGCCAATGTGAGTTCATTAAGTGTCCGTCAGTTTTCCCAGGGTATCAATGACCTGGTCAATGACACATCTGGACTCACGGATAACATATTGAATCGGTTGCTCTTTAAGCCTCAGGCGCTTAACAGTCATGATCATAGTGCAGCAGTGCCCTCGTACTTCGACGTAAGTTCGAGAAAAGCACAGACAAAACAGGCAGTTTAAATTTGTTTCCTTCAGCTTACTACGAACATCTTCATGAAGTCCCCGGTGATAACTCTGGCTACCAAAATGTACACCCAACAACGGTCCACGCCAGTTTACGTCTACAGTTTTGAGTACGAGGGAACAAACACTCGATTTGGATATGAGTTCGACAACTCGCACTATCCCTTCAATGGAGGAGTGCATCACTCGAATGACAATATCTACCTCTTCGCCACGCATCCCCTGGAGGGGCAGGACATTCAGATGTCTCAGAAAATGGTCGATGTGTGGACTTCGTTTGCTATCGAGGGTGTTCCCAGTGATCTTAGTCCGCTAAGTAGCGCAAGTGGGCCGTATAACAAACTTAATTTGGAAGTAACTAAGGGCGACGATTTTTTGGATACTTTAACTGCCGCAATTGACGATCCTGACAATGGAAGACTACAGCGAGAAGACATGGAGTTTTAATAGCCACCATTCGACATACAATTAAGGAACTGTAAATAATTGTTTTAATAACAAATGAATGTTAAATTTTAAATGAAAGCTAATGTTTTTTAGCTTAGTAGCAAATTCATCGAAAAACCTCTTTTTAGGTAATATTTGAAATTTCTCCCCAACTACTTTTAGTTTCAAATCTTTTTTTAAGAAGACCAGTAGACATTTCACTCACCTTTCCGTTTAGTTCCTCATTAGGCAAAGCGCTGGCCACAATGTTGGAGCAGTAGCGATCTATGTTCTTTCCACAGGCGCTTTGCAGTGAGGGATTGAATCGAAAGTCAGTATTTTGCTCGATCATGCGATTAACCACCACCAGGTGACACCGCTGGTCGAACTGCGTGTCATCCTTGTACGTCTTGAGGCAGTCCAGTAGTTTTGACGAATCCGTGCTTGGACAGAACTTGTAGATCATTTCCTTGCACGTGGTGAGAAGCGTATAGTCGGTGCCACTGTCGCCCAACTCAGACTTCTTTACCATGAAGATCGCATGATGACACGGCTTCCCCAAACTATGGGTCTTTCTTATAAGACACTCCAGAGCCTGCAAGGATAGGAAACATGGATGGTAAATAATATTGATTAAATTTTGGTTTGTGATGTGAGTTTCGAGTGCCTGAAGCAAATTTTCATCGCCACATATTTCCCATTTCATTCTTCCGCTAAGTTTGTTTGTTTAAGCGTATTAGTGGTTAAGGATGAGTTAGACAACTTGCTTTTTCATTCACCTGACCGGGCCCCTTTTCCTCCTCGCAAAATTGCTCCAGTTCACGCTTACAGGCGTTGGCCAGCTTGGGGTCCAGTTGAATGCTCTCGCGCTGCTGGTAGAGTTGGGCCTTCACCTGGTGGCGGCACTCCTTGGGGATCTGGTGACGCTGCGCCTTGATTGTGTCGTTGCGCATGACCTCACTGAGGCAAGCCACCACTTCGTTTTTGGTGGCACTCGAGGAGCAGAAGCGCTGGACATACGGACGGCACGCCTCTTTGAACTTTGTAGTGAAGTGGAAGCTCTTAAGCGAGATGATCTGGAAGTGCTCGATGGCAGCCCGACAGCGGAGATCCTTGCGCAGATCTGCGTCGTTCTTGTGCGCTATAAGACAGTCCATCATGTCGCCTGGAATGAAATAGAATACATATTTGAGTGCCAAAAATTGGGTATTGTTAGGCATTTTAAATCTATATTTTTATTACCATTGTCCTTTCCGCTTTTGAGGATCGCCGAGCAGTGCTGCTGCATGGCCTCGCCGCAAACGTTCATTATGACAGGGTTGAGCTCGACGTGAGCTGCCTCCTCCTCCGTATACTTGACGACCACTGTCTTGCACTCCGCCTGCAGTTGGTCCATGTTCTTTTGCAGGCATTCCATTTCACTTCCCTTCTCTGTACAGTCCGCGCAGAACGCAGAAAGATCGTTCAAACAGTAATCCTCTACCTCGGGAATCAAGTCCATGGATATTGCGCGCTGTCTCATCACTCGCTTCACCTCCTGAAAACAGTCCTTCCTCAGAGTTTGGTGTTCGTCCTCGCTGAAGGCCATGCGATGTAGGCAGGGCAGGATCATGGGTCCCCTTTCCGGATCCATTTGTATGTTCTGCGCATCATCCCATTGCTTCTTTGCACGGCAGTACTTCACTGCGTCATCGCGGCAGTGTTTGTACAGCTGGGGATCCAACTTGAAGTCTCTGGCAACGAAATACTCAATAATGAGAAGTGCCTGCTCGCAATCGGGCAGCATAACTGGGGTGCCAATGTGCTCCATCAAACAGCCCATGACTCGTGCGTCTCCGCCCTGCACATCCCTGCAGGCCACATCCACCACTGGTTTGCATGCGCGTCTAAGCACCGGATCGACACGCCAGTCCTCCCCAGCATCGCTGGCCTTAATCAGGGTCTCCAGTCCTCGCTGACATTGTGCCGTCACACGTCTCTGTGGTCGCCTAGCCTTGACGTGCTCCAGCAGGCAGTGGATGATCTCGCCACCTGTACTTGTCATGCCATTCACCAGCTGGGCCTTGTGCTCGTCCGGACAGAACTTGGGTATGTCATCAGCACAGTCGTTGAGAAGCTCTGGTGACAGCTGGTAGTCGGTCATCAGCATGCGGCGGTGATCTGTTAACTCAGTGAGACAAGCGGGCGCCAGTTTGGTACCGTTCTTAGACACTGACTCCAGGCATAGCAGGATCTGAGCCAACCGCACGTGCTTGTCTTCAGAGACCCCGCGCCGGCAGTGGTACAACTTAATGTCGTCCTTACAGGCCTTAGCCAGACCGTGGGACACGCGGTAGTCGCGGCCCATTTGCTGGTCCCTCGAAGTGATTCGCGCGGAGCACTGGGGAGACATCGAGGGGTGGTTCTTGTGCCGCACGAGGCACTTGTACCCGGCAGCAGTGCCGGACTTTTCCTGAAACAAAAAGAGTTTTTAAATTATTTTTAATTATTTAAAATGTTTAAGATTTACGGTAAAGGTGAAGAGGTCATTTCAATCAAACTTTTATAGTACTATAAAATACAACACATATTTTAATAAAACTATTACATGATCACATAATTTTGGTTCACAGCGATTCTCAAAAAATATATTGATACAGCGTAATTTAAATAATTTTGTGCCTCATTCACGCTAATCTTATCTGCAGCGCTTTATAGTGAGACAAATCATAATATGATTCACACTGCCTTTCAACTAATGACCCTCGTGGCATGTCTTTATTTCCTATCTCTAAGCGTAGTTAATTCAAAAGACTAGCTCAAAAACACATTGTTGACTTTTGAATCTCACTCACCTGCGAGCAAAAAGTCGAAAAATCCTCCTGGCAGACGCGAAAGAGCTCAATGGAATTGATGGCTGCCTGGCAAACTGGCTCGATGCCGGTCTTGGTGGCACTCTCTTCCAGGCATTGAACCGTGGCCAGCTGCGACAGCACGGAAGGCAGGTGGTCGACATTCAGTCGGCCACACTTGTTTTCCTCCACGAGTGGTCCGCAGGCGGTGTAGAACTCATCTACGGCGCTGTAGTCCTGTCCCAAGGACTCGTAGGCCTTTCGAAGGTGCTGATGGCAGGCGTTGTTTTGTGGTAGCTTCAATCGCTGCTGCTCCAGGCAGCTCCACAGGTGCACTGCATTCAGGCAGCTCTCCAGCTTGGGCCGCTCGGCGGGACAATAGGCGGGCAGGAAAGTGCTCTCCAACCAGGCGGGCAACTGCAACTGGCGCTGCTGCAGCCACAGAGCGTTCTGGCAACCCTCCGGGAGATCCATTAACTGGCTGGAGCTGAATGTCAGGGCGCACTCCAGCATTGACAGATTGTCGGTGGACTTGTGGTGCGCGCAGAGCTTCTTGAGATCCTGGCACTCGGCCAAGTCGATAATGCTGTGCATGTCTTTCGCGTTATCCACGTCGATGGCTACTCGCCGGCTGCGCGGGAGGGTGTCCGCGGCCGTGGTGGCCGTGGCCATGAGGAGAACGGAAAACAGGACGTGGAGCATGTTCGCGGATGGCTCGTCTGTCTATCTGGACGACCGATCTTCTGGACAGCGGTCTCAGTGACCGATCATCGAAACCAACTCCACCGGGGAATTGCTTGCGTAAGCTAAAGAAGCAGCTACTTGTGCAGTCGTCACAGCGATTCGGTGCGCTCCTTGTGGCCAGAAAACATATGTGTATTCGGGTCTCGAAGTGCAGTGCCGAGCAACAACAACAAGTACGTGGGATATGGTGGGCCGGTTCACGAATCAGCCTCTCTCACGTCCTGGTCATCTCTTGTACGGCTTTTCCGGCTGCTTAATATGTGGTCCGAGTACTATCACAGCCCGGAGTGCGGCTTATGCGGCATCTAGAGTGCTAGCGTAGTTTCTATTCGCAATAAATTCACCGACGACCAACAGGCGATAGAAGATGGCTAGAACTATCGGCTGCACCGAAATATATCGATAGCCGAAGCTTAAGCTGGAGATAGATTTTCGACTAGACAGGGTCGGACCAAAAGGGATTAGTAAGTACCTAGTTCGAATTATATATTTAGATATTTTCCGCAGAATGTCTCCCATAACAATAACAACTTTTTAACTTGTTGCGATCTGATTTTTATCGCTGTATACATAAAAATTATAGAATTAAATTGTACTTTAATTCACAAAATATAAAAAAAAAAAAAAAAAAAGTATTTAGTAAATTAAAGTGAAACTTGCAGTATATTGCACTGTGACCAGTTTTAAAATAATATACCGAAACATCGATAGTACCGCCGATAAATGTATCTTCAGTTCTTCGATACGCTCGTTATTGTGTAGATACTATTTGTTTTTAGGCGAATTCAGTTGGCTGCTTCGCTGGCCTAGGATAATAAATGCGTGCTGGCGGACAAAATTAAGCTGAATTAGTTTAACAACCTGTGATTTCGTCTTCGATCGGAATTGAATAGCATCCAAGTGCAAATAGAACGGCCTAAGCGCGAGTTTTATCCCCCCTACTCCACTGTCAAGCTCACACCTTAAAACTTGTTTCGAGTTTACCAAGTAGAGCGAGGTGTTTGTGCGTTTGTGTATACATACAAGCATATGCAAAAGGCTTCAGAAATTCCAACGCAACTAACAAATTGCAGTGCACAGCCACTTGCATAGCCAGTTGGAGACACTTAAATGATATAACTTCATTTCGGAGACTGGTAACCATTCACAATGGGTAAGTTGGCCAACACCTTCTGGCTACGAGTGGTTCAAAGTTTAGATTTACATTTAACTAAGCTGTAAGTCACTGGGGATTGATTATCTATTTTATATTTCCCTTTTCCAATTGGACACACATCTATGTTACGTTGGAAAGTTACTCCAATAAGTCACTACTTATTTTTGACGTACTCTTGTGCTCTAACGCTCTAGTCATTGTTTTGGTTAGGTGTTTACGTATATATATACGAGTATATACAAAAACAAAACTTTTCGCGCCCATTTTCCATTTGATGGAGCCTTGCACTCCTGACAGTATTTTGTATTAGAAAAAGCTGCCTTTTTTTTCTTTTATACAGCAAGTAAAATATTTTTCAAAATATTTTACGTCACTCATGGTATTAGTGATATTTTTAAGCTAATTTTTTTCTTAAGGGAAGAAAGCTATATGTAAAATCTATTAGAGGGTAAAGTATATTTATCAACTCCCCATAAATATGCTTTATTTATAATGTCTAGATTCTGTTTAAGCATATTTACTTATTTTCCGGTCATAGCTTGTGCAAGTCGTCCCTGACTGACATTTATCTGGCCAAATTAAGCCAGTGTATTAAAGTGTTGAGCTAGGCTTCCTAACTATTATATTTACGCTCCGGCAGCCGCTCACTTAATTCGCAAAGTCATTGCACGCAGCCGGAATTTATGTTTTGCTCCAATGCCGAGCCTGGGCCTCTGTCTTGGTGTCATTGGCACCCCGCTTTCGGCATCTGGAGTAAGGCATGTGGTCCAAAGCCCCGGTGGCAATCTCCATTCCAATTGCATTCCGTCTGGCACAGACACCGCGGGACTTCCGGTGAGAATCTCTCAAAGGCGGATGCATTTAAAAGGCGCAGGCTCTTCACTCGCTTCGCTGGCAGGATGTCATTCGGATGCTTCTTCTGGGGTCGTTGTCCCGCCTGTCTTAGTCCGACTTTAAGTTGCCACTAAGCACATAATTAGCTTAGTTACATTCCAAAGAAACGCGCTCGAAAATATGAAGTGAGTTATCTGCTACTTTATGGTAGGGGAGTATACCTTATTGATGCACCCAGAAAGAAAGGTTTACTATAAGTGCTTAAGAAGGGGTTTTACGAGGGTCTTAAAAAATGGCATAAATGTATAGATGTGTGGTGAAGTATGTATGCCTATAAGGTTATCGCATTTCCCTTATTAGTGTGACTTTTTGACCTAACCGAAGCAGTGAACTTCTACCCACAAGTTCGAACCAATTGTCTCGTTAATTACAGCAACAGGCATTCGTGCACAGAAATAAATATGGTGCTATTGGGTGATGTGGGAGCAATCTTTATCTTTGAAATACAAATGTTTAACTCCCTTAAATTTTTTACTCTCTTACACATTAGTCAATTTGCTCGACTATCTGATACCCGTTACTCATCTAGTGGCCGCTAAAAATGTGGACTTGCTAGTTTTTTGCGCTTTGTGGGCATTGGAGTGGAGTACTCCAAAATGCTTTTGGAGTATCAATAGAAATTGACAGGACAAATGAATAATTAAATTAAAACATATTTCAAAAGTGTGGCGTAGGTGCAACAAGAATCTGCTTGGGTAGTCTTAGCTTAACCATTCACTTTCTAAATTTATAAGATTATTTATCTAAAAATGGGATATACATTGTACATTGTTGCCTAAACCTTAAAATAGCTCAAATAGATCAAAGTATAATTTCATTCGCAATGCTACGAACTTTTAGTGCGCGAAATATCCACTTTATACTCATGCCACGGCTACATGTTTTCTGTCAGTGTAACAAGATTTTGCAAGAGAGCGCTACGCTCTTCGAAGAGCAGTTGTTATGTGATAATTATGCCTGTTATCTCCGTAACTCTCTTTTGGAAAAGTGAGAACCCACTCGACATAGACATTGTGAGTTTTTGGATTTCAGTGTTCTTTCTTTTCTACGGGAGCGTCATTCGATGTTCGGTGGTTATTGCTATAAAGACAAATTATAATCGTTGGGAGGCCTCTTGATTGGGTGACGTCGTCGGTGTGCGTGTGATTCACTGTGTGCCGTTTAGCTTGGGCTAGCCCAGCTTCAGCTCCAGCTACGTTCCGTAACTAAAGCTCTTTGTATATATTCCGACTTGGACTCCATAAAGCATTGTGCAGTATGCCGGGCAAGGGTAACAACCGCGATCGCATCCGGGATCCCCGCGAGGAGATCCTGCTCGAGACGAACTTTGAGGACGACGGCGGAGTCCTGACGCGCGCCTACAACGGGAATCCGTACAACCCGACCATCCAGAACCGTCGGCGCAACTCGTACCGCTCGGATCACTCCTTGGACAGGTACACGGAGCGCGGAGGCGAAGGTACGACCCGGAATCCCGGACACCTCGGAGTCCGCAAGGCATTCCAATAGTGCAATCGATTGATCCACCCTCATCGAATTCGAATTGTGTGTACACCTTGTGCTTGTTCTGCTTTACGTGATTCACTGGACACCCTGAAAGCACCAGCCGCGGTTTCACCTGTTATCTTATCACTGTCTTTTTCAGTTTGTGTGTATTCGTCTTTAGTGTGCCATGCACTTATGTTTATAACTCGCTTTCCCACTTCTCTCATAAGGCATTCCATGCTTGTAACTCTGTAGATCTATTATAACACTCGTTTCACCTCTGTCCCTAGGCTTCATTGCATAGTTACACAATTTTTCGAAGTTAAGTGAAAATACAATAACACAATGCTGAAAGAAAACGTCAGCCTTTTATAGTTCTTCCGGTTTGATAATTAAACTGATGATAATTTTTTAGATTACTGTGATCGATAACTTAATAAAGGTATCACATTATCATATCTTTATCAAGTTTTGAATCAGATTGTTACGAAGCGAGAGCTTCCGCCTCTTTGTCATTTGAATTAGCCAAACCGAAATTTGTATTCTGATGTCTGTTCTGTTCTATAGCTTTATAGAACTTTTAATCACTTGAAAAAAAAAATTGTTTAAACAAAAATATTTGTGTAGATAAGCGAAGTCTATGTATTTTTCAATTTCCACATATATGTACATTAGTAGATTTCTTCAAGTCTTTCACCGCATTGATTATATTTGAAAATTAGCATTTATTCACTTCGTAGACACACCACTAGTTTAACATTACAATCAAAAGTTTATTGAAAACATATTTTCTAAAATGTGCCACATTTTGTTTTTAGGAGAATGCTGCCAATCCTGCATGGCGCGTATTCCCTACGCCACCCTGATAGCCACTCTGATGTGTCTCCTGGGAGTAGGAATCTTCTGCTTCACTATGTACCGAGGAGCCTCCCTCACCGTTATAATGGTTGACCAGGTTTTCCACCTACGTCTGATATGGTACGTACTTTATCAGGACTACCAGGACTCTAACCATCTGATCCCTTTAGGATCGAAGCGGTGCAAATGATTTTCGTAATAATTGGAGCGGGCATGGCTGCCCTCGGATTTATGATCCTGTTCGTCGGATTTTTAGCCACCGGAGCCACCAGATACAAAGTTTATCGGGCGTGGCGGTCTCGAGTGGGTGGTCGAATTTCGTGCGCCGTCCTTATGGGGATAACCTACCTGCTAAACTTCGTTTGGAGTTTGATCCTCTGCTTCCTGGTAGTGGTTACCTTCATTTACACCATGTTCTGGAACATGTGCACCAGTGTTGAGCACTCTCAAAGCTGCATTGATCTGACGCAATTCCGTAAGCCCTTGAAGATATACATAATATACAAGAGATACATAAAGATAAGCCATCTAATAATACTTGGATCCCACAGATTTCATGTTCCCGCCAAACACGAAATTGGAGGACATGAAGGTCTGCGAAAAGTACGAGATCAAGGCATTCTGCAAAGACGGTGTTGAGAACGCAGAAGTGATGTTCATTTTGGCCACTCTGTCCACCCTTTTGGTGCTGCTCAGTCTGGTCCACTACCTGATGTGCCTGTCTGCCAACTACGCCCACATTCGGGACCACGAAAAGTTCCAGGAGCTGCAGGAGATCCAGAACCTGAACGAGCTGGAGTACAGCGCCACCTCGAAGGATCGCTTCTAGGACATATTTCAGAAGATTCAGTTTGAGCTTAAGGACAAGTCTAGCGCTCTTTGAGCGATTCACGCACAATACAACGAACAGTGAACCACTTTCCAACGAAACCCAACATGTTATAGTTAAGATTTTTCATTTAGACCTAAGATTAAAGTTGAGTTTCAAGTTTTGCTAGTTCATTTAATGAGTTGGTCGCTTTAACTGTTTATCGTTTTATTAGTTAAGCAGGTGTATCCATGTCTAAACTGACAAATCAATTGTTACACTGAAATTATGCTTCTTATCTTCTGTACTGTTCCACTGACATTTTTCTTCCGTCCATTGATTTAAGTTAGTTTACATTCATTATTCTTGCGTTTCTTACTACCTTGCAATCAATAAATCCATGCCAACATAACAGTCAAATGCTTATGCTCAAATTGATTCTTCTGAATTGCCGAATGCATTTTATTAATATACGGATACATTAGTTAATCGCAACTTATTATTATTACATAGTGTAGTCCATCCGTGCATGATTGTCTTTAAAATCTGTACAAGAAATTACTTTTAATGTGTATATTTCACCATTGCATCTACAACTTTAAAGCAATACGAATCCTGCCGTAGTAATTTGTAAATGCGGTAGCATCATTTTAGTAAGGCAATGTTAATCTAAAGATTTGACTAAGTATAAAAGTATAAATATATTTATCTCGTATTTAATATACACACGTACGTAACAATAATATATTTTATACTACAATTTTCTAACCTCACACTTATACAAAAAGTATAAACTTTTAAAAATTCAATAAAGAACTTGAGGTAAAGCAAACATCATAGCTGTGTGTGTTTGAAACTGGGATTGAAATTTGAACGTAGACCCATAACTCATTAATTTTTCTTGCAAATGGGCAAGGATTCGCAAATTGTTGAATTACTAATACAAAGAAACCAATCAGTTTTTGTTTTCTTCCTTTATACACTTTAAAAACTTACAAAAGAATGCATAGTTACATTGAATAATTTTGGGTCAATCATTTTGATAAGCACGGGAAAAACGTAAAAAATATATTTACCCTTAATTTACAATACAAGTACATTTGTTCAAACTTAAAAACTATTTGGGAAATTAGTTTTGATTCAATTAAAGAAGCATGCGATTATAATAAGGCGTTGTCGTTTTGGGAGTCATTGCATTGTTGTAGTCAGTTTTCCTGCCGCTTCCCAGCAATGGAGCTGTCTTCAACTTTAACTGAATGTTTGGTATCTGACCGACTCTATCTCTGACCGGGAATGGCAAGTCGTCGTCTTTGCCGAAGTGGGTTGAAGTTCCGTTGGGTTGGGTATAGGTTATACCACCACCTTGCATGCTCGGAATAACAGAGACTACGGATCCATCATAAAATTGCACTTGGACAACTCCATGGGAGAGCTAGAATGGCGAAATGGAGATCAGAATCCATGTGTAAAATAAGGGCACAATTGAGCAATACCTCTGTAGCTATTCCGATATCAGGAACGTTTATGCGTTTGATGGGTATATTTTGATGGGCGGCTAGCATGTTGGACCTAGAGCAGTTGGTTCCAAAATCTGAAGTATTTCGTGTCGACGAAATAGTGCTTAAGGAAAAGTTTATTGAGCCCTGTAAGATAAATGCATGTCACAGTCTGCACATTATTCAATATGTATGTATATGTACCTGATTCGATTTTGGTGTGGAAAACGCAATATTGGTGGTATCTCGTAGGCCATCCAATCTCTGAGCGGGTTGTACATCTGTTATAGGTCTTCGTCCGATTGTGACTGGAAAACACGAATTGTCTTTCGTCTGAGCTACTTCCAAGGCATTACTGATGTTGACACAGTGGGTGAAACACTCGTTTCCATGCTCAATAAGAGATCGAGACTCCGAACAGGAATGATCCGAGAGCAACATTCCATTTCGATCGTAGACCTTTAGCCCCTCGGACGGCGTCTTTAGTAGCTTAGCTCCCGAGTAGAAACGAATCTCAAAGTCGGTCATTGTCTCCATCAATTGGCATTTGCCTAGAGTACTGAAGTATGTGACTTTCGGTGTTTTACTTTTTACCAGACCCACAAATCGAGCTCCGTATATGTATTTTTTCCAGTGCTTATTGGGCAAATTATCGTAGTTATATACGCAATCTCCGCTTGGTATTTGAAGATCTGGTGGCTGCTCTCTTACTGGTAAGCCACTGAAATGCAAGAAAATATTTAAGATATGTCTTCGATTTTCAAAGTAGCACATCACTTACCGCCCAGGATCTGGCTGATAAATTATGATTCGCTGTCCGTCATCCGATATGCGACAAATATCATTAATGCGATCTTCATTATAGGTTGGCCGAAACTTAAGAAACTCGAGAACAACCTCGCCATTTCGCAAAATACTCATTATAGCATTCTTCGTCTTATAACGCGTCGGAAGAAGTCTTTTAGTGTTCAATGGGGGCACCGAAATGCGATCTTCCTTAAGAGATGCCGGTTTGGAATTGGGTACCATACCCGTCTCCATACGGAACGCTGAGGTCTTAGCAGCTCCTGGCCAATTTGGCTCTGCCAAGCCAGTTGAAGCTTGCCCAAATAAACCTGGCTGTTCATAAGGCAATTTATGATGGACTTGCTTAAATTCCTCCCGTATTTGAGGAAGCACTTGTTGTGGTCCTGAGTTTTCCACAGATCGAATTTGCTGGGAATTCCTGGAGTCACCTACAACAGATAAATAGAGTGAGATTCTACTGGCAAATGCAAATTGTAAAATCCTGAATAATTACTGCTAGCAAATGTTATGATTCCACTATCGCCGCTTTCCATACTCTGGCTGAACACATTCAACGCTCCCGGCGCAGAGTGTACACCATTTGAGCATTTCAACATAAAAGGATGACAGAGAACAGCCTCCAGGGTAATTCGTTCGTGGGGGAGCTTCTTCAATAATTTGTTTATCAGGTCCTGCGCCTCGTAAGACAGGTGAGCAGGCATAATGTACTCCGACATCACAACTTTGTTAAGGGTTGACTGCACTGCATCGGTTTCGAAGGGCGGGCGTCCCACCAGCAGGGTGTACAGCATGCATCCAACGCTCCAGACGTCCGCGGGCAGTCCGTGAGACGATCGCGATACGACCTCAGGCGAAATATAGTTCGGAGTTCCACACATGGTCATATGGCGCTCATCAGGTCGCTTTAATTGGGTGGCCAGTCCAAAATCGGCTATCTTGACGTGCATTTCCCTGCTAAGCAGGAGGTTGGACAGCGAAATGTCGCGGTGCATGATGTTGTGAGAGTGCAGGTACAGAAGTCCCGCCACGACCTGCTTCAGAATGGAAGCAGCTTCCGTCTCTGTGAAGGGTCTGGCAATGTGGTTCATATAGCGATGAAGCTCCCCATTATGGGCCAGCTCGAGCACCAAATACACATAGTTGGCGTCCTGAAAGAAAGTGTACAGCTGAAGCACAGAGGGATGCTTCAGGCGGGAGTGGATTTCCACTTCCTGGCGAACGCGGCTAGTGAGTCCAGTGCCCTGGATTAGTTTTTTATCGATCTGAAATCCAGTTTGTGAGTAATACGTTGAACCAACACTATAGCAGTAGTTACCATCTTTATGGCCACATCCTGGTGAGTGTGCAGGCACCGTGCCTTGTAGACTGTCGCAAAACCTCCTTTGCCCAGCAAGTGCTGTACTTCATAGTCCTGCAAAGACAAACAGCGCTTGAAAACACCGTCCGACTGCCGCATTCCAGCACACCCACCTCAATTGTTTCTCCAAACGCCCGATTGGATAACATAGCTAGCCTTTTTTCTGTAGACCTACTGAGCCACTTGCAATGTCTTGTTGTTATTTATCAAAAACTTAAGCCATGTAAACAAACAAGCCGAACAAAATTTAAACGCCACCGTTAGTGTTGGGAAATTTTAATGCCACATCAGCGAAGATAATTTGCCAACACTAACGAGGGTTGCACTATCGTCCAATATATTTGTGAATTGGGTACTCCAATACAATTTATTTCACTCGGAAAATATTTATCTTTTAACATTATTTTTATATTCGAGTTGATAAGTGAAAGGTCAAACTATCGATAATGGCTTCAAAAACAATCATTTGCCAGCACTCCCCAGTGTTGCCAGAGCTAATAAAGTATATATATGAGAATTTATATTAGAAAATATTATCTTTATTTGAACTTAATATATGATTAATTTGAATTTCGTTAAATTAATAAACTTGCATAATGATAAATATTCTACCAACAGCACACTTAAATGCACTCTTCGATCATAGCGCGTTCCCACTGCACTAGCAGTTAATGCAGCCCTGGTGATTAATCGCCGAGAATATTGCCATCCATTGCAAATGCAGAGAATCATGGCAAAATTATTCTTATGGTTTTACTACCGAAACAATGCCTAATGAGACATGTAACTTGCATTTGAACAAACTCTCTTATATTTAAACCGATCCCACAATAAGCTGAGGCAATTTTCGCGTAATAAATATAATTCGAAAGCATAAACAACGTCGGAATACGAGACTTCGATAGCCGTGTTATTTAATAATTAAAGGACTTCAGCGAGTGCGTGCGCCGAGAGCCTTAATAAAGAACCGTGTAAGCCGCCAATTCCGCCGGCAATAAAGTTATTAACAAGTGGTGTTTGCATAATTTACTCCCAAAAACTGGTAAGTCCGCAGAAAAGAAAATAAAGTGACCCACATACTTACATTGATACTCATGAATGCATGTATGTATATGAGTAGGTGTTTGTCTCATACATGAAGGCACGCATACAACCTTGGACTCTCACACACGTCAATGACAAGCAACAGTGCAAAAGTAGTGCTGGAAAGTGTCCTCGAAAATCCTTAATGTAATTTTTCAATTCTATTTTCCAAAGAATCTGAAATTTTGTTTTATAATTGCAATTATTAGCTTCTACGCCGTTTTCTGGAACTTTCGCTATCGCCATTTTCATATTCTTAAGGGGAGTTCAAACATGAACAAGTAATTTAGTGCCAGTAATTAAATAAGTTCAGATCATGCTTAATCACAAATAAAATATTCCATTAGTTCTAAAGAACAAACCCAAATAAAAAATGTTTGTTATTTTTCCGCAAACACCTACAGTGTGACCAGCGCCTTTGGTCGGTTAAATGACAGCAACACGCGTTCTTCCTCCATTCTCCCCATACCATTTTCGGTCACACTTGCCACTTCATTATAACCTTAAAATGACAAGTTATAAATTTTTTTTATGTTAATTTTAGTGGAAACCGAACACTAGATTGACTTTTAAAAGCTGTGCCGCAGTGTGCCGAACGTTTTCGATTGCCTGCGCAACTTCGGCGTCTTTAACTAGCACATATGCAAGATAATCATGTAAAGAAATCGTCACACAAATATGTGCTTGTGCTGGTAGGCAGCGATGTAAATAAAATTTAAGCTGCTCCCGAGTAAAATCTTACCGCAAAGTAAAAAAAATCTAACGCCGAAGTGCCACTTGTAGCAAAAGTACGCAGACAGCGAAGTCTCAGCACAAACCGTAGAGAACTGAGCGTAGGTCTGCGGTCTGCGAGTTCTCCAAGTCCACCCGCCAAGACGCTACGATGCATGCATCCTCCGCGGCGGCCACCGCACTTGTGGAGTACTCGGACGTCAGCTCAGAGGACTTCTCGGATCAGGAGGCAGGGGACTTGGATGCGGACGCCGGCAAGGTAGCTGGAAACATCAAAAAACCGAAGCCAGCTCCGGATAATCAGTTCTCCAAAAGTCGTCTTGATGCTAAGCCCGATAAAGAGAGTTATGATAACTACAGGTAAGAGAAGGAAAATTTATGTGTAAGTCACGATAACTACAGTCCCTCCTTGCAGAAGTAGAAGGGCGGAAGACTCAAACGACCCAGTTGCGGCCGGATCGAGGCAAACGTCGAGCAGCGAGGCCACGAATCCGCGTGAGGAACCTTCGCAGGCTTCCAACACCTCGAAAGACGAGCTGTGGGGCAGAGAGATCTACATGTCCAGCGATTCTATCGACACCGATGAGCTGGAGGCGGAAATGAAGCGGCAGAAGCGCAAAAAGCAGAAAAAGGATAAACACAAGCACAAGTCCAAGAAGAAGTCAAAGAAGCGCAAAAAGAAGCGGGCCAAGTCGTACTCCAGCATCGATTCGATGTCAGACAATGACATCAATGCCTTACTGGACCGGCGCTATACTCCGCCGACGGCTCCTAGCAAGAGCAACGAGCGGACGGTTAGCGCAGCGCCGTCCTCCTTCACCCCACACAACCTCAAGGAGAGCAGTTCGCCAGCCACTCCACCGCCAGTGCGTCGCCCCAATACCAACAGCAACTACTACGGCGAGTCGTCCCTGGAGACGGCCAACTCTGCACTGGGCAGCAACCTGCAGGTCACAGTTACGAACAAGCAGTCGATCAGCAGCCGACTTCGTTCTCCTCCACCGTCCTCCCGCTCCAGCGGCAATGGGCCGAGGTTTGGAAACTCCCCACGAACTCCACCGCCCTCTCACTACAGCTCCAGTGGCGGAGGTGGAGTTGGCAGTGGGTCAGTGGTCCGCGATTCACGCAGCTCCCGCTATATAAATAGTCCCCACAAAGAGGATGTAAGCGCGCATCACCGCTCTAGCCACGATCACGGATATCAGGGACGTTACTCTGGTGCTGGGTCGAGCAGTCACGATAGCAGGAAGGTAAAACGACTGTCGCCGGGTAAGTTTGATTTTAATAAAGGCAAATGTGGTTTACTTACTTTGGAAAACTGTTGCAGAGCTGGACCGTTACAACCATCAGCCAAGCACGCCGCCCCACAAGCGTCGGAAGTTTAGCGATGGCAGGGAAGTGGGACTCGGAAACTTTGAGCACAGTAGACACCACTCTGGAAAGTACGAACGATACAGCAGAGATCGATATTCTAGGCGGTCATCAAGGTAACGTTTTATTTCTATATTTTATGTGAATAGCTCTAATTACCTACTGACATCGCTTCATATCAAGTTACTTTAGTTATTTTTGAAATGTTTTTCTATTCTTAAAGTAAATCCATGTACATATGTGAGTAATGCAATGGTAATTAGAGCTAATCATTTAACTGAAAGTGTATTTCGTTCGTATTCATATATCTAACAATACATTTTTCCAAACTATATGAAGGAGCCCTAGTGTGCAGCACTCGCGAAGTCGGCAATCTCCGGGCGGTGGCCTGTCAAGTGGTTCGAACGCGTTTCGCCATGGTGGCAGTCACAAACACAAGTATGGGACCACGGTTAGCTCGACGCCGTCGCATACGACGAGGTCCTCAAAACGCGCTTCGGGAACTGGTACCTCTGGCGATCGTTACTCGAGGTCGCCCAGAACAAGTTCGCGGTACATGGAGGCATCACCCCCATCGCCAGTCGGAGCTTCCGGTTCGCATCACTATCATCATCGCCGTTCGCCAAGAATGCGCCAAAGGACCAGAGGCGGCAGTCGTCGTCGTTCGCCCAGTTCGGCCAGCAGCGAAAGTTCTGCCTCTTGCAGCCGATCGCCAACGTCAAGGGATCTAAAGCACAAGCGCGAAGAGTACATCAAGAAGATCAGTGAGACTAGCCTATTTGCAGAGCTGGTGAAGGATCGTCACAAAAGGCAGAAGGCACTGAAAGAAATCATTGAACGGCAAGAGGAGAACAGCAATAGCAACAGCAACGGTGCACTGACTATTAACGACAACAGTTCCTCCGTGGATGGCAATACACCCAACGCGGGTGATGGCCGATCTGCCCCTGGAAGTGGAACACCCGCAACGGCGTCAACCACTTCCAATGGGCTTCAAGCTTTGGGTAGCAAGCCGGATCTGGACCTCAACAACATTCCCATGCCAAACAAGCAAAACGATACTGTGGTTTCGAATCCGGCTACAAACGCCGATGTTCCGGACAGTGCCACGCCGTTGAAGCAACCTTTGCTGGTGCCACCGTTCACGGCTAATAAGAACAACATAAAACCGAAGAGTCTGACTTCTTTGCCGCTGCCGCCGGGTATGAATGTGCTTGACTTGGCCGGTGCAAGGTCTCCCTCGCCGGGGCAAAAGAAGGAATCGGACGAAAAGAACGTTACTTCAAGCGGCAGCGCCAACAAGAGCGTGCTTAATCTTCCTATGCCGCCAGTAATTCCCGGCAGCGAAGAGCTTAGTGGCGATGATGATGTTATCGACAGTCCTGAAGACTTTGATGCACCCGCTGTTGGCACTGTACACGGTCACGGTGGTGGGGCAGGGACGACTCGTCAGCGCCCAGTGATACTCAACCGTCGAGACTCGCGAAACAACGTGCGCGATTGGGGCGAGCGCTGTGTGGATGTTTTCGAGATGATTGCGCAAATAGGGGAAGGAACTTACGGACAGGTAAAAATTGGACGCTTGGCTGATCTTTTGAAAAATATCTGATTTCTTTACATTTGTCTTGCAGGTCTACAAGGCGCGGGATCACCATACCAATGACATGGTGGCTCTGAAAAAGGTTCGGCTGGAGCACGAGAAGGAGGGCTTTCCCATTACAGCTGTTCGTGAAATCAAAATTCTTAGACAACTTAACCATCGCAACATAGTCAACCTGCATGAAATTGTGACGGACAAGCAGGATGCTGTGGAGTTCCGTAAAGACAAGGGATCCTTTTACTTGGTGTTTGAGTACATGGATCACGACTTGATGGGTCTGCTGGAGTCTGGCATGGTCGACTTCAATGAGGAAAACAACGCAAGCATTATGAAGCAGCTCTTGGACGGCCTCAACTACTGCCACAAAAAGAATTTTCTTCATCGAGACATCAAGTGCTCGAACATTTTAATGAACAACAGGTGGGAAGATAATCATTTGGGTGGCTTAATAATTTAAGCAGAAAGAGCAGAAATGTATTGCCGCCATTTCCGCGCATTGATATCGATATTACCCTTACAATCATACAAAGGCAATATTCATATTCATTATTCTATTCCAAAAAGGGATTAATTCTTAAACGCTTTGGTGTTAAATAATCTTAATAGTTTACATCAATTTCCCATGCATCTATTTTCTTAATTTAGTTTCCTTATAATATTTATTGACAATATTGAATTACTATTTGCAGAGGTAAAGTAAAACTGGCTGACTTTGGGCTGGCACGACTATACAATGCGGACGATCGGGAACGCCCCTACACGAATAAAGTTATTACCTTGTGGTATCGTCCTCCTGAACTTTTGCTGGGTGAGGAGCGTTACGGCCCGTCGATAGACGTGTGGTCCTGCGGGTGCATCCTCGGAGAACTCTTTGTGAAGCGGCCCCTGTTCCAGGCTAATGCGGAAATGGCGCAGCTTGAAACGATATCAAAGATCTGTGGATCCCCGGTTCCTGCCGTGTGGCCGAATGTAATTAAGCTGCCTCTGTTCCACACTCTCAAACAAAAGAAGACCCATCGCCGCCGTCTACGGGAAGACTTTGAGTTCATGCCAGCCCCTGCACTTGATCTGCTGGACAAAATGCTTGATTTAGATCCGGACAAGCGCATCACAGCTGAAGATGCGCTCCGGTCGCCGTGGCTAAAGAAAATCAACCCCGACGAGTGAGTACACATGGTGTTAAACCCTGTGTGCATCTCAAGCATCAAACTAACTTAATATTTTTTCAGAATGCCAACGCCACAATTGCCCACGTGGCAGGACTGCCATGAGCTTTGGAGTAAGAAGCGCCGTCGGCAGATGCGGGAGCAACAGGAGTCGCTTCCTCCTACGGTGATAGCCTCGACCAAATACCAACAGCATGGAGCTACCATGGTGGGGGATGCTTAGCATTTGCTGTTTGCTTCGCTACTTAATGTGAAGGAGAGCTACAAACAGCGTGACGGCGAGGAGTGTTCCTGGTGGCACTAGTAACTAGCCGTAACTAGCAATAACGTAACCAATAAGGGATTCTGTTATCCCTGGACAGGGCCAGAATAGGTTGACTTAGACTTGCTCTAGCTCTGTCGAGTTTAAGACAGCTTCAATAAAGTCTTGGCTACATTTATAAAATGCTTTATATGTTGGGCAAATTGAATCAATCGCTGTATAAACGAGATGTTATATATTTGCAAAGATACATATTTTAAAGATGATTTTATACATATTTTACTATTCAATTTAATTTGTATTAGTTTTTTTTAATTTGGAATAAATTGGCAATCTGAAGACAACGTGCATGATCGAGAATGAAAACTTCGCGTAACGAAATTGTAAACTGTTAACTCAGTACGTATTCGCAACAGCAAAGGCGATTTGTAAGTGACCATGTTTCAAAGCTACGAAATAAGCATATATAACGAGCAGTTAAAGATTAGCATTTTAATTATAAACAAGTTGTTAAATAATAATAGACTACAGATAGTGTATTGACTAGTTTAGTTTATTGTTAAGTATGTAAGAAAATTGTAAATTATAAATGAATTTATCAAGTAAATATGTACTAATGTACCATGTATTTACCCAAGCGCAGGCATTTGATAAGTTTATATTTTAATATGATGTTAGAACGCACACAGCATCAGATTTACTTTGCATGATGTGCGTGAGACTGAAATCAATTCACTTTAAATTGTGTAAATAGGTTGAACATTTCTAACATTACACATGATCAAACAAAATTACAATCTCCAAATGCAAATCAAACTGACTAAATTCATTATTGGTACATAAAATCCTACCCAAATAAAAGTTAAACATACGAAGTGTACTTTAAATTTATTGATAGATGTTTCGAATATCTTTCTCTTTATGTGAAATGAGCTTTTTCAGTTTTGGGACTTAAATAGATTTTGAAAGGTGTAAACGGTTTTCATTTAAGAAATCAATGACCGAGTGGAAAATTTGTCCTGAAGTTATCCATTTTTCTGAGCTAGGTTCTTAAGACTAGGGTATGATCAAACATTTTACAGGACAAAAAAAGTTTGTTTTTAAAATGGAAATAGTTTTTGTTAACATATTATGAAACAAAAAGTACTAAACAAAACAGTTTAGAAAAAAGAGCCACCAAAATTTATGACATATGTAAAATGTTCTATAACTGTGCGGTAAATTACTTAAAAATTAATTATATTTTAAATATGGTAAAAAACAAGATATACAAATTTGAGTTCGAAAAAGTGTACATTTAAATTTAAAAAGCATCTTAGCGGAACGGTCACTCGAAGTAAGCAATCTGGTATTTTTAGCGTTCGTGGACAAACGAAGTGATTCGGTATTTTCGAAAGGTCCCACTAAGTGCAGCATATATATAAATGCGTTTCATCATCAGATTTGTATGTATATTGTGTCAGTTCGCCTTTGTTTTTTAATTGCAAGTCCGTCAATTAAGAAATGCTTTTACGGTGTGTGTCCAACTAATCGGGATAACCTTTCCTCGGGACGAGCCCACTGGAAGGGCTGTTTGGGAGCATAAACAATGGGAAGGGTTGCATCTGTGGGAGCGTGTATGTTTGTATACCTATACCCACACCATTGTTACGATGCACCTGGAAGGCCAAAAGAGAAATGCAGTGGAAAGTGTATTGTTGCAGTGTGTTAGCGATCCTGGCCAGCTGAGTGCCTGCGCGGATTAGGCACAGTGCTATCCGATTCTACACAAATACTGGCGATCCAGGGCTTGCCCTGGTGTCTAGACATTTTAAAAAGAAAGTGAGGAAAACAGTGTGTGCGTGTATGTAAATAGATGTATTTTCCATTCCTTTGTACCGAAAACAAAGCAAAGTTGATTAATACGAGCTAAACAGTCGGGGGCGGAAGTATTGGCCAAAACAGATTCTTCAAAATTTCTCACTTCTCAAGTGCTCCAAAATAAGCTTATCGTCAAACTTTTGCTGCTATCTGCTATGACGTAGTAAAATTTGTAAGATTTTAAAATAAGGTTACTCATTGTTGATGTCGAACTTTAACGATTTCTGATAATTATCTGCATATCTCCAGCTATTTTAGGGGACTACTATTTCTTGCAGTACTGGATTTAATTAAGGGATAGTTACAATTGCGTTCTATTCCACAACAAACCCCATTGTTTGAAGTCTATGATATGGGGGTGCACTTTTGATGGTGGTGTGGGTGAACCAGTTTTCTCCGACGGAGCATCGAAAATTATAGAGGTAATTTTACAGTCCAAAAAAGAAATCGCATGAGTATGAGTAGGAAACTCCATAACCTTTAAATGCTATACAATCAAAACAAAAATGTTGTCAACATTTTAATACAAGTAAAGATTACTTGGATCACACTAAATGTGTTAAACAGTGTAAAACTATAGCTTTGAGATAACAAAATTTAACTTTTCTAATATCCCTCGGTTTCCCAAGTATATGAATGAAGCCATGCCAACATTTTTGTCCACGACTGTGTGGCCATCAGCTAGGGATGTACATACGCAAGTAAAATGCATGTACATTGCACATACACATGTATGTACATACAAATGTAATGTGTAGGAAGAAAAAGAGCCGAATGAAAATACCCTTGATTTTGGTATTGATTGATTTTGAGTATTGACGAGATTAGTAGACTCGATGGGTGGCTCTCTCATTCTTGGGTAGTAATATTTTTAGGGAAGCTTTTAAACAAGATACACCACAAACTGCACTTTCCATAGCAGAGGGTTAAAGGTCGAACCACGACACAATGTTAAATATAAAGCCCCAAATGAGGCACTAATTATTCTCTGGGCCCCATACCTCGTCAATAGAAAGATAACGAACTGCATTCTTACAATGTAGCCGGAATATAATGTGCTATACCTCCTCTGCAGGTCGTAGATTGAACTGCTATCAGCGAGTGCTATCAACTGCCATAAACGGAGCCACAATCACGCTAACACCCCTTGAGAAATCGTCGACTCAGGCCGCCTAGGCCCATCAGGCAGCGGTTCAGGTTGGAGGCACTTGCTCGGCATCGGGTTCCGGTAGAGAGGCTGAGCCTGAGGCAGAGCCTGCTTGTTGCTGCCGCGTTCGCAAAGGACTCAAAATTGATAGAAACAACAAAAAGTCTGCTGCAACTGGTGCCTCATCTGAGGACCAGCCGCCGCGCAAAAAGGGTCGTCGCTCAGGAGGCTCAGGCTCCGCGTCCTCATCCGCCTATTCCACTTCCACTGCCGCAGGATCAGTAGATGCGGCATCCACGTCGCGAGCGGCCCAGCAGTTACAGCTCCAACTAAACTCCACCACTTCTACAGAGCACAGCACGGAAGCATCGGCAAATCCCAACAGAGGGCACCACAAACCGATAGACAGCAACAAGAGACCACGTGATCGTAGTAGCAGCAGTACACAGGGCTCCGAGGCAAACATGCAGAGCACCAGTTCCACGTCTAGCGGCTCCTGCTCCAGGCCCCTCGAGGGTTCCACACTCAATTCCGGCGGCAGTGCCGAGAACGTGGCCCGCGAGGGAGGCAGTGGCGATGACAGCGTCGGCATCGGCGATGAGAATCCCTCGGGAAGCAGCGCCGCCACGAACGGACACGACTCCAAACACAACGGCTTCATTGTCAACAACAACGGCAGCAGCAGTCGCATCGTCGACGGCGAGAACAATCGGGAAAACACCAACTACAGTGGTGTGCAGCTGGACAAGTCCAACCAGGAGAT
Source organism: Drosophila simulans (assembly GCF_016746395.2). NCBI lineage: Eukaryota > Metazoa > Arthropoda > Insecta > Diptera > Drosophilidae > Drosophila > Drosophila simulans. The sequence goes on from NC_052522.2 coordinate 21,137,012, forward strand.
CATCCGGCTGATCGGACAGTACCTGCACGACGTGGGTCTCGATAAGTCTGTCCAGACGCTTATGTTGGAATCCGGATGCTATTTGGAACACCCCTCTGCAACCAAGTTTAGGGAGCATGTCCTAATGGGTGACTGGTCAAAGGCAGATTCAGACCTTAAGGTAAATAAGCTTCTCTTTCGTACTAGTATGGTCATGCGTTGTTCTTAGTTTGATGTTTGTTTTCCGGACGATTGGATTATCAATATTTAAAATGAGATGTATTTGAAAACTTCAACCATTCCAAACGCTACCACCACTACACATATGAATAACTATAACTTTCAAAAAGAAAAAGATTTTTTGTGTGTTTCAATTGCTCGAGTGTTTTCAAACTTGGGCCCTATTATTATTAATATATATTTTTAAGCAGCTACTAAAATCTTGCGACATTAATATTGCAGGACCTAGAGCCACTAATCGACAATGGGAAATTGGCAACGATCACCGAAATGAAGTTCATATTGCTGGAGCAAAAGTATTTAGAGCATTTGGATGATGGCAATCCCTTGGACGCCCTTCACGTCCTTCGCAGCGAGCTGACTCCCCTGCAGCACAATATAACGCGTGTGCACCAACTGTCCTCTTACATGATGTGTTCTACCAACCAAGACCTTTACCAGCGCGCCAAGTGGGAGGGCAAGGGCATCCTGTCGCGTGCCTTGGTCATGGAGCGCCTCCAGACATTTATGCCGCCGTCGGTGATGATGTCGCCACGGCGCCTGCGCACCCTGCTGCAGCAGGCCGTGGAGCTGCAGAGCCAACACTGCCCCTGCCACGACATGGCGTGGGAGACGAATCTGGAGACAGTCTCGCTGCTCACCGACCACTGCTGCACCACGGACGGCTTTCCCATGCAAACTATTCAGATCCTTACCGACCACTGCGATGAGGTCTGGTTCTGCAAATTCTCGCCCGATGGCCTCAAGCTGGCGACGGGCAGCAAAGACTCCACTGTGATTATCTGGGATGTTGATCCGTACAAGCTGACCCTTAAGCACCGTCGCGTTCTCGACGGCCAGGCCCAGCTTAGCGTGAGCTTCGTCAGCTGGAGCCCCGACTCCAAGCTCATCCTTGTCGGCGGCACCGAGGACTCCCACGAGCTCTACATTTGGAACGTGGACGACGGCAAGCTAGTGGTCAAGTTCTCGCAGTCTCTGGAGGACAGCCTGGCCTGCGGCGCCTTCAGTCGCGATGGCGCTCGATTCGTCTGCGGCGGCCAGAAAGGTCAGCTTTACCTATGCGACCTCAACGGCACCATCGTGGACTCCTGGGAGGGAGTGCGCGTAAACAGCATAGCCTTTCGGGCGGACAACAAAACGATCTTAGCGGCGGATAATCATTACCGAATCAGAGGGTAAGCGGAATTAGAAGTATGTGCTAGCAGTTTGTAGACTTGATGCCCCGAAGCTTTCATTTATTATCTACAGCTTTATTTATCTGTATTACCAAAAATTTAAAAACCCACTTTCATTTATAAATGTTCCCTTTGATATAAAAGAACAGCAAATCAATGATTATTTTTACGATATACATTAAAAACTCCCCTGACTCCGATAGCGCACTTAAAAAAGTTTTTCTTCTTTTAATTACAGGTACAACTTTGATAGCCCGCGTTCAGACTTTGATATTCTGAGGGAGCCACATCCCATAATGACCTTCAGCATCAACTCCGCCGACCGCTTGGCCTTGCTGAACGTCTCGAACCAAGGCCTTCACCTTTGGGACATCGAGGACAAGTGCCTTGTGCGCCGTTTTCAGGGAATACGTCAGAGCAACTTCGCCATCCACTCCTGCTTCGGCGGCGTTAACGAGAGCTTCGTGGCCAGCGGCAGTGAGGACAAGGTCGTCTACATTTGGCACATCAAGCGGGAGGAGCCGCTGGCCAAGCTGGCCGGGCACACCAAGACGGTAAACTGCGTGTCCTGGAACCCCGTGTACCCGTCCCTGCTAGCGAGCGCCAGCGATGACGCCACTGTGAGGATTTGGGGACCGAAGCCCAACGGCAGCAGCGCAACGACTGAGAGCGACGATTGCTCTTCAAGCTCGTCTTCGTCCTCCTGGAATATGACTTAAGGTCCCGAGCAGTAGCAAATGGATGTGCGTGGGATAGATTTTGGATGCTGATATAGTTATAGTGCGCCCTGATTTCGATATAAAGCAGAATGCGTCCCGCTCTGATTGCGCGTCGGGGTCGTCGTTGCTACAAACTGCCATTACAACAATATGTATGAGCAGCATGACTTACGATTAGCATTAATTACTTAAGTACATTAATACGAAAGGAGAGGCATAACATCATATCTACTATGCTATAACAAGAAATCGATTCGTTTTCAGATTTCTTTTTTATGTATGTATGTATACGGCGATGCGAATTAATATTTCCGGTCTATATTAGCAATTCTTCTCGATCTTTTCATTTATTAAAAGTGCGATCGACCTGCTTGGTTTTCAAATTATTAAATATTGCCATTTGATTTGTTCTATGCAGTTTCCGACATTTAGTATGTAACACGATTTGACGTAATTGATACCCAACAGACACAATAAAAGTAGTTCTATATATGTTTTTAAATGTCGATGTTTCTTTTCGATTAACTTGGGTCATAAGCAATCAATAAAATTTGAGTAAAAAATTAGCTTGCTTTTTTATTGTAGGTATTGTCACCTATTTCAGAGTAAAGTGCTTTCTTTGGGGAGTAAAATTATTGTTAAATTAAATTTTGGTTTACTATTTTCAGCCTTCTATAAACAATTGCCTAAACAATGTTCTCCTAAGTAAAATGCTCCTCCACCACAAGTGAGACAAACTGCCTTGCGGTTTCCTTGAAAGCGAAAGCTATAACAACCAAAGTTAGAGCCCACCATCGAAGGCTCTTCCTAGTGGCTCCGACTGCCTCGTAGGCGAGGACCAGGGAGCAGAGGTGATGGGCCATGACCAGAAGATGGTGCAAGTTCCGGCCAAAAACGGTCGTGTTATTTCGCCACACCAAAATGGGCAGAAGGAAGAACTTGGACAGGTTGGATATCAGCACCACTTTGAGAATAATTAAAGTAAAATTTCGAAAGCCTATTTTCTGCATCCAATCAATACTCAGAGTGGCGGTGATTATTAGCAGCAATAGAGTCATGAACATGTAATCTGTAAAATTGAAAAATTGAAATTGAAATAGCGTAAGTCCTCGTTTTGCTCGCAAAAACCAAGGTTAAATACCTCCCATGTTCTGAAGGGTATATGTGTAAAAGCCCTTTTCGTGGACATGCAAAGAGGCATTCGGAGGGTCGGGCAGTTTTTGGCGGCACAGCGCAAAGGATTCCAGGAGCAGCACCACCAGCGAAACCTTCCAGTAGAGCTACAACATAGAATATATCTTAGAGCATTACACCGAAGGGACATTCTCACCTCGTCACCTTAAAGTCGCCATTGTATATTATGTGCCGAAAGGCGCACGAATCTAATAGCAGTGCATCTATTAATATGATAAACTCCTCGAACTCAATGTATTTATCCGTGATTTGGTGACATTTGTCCTGCGGAGTAGTAATTAAGTTACACAAATCAAACGATAGCTCTCTTCATTATCTTCTTACGCATTGCGTGGTTTTCATAGTGTTGCTGTATTTCTTGAACAGTTCTTTTACTCTGTGTCCACAATTAACGCACACAAATCGCTTCTTTTCTGCCATTTTGCATCCAATTCAAAGTTTCATTGGCCTGCCGGAAAAACAAACATTTGGATCTATCAGCTGATTAGTATTACCGTTTCCAAAGAACTAAATAATACAGGCAATGCACTTTTTAACCGTTAAAAGTTGAGAAATACTGCAATTTCCCCAATTCCAATGCCTTTTCAATCCTTATTTTCAAATTTAAATTGAACAAATTTGAATTTCATACTTTGATCATTCAAGTGATTTAGTTCAAAAATGATTACGTTGTAAGATAGTTCAATAGTCGGCCAAACAATTGAACTTGAAATAACGAATAATTACTGTTTAAAATTTATAGGCAATTTTAAAAAGAGAATTATTAAAATAAGAAAATACTTTTATCACAACATCGTAAAATATATTTAATATATTAAAGAAAAAAAATATTTTCCAAACTATATACACTGTTGAATTTTGAGCTGAAGGCACTAACTGCTATTACTTCTTAGTACCAACATTGCTCATAGTATTGTGATCTAAGTGAAGCTTATATAATAATGTTTTCTGCAAGAGAAATTAGATTAAAAATTGGATAAAATACTTACCAAATACATATATCGTATTATGATGAGTACCAAACAAATCCACCAATGGAGATCTTATTAAAGTCCCTACATTATAGATCCGCCTAGAAATTGTTTCACTTTTTATTTATTCCATTCCTGCGGTTTATCATTAACATAATATTACAAATGGTATTTTTAGTCTAATCTAGGTACAACTTCAGCCAGATTGGTTAGTTTTTGTTTTGAACAATTTTTAAAATGGGAAATGGCACAATTAGTATTCGATTCAAGGCTCATGTTATATTTTTAATTTCTTCGAACGGACCCCGAATATTTGCTTACAATTATTAGTTAGTAACTTCAAAGTATTTTGATTTACGAGTTTATTCTGTTCAATAATTTATGTTGTAATCCAGTTCAAAATTAAAGAAAAATATCACTTCTGGATAGGTTTAGCTATTTTGCAAATCTTATCGGACAAACTCATAATTTCACAAAAATGTAGTTACTACACTTACATAGCTAACATTACGCCTCATTATTATGCGATGAGGTTACATCCAGCGAATTCCTACGAGGGTCCTCAATGTGGTACATGACATCGGAAGAAAGGAAGATTAGAACAAAGGCATTGCGTTGCAGCTTTTGCGATAGCATGTATTTGTTAAAGTGAAATTTTCATTCTATATCATACTTCAACGACCATATTTGAGTTTTTAAAACTATGTACTTATTTCCAATTACTCATAAGATATTTTTTGTTTGTCAACTAGAATCACATACAAATGGGTTCGAATCGCTGAACCCGATTCTATGCAATATTGAGATTTTTAAGTTATTGTTACATTAATTGTAGATTTTGGATTTTAAACATGTTGGGTTCATATGCTAGTTCCCTTTGTATATTTAATTGTTGCTTTTCCCATGGACAACACATTACATTTGTATCAGTAAAAATAAAACATTCTAAAGAGGTACATTTCGAAAGTATTAACTTAAAATCCATATACAGTAAAGATGTTATACATATCATATTTGTAGTGGATTGGGTATTACGCTTGTGGCCAACAATTACAAATATACTGAATTATAGGTATGCAACAGTAATACTCTAACACAAAGGCTCATAACAATAACAAAAATTTCATTTATCGGCGAAAGGGAATAATTCTGCTCGGTTTGATACATAGACTCATTCAATATTGAATGTATGCAAGTATCCAGATTGATGTGCTCATGTGGATTGCTATGTGCGTTTCACTTAGTTGCAGTTGTTAAACTTCAAAAAATGAGTAGAAAACCGATTAAAGAATGTATGCATTTTTATCTTTACAATTCAGTCTGAAAGCCATAATTTACATGTTTTATATATCACCTGTTTTCAAAATGTACTGTTTCCTGCTTGTTTAACTCTAAAGTTGTGTATTGAAATTTAATGATATATCAATGTTCCTTCTGGTCTTGGTAAAACCACTTGTTAAAGGTATTAAATGTAATTTAATTCAATACAAGTACGGAAAGTTGCTGTAAATTTCGTTGCATTAAGTGGAGAATAAATATTATGTAACCTAAATTTGGTACCCAAATACATTATTTTGTTTAATTTCGCATTCGATATTTGGCTCAGTATCGTTTATATATATCGTGTGTGAATATGGTTTACGTGTTCCTGGGACTTTACATCCAAATTTTAATGCTTTTGGGCTGATGTTGCTTTTTTTGTATCCTTCTGCTTCAGAAGCTTAGTCTTCATCCGAGTAATCTGAACTTTCGGAGCTAGTGATATCACTTGAAATCATCCCCAGCCAATGATAATCACGCCGATCTACGTAGTCCCAGAGATATATCTATAAATGATGATATAGATTAATTTTAGTGACCTTCTCTAACAATTTTAGATTAGCTTGTTACAATTTCTAAATTACCTAATAAAAAACCATTCAAATTAAATTAAAAATCTCAGATCTTGTACTCACATCAAGTAAATCGATTATTTCATTCTGGCTCTGTAACTTTCGGGTGCGCTTCGGCAAACCCACATCGACGATATCTCCGTTGGGCAGGGCGTGCTTGTAGAAGCACTTGTTACCAAAGGGGCACTTGCCCTCTCCTTTTTTAAAGTATTTGCAGTCCTTTGCTCCCAAAGCGGCGCGGTAATCGTTGAGCAATTTGTCCTTTTCCTCCTTGGTTTCCATCCAAAACGCACTGGGACAGACAAAATCCGAGCAAACGCGACATTCTGGGCAAGCTCTGCAGATTTACGATCAAATTAGGTCAAAATTATACCACCAAAGCCTCAAACATACACCAATTTAGTCTGCATTGTGCTTATTGTTCTGTATCTTTTAAGTATTAACATATAGTTAACGAGTAATGATTCAATTGAACGGATTATTTAAAAACGCATTATGTTAGAACGCAGGATTCTATGTTAAAACTACTACTAAAAAACGTACTTAGATTTTTAATTGGATTATTACTTGAATTTCTAAAGCATTTACTTACCGCGTTATTTTGTGCTCAAACTGTTTGGCCTGACGCCATGTGCGAATGCACTCCAAGCAGAATATGTGGTTGCAGTTGGGCAGAATGCCGAAGCGCTTTTCTCTTCCCGCCTTCTCCATAATCGTGTCAAAGCAGATGCCGCACGTCTTGTCCTTGGATCTGGCAATGGCGAAGGAAAGCTCCATGGCCTGCTCGTGCTGCTGCAGGCACTCGCGGTTGTGACTCTTCCGTTGGACTTGATCTGTGGGATGCAGGCAATACTGGTCGCACATTTCGCACAGCTCCATGTGAATGGGGTAGGCGGAGAATTCGCCCCAGGCGCAGGAACTGTTCTCCTCGCCATAGTCATCTTTGTTCAGAGACGATGGTCCGCCCACTACATCGGCCCAGGACACACCAGGGGCTAATGTATCGTAGCTGGCTCCAGCATGCGCCTCCGTCAGCGTCTCAGGGTCCACAGTGGTCTCAAACTCGCTCTGTTCGTGGGCAGTATTGCGCTTTTGGCTAGGCACAAACACCGGGGCGTTCGCCCAGTTCCTCTGCTGAGTGGAGATGCTGGCGCTCTGGCTGCCACTGGTGCTGCTGCTGCTTGTACTAGGCTTCGGCAGCACGTCGGTGGCCACCTGTTCCTCGCACTCGGGATGACCGCGGCTCAGGTCGTGGGAAAATCGGCAAAGTTCCCCGAAACGGCAGATGCCGCGCACGTAGTAGCGGCAGATGGTCTGGCTCCGGCCAAGGGCCATGCCGCTGATGGCTGTATCGCTGCTGGTGACGGCACTCATTTCGCTACGATGATCGCAAAAGGGTTTTAGGGTTTTCAAATCACTGACAAGTCTGTACGATGACCTGAAAGCAAAGGCGAGGGGTTAGCGATTGACACTAGGCAAACTGGGTAAATTTAGGGAAATGTCACCTCCAGTCTCAAGCGTTCTTACCCGCAAGTGAACATACCTACAGACACAGCCACTGCGTACATACGCAGATTCGGCCAAATAGAGCCCGTGCACACTTTAAACCCTAGTTGTTCGGGAGCTTTCGCAATCCTCAGCAGGAAACCACACGAAATGCACTCGTGACAACTTCTGCATTTCAATTATCCCCTTAGCATCAGTGAAATATGCAATGTAAGTATGTATGCAAGTGTGTGGATTCCTGTACGCATATGAACGTTGCGTTTCTCCACTTCAAACTAAAGCTTGCATCGCACGCGATGAATGTTTTACATTACCTGCTGGCTTTCGGGGAGTGCGACTTCTTGAAATCGAAGCTGGTTTAATGTCCACAGCACTCACAGTTTTTTACTTTGTCGTTTTATGCACCTTGGATCGCATTCACAATTTTTTCCGCAGTGTGACCAAAGCCATTGACGATTGAAATCACACGCACAACAAACCGTTTAACTGTTCGAATGTCGAAAGTTTTTTACATTTTACTAGGAATCCTGGGAAAGGAACAGAAGAATGAAAAGGGCAACAGAATCGACTATCAGATACCCAAAAAATATCTAATTTTTTGTGGCATATTGATAGAAACTAAAAAAAATGATCAAATCAAACAAAAAAGCTTGGGCGTAACGGTTTTGGGGCGTAAATAACGAATCCAGTTAACCTTCCTATTTTACGAGTAATTCAAATTATGTAAGATAATAGCAATACGCATTATTTGAGCTAAATACTCCCCATTCTATCAAAGCTTAGAAAGCAGTTTACTAATCGAAAGGATTTATTTCCACCCGGCCATTTTTTTCAATTAGTGTTGAAGGGTATACCTTGTATACATATATATATTTAATTACTTCTACTATTGACGCGTCAATGACGGAGAACAGCGTAAATTCACTCGAAAAAAAGTTTATAAGCCTGTTTAAATACTTTAAGTGAACAGAGGGAGGGGATTTAATTATAACGTAGTTGGAACGTTCTAAAGGCTTTAATTTCTATATTTATTTATTTTACATTATCTCAATGTAATAATGGTTCCGCGTGTAAATATAAAATTTATCTGACTATCAAATTTACCTGGACATATTTGCTGTGTAGCAGCAGTAACGCTTTAATTGATTTTCAATCTAAATAAGATACCATTACTTATACGTTAGTTAAGACCATTTAACAAGAAACCTTGTTTGACCTATTACAGAAGTAATTAGAAGTTATTTGGACCAACTGAGGTGAACAGTATTCATTCAATTCCTCCAAAAGCCAGGACATGCGCTTAATAAAGAAAATCCATGGAAAAATTCGTAGTGTTAGCCGAAAAAGGGGGAAAAGTTTCCTAAAGAATACATCAATGGAAATGCTTAAGTACGTTATTAGCGATAATAATTATTCTTGGTGGATAAAGCTTTACTTCGCCATCATATTCGCATTGGTTCTTTTTGTGGCTGTGAACTTAGCGGTTGGAATTTACAATAAGTGGGAAAGCACACCAGTGATTATTGGAAGTATATAAATTATAACATGTATTACTCTTAGGGATATGAATAAATTTTGATCTTACCTTAAAGTTAGCTCTAAGATGACTCCCATTGATCAAATTCCGTTTCCGACAATTACGGTTTGCAATATGAACCAGGCTAAAAAGTCGAAAGTAGAGCATTTAACGCCGTAAGTATTATCAAATCCCATGGAAAACCAATTAAATAAGGCTCTATTAGGGGATCCGTAAGATACGCTATGCTTCAAAAGACCTGCTATAAGGAATCAAATTACTCGCAATACATGGATAATCAGCACAGAAATGAAACATTCCCAAATTTCATATTGGATGTTTCGGAGAAGTGTTCAGATCTGATAGTATCCTGCGTATTTCATCAACAAAGGATACCGTGCACTGACATCTTCAGAGAAACTTTCGTCGATGAAGGATTGTGCTGCATTTTTAATGTCTTGCATCCGTATTATCTTTATAAGTTCAAGTAAGTTTTAGCGAGGGCCACATGAACGAAAAACATGCTCTAACTTATTTATTTAAAGATCACCCTACATTCGGGACTTCACTTCGTCCGACAGGTTTGCAGATATCGCCGTGGACTGGGATCCAATATCTGGCTACCCACAGAGACTACCCTCAAGTTACTATCCGCGTCCGGGAGTTGGAGTTGGTACCTCGATGGGTCTGCAAATCGTTCTCGACGGTCACGTGGACGACTACTTCTGCTCCTCCACAAACGGTCAGGGATTTAAAGTAAGTTGTGTTGTATGCTTTTTGCCCAGCTAGCTTATACCTTTTAGATACCTTTCAGATACTACTGTATAATCCGATAGACCAGCCGCGCATGAAGGAGTCGGGATTACCTGTGATGATTGGGCACCAGACGAGTTTTCGCATCATAGCTAGAAACGTTGAGGCTATACCCTCTATAAGAAATATTCAAAGGACGAAACGCCAGTGTATTTTCAGTGACGAACAGGAATTACTCTTCTATCGCTATTATACGCGTCGAAACTGCGAGGCAGAGTGCGACTCCATGTTTTTCTTGAGACTCTGCAATTGTATTCCCTACTACCTACCACTAATTTATCCCAACGCCTCAGTGTGCGACGTGTTCCACTTTGAATGTCTGAATCGGGCGGAGTCCCAGATCTTCGACCTACAGAGCTCTCAGTGCAAGGAGCTTTGCCTGACCAGCTGCCACGACCTAATTTTCTTTCCCGATGCCTTTTCCACTCCTTTCACCCAAAAGGATGTCAAGGCACAGACCAACTACTTGACGAATTTCTCAAGTGAATACATACGCAAAAACTTGGCGGTAGTCAACTTTTTTCACACCGACAACTATTTCAGGAGCAGTGTAAGGACTTCGTATACCGGACCCACTGAATATATGGGTATGCTCTTTATTAAATCACTTAGATCTTAAATACTTTATACGTTATGTTAATGTCGGTACTAGAACAGTAATTTCAATTCTGATAAAATAATTGTATATTCGTTATCAGGACTACTATCCGAGTCTATCAGGGATGCTGATCGTATAAACGTCCTGTTTTTTGTTTAACTCGAGGGGTATTTCAAGTCGAACTGATTATTGATAACATAAAATAAGCTGTTTTTATCAATTAATAAGAACAGTCCATGTAGTGACGATGTTCAGCTAGAGTGTAATGCACACTAAGAGACTATTGTACAGAGTCGTAGAATTGAATACCTGCTTAAATAATCGAAATATTACCGTTTATATTTTGATCAGAAGGTATTTTTATGCTCCAAGTTGAATACTTAGCAGTTAATTTATTTGAAACACATTAAATATTATTATTAATCGCTACATAACGTATGTAACTCGTCATTTTAATCTCACCTCGTAGGGAAATATTTTGTTTGATTTGGCCAACGAAAGAGCTTCAAGCTAATCCAAAATCGATCAAAAACAATAATCTGTTTTTCGAGGCAGTTGACTATATCTGTATCTTATATTTTGACTATTTTGTATCTTACTTGTATCTTTTTCAGCGTCAACTGGTGGAATCATGAGCCTAATGATTGGTTTCAGTGTAATATTCCTCGCTGAGATAATATACATCATTTTGTTTGTTTCAACATTGTTGCTTATATTAATATTCTGAATCAGTAAATAAAATAAACAACTTTGAATGTGTCACAAAATCTAAATTACTTTTCGACATGTAAAAGAATGTAAGTAAATAGAATGAAACAAAAATACCGCACAACGGTCATACAAAGCCGATATTTTAGTGCCGATAGCTCAGGCAGCACAGCACCTGGCAACCCTGGGGAACTACAGTTCAGTGGCAAAGTGACAAGCAAAAATACGAAAATGGTTCTGGAGAGTACTATGATATGGTAAATTATTGTTTTTTGAGCAATACGAAGAGCTTCCGCGAGTTTTTCCGTATTGCCTGCAATGGCATACGGTCTGGCACTCATAAATTGCACTTTTTCAGCTTTGATAACAGCGACTACCAGCGCAACGGAGACTACTTTCCAACCCGTCTCAACGTCCAGAAAGATGGCATCAATCTGGTCTGCCTGACCAAGCTGCGTTCCAATCCCGAGAACAATGTGGGCCTGATGACTCTGTCCAAGTGAGTGTTGAGCTGTCTGTGCCCATGCCACACATTCATTGTGTCTTTGTTTATCCCTCAGCACCGTAGAAGTGCTGGCCACTCTTACTAGCGATGTAGGGCGTATTTTCTCAAAGATGCATCTGGTTCAGCCGAAGGGCGAGATAAACCTCCTGACCGGAATCCGAATTGCCCATCTGGTGCTAAAGCATCGCCAAGGCAAGAACCACAAGATGCGCATCGTGGTCTTTGTGGGCTCCCCCATCAATCACGAGGAGGGCGATCTAGTGAAGCAAGCCAAGCGCCTCAAGAAGGAGAAGGTCAACGTAGACATAGTTAGCTTCGGCGATCATGGCAACAACAACGAGACTCTCACAGCATTCATCAACGCGCTAAACGGCAAGGACGGCACCGGCTCCCATTTGGTCAGCGTACCTCGGGGATCCGCTTTGTCGGATGCCCTGTTGTCGTCACCCATCATCCAGGGCGAGGACGGCTTGGGCGGAGCTGGTCTGGGCGGCAACGTCTTCGAATTCGGTGTAGATCCAAACGAGGACCCCGAACTGGCTCTCGCCTTGCGTGTGTCTATGGAGGAGCAACGGCAGCGCCAGGAGAGCGAGCAACGTCGTGCCAATCCCGATGGGGCTCCGCCGACTGGCGGAGATGCTGGTGGCGGAGGCGGCGTTTCGGGATCTGGACCTGGAAACGAAGAAAGTGCCGGAGCAGAGAACGAAGCCAACACCGAGGAGGCCATGCTGCAGCGTGCCCTGGCTCTGTCCACCGAAACACCCGAGGACAACTTGCCGGACTTCGCTAACATGACTGAGGAGGAACAGATTGCCTTCGCTATGCAGATGTCCATGCAGGATGCTCCCGACGACACTGTTACCCAGCAAGCAAAGCGCCCAAAGACGGACGAGGCGAACGCCCCCATGGACGTGGACGAAGACTATTCGGAGGTGATCGGGGACCCGGCCTTCTTGCAGAGCGTGCTGGAGAATCTACCTGGTGTTGATCCCCAGTCGGAGGCGGTGCGCGATGCTGTCGGTTCACTCAACAAGGACAAGGACAAAAAGAGCGACGGCAAGGACTCGCAGAAAAAATAAACCGCATCTATGATTATATCTAATAAGCTCGTTTAAAGCATTTGTATGCCCATTAAAATCATTTGTAGCCCTCTTTCAAATTATGCTTCAAGTGAAAATATATAAACAAATACACACGAAATGCTGCTGACTTAATTGACTTTCATTTGCTGAATGCCTAATAATAATATTCTAGTCCTGATAGTACCCCGACATCGTCGAGATGTCTTCATACGAAGATGGCCTGGTCGACTCGACTAAGGATGTTTATTAGGAAAGCATACGCATAAAGCTTCTTCTAACCGGTTACATACAATTTAACGACTCTAGTACATATGTAAATTGGATTAGTGAGCTGAAGGTCTCTTATTGGCCAGTTTTTGGAGTTAAACCCTGAAGAATTTAAAACATCAAGAACTCGGGCTTTTTTAGAGTCCACTTTACACTTGGTGTACTGGGTTTTGTACAATGTCAGTACCGTATATCAGTCAGGCTTCAATTAAGGCACACTTTTACTTACAGCATGACCAACGATAAATAATAAATTAAGTTTGTGGCTCAATGCACTATAGTTTATTTCCCCATAGCAAGGGCACTATTGATGTATTGATGCTCTCTACTTTACAAGCGTATTAACTATGTGTGGTCTCGTATGCAGATTACTTGTCGCCCTTGTAGTCCCGGATGTGGTAGAGCACCCAGGCGGGAATGAACAAGGATGCAGCGCACATGCCGCCGCCGAGGATCACCTTCTCCTGTAATGCAAAAAGCAAGTGAAGGATGAGTTTTTCGTTTTGGGAATCAAATCCTGGTTATGCAACCAGCTCAAACTTACGGCGGTGGAGATGCGCTGGGTCGGAGGTCCAGAGACGACCGACTGGCAACGGCTCTGCATGGCGCTACGCATAGCGGGGACCAGGAGGCGGGCAGCGCTGTTTTGGAACATTTTCACAAACTTTTTTGCAAAATACGATGGCGTAAAATCAATGCTGTAAGGTTAGAATGCTTCTTCTTAACGATTTGTCATTCGCCCTTCTGTAGAGATGGTCTTTCGCAAAGCACAGCTATCGCAAGTCAACCCGAACATGTAGGGTGTTTCTGGTGCAGACAAATTGTTTACAAATAATTTATTTATAATGTTCTTATTAACCTAGAAGAAATGAATTAAATCGATCATGTTACTCAATGTCGGTATGGTGACAATGGGTGCAATCAGTCTAATTAGTACAAAAACTTCCTTTTTTGATTAACATATAGCTTTACTTGTAATGTATAGGGTAATTTCATGGAACATAGTTGACACTATTTATAATATTGTACGTTTTATAATTGTGATAAGCATATACAAATTCTTTGCACCCAATTTCTTTGTAAATATACATAAGCAAGGACAAAAAGGATAGTCCTATAACCGACTTACGAAAATAATATATCTGTTTTAATCCTTAATTTTCAAATCGGGAATGGATAAACATATGTAGCAAAAAATAAAACAAAAAATTAAATATAACGGGAAAAGAAGCCAGGTAAGGCGGTCCAGGGTGACCATTTCGTGCCTTCGGAAACATGCGATAGTCGCGCACGGTCCCACTGCTGCATGGGACATGTCCGTCATGTGATATTCGTTGCTCGAGAAAAAGTTCGGTGATCGCTTTGTCCACCTTTTTATTTTTTATTTGCCCAAAGCACTTTGCGTCGATCCTAGAGCCTGCAAAATGGTATCCGAGTGGGTGGCACCAATTGTAATCACCAGCATTTGGGCCTTTATTGGCATCATCTGCCCCTTTTTCGCCCGAGGACCCAACAGGGGGTAAGCAAATCTGTTTACCCAACTTTAGTCTTGAGTAGCTTTGCAACCAACTAATTAAACTATTTTGCAGGGTGACTCAATGCTGCCTGATGCTCACCGCAGCAACTTGCTGGCTGTTGTAAGTACATGTGTATAAAAGTGCAGCTAAACGATTGGTTTAGTTGGACTAGACCGAGGACTTGCTACCTATCAAAACGCTTATAAATGCCTCTTTTCCTTGCAGCTGGCTGTGCTGCTACATGACGCAGCTGAACCCCCTGATTGGACCCAAACTAAGCATGAACGAAATCATGATCATGGCCCGTGAGTGGGGCAATGAGATCAAGGACACTATGGCTGTCACCGTCTAATGTCTGTCACCCTAATGTATTCGTTTCACTTGTTTTGTTATTGTTTCTTTATCCCGGATGTTCCGACATTCTGTATTATTAATTTCCATTTACTGTTCGAAGCATAAAATAAATTGTAATCGCGATCACGCTCTGGGCAAACACGTTGTAGAAAATCATAGATAAACAACATATTTGTATACTTTGTACGCGCAAAGATGTAAACTTAGCCTTGACTTTTTGGCCAAGCATTCCCAATAATCGAGTGTCTTAAAATGAAGATTGAAACCTAAAATAAAGTATATTTACACAATTTTGTGTTCAATAAGTAACGTGACTGCTTTAAAAACTGTAATGCTGACTACAGACTTAGAGGTAACCATGTTTCCTAGGTGAAGCCTTGCCAAATACGAAAACTAAACGGCTAAAAGGATCCTTAATGGTTAGGATCCCAAGCATAACGGAGGCAATCTTTAGCCTGCAGGTGCCACGTGCCTGTGTCACATTCCTGACAAGGACAAAAAACTGCTAACGGATTTCCAGGATCGGCCTGTACTTTTGCATAAGACTCACAATATCTTGCAGAGATCTTCGATTAAAGAGAAACTTTGTTGAGTCATACAACGATAGTCATGCCATCTCTACTTTCGACGACTGCATGTCCTGGCTTCTTTTGCCGTTGTCGAAAAAGTTTCAATTATATGTTAGGGACAAATCAAAATCTTTATAATAATTTATAAAATCGGTAGAGCTCTCAGTAATGGACCCTGGTACATGAGAAGTACAGACATTGAAAGAGATCTTAAAATCTCTAAAATCCCTAATTTTTGTCGGTCACTGAATAAATGATTAATTTACTATTTTTCCCCGCAAAAAGTCTGATTTGGAAAAAACTAAAAAGACACCTCCCAAATGATCATCAGTCGGGACATATATAAGATCTAAGTTAATATGAATTCAAATTCGAACCAAAAAGTATTGATGTAAAATCTTTTGTACCTACATGTCATCGAATCGGAAATTTTGCATTCTGTTAAAGCTGCCACATAGGTAGCAAAATATGAAAACAGAGAATTAATACATTTTTTTAATCTGACGAGCTTAAACTTTTCCCATTCTAAGTTTTATATATTTTTTTATTAACCAATTAAATGATTTGACATGTACATACTCTGCACTATTAAAAACATTCTACTGATATTCTACCTAGCAAATAAACTTTTAAAAATAAGACGCGTTGCATAGTTTTCGGCGCAACCTTATAATAATATAGTAGTAGATAACAAAATAAAGGTGCCTTTTGTTTGGGATACTGAAATTTCGATGACATATCTTTATAAATATTCAATAATACCATTTAAACCACAAAAGTTAAAAAAAATAAACTTACGTATGTATATCAAATAATTTCTTTCTTGTTTTTACTTCCTTAAATGAAAAGCAGGGTTATATAAGCGTGTCCGACACTATAAAGTGTCTATGCTATGCCAACCAACTTCTCCCCGCACTACCTAAGTGAGAGGTATCTGTTAGTCGAGCGTATCTATTGTGACTCTTTTTATAATAAATATTATATTTTATTTTTGTTATATTATAATCAAAAGACAAATTTATAAAACTTTCTCACTAATAGACTGTTTTTGGGACTAGCCCTTCTGCTTAAAAAATTTTGGCCACCCTCAAAAGCCGCAAAAGGCTGCCGCGCCCACTTCTTCGACTGCCACAGAAAAATGCATCTAAATGTGGATGCAAATACACTACCTTGTGCGCATAAATACGCCTAATTAAATTAACCTATTTACTTTGAATATGAGATTCATTAGAAATAACCTAAATACTTCATACAGTTGTGTTCATATAAAGGACAGATGCGACTATGTGATACCTGTTACTTGCACTAAGTTTTAAATACTTCATTAATATGAGACGAGCACTTAACGTTGGTAAGGTGTTACAAAATGAATACATTTCGAAAATGAATATTTTTAATACAAACTATGTTGGGAGTGCTTGACAAAAAATTGGAAACCTAAATTTCACACAAATTTTATCTCGGTGTTGAGTTGATCAATAAAAACTTAATTTTTTCGTAATAACCTGAAAAAAAGAAAAACCTATTATTCTAGGTAACTGGAACTTATTTAAATAAAGTTATATATTTCCGTTGCACAGTTGCTGAGCACGAGTAGTGAATTTAGCTGCCACCAGAAATATTGTTAAAGAACACTTTCCAATTTGTTTGGCAACATGTTAAAGTTTCTTTGGCTTTTACCCATAGTAACTATCGCTATACCTAAAATTACCCAAGCTCAAAGACCGTCTTTTGCTGGCATGAGACCTCCAGGCGGACTCACTCAGAAGGACAAATACGCCCAAACTAAAAATACAGCCGTGGAGAACTTTAATGGAAGTTCAGGACCCAAGGGTACTTCGCAAAAGAAAATTATCAACCTTCCTTATGGAGCACCGCAAAGGCCGCCAATGGGAGTTCCTCTGGTTCATCCCTCCACTCCGGAGGAGTTGTCAGCCTCGTACAGCCCCGTCAACAAAGCTGCTGGATTTCCAACTCAAACTGCCCCAGATAACAGCCGACTTCCCATCGATGCCCGAGGTGACAGGGATTGGGTAAATAGATTGAAGCAGCTGCCCGTGGACCAGCAGCCCTTCTGGCTTGTGAACTATCAAGCAATCGAAGCAATGAGGAACAGTCCCAGACCCAGTGTTGGAAATTATGAATGGCGTGGGAGTTCGTTCGGCGGTTAACGATTTTGAAGGTTTCATAATTTTTAATTTAAACACCATTAGGAATAAAAAGGTTCAGGATGTTTATTACTTTATTTTATTTTGAATTATGCTTGACCTGCAAATATAATTTCATATAATTGGCAATACTCAGGAAAAAAGAAGAAAATTTATAAGGGTCGCAAATGAACTAAATAATTTATCAACGGATATATGTACGAGTATGAATAATACATAGGTCGACCTACCAATATACTATTTACCAATGTATATACCACCAATAGCTGGTTAATCTTCTGCCTTGGTCACAAATGTTGCAAAGGATATTAGCATTTTCTCTAATAATGTTGGATTTATTTTTATGTTTACGAACAAATCCTTGATAACAAGGTGATATGATTTATATTTATTTTTCATTTGAAAGCTGATGAATGAAAATTGTTCTCTTATCTATTATAACACTTGGAATGCACACTCACAAATTACTTTTAATTCGGTGTTATTTTTGTGCACAAAGGTTTATATATACATCGTATTAAAATGTTTATACCTTTATATAAAAAGGGTAAGCTAGATTCGTTGAAAGGTTTGTAATAGATATAGTAGAAGTTTCCAATCCCATAACCCTTATGTTCATATACTCTTGATCAGGATCACTAGCCGAGTATATCTGGCCATGTCCGTCCGTCTGTATGTCGTCCGTATAAACGCTGAAATTCCGGCAACCATACAAATTGGAAAACTAAAGTTTCTTATATCGACCTGCTAAACAGAAAAAAATTATTTTATGATTTTAAAAACCGGTTTCATTGCATACATACAGACAAATAAGTAAATAAGAACATTTTGGTCGCGCCGCCAAAGCCGTCACGCCCACAATTAAATTTTCATATTCGTATTAATTTTTTTCAATATCAATATGCCAATATCAATATACGCCCACACTGTTGAAAAATTTTTATATTTTCGTATTTTGATGCCAACAACCTGTTGAACTTTCTCCGTAGCATTTCCAATTGTTAAAGTAAATATGAAAGGCAAATTCGGTAATAAGTTATTTATTTAGTAACTATGCAGTATGTATACATCACTTTGAATAAATGATGGCTAATATATAATATTCCTATATGCATTGTTATATTATTACATTATCGAAATGTTTATTTACAGTTTCTTTTACTAATAAAATGTACAATTTCCTTAAAAAGTTCATACAAAATTTAATATTTATTTTAAACAAATAAACGAAAGCCAGAATGGGAAATTAGGAATTTTAAATAAGAAGTGAAACAGAAAGAGAAATATAAAACAATGGCATATCAACAAGAAGCGTTTGACTAATATTTACAGACAACCCCGTAACATTCGACAACTTTTTACTTAAAATCTACCTCCAGATCCACGTCCTTTCGCTCGAGCCAATTATATTGCCGAGAACATAGAGTAGAGCTGTAAGTATGGCTTGTCAAAAGTGCATGAAGCAAAACATTTAGAGCAGTTATGTGTTTGCGGAGCTTGTGGACGTCGGATTCGATGAGGACGGAGCTGCTGGAGCTGCCAAATTGGTTGGAAGCTGTGCGGCAGCCGCAGAATAGTAAGCTGCATTAGCTGGAACGTTTGTGCTAATAGCTGGAAAAGAAAAGGATAGTTTTCATATATATCTCATAGGATTACAGGCAGAACATACATTGGCGCAGGGCCTTTTGGAACTTTTCGTATTCCACATAATGTTTAAGACGCAGCTCGTCCTCTTCGATGAGTTGTCTCTGACGCAACAGCAACAGCCGTTGGTGCTGGTTAGTACCCAAGCGTGTATTGCACAATTGGTTCACTAGTGAGTCTAAATTGTGCTTTATATCCTACAGAGAGATCAGTTGTGTTTATTCATGTAAAATAATATGGATTTTGAGTTGTTCTTACGGATTGAATATCGCTCGGTAGCAGATGCGGATGCGTAGCTGCTAAAGAAACAGGCTCTTCGGTAACTACAATAAAAGATACAGAAGTTGTAAAGTTCTCTTGCGTATAATTATATTATATATATATTATTATTATATTATACTAATATTGACAAACTTCTCAAAATTGTACAAAAATAAATATCATCAAATAAATATCATGGATTTGTTTACCTTCACCGGACGTTGCATTAAAAATCGGTTGCATAACATGTTGCATGGGCTGTGCTGGCTGCTGGGATGCCATCAAAGGGGACTGCTGCAACAAATGATTTGGAACAGCACCTGCGAAATTTTGGGGTGCTGCCACACGAGCTCCAGTCTGCTGGTTGTACATTCCGGGAACGTTTTGTTGGTGCATGTGCGACTGCATCTGCAACTGATGCTGTTGTTGCGAGATCATTTGCTGTTGGGCACCCATAGTCTGCATGGGTGGAAGCTGATGCGGCAGATTTCCCTGAGGCATGCTGACCACCTGGGGCGGAAGCGAGTGAAGTTGGTTGGGCTGCGACTGGATGAACTGGTGCTGAGGATGAGTCTGTTGTGTGCCAGGCAAATTAAATTGCTGCGATCCTTGCTGGGATCCCTGTTGCTGCTGCATCAGGATCTGCTGCTGCTGTTGTTGCGAAATGATAGGCATTTGGTTTTGCTGCTGCTGCGCCTGAATCGTCTGCATCGGCAAGGATTGTTGTTGTGGTTGCTGCTGAAGAGTGTTAACCATAGACGGGTGCCCATTAAGTGGCGTCTGCTGTGGCTGTTGAGTCATATTTGGATGTACGCTCTGCTGCTGTGGCTGTAGGTTAGACAGCTGTTGCACGTGGGTGCCATTTTGATTGACCACTTGAGGCACTACAATGCACTGATTCCCTGCTCCACTTGTAGTAGTTGAGGTTCCACCTGGCAACTGGTGGATCTGCTGGGGCTGTTGGTATATCAACTGAATTCCGTTAATGGCCAGCGGAACATTTTGAATAGGAGAGCTGATGACTTCGGTTGGAGTGTTGACCACGCTGCCGTTCTGAACGGAGTTGTTGTTCTGCACCTGGCCTCCAGGGCCGGCGACTTGGAGGTCGATCTTAAGTTGAGCTTGAGCAGGCTCCTCAACTCCGGTTGAAGTTTTCTGCTCCTGCACACGACTGACACTAAATCGCGAAATTTTACGCGCGCTTGGGTTGACGATCTCTTCAACTTGTTTAGGAACTACTGACAATGTTGCTGATGCAGACTAAAAATGAAAGAAGTTAGAAATAAGTGAAAATGTATATATAAAAAAAAAGATTGGTTTCTTGCCTCTTCTGTGTTTTCGGTATTTCGCAAAGCTGCCAATTTCTTTTCCAAATCCGCTATTGAATTTTGGTTAATTGATCCATTGCTGGGATTCCTTTGCGGAGGATCACTGCTGTTCGTTAAAATGGAAGTGGCAGAAGGCTTTTCCAAACTGGGCTGCTTGGAGAGTTGCTTCTCATGACCCGTGCCAATGGTAATTCCAATCGACGCCTCAGTGGGAGTCGGATCCGAGTTGCTTACTGTCCCCTCAAGATTAGTGGCTGTGTGCAGGTGTACATCGGATCCCACGCTGTTGTCGATGGATGTACGACGTGAGTTGTAGACGGAGGAGCCTGAGCCCCTGGTGGATGTTAAGGCTGCAGTCGGAGTATTCTGACCTACAGAGGGTGCTGAAGGGCCTGCTCCGTTATTTGGCTTGGTTATCTAAGGGAAACAAGATATTTATTATAAGAAACATGTTCAAAATAAATTTAAGCAATTTAAATTAATAATTAATGAAGGGTATTTGAAAATAAATACATTTGAATCTCATTTAACAAGATTTTGTTTTGGAATTTTGTAGAATGGTACTTCACCTTCACCTGTGCTCGGCTATTGTGTAATTATAAATTACCTCTTGTGTCTGTGGTTGTCCAGAAGTCGCCTTTAGGGAGGACATTGCTGGGGAAGCTTGATGAGGAGCTCTGTTGTTAATCGAGGCCACTACAGCGGAGGCGAACGCGTGGGCATGAGTGATGTTTTCCAGTTCTATTTTTAACTGCTCTAGAGTGTTGGCCGCTCCAGCTCCCTGGTTGCCTACTGCCTGTGCAGATTTATCTTTTGGCTTCTCCGCTTCCGCTTCTGTGGCCTGCTGAGCGTTTTCCGAAGTACCCACTGCGGCCTTGTTGGGCATGTCAAAGGTTATTTTCACTGCGGTCAAATCGTCAAGACTTCTAGTATGCTTCAAGTCCTCTTGAATCTTCAGGTGACGATTCAAGGGCAAATTCAGGCTGCGAGGAGCACCATTGCCGGCCGACTCCAAGAGCTTTTGCATTCTGGCTATGGCAAGGGAGCAAGTTTTCTTATCCTTGCCATCGTCAAGCGGTGGCTCTGGACCAGTTGGAGTAATGTTGCTGTCGGGCATATAGTCAATCGATAGCGAAGTGTACTCCGAGGCCGTGCTTGTTTTTCGAGAAACGGAACCAGAACCGATGGTCACGTCATTGCTGCTATTGGGCGCATCCCTCGATGCGGTTGATGAGGAAGACATGGTCGAAGTGGTTGTGGGCGGAGTGCTGACGTTCAGCTGTGGTTCCTTCGCATTTGGTATGTTGGATACATGGGACCTGGCCTCTAAAGTCAAGTTGCAGTTCAACTGTTCACCGCCTCCGCCACCGGATGGCAGGGTTTCAACGCCATGGATAGTGGGCTCAAACATCTTTGTGATGTCGCTGGCGGTTTCATCCCGCTAAAATAAGTTGGTTAAATGTGAGTTATAAAAGTCAAGCAAATTTGATTGTGCATATACATAATTACTTAAAATAAAAATGTATTCAAAGTGGAACTTAAATAAAAAATATATATTAATTATTAAGCCCACATTTGATTATCAAAAAAGAGCAGAAGAAAAAATTAATGATACTCCTGGATAAAGTTTTTCAAAATAAGATCCATATAAGTTCAAACTTTAATTGTACTATTGGTTTGTGTTGGGGCCTTAAAAACTGAAATTGATAAAAAGTTTAATGAAGCCTGGTAACCAATTATACAGACTTTCCATAGAATAACAATAACTTATTTTAAATGAACGATTTATCTATTATCTATTTTTTAATGAAATTATCTAACAAAATGTAAAACGTAAAAGCTATATAAACATTGAAAAAAAAGGGTCAACATTTTCTTCAAGAAAATGTTTTAGTTATATAAGACATTAATATTGAATATCGAATGTTCACTTTTCAATGTTATCTGTAAAATTTGTAAATCTGAAAACCTTCTATAATCAGATCATGAAACGAACAATAAATATAGGTTAAACTATAAACGAACTTCAATATAATTAACTTTTGAGTTGTCTAACAATAAAAGGAAAATCCTTGTAAGTAAAGAAACATTTTAAATTTAGCTAGGAAACAATAAGTGTTTACATAAGCCCAGTGCACACAACACTTACAGATCTATGTCTTTGGTGTGACCTAAACGTGGAACGCTGTCGAGTTAGAGACGCGTGTCGGACCTGTTTTGTTATAGTAGGGATAGACAATCAAAAAACATGGATTTTGTGATATTGATATTAAATCGCTTAGTCAAGTATTTTACGAAATCTTGTGAGCATCATTTTCTCGATTTTGAATAGCTGATTTTCGTAGGAAAAGGAGGAGTTGGTTGGACTCATGTAGCATTGGAAATACTGAAGTAATTTGAATAGTCAACGAAAACATGTGTTAGATAAAGACAAATATCATTATATTTGTGAAAATTACTCGTGATGCTTAGTGAAGTCTTTAAAGATTGTGTTTTAATTAAAGGATCGGACTACTACTACAACTGGTTTTAATTAGGGTAAAAATATGTGCGGCGTGGTAATTTGTTACCATTAGGAGCACAAATAAGAAGGGCTATAAAAGTAATCTTTATCTATATCTAAAAGTTGCTGAGTTCTTAAAAAAATCGGGGAATCATTATATTCATTACGGGTTTATCCAATGAACCGTGTCCATCTGTGCGCTTAAAGAACCCTAAGGCCTCGTAAGAATAGTCTTCATTGAGCAAAAAATTTCTGTGGAATTAATTTTGTGATAGCGATGTACCTTTTCAATATTGCGGCGATAATTTGTCGGTATAGGGATTTGATTGGGATTCTGTTTGACTTGGTCAACAATTTCATTGATCATTTCCACAAAAACTGTACTTTGACAATTAGAAAGCAAATCTTGGGCGATCTGAAAACAAAAGAATTTGATGATTGAGTTTTGGTTAGAGCAAGAGATTCTCTTACCAATTTATTGGCTATTTCAACCGGATTTACGTCTCCTATGTCGAATTTAAATGTAATCGTTTTAAGTTTATTTTCCATGTGGCAGTTTATGACGCTGCCCTCGTCAACGCTGGTTACACTAAGCTTGGGAATCCTTTCGTTGCCGCTCCGGTTGGAACGCCTCGGTTTCTGGGAACGTGTGCCCGTGCCTGTCTGCTTTTGCTGCTTTTCCGCATCACCAGAGTTCTGGGGTTCTGTCTTCGGTGCAGTTTCGAGGGCTCCGTGGGCGCTATTTAGAGACATTGCATCCGTTGCTACATTCGCATCTTTGTTGACCTGTATTGGCTGCAGATTTTCCTGTTGCACAGGCACTTGCGAAGAAATCTGTGAGATTTGCTCTACTGCAGGTTGATGCTGTTGCGGTTGTTGCTGAACCACGTGTGGTTGCTGTGTCTGGGGCTGTGGTTGCTGTGTCTGGGCCTGTGGTTGCTGTTGTTGGGGCTGTTGTACCAAAGGCTGCTGATGCTGGACCAAAGGCTGCTGATGCTGAACCAGCGGTTGCTGCTGCTGGACCAAAGGCTGCTGCTGTTGGACCAAAGGCGGCTGCTGTTGGACCAAAGGCGGCTGCTGTTGCACCAAAGGCAGTTGTTGCTGTTGCACCAAGGGCTGTTGCTGCTGTTGGACCATAGGCTGTTGCTGCTGCTGGCTCATGGGCTGTTGTTGCTGGGCTGGCTGGCTATGCAGCAATTGCTGCAATTGTTGCTCCAAAGGCATTGACAGTTGTATGGGTTGCTGCGTGGGCTGTTGTATAAATTGCGTTGGCTGTGGTGGTACGGCCGATAATCCGGGATGCTGTTGCTGTTGTGGATCACTGAGCGCTACTTGTCCGCCCTGCTGATTGTAAGTCTGCTGTACTGGGGGTGCCACGGAAGTCGGCGGAACTTGCATCTGCACTGGGATCTGAATAGGTTGCTGATGCTGATGCGGTGCCATGACTTGCGATCCCGTAACGAGCTGCTGATGTTGTTGCTGCGGCATTGCCTGCGCATACTGCTGTACGAATTGCTGTTGCTGGAGTTGTTGTTGTTGGAGTTGCTGTTGTTGTATTTGCTGTTGGTGCTGCTGTTGCAGTTGCTGTTGTTGAAGCTGCTGCTGCTGAAGCTGTTGCAGCTGATGCTGGGCCAGTTGCTGCTGCATAATCTGTTGCTGATGTGAGACGGCTGCTTGTTGTTGCTGCAAGATCTGTTGCTGAATTTGAAGAGGCTGCGAAAGCTGTTGCTGCTGGCCAGCTTGCTGCATTGCATAAGCTTGTTGCATGTTTACGGCCTGCTGAGGCTGTTGCTGCTGCTGCTGAAAATATTGCTGGGCCTGTTGCTGAGCAATTTGTTGCTGTTGAGTCAAATCCGGAGCCTGCACGTTAGTGTGCATAAGCTGCTGCAGTTGCTGCTGCAGTGGCTGTTGTTGTTGCTGTGGCTGCTGCTCATGTGGCTGCGGAGGCAAAACAGTTTGGGGCTGCTGTTGCGCACCAACTTGCTGCACTTGAACTTGCTGGGGTATCTGCTGCATCATTTGTGGTTGCTGCTGTTGGTTGACTTGCTGCTGCGGCATGACCTGATGATTGACTGTTGGTGCCACTACGGGTTGTTGCTGTTGCATTTGTTGACTGCCTGTCGGCGATATGACCTGGTTATTGGTCATCTCCTGCATCGATGCATTCGAATTTTGATAAGAGGCCAGCTGTGGCGGTTGAATGTAGTGCACCGTCGGCTTCTGTTGCATGGGAATAGCCGGTGACGGAATAGCCTGTGGCTGCACCGAGATCAACTGGGAAACAGGCACTTGACCTGGGACCTGAACAGGTTGCTGAATGCCACTGTTCGGAATCGAAGTGTTCGAGCGATTGGACAGCTGCTGCGGTTCGACGCTGTTCGTGGATAGAGCAAGGCTTGTTTCTGAATCAGTGTTAAGCAGGTCATATCTTAGCTGCAGGCGCTGATTCCATTTAACACCATCCTCCTCGTCCTCAGACTCCTCCTCCTCTTCCTCATCTTCATCGACGTTGGTCGGCAAACTCTCACGTTGCTTTTGCAATGCCAATTTTTCCAAACGAGACTTCTCGTTTTGCAGCTTGATTTGAGTTTGACGCTGGGCACGTTCTTTAAGCAACGACACCACCTGCACTTTTAAAAGCCGAGCTACAGCGCGAGAGTCGTCCTCAGATATAATATTTTCCTTCATCATTTCTTGCGCAATCTGTTCGTACTCGTCATGCTTGATGTTGTACTCAAACTGAATTGCCTCGTTTTCCTTATGACGGGACGAGCGCTTCTTGGGATCCATAAACCGCAGTCTGAACTCGATGATGCTGATGCTCGGATCAGAAAGGAACTGTTCCGAAGCAGTTGGCTCAACTCGTATACCGATATCTTCGTCAAAGAACTCCGATTCTAGCAGTTCATTGCAGCTGGGCCGATCCTCCTTCTTTAGTTCAATGCACCGTTCGATGATGTCGCGCACGTTGGGGTCCTCCACCTTAGCCAGCGCCGCTGGCTTAATGCCCGATATCACCTTTTTGTAGATCTGGGCTGGACCCTTGCACTCACTGTAAGGATATTCGGAAATGGCCATCTCCAACATGCACATGCCGAATGCATATACGTCCACCGACTCGTCGTAGTGCTCCTCGTACATTTCCGGGGCCATGAACTCCGGCGTACCAATCACAGATTTTGCGTGGGAGCGGTTTTTCAAAGTTGCCAGGCCCAAGTCGCCGATTTTAACACTACCAGTGGTGCCAGTTATAAAAATATTATCACATTTCAAATCACGATGAATTATAGGAAATTGACGAGTATGCAGGAAGTTAAGGCCTTTTAGTATCTGGCGACACCATGACTTCAATACCTTTGGGTGTATTTTCTTGAATCGTTTCAAATAGCTACAAGGAAATAAGTGTATATGTTTACAATTAGCCCATTAAAATCAAGTTTTACGCTTACGATTTTAAAGTTCCAGATAACATTAGTTCGGTGACTAGTACAATATTCTTCTTGCGGCCAATAGGAAACTCCCAATATGTATAAAACCGCACTATGTTTGGGTGCTGAAGTTTCTTCAGCATGTCCGCCTCCTCGCGAAATCTAGTACGTTCACTTTTTTTTACTTGCTTGTCCTGTAAAATAGGTAAATAAAATTGTACATTTTTATGTTACCTAATGATTACTTTAATTGTGATGATCCATTATATAAAAAAGATTACTCAATCAAAAAATCATGATAATTATTATCTATCTGATAACTTGCTCATGCAAGTTTGGGATCATGTTAGCTTTGACTAATAATACTAATACAAATGCCCAATGACACAACAATAATTGACTTAGGAAGTTTTTTATCTTACCAATAACTCGCACCAGGCAACTGGAACACCCGTCAACGTGTCCAGGCCACGATAGACAGTTTTAAAGGAACCGCGTCCGACTTCCTTATCGTACTTAAAGAATCGTCCGCACGGCGACATGGCCACCGGATCATCGTCCTCATCGCTCTTACTCTTGGTTATCGATGTAGCTGAAGATGTGGTGGAGACCAGCGACGTGGAGGGCAGAAGAGATGCAGATGCATCTGTCGAGGACCCGGTGACAGCAGCTTCCTCTGCGCTAGCCTCGGAACTCTCCGCTTTTTTGGTTATGTCGTCGATGCTCTTTGCCTGTTTTTCGCTCTGAACCTCGGTATCGTCCTTTTCCTCTACTTGAAAGCCAACTCGTTTTACGCCGCTCGAGTGCTTGGTAGAAGACTTCAATGGCACATCGTCTTCAGTCTTTTCGATTGTAAGACTCCGTGACGCTTCGGTTATTATGTTGTCGATGATTCCGGCCACATGGTGGGAAGTGGCATCCGTAGCATTGGAGCGCGTAGGCGTGCGGAACTGCTCCTCCAGATGCTCCGCCTCGCGGGAAAGCATCTCGATGTTGTCGTCATAGTCACGAGGAAACTCCGTCTCGAGTTCAACGAACTGCAGTGGATTGGTGTTTCTGCCTGACTGTTCCACATTTTTACGGACGAATCGAATGTTTTGCACGAAGTTCGCCGTCAAAGTCGTTGGCGTGGTCTTTGACGAGTGCAGTGGCGCCTGCTGCTTGATCAATGGCTCAATCACCGTGTCCGAGGAGGACTTCCTGGCCTCCATTTTCTTGGTGTCTGAAACAACCGCTTGCGACGTCCCCTTGACTGACTTGTCTTTTTTAGGTTTGCCCAAAGTAAGACCAGCTTTCTGGTTGCTTATGGCATCTGCAGGCTCTATTTTGCTATCCATTTCGTCCTCATTCTGTTCCCTGCTCTGGTTGTCCTGAGAGCAAAGCACCTCAACATCGGTTGATTGCTGTTTGCCCAGATCGCCGTTGTTGTTATCGTTGACTTTCGGTACGTCGTCCGCGTTTTTCGGGTTTGACGCCGTCTTGCCGGGAAGGGAGTTACTTGAAAATCGTCGTAGCACCCGCACAAATAGGTTACTTTTGCTGGCAGCAGGTGGTGTAGGCGTGGTGTTCAGCGTGGGTAGAGAAGAAGCTGGCTCGATGGGTGATGACTGGATTGAAGTGGTGCTGCTAGTGCTTGTGTGTGCAGAAAGTGTGCCCTGCTTGCAAGTGGACTTTCTGTTTAGTGTGTCTTTTAGTTTTGATGTCGGGTTCGGCTTTTGCCTAGAGGAGGCAGATCTATTAAACGAACGGAGTCCCGACTTTTGTATATTAGCTCCCTGCACAGTTTGCTCCTCGCTAGAAATTGAGGTATTCCTAAAAGAATGATTAAAGTAGTTAATTAGATTGTATAGACTCACAGGCACAACAGTCGAGTTTTCCACAGTTCTCAGTAAATTTCCCTTCCAAGAACATTTTATAAACATTCGGTAAACGAAAAAACGGTTTCAGTTTACGTGTTGTTTATCTGGTTAGTTTTGCTTAAAACAGAGATGTTGAAGTAACAATTCCAGTTGAGGATATTTAAAAATTAGTATCATAGGAAAGAAAGCAAATCCTTTGTAGGATACTTGGTAAGTTCAACACACTACATAAAATGATATTTTAAATCAGCTTTTTACGTTATTTAGGCATATATGTAACAACGATTGTTACTTCTATCATCTTTTGTTATGTGCCCTGGTTTGAATCAAATACACTAATTAAATAAATAGAGATAATCCCTGAATGTTTTAACAAGGACTCCAACTGACCTTTGAGGTTGCGTGGTGCAGGAGGTAGTACCATCTTCGCTGATGGCGCTTCCCTTCCGAGCACGGTTCGCAGGTACGACCTCTTGTTGTCGTACGAAGTCGCAGAGGGTTTGTCCAATTTTGCAAGATTTTTAGCAGCAGACCACCACGTTTAATCTGAAGCGAGAGGCAAGGCGGTGAATGAGTACAGGGAGGCATGAAAGGGATGGAGCAAAGGTTAAATTCCGGCACTATTGACAGGAGGGGCTGGCTTGGACTGGGGCAGAGGCATGGGCAGGGGCAGGAGCAGGAAAAGGTGACCATTCCA
Organism: Drosophila simulans; assembly: GCF_016746395.2. Taxonomy (NCBI): domain Eukaryota; kingdom Metazoa; phylum Arthropoda; class Insecta; order Diptera; family Drosophilidae; genus Drosophila; species Drosophila simulans. The sequence continues at coordinate 21,166,505 of NC_052522.2, forward strand.
CCCACTTATGCTCGTTGCTGGGTGCCGACGTCTAAAATATCGCTTACAGCTGGGTGGAGGAGGTAGTGGCACCGTCTCCAGGAGGCCAAGGTGTGCGCTTTCCATGAATCACTAGTTTCGATTGCACTACGTTCGTCACTGGCTCTGCCGTTCCACTCTATTCTGTTCTGTTCTGTCGCGAGGGATATGTGCGTATGTGCGGTACGCTGGCTATACATACATATTTATGTACATTTGATTCGGGACAGGAAGCATATGCAGCGGCTATGATGTCATGGTTCCACGCCGCTCCTTCCCGAAGTCCTTCGCTCGACGGGATCGTGCTCGGGTTGGGGATTCAGGACCGGGACGGGGTCTAGGGCTCGCACTGCGACTGTCGGACCGTTCGCATCGAGGATTTCAGTTTGTGATTGTGATGTTCAAAGGTAAATCGAGCTAGCAGGCTTTCATATTACGGCACGGGGGATGGGTAAGTCTTTCGGGAGATACTGTCGCCGCCACAAGGGGGGTCAATTGGATTGAACGCGTGCGAGAGTCAGCGGAAAATTAAAGTTATTTCGCCAGAAGTTCCCTTTACTTTCACAAAAAATTTTACAAAGCAACTGGGTTTACTTGTGTTCGTGATCTATCGATAGCGCATATTGTTACACAAGTGTTATCGGCGGTGATGCCACCCAAGCTGCCAGTATGCCTAATATATATGTTAAGCACTTGCAGAAATGTTACCTGGCCTCTGTTAACTTGGACAGTAGACCGTTACTTTTCAAATGAGTTATAACATTGTTAAGAATACTATATACCCTTTAAGCATTAAGCCACTGTTTTAAATTTACTTCTCCTGCCATATAAGCGCCGCTTAAAATATAGTCAACGCTTTTTAGACATATTACCAATAGGAGCAGTAAAAATAACACCTAACAAAGTCTTAATTAATTTCAAACCCTTATATAGGTATCCCTTATTTAGCAAGAAGATACACCTGCCTCTTCGGTTTTGCCCGTAAGGCAAAAAGCCCAGATAGTCTCTTATTTTAGTGATTTATATAAATATGATTTTCGATAAGCTTTTCTGTCAATTCGTTAATTTATTTATTATAACTAACTTCTCTGAATGATATTTGAGATACATACAAATATAGAACTTAAATATACATGCACTAATAGTTTATAAGTTATCACTTTAATAAATAGGAAAGCTATAAGTGCACGATATTTTTATACGTGAACAACAAATCAAATTCACTTTTTACAAAACCCTACATTTTACCATTTCCAGTGTCATAAATTTATCTGTGTACTATACTAAATTTTTGTATATTGTAAGCGCTAGAATAAATTAAATTAAAACAAATAGTTTTTTATTTTATTTTAATTTAAGAGCAAGATCCTTTACTCTTAATCGTCACACCTGGAATAAAACATGTTTGTTTAAAATATATACATATATAGGGTGTGAAGCTCTTACTTATATTGAGGCATGACGAATAGCACTGCAGTTGGGTTTCGCCCGTGTACATGTATCCGTCGGATCCACAGATTATTTCATCGTTTTCATCGTACACATTAGCGCATATCTTCTCGCAGTAGCTCTCCGTGTCCTTTGGATCGTCAGGAGTAGCTGAACTCGTCACAGTGGGCACCTTTGGAACCTCTTGCTGAAATGTTTAAATTTAAAATTAAAAATGTCTAAATTCACAGAAAAAAATTATTTGATCTTATTAGGAATACTGTTACTGGTATTTGATGAGTCGTAGAATCTTTGTAGCTGGACCTGATTCTACTGTTGTTTAAAGTTTATTTTTTCAAAGAAGAGTACTTTTTCTAAACCATTAAACGATTTGATGGAAATTAGGTACTCCCTAAATCGATTAAAAAGATTGGAAGTGCTTGGTTTTGGGGCTACTTTTTGGTCAACAAATCTCTTGCTTAAATAAGCTACTTGCGGTTTTTACATTTATTGAGAAACAAAACCAACCTGCTTTCCACTTTCAGTGTCAGCACTATCCTCTGGGTCATCAGAGTATTCCTTGATGGGCTTGCTGAGTTCGATCTTCGGGGCAGGAGATTTCGCGGGCTCGCGGGGAGCTTGGGCCACGGTTTCGTAGTAGTACTGATTGGCTTGCGGGGCTTGGGTGTACTTCATGGACCCCCTAATGGCATCCTGCTCGGTGAACTCGAATCGCAGGGGCTCCGGGGTAAAGCTCTTGTGGCTCTTGGCGAAGTGCTGGCTCTTCGACGGCGATTGAGTGGTGGTCTGGACCGCCATGGGAGTGGAGACCACATGCTTGACGGCTTTGTTGCCGTCGGACTTGACAACGAAGACATCCTGACCTGCCTGGTAACTGCCGCGAACAACTGCGGAATTCGCAGGAGCGGGATCTTGCTGGTAGAACAAGTCGGACACTTGTATGGGCTCATTGTAACTGGAGGAGACTGAGTTGTCTAGGCCAGCAGTTTTGTAGGGAACACGTTGCTGCAGCTCTTGATGATGCTGCGGCTGCTGGTGCTGCGGTTGCTGCGGTTGCTGATGCTGCTGCTGTTGCTGCTGATACAGCTGCTGCTGTTGCTGCTGCTGACTGTATTGCTGTGGATATTGGTGGAGTAGCTTCTGCTGGTCCCGCTCGGCGTCCAGTTTCTTGAAGTCAGGATCCCTCTTGGGAAGGAAATACTCGTTGGTGCTCATGAATTGCAGGTAGTCCTGCGCCTCCCTGGACTCCTTTGCTGGTGGCACAGCCTGGCGAAAGTTTACCGCCTGGTTGATATCCTGCTTCGCAGGAATATCGGTGTCCTCGTAGACGGAATAGCTATTTGGATCCTGGGGGAACTGGCTGTTTTGGAGAAGAGTTTGCTGGGAAGGCACCACGCTGAAACTGGGAGATCCCTGCTGTCCGAAGAGCTTAGGATAGTGCAGGTACTGGGAGGCCTGGACGGGAATCGCGTGCTGTTGGATGGGTGCGTACACTGGCTTGTGGTCCTTCATGATCACATTGCCATTGAAGCGCGGCGAGGACTTGAAGTTCTGGATGTACTGCTCGGAGACATACTGGGGCGGGAACTGGTTTTTGCCCACATCCAGCACCGGAGCGTCCTTCACGTGGGCGAATCTGCCCTGATGACTCTGGTCGAACTGGTACCTCCTGAGCTGGTCGGTCGGAGGAAAGTTCCCGAACTGCTCGCGACGCATGATGTGCTGCGCGGTGGCAGGTTGCGGGGATCGCAGGAACTTGTTGGGGCCACCAGAAAGCATGGCCAGGTTATCCGATCGCGATCTTATCCGGGGCAGTAGTCCGGGACCCGGCGGCCGATTGTGGTTGAAATGGTGCTGGGCCAGGGGCTGGGGCTCACTCAGAAACTGCCTTATGCGCACTTGTCTCATATCATTCTCACCGCACTGCACTTGGTCGATTAGGACCACTATCAGAACTAGGGCCTCCAAAATGGGGGCCAACTTAAGCGGACGCTGAGTCATTTTTAAAGCTCGTCTTCGTTCCACGACGGTCTATTGGTATTTGACATTTGTCAGTTCCGCGGCCAAAAGCAAAAAAGTTTCTTTCGAATTAACCACGCACACATGCGAAGCTTCTTTTCCATTCGACGATCCACGATCGCGCAGACTTGATCTCACTTTCTTTGTTATCCGGCCAGTCGTTTAAATAAAAATGGAACGCCTCGCGGCACTGCAGCCAAATACAATGTGGTGGCCTCGTCTCTGGGCCCAGATGCAGCTATCTATGTATATCTATTTAAAACCGACTTGGTTCGCCATATCAGCTTTAGATGGGTACATTTTCTAGAGCCTGTTGTTCCAACGCCGCAGCACCGTTAATCAATCGAGGGTCTCGAGCATCCACATCCATCCGATTACTTTCTTCTTGAATTTCGGCGGTGTCGTCGGTTGGAAAGCAACTGAGTGGCAAATGGAACGTTTCTGAACCAGCTGTGCTGGAATTCGGAGTGTCGGAATGGCCACTAAACCAGTTTTGAGATGCTGCCACTGCTGCCACAGAGGAGATGTGGATGTGGATGTCGATGTGGATTTGGATGTGGATGTGGTGACCACCGAGAGATCTCCGAGAGATCATATCGCACTCGTCGCGACTCGGAGATGGAGCACTCGAGCCTCGGGGAACCGTGACATCGCTCCAGATGCGACAGAACTATTGGCCAGGTATACTCTTTAATTTGGCTATCTTGAGTGCAGGTGAAAGTAAATCGGAGATAAGATCTTTTGGAGACTTATGCGTAATTGGTTCGGAGTTCCTCAAACTTCAGAGATTAATTTGCTTATACAGAATGCCAGATGGCTGGATGGCTGAGATTTGTGAATGCAGGGTTATTTACCTCATGTAAAAGTGAAAATGTTTTTAATTATAGATACTGGGATAATGGGTACAACTTTCGCTTTTGTCGTCAATTTGGCACTGCTTTTTCGAGAGAACAAGCCATGAAAACGATAATTTGGATCATTGTTATGCAAATGGCTCGAAACTGTAATCGTTCGTTAATGTATTCATTCATAAAAGCCCTGTTATTCCATAAAGTTTCAAATATCTCAGATTCTTTTGTGGCCAGTAAGTTTGTGCAACGTTTCTTTCCCCACTGATTACCATTTCATATATAATTACACATTCATGAGGACCAAACACAATTAATACAACTACTCGATAGCAATAAAACTCAGTTGGTTTATTTAGTAATATTATGAGATGTGGTGGAAATAATTAAATCTCCTCTGTGCAGACACATTTGAATTTAGACAGACTCCCAGTCATGTCACTAAATCCCCAATACACAATCCTTAGCTCTTAAATTAGTTCTACAAAAGGTTGTGCTCGACGTCTTTGGCTTAAACTACAAATGTTGAAATGGCCTAGTGCTTAAATACAAGTCTCCTCGTTCTCGATCCAAATATCGTTCTCAACTTTGGGCTCCTCGCAAACTTTGTGGCTGTTTTCCAGAACGATGACAATGTCCGTGGTGCTCAGGACCGTGGAGTCCGCATTCTGGAAGTGCAAGGTTCAAAGTTAATATACATAGAATACAAGCAGTTGGAAAATAATGTAGCATTTATTCGCCCTGTATTTCACTATTTCTCGAACCCAAACAATCACATACGAGCACTTTAATTCGTTGGACATGCAATGTAAGGAAAAGTTATGTTCCCATGGGTATTCGTGTAAACAAAGCGAAATCAAGCTAAGCGGGGATGGAGCCGGAATACTAAGCAACTTCAGCATTGGGAATTACAAGGATACACAAATTGACGCAGAGTGAAATAACTTTTTAATTTGATTTATTCGCCCAGGTATCTTTGCGCTCCGAGAGTCCGGCGACACGGAAAAGTTTGAAAATAACTCTGGGATTTCCGGTTCAAAAGAATCTGTGCATCTGTAATAACTAGATTTATGCTAATGTACTACTATACCATACTCTAGCACACTATGCATACTTCAATGAGTAATTATGCTATTGGTCTATTTAATTACTTTTGGTAGCGGGAGACTGTAGGTTTTCTTTATCAGCACCCTATTCGCAGATGGGGAGTCCGTTTCGAACTTATTTGGGTGCCGGCTGGCTCTGACGTGAACCTACGGGGTAATTTGAGTTAGAATAACCAAATTAGGTTGGCTTAAAATGTGCTCACAATAACTTAATAACTTACAGAATGAACGCGGTCGTAGGCGGAGCTCTCCCGGAAACTGGAGTGATCCCTCGCGAATCCACTGTTGTAATAGGCGCCCACGGCTTTTCCGCAGAGGAGTTCCCTGAACGCAACCCTGTAGCGACGTGACATCACACTGTACACTATTGGGTTTACAGTGCTGTCAAACCACTTAAATCAGATAAATCAGTTAGCAGAATTTGGGTGCACTTACCATGAAACGTAGTATGCAAATCCCGCAATCGAGAAGAGTGCCTCGTTTATGTCCAAATAGTTCTCCATGTTCTTGGCATACAGGAATATGAGTCTTTGCAGGTGAAACGGGAACCAGCACACGAAAAACGTGATCACCACAGCGGCTATACTGATTAAATGGGGACGTTATTGATGGATTCGATTGGGATTGATCGGGAAAAGCTCACCCAACATGCGAATAACCGTCTTCTTTCTCATTTGGGAGTTTCTCGTTTCCCTGTTGTTGGTGCCTGGTTGAACACCTGGAATACATCCCTGAAGTCGGATCTTTTGGAGTCAATAGAAGCCAGGTACTTGCCCAATTTTTGGTTCGTTCGAGATCGAATCTTGGCTCCCATTCGTCCGTAGAGCAAAATAATGAGTATCATCGGAATGACAAAGAATATGCAAAAGGATACTTCGAACACGGGATATTCGTTAACAATCTTGGGCGACATGGAACAGAATGCTGACTCCTCAATGCGGGAGTCATCTGAAAAGCGTAACGAATGTTATTCATACGTGTTTATGTTATTCAGATTTAATTTAAAGAGTATAGTTCGGCCATTCATGACTGTTGGGGGTGTAGTTCAGGTCGCTTCCAAAACCAAAGTCCAAACTTAACCACCCATTTCAATTGATTTATAAGGTTTCAGCAATCTGCTGCATGTGAGCAGTTGACTGGAGTGCATAGCACCCTTTTTGTACCACGAGGGAACTTATGATGTAAATAGTTTCATACCTAATGGGTAGTTGAGGTATTGAATATCCGAGAGCAGTCCAAATGGAATGGCGCTTATGAAACTGGCAATCCACAGAGCTGTTATTATCCGAATGGCGCGCTTGAAGCCAACCATAGCATACAGGTGCAATGGATGGCAAATGGCCAGGAATCTCTCCATGGAGAATGCGACGATGGTAAAGACGGACACATAGGTGCATCTGAAATACAGCTGGTATTATAAATGGCTAAAAATGCAGTCAAAAGTAGTTATACTAACGCCTCTGAGATAAATGCGCGTATTTTGCAGAATGGCATGCCGAAGAGATCCGGATACTGATGCCAGTACAGAAACACTTCCGTTGGTAATCCTAGTTTTGTTTAAAACACCATAATCAGTTAACTATATTTTCTTATTTAATCAGTTAACCTACCAAATAGTAGGTACAGCAGATCTGAAACAGCTAGGCTGAAGAGATAGTAATTGGTCGCCGTGTGCATTGCCGAGTGGCGAATAATCACAATGCACACTAAGAGATTACCAACGACCCCGGTTATAAATATGCCTCCAAATATAATTGTTATCTGGAAAAGGTTTAAACAAACAGAATGATCGCTTTTCAAGACCAAGCATTTTGCAATTTGAACTCTTAGATTTAAGCAAGCAAATTGCGGAACGATTCACAAATATCCATGTGTATTCAGCCTAGTTATGCACAAGTATAAAAAGCTGTATAAAAGTTTTAATATTAATATCTTCGACGAAGAATGATATTTGTTGACTATTCAGTATGTATTACAACTGACAATAAAAAAAGTTATTTTTTTTTTTTAAGCTTTGACTACGAGTAAAACTGGTAAAAATCAAACCACTTCCAGTAGACTTACCAAAATTGCCTTGTAAAGTGGTAAGGTCTGTGGGCCGAGCACAAAGGCCACAAACTCTTTTGGAGAGCAATTAAAGGTGCCGCAGGCATAGTGGTCCTCCTCCTCAAATCCATGGGATGTTGTATCCAAACTAACACTGGTGGCGAATAGATCGGTGGTATTTGTGAAACTTGTGTTCAATTCCGAAAATGTCGGATCGGTCGATGAATTCATTTTAGCCCGCAACTAAATGTTTTTGTTTATTTCGTGTAAAATTCTTAACGGCCGCCGCTGAACTTGGAATAGCACATGGCACACGACAATTGCCGTTTGAATTTTTATGGATAGCGAAAAATCCGCGATGCGCTATCGTATAATACAGCCACTGTATCTTTTAGATGGCCACAGATTACTGTCCGCAGTCTACCGCTAAAAAGATAAGAAGGCATGGTTTAGGCTAAATTGTAAATAGACACATACACACGGGCATATATATATATATGTATGTATAAACACCATGTACACTTATAATATATATGTGGCCAAGTTAAATATATAGATATGGCATGTTCATGCCGCAGAATGAGTAATTAGACCCGAAACTCCTAGGGCAGAAGGGTATGCTAGATTCGTTAAACAGCATGTAACAGTTAGAAGGAAGAGTTTATCATAAAGTATTCTTAGAGTTGATCAGGATCACCAGCCGCATCGGTCTGGAAATGTCCGTATGTCTGTCCGTATGAAAGCTAGGAAGTTGTGATTAACAATGCAAGTTGAAGTGGCAATCTGTGACAATTTATTTTAGAACGTCTTAAAGACGTCTCTAAATGCTGTCCCAAACACAATTTTAACAATGGTTTTGATTGCTTTTGATTTTACAATTTGAATTGTCAATTTTAAAATTTCTACTTCGCAATCCCACCGCCTGAGAATGAGGTATCTGATAGTCGTGGAACTCGACTACGGCGTTCTCTTGGTTTTTTTGTTTACGTCAGAAACAAAAAAAATTTAATCTTTAATTAGTAGTAGATAAGTAGATCAGATGTTAAACAAACGAAACAAACACTACGGAATTCGAAAGTTTTCGAAGTTCAAGTTAAACATTTCCTCTGTTAACCTTTACTATATGAAATAGGAATAGTGCACTAATTGTTGTATTTTATATGTTGTAACATTAAAGTTCGTTTGGTTCTTGTTGGAGAAACAATAAGCGCTTTCTCTTTTCAAGGCCTGTGTGGGAAATTTAAATAATTATGTCCCCGGCGCCCGAAAATCTTCTTAACTTAAATTGAAATGTCAACAAGCATAAATTATCAACTCGGGGAGAAGGTGAAGGACTCCCCCCAAAGGTTTCATTACCTCGCATAGGCAGGCACTTTAAAATAATTTAAGAAGCCTGAATTAAACATGGGTCATTGTTTGAATGAACAGATGCCTTCTTATCACCTGGCACACACCCCATTAAATTCATTCTTGTGTACTTCGAGCGATGTACTACTTAATTGCTATCAGTTCATTGTGTGCGCTGATTAGTCAAGCAATTAGCTGAGCATCTGGAAATTCATGTGCAATGCTCTATTAATAACTAATCTTTAGAAGCCACCCACAACCTTAAAGCCTTAAGTATTAGAACTTAGGCAGAATTAAATTTGAAGTGGCATGCCCACAGGTATTTAGTTATATTGTGGTTGCCGGTGTCGGCAGCAGCATCTTGGCCGGATTTATTAAGCCAGTTTGAATGGGGCTAACAATGGATTACTCACAAATGCGAATACTCGCAACCAGAAAAGTTTGCATGGCTGTTGGCCACAGATTCATCATTATTACGAACATGTCGCCGAGCCAAACTCGACTCGGCACATCGAGACATTTTGGCCTAGCGAAGCGAACTATAGAATTTTACGCACTTGCAAACTTTCAACTAAGTGTGCTCAGTCGTGAATTTAATTTGACGAAATGCGCAAACAGGAAGGCACACGTGTAATTAGGAGGCCAACTTGAGGAGCGACTGTCTAAAGATAGTAATAATCATCATAATCATCATTTGGAGCAGCCTCCCAGCTCGCGAGCAGTTCGGTAACCAGAAAACCACTAAATCAGTTATCTGCCTACTCGGACCCAGGAGAGCCAGGAGCTCCCCCATGCCATCCAATCCAGTCCAGCATCTGGTCATTAGGGACACTTAGGCGGTGACCAAGCCCCTCCGGGGACCCCAGAACGAAGTGCCAGGCCACGTGTTGCTAATTACTTGGGTGCCGAAAGCCACAAGATGGCACATATATTCATGTGTGTGCAACAGAAGTCAAGTGTCGCCTCAAGTTGAATATAATTATGTATGGACATCTGGGAGTTTTCATGGTATTTTGTCCCGAGCCACTTGCTTTTATTAAATTTATTGAGTGCAGATGGAGTTGAATAAGTGAAGAAGTGTTCTATTATTCAAGGCTTTGTGGGAGGGGCAACGTAACTCTTGAAACCAAGCCCATCGCAGATTTCCCATCTTAATTAACTAAAAGAACTGCTCGACATTAAGAACCGCATGCCAAAGTTCGGCAAACTATGGGAAATTATACACACAAGTATGTAGTTCTCGATTACGAAAGCTTTTATCGCTGCATACACAAATATTTACATGTATAAATATATATTTTCCCAGTGGATATTATAGAAATGGACATTTTGTATTCCTATTTTCGTAGAATAAAACTATTCTAAAAAATTAATAAATGAGAGCATGTTTTTAAAACTAACCAATAAATCCGAGAAATATTAATATTAATTAAAAAATACACTTAATTAAAATACACTTGGGAGTTACTTAAGTAACACATGATGGTTAAGTAAAAAGTATAGTGCAGTGTTTTGTAAAAATATTTCGAATTACCTTTTTATGAGATTTGCCGTTGCCCAATTAGGATTCATCTCTCCTCGTTAACCATTCAAATGGGTATCATTAGTTTACTCTCTTCAGTGATTTCCTTATCATGGCAACAATGGTCTTTTATCTTATCACTAATTAGTGTCATTAATATTTTCTCAACTTTTCTCAAATATTATTCCGCGTAAATGTGCCAAGAAAAGGCTCTTTTCTAAAATCGAAAACTGAGTGAAATCGTAACAACTATTTTCCACTTGCACCTGTAGAGCTTCCAAATCCCTTCGATCCAACACTTGTTAATTGATTTCGAGTCTCAACTCGCATTTTCGTAATTAGCGCACATATCTCAGTTAGCAACGAACTACCGACATTGTCGCGCTGGATGCTTGGGCGATGACAGGTGGAAAGCAACTGGCTGCATGTCCAGATGTCCTGCCCACTTTCGGGAGTAGGGAGTCTCGGCAGGTGAGTGCGCAGGCGTTGAAGCCGAACATCTCGATATTCCGGGCTCGCCAGCGTAACTGCATGTGGGTACTAATTTCGGCTGTACTTGTGGCTTTGGGGCAAACCGAAGTGCTTGGGAATCATGTGAATCTAATAAGGATGCAGCTTTCCCCACTGTACTACATGCTACAAGGCACTCGAGTTTCGGCCATGTGCCTGTTGTCTAGATACCAAAGGTTTAAACATTGTTTGCCCAATCCATTAATTATGAAGTCCCATTCAATTTCATTGGCTTTATAATAGATTGGTCTCGAAATCAAAGCCCCATTTCAGTAAAAGTCTTTGAACATGAGCTGAAAAAAGATTCAGTTTGCTTCAATTGTTCGTTGAAAAAACAACAAAATAAAAAAAAAATATTAAAATGACTTCTATTATACCGCCGGGCTCGTTAGTTCCGCAGGCGCAGGGCGTAGAAGCAGCCGTACCCATATGGCTCAAGATGGACTGGAGCCCGGAGATAGAGCAGGGCATCTACAAGGACTGGGGAACCTATTACAGTCGCCGGCGCAGGGAGAACCTGGGCATGTACTACTTCGACAAAGCCCTTAAGCTCGGACCTGCAGATTTCACGACTCTGTATCGGCGAAGCCAGAGCAAAAGGAAGAACGCCCAGGCAGATGGAGCACTTAAGGACAGTTTGGAGGCAAAACGTAAGCTTAGTTCGGTCCTCTTGAAAGCCTGCATTAAGTAGATCGATTTCGGCCACAGGACTATTGAAAAACTTGCAACGCTCTGATGCGCCTATTAATCTGGAGGTCTGCGATGCACTGTACGAACTAAATCGGCTTGAGAACGCCAAGGCCGAGCTCCACGACAATACCCGCCTCTTTACTGGAAACAAAACCAAAATGTTCGAGCAGCGCCTGGTGGTGGTACGATGGTGTTTGGGGTTGTGTTGGGGTTCCTCCTGATTTCTGGGCTGCTTCCAGGTGGACGAGAACATTGAAGATGCCTGTGGCCCTTCGATGACTCAGTACATATCGGACAAAGAGAAACTCATAGTGCACTTGAAGGAGGTACAGAATAAGTACAAGCCCGATACCAGGCCGCTTTGGAAAATTCTGAAGGAACAGGAGAAATGCGATGTTCAGAGCATTCCCGAAATCGAAGTGGGTATTATTGGCCAATTTGCAAAATTACCTTTACTTTTAAAGGCTGTCTTACTAGGAAGAAATGCTTTCCCCCTTGGAAATTGCGAGGCGAAGTCGTGCTTTCGACGTGTTTAACCAGATGTTCATAGACAGGTCTTGGCATGATGTCATATTTCTCAAGCACGTTCGAAAGTAAACCCATTTGTGAAACTTTAATACTTTGTTTATACCATACGTACATTTGTCTTAGAAATCCAAACCTCCTCTTGAATCAGTGTAAAAACTCCACTGAGTACTTACAAACGCTTTCTATGAAGAAATATGAGGAGATCAAAACCTTTCTGGTGGGTTTGAGTGGTGAACCCGAATTATGAGTACCAAAATTGTCCCTAATTGTTAATTTCAGAAAATTCTGGAAGCCCGTAGCCCCATGTACAATATCCGATACCAAAAGTTCACGAACAAGAAGTTGATGGATAAATTTCGCCAGGAATATCTTTTTCGAGTTCAGTACCAAACAAGACGAAACATGATTTCTGCACTGCGTAGTATTCGGTACCTTCGAAAAACCAAGAGTCTAACAGTAAGAATTTTGAATGCATTCGAACAGAGTAAAATGATATTGGTTAAATGGTTAATGCTTTCAGAAACTGACCAGTTACGTGGAGGAAGTTATGGGAGATTACGTGGTGAAAAAAACCAACAGGATTATGCCCTGGAAATTCGAATTCATCAACGAGGTATACAATATTTTGGCGCTAGCCTACGTAGATCAGTACACGCTTCCGAAGAACTTTCGCTATGCGGAGAAGAACGCACTGCTTCGATTGCTCCGCTTTCCAATGGACAAGTCAAAGGAGGTGAAACACTTCGTATTTGGGGATCGCACTACGCACCAAGGCTCGGAAACAGTAGATCCTGCCTTGACAAAATCACGGTAGCTCGCACTCGGGATAAAAATGATATTTTAATCTTTTTTGTTTTGTTTTCAGTCTAATGGGAAACCGATTCGAGAACCGGATGAATTTCGCACAGTACCCTATAGAGAAGTCCTACCTACTTCACCAAATGGCAGAGATTCATCTTAAATCACACAGGTTTGACGAATGCTGCTTTAGTGCCCGCAAGTCTATTGAAGGTTTCGTCCATAAGTCATATACTATTGAACGTTGGAAATATCTATCTATCTATCTTTTTAGAGGCAAAAAAATGCAATAGCTACATTTGGCAGTTTCTCTGCTACCTACTGATAATAAAAGCGAATGCTGCACTCCACAAAGTCGAGCGAACCAGTGAGGCTCTAGATATGGCACTGAAAATTGCCAAGGAATTGAAAGAAAAGAATATCCATAACTTCTTGACTGCTTGTATACACTGCAATGAGGAGGAATTCATCGTGAAGAAGCAGAGTATTTTTGCGAATAGCCGGCGCGAAAGCGAAAAATCCGTGTATAGTTCCCTGTCCGTGCGCCATAGCGATTAGAGCTTTATATTTTTTTATTGCCAAAAATATTGATTAATAAATTCTCAGTGCAATTATAATAGTCTGGTGTAAAAACAAGTTGAATGTATGTAGTCGACCGTTTCGTCTATTAGAGACCTATACACAAGTACATGAATATACCCCTGCGTATTTGAAATTTGCATTCTTAATATCAACTTGCTAGCTCCTTTAGTTCCCGAGATCTCGATCATCATATGAACGAATAGACATGGCTAGATAGACTCGGCTAGTGATCCTGTTCAAAAAAATGTATATATCTACCCTTTTACACATGCATCGGGCTTACTTTTCACTAGTTTAAGCAACTTTTTTTCTGAATTTATGAAAAATATGATAAAATCATGGCATTTGCAACACTTTAAAATATTTTAACGGAGTACAGATAATAAGTGCACTTCTTTTTTGATGTGTTTTTATTTTAGAGTGCAACAAACAACAGTTCTTCGCTTAAATCGATGGTTTTGATACTACAAATATTACGCTGATGCTTTCTCTACCAGCTTGGCCATCATCTTCTCCTCCTTGGCCTTTCGCTTGGCCTCCTTCTGCTTCCGCTTGTCCTCCTTCTCTTTTTGCTCCAGCATTTCCTTAAAGCGGTCGTCGCGTGTATCTACCTTGAACCCGAAGTGTCGGCGCACCTCCTCCACCAGGCGTTCCTTGCGTTGTATGGCTGCCGCTGCATCCGCCTCCCGCTTGGCGATCTTCGCGTGCAGGTCCGCCTTCCACTGTGTCAACTTCTCCATCTTCTTGGCAATGTCCTCTTCCCGGGCATTGATCCGTGCCAGCTCCTCCGCCTTCTGCGAGCGGTTCTTCTCCAGCATTTTTAGGAGTGTTTCTAGTTGCATAACCTGCCTGCTGTCTTTCTCTCCGTGGGAATCGAAGCAAATTTTGGGATTCACATTGCTCTGGGCGCCATACCGCCCGAATGCCTGTCTCTGGTACTTCTCGGTCAAATGAATCCAGGAGTGAGGCTCCTGGTATGGCAATTTGTTCAGGAGCACATTTTTGTGTTGTGGTTGCAGGCCGGATCTGTCCACCATCTGGGGATATGTTGGTTCCACATCCTCGTCGCCGACCAAGGACGCCGGCAGTTCTGCTTTCGCAGCGCTCGAGTACTGGGCGCACGAGCGGAGGGCAGGAAGTCTGGTCACAACGCTTACCTTGCCTACATTCATTTTGAATTGTCTAAGCAAAATAGTTTATTAATTTCCAATAGAGATGAGAGAAAATCGATAGCGATGACACCAGTACTGGCAACTAAAGTCTTTCGGAGCTAAATTCAGCTATTTTTTAGGCCCCGTCCGAAAGGTAAGTAATTTACATATATTAATTGTGGTGACAGTCTGGCTGCATCCCAGCTCAAGCTCTAGCTATTTTATTTTCCTTTCTATCAATTTGTAATTATTGGTTGCACGATTTGTAACTGCCGATTTACTAGTCAGTTTTTATTCCGAAAATAGATTTCCGAGGCGTGAAACTATCATATTTATGTTGTCAGCTCAAATTATAAGAAGAAATTGACTTAGATTACATATATGTGCGGCGCACTAGTGTACCCCTAATATACCAATCGTTATCGACAACAATGTGACGTGCACATATGCCCTAATGCGAATCTTAATTCTTGAACGCGCGGAATTGCATTTAAAACAACTCGTTTTACTTAAGTTAAACCAAGAATTTGCTCGGCTAAAAGCCTACGCCTCGACATGGCGGGGGATCGTGCCTTGAGTTCCAAGCAATTGGCGGGGCGCATACACTCCGTGTACTGCAAAGATTTCGTGTAGGTTTATTTCCATCAAAGGCGCAAATCGGAATTAACAATTTCGCAATTTGATTATTTCCAACAACAGATCCTACAGCGAGATCACATTCCATCCGAAGCACTACCTAAACGTCCTGACCGGTCCCAATGGCAGTGGCAAGTCCACCATCGTGTCGGCCATCATTTTGGGCCTGGGAGGGGAACCGATTCTCCTTGATCGCTCCGCCAGCGTTGCCGACTACATACAGAGCAACAAATCCTCGGCCACCATAATTGTCCGTGTGTATGGACGCACGCCCAACACCACGGAGACCTTTCGGCGCATAATAAACTCAAATGGCTCGTCTACCTTCTCTGTGAACGACAAGGACACCTCCAAGAAAAACTTTCTGGCCGCCGTATCATCCTTTAACATACAAGTCAGCAATTTGTGTCAGTTCCTCCCGCAGGATCGGGTTCAGGTATGCGGTTATGCTGGAAAATAATAAATTACACACCTATTTATTGTAAACGAACTGTTTCAGGACTTCTCCAAGATGAATCCTCAAGAGCTTTTGCTCAACACAATGTCCTCCGTGTGTGACGATGAGCTGACTAACAGCTTCAATCGTCTAAAGCAAATGCGCACAGAACAGGCGAATGTCCATGCTAATCGGGAAAAAGAGAAAAGTGATCTGGTTAAGAAGCAAAAACGATTGGAACAGTAAGATATAGTTGCCCAAGCTTATTTTTATTCACTAAGTAAAATGTAACGAAATGTGTAGATAAAGTATATAATTTTACTGCGGCTCTTAAAAGACCTAATAATCTTAATATCAATTGAATAGCTTACAAATGACTGTGGCCCAGTATAAAGAACGCGAAGATGTCAAGCAAAAGCTGCAAGTATACAGTGCGAAGAAATTGTGGGTTGAGACTCAGGCTGGAGAAGCCAAGGCCGCAGAAATGAAAACTCAAGTGAAAAACGCAAAAACTCACAGCGACAAATTGAAGCACCAACATGACAAATTTGTTCAAGCCCAACAACAAATTGAGAACGAAAAAGTGTCACTCAGAGAGAACTTATTGGAAAAGGTAATGGGTGGTAGTGTTTTTAAATATATTTTTTAAAACTAAGTGAATTTTTTCTAGACACGCTTATTAGAAAGAGCTGAAGCGCAGAAGGCGGCAATTGATGGTAAAATGGACTCTTTGAAGCAAGGAATTTACCAAAAAAAATATGAACTGGAGGTTGGTTTCCTTGTTGAATATATCGAACATGTAAAAAATTCTTAATCTTACATTCTATCACACAGCAAAACATTAAAAAATCACAAAAAACGGCCACAGAGTGTGATAACCTAAAGCAGTTGGTGGAAAATAAAATTTACGAGCTTGAAACCCTAAATAAGAGCAGGCCTCAGATCGTTTCGGAACTTGAAAGGGCCAAGGAATCGTGCGCAGCGGTCCGCGGGAAAGCAATGGAGCAGTACAACAGACGGAGACAACTGGAGCAAAAACTGAATGATGAAATGATTCCTGAAATTACTGCGTATAAACTTAAAATAGAGCGGTTGAGAAACGTCAAAATGCAAAAGATTAATGTAAGTTCTTACTAAAATAATGAAGGCTCAACTTGACGCTATCTTAAATTTTAGGAAATAAGAGCGAAAAATCCGAATTTGGTTGTGGCCATGAACTGGTTGGCTCAAAATAAGCAAAGGTACAAATCGAACGTTTATGACCCAATGATACTTGAGGTGAGCTTTTCAAAATGAAGCCATTACCATTCTAATATTGAAACTATCATAGCTTACAGTACAAAATCATGAGGATGCAAAGTATCTGGAAAACGTTGTGGCGCAGCGTGATTTATTTGCATTTGCGTGTGAGGACAAGGGGGATATGTCGGATCTGATCAACGAGTTGTGTGTGAAGCAAAAATTGGGAGTCAACGTTATATACTGCGCATCATCCGATAGACTCGCGCACAGTCCCAAAATTCCGATCGAAGATCTGCGGTATGCACTTGTCAGTTGTCCAATACTAGTCCAATACCTAGTTTTAAACACTTTTTCAGCTCTTTTGGATTTCGGTCATACCTCGTGGATCTTGTTACGGGACCAATACCACTAATAAACAAGCTGTGCGCTTCCTACTCCATTCATAATATACCAATTGGAACAGAAGCTGTGGGCAATTACACTTCATCCATTCCAAAAGCTATCCGAGTTTATTTCGGCGGTGTGTATACTTTTCTTCTTCGGCTTCGCTTCGCAAATGTATAAATTCTGATTTTGAATTCCGTAATGTGCATTTCAGGCAGCAAGAAGTTCGTTGTGACTGCATCCCGCTATCGGTCGGACACTATTCTTACTGAAAGTAGCATTCGAGCGAAGAACCAACTTATTACAGTGGACTCACAACAACTGGCCCTGGTGATGAAACAGTGCTCCGAAGCAGTGAAAGAAAGCGACAGCATTAAAAACGCAATAACCCAGACCGACAATGAATTTGAACGATTGCAAGCTGTTGCACACGATGAGCAAGAGAAGAGACGAAAGCTTGACCAAAAAATAGCCCATTTTAATGGCTTGAAAATCGAAATTGAAACGCTCCAGAAGAAGCTGGAAGCCCTGCGCAATAGCGATTGTAAGTATTTCGTAGTGCACTAAATATTCCGCCATTATAAACTGTGTTTTCAGCGCTAGACTGTCTTCAAACCAATTTTTGTAATAGTTTGCATAAAGACTTGAAAAAAGTAATCGATGCTGATGCGGAGTTGTGCTCCTGCTTGAAAGCTATAGAACGACTTATAAATGAAAAGAATGCGGCCCAAACAAAGGTATCCATTTATATGCTGCAACATGAGAGTCAAATTGAAGCCCTCAAGGAAAGCGAGGAACAGAGTAAAGCAGCAACCGTAAGGAAATATAAGTGCACTTAAGAAATTTATTTATAGGATTTTTTTTACTTGCAGAGAGACTTCCAACAGTTGCTGCAGGGCTTAGAAAATCAAATTAGCGACGTTAACAAACGAAAGAGCGCTATCCAGGGCCTGTGTGACGGAGAAATTCCAACCAGTAGCAAATTTCCTTTTAAGAAGGAATTTATGGAGCTGGAAAATATAGATTTGCCCGAACTACGAGAGGCAATTCATGACTTTCAGGCACGATTGGAGTGTATGAAAAGTGTAAACTCCGAGGTGAAGCACTAAAAAATAGTGAACTGAAGCTGACTTATCTAATAATCTTCCATATTGAAATATGCAGGCCATCAGCAGCTATCAACAACTGCAAAATGAAGTCAAAGAACTGGAGGAAGGAATTCAAGAATCTGTTAACCAAGCAAAGAGCATCGAGTCTGGCATGTCCAATTTATACGACAAATGGGAGCCCAAACTTAATAGCTTGGTAGAAACAATCAGTACCAAGTTCAGCGAATTTATGGAGTCCATTGAATACGTGGGAGAAGTTGTGTTATCCAAAACCGACAAAGTGAGAACATAAACTATTGTACATAAACACTTTACTTGAAATGCATTTTACTTTACTATTTCTAGTATGACTTTGACTCATATGGAATTCAGATAATGGTCCAGTTCCGGAGAGGTCTCCAGTTGCAGCCGCTGGACAAGTTTATTCAATCTGGTGGCGAACGCGCAGTCTCCATCGCCATATACTCATTGTCCTTGCAACATGTCACTCATGTGCCATTCAGGTAATTGCGGAACCCAGCTGCAAACTGACGCCAGATTTATAATTCTACATTTTTAGGTGTGTCGACGAAATAAATCAAGGCATGGACGCTACAAATGAACGTCACATATTCGACTTGCTCCTCAAAGAAGCCACCAAGCATGGCTCGGCTCAGTATTTATTTGTAACGCCTAAGGTGAATATAAAAGCTTATTCATATAAATATTTAGTTAACCGCTTGGAATCTTCTTTGTAGTTGCTTCGAGACCTGAACTACAACGAACATCTCTGTGTTTCCATTGTTCACAACTCAAAAACTGTTCGCCATGGCATGCAATTCCCGATGACTTAGGCACTTTGGGTCATCAGGATTTATTATTTATATTTTGACTAACTGAAACAGTGTTAAAAAAAATTACTTCTTTTTAATATTAAACACTACAAAACATATCTATTGCATTTTGTCGAATGTCCAACCTTGTGGGGACTCCTTTTCAAACTGTCGACCTAATCGGAATAAAATCTGTAAGCCGGTAAACAAGTCCAAAGGCAATGATGCCTGACGATTTGTTTTATCAGATTTCAATTTGTCCTCGATTTAAAACCCTACAACAGCACCTATATCTTATTTCATATGTGAAATAATTTTAACACTACAATGCGAATACTTTTATGTACTTTTGTACATATGTTTTTAAAATAAATAAAGATAGGTGTCCATAATTGGTTGAACTATTTTGTCATGCTAAATAATATATTAATATTTACTCTTGTATATATGCAATTTAATGCAAATCATTTCTTTAAAGGGTTAATATTAAGCAAATTATGTCCACATATGAATACTCCATTACGTCACACCTACATTGAGTTCAAAACTGATCCCTCGACGCAAACTATAAAAGTTCAGGTTAACTTCAGATCGATTGTTAGTTTTTTATCAGCTCCAAAGAAGTCGGGGTTCGATCGCAATCCGTGTGTGCCCCCATTATGGTTGGGATTTTTTAGATCAGCAGTTATTGCTATATAGCCATATTTATAAATCTTCTACTGGCCTACTAAGTCCCAACATAATGAGAGTAAAAACCACAGGTTCGACGTTCATGTGAAGATTAAAAATGTTAAACTGACAAATATATTTAATAGTTAAAAAAAGTTCCTAGTTTCTATTTCAAAAACTGTTAAGTACTCGAGATCGAGAAGTGCACAGATATTTAATATGATTGAAACGAGCAGAATGGTGAGTTTCAAAAAAGGGGAAAGTACAAGTTTAGAATATTTCCTTTGAAATCGCAGAATTACAAGATTGCACTTTGGTTCCAAGAAAAAATGTTCAGTTTGAAAATATGATTTTAGCTAGTATTACACATATAAATTGTAGAGGTAATCCCTTAAGTTCGATTCCGGGGACAGATGGTATCAGTTCAGCCGCTTGTTGAGAGAGAGCGGAGTACCCCAACTTACTCGTAGTATATTTTGGTATTTTTTCTAGGAGCTTACGGTGTTTTTGCAAAGCGCGGTCACTCTATTCGCAACCCTCATACAATTGACAAATTAAAATTAAAATTGAGCGTTTTGCAGGGCAACATGTATTCAAAGGAGGGATTTGTGCTAATTTTCGTGCTGGGTCTGGTGTCCAGCAGCTGGGTAAGTGTTAAACCCATGCGTACTGCAATTAACGTGGCTAAACCAACGTTTTCCCAGGGATTCCTGGAGCATGACAGCTGGATTACAGTGGAGCTCCAGCACTCGCTGGCCGCCAACTCGGAAAGCTTCTCCTTCCGCGGGAATGTGACTATTCCCAGTCTCAACTCTGGACTGGCCAATGTGGAGCAACCAGATCTGAGCACTGCCGATCTGGACTTGCTGAAGGTAATATTAGTTCGGGCTCATGGGCACGCCGGTAGGGAAATGTTCACCACTTTTCACCATCCAAGAGTGGTGTACATAGTGCATATTATGGGATGGTTACAAGAGAATGAGGTGGCTAGGTATTGTATTCTATAAGTGTAGAAATGCATTCAATTATATAGCCTGTTTTTAGCCTTCCTGTTAAACGTAATCCTAAAATAAGTATGCAAATACATAGTAATAACCCCTTTGAACTTTTTCAGAAACTGGCCCTTGGAAACGAGTTCTACCGCTTGAAGGCCACGGTGGTGTATTCAAATGGAGCTAAGGCGCAGTTCATCACTTCCAACAAGGCCTGTCGCCTGCTGCAAGCCCAGCTGAATGACGTGCTTTGGGTGTCGCTCGATCCCTCCGGATACGTAACCGGCATCACTGTGTCCCAGGACACGGCCCCGGCCACTGTAGAGTGCACCCAGGAAGACGTGAACAAGCTGGTGGAAACGCAATTCAGCACCGATGTCCTCATCCGCCACGCTGAACTGGCCCCCGTGCCGGATACTGCTGGCTTTATTCAGAAAGTGGAGCGTGAGCGTGAGGCCAGGGAGCGCGGGGAGGTTCGGGATAACCGCGGCTTCTTCGCCAAATACGTAAGTACAAATACTTTGGCCTGAAACCCTTTATTACAAATTCTTTTTTTATTTTTAGTGGATGTACATCGTTCCGGTAGTTCTGTTGGTCTTCATTTCAGGAGCCACCAACCAGGACGGTGCAAAATAGGTTAACTGAATGATGTGGTGTATTCTTTTGTTTGTTAGCATTTCCTAATTACAATTCCTAGACAATTTTGGTTTTAGCAATTAAAGATTGTGTAAAATAAAAATCGATTGATGAGCCATTTTAAATTAAATATACACAGAAATAATGATTCTAGAGGATTTTTTAAGAGTTGGCATAGTGTTTTGAGATCTGGTATAAATTTTTTTATTAGGATTTTCTCCTGATATTCGATTCACATTGCTTTTTAAAATTATACTTTATTAATTGAAAGCCTGGTATGCATATACTTTCAAGGAATTTGATAATTGGACGTTTAGAATTTCGGGATTTTGTTGATTATTTTTCTGAGATGATGCCGATTTATTTTTCCTGGTTTTCGGCTGTGTTCATTCCGTTCACAGCGTATAATCAAAGTCGGCTAGGCGCAACTTCTTAGAAATCAAACCCGGTGTGTTCTCTGCTTCTTATATTAAGGTTTCAAGTTCTTCGAGTTTGTGTAGGGACCACCATAAGACCGCAAGTTCCGGATCTTCTCCATATAAGACTGTTGCATGGCAAGCAAGCCACTTTTTAGATGTATTGAATGTATATCTGTCATGTGATTTGAACGTCCTGATTAATAAACCCTGCAAATTAGTATCGCTTAAATTTGTGATCAAGGTATGAAAATCTATACAAACCGTATTTCAGGATTTATGGAATCAATAGAATAAATCCAGCTTCTTCGACGCACTTCGTTGCTCTTACATATCAAGGAATGTTGCTTATATATTCAAAATCGAATGAGCTTCACATTTCAAAAATCAACACCTGGCGGAGAAAGATTTTCGAACTGCAAGAAATGCATTTGTAAAATGAATTTCATGGGGTTCGAACGAATTATTCCGCGTCTGCTGCTCTTCTTAATGTGAAACTCCTTCGAGTTTGGGTATATGAACAACATTATAGGAAAGTAAAGCTGATCACGATTGATCCAAATGTAGGCCAACTTTGTGGTTTTAAATTATAGTTAATTTTTTTTCTGCTTTTTGATTCGATTTTGATTTTATTTCTTGTTAATGTTACTTTTTTATATTTTATTCGTACGATTTTAATGGATCACACGACAACCTTTGACGTTGGATTGTCTCAAACTAAATATTTCTGTGAAGTTCTCTGATAATCAAGACTGAATTTAAAATATCCGCCTGCTTTGTTTTCCGTTTGGGGTTTCAGAAAAAATAAAAGTAAATTATGATATCTATATCCTTGGTTTTATAAAGGTTATTCGAAGAGGAGTTTTCAAGCTATTTGGCCATTGTTTTAACAATCGTTTGAGAATTGTATGCATATATAATGTCCATTACCACTTTTAAAATAGCAAATGAGCTCCGATGCCATACTTAGTTTAGACGAATTAATCCAACTGAAAGTGCAAACCGTAATTAAATGCCTTTTTACCACAAGTGACGGGCTATCCGTCGAGAATCGTGAATTACACGCTCGCTTAACCACGGACCACCCCGAAATTGACTGGAGTGCGATGCGTGCCGAGTGGTTGCAGTTCGAATTTGTAATTACAATTCGTGGCGCCTTGCCGGGGAAGTTCTGCTGGGGGAACCCCCAGCACTGGCTGAAAACAATTTTCTCCAGGTTTTCTCCGTGGCAAGGGCGGCGAGGGCTACGTGACAATTTGCCAATACCCAAATTTCTCCGTGGACCAGGAACGCCTCCTCCGATGGCGTAAAAAACGAATAGCCCGTGGGCTTGTTTTTTACCGACGAGGCGAGCCAACATGTGGTAACCCATAATTTACGCCTAGGGATGTTATGATTTTGATTATTTCGAGGACTTGAACAATAGTATCTGGCATTTACTCAATGGGACACAGTTCGCACTTTCTGCGGTCAAATGATACAGTTTTGGCCATTTGTGAATTACCATTTAAGAATCATTAGTTTTCATTAGTTTCAGTAAAGTAAAGTTAGTCTAACCATCTTTCTTGATTTAAAATACTTCCTTCCTATTTTTATTCAGTTCCATTTTTATTATACTTTCCATATATTCTATTTCAAAATTATTGCTTATTCAAGGGGTTTCTAACTGAATATGATTACTGTCGTGCTAAACTGTAAAGTATATTAAACCTAAGCTAAACCTAATAATTTGCATAACGTATAAGGTTTTTAAAAAGTTACTATGATATCAAATAACTGTTTTTGTAGTAAAGACTTTTATTGAGAAGCAGGCATAATGTTTTTTCCCTGTATTTTAAAGAGCCATTTCCTAACTAATATTCTTCCCAAAAGTTCAATTTTCAATCTGATGGGATTAAGTTTAAAAAGGTTTCAGTTTTTACAGTCCTCACACCGAAGAGTGCGTCATCTGAATAATCCCAAATATTGTGACAGTAATATTGACATCGACTGCATTGTGATGGGTACTCTTTTTAAGCATCTTAATCCGTCACCCCTTTTCGTTTAAATTTAAATTACCTATTTGGCAAACAAGGCGCACTGAAGGATAACAAAACACTTTCAAATTCGAGCCCACAAATTGTCAGATCAAAAAGCGGAGTCGGGAAGGGCCATCTGTCAAAATTCTCGCAATGCCATGCAATCTGTCACTCTTCGCATTTCCTCGCCGGGCAACGTTAACAAGTTTGGAGTGAAAAACGTCCACATGGCCGATACCCCTAATTATATACAATGTATGTAGTGTGTCCTAATAAGTGCTATGTGCATATCCCGGTGCACTTGTCAAGTGTTGGCACACCGACTCAACCGGCCCGGTCATTAAAATATACATTTTTCGATTTGTTTAAATTAGCCACCCCCACGGCGCCGAGAGGGTTGCGGGTCGGTCTGCCGCATTCAATTACCCAAGTGGTTCGCTTAACGTGTTACCTTTGGCCCACATTCGAATTTAAAACGAGCGAATGAGGGGTGTTGTCACTCGGAGCGGTTAATAGCGCTATTACACCCCCAATTAGTTCGAACAGATAGACGATATGGTGGGTATTTGTCTAGTTTAGGGTGAAGGGCTTAAACGGGGAGAACAAAGCTTAGGCCTACACCTACAATCGTGCACCTTACCCACTTTAAAGTTTATTGCCTAATCCCCAGTACTACACTTCCAAAACAATCCATTACAATCAAGTACTATCCACAACATCCGCAATTCCTTTCAAGTTCATTAAATGCCTACCCTCACCCTCATGTATGTATAACCTATTATTTGGTCTCAATTATTTAGATGCGGTGCATTTCGGGAGCTAATTCACCCGTCATACCTGTCACAAGTTCAAAAAAGGTTTTACTGAATATAAAATAAACATAGTCGGATAGGAAACGCATCTTACATAAGAACAGACGGGCAATATTACCCCGTAATCCGGGGAGAATCGGGCCAAGAGGACCTCCTTTCTTCCAGTGAGCTAAAGTACCAAAGAATGCGTTCTGTTTTAATAAAGCAAATAAATGCTAATACGGCCGCTTGAATGCCAAAAGCATTTGGACAAACACCGAACCCACGCAGATGCACTCATGGGCATTAAATTTTTAACAAGTTAGCAGCTGGCGCCAATTCACAAGCGTCGTGTCGAGTGATTAAACAATCGCATTGATACCCAGCCCAGTCCATTCGAGCTGATTCCAATTCCAATTCACACAATCCCGATCCCAATTGAATTTCGGATTGACAGGTTCATAAACGGCATTGTTCGCGTGTTTGTATTTGAATTTCATGCCCGAATACAATTGCTCTTTTCCTGCCCACACATCCTCATCGAGGATCTCACAAAAGGCGGGAAAGAGGCTTACGCGTCGGGCAAATACGCTCTGGTTTGCATTGGTCATGGGAAAGCCAATTGCGGGACTCATTCCGGGTGCTCTGTTGGGTGTGCGGTTCATTATCATCGAGATAATCCCATTAGAAAACGCTGCGGCAAGTGCTAGTTTGATATTCGGGCGAGTCCTTCGGGGCCGGATAATAAATACATGTGCATTTGCACATGACGAAATATCCTGGCAGGCTTTAATTAGCACTTCTCTATATACTCTACACATCGTTTCTCTAGGTTTTATGCAAAATCGGAATACATACATACGTGAGAATTTCAGAAATCTAAAAAATCCTCGATTTTACGGGTTTTCAGATTGCGCAAATCCTTTGGAGGATGAACGCAGTTTCAATGAGATTGCCGAGCTGGGCAGTGAAAATATTGATTGAATACGCAACGAAGTCAAAGTTCAAAGGATGTGCCTTGCGGCTAAACGAATGAAAAACCTTACGTCTATATTTATGATTATTTTCTTAAAGCATTTTAAATAAATAAAGTCCATCAGGAGATTAAGCGCTGCTTGAGTGAATGCGATTAAAATAAATTAACTTAAAGTGCCCTCAATGGGCAGATGTTTCGTTGTTTTCCAGCCTTTTGCTGCTGTAACACGAATACGGACCACAAGTTGTTGGCCGTGGCTCAAATATGAAATTGCCGAAAAATCAAAATTCCCAAATGCGCGCACATAAATCTGTAAAATTTTCAATGCTCATACAAAATTCCAAATCACTTTAACTGCTGGTAATCGGCGCATAATCTTCGAAAATTTGCATGCACTCCCCACGAAAGAAGGCATTTGAGATCCTTATCGTGCGCATTATTCACGTCACGTCTGAAGTATTCAAAGCATAGTAAAACTGCCCATCAATTTCCTTCCCCGTCCCCTTCCTTACCACCCGACCCGGCCCCGCCCCCTTTTCCACCCGCCCCTTCACCATCGCAACCGAAGGAATATTAGAATACTCGGCGTCCTGCTACTAAATTACCTCGCCGTTTGGGATGGCGATGACGGCTTGTTGTGGGTGCTGTGTCCCGATTGTCCTGCTCCTGGACCTGGTGCCTCGTCCAGGTCCCTCGGATCGTTGGGGCAATTATGGCCGGTTGGGAGCCCCGATATGTCGCACTGCGGACATGCCCGTTCGGTGCTTGTTTCCCCGCCCCGCTGTCTTTTGTCTTTGCCATTTGAGCCATTTGAGCCATCGAGGCGGCCGCAACTCCAGTCTCTCCAGGTCGTACATGATCGCCCCGGGCCATCGCCCTGGCCCTCTCCTCTCCAGAGGAGCAACAGAAGATGGGCAGGAGGTGGGCCGCGGCACAGGCGTTGCGTCTGGCACGGGCTAGTGGCCATAATTCTCGGTACACGACTGCAGGAAAGGGCTGCTGCAGCGGCACCACCGCCGGCATCATCCGTCCCGCCGTCGAGATCGGCAAAAACGTTAGGAATCTCTGACGCATACCAAGAACCCAGAATGCTGCACTCCAATGTCGGTTGCATCACTCCACTTTTCTTGGATTTGTAATATTACAGCATGATGATGATCATTTCGGCCGAAGGAGTGGCCAATTCGAAGCTGTGACTTGGTTCTTATTTGTGTGTTGATTACTTACTAAACTAGGTACTCTGTCCAGAAAAAAGGAAAATGGAGTTTAAATACCAAATAGATTTTAGAATCTTGCCAAAGTATTGGTAGGTTCTGATGCCTGGTCTTGCACTTGTACAATAATTGAGAATATATTATAATATATTAAAGCTAAAATTTTGCAACTACAATACAATTGTCATTTAACTACATTCATCCTAGCTTCCAGCGATTTGTTACTATTGCAAACTTCGCTGCAGAAAGCTGCAGAGGCACGATAATGAGCTGATCATCGACTGTTGTGATGTGATAAGTACGACTTCTATCGGAGGCGGCGGACTGATACTGATTCTCGCCGAGCAGTGCCCATAACGACGCAGTTCGTCAAAAGCTGGCGCGGTGGGTGGAGGAGGGGCACGCGGCACGGCGAGATCGGAGGCGATGCCGGCTCCAAAGCCTGAGCACTGGAGCGATTGCAGATTTTGTTACGAAGGTTAATGCGAAGCGCAGAACAAGGAGAGCAACCCGTGTCAAAACTGAAAGAACAAAGACATCGTCACTCAAAGCCGATTTCCTCATACCCTTACGTAAAGCTCGCCATAAATACCTTCAATATTAACCATGTTATAACTGGAAATTCTACATATAATAATCAGTTCGATTATTAAAAACCTATTGGTACAGAGTTAAGGCTATCATGAACTCATGAAGTACAAATCTTAAATTTAAACGGTAGTGCGTCCTAGATAAATAAACTTTTTAGTAATATATATAAGTATATATAATAGAATTTATTCCAAATGTAATGATTAGAGATAAACAGATACAGATTATTATAAACTGAAGACATGTTCTTTGACTACAACTTCTCGAATTTATCTGCATCTTACAATAAGTGTAAGATTGACTATCGCAACTGGTAAAAAGAAATCCATATTAGGGAGATTTATTTTTAAGAGGGCATGTGGCTTCCCGTATACCCCGCATTTTGCAGGTAACATGAACTCAGCGCAAAAGTTATGAGCACAAAATGCAAAGTCAAGCAAGCAAAATCCTATAATTAAACAATTATAGCAACTCCCACTTTTGCTCGTGGTCATTCGCTGGCCCTGGACCCTTGCGATATGTGCGCTACTCCTCCTCTTTGCGGTCAGGACGGATTTCGCTCAGTGTAGCACGACGCAGGTAGTGGTGGAGGAGGAGCTGGACAAGTCGGAGGAGTGGGCGGAGTTGGAGGAGTTGGGGGAGTCGGGTGGCAGGGGACAGAGCGCGGTAGCACAAGTACTTCCTTCTGTGCGAGGAATGCTAGCGATTCTCGGTCCTCCATTCTCGACTGCGCCCCAAGCTCCACCTCCGTCTGGCGGTCTGGGGATCTGGGGATCTGCATTCTGGATTCTGGAGTCAGCAAGTAGAAGCCGTCGGAGGCCCAAGCCCCGAGTGCCGAGTTCAAATGCATTTCGATCTCTGGCATTGACACTTGCGGTTGTTAGTCGGAGGTCGAGCACCACTGCCATAATTATAATACCCGCGAGGAAAACCCCAACCATTAGTGTGAAATAGATTGCAAGCATAAGCTGAGAGAGCTTAGTATTTCCAGAAAAATGTGGCCTATTAAGGACGTTTTTTAGTTGCATCCACATATTCTTGAAAAACTCCTGAACAACTCTTTCGATTATAGTTGAATTGCAGTAGAATTTAGTCACCTCCAATAATGAATAAACCCAAAACTTTTCGGTAAAATATATCCTGAACTTCTATAAGAGTGTTCGGTCCTTACAAGATTTTTTCTTGTCCTGGAGGTGCAACATGCATGCTTGAGATTGGGAAGTTCAACTGCAGCCACTAATGATATGTAGATGACGGCATATGAACCTCGAACTAAACCATGTATTTAGTCTTACGTGCGGGAAAAAGACCAAAAGAAACTGGACGAGCACAATAAATTATTTGGGACGACTCGATCTCACCCCCGAATCTGGACCGCAAAGTTCGTCTCGGAATCTGAGAATCTCGGAATCTGGGTAACTGTGGAGCGTTGGAGCGCTGGGCGCTGGGCAGCTCGACCTGCTCCTGCGTGGCTCCACTCGTTTATCTTGCCAGCAGAAGACACCTCGGACACTCAGACTTCCAGACCAAGTCGGAGCTGAGGTCTCAGCCTCGATAATTAACACACAAGCGCGGGGCGTGATGAGCAACGGACCGCAGAACCAAACAAATTATTAAAAATGAATTAGTGGAAATATAAATATATGATTTCGAAGTCCCATGGACCGCTGGGGCCACGTGCTCCTAGGCATCCACGTCCACATCCCATCCACATTGGGCCCTGATTGCGCCGCTGGTCAAGTTGCCTTCGGGGTCGCAACTCCCAGCTCCATGCACCAACTCGACTGCAATTGCATTTGAATGTTTTTCGAGGCTTCGGCCTCTTTTTGTTTAAATATATAAAAGCCATTAAATACTAATCTATTCTCGATTGCTCTTCTTCGGCTACTTCGGGCACCTAATGACGCGCGGCCAACATTTAGGCCACCATCGGGCCAGGGGACCAGTGGGTCCCGTCCAGTGCAAGGAGGCAGTGCCTCCTCCCTCCTAAGTATGATTAATTAATAATGCAGGTAAGCATGTAGTTCGGCGTCCACATGCACATGTCGGTATGTGCCGCAGTGGCTAACCGTGTTATTATGCACATTAGCCAACCGTGTCATTATTTTATTATTATTGTTATTCCGATTTCATACACATTTAAATGCTCATTAATAAAATCGAACTGCGAAGATTTCGGCAGTTCATTTCGAGCAACCGAACTTGTTTTGGGCTGGAGTTGCATCTTTACTACGAAAGCCTCCTTAATAAAATCTTTTATATCATATGATCCATTGGGAATCAGGCACTATCTTAAAGAAACAACTCAAAAAATATAGAATATGTAGCAATGTTTTAGAATTTATTTATTTGTATTACTTAATATTTACAACATCTAAACTCGAAAAACTCTTGTGGAAACATACGGATAAATTGCGTAGTTGATTTTCATATCGAATATGTTAATAAAATATAACAAAGTCAAATTTATGCTAAATTCATTTTTAAAAACTTCAAGTCGAATCCTGTTTTTAAACTTCCCTTACAATACCGGAACCCAAATGATTTTCCTAAAACTACACAATAAGTGTAAATAGCAGATCATATCAAAGCATTTTAGAAATATGATGTATAAATATAATGGGATATTATTACTAGAAAAAGCGTGTGTCCCTAACTTGTTAGTAATAATTATTATTTTTTTCTTAGATATGAATAAGGCTTTTAGCGTAGTGCCAATATTATAATGGCAACTGTAGTTTTGCGCACATTAAGACCAAATGGCTCGTATTAAGCTAGCTAATGTTTTGGTGCACAAATTATTGATTTTCGAAAAGCGCAGGGAGTTTCCTTTTCGCGATGCCCCTGCGACATTTTCCTATTTTGAAAATAATGGAGGCACGCGAAGGTAGCAGATAACTAATAGGGCATTACACGGCCAAGATGCAGACGTAAACATCAGAGCCTTTCCCCTTCCACTCAAATGTATCTGTATCTGACGAGCGTATCTGAAACGCGCAAAGAGAGCCTGCTGGCCGCTAAGAGAGCGAAGAGAGCGCGCCAGAGCGAGACGGCACGCGCAGAGCAGGACGGCGCGCGAGATAAATAGAGTCGGGGGTGAGTCGAAGATACATACCGCCTCGAACGCGCTGCCTGGGAACTCTGCCAGCATCCCCAAAAGCGATATGGTATGTACAGCCCGAGCAGAATGTGTATTGGGGCTGTTCAGTTGTCGGTGACACGGGGGATTGTAACTCACTCCCCCTTTTGGGGCTTATCCGAAGCAGTACCTCTACACTCGGGCAAACGAGTGGGGTATTTCTTACCTATTAGTACCTGTCGACGTTAAGCTTATACCCAAATAATTTTGTACCTTCATATATGAACGGTAATTGCCTAATATCGGAGTATAGAAAATACGACTCAATGGTTAGAAAGATCTATTTGGACTCATGCATCGCTTATCTTAGGGTTATCCAATTATAACTTAACAGAATACTATATTAATATGTGTGTTGAAACTGTTATATTCCACGGAGATATCCAAAAGTAGCTTGAAATTGACAAATATATCTGAAGTACTTTAAGAAACGGTTCTTACACTTTATCCTTGGGAGCATTGAGTTACTTTCTAAATTTGAAATTTGTTTTGATTGTTATATTTTGTATCTAATACTTCAAACTAACCATGATTACTACATTTTTCGAAAATTTTATGTTTATGGGTTGAAAGTTTCTGCAATCTGTTTCTATGCGTAATCTGCAACTTAGATTATCTTTTTCAACCGTACCTTGCTGCTTTGACTGGAGTAAGTCCCCTTTTTTCCCAGTGCAGTACATAGGCACACACATAATGCCCCCGGCCGTGGGCAACGAAATTCGGGGAGTGGGCGAGACAAATATTAAATCAAGCTGTGTACTATGTACTGGCCATGCGGCACATAAATATTTATGTATCTGCATGTAGACACACCAGGGTGTGCGGGGCTATGTGTAATTATGCACTTATCACTCTACATGAGCCGTGTCCGTTGCCGTTGCCGTTGCCGACTTTGCTAAGTTCCATTTCCTCGGGAGCTATTGTCCGCATATAGAAGGAGTCCGCCCGAATCTCAGATGTACGCATGTACATGCGTCCAGGGAGTCGCAGTGCGTATGTACAGGTGCCCACGAGTCCGTACATACGTATCCGTATCCGTCCATGTACAGAAGCTGTATGTGGAATTGCGACGGAGGGAGGAGGCTGAAGGCCCACATACAGCCATTGCTGCGCGTTATCTTGGCAGGACTTTCGGGGGGCTGGGACTGCGACTGAGGATGGCGATGGGGATGGGCATGGGATCTGGGTGGCGTGAGGTGGAAGGTGGGGGGAGCTGGAGCTGGGATCTGGGTGGCACATGACCAACAGAAGCTGCATGCATACACCCCCGGGTGGAACAGTACATAGCCAACGGCTGGGTCTTCGGTCGCACGGAACTGAGCGGAGTGGAGCGGAGCGGAGTGTAAGCTGGGCTGGGGAATCCTTTGGCCGAAAACCACAAAGGAGATACGGAAGTTGGCTCAGACGACGACGACGGCGCTACTGCAGCTCCTCCAGTGCCGATCCGCAGCTGGAACCTCTGGCACAAGTGCGAGTGCAGGAAACCGGAGCGGAAATTCACTGGGCGGATGCCAAGTCCAAGTTCAGGCCGTGTTCCTTTACCGAGTTACCCCGTAACTAAATAACCGTGTTTGGGTCTCAAGTTCCGCCGGCATCCGCACGTGATTCCCCACTAAGAGTGCCAGTCCGCTTAAAGTAAAGTTCGGTGTACGTTTCCACTCGGAGTATCTGCATCCCCGCGCGGAGACATCCCAGGTCGATTAACATAAATTTGCACTCGGTGGCCAACTGCGAAAGCTGTCATCATTCTGGATTTTACAAACAACTTCCGACGGAAGGTCGGTCGGACAACAGCTGCCACTGGGCCCAAATTGGCAAATTGCTTTAACCAACTTTTCGTCTATTTCCGTAGGAGTTGGATATGTCATTTCTGGCTACCTTGGACGCAAGTGCCTGGCAGGTATGTCCCCATTGCTCCTTCTCCGCGAATTAGCATAATTTGTGTTTACACTAAGTAGGCTGGGCATATCTGCTCCAAAATATTCCGATTACAAAATCAGGTCGAGTTTGTGACAAATACAAAGTTTAGCAGAATTTAATACAGTTTTTAATAAGATATTCTATCAGTGAAAATGCTACTTTCGGTGGCCAATTCTTAAATATCGAGTTTTTACCTTTTCAATGTACTTTATTCGAAAGAAGTCTTTTCCTTCATTCTCAAAAAAACAATCATCCGTACCTTTCGATATTACATCATAACTCAATAGAACATTCAATCCCATTTCGAAAGTTAAGTGTGTTCAAGAGCAGATTATTTAACCAAGATACAAAGTGGTTAGATGCTGTAAAATATGGATGTTTCCGTCAACAATAAATGCTTTTCGAAATTGGGGATGAATTTGTTAATTTCGCTGCTTGGCAAGCCGAAATAATATTATTACTCGAAATGGAACTTCATAACTCAGACAGCAGACAATCGAATCATACATGGTAAATTTGACTCTGCCAAATCTAAATTTGTAATGAAAACTTTATTGACTTACGCCAAAAAGTGTGAAGGTTTGTCCGACGGTTAACTGATATTCAGTGTTTTCGTTTTTAGCCATAACAATTTAAAGAGCTGTTAAATATAAAAAATATTTTAATGTTTGCAAGCAATGATAACATACATATGCTTAAGTATTTAAATAAGCTCTTTATCGTGTGGATTGCTCATATGTTTAATAATCATCCGTATATTGTGAACTATGGCGAGATCATTTAAATGGTCCTTTTCCAAGAGGATGTTGCCTGGGCATATTTAGTCCTTCCCAATATCCTTTGACAAGTTCCGCTTGCCACAAATTGAATTCCAAAGGGGGCTGCGGGTCGTGTGCTCCGCCGGCCAGTGGTCGTTTATGTCCGATCTGATCCTGTTTGAGGAGTAGTTCTGTTTGCAGGACGACTTAGTCCCTGTCACTGGCAGTCCGCTCCTTTTTGTGGTGGGCGGTTGGTGGTGATGTTGTTGCTGGCAGCGTTGGCGCGGCTCAAATGGCAGCGACTGTTTGCGCAGACCTGTCGACCAAATGAACCGAATAATACATCAAACGCTCTTTAATGGGGGTGACAAATCCCCGACAGTTGGTGGACCTGATTACTTTATGAGTGCGGTGGGTCGGTCCTGAATAAGCCGCTCGTCGTTTCTGCAAAAATTAATCAAGCACCGGCAAATAACCGCCGAACATGCAAATATGCTAAAGCAATTGTGCCCCTAAATGGAGTTCACAATGCCAGTAATGAGACATGACACTAAAAAACTTCGCAAGAAGGGGTTGATTACTATCTCTTCCCTACGATATGTGTGGGTAACGTGTTTCTACACCTTCCAACACACAAGTTTTTGAACTGAAAGTGATCTTACTTGTTTCGATATGCATTCTAGTTTAACAAAGTCATGGATTTGTAATATTTAAAGCCCAGTCAAATAAACATTTTTTATATACCCTTGGAAGGCGATTCCATATCTCAGATTGTCATCGTTTTCATCCCTCAGATATCGTATTTTCCTAATGAGAGAATATCAAAACGTGACAATTTTACTTTCATATCCCGTGGCTATCTCAGTTGTATGATAAACAATTTTTTTAGCAATAAAGGACGTTCAAGTGTTGTGTTTGAATTGAACAGAAGATTTGTGTTTTGCATATGCGGAAAGTGGTGTGTTCGAAATTGTACATTAATTAATCCCATATCTCGATCAGAAGAGGAAAACAATTTATATATATTATTAATTAGTATTAACATCACTCTATTCAATCAAGTCCGTTGGTGTGTAAAAAAAAATAAGTACTTTTCTTTTTATTGGAGGAAGATATGTTTATCGACTATCGGTTACCCATTATTCCCATTAATGTAACAGGTAGAACGAAACGTTTCCGTTACATACGAGCATAGATTACAATCTTTATCAGAATCTTAGGCGCATGTCCGTATATCTGCCTGTCCGTATCTTCATATAGAGTCGGGAACTATTAAATCTTTAAATATATGATTAATTTTGCTGATTATACTGACTTCCAAGTTCGTTTAAGAAGATTGCAACGCCCACAAACTGGTCAATACAGTTGTTTTCTGTTCTCTCTTGATTCAAATTAATTATATTATGATTATAAATGTATATACAGCTCTTTTAAAGACTGTAACAAAACATTAAGTGGTAAAAGCAATCACATTCTCTCGTTTGGAGTTCTTTGTAGTAATACATACAAATATTTTTCAACAAAGAAATTTTTAAAACACTCATATTTCTAAGCTACATAAAAGCTTAGCAGTTATTGATGTGATTTGGGTTGTGCACGTTTCATAAATAGTTTAAATAATAGAACAGCCTTTCATAAAAATGAGCAATGTTGTGCATAAGAGTGCGATTGTCATCCTTTTCCATTCATGTTCTGTAAGCAGGACGAATGGGATTATTCCGACTGGGTGTTCTTTTCCAAAAGAGCGTATGCTTATCTATAACACTAACCCCAGGAAGGAGTACCGACCCCCTTTGCATCTCATTTTCAGTTTCAGTGAAACTCAGATTGGCATGCTCATGGTTGCCGCCTCATCGCCGAGATCAAAATTCGTAAAACACCAGAATTTGTATAATCTAGCGGAAGTAATGGCATTACCACCAGCACAGACGTTGCCCACGGAGTCCATTGTAGTTAAATGCCAATTATATGCATAAAGGGATTTGCGAGATAATTACGGAATAGCGCCACGACATCCTTATCCACATTATCCAATGTTCTGGGTAGGCTAATAATTCGATATGTTAATACTTCGCCCGTTTGCGGCTTGGGAATCGGCTTCGAGTTGCATCCTGGCCAAAGAGCTGCGAGTTCGTCCAGAATAATGGCACGTGACCATATTTATGCCATTTAATACATGACGAAACACTGCCTGTCCCACTGCAGCGAACAACACTTCGAGGCATATCATCCCATTTGCCCACTAAAATGCACCCCCGCCTTTCAAAGCGATGCTGTGTACACTGGGAGTTGAGTTGTGAATGAATATTATGAGTAAATATAATGGGTATAGCTACAGCGAGTGAAAACTAGTGACTTCCATCCATAGCTCACTTAAGATATTCAATGAATATTCAGTTGGTCCAACGATGATCCTATGTGCTCTAACTCATTTCCAGTGAATATACGCTACGCTACGTGCTTTTCTCCGAGTGTTCCTGGGATAATCTCCCCATTCCCGACCAGCCTCCCTGCCAAGTGCGAAACTGGGCCGGGCGAGGGGCGGACGAGCACTTCAAGCTAAAAAGTGAAAAGCCAAGTAGTGCGAGTGGCATCGAGCGGCGCTGCGGCGACACGCATATGTTTTTTCTGGGGCCGTGCGGCCGTGTTTGTTGCTTCGCAGGATGCGCACACCTGAGTGCTCCTTGATGGAAGCCCACAGCCCACAGAACACGACCCATGAACCCGACTGCAAAGCGGAGCGGAGCGGAATCGATAGCTGGGGGCTCAAGTGGCCGAGGAGGCTGGTTGGAAAATTATACGGCAAACACACTACAAACACGGAAGGATATACATTACGAGGGTGGGCCACGTGCCCCGAAAGCCGTCGTTTTAATTAAGTTTGTAAAAAAACAGGGCCACGATCCGCGAGCGTCTTTTGTCAGCAAATTTCCCATTTGATACTTTATTTACCTTTTGTTGATATTTGTTGATACGTTTACGGCGGGTCCAATTTGGGATATCGATTTCAGGTAACTAGCCACAGAATTATCAGAAGAGATTCCTTTTTATACCTGTTACTTTTAGATTAAATGGGTATACTAGATGCGTTAAAAAGTACGTAACACTTGGAAAGTTCTGAAAGTAGATTCTAGAGATGTAGCAATTGATATAGTGATAGGTTACTAAAAACTTTTTATTAATTAAGAGTGCAACATAAATAGTTTCATATTTAGGTACCTTTAGAAAATATCAAGCTTAATATACTTATATTCTTCTTATGCAGATCTACATTATATAGTAGGCTAGTGCACTCTATTTTACATTAGAATGATACCAAAGTTCTTTAATAACTTGAATATTTTCGGACTTTCATAATATTTAAAATATACTTGTTGCTAATAACTTGTTATTAACCATGAATTTGCGTATATAATAATTTACTTTGAGTATATTCAAGTAATTTGTCTATCTGAATGTAGCTATAAGCATAGTGCTCTTTGTAACGAATAGTTTTACGATGTTTAGCTTCAGCAAAAGATATATTCAAGTAATTTCAAATTTATGAGTGTATGCTCAATCAAACAAAATACAGCTCGTGGGTTGGAAGAGAGGTTGTTTGCTTATGTATTTATTTAAATCATTAGTCATTGCAGTTCCAGCTAAAGGTAATTGCACACACGTTTTAAGCGCATTTGGGCACATAAATTAATACATTTCAATGGAGTGTGTGTCGCTGGCAAGGCAATGGCAATCGGAGTTCGAATGCAGATACGTGACGGGGTCCTCGCAGCACTGTACTTATCACGTGATTTATATTAATGGCGGCATATCATGTTTCACGCGTGCTCGCTCGGCGCTGGTTTTGACTCCAGAACAAATTTGTCAGTGGGGGTCGGCACGCGCTGCACTTTCGAATAAAGTCATCGCCAACGACAGGTCGGCGCAGCAATGGCAAATCCGCAGATCCAGAGACCCAGAAATGCACATGGATGCTGGGATGCATGGATGCAAGGATCCAGATGCGAGTGTGCCCCGACTGGGACAGACCTGGCACCTATTGAGAGCCGGGCTTTCGCCATAAAACAAAGAAATATGGGCGAGAAGAGCCAGTTGTTTATGATGGAGATGGACAAAGCGGCTATAAATCTTAATCCGCAAATGCCAGATCGACTTATTGAAGTCCAGGGATAAGCAGAGGCATAATTTCAGCGATCGGCTTCTAGGCAGCGAAGTATCTGCATCTTTAAGCTCGTGTATCTAGTTTGGAGGGCCTATTATAAAAACCCAAAGTATCAGTATCTCGCAAAGCATTCACATCTGCAAATAAATTTATTCACTCTGTATTGGAAGTATGGCTCTTTCCTTTGCACCCAAATATATTCAAAGCACCGAAAGGCAAATTATGTTAATTGTACGAGATTCCGCTACTGTTGCTGAACATCGCGGTCGTGTCATTAGCAAACATGCTTAATTATGGCATGGTTTTGGAATGGTATTGGCTTCAGAACATGTTGAAATATCTCGTATCAACACGTTTTCGTGCTGAAAAGGCATTTTGAGATTTCCTTTTGGTTTCGGGAACGCGAAGTGCGTTAACTAATAAGACGAATTGCCGTCTTAGCATGCTCAAAATGTTTCGTCTTAATGCAATCTTGGCCGTCTCCTCCAGAGACCACTTCTCTATATACACTTGCCGAATCACTTAAGAGTGCGCGCAGAAATGAGGCAATATGCGAAGCCCTAATGATAGCTGCGGGCGAGTGGCCCACTAGTTATTCTCACACGGGGCCAGCGACACCTACTCGTACTGCCAGGCCAATCCCCGACTCCACAGTCCAAGTCCACCAGCGGATACCGTTCCGCGCCATCTCGCCATCTAGCCATCTCGCCCTCTACGCACTTTTCAGCCCATCTAGATTCAGAAACGCATCCGCGGGCACTACACACTCGGTTGTCCCTGCTCCACAGATCGCAGCTGTTTAAGTGCGTATAACTAGGTAGAGTTGAGATACATATGTAAATAGATAGGTACGAGTATATGCAAATAGATAGGCGTGCTTTGGGGCAAAACTCTGCGTTCATATGTACATATGTGCTGCTTTAGCAGTGATTA
The DNA here is from genome assembly GCF_016746395.2 of Drosophila simulans. Classification (NCBI taxonomy): domain Eukaryota; kingdom Metazoa; phylum Arthropoda; class Insecta; order Diptera; family Drosophilidae; genus Drosophila; species Drosophila simulans. Next base: position 21,204,953 of record NC_052522.2, read on the forward strand.
ATGCGCGGATCCGTATCAATTTAGTGAAAACTGTATCTTTAACCTTTGAGAAAGCACCAAAATATACTAATACATATTTAAAACGGCGTGATTGTTATTAGCTTATATTTTTAGCAATAACTTATTCATTACTATAAATCTGGTTCAAAAACATCTTTAAAATTCGGTTTATCTCACCAGAAATTTCCTTTTCTTAATGTTAGACGGTAGTACTTAAAAAAAAGGTCTGAAAGTACAAAATCATTGATATTTATTATTATTATATCCTAAATCTTAGGTTTTAATGGGCTACTGCGGAAGGAGTTACCAAATCATTTTTAAGAGGAGCTTAGAAAATGAAGTTTCGGAAGCAGGCTTTATGAAATGCAGTAGCAAGATTCCTTTGAACTATATTTAAAAATCCTTTGAAGTTGAGTTAATTAATTTAATATCATTATTGGATTGCAGTACAAATCGCATTGTGACTAAAATTGTGCCCCAGATATCAGACTCATTTCGTTTTGTTTTATGGTTGCGATGGCATAATTACACCATTTTGGGAGCGTAAAAACGAGCGAGGAATTAAAGACAGCTAATCATTATTAAGCGCTTTAATGATTTTATAGTCCAATTTATATTCCTTAACAACCACTTGCACTCGGCCAAATGCTTACATCTCTTATTTGGATGTTTGCTTTTAATTTTCGAAGTCGTAGTCTGGAAACCAGAACCCACAATCCAGGATCCAGAATCCAGAATCCAGAACCGAGAATCCGTCTCCGCAGTTATTTATCGCAAATTGGATGCGAATGTGTGTCTGAGTATCTGAGTATCTCAAAGTCTGCGCCACTGATGCTGATGCGATGCCACTCGGTTGTGGCGATTCGCTTGATTTAATAGTGGCAATTTCGTTCGACTCCAACGCACTGATAATTTTCTCACATAGAAATCCGTTTTTATAAGCTAAAAAAAGGCGCCGCACGCAATTCGGCATTCATGTTTTATTGCCTAATTAACTGGCGCTGACCATTTCACGACCTCTTGTGCGTGACGCGTGAACGAAGTTACGGAGCCAGGGAATCACTTATTCCGACGAGGAGAACCAGGAGTAGGAGGCGGAGGAGCATCAGCCGGACTCCTGTCCGCACATCCTAACCGCATCCGAGGTTGCATTATCACTGTGTATAACCCGATGGCATAGGGGAAATAGGATTATAATTATATTTTACACAGCGCCCAAGGGTCATTAAACTCATCTCTCATTTGAGTATCGCTTGGATGCATACTCATAGGTTCTAAAAATATGTCGATGAATAAGTTGATTCAGTTAAGAACTTATTGTTCTATATTCAGGCATTAACTTCTAGCTAGTCGGAATAGTATAATCAGGAATGTGATGGGTTTAAATGCAATGCGTTTAATTTACAAGTACTACGGAATGGCATAGATTATTTTAATCAATAAAGAATCGGAATCTGAAACTTTGGGCTATCTTAGGATAATCCTTTCACTCAAGAGTGTGTGTGTGTGTGTGTGCAGGCGAGCGATATGCTCGCAATTTATGTACGCAATCGCAATCTACGGTGGGTAAACACAGCTGCAAATGCGTTTCCTTTGACCTCGAATTTAAATGGTCCGCCCTGGTGCTCCGCGCTCTATCGCCTATCTGCTCGTACGCCGAATTGCGAAAAACAGAGCGGATTAAAGGTGCACATGAGCACAGCCGTAGGAAATATGCTGCAAACATCCGCCATCCGCCATTCGCCATCCGCCTGCTGCAACTGCATCTGAAAACGCACACACCGCCGCACAGAGAACCTCGGTCGGAGCTGGGGCACACTGAAAGAAATAGGCGGTGCAAAGCCCAACTCAGGTTATCACAATAGATAAACTTGTGTTCAAAGTTAGATCGAATGAGTAAAGGAATGTAAGGCAATATATATATATAAATAACCTTTTAAAGGTAGTAGTTTTTCCCAGTGCAGGCAGGGGCAAAAGCTGGGCAGCAGTAGAGGACAGGAGGCTGGAGGAACCCAGGACTGCGACGAGCGCGGCTCACTCGCTTATCTTCCCCGCGGCTATTGGCGTCGTGCAACATTGCAGGAGCCGGAGCAGGAGCCTTTTCCTGGGCCTGCGCTGCTGCTGCTGCTGCTGGAAGACCGGCCAGAGGAAGAGGAAGGAAGACCTGGCGAACGGACGAACTGGCGAACTGGCGAATGAGCGAAGAAGCGACCATGGGCCATGGGCCATGGGCCACGACCATGTCGCTGATGATTCGCATTCGTGTATCGCAAGCGGGCCACAGCTACAGCTTTTGGCTTCCCCCGAAATTTGAATCTGCCTGCATCTGAGGACTTAACGAATATGAACGAAATGGCCCGCGGCTGTTTCAAAATATTACCACACTCGAGTATTCGAGCAGGGCTACGTACTACATATACATGCGTTCGACTCCGAGCCCAAGTGAATGCGGAAAATTATGGCGAGGTAGTTGCAGATACAAACACTCAATCACAAGGGCTCCATTTGCATATGCCGCTCCCGCCGTCCAAGTGCAGTCCAGAAATCCATGCGGCCTAAGCAGTCCCATTAGCCATAACCCCTAGAAATCTTAGGCTCCGTTCTGGAAGTGGCTATTCCTTTCGCTCTGAGGGATTGTTCCATTTAAGGGCCTTCTGCTCTAAAGTTACGTTCGTTAATTAGACGTTTTTCTAGATACCTTGTGAGCGGGCGAATTTATGTTCATATAAGATATTGGATTTTTTTTAGTGGGCTTACCCAGAGGAAAATCTTTGGGTTATATTCTACTAACTGGAATATATACTTACATTACACACAGATCTTAGACAGGAGATCAATAGAATAAACATCAGATGATCGTGGTGATGCACCAAATACATACATATAATCTTTCAAAAAATTCTGAAAGTTTAAAGTATTTTTAAACGATTTTATTGCAGTTAATATATCTCAGTACTAGATTTAAAAGTCATGATCACAGTTAATAAGAAAGTATATACCTTTCAACATCTTTTCCCATGCTACAATTTACCTTTTCTAATTACATTTTTGCTTGCACATCGGCTGTTATATTTTCGAAAAATCACCACTCGAGAGCTGATTGTGATTTGCATGTGGAATGGATTGGAATGGAATGCACTTGTCTGCGGCCGGCAAGCCGGGCCGAAAAGAGCGGCTTGCCGCTAAAGGAGTCGCCACAGATTGGCGGTCGCAGTCGAGGTCCACTGAAGTCGGAGTAAGTGCCACGAAGCCACAAGTCTGGGCAGTAGTCATGCAAGTCCTGCGGCATTCACGAGTTCCCCCCCGGCGATCGCATTTAAGACGCATCTTAAATGAGGTGCTCAGGCCGAGTCCTCGACTCTTGGCCAGTTGCGATCCCCAGCTCCTCGGCTCTTGGGTTAAGAGCCCCCCGGTTAAGAGCCAGCTTATGACTGGCTCAAAGAAAGCTGCCATTTTCGGGAGTGCACTGGTATGGGTTGGGATGTGGATGTGGCTGTGGATGAGGACGTGGATGTAATTGTGGCTGCAATGGTGTAGGTGTGCGGGTCGGTAGTTGGTAGTTGGTAGTTGCACAGAGGTGTACTTGGGTGCATTTACCATGGGCACACGGACCACTGTGAATCACGATTTATGCCCGGTGCTGCGGGGAGGACTGGGAATTAATTGGTAATGCGAGCAGTGCATCAGTATCAGTATCCGTATCAGTATCGGTTTTGGCTTTGCCTCGGCATCCGAATCGGAGCTGAAAATGGCGGACCGATCATCGATCGATCGATCGATGGATGGATGGAACGATCGATCGATCTCTTGTCGTGGCCGCAATCAAAAGTCGTGCCGCCGCAATGAAATCGCTGAAATGGAGGTGGGTCGTCCGGCATTCCACCGCCGCAATTGGATAATGCACCTGATCGCCGCTTCCACTCCACTGCACACCACTCCACGAAATTTACTGCCTGGCCAGCTCCTCCGAGGTGGCTTCGTGAGTGGCTCCGCGTACATAATGTGCATGTGCAGTCGGCGAGATCACGGTTTCACATCTCATTTCGCCCTGCCACAAATTCGGACTTAATAACTGCGTGCCCGATATACTTTTCCTCCGAGCTTCGCTCCTTCATTCTCGGCTGAACTTTGCTCTGCTCCCCTGGCAACAGAAGGTAGGAGCCCGAATCCATTTGAGTCACTTAGAAAGCTAATGACATAATTCAATTGGGGGGGACAAACATTCAAAGCTCGGGTTGGGCAATCCGAGTGATTCAATTTTCCACGGCCGCTAATCCTTGTCCCGCTTACTGGCGGATCTAATTGTGTAACCTGAAAACAAAGCTGGAATAAATGAAATAAATGTCTCCCGAGGATTGCCAGCTTACTTTCAGCTTTTGTGCGAGGTAAACAGAACAAGGAATTCCAATGATGGAGATTTACACAGAACAGCAAGTTGTTCCTTAAGAATTATTCCTGGTATTCAAGACTTATCTATGTCAGCGCCTTTTTAACACATCTTTCACACTTTTAACCAACTTTGTTGATTTCTATGGCCTACATGCAACTAACACACGTAACTTATAAGAAGGTCTGCTGGTCTAAACTGTGGCAATGGTTGTATTTTATGTTAATTGATTAAACTTTCTTTGCAAACTCCATATTTTTGGCATAGTTTTGTGTCAAAACAATGTTGACTAATGAGAATTCAAGGATCCAGCTTTTTTAAGCACTACAGCTAATAGTTAGAAGTATATTTGATTACCTTATTCCTATATTCATAAGTTTGAGTAATTAAGTGTAGTTTGCAAAAAATGCCTTAACAATATCTTAAAATCAATATCCTTATCAAAATATTTCCTTATTTTCCTCTCTATACCTTTCTTTTAATGGCTTCATATGAAAACACGTTTAACTTTTGTTATAACTATAATTTTTTCATAAATTATTTATATAAAGGTAACAATTAATGCGTTAACTATCATTATTTACTTTTGAGAAACATCAGAATGGGTATAAAGTAAAGTAAGTGAAACATAGTAGTGTTCCTGACATTAACTTGATTTGAAGTTGTGAAGTACCTGTCCTTAAGTTTATTTTCTGATTACTTTCCATTTGTTTAATTATAAAGAGGTACTTGTTAAAGAGGTATTATTATTATTAAAGTTCGCATTGGCAAGCAAAAATAGTGTTTTTATAGTGAAGCTTTAACTTTAAGAGTACTTTAATTGTCCTAAATTCGGCTACCGTGATTTATCTAAAAGGGAATTTGTAAATTAGAACTCTTTAAGCATGCGAAGTGGCCTGCTGTTGATTTTGCGTTTGTTTAATCGTTTACAAAAATTAAACGAATTCGTTTGATAACTTTACCCTCAAATGCTCGAAAGCTATAGCCATAGAAAAAATGAAAATCTGCTATTTTCAGTTTGTTTTGATTATGGCGAGCAAGGACCCACACTCACGCCCTTGCATATATGGGTAGATTTTTATGTAGAATATGTAAATCGGGCGGACAGCCTTTCACATGGCAACCCCCGAACGTTCGATAAGTACGTAGATACATACATACATAGGTGGGTCGCTTAATCCCCGAGAGAAGAAAGAACCCGGAGCACGTACCACTGGCGATTTGGGCGTCCAATGCCGGGGTTTTCCCAGTAGCAGCCCGGGCCCAGAGATCCAGCAACCCTCGGGGCACGGGTGCGTCGCCAACCCCGGCCATTCGCATGCGATTCCACCCCTATGTATTCGTATTCGTATCCGTATCGCACTCGCATCTCGCGAGCATCCGCATCTGGCAGTGTGCCTGTGTATCCGTATCTGTGTGTCTGTACGCGAGCTGCGCTGCCTGCCGCAGCCTCTGGGTTTTCGGTTTTCGGGCTCGGCCCATTGTCTAGTAGTCCGCTGGCGGGGCGTGGCTTCCGAAATATAAATGGCTGTGCTCTCTTTGGGCGGCGGGCTCTCTTCGGAAGCCGCTCTTCGATGCCCGAAAGCCAGAAAACCTGCTTGCCCGGCGTATCTGTGTGCGCCTCGCACCCATACAGACGCGCGGCGCACGGGCATAGGCTTTGGGCACTTTTCCTATGTATTTCGCAGCTGTATGGGAGAAAAAACGGCAGCAGCCGCGGCAGCAGCAGCATCTGCAGCAGCAGCAGCAGCAGCCGCCGCCGCAGCAGCAGCGCCAACATCGCACATCCCCCGAAGGTTTTTGCGTCCAACCAGAAAATCCAACTTCAGTCGAGAACTACGTCTGGTGGCTGCGCAAAGGCGGAATTTCGATTGCGGGTCCTCGCTTAATTAACCAAACCAAACCAAACCGAACCGTACCGAACCAAAACCGTACCGAAACCGCTCCGTTCCGTTCCGAACCGAACCGAAACGATCGTGGATCCGAACTGCAGTTAGTTCAAATACAATTAAATCACGTCTATTGTCCTTCAATCGGAGAGAGTGCAGTGTATATAGCGGCGGATCGGGAACTCTAGCTCCAGCACCCACAGTTGCCTTAACCAGTGCCAAAAATCGATTTTCAATAAATACTTACTTAGTGATCGTACCTGTTTTGCATCCCAACTGGCCCTGGCCCAAGTGTTCAAAAGAAAACCTATGCTCTCCAACTAGTTGATATCGCCGTCTAACTTGGATCAACATGCACATTCTACACCGCACCAACGACCATCAGTTCGAGGATCAGAAGTTCATGATGGTAAGCAGCGCGCCTTTTGCAGGATACTTCGATCGGAGGAGGGTCGGGTCTATCTATCCAAATTGTCTGTCAGCCGAAATCTGCCCAGGCTAATCCCCGAGTGCATCGGCGCAGCTTTAGCTACTCAAAATACTCAAAGATATTGAACCATCGAGTGCCCATGGGCCGACGAGCTTGATTGACACTGAAATTTCTTTGGGCACTTTGGGGCACGCAAGCCTTAAAAACATTGGCCAATTACGACCATTGGCCAGCGATCCGGACCGAGAGATCTGGGCCCGTGATTCACATTCGCACACAAGCTGATTACCATTCCGGGCCATTCTAGCAGCAAAATCAATGAGCAATTTACAGTAATGGGTTCTCCTGCGACTCCGTGTGGCACACTCTGCTCTGGGAATAATAAGTACATAAACTTCAACCTGATTGTGCCCACTCCAAGAGTCCGGGGATCACTCAAGTGCCAAAGAGGGTGTGGGGCCCCGAAAGCAGACTGCGATCACAGGCGCATGCAATTCTCTTGTAATTAGAGGTCTTAGACCTTGAAAATGTATCTTCAAATTTAAATTGACTTCTTAGTCTTAAAACTCCAGGAGACTTTTTAGTTTGATCAAAGTCAGGATCTAAAAGCTGAATATAAAGGGGTTTGTTTATGATGTTTAGACATTAAAGAAGTCACCTAGTTTCATATGCTTTCCTAATCAAGATGCATTGGACACAAATGGGTGACTTTCTTATCTAATGGACATATTCGCATTCAGATTAGCTAATGTTCTATCAGTATCAAAGTATTAATTTTAGTTTCCTAGTATCCTGATTGATTTTTTTGGACTGAAAACTCTTTACTACATGCTATGCTCTATTCAAATTTATAGGACGACAAGACTAAAGAATATCAAATATCATTAAGAACGCCCATTGGTCTATTAACTTTTAACTTATTTTATTTACTTCTTATTAAGAAACTTACACTTAAAGGATGCTATGTTAGTTGCACTCATTTTTAATTTTATTCTGTTTTTAAGCTGGCAAATTTGGAATCGTTTGGTTTTTAAGACAGCAAAAGAAGCCGTCGGAAAGACGAACGTTAAAACTGTACTAGCATATGTATGTGTATAAAATCCACTAAGTTTTTGGAGTAATGATTCTTTAAAAAAACTATTTCTTTAAATTTCAAATACCAATTTATCGAAAAATATATATAAAATATAAAAATATTGACAGTCTTAGATTGTTAATACTATATATAACTATAAATGTAAATCCAAGAGAGAAACCTTGTTGAGCTTACTATGTTATTTCGAATTGTACTTATCAGTGAAGGATTGTCCGATAAAAGCCCCAAATTAAGCATTTTGGATTTTTCAAATATGTGCGTTATGGGAAACCGTATCTGAAAGTAAAAAAGGTCCTACATTTAGTGCAGACACGATTTCGAGGCAGCAAAAAGTGACGGCGGTGGGAGTGATCAGACGTCAGTGGTCAAAATTCAAATGCGGCTATGGAGGAATTCTTGAAATGCGTGGGTACACGCTCCCCCATTTAATTAGCGAAATTATATGGTGTTCTTGCTTCCAAGAACTTTTTCGATGCCCGATAAAAAAAATAGGGCAATTTGCGGGGCAAGGGCCAAAGATCAAAACAAAAACACAGCGAAGAGGTAGACCAAAAGTCATCGCCCACAAAAATCCGAGTCCCGCCAGCAAAGTGGGCATGTCGAGTGTGTTGGCATTAGCTTTGGTTTTGGTTTTGGTTTTGGTTTGGCTGGTCCTGGTACTGGTCCTGGACCTGGACCTGTCCCTGGCACTCCGAAGGCTCCCAAATCAGGTAAGATCCCACTGGGACACTCGCGTGATGCGTTGCCAAAATAATTTATGAGATTGAAGCGCAACGCATCGTCAATTTGCGTGCGATCGCCGACTAAAAAAAGAATGCCATACAGACTGGCAGAAAAGTTCCCATAGCCCAGCCCCCAAATATCAAAAAGTATTCAGCATTGGGCTTATTTATTAGCCAAACTCCGTTTCATCCCAGAGGATCGGGCTCAAAGCCTGATTGATGGCTTCCCTTATGATTTATTGAATAATTTCTTTATAATTTAGAATAATTGTTCCAATTTACAATGTGCACTTTGTAGGATTGCGAGACATGTTGGTATGGTAATTGTGCGCAGGGATAGGGATTGCATAAAGAAATGAATATGCCATGAAACTGCAGATGCAGCAATACTATAGTCTTGATTAAAAGTAAATTATATAAATGGAACTAGAGGAAACTCGCAATAAGATGAATGAAACAATTTCGATAGGATCAGAGTGTAAGACCGATCCGTGTGCATATTTGCATACTCGCATATCATATTTATTATTTCGCCAGTGCGGGCGAGATAATTCCGAGTCCTTTGCATCCGCTGGAAGGCATTTCCGCTTCCACAGACATGCAGATACATCCTCGGAGGAAACTCGAATTGCATATGCACGCATCAAAATTGATTTCATTTGCGGAGAGGAAATTAAAAAGTCCAAACAAAACCAAATTGATTGGCAAGATAAATGTAAATGTTCATAACGTGGCCAAGATACGCAGCACCATCGAGAATCAAGTGTCGGAACCTCGACGATGTGGACGGCGTGTGTTAGGCTCGTGGCAAACCAAAACCAAAACCAAAGCCGTGCAAAGCACCACATCCACATCCACATCCTCATCCGAAGCCAAAAGCCAAGGCAAGAGCGAAATCATCGGTTGGCCGACATGCGTTGCCCTTGCCTCCTTGCAGGCTGAATGTGGAGGATGGGGAGGCCAGACCTGCAGTTGGTTGCATCGAAAGCCGGCCCTTTGGACGCAGATTGCAAACGGTCGAGCAGAGCTTAGCTCAGTCGAGCTCGAAAGAAGCTACACTGGGAAAATCATTGGGTTGTTGCGAGGAGCTCAAAAGGAGATCACAATGCCAGTGCATGTGGGGTTCTTGCAATCTCAGTTTCCAATATCTCTTGCTATCTTTAAACATATGTAAGAAACTTTAAATATGTATAATAGTATGATATACTATTAAAATACTTATCAATATTACGCATGGTCATATTTCAATTTGCAGATCGAAGTTAGTTTATTCCATTTGTAATAATTTGTAGTCTCAGTTATGAATACTATAAACGGAGATTTCAGTAACATGTCCTGTGATTTGCATACTATATAGTAGCGCACGAACAACACAACACACTCGACCTTTTCTCGCAGTGCACCTGCGTGGTCGCCAAGTGGGCACTGGCGGCTCGTCGTTCTTCTATTCGTCATCTGGACGCTAGAAGATGGGACGCAGCTTTTCGATTTTGGCCGAGCAGGCTCCGCAAATACCCAGCAGGTTTAATACATTTATGAATGGGTTTTACTACTTCATTAAGGGCTCCTCCGCTCCTCCGCGCAAGGAGCTGAAGCTGGAGCCGGAGCAAGAGGCTGAGGATCCAGCCGAGCTTCAGCTCTGCGGATTGGAGCGCGTGCGCAGCCAGGAGGAGAAGGAGGAGGAGGATGAGGAAGAGGAGCAGGGCAGGAGTACCTGCAAGAATCGTAATAAGCAGAAATCGATTATCGTCCGCTGAACATTTCCATTGTTGTTATGAATATTATATGCAGCGTTTGGAGCGAAGCTTCCTCTTAAATTCGTTTAATTTATAGCTCTTCCGACAGTTCCAACTTGCAGTTCCAATAAATGACAGCACCGGACGTCGAACGAGTGTGTAATCTAATTGGAAACGAGCGCGGCTTAGGGGCCCACTGTACCGCCGGTTCGCGGCTGGCCAGTGCCGACCGTATGTAAATTCGCGCCCGAAATGCGCAGAATGGATTCTTTATTTACTGACAATATTATGACAATGCCCGCATGAACTCGGCCTATTCTATGGCCGCGAGGCGGTCCTTACGCCACTCGATGTCTCCATATCCCCTGGCCACATCCCTCCAGAGTGCTGAGGTCCAGAGGGTTGCCCTCCTCCCCTTCCTGGAAGCCCACCATCATTCAACTTGACAGCGTAATTAAAAGGACTGGTCCACACGATGAAAGTGAGGAGTTTTATAAGATGTTAGGGCCTACTTGTTTTATATGTCGCAATATAATTGGTGGCATCCAAGACCCGACGACCAGGTAGTGGCCGAAAAAATGCGAACATCGAATCGCGCAGGCATGTTCTTTTCCTGGGCGGGCACTCTTCTGCCAGGCGGAATGATTTGGACCGGCAATTTCGGTAATAGCGGCATGCCGGGATCGAGGCCAACTCCTGTCCATTGCACTGCTACTGTATAAGTATCCAGAGTCATTACGTCATCGGCGAGGAATTCGGACGTGATTGCTCTTATGGAAGCCACGTGCTAATTTAATTATTATTTGCAAATACTTTCAAAGTGAGAGGGCCCTTGAACTCTTTCACCGCTCATTTTCGATTCTTAATTTGATTTACTTTTATTGATTGCTTGCTGGCTGAGTTTTTTAAGGAGATATATTCATCATATTTTCCATAGTGGATTTAATTGTACAAGCGAGGATTTCCTTTAAGTTGTTTTAATTCACAAAGTGTAATGCTTTTCTTATATGGATATATGGATATAAACACTAATTTCCAAAAGGGGCTGAAGTTGAGTTAGAACTAGTAAAATTTACGCTATACTCAATATAACAATATATTTCGATTTTCTATTTTATGGGTTAATAACAAAACAGGTTTTCATTTTAGGAAGTATCTTTTGTTTATCTTGTTTTGGCTTCTTTTTCTAGAATCTGCAACACGATTTATCCGTTGTCGCTACTGTAATATGCAGTAAAGTAACTATAAAAGTTTTAATACCAAATTTTTCTCTGACTTGTGCATGTGGAATTTCCAAATGGTTATTGCGATTCTTGCAACCAGACTCGATCCTTTAACAAGCTTGTAAGACCAAAGAATATTTGTTGGCAGCTCTTACACAATTTATAAAAAAATTGATGCAATTTCGAATAACTTTGCATTTGCTTAAATACATTAAATTATTTCGCTGTACGTTAAATCATACAGCGAGCACTTTCGTCAAATTTTCGCATGTTCAAAATATTGTGTTTATTTTTATTGTTACTGGAATTTGAATTTGTTCAAATGTACTTGGTGTATAGAGCCACCTATGGGTGGGTGGTCGTGACCTTTCCTGGTTCAGTGAGCGAAACATAGATGCCGCCCACTGCGTGTACGGTTGTGTAAAACGCATGTAAAGTAGCAGAAATCCATGTATATCTGCAAGACACGCCCATGGATACTATAAATTCTGGATCTGAATAGCTCTTTGAATCACGTTAAGAGAAATATGCTTTTCCTGCAAAGATATTCACAATTTTTTTAATAGGCGCCGAACCTAGTTTATTCTGAAGGAGATGTTTGCATCTGCAAAACATTTGTAACTTGCAAAATAAATTTTTGTATTGCTACTTACTTACTAACGGAAATCTCCTAAACTTTTACTTAAAACGCATTTGCTTAATAGCAAAATTGCAAATGGCAAACGGGGACCAAATTAAATCCAATGCACAAATAAAGTGTTAATGTTTAATGTGAAGGTTTAAAACGTTTTGTACGGGATCTAAGCAATGCAATTTAAGAAGTGTTCGCAAACGAAAGGCCGTCCTTCTTATACTACACGATTTATTTGTCATCTTTAAAAATGTGTGCCATTGATTTATGACAAAACTTTGGGGATGGGTAATTTTCCTCACTTCAAAAAATATATTTTGATAATTTAAATTTGATAATTTTTTTGATCAATTTTACTTTAAGCCAATTGAATGACTTTAAAACAGAGGCAACATAACATGGAAACATAACAGCAATAATGAATTACAATTATGAATAATAATTTAGATTAGCTAACAGTTTTGGCTAGCTTTGCAGACCTAAATATGTAAATAGAACCGTCGAACAAAACCATTTCTGTTTACAAATTACAATTAAAATCATGCTTTTAAGTAATAGTAGTAGTAATTAATAGTGCTTCTTGTAATAGTAAAATCGCAAATAGTATTGCTATTTAAATGCAATATTATGTTAGGGCCAATATAAATTATTTTGTATGTACCATGGTCGGACAATGCTTCGCCAATTCAAAGATTCTAAGAGTTTATATTTGATTCAAAAGGTACGAAGCACAGGACTATCTCCAAAAATCTTTCAGAATCTCATCCTTAAAATTTTTTTAATATTAATATAATGGTTTATATGATTACCAATCTGTTACTGATATAATGGTAACATTGCGAATATAACTAGTAAGTAGGATGAGAATCGGCGTTTGAGAACGGATCCAATCCAGCAAGACAAGGGGTAGCAGGGGGTGGACAGACCGGAATGAGACTGGACCCAACATCGTAATAGGCCAGTTAGAAAAGTGAACCCTGGTTCTGGAGTCAAAACTCTTTTAATGGCAATTGATCACTGGCAAGTGGATAACGTTTCATTAGAATATCGGGTGAAGTGCGCATTTATACACGGCGTGTGTGTGGATTGTGCGTACATATGTGATCCGAGATCTGCGAGCCAGGCTTTGTGTGTTTTTTGTATGACCGTCGTTTGGAACAGAGCCCACTTCAGGTGAAACTATTTCGACCTGCTCAACAGCTTCCAACAGTCTACCTGTGCCTGTGCCAGTGCCAGCGCCTTTGCCTGTGCCCCCCAAAACCAGATGGTCTCTGATCGCCGAGCAGCATTTGGAACCTTTATAATTTATTTATCTTTATCTTGAATTACGCCATGGGAGTATTGACCACCAGAGTAAGTCAGAAATTTCGGCACATTCATGTCTCGCAATGGCAGACAATGGCTAAGGTTCTGAAACTCATGTGATTGAAAACCAGAGTTTCCAATCGCACAATTAATAATGGAGAAAAAACCCATGGCAAAATAAATAAATAAATAGGAATACAAAAAATAGAAATAGCAGCGGCATAAAGAACTCTGCCAACTGGCAAAGGGTCAAAAGCATTGCCCGAAAGCCACGCATACCCACACCACTACCACTGAATTCCGAGCGGGCCAACTCCGTTGACGGTATTGAGTGACGGCAAGAGCCGAGAATAAGCCGCGAGTATCCGAAGACGGATGAGCAGACAGCCGCGTATTAGCGGCTACCAAATATTAGGTAACATCGAGTTCAGTACAAGTAAACAAACCAAGGGGGAATCTTTAAAGTGGGGTCCATCAATGAGGGAGCACTTAAAGGAGCTGGAGGATTCTGGGGAGCTCCACTCCATAACCAATTTTCATCCAGAAATACCGTTTTAATTGATCGAAGAGCTAATACCCAGATTTGGCTTTGATTAGAGCCAAGCTCGGATTCTTCAGCGCAGAATGCGCGAAATCTCCGGGGTTTCGAAAAAGAAAACCACCGAGAACCCAGCCGCCGATAGACGAATATTCACGCAAAACAAAGGAGAACCGGTTTACCTGTGTTCCTAAATATTCTATTTGATGTTGGCAAATGACAAGATAATCCAAAGTAATCAATCAAAATTATTTTAATTTATTAAGCCACAATAAAGTCGTGCCCGATCCGCAATTGCCACGTTCTTGGCCCAGCCATCGAAACAGCCAAAGACTCGCCAAAGAATGCTCCCTACCGAACTTAGGGTTTGAGCCCAACTATCAAGATTGGGTCATACTCACTCGTATGTGGCTAAAGTGTATAGCCACTAAGTTTACCTACCCGCTTTGCGATCCATAATTCGATAGGGAAACTGTAGTACTTCGGCAGACATTCCGCGAATATGGTTATTACCAAGTGAAGATTTGCAGAAACTGGTTTCTAGGGAGCTGTAAAGATACGATGATCATAGATGGATATTATCTGAACTTTTTAAAGTGATGCAGTATTCCATCTCCGCAAAGTTACATATTTGCTAGAACTGAATGAAAAAGGCGCTAACCTAGCTTATATCTACAATCTAAAATGAAAACGTTGTCAAGAAGTTCTAATAAGTTGGTTAAAATAATACTTTCTTTCTTCAATAAACAGTTGGAAATATGCACACTTAACTTGCTATTATTAATTATAAAACCAATAGAACACCTCTGTTCCATTTTCACTTGCCAAGCTCGACACAAGTCTGGTTTATGAACACGAGCCAATGGTTATAGCTGCGAATGTCTAACTGAATCACCTATTATTATATTATTCGGTCATCCACTAATAACCAATCCTCAGAGGTAAATAATTGAGCTGCGATTCGGATGTGTAAGCAATATGAATTAGTTGATTAAGGCGATGCGCAATGATTCAGGCGATGGGGAAGTAGAGCGCTTGGGCAGGGCCTTCCTTGTTTGGTCCACCTGGAGGAGTTCCTTATTTGGACCACAATGAAGGCCGATCCTCCGCGAGCCGTGGTCCGCCCGCCCAACACACTCTTGCACAATCGAATAAACATGTTCGATTTGTGAAAACCTCAACGTTTTGTGTCAAATTACTGTCATTCTTTTCCGCAATCCCCGGGCACAATGCTGAATTAAGTAGCAGGTAAATGAGAGCAGCTAGCCTAAGCAGGCAGTCGTATAAATAAAATTTGTTATGGAATGGCGCGCAGCGGGCAAATTCAGGGAATCAATAGCCGCAGTTATGGATACCTAATGGGCGTACCCCACCGGAGCGGCCTTATCGCGCGCATCTCCCATTGACAGTGCATCCTGCGAGTCCTGGCAATTCAAAGGCGCGCGACGGGGCAGGATGTCAAATGGCTTGTGTGATACCATTCACTAAGCCGAGCTTCCGACCTCATTATGCGACTCCTTTATGCCGCACACATTTAAATGTGCTTTCGCCCACCACAAAGATCTCAAATCGGCGGCAATCTCTCCCTATAGCCACACAGCTCCGACCGACCCACCATCCATCCATTCGTCCATCCGTCCATATATCCATCTATCCGACCTCTAACGGTAGCGACTGCGAAGCGAAGCCGCCGTCGCCGGCGAAAACCTTTTCGCCTTTTTGGCACACTGGCGAGCGACTAGTTCTCATTTCGCGTTCGTCGCTCGTAGACTGCTGATGCTGCCGTCGCTGCGGCAAAGTCGAAAAAATTCGAGAAAGCGCGAATCGGATTTAGAATTTAGAACTTACCACTTGTGATTGTGATCCGCCGTGATATAGCGAAATAGTTCCGGAATATATCGACTTGCGCCCCAATACTGCCGGATAGCCCCATCGATATGTGTGCATAAGGTTTCGGCGGACTTAAATATGATAACATGACTTTAGCGTATGTGGATATGCCAGCTGTAATTCAGGTTCAGGTATAATTCGGACTTAGGAGCTCACTGGGATTAAGATTGATGAGATTGACAGTGTGTCGAATTTCGCGGCTGTTGAAGAACATGACCTCAGAAGACTTTCTGTGTTTCGGATCGGATATGGATGGTGCTTTCTTGAATGTTATATGTCTGAACCTTACAATGAAAATATTGACCAAATATTTTGGTTTTGAAATTCAATTAAAAAATGAAATCAACTTTAATAGCATTACAAACCAAACTGGCAATATTTTGGTCGAACTATCGAATTAATCATTTTTTTTTTTTTTTTTTTTTTTTAATTTTTATTATTTATTGAATCTTCCCTTTGTGTTAAGAGACTAACAATAAGTGTTCAAATCTTAATCTAACTTAATTAACTTTCACTTAGTGATAGTTTTTTTTTTTTTTTTTTTCATTAATGCCCTAATAAGTTTATTGCTGGGCTGGGAGGTCGTTGCGGTGCAGCCGGCTTTGACTGCATACTCGGATTAGTTTTCTTGCGAGGGGATTTGTATGGGTGGTCAGCTTTTCGTTATACTTCGTTTTTTTCTCAGCTATTACTTCGATTACTAATTTGATTTTTAGGTCTCTGTGTATGTTTTCGTTTCGAAGGTACCACGGCGCTCCAGTGATAATTCTCAGAATTCTTGACTGTGCTCGCTGAATAATGTCTATGTTACTTCTGGATGCGTTGCCCCACAGCTCGGAGCCATAAGTCCAGATAGGTTTTAAGACGGAGTTGTATAGAAGAGCTTTGAACTCCAGACTAAGTGGAGAGCGAGCATTTATGAGCCAGTGGAGGTTCCTTGCTTTAAGTTTAAGATGTTTCGATTTGGCTTCTATATGTTTGCGCCAAGTGAGCCGCCTGTCCAGATGAACTCCCAGATATGTTACCTCGTCGGCTTGTGGAATGCATATGTTATTCAAGACCAGTGGTGGGCATGTTTGTTTGTTTAAGGTAAAGGTAACCTGCTTGCATTTTTGAACATTTATTGAAATTCTCCAGTCGGCAAGCCATCGTTCTACAGATGTTAAGTGTCGGGATAGGAGTGCCGTGGCTTTTATTGGGCATTTCGAGCGACTGAGTATCGCGGTGTCATCGGCGAACGTGGAGGTTATTAGATTGTAGTCTATGGGGAAATCCGCCGTATACAGGGTGTATAAGATTGGACCCAGTACACTGCCTTGCGGCACTCCAGCTTCGATTGCGCAATCGCGTGAAGTGCTTGTATTGCATCTTATTGCAAACACTCTGTTATATAGGTATGACTTCAGTAGCTTATGTGTGTTTTGGGGCAACAGCTTGATTATTTTAAACAAAAGTCCATCGAGCCACACTCTGTCAAATGCCTGCGCGACGTCTAGAAAAATGGCTGTGCAGTATTCTCGATGTTCGAAAGCAGTACGAATTTCTGACGTGATTCGGTTGACCTGTTCGATGGTTCCATGTTTTTCTCTAAAGCCAAATTGATGTGTTGGAAGTGTGTTGTTTATTCTAAGATGAGGGCTAATCCGAAGGAGTAGCATTTTTTCAAACAGCTTTGAAAGACATGTTAGTAAGCTTATCGGTCTATATGATGATGGCTGCGTTTTATCTTTTCCTGGCTTTGGAATCATTACTATGGTCGACTTTTTCCATTTTTGAGGGAAGTATCCAAGCTTGGCGATTGCGTTGAACAACAGGCAGATGTGAAGAATAGCACACTTTGGGAGTTCAATGAGCATTCTTGGAGTTATTAGGTCGTAGCCAGGCGATTTTCTTGGGTTCAGTTGCTCTTTGATAACCTTTGCTAGTTCACATGGTCGGAATTCAAAGGGTTCTTGAGGATCTAGATTGGCTGCTATTAAAGGAGGGAGAATAAATGTGTTGGTAGAGGGATTTGGTCGGAATACATTTTGTAAATGGTCAGCGAAAGCACTGGCTCTTTCTTCATCACTTCGAAACCAGGTGCCAGAGGGACTTCGGAGTGGCATAATTGGCGCTATTGGAGTCTTTAGGTTTCTGTGAGCTCTCCAAAGAGGGTACTTAGTGCTGGTGGGAGAGAGTTGCTCGATATATGAACGTTGGCTGTTTTTTTCCTCTTGTTTGAGAGCATTGGTAAGCCTGCGTGTGGCTATCTTAAGCATGTGCTTAGTAATTGGTGATCTATTAGACTGCCAATCCCTTCGTAGGCGTCGTTTATCTAATACCAGCCGCTCGATTTCGCGATTAGTTTTGATGTAGTTTGGTTTTGCATACGTCACTGGCGGGGTTGAAGCCTTTGCAGCCGAAACTAAAATGTTTTCAAGAGTTTCCGTTGACTTGTCTATATCCTCCTTTGTAGATAATGCCGTCGTTAGTTCTATGTGTGAACAGACATACTTTTGATACCTTGGCCAGTTTGTTCTGAAATTTGTGAGTCTATACGGTGGGTCGACGATGTGGGGGCGAGTTAGCATATTTAGAAAAACAGGTGAGTGATCTGATGATAAATCTGCTAGTGCTTCGGCGGTGACCATGTTGCGGGGGACATGTTTAGTAATTGCAAAATCGATCAGGTCTGGGATTTTTCTTGGGTCTGCTGGCCAGTATGTAGGCTTACCCGGGGATACATAGTCTAGCTTGTTTTCTGGCTTCGTAAGCGCATTGTACAATTGCTTACCCTTTGGCGACACAAGTCGAGATCCCCAATGGGTGTGCTTGGCGTTATAGTCACCCGCTGCGATGAACCTGTCACCTAGTGTGTTAAAGAATTCCATGAATTGATCCTCAGAGATTGGAAAGCGCGGTGGGCAGTAGACTGCGGCTAGAGTCGTTGAACCATTGTTGAGTTGTAAGGCTATGGACGTAGATTGTAAGTAGTTTTTGTCAAAATTGTTTAAGTGGTGGTGTTTTATGCGATTTCTGATGAGTATTCCAGTGCCTCCATGAGCTTTACCATCTGGATGATTTGTACCATAGAACAAGTATCCTGGTATATGAAAATTGTTTTTATTTGTGAGGTGCGTTTCTGATAGTAGCATTACGTCGATGTTTTTTTCGTAAATGAACTGTGTGAGCTCTTGTGTATGCCGTGAAACGCCATTTGCGTTCCACAGAGAATTAATCATGCATCTAAAAATATCAGTGAATTATTGGTGCCCATGTCTGACAACTGGAATGTTGAATCTCATTAAAGCTATTTTCAAGTGATGTAAACGATCACCAGTAGCAGATCCAGAAAGCCACGTTCAAAGTACCTGCTTCATATTGCTTTTCGTTGTCTATTTAAGTTTTGATACGAGGGAATCACCAATTCTTAATAAATATTCAAAGTGTTACAAAAACTGTGTTACCGACGGGTTTTTACTTTCAACCATAACTAAACATATCTTAAGAACCTGAGATACGCCCTCAAAGGAACGGGGTTCTGGTAGTCGTTTTGACCAATATGTACATACATACATATGCTATCTTAGGAAAATGATATCCTTCACGAATTGGAATTCACATTTTAATAGTCTGATATTGAGAGCCCTAATAATAATACTGAAGTGTGTTCCCATTGAGAGTGTTTACTATCAGTTTAATCGTCTTATCTGTATAATCCACCCCAAATCTTCGACGTTTTTCCGAAGTTATGTACGTGTTTTGCCCACTCTCCATAAACGTATCTTGAGAACCTCCAGTATTATATGCATATGGTTCTCGAAATGTGATCCCAATAATAATATCTTACATCGCATTTTTGACAACTGCACAACCTCATCTAGGAATATCTAAATCCTTCCCGCCATTAATCCAAATCAGACTTACAATTGATCATTTGGTGACTGAACTTCTTTAGAAAACCACAAACCGTATATTTTAACCACAAAATGTTTTCTCAATTCGACTAACCAACAATTCCGCTTGTCTTCCCCAGGAACGCCTCAGTGGACATGGGAGTCTAGGGCTGTCCAGCGGCAGTGCGGCGTACACAACGCATTCCGGCGGCCACACGGGTCGCAGCGGACCGGCCACGGGACACAGTGGACACAGCAGCACCCATGGATCGGCGGCCACCATGCACCACCAGTTCGTGCAGTCCGACTTCCAGCCGCCGTACTTCCCGCCCCCCTTCCACCACTCCACCCAGAGTCCTCCCCAGCAACAGGTAAGCCACCACCTCCGCACGGCGCTCCTGATGATCCCAAGCGCTATCTAGATATCCGGCTACTTGCAGAACCATGGAGCCCTCGAGTACTTGGGCACGGATCCGTACGGCCAGCCTCTCTCCTCGCTTCACCACGCCCCACTGCACCACTACAACCAGCTGGCGGGACTGAGGTCCACGCAGGACCAACTGGGGATCCACAGGACCCACAGAGAGGCTGAGCTCCAGGGACATGTCGTAAGTAGTTTACTGAAAAGGACTTCGGTTTATTTATCTACCCATTTATTTTTATATTAAATGGCTGTTTTAAAGTTGATTTTTTTGGGATTAAGGGAAAAGGATTACGTTTGAAATTGTGGGCGTGGCAGTTTTTTGAGATTTTGGGGCATTTCCGGCACATTTTAGGCATTTACACTAGGAGATAGGATTTATTTACACGTTCTATCTCTTAAAATATGACTTAAATTTAAAATAAAAAAATAAAATTTTCAAAATTACGTAATGACAACTATGTTTTACCTAAATTACAAAATTGGAAAGCAAGTTCACATTTTGACTTTATAAATTTTTCAACGTAAGAGTTACAAAACCGAAACCACATAGAGTAATCGATTTGAAAGTGTATTTTTCATATAAGCTTATTATACTCCACGATGTCCTTGGCCATCTTATCTGAGTTAGGTTAAATATTTTAGCCTTCGTATACGCCGATTGCCGGCAAATTACAATAACTGCTAACAAGAAGGAAGGACTCAATCTTTTCATCCGTTTAAGAATTTGCGTCTTGTTCCACATTATTCTTGCATATTTTGCTACATTCTTGGCTTCGCAGGCCATGGAACATTCGGGGGTGGAAGCTGGCCCGCTCTGTGAAAGTTGTCGAAGTTATTTTGGAACGGATTCCATTCGAGTGCATTAAAAAAACATACTCGGGAAAATGTGAAAAATGTTCTTGGGATTTCGCAAGAAACTCTACCCAACAACGATGAAATTCCTAGCTCAGCCTTAGCCCGCCGAAGGGAGTCCTTCAGCACCGCCACCCTATCGCCCGTTCCCCCGCCAAGTGGTGCAGCGAAACGCAGCCTTGTGCCCCGAGAAGGCGTATCCTCGCAGGCTCTGTGCGCATCTGTCCGCCCAAAGGACTCTCACACACACGCGGCTCTGGCGAGAGCATGTCAGTGTGTGTGTGTGTGCCAGTCAGTTGCCAGCCGGTCTGCATACATTAGCGGCAAGGACCTCGGATTGGCTATGCGGCGACTTCAACCCCTTGGCCAAGCCGAAGCCCCGATGTATTAATAATCACGCAATTATTGGCATCATTTCCACCATACCCTTGAAAACACTGAGCTGCAAGAATTACGTTTCCGCTTCAATGGAGGCACTGTGTGAGGCAAATTTTAGATGAAAGAATATAAGTAGAAGTTCTATGTATTATGGGTAGGCAAACTTTAGGTTTTGCCCGATCTTACAAAACCTAACTGAACCAAACTAAAACTTTATCTATCAAACGATAAGGGTAATAAATAGTGAGCCGCTCATCTAGTTGGTAGATCATATCTCGCTTTGCGCATTGTTTGCAACGCGGAAATTAATCTTGAAAGCCTTTGCAGACCCAACTGTCACATGGATTTCCGTACACGGATAGGAGGAGCGATTACGGCAGTGCAATATCCGCGGGAGCTGCCCACGGAACGAGACTTGGCCACGAGCACGAGTCCCTGGCGCTGCACCAAGCCCTTCAAAACGCCGTCGATGATGTCCAAGCTCCTGCCCTCGACGACAATGTGGCGTTCATGTCAGATTTGCCGCTCATAAAGAGTAAGTTCTAGTTCCCTAGATCTATAAACTATCATAAGAAACGGATTTGAAGGACCGACAAGCTCTTATTCCCACGCACCTTACGATTAGTTGTGATGCCCATTCATATTTTACATACCAACCCGAAAACATCCCTTTGGGTAGTAATCCTAAATGGTCGTACCCAAGTACATCCATATGTATATGCTCATATTTTTTTAGATCGCGGATTCAATTACTTTAACTTATTAACTTTATTATTGCCTGTTTAGATAGCTTCGTTCAATTAATTTTAAATATGTTTAGATACTAGTTATATATATATCACTGTATTTATATGGAAATGTTATCAAATATATATATTATTATTAGCGTATTCATGGCGAACTTGCAAGTTACATTCCACTCCATGTGGCGTTCGAGGCGGAACCTCGAACACGCCTAAATAACAATACGAGGACCTACCCCTGAAAACATCGAGTTTGTGTGCATTGTGAAACTCAATCTTGCGCTTCTAATTGGCAGGATTCGGGTAAAACGATGCCCACGTCCTGGTTTCACACTTGGCACCGTCGGAACAATAACAACAAAAGCCATAATAATATATTTTCCCTAGCATATGAACAATATGGTGTACTATACATGCTCATACTCATGGAGGCTAATTTTCGGTGTTGCGTTTATTTGCAGGCATGAAAAGCGGAAAGGAAGCCGGGAACATTGGATCGGGTTCGCCCAGCGAGGTATTCTGTGCAGTTCCTGGTCGCCTCAGTCTCCTATCGAGCACCTCGAAATACAAGGTCACCATAGCCGAAGTACAGCGTCGCCTCTCGCCCCCCGAGTGCTTGAACGCCTCCCTGCTGGGCGGAGTGCTCCGAAGGTGGGTTCACATGGCATCCCCACCTGGTTGGGTCGTTAGCTAACCACTTTCGCGTTTCAGGGCCAAGAGCAAGAACGGAGGGCGCCTGCTGAGGGAGAAGCTGGAGAAGATCGGCCTCAATCTACCGGCCGGCAGACGGAAAGCGGCCAACGTCACCCTGCTGACATCCTTGGTGGAGGGGGAGGCAACGCACCTGGCCAAGGACTTTCACTTCGTGTGCGAAACCGAATTCCCCGCCAGGCAGCTGGCCGAGTACATCGTGCGCCACCAAACGGAGCCGCAGGACTCGTACCGTCGAAAAGAGCTCATTCTCCACTCCCAGCAGGTATATTTATATTTATAAAGTATAAGTCTACTAAAGTCCACTAAACATAAGTTATATTGTATCAGTTCATTAAAATCGAATGTATCTGTTAATATTCTTAAACAATTGATTAAAAAACTACACATATTAACTCCCTAAAAATATTCCAGATTACAAAAGAGCTTATGCAGATCCTGAGCCAAGATCGAACGACCCACTTCGGCACGAGATCACAGCATCTGCTGGAACCATCGATGCAGCGCCACTTGACGCACTTCTCCCTGATAACGCACGGATTCGGATCGCCCGCGATTATGGCTGTACTGCACGCTTTTCAGGTGAGGATTCGGTTGTAGGATTCTTGAAATGGCAGCCACTAAGTCCGAACTCTCTCATTGCAGACATTTTTAAACGAGTCATTAAACTACTTGGAAAAGCTGTACCCTTCGAACGGCGGAGGAATGGTGTCGTCGTCGTTGGACAAAAGTAAAATTGACAACGAAAAGAAATGATAGGCTATGTTGTATATTGCCACAAATTGAAGCAAGCCGTACTTTAAGATTAACTTTCCATACACTAGGTACAACATCAATAAAAATTATAAAATTCCTGTAAATTAATTTATTTAGTTAAGTGTAAATTATTGGACATTTTGTATATCTATAACTGTAATTTGAATGTACAATATTCAAATATATTAAATACGTATAATTTATTTAACTTAGAAAAATACATCGACTTTTTGTCAAAAGCACAAAGCTTTTTACAACTAATTCAAACAAAATCTTTACAAATACACTAATTTGTATGTAGAAACGATTGAAATGCTCTCATTTTTAATTTTTTAAGTAACTTACAATTTAAAGATTTTAAAATTATACAAATGAATAAAATGTGTTTTTAAAACTAAGCTCAATAAATCCGTTTTACATCCAATCCTTTACAGCAAATATAGGCATCTGGATAACTATGAAGTAAGTACAAGTAAGTAAAAGTAAAATAGGAAGATAGTCGATTTCCTCTACCCTTTATTCTGATTTAGGTGTGAGAGTGAGAAATTTCGAAATTAAATATTGAGTGCAATTAGCAAGAAATTGTAGATGTGACCTATGAAAAATAAACTACAAATCCAAACATAGTGTTTGTAGAATTTCCTAATCTCAACTTTCTAGATAGATTTCCTGACCTCTTTAAACGGACTTTTATACGGACAGACAGACGGACGAACAGACGAACAAAGCCAGATCGATGTACTTTATTAATTCGGAAACGCTTACTTCAACCTATAACACTATTTTTAATGAATCTGGTATAGCCTAGTATAATTATGCTAATTTTATATATTCCCATTCCCTGAAAAACCCAGGAAAGATTCATTCGAAGAGTTTTAACAATATTTTTAAAAAATGGAAGTATTTATTTACAAAATAAATCGACGCTTTAAAAATAAAACAAATAATATTATAACAATTAGGCTCAATATAATTAAGAATATAATTGGAGTCATTAAACTATCAGCGGATTGCATTCCTGTCAAATAATCATTGTTTTGCAATAGTTTTGCGATCTCCTCGTCCAATAAATTTTTCATTAAATTTATCTCGTTTTCTGAAATAAACCGGAAATATGAGACTGTGTAGTTGAACTAAATGATTATAAATACCTTCATTTTCCAGTGTAGCTACGTCTAATATAGAAGATTTTCTTTGCTCAACGTTATTTCGCTTCGTCGGTGTAAGCCACTCAAATTGTTCACAAGTGTTGTCCTGTGAACCTGATTTTAAAATACTTCGCGATATCCTAAGGGGTAATGGTGCTCTCTCTAATTTGTGAAATTCAGATATACGATTTAGATTTTGCAATAAACTAGATTTGTGCGAGTTTATTGCAAAATCTAAAAACGTTATTAGCAGCCAGTAGCAAGCCTTCTCCAGATGTGTGGAGTCGAGGCAGTTGGAGTCCCCATATACTGCAATACGTCCTTCGTTCTTAGTTTCATGATTATTGCTTTTCGCAAAACTGATACTTCGCTCCTTCTTTCGTAGTAGCAAAACCCGGTTCTTAAATGTGGAGTAATCTGTTGGAATAGCCTCTGCCAAATTGCTTTCCGCATTGCCAATGATTTCCTCGTTGCTTTGAATACTGTTCGCCTTGGTTTGGAACATACCAAAAATAGGTACATCTACTTTAGCCGCCTTGCTGGGTGTTTTAGGATTTATAATCTGGAAAAAGCAAACTTGTATACTGTGGAAATTAAAAAGGGTTATATTAAATTTACCGAAAGTCCTTGGTCATTCAGTTTTGTTCCCACTAAAATATCTCCTGGATTCATTGGAAACTTAATAATTGTGGCTCCACTAGCATAGTACATCGAATGGTCGCCCAGTTTGAAATGTCCCTCTCCGACAAAATCGCCAAAAGCAATTCCAAATGGCTTCAACAAATCATTCAAGGCTGGAATATTGGCGCCACCGGTGTCGGGTGTCCACCATTGTCGGGTGTTCTCGTCAAAGAATTTAATTTTTTTCATCACAGTGGTGTTATACCAGTCTCCGAATACGACGACATTCAAGCCTCTTTTATACACGTTTTCCTGTAAAGCGTTTATTTCCTCGTCTGCAAACCCTCTCTCAGGGTCAACAATCAATAACGCGCCATAATCCGAGGCGTTGAAGCAGGTGAAGGGTTCTCGCAATACATCAATGTAGTAGCCCACATTTCGTAAATGTGTATACATTTCCTTAAAGTTTGTGTGTATATGGTCTGCCCTCCAGTCCAGAGGATCTAGTTTAACTTTGAGATCATCTCGTGGAATATATCGCGGTGGATACCTTAGGCTGTGATACTGGTCCCATAAAATCCGCTTGTTTCTTGGCGGTTTTGGAGTTACCTTTATTGTTAAAGGAAAGTCGACTTCTGTAACATAAGTTTCGTTGGTGGACTGTTTAAAGCTTTCCACAACTAAGGTGATACTTCCTTTACAAACACCTTCAAAGTTATCTCCTTCCTTTTTGACAGCTAAAAAACAAAAAATGTTCGGTATAGAATAGCTAAGCTAACTTAACCTTTGCGATTTTCATACTCACCAATATAAATTGACATCCATCCGGTCCACGGCCAAACGATAGGCGAAACTTGTGTGGATACTTGAAGAAACTGACCTTGGTTTTCAATATCGGGAATCCATTTAGGGATGCCAACTATCTGACTTGTGACAGAGATACCATTGAGTATGGTTACGTTTGCAATGGCCACGGAGCTTCCATAGTACAGCGGTTGGGAGCTATATGGCCACATATAGTTTTCGGTGAAGTCAAGGTATGCCGGAATAAGAGTTATCTTTGGTTTGTATGACAGCAATAGCTGCATACTCTTCAGCAAATTCAGTTTTCCAGCTCCCTGCTCAAACATGTTATAATGCGGCAGTTTCTCGGCACTTTCAATGAGTACCTGCTTAAGAGATGCTGGGTTTATGAAGTCCATTTTCTGAAATGCACCGCTTATAAGCAGGGCAGCAGCCCCTGCAACAACTGGAGAGGAAACGGATGTTCCAGAGAGTCGTCTGCACCCCTTACGAACATCACTGCCTTCCACTTGACTTCCGTACGTCACAATATCAAGTCCCATGCGTCCGTAGCCAAAGGGAAGTTCCCACGTGGTCATTCCTCTCGAACTAAACTTGGCGATTTTATCATCAAACTGAATACCACCGACGCCAACTACATCGCTCTGATCGCCAGGATTGTTTAGCGTGCCGTACAAAGGACCATCATTTCCCGCCGCCGATATCATTATGACATTATTGGCCGATAGTTCCAACACCTTTTCAACGAACGGCGAGTCCATAAAGTCGGGACCACCAATGCTAAGGTTGAGAATGTTTATCTTCCTATATATCGCGTAGTTGAATGCATCTAGGAACCAGGAAGTGTAAGATACCTATCGAGGCAGGGCTAATTAGATTGGATTAGTTAATTTCAGTTCTACGTTTGCTTACTTGGGAGTTCGTAAAAACTTTAAATATGTAGAGATCGGCGTCGGGAGCAAAGCCGAGGCATTCCCTGGAGGAAGCGATTACCCCGGCGACGAAGGTGCCATGACTGACTCTGTCGTCAAGCGACTTTTCATTCGTCCAGTTCGTTCGTTCCTTTACATTTCGAAAGTGTGGATGGTTTTTAGTTAGGCCAGTGTCGAAAATGGCCACTTTGACTCCCTTGCCTGTGATTCCCAGCTTCCAAAGGATGTTGGCGTGGAGTACGGAGCACACTTGTCGGTGCCGATCGTTGTTTGTATTTCTGTTCCTTAGCACTCCTTGGGGATGGCGGTGAACATACGTTAGGTTGCTATAGGGGTCATAGTTCAGGATCCGTCGCACGCTTCGCTGGGGAACTACTGCCTTTACTGAGGGGTGAGTTAGAAGCCTTTCTATTATAAACGCTGAAGATGATTCATTATCGTCGAAAACTCGCAAGACATCAAAATCACTTGGATATTGCCAAGCCACATTTAGACGAGGAACAATTTCCCAGTTCGTTACCTAAAAATGAAAAAGGATATAAAAAAGGATGAAAAAAAAAAACTCTCAAAAGGGACTTTTCTGACTGAAAAGATTCCTTTGAGTCTTTCAAAAGAAGCAGTATTTTTGAAATTCATATTTGTCAGGCTTAATCCGTTTGAAGGTAAACAGAAGAATATACATTTAAGGAATAAATATAACCATTTAAATACAAACTTACGTTTGAACCAAGAAGTTTTGCTGCGATGTAGGATTCTCGTACCGGAGCAAGGTATTTGGAATGGAAGTGAACGATGAACTCATTGGGAACAACGGCTGTTTTAAAGGCGTCAAGGCTGCAAATTGCGCTTATTATAAATAAGAAAGTAAACACATTCATTTAACTTTGCGAAAGGAATAATTTTAATAAAAAGTTCAACAGGCTTCGTCTTTGAAGAAAAATAAATAAACAAACGACAATCAGCTGTTAGCATGAACGAAAACGTTTATAAGAAAAATACCATGAAATTCGGAAATGGGAGATACTAACCAGTAAACGTGTAAAATATAAGATTTATTTCAAAAACTACTTTTTTTATCCCATAGAATAATAATGCAACAACATTCAGTTACTTTTAACACTGTTAATAACTGTTTACGTTAGTTTATTTCAAACATGATTTGTGCGTTTGGGGTATCAGTGATGTTTATTTCACATTCTTCCACATTGAAGTTCTGGTCACACTGCGTCTCGTCCGGCAAAGTTTTTAGCCAAGTTTAAGTAAGATATGAAAAACTAATTTAAATAGATCAGGAACTACGAGCCAGCGAGTTTCTGCATTTCAACAATCAGTGATTTCTAATTCCTTTGCAAAAGAAATGCGAATACGTAACTGGGGCGTAATAGTAGGTTACACCGTAGAAAAAAGTACTGTAATTCGGTTATACAAAAAGCGGCATTTTCACAGGTACCGAAAACACAAAGTATAGGCGCCAAATTTGCCGTATTTTCTATTTTTTAGGGCAGTTCAATTCAAGTTGTACAGTCAATTCACTTGCCATTTGTCTTCGGGAATTTTATTCAGGTGTCCAACACCATAAAACTCCCCACCACTTCTTATTCAAATTTATTAGGAACCCATTTTAATTGCATTTGAAAACTATATTCGCCTACGGATACCTGCTAACCAATATTCCAATACTACAAATAACTTGCATGAGAACCCCATATAAGAACTGATAACACGAGCGAAGCAATATAATCATCGACTAGCTGCTAGCTCGATTTACCACATACTAATAAGTTAAGCCAACAGAAGCACTTAATTTAAAGATCTAAATATGAAACGTCAAGAGTTATCAACGAGTTATATTAAGGGAACTTGTCGAAAGGTTTCATTCATAAATTTGCATATTTTTCAATCGCAGATTAAGGCCCTAACATGGAGGAGCTGTGCAACAATTCCGGACACTCGGCTACTTCCAGCAGTGGCAGCAACTCGTCGATATCGGCCAAAACCGCACTGAGTGAATGCTCTGCCGCTTGGATAAATTACTTGAGCGCTTTGAACAACCTATGTACCGCCGGCTCCAAATTGGCGCATTCTATTGCAGTTTTGGAACAGTGGTCATTGAGCGAAAAGCCGTTGTTCAATAATTATACAACGACTTATTTAACCAATTCATGGAACGACTTGGCTAGGTAAGGCAATTGACCTATTTACACATAGTAATAATAGATATTTGTGTACACTAGAGCAACAACAGTGGCCACAGGAACAGTCAAGACCCACATGCTGGCCTTGCTGCAGGATTTCGTCACCATGTCATCCTTGGATCAGACCTCCAGTACCGACTTGGATCAAAAGCGGTTCAGGGAGCACAACGAACTGATTGTGTTAGAGAATGCACAGGCTGTAATAAATATTCAGCACCAGTTCTGTGCAGCCAGCTACGATGCCTTTTCGTCCCTGACTTGCTGCTTTGTTTGCCAATCGCCAGTTGGATTTCCACATGAACAGGACTGCAGTGTTATGAAGCAGCGGTACATAACGATTAACTATCCATTTTGAACTTAAAAATTAATTTTCATTTTTGAAAGCAATCAATACGACCAACGATCTCAAACACCTTCGCCCAATTTATGTGGGCCGAGTACAAAGATGGATTCCTCCAGGGGAAACTCATTAACTGACCAACGCCCAATTGCCACTGGAATTTCAGAAACAGGTTGCTTTAGTTATTTGAACCTTCATGTCCTTATATAAAAAGACATTTTGTTTCACTTAAGCCGACCAGCCCAGAGGTACCTCGCCTCAACTGAACTTTTGCGATGCCAATCCTATGCAGGCCATTTTCGAGCACACACGCGGTCCCTTGCCAAACCCCGGCCAATTGCTGTCCATGAAGATTCCATTTCACCGGAACGTCAAGTCGTCCTTAAGTTTTCCATTATTTCCCCTGAACGGTCAGCGTCGATGGTCGGAAGCAGCTGCTGCCGAGGTGATCGATGGCATCTCCACGGATCCCGAAAGCCAGATGAGAAGGTGGTCAATGCCATGGGAAGCATCTAAGACTGATAGGAACACTGTCACATGGAACCAAACCAGGATAATGCCAATGAACACTTTGAAAACCTCTTGCTACAAGATGTCTAGCTCAGAACGATATACTTCCCACTCCGGTATTCCCTCGAATCATTCTAATTTTATTTTACAAATCTAAAACCTATTTTCTGCAGATGGAAACTGGCCCCTGGCTTCAACCAGTCAAGATGGGCTTTTAGAAGCTATTCAACTACTATCCATCAAACCCACCACCGTCCCACAAATGAGTCCTCAGCCCTCAATTCTGTCGACTTCTCCGGATGGAGCACCACTTGACTAAATTTCATTTAAGCTGAAACGAACATAGAAATAATTATCAAGCATATTATACATTAAAATAATCTCAATCACACGATTACTTGCTTTATTTTCTGGTTGTTTATAGAGGTTATGTCGCG
The DNA here is from genome assembly GCF_016746395.2 of Drosophila simulans. Lineage (NCBI taxonomy): Eukaryota > Metazoa > Arthropoda > Insecta > Diptera > Drosophilidae > Drosophila > Drosophila simulans. The sequence goes on from NC_052522.2 coordinate 21,235,526, forward strand.
ACGTGGGATTTAAAACACACCACTTGGGGCCAAAGAACCAGTATCCAAAAAAAATACGTTATCTACTAGTAAAATGATTTATTCGTGCTTTTTAAGTTTGTTATTTATAATGCCATTCATTATTAGTAGGTAGATCTTACACGCTTAATTTAAAGTAAATCTTGTTTATCGAAATTATAACACTAATGAGATAATCTCTATTACTTATGATTAAGAACACTTATAGTTAAAATAAAAGATACTTTATGTTTATCATTATGTCCATAATACGTTCCAAATTTTACGGATATTGCGCACATACTTGTACGTATAAACTTACAAAATAATTATTAATATTACTACTTTCATTATATCCCGGTTTAAAAGATTAATTTTTGTATCATACAGTTGTTTTATTTTTTTTTTATTAAGTCTATTAATATGTTAATGTTTGATTATGTATCTAAGGATTTCTCTAATAATATGGAGTTTTAGTATTCATTTGAGATGTATTAGTTTAAAATAATAGAAGAAACGTGCTACATGTTCTATAGACTTAGAAATCATTTAACTAAACAGTTTAATTCAGAAAAAGTTAAACCCAATACCAAAACAAAATTATTGGTCGTATTAAACAGCAATGATACATTTTAAAAATAAATTAAAAACAACATTTTTTGTTATACAATATTGCACGTGCTTTATACATGAATATATTTGCTGTTTGTAAATTAAATTATAATCAACATAAACAATCCCACTACACAGACTAATGTAAGTAACTGAGGAAGTTTCTCTTCCAGACCGATGGTTCTTATTACTTAATTATTTAAAGTTCTATATTTAATTTTTAAGTTCCTTTTATTCTACAATCGTTGAACGATATTGCAATATGTATTTATGTATTTTATGATTACAGGAGGGTATATACTGTATTCTTTAAAGTTTCCATATGAAGTTGCTAAGCTTTTTTCAGCTCTGAATTTTAATGGTGATCTATAATGTTGTGAATGTTGATTTTGTTTTGCATATATCCACTACCCACAATGAGAGAAAAATAGTGGTTCCATTCAACTTAGGGGTTCCATTTACAATAAAATAAAGACTTTTTCCTTTCAGGTGAACTGGTTTTTGTGCCACGATGAAGGAATTGCCAAGTCGGAGGAGAATCATAAACGTTAGCCAGTAATCTAGCCAACTCACAAATTAAAGTAAAATGAAAGTGTTACCAACATGGGGGATATCGGGATATGCATCGTATAAACGTGGTATATGTTTTAATCTGCTTTGAGATATTAACTCCGCCAATCAGAATATGTTTGAAACTACGAGTACTTGTGCTTATGTACATATGTATATCTTTGTGCCAATATACGAATTTTGGTTTTCGTATGTACTATTCGATTTAATTCGCCGATCGTATTTGGATAAGTGTATTCTAATCAATGACCTACTCTTGCATCTATTATTTCTTATCAATATCAGCTGCTCGTTCAGGCTGACTTATTATATCTTTTTGAGAGTAATTATGATATAATATGGTACTCAGTTCATGGATCGGGCAAACGGGAGGCTGAGCTTAACAATTTTCCCAGATTCATTTCCTTCATTAAAACACTTCTAAGGCTAACGTTATTTGGATTTGGATGAGATTCCAAAATAATTGTAAATGGTAAAACACACTTGTTTCATAACTCCTAAAATATTCTTAAATGATTCTGGTACATAATGCAAACCGAATAAATTGAATGATGATTTGTTGTTTTGGTAAATATTCACTTGAACACTTTTGAAAACGCCTCTTTTGATAATATATATGAAAAACATAATAAAAAGTTAAGATACGTTTCTTATCTTAAACCATTGCGGAAGTACATTCATTAATTTTCTATTGAGAGAAGTATTCTATTGAGATTTTAATACATTTAATACGATTTCTTAATGTACATACATGTAAATTTAATTATTTGCTAAAGTTTTAGTAAGGCACCATTTAAATTATATTTGCAAATAAACCCTACTTGTTGTTCCTTAAACACTAATGATGGGATAGAGTACTAACAAAAATGCAGACAAAATTATTCCGTAGACAGTCGGAGATATTCTAATATTGCTTGAAATGCCCATTTTGTATTCCATGTCGATATCGAGGAGTAGATCGTGATTTCGCGTGTAGAACTGGTGGATATCGCTTATCTAGAGGAAGTTTAGAAGGATGTTTAAAGGACAAAGATGTTTAATCCAAAGAACCAGTTACGCACCTCGTTCCATCCGTATTTGTTTTTAGCCTGGACAATCGCTTCATAGACAGCGTTGTGTTCCAAGTTTTTGACGAGATACGACATTAGAAAGTGGGAGCCATCCGTTCTGATTGGCGTTGGCTTGATATGATACTCGTGCCATTTGCCAGGGTGCTGGTAGGTTTCATTCATCTGGAATGATAATAGAGTGATTCTTAACAGCTATAAGTATTATGTAATTACTTAACGTACCAACAAACGACGATACAACAGCTTAATCTCATCAAGCGGCGGTATGGACTCAATTGTCCACGTCAAGTTGTAGTGATCGAGGAATCCACTCAACGCGGGCGATATGAAGTCGGCAGGACCAGGTCGTCCAGATACTTCAATATATTTCTTTGTTCTCCCCAAAGCATTATCCGCCACACAGCTATAATTGCCGAAATCCGTTGGCTGAAAGTTCCGGATAATGAGGCTGTACCTATCATCTCGTGGATACATAGATCTCCGATCGGTAGCATCGAGTAGAAATGAGTTCTGGTACCACAGCATCTTAGAAGAAAACATTTTTTAAATTTTACAATTAATATAAGTCTAAACAGTATAATTGCATATTTGTACTTACTTCTGAGTTTACATCTCCATGAACTATACAAACGAGCTCCACATCGTATCCCTCAGATGCGTGGACCCAAGATTTCTCTACCGTTATTTCGGGGGGAGCTATAGGAATTATGTTATTATTAAAAATTAAAATCGTTTATGATTTAGCTGTAGAGTATGCTGCTTACAGAGTATTGTCAGCTGAATGTCCATGGATACACGATCTTTGACCCCATTGTCGGCAGAGCATTGATATGTGCCTGCGTGGTGCCTGTCCACGTTTTCCAATATGAGTGTAGAGCTATCCGACAGGTGTGTTGGCCCGGAAAATACATCCTTCTTGAACCAAAATATGGTGGGCACCGGGTTACCAGACGCCTTGCACTCCAGGGTGACGGTGCTTCCCTTCCGGGCAGTCACTTGGCCGTTATGAGGCAGAGCCCTCAGGGTAGGCGGAACTATGGGGATACATCCAGCATGGGCAAACACTCTCAAGGTATAGAATGAAATATAAATTACCCAAGATTTCCACCGTGTGAACTTGGTCCCGGTTCTCCTGATCTCCCAGCTGGCATATATAATCTCCAGCGTCTTGAGTCTTTACTCCATTGATCTGCAAGTTATAGTCGCCCACTATCTTAAAGCGCTGATCCCTTGTTATTTTCAAATGTCCGGCTGTGAGCACGGATGAGCCCTTCCGCCACAAGAGCACAAAGGAGCCGAGGTTCTGTACTTTGCAGGGCAGCTCGATGGTCTCCCCCACGATGACCTTGTACAAGTGACCTCTGGACAAGAACTTTGGCGCCGTTGTGGGAGGGTCATTCTCTGGCAATATGAAGGAGCCGTCTGAAAAGAGATTCGCATTGGTGTCATATTTGAAATTGTGTTCTTTAAAATTATCTTATCTGGGGAGTGTGTGTTTAGCAATATAACCAATTCTTGCATAAGAGTGTTTTAAATATTTATTTCCCCTTAACAATACTTACCGATCAAGGAAAGTGAGAAAGAAAATAGGTAGAGTACAAGTGTCCAGTATTTCCTTGTATAGGTAATCTGTAATGAATAATCAAGCAAAATATATTAGGGCTGCCAATTTTATGAAAAACTTCTGGTAAGAACTACAAAAATGTACTCATATAAAATGTCATAGCTTTTTATGTTACTATTCTCTTAGTAATTATGTTTTAATGTGAAATTAAACTAAAAAAATGTTTAGTTTAGGAATCTCTATATATAATAATAACAAAAATAATTACATTAAGTGGTAACACAGATGAGTTTTATTTACAAATATATTGTAACGTAAAGAACTTTTTTTTATATAAATATTATTTCGTATTCTTTATGGCCTGAGTACTTTGATCAAATCCAACAAATATACCCTACCCACACTTTATATATATTTTTGTTTATGTTAATCTTAATCATAATCTAATGCATTTTGGATCTAATTTTAATATAACCTTTGAAATCATAATACGAATAAAATAAATATGTATATATTTTAATAAATCATCGAATCTGTATAGTGGGCGTGGCCATGGCTTGTTCTTACAGCCCTCGAGATCTCGACCATAATACGGAAAGTTAGATGGCTACGTCGTTCCGGCTAGTGATTCTGTTCAATAATAACCCTAATAAGCTAGTTTGGGTAAAAAGTCATATGATAGAATGTTTCATATTGAATCTAATATCTAAGATTCAGTCCTCAACATATTTTAAAACAAGTAAAATTGATATTAGCTGAGAAAAGACAAACAACGAAATCAGTTTTGGCCCCAAAAATTCCAAAATCTGGTTATTGGATCCTAAAAGTACTTGGAATGCTGACTACTCGCTTTTGATCGTTTCACGTACTTAAAAAAATTTTAAATTTAAATTCAACAATTTAATTGTTGAATTTTTGAGTACGCTTATAATAAGAACTGTTTGTAATTAAGCAAATTTAAAATTGATTTTTTATGGAAGACAATAAAGCTTTTTAACGTAATCTGGTTAACTCGCCCCAATTTTCGTTAATTGTGAATCTCAGGGAAGTGCTTAAAACTCATCTCTGTGTACAATCTACACTATATATTTGAAATAATTCGTATCTATGTACGTATGATACAAGGTACATCTGTTATTATAGGCGCACATACACATAAACGAACTAAAGGAATTAGAAACTAATATATATAATATACTTAGTATAATTTGTATAATATATGTATTAGCTAGTCTGTATTCTGCATTATTACTTTTTCAGACTAGTCCCGAATACATAAGTGTGTCTATATAGATAGGCGGTATATATACACACACATACATAATATATGTATCTTATTTCAAGCATTAAACAATCGTATCTCATAGATTGCAGCATTTATAATGGTTGATCAACCAATATATACATATCTAAATACTTATCGATGCAAGAAAAACTTTCTTTTTCTTTATTCCACACTTTTTATCATTTCTAATTTGCAGCACCCATTTTCATCCTTACCATTTTAATATGTATGTATGGCTTGCACTTATTTCGCTTTTTCTCTGATAAATTAAGTCGTTTTTGGCTTTGAGTTGCCCTTCGAAATACTGCCGATTCACTTGCACAGATCACTTAATTGTTTATCAGATTAATATCATTTTTTCAGGTTTCTTATAAAATAGTCTCGAATTTAAGACTGGCGAGTATAATTGTATTTATCCTTAAAAGTTCCATTAATTGAGCGCATGCTCAGTGCAACATTATTTTGTGTCAAAAGCTTTCCCGAGCTTTCCCGAGCCGTGTCCACAAGGAAAACTCCGTCTGTGCGCATTTACTGATTCTAAAATCCACCACTCCTAATTTGCTTTAAAAATTTAAAAGTTGCTTTAAAACTTAAAAGTATGAAAATGAGACTGACTCTAAAATGTACTAGCAGCTTTAGAAATTATGAAACAAGTATAAATAATAATGAAAATGTTTAATTAAATTGATACGAATTTTCGAATACTCGGTTTTCGAAACAACTTCCTAGTTATTTTACACGAATTAAGTGCTTATTCATTTAAGCTAGCCTGATTTGTAAAGTACCAATTCTCTTATTGTGTTACTAATAAATTATTGATAGTACATACATTAAATTTTGTGTATGATATATTTATTTTTCAATATTGTTTAAGTCAATAACATTATATCATGTACTGTAAAACATAATAAATTTAAATTCGATATTCTTATCGATAAATATTACTTTTAAAATACTTTCCCAAATCGCAGATATCGGCTTTCATTGATGGAGTTGATACCGCACGGCCATCCCTAATTCGAGATAATGCAGTATTGTCAATTTACGTGTAATAATAATGCATCGTTGAAGAACAGCCGATAATGTTTCTGTTTCTGTAAGAATAGTAACCCTTTTCCCGCCAGATATACTGACTCATGTTATCCGCAGTCTCTGGTTGTTGATATCGCTTGCGTTGGTGGCAGTACTCTCGTTCCTTTTCCTGAGACAATGGTTGCTTAGCCGGAAGAATAAGTTGCACACATCGTCGGAAAATGGCATCAACGTGGGCATTTTCCACCCGTATTGCAACGCAGGTGGCGGCGGTGAACGTGTATTGTGGTGCGCCGTGAGAGCACTACAGGTAATATTGGGAAAACAGCAAAACCTTCATGAATTCATACGTGTCTTGTTGTTGATCGATCACCAGCTGATATAATAGTTATCATTAGAATGGGTATAAGTACATACTGGCCAAAAACTAGAAGAATTAACATATAATGCATGGGAGTAGTTCCTCAGCAGGATGCTTTCTTTTCATTCTGTTTGACTTTGGATATCCTGTAAATTACATCTGAATACTATAGCTAGAGAGCTCATTCATTTCATTAATTCGTATTGTATTTTCTGTTCACTATACTAATCGTTTAGATTTGATATTCTAATTAAAAGGAAAAGTACCAGAACGCCAAGGTGGTAATCTACACAGGCGACATAGACGCCTCTCCCAATTCCATACTGCAAAAGGCGAAGAATGTCTTCAACATTGCCGTCGATAGTGACAATGTGAAGTTCGTCTTCCTGAAGCAACGCCACTGGATCGAGGCCAAGAACTATCCGCATTTCACTCTGCTGGGCCAGAGCATTGGATCGATGGTCCTGGGTCTGGAGGCGCTCTGCAGGTTTCCGCCCGACATCTATATCGACACCATGGGTTACGCCTTTACGTATCCTCTGTTCCGCTACTTGGCCCAGTCCAAGGTGGGCTGCTATGTGCACTATCCGGTTATTAGCACCGATATGTTGAAGAGGGTTCAGCAGCGACAGATGTCTCACAACAACAAGAAGTACGTGGCGAGGAACCCCTTTCTCACCTGGACTAAGCTTGCCTACTACCGTGTCTTCTCAAGAGTGAGTGTTAAAATTCAAATGAGACAATGCACAGGTGTATACCAAGTTACCCCATTTCAGATGTACAAGTGGGTTGGCTGTTGTGCTGAGACTATTATGGTAAACTCCTCATGGACCGAGAATCATATTCTGCAACTGTGGGATGTGCCCTTCAAAACCCACCGGGTTTACCCTCCGTGCGAGGTTAGCCACCTAAAGAGCCTTCAGCATACGGAAAAGGGCGACGAATTCATCATTCTGTCTGTCGGACAGTTCCGCCCAGAGAAAGACCATCCCCTCCAGCTGCAGGCCATATATGAGCTCCGAACTCTCTTGGCCCAAGACGAGGCCCTTTGGAACCAAATTAAGTTGGTTATTGTGGGCTCCTGCCGAAATGAAGATGACTACGAGCGATTGAAAAACATGCAGGACTTGACAAAGCATCTGTCGCTCGAGAACAATGTGCAATTTAATGTGAATGTCCCTTACGAAGACCTGCTTAAGTTGTATCAAACCGCCCACATTGGCATCCACACTATGTGGAACGAACATTTCGGCATCGGAATCGTCGAGTCCATGGCTGCTGGCCTTATAATGGTGGCCCACAGGTCGGGGGGTCCATTGCTTGACATTGTCGAAACCTCCGCGGGAAGTCAGAACGGATTCCTGGCTACAGATGCCGTTGAATACGCAGAAAACATATTAAATATTATTGTTAACAACTCAGAAATGAACGGTATTCGAAGTGCAGCCAGGTAACTAGATAAACATTTATAGTTTGCACACTTTTATATATTTTGGTTCGCTTTTAGGGCCTCCGTGGAACGGTTTTCTGAGCAAGAGTTTGAAAAAAACTTTCTTCGAGCTGTTTCAACACTATTTACCAACACTTAAAAAATAATAGAATAGTCCGCCAGCAACCAAATAAATATGCAAAGCCCAACAATTTCCAACTGAATACATTTATTATACTCTACAACATATTTAGAGCGATGTTATCGTACATATCGCATCGCTTTCCTTAAGATTTACCTAATGAATTTTTTAAACATAAGGTGATTTCGGTTTGATCGCCTTCACAGAATCGGGAATAATCTCTGAGATTTTGTACCAAATTCGCCATCGTGTTGTAAAATTTTATTTATTTCCTTTGGAGTTTTAAATCATTTTTCTGCCGATAATGTTAAGAAATTGCCTAATATGATCCTTAATTCCTATGCATCATAAAACAAAATCATGTAACTAATGGCTTTAAACTAACTCATCTTAACTTAATCACTATGCTAGCTTTAAGAGAAAATCGCATAGAGCAACAGGAATATCTCATGACGGCTGTCTTCCTTCTGTCATTCGCCAGCCAGGCTAGCCAAAAGCTCCTCATCTATCCCATCCGCCGATGGCGTACCCGCCGTGCTGCTTAGGTTGAGCAGTCCTTCATTGCCAGAAGGCGGAGGAGGCACCGGCGGCTTTGCTTCCGGCTCCGTCAGTCCAGTAGAGCTGGCAGCAGGTCCTAATATCGAAGCTGATGTTCCAGCTGAAGCCGTTTCTGAACTGCCACTTGGCGTGCTGCGTCCACTGTTTGTGTTGCCTCCGCTTCCTCTCTGCGATAACTTTGGGATCTGGAATTTGTTGTGCAGCCCCTTGATGAAGCCTTCCATGCTTGCGGCCATTGTCGGAGAAGCATATTGGAGGATGGTCATCATATCTGTGTGGTGATCGAATCGCGGCGGTGGTTGCGACATTGAGCCGCTAAGGGCCGGCGATACCGACCCCGAAGATCCACTGCCTCCTGCCGAAGTGGAGCCTAACTTGCGCTGCCCGCTGCCTCCTGCACTGCTGCCGCTGGCCAGGGCTCCCATACTGGGACGCCGCCTGGGGGCATTGTGCTCTTGGAAGGAGTTAGTGCTGTTGCTTTTGGTCAGCGGAATTCCGCCACCTGCTCCCGACCCGCTGAGCTTGCTGCTGAGATTGCCCGATGAGTTTGCCTTCTGGAAGAAATGCTTGCTAGATGAAGCCGGAGCGGACGATCCCGCTGCGGTGGCCTTCTTGGAAGCGGGTCCGCTGTTAACGCCCGGCTTGAGTCCGGTATGCTGCTTCTTCGTGGATCCGGTGGACCCAGCGAAGCTCGTGGCGCCGATGCTGCTGCTTTTTGCTTTCGCTTGGAGGCCAGAGGAGGAACTAGAGCCGGAGCCGGTGCCGGAGCTCTTGCTGCTTCCCGTCTTGTTGATGGTCAGCTTGAGGCCCTCTTGGCTGCTGGGCTTCACCATGTATTCCGTGGAGGCTCCGGCCGGATTGCTGCTCCCGGCGGAGTCGTTGCTGCCCCCGCTGGTGGTTAAGCAGCTACTAGTTGGCGCTGCTCCCGGCTGTTGCTGCTGCTGCAGAATTGTTGCTGTTGCCAGTGTTGCTGCTGCCGCTGCTCCCGCTGTTTCCTGCCCCTGACCCACTACCGCCGAGACTGGAGACACCAATGACGCTGCCGAGCCCGCTGCTCCCGCTGCCACTGTTGTTGTTGGTGCCGGAATTGTTGGCGCTAAAGCTGCCGTCGACGTCATCAAACTAACCTGACAAAGTAAGCATGTGGTTGTGTGTGTGTTAGGGACCAAAGAAACCAAAAATAAACCAGAAAAGAAATTATAACAATCAAAAGAGGAACATCACGTGTAGCAAAAGAAAATATTGTGGGATTTCACAACCATGGGTCGTGTAGGACGGGAATACAGACAGGAAGAAAGAAGAATGGACCCCGTTAATAATTAGCTTAAAAGTTGATTTGGATACAAAATATATTTCTTAGGACAAAATGTATGAGGCAAGCGCTTGTGCAGCTACTTTCAACGTTTACAGTATACGCACATTAAGGACTAATTTTAAACGTAGTAAATATTTAAGAAAGATCAAATTATTATCAAATTATAATACTCGTAGAGTCAAGATGCTAGTAATATACAGATAATCTACAGATGTTCTTAACAAAGCTTAAAATTCATATGCATATACATTTTTATAAATCCACCAATAATATTGGCACTATAGACTTGGCGAACCAGCTTTTAGTACGCCATGGTTTTCTACAAGCCACATGCACGCCGAGCAACAATACAAATCAAACAGATTAACTAAATACATACGTTCTCAATGCAGAAAAAGAGGTTTAAGCTTATGTTTTGGGGATACTGAGTGTTGGATAAGCCCCATTACCATACGAGTTTTGGAAAATAAAACGGATGCAGCAGTATATATGACAAATAATAGAATCATATGTATTTACAAAAATTAGAAAAGGCAAAACGAAACACTAACAAAAATAATAATCATAGTACTAAGTGTAATCATTTTCAACTACAGCAGAGGTAGGCGAATTACAAATCGTTTTATAGCTAAGGTAAATACAGCATTTGCATTAGTTTAAAGATAGGTTCGCTCTGAGTTTGATTCTGCATTGGTTAGGAGAGGTGGCAGAGAGTCAACTACGTGTTAGGCTTCCAGTGGGAGATGCTGGGGGTGGGTTGGTGTGGTGTGGAGTGGAGCACTTATAATGAAAACGGACTTACCGCACCTCCCGCCATGCCCTTGCGCAGGGCACTCATCTCCAGTCCGGAGGCCCCCGCTCCTGCGCCAGCTCCAGCTCCCACCACCACTGCGGCTGCACCAGACACTCCCGCTCCCGACGGGGCCGCATAGCTACCAAGTCCTCCGCCTTCCGCCAGATGCGAAAGACTGGCGACTGATTTCATCTGCTGTTGTGAGGATTTCAGGGCAGCTACTGCAGCAGCCACACTAGCCGGTGAAATACCTCCACCAGATGAGACACCTGCAGTTGCCGAGGATGTTGTGGAACTGGAACCGGATGCCGAAGAGGTTTTCTCCTTCTTTAAACTCTGGCTGCTGCTGATAGATCCGCTCGCGCTCGCTAATGGAGGGATTGGAGGTGGTGGCGGCGGTGCTCCAACGCTGGCAAATGACCTGACCAGGCCAGTAGCTCCACCGGATCCCGAGGAGGCAGATGGTCCCGAAGATGTGCTCCCCACAGCTGACGAGGACTTATCGCCCTTGGGACTTAAGATGGTGGCGGCTGTAGCTGCACTCTTGAGTGTTGACATGCTCGGCTTTCCGGATGAGCCGTGTTTGGGTGAGTGTGTGCCAAACGGCGACTTCGGGCTGTTGGAGGCGGTGTTGTGCTTGGGACTGCTATACACGGGCGAGTGCTTGGGGCTGGGACGGGCGGTCGGCACTCCGGCCATTAGACCCTGCCCAGCGCCACCAGCTTTGGGTGACGACGAGGGAGAGGAGAACTTGCGAACCACTCCACCAGTTGCGGAAGCATCTCCGCCACCTGCAGGCGAGTTTTGCCTAGAATAGATCTTCTCCGGCGGTCCCATTGGCGAATCGTCGCGCTTTTTCTTGCGCTTCTTTTCCTTCTGCGTATCTGAAGAGCCGCTGCTGGCTGAAGATGACATGGAGCTGCCAGAACCACTACCACCGGACGTAGACGAACTACTTGTGCTACTCTCGTGGGGACGCTTTGCGGCCACACCTACTCCAGCTGAAGCAGAGGTGCTTTTTTTCGTTGAGTCCTTACTGGGATCCTTGCCCGTTATAGGGGTAATAGTTATAGTCGTGGGAGTGGCACTGGATGAGGCTTGAACACCTCCTCCGGCGACAGCCGCCTGGGCATTTAATGGAATAATTTCAATTCCACCCGTTCGCTGTACCTCAACGCCGGACACTCCCCCAGCTGATCCAGACTTTCCATCTCCTGGGATGGGGGTGATGCTGACGCAATGCTTCAAATTTGGAGTCTTGTCCTTCCAGATATTTTTGTACTTGTCAGCAATGTCATGGTCACTCGTCTTGGCGGAGCCGGATGAACCGGAGCTGCCGCTGACTGTGGTGCCACTGGTCGAACTACCAGACTGTGGATCGGTTTCGCGCTTGAGATTGATCAGACCCGCTATGGCCGCTGCTGCCGAAGTAGAAGCAGCAAAAGCATCCGCTAGAGATCGCGACTTAGCATCCATTTTAAGGTTGTTAATGTTGGTGAAGCCACCTCCGGGAAGGCTTCCATCTGTAGGCGTCGCCGTATCCATTGCAAACTGGCTAAAATTATTGCCTACTCCCGAGACTGGCCCACCACCACTCATGCCTCCACCTCCGATTGCTCCAGAACCAGCCCCAGGACCAATCGCGCCGTGCAGTTTGAATTCGTGCTCCTCATCCCAACACTTGAGCAACTTGTAGATGACCATCGGAATGGATACCACTTTGCGAACGGTTCGGGTCAACTTCTGGGACAGCAGCTCGTATTCATTGGTCAGACAGTAAACGCTACACGTGGGCTGACCGTCCTCAAGCAGAAAATCCACAGTGGCCAGCGACTCTTCGTACGGGTGCTGCAGCTCAACCGTGATTTGGTTAAATGAAACAGCGGTTACCTCCAGTATCACAGTGCTGTCCATATCTGGGACGAATGAGCATAGGAAAAATATTATTATCATAGGAATGGGGGAAGGGATGTACCGAACTCACCATTATACTGCTTCTGCTGCTCACGAACACAGCTTGCGAGCAGAGTGTAGAAGAGAGCTTGTTTCTTGAGGAACGCCACGATTCGCGGAACCTGGGCGGGTTCAGTGAAGGGCAGCGATGATACCAGGGTTCCCTGCAGTTTGCGGTTGTCGGTAAAGAAATAGCAGTGCGTCTCTTTAGGTAAATTCACATACAGACCGCGCTGTGTGTTCTTAATGGCCTGCTTCGATGCAGTTTGTACAATGAGATTAAGCACTGTGGTGGGAGGACTAGGTGGCGTGGCAACGGAGTCTAGACCGGGCAGACCGAGAGCCTTTAGTGATTCCAGGCAAACAGGCATGGGTTTGTTCAGCCGCAGCACATACGTGGCCGGCATCAGCAGCGAGTTGTTCTGGTTGAGTTGGGCATAGGTGGGAACCTCCAAGCCCGTTTGGGAATCGCGGACCAAGGTCACCGTTGGCAAAGTCTGCAGTTTGTTGGCTGATGAGCCTTCCAGATTGATGGTGGCACTCAGTCCGTAGCTGCTTCGCATTACCTGGTCGATGGTGAAATCGCCGCTGGCCAGTTTTGGATCCCCTTCGGGAAGGTGGAGCGGCGGGCAGAAATAAGTAAGCTTCATGGGATGGCCACCGCGACGGGGCAGCACCAGACCCACCGATGAACTCGTCATGAGGGAGTAGCTGTCTCCGGAGTGACTTTGCAGGTGCAGTTGGTAGAGGCTCTGGATGTCCGTCTCCATGGCCTGAAGCGCCACAAACGCCTTCTTTTTCACCTTGGGCTCGGCATTCAGCTGGTAAATTGAGGACAGACCTTCGAGTTGCACCGTAAAGTCTGCAAAGTCGCCGGACTTGAGGCAGGCCACTAGCTCGCTGGACTGTTGCTCGATCTTGCACTCGTGGTGCACCTTGACGTCCGACAGACTGCCGGCGGCGTCCAGCAGGATCTCTACGTAGAACATGTCCGTGGATATGAAGAGCAGCTGCTGGTCCTCCATAAACTTAAGGCCAAGCTGGCGCGAGAGGCTCTCCAAACGCTCCACAAGGCCGTGGCGTGACGTGACCTTGATGTAGTGCTGCAACTTATCCAGCGCCGACTGCAGCGTGGCCTTGCACAGTGGGTCCAGAGGGTAGTGCTTCTCGATAAAGTACATACGCACCGACTTCTTGATCTCCTCGTAGCTCTTTGGCTTGTTCCGGTACTTGGCCCGCAACTTCTCCATCATGGTTTCCTGCTGGATCTGCTTGTTCTTTTCCTCGATGCTGGGAATGTGGCTGCCAAAGCCTGTGCGGATTTGTGTCAGTGGGGCTTTGGACAACTTAGTTAGGGAGGTACTCACCAGTCCCCGAGGACTTTGCATTGGATCCGCTCATATCTATGCGTTCTTGAGTAAACTGTATTCACTTAATGATGCTGTGGCATTTTCAACAAAGAAGTGCGGTAATTAAAAAAGTTCTTGATCTAAATAGCTCAGAATCTTTTTTCTACGCCTTCATCATGCCAAAAAATTTTCAACGCCAAAACAACAAAATGGCTGATCCTTCACAGTGGCTGGTCACCCTATAATAAAATACTGGAATATAATACGGAACTATCATATTTCCACTAGGTCACAAGTTCTATTTGATATTCGATTTATAGTGATTCAAAGTTTGTATCAAGATATATTTTTAGTATGAGCAGAATATAGGGGTAAAAATAATGAATTAACATTTATTTGTTATTTATTCCATACATCCTTTTGGTACTTTTACTTTCTATTTCTCATGAAGTAATTGTGCCTCATTTCTTACGCGATTTTTCTCTTAAGCTTTACTTTTAAGTTAAGAACAGATAAGCTCAAATATTTTCTAATTAAAAAATAAATTACAGAAATTTTCAACTGATGGCTTAATATTTATATTAATTTTTCAATGATTTCTGAAATTTTTTTTGGCATGAAGGTACATTTTTGTTCTCTGTTCCAAGAAACCGAAAATGATTTTTTAAGTGTACTCGAAAATAAAGTTTCTTCAGATTTGAATGAAACTAAACCGGCGCCACTATAAACTGACAGTTATTTTTAAACTTTTCTTTTGGTCCATCAATATCAATAAAAAAAACTTTAAGGATTAATCAAATAAGTAAACAAATACAGCTTAGGATTAGGTTAAATTTGTAAGTACAATATTGATATATTTAATAGAAAACTACAAAAGCTTGAATTCAAATTTTATTAAACATTTTTAGTTTTTCAAATTTCTGTTTTCTTTTAAATAATTTGGTATATTATTGTCATAATGATATTTATATGCATGCGCGGTCACACTGTGCGTAAATGATAAATATTTGTTATTAAAGTGTTTCGGAACCAAAGGTTAACAATTCTTCCCCATGACGTCCATTGCGGGAGGCCACGGCGAGGCGAATCCAAACAGTTCCTGGCTGAGTGCCCGGGGATTCTGGCTAGCATACCTCCTGGGCCTGCTGTCGGTGCACCTGCTCTTCTTATCAGTGCCCTTCGTCAGCATTCCGTGGGCCTGGACGGCCACCAATCTGCTTCACAATGCAGTGAGTGGTCATGGCGCCGATGAGAAGTCAGTCTTTATCCTAATCCCTCTTCCCAGGCCCACCTGTACTTCCTCCACGTCATCAAGGGCGCTCCCTGGCTGAGCACGGAGAACGATCCCAGCCGGCGTTGGACGCACTGGGAACAGATCGATGACGGTGTACAGATGACCACAACCCGCAAATTCCTCACCGCTGTTCCCATTGTTCTGTAAGTGAATACGTTCTGTAAGTCAGCGAAAAGATAAAGTCACTAAGTATGTCATCCGGCAAATTTAGAGGGAAATATATTAAAAAAAAATAATTAAACACTTAATGAAGATTTAAATTCTGAACTTATTTTAATGTCGGTAAATACTTGTTATGTACTGCAGTTAATTAAATTACTTTATATATAATGAATTTATTGCCTAACATAGATATTCACATAAAATACTTGACTTTTTATAGTTTTCTACTTACCTGTCTGTACACCCGAAACAACACGGAACACTTTATCGCAAACTTTATATCCCTGGTGGTCGTCACGCTTCCCAAGCTGCCGCAGTTCCACGGCGTGCGGCTGTTCAACATAAACAAGTACTAGCCCCTGTGACAACGGACTGCATTTATTTTGTTTAATAAAAATGTACATACAAACTTATAAAACTGGCACAGCCTCTTGCTCACAACTGTAAATATTGCTAAATAAAATATTTATCAAATTAAATAATTCTAAAAATCGCTTTTCGATTACCTTAGTGCATAAATAATGTTTGATCATGGAAACAGAAATCAACACAAAGAGATTTTATAACCCATTATGTCAGACGGAAATCTTCGTAGTGACGAAAAGCACAATGAGTGTGATGCGTAAGGAGGCTACTAGAGCCGAAAAATGGAAAATATGAAAGAAAACCCTGTTAACTGATTTCTTCTGTTACATATTCTTAAATATAATCATACAATATGGGTAAAAATGGGTACCTCGTTGTCGAGACGCCTGAACAAAGAGCTCTTTTTGTTTTATGAGCTCTCGCGAAAGTCGCGCCCCTGAGGAACTATTCTAAATTCTAGTCAAGTGGCGATTACAGGGCGGCTTTATCTCTCATTATTGTGGGCGGTAAAATGCGGGGGATGGGCAATCGACTTCTGACAAGCTGATTGCCCGGTTTGACTTTGAGGGAGAAGCTCGCGACCCGAACGACTTTGGCTATTCATAATCACAATCAGAGGCGAACTCGCAGTAAACAGAGGTGTGCCGGATCGGAGTATGCCTGGTACCCAGGCAGTTGCTGTCAGCCGTTTCAAGGGGAAGGAACGACACCGAGACGCGCCGAGATGTCAATTACCCTAGAGGAGGAGATCTTCGGCTTGGCCGTGAACCCGTTCACAAAGTCGCCGGAAATGGTGCGCCGATACACGCTCAAGAACTCCAAGGGCATGACCGTGTCGGTGATCCAACTGGGGGCCATCATCCAGAGCGTCTGCTTGCCGGACGCCTACAAGAAGGTGGATGACGTGTGCCTCGGCTTCGACGACATCGCCAGCTACTTGGCCAACAAGGGAGCCTATATCGGAGGGACCCTCGGACGAGTGGCCAACCGAGTGGCCAATGGCGAGTATACGTTTAACGACACGAAAGTCTCGGTGACAAAAAATATCCAGGTAAATATTTCCCAAGTGACCAAGTGATTTTTGAATATTGTTTGAGATGAGCCTATTTGACACTTGTTTAGGCAAAGTTCAATACTTAGGCTTAGAAGTTTTTCGATTGGTATACCCGATACTTGTTCCGACCCTATAAAGTGGATTTGCAATCAAGGTCACTTGCCAAGTCGATCTGGCTTATTAGTTGAGATTAAGCATGCAGTTATAGTTAAGATTATAGATTATAGTGACGAATCCAAATACATACATACAAGTTTGTTTCAGACCGTTCATTTGTTTTGACAATTTCCATCACTCAGGAAAATAGAGAACAAAAAAACCGAGATCGGTTATGCTAAACGTACTCGGTGGCATCAATCTTATGAGATTTGATTTGATTTCGACACGAAAACGATTTGATTGTTGATATTTTTCGACGCAAGCAGTATCGGGTATTAGAATTGTGCGATCTCGATCTTTAGATTTGAGATAGAAATTCATTAATCGAAATCCTTGAGAAGGGGGTTTTCTTTGAGTGATTGATATCTATAGGGAATTTATACAAATTTATAGTATTTCTAGTTTGAGCAAATAAAGAATATTAAATATAGGAATCGATCAATTTCAGGACAAATTCCAGCTGCACGGTGGCTTCATTGGATTCGATAGCGTCATATGGGAGGTGGTACAGAAGTCGGCCGAGGGAGTGATATTCCGGCACGTATCGCCCCACGGCCACGAGGGCTATCCGGGCAAGCTGACGTGCCTCATCACCTACCAGCTGGACAACGAGAATCGTTTGTGGGTCAGGTACGAGGCCACCACAGATCGCTCCACCATGGTCAACCTGTCGAGCCACGCCTACTTCAACCTGGCGGGACACGGATCCGGAGCGAAGGGTCTTTCCGAGCACACGGTGGAGATTGCGTCCGATCAGATCGTGGACACGGACGAGCTGCAGATCCCCACGGGGAAGCTAGTCGACGTCAATGACACCGTCTTTGATCTCAGGCTGCCGGTTCTGATGCGCGACCGACTCATGCAGTTCGAGAATCGTCAGATCAAGGGCTACGACAACTGCTTCGTGGTCAACGGAGGACGTGTGCAAAAAAGTGTAGCCAAGGTGGCTAAGATCGTGCATCCGCCATCTTGCCGGGTACTGGAGGTTTGGACCGACCAGCCCGGCATGCAGTTCTACACCGCGAACAATCTGACCTCGATAGTGGGCAAAAATTGCACTAAGTATGAGAAGCACGGCTCCTTCTGCGTGGAGACGGAGAAGTTCCCCGATGCCATGAACCACCCGGAGTTCCCTTCGATCAGCCTCGAGCCGAACGAGAAGTATCGGCACGATGTCCTCTACTGGTTTAAGGTCGAGGAGTCCTGGAAGTGCTGTTGCAACAACGATCCATAAGCGTCGTCGTGATCTCTCGTTAATAAAGTCCAACCCCCAAGTACTTAATGTTTTGTTTAGCTACTCTTATTTAAAATAAGTCGGAAAGCATTATATTAAAACAGCAGAATAAACGATATAGTTGGGCGGGGCGCCCAGGGTCATCATACATACATATACATATATGATCCACGCAATAATAGGCATATGTGCAACGCCATATCCTCCTTTCCTGAGGATCAAGTGTTAACTTTGTGGCCAGAAGAGGGGGCGCGGCTTCCAAGATCTGGAATCCCTAAGTTCCCGTGTTTATGGTTATATGAAATCGTTCATTGATCCTTAACTCTTATGCGACTCGGTTATTCTTCTTACTAACAAACGAAACTACGAACAAATTTCAGTTTGACTAACAGGCATTACTACGATTAAAAAAATGTAACGCTTAACGTTTCGAAACTCCCATCCCAGTGGGCTTTGATCTGAACATAAAGCGTTCGAGCCCTTTGAAATTCTCAAGCCCGTCGCCACAGTAAGGCAATACAAAATTTTAGTAATCCTCCTTTAGGTATTTCGCAAAAATCAGGAGATCCAGGATGGTGCGAGTGATCGAAGACATGTTCGGCATCGCCGTCAACCCGATGACGCAGAAGACCGACCGTGTCCGGCGCTTCACTCTTATCACAGAGCGCGGCATGTCGGTGTCGATCCTGACGATGGGTGCCATCATCCAGTCCTTGAAGGTGCCCGACTTCAACGGCAAGCTGGAGGACGTGTGCCTGGGTTACGACGACGTGGCAGGGTACTACCGTAACCAGCAATACTTCTTTGGAGCCACCATTGGCCGGATGGCCAATCGTACAGCACACGGGCGCTTCAAGCTCTGCGGCAAGGAGGTCAGTGTGAGTCGAAACTTGCGGGATAGGCATCACCAGAACGGCGGGTTCGTGGGCTTCGACAGCGTCATCTGGGACGTGGTGGGGGTGCACAAGGACGGTGTCACCCTGCAGCACATCTCGCCAGACGGGCACGAGGGCTATCCGGGCGAGCTGACCACCAACATCAACTTCTCACTCAACGAGACGGGCTGCTTCGGGATGCGTATCGAGGCGCGGACGAAGGCCACCACGGCGGTGAACATCTCGAACCACAGCTTCTTCAATTTGGCCGGACACGGCGCGGGTCGGGACTCGCTCTATCAACACATGCTGATGATCAAGGCCCAGAAGATAGTGGACGTAGACCAGGAGCTCCTGCCCACCGGGAAGCTGATGCGCGTGCGCACCACCCCGTATGACTTCTCCAGCCTGGTCAGTCTGGGCAAGCGGCTGAATCAGGTGTCCACCTGCCCGCTGGGCGGTTTTGACAACCATTTCTGCGTGGACATTCCTCCCAACCGGGTGCAATTGGTCGCCCGCGTGGTTCACCCATGCAGTGGACGGTTCATGGAGGTGCACACCAACCAGCCGGGCCTCCAGTTCAGCACGGCGAACCATCTGCCGAGCGAGGACAGCTCGGACATCCCCATCTCGGGCAAGGATGGGTCCAACTATGTCCGCCAGGGGGCCTTCACCCTGCAGACGCAGAAGTACCCGGACGCCATGAACCACTGTGACTTTCCCTCAGTCGTGCTCAATCCCGGCCAGCTTTACGATCACCAGGTGGTCTACCGTTTTGGCTCCTGTCCCAAGCGAGTGTAGCTACTTAGATGATGCTCCCAAAATTAAATTCAATTGGCAGTGCAATCATTAGGGTTAGTGCTGGCTAAAGTGCATTTTTACTATCTTTCATTTCTTGACAATAAATTTGCTAGTTGGAAAGGAGGGCGAACGTTTAAAAACAATGCAATTCGCTTCTTAATTATCATTCTAGAGCAATTTAGGGGTCGTACCTGATGCTGGTGCTCACCTACATTCCTGCAGTTTAGGCTGTAACCCCCTATCCAGTTCCCACGTAATGTACGGAATAAAGTTGTTTATTTGGCAAACCGACTGGTAGCAATAACCTTGCATTTGAATAAAGGCGCCAACTGGGCAGCACTGGCAGCGCCATTTGGTTTGGGTCTCAGCTAGATCCGTTATCAAAGTGCTGCACCACACTGCTATAAACTTTTGCTTTATTTAGGCGCAGTATGGATGTGATATATTTAAAGGGCAGATCCACTCGGTCACTCTGAACAGCCAAATATATAAAAACCAAGGAAGTTCGCTGCAAAAACGAAGGGAGTTTCTGAGTGCCACGTTTGGAACTGAGAGTAACAGAGGAAAGCCGCCAAGCTGTTCAACCTACCGCAAATCTACAAGCATACGACGGACTCCAGAAGTCACAGCAGCAGCAGCAGCAGGATGACAGTGGGTTTCGCTGGCTGAGTCCAGTCCAAAATCGATTGGAAGAGCGTTTAAAATTCCCATTCTGTACCAACCCATTTCCCGCTCTCCCCAGGTGCACGAATTCAAGGTGGAGATGACCTGCGGCGGATGTGCCAGTGCCGTGGAGCGAGTCCTGGGAAAACTGGGCGGTACGTAGCACTAGTGCCAGGTACTAAGCTAGTTAGTGTCTTATCGGTCGGAACGTACGTGTACATATGTATGAACCTGTGTGTGCAAAGGTGGTGAAAGGGGGTGAACTCATTAAATGCCATTGATTCCCGACACATGATACATATATGAAAGCACCAACTTGTTACATTTTCAATCAGAACATCCTGGATAATGGGATAGTGTGTTTGGTGGCTAATTAACAAAGCTCCCCTTAATCCCTCGAAATCAACTAACTTTAACTAAAATTTTGCCTACTCTACTCACCAATTATAAATAATATAGTATTTCCTTAACAACTTGCAGATTGGAATAGATTTGCTTTAAGTCCAGATATTACTATTAAAAAGCCAAATTATTCATTTTGATACCAATATATACTTTAAGTTCTGTTTGAAGTGTCTGCAAAGTCGGCTAACGTGCTTAAAATGTAATAGTTGTAGTTCATAACGGAAAACATGTTTTCCCTTTCTTTTTAACCAAGCTCTAATTAATGTCTTTAAAAAATTTTATTAGTACGTAAAAACTTTATTCAACTTAACAAAAAGTTCACTAAATTAGTTTGGAGATCACAGAACAAGCCTTAAACATAATAAATCACATAATGATAAGGGGCTTAACCACAATTTGCATTGTTCGTTCGAGTGGTGGGAACAACTTAGCCTAGCCCTTATCAGTAGCGATTTGCCTTACTTTCGGCGCTCGTCGACTAAACCATGTGTTTTGCCATTCCGCAGATAAGGTCGAGAAAGTCAACATTAACCTGGAGGATCGGACGGTGAGCGTGAAGTCGAACCTGTCGTCCGACGAGCTGATGGAGCAGCTGCGCAAGACCGGCAAGAGCACCACCTACGTCGGCGTGAAGAAATGAGATGAGTTCCTCAGCAAGTTTCAGAAGTACGGCAGGCTGAAACTTGAGGTCTAGGGTGTGGACCCCAGAGGATTGAGGGATCTTCCACGTTGCCGCGCCGAAAGCATTCGATTTGGGTCGCTGTTCAGTGATATTCATGGGATACATACAAATTTTACTCTTAACCATATCAAATATAGGAATCATATACAAATTTTACACTAGTATTTGCTCTTGCCCAAATTGTATGTAGCTCGTAGTTAACCAATTGAGGTGTTATTATATTATGCATTACTTATGCCTAGATGAAGAATTTTAAATTCAAATTTAACTAATCAAATCGTACAGCCAACTTTTTGCCTAAGTATGCAGGTGCCGTATTTAGGGGTACTCAAGTAAATCCAACGTAGTTGCCAATAAATGATATACGCCAATTGCCCTCTTATGACTAATCGTAATATTACAAATTTTACCATTTTAAAAATCAAATATATACAAATACGTTTTAACCTTAAAAGCTGGCAACCTTGTCGTTTTTGGGAATGTGTTGTCCACTTTTACAATTTTCAGATCGACTTTGGAGCATCATGTAGTAATCTATTTTCCCGTTAGGGAAATGGTTTTCATTTCCAAAAATGTGGCATGGAAATTGTCTTATTGTCGTTCCTAATCCGAAAATCAGATGCGGGCTTGTGGTGTTCGGCGTTCCAGCGAATCGGCGACAAACAGCCGGTTATTGCCTTATAACGATCGAAGGGGCAGCATGAACTTGTCATAAATCTCGGCTCGCGGGAACCCACACTTATCAAATTGAATATTTTTATATTCGGTTTTCCATGTTCTGCG
Source organism: Drosophila simulans (assembly GCF_016746395.2). Taxonomy (NCBI): domain Eukaryota; kingdom Metazoa; phylum Arthropoda; class Insecta; order Diptera; family Drosophilidae; genus Drosophila; species Drosophila simulans. The sequence continues at coordinate 21,258,034 of NC_052522.2, forward strand.
TGTGTCTTTCTTTCCGTGATTTTTTGTGGGCCATGTTCGAGGCGTAACGAAATTATCAATCAAATGCCACCTCGGCATTCAAAGAATGCAGCAGCACACAAAGAGCCCAGGCGACTGCACTAATTGAGCTCGGAGCTGGACGTTCGAAGCCTCATCTCGTTCCGGCTACCTGGGACTGCGGCTCAGTTGCGTTTCGAGTTGCGAGCAGCGTCTCCGTTGATTTATTCCCCGACAACAAAGAGCCTAGCGAGGGACGCTTCGCTGTCACAACACCAGTCACCTCCACATCTCATCCCATTTCATTCCATGCGGAGACACGTCCTTGCCTCTGACCGATTATAATCCCTCAAGTGTGGCCCGCTCGCTGATCAGTTCCAGATAGCAAACCGAAAATGTTCTTACGCAGCCCCTGATGGCAGCACATTATCTTTCCGAATACCGTTCAAATGGGCATGGTAAAGCAAACAGTTAGGATCCCATTGTCTTCGACTGATGGGAATCTTTGGGTAATTAAGATAGTGCTTGGAATTGAAATTAGTTAGCTGCGGATGTTGAAAGACAATATTTGAGAAGGTAGCATTGGCGGGCAACCATTGAAACTGGATGCAGGTTCCTATTAAATGCTTATTGCAAAGCCCCTTTTTAATAATAATGTACCAATAGAGTACGTAATAGTGGCCTTCGTCTTTAACTTTTCTTGGAAATTGCCCTTAAACTCAGATCTCGGATATGACTACTAACTTACCACTCTATCGCAAAGCTCCAGAATATGTCAGAATTTGGACACGCCCCACTCATCGCGCCTTTTGGCGGACCAGTCCTCCCGTGTTTTTGTTTTCATTCTTTCGCGATTTTTTGTTGATGTTTTTCTTGCACACTCTGGGCATTGTAGACATTCCGAAAATCGCTGGCGAAATTCTTTGGCGCATGCTTGGCAGCAAAGTTGCCAGTTGCAACCAGTTGGCCGCTCGTTTTTCGCCTGGTCAAGTGGCTGGGACGTCGGCTGGTGCTGCGTTGGGGCATTGGCAGGACAGGACACAACTCCTCCTGTCCCAGCCTCCCTATCCTCATCCTCAACCTCATCCTCAACCGCATCCGACGGTCTGACGGACTGGTTTGCCATTTGGCGGCGTTCTTGTTCTGCCGATTGTCATGGGAGATGTGAGGCGGACCGACCAGAACAATGGCACACTAAACCGAACTTAGGGCCCTGTTTGGGCCATAAATTCCGAAGTAAACTGTGACGTTTGAGCGGCAGGTAGCCCCGCAGATACACTAACACAAGGTCGTTTCGCTGGCAGTACGAGTGATTAGTGCGGCTGGGCTTCTTGCGCGGCTCCTGCCTGGCTGGTCATTGAACCAAACCATTAGCGACTCCTACGCTCCTTGTCCGATTGGGAAAGCACAGTAGCCAACTACGAGCGGTGCAAATTGCAGGGGGAAGCGATGGGCGGAAAATGGCAGCAGGCAGGAAAGGCGGGAATGGCGGGAAAGGAGGAAGAGGACCAAACCTGTCGGGGCCATGGAAATTCCTATGGCCCGAGCTTCACAGTTGCGATTCGGGGGCCAGCGTGTGCCAAGCCCACGAGCTTCGTTTCGGCCATAACAAGAGCAGGCCCTGGCCCGCGAAGGCAGTACAAAGAGTACGAAATCGCCGAGCGTAAATAACTCATAGATAATAATGGCCGGGCATTTGCAGTCCATGCGCGCAAAACAAAAGACTTAGGACACGAACTCGCTTGCCCGAAGGAGTCGCAGTCGGCAGTCGTCATGTAACCAGGGCCAAAAAAACCAAAACAAGATCAACTGGTTTGAGATACTTACTCAAAGTGGCTGCAGGCACGGCTCTCCCAGAGCCACAGTACCACAGTATGCGGAGAGAGCCGATCTCGAACTCGCCGACCTGTTGAGTGCGACTCTTTTTCCGATTCCGAGTCCGAGTCCAAGACCTCGTCTATTGCGCGTGCCTTCGGTGGATTGGGTCGCTGGTCGCTGGTGGCTCAATCGTTGCTCTGTAAAATACTTTTCCCCAAAGAAGTTTCAGTTGTGGTTTTGACTTTTCGCCGTGCAGAACGATTCTCCAGCGGTCGCTTCGTTGGCTGTGCTTGGTTACTTTTGTCTCAATATGGCACCCCGTCTCGCCGTCTCTCTCACTCAGATTCTCCGATTGAGCGCGGCCGTGTAATATGCGCGAAAAGTGGTTTTCGGTATATAATCACCATTCGCATATATCCGGAGAGTCAATTTTCCTGTTAGCCGAAAACCTGCCGAAATAAAAAGAAAAGAATTCGAGGAAAATATAAATAACTCCAGCCGTGTGTGAGTGAGTGCGTGTGTGTGTGGTGTGTTGTGCCAGTGCTTCACATGTATGTGAGTGGGCGAAAATGCCATGCAAATGCTGATCCTGCTGCCATTGCTGCTCGCCACTCAGCAGTAGGTGAAAGTAAAGCAATTTGTTTAATTAATTGCACGCAAGCAATTTCTCAAAGTGAGTCCAGATAGCCGGAGTCAAGCGATCACTGTGCCAAGTCTGAGTTAGCAAACCCAATTAACTGAATAATCGTCAGCAAGTTAAGTCCAGCTTAGCCCCAGGATCAACGTATCTCTTGTGTCAATTTAAAAGTAAGCTATTTGGATTAACCACTAAGGCCTGTGAAAAGGAAGCTACAGAAATTGGACTATTCAAAAAGGTGAGCTGCGATTGAGTGCATTTATAAATATCATCAGTATTCAATACCTTCTAGCGTATGACAAGTATTAGGGATGCAAATTTGAATACTGTGAGGGGTTTTTTTTATGGCTTACATCTTTTTGTCACTCCTACCAGTTCTGCAAAAAAGAATTCGAGTAGCTTACCACACCTCAAAACGGAAACCTAATGAGTTCATTATTGCGCATAACTGTTCATAAAAATATGGAATAAATTCGCTAATATAAAGCTTCCTATACATATCGGCATGGCTCAGATCTATGCAAATGTGATGTTTGAGAGGGAATGATGCTGAGACCCGCATGGGAAGATCATTTCTGGCTTGTATTTCTGTGTCGCAACCCAATTTCCATTCGAAGTATGGATTCCGAAGCGATTTTGCTGGTGGGAAGCCGAGCTCTGACAAAACATTTGGCAATAAGCTGAAGTTATGTGTATTCCACAAATACATTTAACTAGTTTTTCCTTGTTCTGGTTTAAAGTGGACAACAAACAAGCTCGTAAGTTCAAGCACACAACCATAAATAAGCACACGTATGCAAACATATTTATGTGTTTGTAAGAGTTCGAATGGGCTTATGTATATTCACCCATGGGTGAAGTATTTTTATTGACTTCAGCTTTGGCGTTTGACACCTTTGCGGCTTTGTTTACGATTCGAATGGAACTAAAAAAAGAATAAGGAATGGGGGCGAAATTAATTAATTTAAATCAACTCTTTCTAAGCAGTATTACATTTATTTAAAAAGCGCCGATGAACAGCACGGAATTTAATCACGAATGAGTACTTTTAAAAATGGATTGTTTTATCCGGAACAAACATAAAACATATCCATTGACCAAAATATCTGAAACATAGTATGGTGATGGTAATGATATTGGAATAATGACATCAAACAGTGAATATTACTGCCGATTCGTATTTGTAGTCCTGTCCTGAAGAAGACTAGATATCGTATTTTGTCGGCATTTATAGCCGTAACTCGTAGATTCAGAAAGTATACTAGTTTCGTTTAAACACGCAACACGTTAAAGAAAGCGTCGTATAAAACTATATGTTCTTGATCGGAGTTACTAGCCAAGATATTCAAATATCTTTGGTACCTTTCGTGGGTACGTCGAATCTTGGGACTTAATAGTGCCATAGTGATCTATGTGGGTTCCGGATGATGCCCTACAATTTTAAAAGTGGTTTTGAATTGTTCCTTTTGGCACAATTTGTCTTGTCTATTTCTATCAGGAACTTGTATTTGATTATGCTCGGTAGTGAGCATTCTTTTCTTCTTTCTTTCTGCATATCCCTCACTAGTTGGGTGACGGTTATCTAGAAACTACAAAAAATCGACGATTTATATGTGTATCATCTATAAAGAGTACTCTTTATGAGGCTACAAATATATATCACACGACTCGAGCCTTTTATAGGCGTGTTTATAGGCGTAACAAAGAGTTTTACTGTGTTGCAAGTTGTTTTCAATTGATGCGTTGACACTTTTAATCGTCTCTTGTTTTAGTGCCATTCGAAAACACCCCACCAGCGACAGAGTATACTTTTTTATTGCTTGAATCAGCAACTCAACCGAAAGGCACAGCTGCCTCCGAGAATCGAGGAACGCAGTGGATGGCTGATTTGGGGGGATTCAGGAGGCCAACAAAGCCGCTCGTGCCGACACACCTGACAAGCGAGTCAATAGGCAATAGCCGGACTGCATTCTGAGCCCTGACATTATTGATACATTATGTAGCCACATGGGGGAGATATGACCACAGAGCGTTTGTTAGATAGCGGCTTGTGGATGGGGAGTGCGACCTCTGGTCAAAAGGGGGCCTGGTTTAATTACCAGCGGTCGGAGGTGAGCGTAAGTGGTTTTTGGCCCACTTCGGCCTGTCACTGTCACTTGGTCACTGGTGAAGGGACTAAGCGGGCGGGGGAAGGAGCGAAAAGGCAGGGCGTGGCCCATTGTCTTCCGTTAAGCCAATTGTCCATTAAGACCAGAGCTCCAACTCGGCGGTTGCATAAGCCCGGCTGAGAGTATTTTATTTCACTGTCAGTTGAGATGAAAAATTGTCTTAATGTTTTACTCCGCTTATTGGTATTTGGCCCCTTGCTGACATCACGTGACAGCGAAAACAACGACTTCGCCGATCGCTGGTTCGGTGGCATTTTTGGCTTCGAACAAATAATTTAAATGTCAATGGGCGACTCCAGCCGAACAACCAACCAGCTCCCTGGCCGATCGATCCAGTCCCGAATTCACGAGAAGTCGAGACCGCAGAGCCGAGACCCAAGATCCCAGCCATCCAATCCAATATCAGCCAGGTGACCCAATTCCGGGCAGACACTGCAGCAGCCACGCCAGAAAATCACTTTCTCTCCGGCCCATCAAGTTCTGGGGCTCCATCGGGCCCAACTTCGACCTCGTCTCGATCGCAATTAAGAGAAAATTTAATTTTGAATTTATTAAGGCAAATAAGCCGGGGCTGGTAGCCCGAAATGCCGAATGGCGTGCGTGTCTTGCTTTTGACACAAATCAAAATTCTTCCACATGCAACGAATTCAGAACGGAGAGGAGATAATTACGGCACTCGACAGTTCTTCAGAGGCCCCAACGAGATCGCCGGATTGGCCTTGGGTACTTGCCAAAAGAAATTCGAAATCAAATTGAGATCAACAGGTTCTGCATTCCGCTCCCGGGCATCGAATCAATCTGGATCTAATCAGGTAGTTGCCCCTTCGCATTTGAATGGGTTGACCACAGTGCACAAGGTTTAATTAGTTGATATTCCTATTAGCTAATACATAATCTATTGCTAGATTCAATAGGAATCAATTTGGAATACTTTACTTCTAAGGAAGCAACTAACCCCTCCGATTGAAATGGATATGGCTCTTTATTCCCTACATTTGTATAATAAATTGAAGATTGTATACCTGGAAATTTACAAACAAAGTATCGGAGTTCCCAATGCACACATTCCCAGGAAGATTGAGCCCATGGAGCCCATCGGGCCACTTGAAATTTGTTCGCTGTTTGCCTTCTACTCGATAGATGGAAACAGAAGAAATTCCGAATGGCAGGCCAAGTATCAAGTATCGGTTACAAAACGTTTCAATTTTTGCTGCCTCACGGGGCTCACTCACCACTCACCACAGAATGGAATAGTTTGGGGATCGGTGATCGGTTATCATTGAGCGTTCGAGAGTTTGTTTGTTTTGGGCCAGTTTATTGCGCGCTTGTGCCCCTGGCCAAAAAGATGCCCCCAAATGCGGAGAGAGCAGCAAATGGAGACAGAGCCTCGGAAATCAGATATCTTTTATTTGCCACATAGGCCAGAAAGGAATGCCAACGAAATCGGTGATAAATTCACCGATGAAATTGTTTAGATAACAAACGCAGCCGCGCATAAGCTTCGCCTGGAATTCTGGTTTCCTCACATTTGTTTTTATTTCTTTATTTTTTTGTTGCCAACTTGCCACCGCGACCATCCATAAATGGCTAATGACAATGGATTAGCATAAGCTGTGCAATTAATCTTTGTAACAAGTGGAAACCGAAGCAAACCAAGTCGCGCTGTAGCCACCAAAGCCAGATGGAAATAACTAATACTCCAGGGCATGAATCTATTGGAAATTTCAGCGTAGATCTTTTCTATGATTAATGAATGGAGCGAACGAACCGAACCGAACCGATGCGAAGCGATGAGCACGACAATCTGGTAGGATTCCTGAACCCGCTTTATTATGCAAATGAACTATTAAGGGCGTAGAAGGCCGCATCTATTAGTGTCGGATCTGTGGTCACAATCGAAAAAACGCCACCTGACCGCCGAACCGAACCCGGTTCGGAATCAGAATTAGAATCGTACTTCTCACCGGGATTTAGATTCCATGATGCAGTCATCGTTGCATATTAATGTCCCGGGGCAAACTTCAAGCAGTTGGTCGTATGTTCGGCATATTAATTATTAAATTCCATGTGTGTCTTTTGACGCAGCCGTGCGTGTGAGTGTTTTTGTATCTTTCGGATCGGCCTTTCACTTCGGAATGCGGTAGCTGGCGGAGAAAGAGGGAAAATCACTCACGGCACAGGCACAAGGTATGCCAAAAAGGTAAATATTCGAGTAGCGAAGAAATTGCTTAAAAAAGAATGTTCTCCATTAAAAGTTTAAGATGTAAATTTTTCAGTTCGTTAACTATAAGTGGTATTAACGGGATAATACTGATCTATTAATAAAGATAATTTGCAGGCGCATAGCTTTCGTATAATTAAATTAGTTTATAAATTGAACTAAAAAGAAGGCATTCATGTAAAATGTAGTAAAAACAATGAATAACAACACCAGCTTCAGATGATTGTGGGAACTCATAGTTCTAGTCATAAATCAACAAATAAGTGTAGGGAATTATCCTGGAACATATTGAGATGGATTTTAGCCTCCCTCCTGTTTCCTGGCACTCGTAAAAAACTCACTTTTATATCGGAAATGCTAGATGCAGCCCAGTGAGAAGCAGAACCTGATCGGACACTTTGTCACTTTGTTGGAGCGCCATAAACTCGGCTATGTGGTATCAATTTGCACCAGCTTCTCGGAGATCACAGCGCTTTCTCGCCGGAGACGGAATCGTGGCCATAAATCTACGACCAACAGTCCGATGGGCCGGGAACACAAGAATGAAGTCCACTAATGCCATTTAAAATGCGGCTGTTTAGCTGCCATTTATATGGTATCAATCGACGTTCCTCTCCATTGCTCGATTATTGGGTGTCAAGCCCGGCTGGGATAATTAATGCGCCGCCTGAAACGAAGACATAAAGTAAAACTAACAAAGCCCAAACGAAAACAGTTAAAAAGAAATCTCGGATCGAGATGACCCCATTCAGCTGTATTCTGATAAGGGGTCACGTAGCCAATGAGCTGGTAAACCCTACGACAGGCGTATCGCACTCATTGTGGCCCATTCGAAATGGCAACCCGCAGAGAGCGGAAAATAGATCTTAAAGCTGCGCAAAAACGATTTAAATTGCTTGCCCAATAAAACAAGGTCAAATCGCTCGGTTGGAGTGCCTAAGCTCGAGCTCAACCTCATTTATCACGTTCGTTTATATGGGGGAGGTTTATATAATATGTGGGATGCTTGGCGTGATTCATTCGAGCGCTCTTTCAGTGCCAATAACTTGTTTTCACTTCATGGCAGTGGACTATAATGGGTTGTCTTATGCGGTCCATTAGTTGTTATGGCAGCTAAGAACTAAGACTTTTCCTTCGAGAAATCATCGACGGTTTCCCTTGGCAAAATGAAGCCAGCCAATAAAGACATCTAGTTTGCTACTGGACCCATATATGAATCATAGCTCCAAATTACTGGGAACCTGCTGCGTTACCTATATCATTATATAGCATCCCCATCAACCCACCAGCTTCATCACCGCCATCAAAGTCTCCCATTTCCCTTCCCATTACGGTGCTTGGACACTTCCGATAAGATCGCTTTCAGCGTTCAATAGAAAAGCTAAATAACACACAAGCCAAGTGTGTTCCAAGGGAAGAGAACAGAGTCTTTTTACCGGGAACGGGACGATAAGCGAACCAGCTGCTGCAGAGGGAAAATGTTTTCCTTTCCTCATGCCAGGCTGAAATGTCTGACATTACGCAGGCAAAAACCATTTCCAGCGAAATGAAATCGAACGGCATTGATTGCATGCCAATGTGGCTCCAAAGTTCTTGATCGACACCTGCGCCAGACGACGACGACGGTCTATCAGACGGGGCTGCAGTCCGACGACGGCTGAAATTCGCAGCCAGATCCAGATCCAGATCCAGATTCAGACCCAGGCCCAGGCCGGGCCAGACCGGTGACCATTTATAGAGCAACTGGCCACTAGCAAGACGATCAACAGACGCTCAACCTGCCATGCCAATGACGCAAAACACGCAATGGCCCGAGACTCCTCCTCCGAGCTTTCTCCGCTCCCCTGCTCCTCTGCTCCGCTCAAAGGGGCAGCGTTAATTATTATGGGCAGAGGAAGTGGCGACGACGTCGACGGCGACTAATTGCACTGGGGCTCTTTCATTCGGAGGGGCTAGACGTCTTCTCTGTCCACTGGGATGCCCCTGCTTCCCAACTAGCCACCATGGACGGAGTTCGATGTCTAATAGAGGCACACTTTGGATTGGAAGATGTATAGCTGAAGATCATAGATATTTTTTTTTTTAAGAAAAAAGTTAAAGTTTAAGAAAGTTCTTACCTACTACTATCAGTTTTTCGCATTCAGATACGATAGATAGATTCTTCAGAGAAAGGGAAAATACAAAAATATTTATAATTAACTTATCAAGTTCTTTATGACAAATTACTTAATTAATATTAGGCAACTCATGGGAAACATTACTTTTAGGTTTCCTCATATCCATGTAATAGTATAGAGGTACGCCTCTCCTCATTCCTGCACTGCATTATTAAATGGAATCGTTTGTTTGCTTTACATTTTGCAGAGCCGGAAAATGCAGCATCTGGAACTGTGAGCTTCGACTGGTTGGAGAGACGCAGAAGAGGTAGCCACACGCTCGGACTCGCAGACAGCATGCCCACTCGCCACAATTGGGACTCGGAGCGTGTGGGCGTGGCACATCTGGCCGGGGCCCTCAGCCCACTTTGCATAACCGATGCCAACCATGAGATACTGCGGCCGAAGCCGCGAAGGTGAGTTCGCTGCCTAAGTCTTTCTATTTTCCAATGCCGTGGCTCATGCACAGCTTATGCATGCATGGAACATACGAGTTGTTCGGCTATGATTTACTTCTTTGATATGGAATATTTGTTATTCTAAATCATTCAGCTGCATTGTGACCCCTAGGGTATTATGCCAAAGAGATAGTTGGGCTTACTGTAGCTAGTACTCAGTGTGTTTGTATTACCAGTACCACGCCTTTTCATCTAATAATGAATGGAAATAAAATGCTCAGCTAATTTGTAATGTTCTTTATTTTACTAGTAATCTCCAACGATTAAAATCATCTGAAACAAAAGCAAATCATTAGCAACGGCGACAAATAGATATTTTTACATCATATATAATATGAGCTTTGTTCTTTGTTCAAATTATTTATATTTACGTGATGAAAATTTAAGTCAGAAATATTACAGTTTGCAGAAGAAAACGAACACACTTAAGCGCCACCTAGATTTCATATACAGAACCTGAGAAGTTACATGGATTTGACAGCACGCCATCTGTCTGCAGGTTACTGAAGCAGTGCCTGTGAACCGACTAGCCGATAGGTGGCGTTATTTCCAATTAAAAGGTTCAACTTTTAAACTGTTAGGTAAATGTTGTACCTAGTTTGAATTTGAACACAATAACATAAACTCCGTACCGACTTTTATGTAAGTAGAGAGTAGAGAATTTATTATCCTAGGTTCCACTAGATTGAGAAACTAGGTTCCAACTGATCTAAAAACTGGTTAGGAAAGTAAATTAAAAATTTGTGATCATATCAATGTATTTTTTTAACATTTCTACAACAGTTGATCGTGATATAAACTCCTTTTAAGAATAAAACACGCGTATGACTATTTTTAGATGTCAAAAGATCACAAGAAGGATTTCTCCGCTCCGCTGGAGTTTCTCAAATATTTGCCGTTCTGTTTTCGTATTGTGTTTCAAAGCGCCAGTCCAGTCTCTTGGAAGATCCAACTGACAGGCCCACAATGGCCGCTATTTTTGGACTTGGTCACTTGCAAGCATAATTGTGCACAAAAGCGTGAAGTGTGGCGCTTTTGGAGGGGGTTGGGCAAGGGGAAGGGGAAGGGGAGTAGTGTGGGTTGAACGGACAATAAACTCTTATTCTGGGCCGAGAGACCAACTTCTTTTCGGAAGTGATACATGAGCAGCTACGAGGAAAAGAAGTTGGATGGGAAGTGTGTGGCTGGGGCAGAATAGCGGACGCTAGACGATTTTCGGAAATAATAATGGATTGTTGGTGTTTCTCGTACGATCGCGACTTCTTGGTTGCTGGGCCAAACGGGAACGATCCGTCTGCGATTCGTTTTCGCATTGTGAAGCCGGTCAAGGTTAATTTGGAAAATATTAGTGCCAGTTCTCCGGCGGCAGAAGATTGCTCCGGATGTGTGCCACAAAAAGTAGATGGGCCTGCTTTACGACCCCATCTGCTCAGGTAGAGATGAATAATTGCTGAATGCGGGCCCGGCCCAGTCAGCCAAGACTAATTCAATTAAAACGAGACTAGTGCCGAGCTTGAGATACATTTAGAGCTACGGACAGAGGTACACGCGAAGATGGAGATACAGGCGAGGCTGCGGCTGAAGGTTTTGGCTCTTTCCTCGCAAAGTTCAAGCTCGATTGAGAAATCGTACGGCGGAGGCAGACAATTGCCGATCGAAATCTGGCCGCCCTCCAGGAAACTGAAATATGACTGGCATTTACGAAACTTTATTGTGGCGCGCTTCTCTCTTTCTGGCAATTAAAAGTCCGAAATGCGAGTAGCAACAAACAAATGACAGTCGGCGTATTTCACACAGCAAACGAAAGTGAAAATCGCAAAATGTGAATAATTAGCAGGGCCCAACAATACGGGGAATAAAATAATAATAGCTAACGAACTGAAATAGGAAAAATGTACGAAAAATTCGCTTCAATTGCTAGCAGCAGAGCTGCAGCAGCAGCAACAATTTGTAGCCAACAAAGTCAATGACAATAGCTCCGCGGAGGGCAGAGCCATCTGCGAGGGCAACAAACTTGATACACTTACTGGAACTCCCACCTTCCCCGATCCCCATCCCCCCATCCACGAATTGTAGTACCTGTGGCCCTATCGCCGTAGCATCTTCAATTCGGAGGTAATTCGAACGCAGCACTAAAGCTGGCACAAGAAATAATGCGACGACGTGGGGCAAGTGAAAATGTTGTTACCTTTTTACCTTTCCGCGACTTTCTTTACGGCCGCAGATACAGATACTCGCGCAGCCAAAGATACGGGTATCTGTGAGACACACCGCGGCGTTTGTCAAAATATACCTACTTGGCTAACTAAGTAGTCGCCATCAAAACAGAATAGCCCCAGCCTAAAGCCGCAAATACCAAGAGATCAGAGAAAATTCGGACCGCGAAAGTGTGGGAGATTTTTGGGGGCGTCAGCAGCTGTTTTCCGAGTGGAGCAGCCTGTTGATAGGTCTGGATAGACAGGCGACCAATTAAGTCGGGGAAGCTGCCGTCGAGGAAGACCCCGTCTTCAAACGGAAGCAAAGTCAGTCGGTACATCTTCATCTCCAACTCCAACTCCAACTCCATCTTCATCGCCATCTTCATCTTTATCCGCAGCCTCATCATCATCTGCCACTTCGCAGCTTCTCCAATTGGCGATGGGGATGTGGTTGAATGCGGAAATCGCCACAGTAGTCGCAGCATATTAAACTCTAATCAGGTAGATGCGATGATATGATAGGGCCGAGAGCACTCGGAGAAGGTAGCAATTTGTCAGATGTTGGGTTTCATAACAGTTACAGCCAATTGCCGTGTCACTGATGGTGTCGGGATACCACGGCTCGTCTCGAGTATATCATTTGGAAGACACACAGGTGCGGAGTGTAAACTAAGCGAGATTGATGGGGCTGTGGGGTGTAATTCCCAGCGCATATGGCATTATTATCCTTGACTTAATAGCCGGCATAGTGTACTGTTGTACCACCATTGGCAACTCGGATAGTTCTCTAACTGACAGATTGCCGTGACAGGGCCAAACTTAATTCAAAAGTTTCCTAACACTCCAATAACTTTCGTATGAATCCTAATTTCGTAATTTCCACTATTCCCAGGCTGATCGAACCCATGACTCAGCCCAAAGAAGTTGGCTTGAGCAATCCATGTCAATCACATTTTGGTAAATCTTCCAAGGGAAAATGGGGAAAACAAGTGAAATGAAATTCGTCTGACAGCAAGTACGAGCATCTGGCTTGAGTATTTGGGCTTGCCTTGAGGCTCCAATGCATTAGGCTAACCTTGCTTCTGCTCCTTCTCTTCCATGCCACAACGCGCAGATATATTTGCGAGGTAAAGATTATTAATGATCTCGCTGGAAGACAGACCTGGTTCTAATGATCTACAATCTAAGCTGAAAACCATTTCCTGTCTAACACTGTCGGCATGAAAAACGAAAGTTCCCCAAACCTCATTAGTCGGGTGACACAGATATATATGCTGGATATATATATACATCGGCGATACTAAAGGGTGGGGCTGGGCCATATTTCTCCTCTTTACTTTCGGGTGAGTTGCATTTGCCGCCTTTGTCCAGTTTTTCCAGCCGTTTTCGGTCTTTTTCTCCTTCGTGGCCGAGTTGTTTTATAAACACGCGAATATTACATTAAACCTTTTGGTGTAGTTTTGTGTTTCTGTGCCGTTTTTATATTTTGGGGGGTCTCTTGAGTGCGGCGTATAAAGCTCCGCCTAATGGGCGCAAGCATATTTATGGCCTGTCATTACTTTTCCGTAAATTAAACTTTTTAATGCGAAAATTGCTCAGAGTGTAATTTTTTTAATAATACACCTGGCTTAGAAACCCGAACAGCCGGCGGCCACCGAAGAAAGTTATTGTATAATCGGACCGTAGAAAGATTCATAGAGCATTTGTTTCGGTTTTCCGTATTACGTGGGCGTTCAATGCCCGATTTTCTTTCGGGGATTTCGGTATTTGGATCATATGACCGAGGCTTTCTAATTGCAATTGCCATGCGCGTATGTCGGTGGTTGTGAATGGGCCTATATATTCGGGTCTGTGGCTTCGGACCGCTCCCATTTACCATTCCATTCTTCATCCACAAAAGAGAAGCTTCTACCGGGGGTCGAAATCATGGTTTCGTATCGGAAAAACAAAAGGCTAACCTCAAGAAACCGTTAAGTCAGCGCGCCTGAGCTTGTATAAATCATTAGGAGCAGGTTACGCTCGGCAATTTATTTGCTCCACACATGAGATGTATCTTGTAGATGTATCTCGAAGCCTACGCACGTCTGCCCATGCTCGGAACTCAGATTTCAGAACTCTGAGCTCAGAACCTGGCTGTTTTTACTATCTTGGGAGCCGGGAACCAGACCCCAGACTCCCGCTTGGAGGGGCAATCCCGGGCTGGAAGGAAGCTGGCAAAACGATCTGATAAGTGCCGAGATTGTATAACCTTCGTGTGCTGGGTGGTGCTGTGATGTGGAGCTGAGGTGCTTATGCTCCCTTGGCCCCGCCAAACAGTTATACATAATTAAATTCAGTGCAGGGCCCGCCGCCAGAGTTGGCTGGGGTTTCCGTGGGTAATATGTGATCGGCAAATGGCTCAAGATCTTTAAGCTGCAGGAGGTTAAACTTGATTAACCAAAGGATAGATCTTCAACACTGAAGTTATATATTTTTAAGCTTATTATTATTAATCTAACTTGCTATTAAGTGGAGCAGGTGCAACTAAAGTGATATTAAAGATGCCTCATATAAGCTATGTCTTCAACTTCACTTTTCTGAAGGCAAATGCTGTAAACTGCGTTCGTCAATTGTACAATTTCCCCGCTGGCATCTCCGCCGCCGAACGCAGTGATTTTTGAAAATCACGGCAGCAACAAGAGGCGAGCGGGAAAATGAAAAAGAAAACTCACTGATATTGCTCCAGTACATCTAGTACATCGCTCGGCGTCCAAAGTGAGCCCTCAAAGCTGCCTGGTGTAGCTGTTGCTGTGGTTGTTTCTGCGCCGCTGGCGGCTGTGGATGTCAAATGTTGGTGCAGACCCATTGTTTTGGTCACACAGCTGAGAAGCAAATGGAAAAATTACCCAAGCCGATGGAGCCGAAGACCCGAAGACCCTCCATGCAAGGTGGCCTCTTCCCCGGAACCCCCAATCCCCGATCCCCGATGGCCGATCCCCGGGGGCCCAAAACGCGCTGTGAAAATGAGGAAAAACAGATACCGCCGCCGACAATGACTAAGCAGCGCAGTCGACTTCTGCGCCGGCGCAGCGGCAGCAGCTGGGGCTCAGACCGAATCCGAGCTTCCAATTCAGTCGAGCTTCAGTGCCAGCGGAGAGCGAACGGTTTGGATAGTCGGCGGGTCCACATTTCGGGCACACAGCTTTGGATTCGAAGTTTCGGCCGCGGATGGATGAACACCCAAAAGCTGCGCCAATTTATAATTTGCATAATTACCATTGTTACCAGTGCGACAGTGAAATGGGAAACATAAAGCTGGGCCAAGAAGCAGCTAACTGTGCTCAGAGAAATTTCAAAAAATATTAAAAACCATTGAAATGTATAAAACAACAGAGTTCTGTGCTGAAGAAAAATCAGATCTGCATACAAGATCGTAGATAATAACCCAAAAGTGAACAAATTTAATGTTTATGCTACCAAAAACCAATTAAAGATATTTTTTTCGGGAGTTTATTAATATTTAATAAAATAAATTTATGATTATCACATGCAAATACTAGCCACCAAAGTAAAGGACAATATTTCAAAACCTATCTAATCCTTCAAAATTATGCAGTAAGTTATCCCGAAAAGGGTAATTCTCTCAACAAGTATCTGAAATGAAACCAAAGCGAAACTAAAAGCAGCATGTATTGCACCAAAGATTGCACCTGCAGCCTGTGTCGCGAGTTGCGAGGCTACAAGCCCAGTGGCAAGAAGAGTGCTCCTTCAGCGCCCACTTTGTTCAGCAGGATGCTGAACGACAACTTCATCCTCCGACGCCGCGGCATCTCCCTCAAGAACTTCCAGCCGCAATCGCTGAGGAACAGCGAGATGCTGGCCCAGCAGATGCCGGTGCCACGCCCCCCGCAGACGCCTTCGCCCACGCCCATCGAGGAGCTGCCGGACTGGGCGACGGAGGATTCGTCGCGGGCGAAGAAGCCCAACCACAAAGTGGTCATCTACTTCGGCGACTCTATCCACCGCGGAGGCCAGCAATCGCCGCTGCCCTCGCCCAAGGAACTCCACTCGCAGCTGCTGCAAGAGATGTCCCAGAAACTCAAGACCAGCGTGGCGGAGGAGGGCCAACCGGGCGTGGAGAAGGCGAAGAAGGTGCAACAGGTGGTGGGGCAACCGGAGACCAACCCGCCAGCGAATGACGAACTGCCGCCCTACATTGAGAGCGTGCAGAACGGCGTAATTAATATCAGAATTGAAGGCAATTACCGGCGAGCCAGTGCGCTGGTGGAAACGGTGGCAAAACCCACTCTGGCCGTTGTGGGTCCAGCGAAATCCGAGTGCGATTGCGATGCAGCCGTCGGTGATAATGACGATGGTAATGCGGATGATGATAGCGACGACCCTGGCCAAGATGAGGCGGAGACGGACTCGTGCGACTGGAGCTACGTCCAGGAGTGGCGGAGGGCAGCGAAACGGTACTGCGAACTCTTCGGATCTCTAGCTATTATTTATTTTCTCGTTCCCAATCACAATCCCAATCCCATTTCCATTTCTATTCACATTGCACTACTGCAATTCTTTTGTGAAAGTCGGGGAAAAGGGATTTCTTCTGGGCACAAAGCGGGTGGACTTTTGATTGCCAAAAGCGAAAGGAACGTAGTTTGGGAGTCCGAATGGCGACTAGACAGCCGAATCTAGGTTGGGAAGATGCCAATAGTGACTCCACCCTACAAGATTGCAATTTAATCAACGGTTAATTACATTTTATTTATCGAAAAATTTATGAGAGATGAAATATAAAACGAAAAGAATAGTTAGAAGAATAAAAGTTTGTCTGCATCTTCGTTTTTCGCAAACAATTGCAAGCTTCATCGGCTATACTCAGCTTGTCGGAATAAAACAGGCAGATTTTAGAATATTTTAGCATATTTATTTTTGAAATATAGAAAATGTCTACAAAAATATTCACAACTAATACCGTTCCTATCCTCAGGTCCGTCGTTTAGAAAATTCTGACCATTTTATGATTGGTGGTAAAATGTTTTTTTCATATCGATAGCAATTGACTAGGCTAGAAGTGATAAATTTAAAAAAAAATCGAAATTTGTGGGTGTTGAAGTGGACATGAAAATGTTATGAAACAAATCTGAATGCTAAGTCCCAACTTTGTAGCTTTTATAGTCTCCGAGATCATGACGTTTATACGGACAGAGAGACGAACGGACAGACAGACGAATGGACAGACAGAATTGGCCAAATCGACTCGGCTAGTAATCCTCACCAAGAATATGTAGAGTTATGACATTCGGAAACATTCCTTCTACCTGTATAGTACTAATGAACGAATCTAGTAAGCTCTACGAGTAAAAACCAAACTAAATTCGCACACTCATATGTGCCAATAAATACACATTTAAACACAGACTAGAAACCCAGTTGAAGAATGATTATCAGAAAAAAAACGACTTAGTTGTTCACTTTAATGTGCTCCATTAGAAAAGTTGTTTGATTTTATATCTCATAATATTTAGACACAGATCGTAAAGGTTGGTCGTAAATTTACATACAAGCTCCATAAATGAGTTTTGGGAAATGGATCAGTTCTGTGGGAACTTAAGCTACTCATAAACAGAGTGGGTTGCAACACAAAAAGTCCTATAAAATCTTTAAAATAGAAATGGCTCTTAAACAGTTCTTCGATTTTCGTTTTTAAAATATTACCTAATTAATTAACAAACAAGACAAATATTTAAGCAGACAGAAATTTAAAGGTCGTTGCTCGGCAACTAAAGATCAATAAAGATTGAAGTTGAGAATTAGATCATTATAACAGTACTCCGAAGGTATTCAAAGCACTCATAAATCGTATTTAGCACAGAACCTTGTTCAGATCTTAAGTATCTGCATTTCATATACAGATATATTGTCAAAAAGACAATAAAGATCTCAGCATTTAAAATTTAGGTCAATCTGAGCTCAAGTTACAGCATAGACTGTCAAAGGGATGGGCAAAATTTGAATGATAACGATGCCCAAAAAGAATGAAAAATCAAAAGACTTTTTCGCATGCAAATGAAAAATCGTAACTGGCTTTTAATATCGCTTTGTTATCTGAAGATGCCAACCCAGTTAGAAGATGATGGTAATAAATGCAAAAGAAATGTGAGAACGAATCGTGGCGATGAAGATCAACCCACTTTAAGACTCCAGTCTTGCGGCGAAAATATTTTGTTAGCTTCTGCACTTTATAATATTATTTAATTCGAAGAGAATGGGGTGTATGTTTGTCCTACAGCTTGTGATATATTAAATCAATTCGTGGGTCTTGACCATTCTTAAAGAGTTTAATCAACAAAGTACTCGACCATGAGTCTCTTCTAGACGGGCACTTCTAGACTAATCAGGTGTCAAGTTGGGCTCGTGGCTAACTAAAAGATGGTCAAGACTGTGTGGACAGAGATTAGCGTTAGTGTGACATCTCTTCCTCTGCCCGTTAGTAAGATTCATTGTTTATTTTGCCTGGTATTCTTACTGTTTGCTGGGGAATTTTGATGAGTTGCATCATTTATGGGACTGGAAATGGGTCAGGCTTAATTTAGAAGCTTAGCCATGGCTTCATTTTTAGCTTTGTGGATAAAGTTATTACCTTAGTTGAGAAGCATTCGCTATTTTTGGTTCCTAAAGTGTTCATGGGCACAAAAAATATAGATCAAATCCAATTTGGTTTTTTGATGACTTCTTAATTATTTCCTCTTTCTTTTAGCACACTGATATTAAGGATTTTAATCCCTTAGAACCTTTCCCTTAACCATCACCAACTCCTATTGATGGCGCAAAAATAAGCATGTTTTATTTAACTCTTTCCAGACCCACTGGTAACTTGCCGCCCAACTTTGGCCAGCACCAGGCTCCCAGCCAGGTGACCGGCTTGCCCCCCGTGCCCCCGCCACAGATGCAGTCGCCCCATCAGGTGCAGAGCCAGCTACCGCCCTCTCAGACGCCACTGTCGTCGCAAAAGGGATTGGCGGTGGCCATGGCCACTCCGGCACCGAGAGTGTTCAAGGAGCTGGCGCAGCAGCCGAGCAAGGGGATGCCCCACAAGATGGTAGCCTCATCCTCGTCCTGCAGTGGCGGACAGGCGAACTCTTCCTGCAAGATGCCGTCACCAGGGACCGCGGCAAAGGCGCTGATTCCACAGAGGGCAGTGGCTGGTCCAGCGCGACTCACGGTGCAGAGTACGCCTGTAAAGTCGCAGCCACCGCAACTGAGTGGGAGCCTGAGCCAGAGCCAGGTCTCGCCCAGTAGACCCACTTTGGGCATACCCACTACAGCCGCCAATCCCACGCCGCCCAGGATCCACCAGCATGACCAGTTTCGGGCGCTGCAGCGGGTGCAGGAGTGCCACAGTTCTTCGGACGAGAACCGCAGCTCCGGACATGCCAGCATGTCAGATACCGGCGGCCACAGCTCCTCGCCCGCAGGGGGCATGACCTTGGGTCCGCTACCCGAGGATCGCCTGGCGGCGGGAGTGACAAACAGGAGCACCCGATCGCGAAGGCATCGTGGAATCATGCCGGGCGGAAAAGCTCCGTGGAGCGGCACAGGACTGGAGGACATTAAGCTGGCCATGCTCACACTGCGCTCCCAAACCAGTAGCAGCACCTACAGCAGCCTAAGCGCCGGATCGGAGAGCTCGGAGCCCGCCCGCCGCCTGGGCAGATACTCCTCGCTGGAGACGGTGGTGACCAGCACTAGTGCAGACGAATTCGTGTGGGTGGATTCGCACAACCGGCTAGTTGAGCTGCAGCATCCTCCGTGGAGCCAGCAGTGCATCCTGAAGGTCCTGAGGAACGGACGCTGCCAGCAGCAGGCTGAGCATCTGGCCGTGGAGGCAGTTTCCCGCCTAGGATATCTGCTGCAGCGGGCGCTGGTGAGGATCGCCCGCGAGATTCAACGTTTCTCGGCGGGCGTGGGTCTCTGCTCCAAGCAGGAGGTGGTCGGAGCCCTGCGGGTGGTGCTCAGCTCCTCGCTGGCGGACTCTTGCACTAAAGCGTGCCTCAGGTCCGCCGCCATGTTCGCAGTTCCCGGAGAGAGCGCGCTGAAGCAGAGCAAGTCCGCCCGGGCAGGCCTCCAATTGTCAGTGGGGCGCTTCTACCGCTGGATGACGGACGCCAGACTGGGCAAATTTATCCACGAGTACGCCGCCGTGTATCTGTGCGCTGGAATCGAGAATCTGCTGGAGGAGATTGCCCTTCAGTGCAACGGGACCACGGCGGCCGCCTTGGATCAAAGTATTGCCAGTTCCGGGGATGTGTGGGGACTGCTTCAGCCATTCGCTCATCTCAACGCGGGAAGAATTGCCAGTGGCGCCCTGGCTCTGCCCAGATGGGCCAACTCCTTGGATCAAGTTATTGCCAGGTATGAACACGGAATTTAAAACCAAACCTAGAAAATTTAGGTTAAATGTGCAGATTCTATTAACGCAAATGAAGTGGCATGTCTAATAAAAACAATTATATTATTTCATATGCACCAGTTCCGGAGACTTCCGAGGTCATCTGGCCACCTGTGTGGGCAGCATAAGGGAGCTGAAGGAGAAGGCCCTGCGCACCCAGCAGGAGTTCCAGTTGGCCGCCGCCCTGTCCGGATCTGCTCTGGCGGCTCTTTTCTACTTCATGCGCTGCTCCCAGCTGGAGCACACGGAACTTCTCGCCGCCTCGGGCTGCCATGGTGGCCAGGCGCAATCAGCTGCCCCAGGCGGAGGAACTTCCTCCGCGGGCCACCACGTCCAGGAGTTGTGCTACGAGCGGGCCTACGTGGTCCTGCCTCCACTGGCCGAGTGGTTGAGGGTGGCCGCCGCCCACGCCGAGCACCGAAATGCCATGATGATTGACAAGGATGACGTGATGCAAGCCGCCAGATTGCTTCTACCCGGAGTGGACTGTCCCATAAGGCCGGTGGCGCACGACGAGGAGCTGCCCACGAAGAAGACTCACTTCAACTCTGCTCCTACTGTCAGCTCCACGGGCACTGGAACGGGAAGCAGTAGCTGCAGTTCGCCTGTGGTAAGTGGGATTGGCATCGGAATCGGAGAGGACACCTCTGAGCTGGGCAGGCGAGCCACCATTGGAGTTGCGTTCAAGGTACGTGTTTCATGTTTTATATCAAAACTTCTAGCTCATCTGTAATTCAGTGTTCACACTTCTATGGAATCTAGATAAAGTAAAAGTATCTTTTATTGGAACGTGTTCCTTTTAGGAGTGTGCTCATAAATGAGATACTCATGAAATGTCCTAATAATTGAACGTCTACTTAAATCCCTTTCACAGCTTCTGCTGACTGGTCGGGCGGAATTGTTAGCCCAGGCCGCCCAGCTTCTGCCGCCCACCACTCGGTACGACACCCAGAACAGCGCCGGACTGACCGCACTTATGATCGCCAGCATCCGAAACGATGAAGTGGCACTGCACGCTCTGCTGGACGCGGGATGCGATCCGAATGTGGAGGTGCCCCCTGCAGGAAGCGCAGGCTACCCGGCCATTCAGCCGGACACTCAGCACTGGACGGCACTGAGCTTCGCCGCCAGCAGGGCCAACTATGTGGCCCTGAGGATCCTCCTGGAAAGGGGCGGCAAGGTGGAGGGCGGGGCCAGGAGCAGCGAGGAGAAGTGCACCCTGACCCCCCTTCAATTGGCCGCCGGCACTGGCAACCTGGAGATCGTGGCATTGCTGCTGGCCCACGGAGCCAATGCGTTTTTGTCCACGCAGCAGAAGGATTCGCTATGCTTTGCAGGATCCGCGCAGAAGGGTTGCTTCTGCGCCATTTCAGTGGCTGCTGCCCACGGACACCGATCGTGCCTTCGCAAACTGCTCACCCATCCCGTTTCACCTGGAACGAGGGATGTGCTCTCGCTGGAGGAGATGCTGGCCGAGGGCGATGTGGGCGGTGTGAGGGGAGCAGGTGGTCCCGGAGGAGCCGGAGGACCAAACAGTGCCAGTGCCAGTGGAAACACAGAGGACATTCTGCCGCTGCTCAACAAGACGCAGATTAAGCGACTCCAGGAGGCCATGTACCACAGTGCCGAAAATAACCATTTGGGTAGGTTAACTTGGAATAGGATTATATAAAAATGCGTGTATACGTGTACTTTTCCTATAATTGCACGGATATCAGCTCTTTTGGGATGTCCTTCTTGAGGGATAAATCTTTTCTTTCCCATAGAGCACAAATATATTTTGTTGAGGAATTTACCAGAACCGAAAAGGCAGCTCGTTGCTAAACCATTTGCAATTCCAATTAAGCTGCTACCAATGACCGATTAAGTAATTCAATCTGGTTTTAATCGTTTTCAAATTCATTTCATCGGTTTGTGACTGTCTTATAATTAGACGAAATTTAATGAAGCCAGATTCGTTGAAACTGTTTTGTTTACAAGGTGTCTGCTTTTTGTGTTTCTTCGAGGAATGATTTATTGTTAAGCAGATAAATACAATCGTTGCATACAATTAATACCGATACGGTTCCTTTTTGCCAGATATAACCATTGAGCTGCGGAAACTGGGGGTTCCATGGACCCTCCACTGCTGGATGCACGCTCTATCGGCGGCCCACGACTTGCGACTGGACGCGGTTATAGACCAGTTGCTCCAAGACTTCCTGCAAGTGTGTCCCGACGACTACAGCGCCCAGTTTGTGAGCGAGTGCCTCCCGCTGCTGTTCAACATCTTTCGAAACAAGAACGAGGGCACCACACTCCTCCTGGCGGACATCTTCGCCACCTGCTTCGGCTGGGAGACACTGCCTCCGGTGAAGGAACAGCCGCCGATGCAGCCCGTCCAGGGGTCTCGCATCGATCCCAAGTTCGTTAACAACCCAGAACTCAGCGACGTGACCTTCAGGTGGGTGTGACTCAATGCTAAAAATAATGGATCTGGATATAGGTCGCCTACATTTGATAGCTCTAAAATATTTAAATTCCATCAAAAATATTCAAATGTATGAATGAACTGCAACGCCTTTGGGCATTTTACATTGCAGAGTGGAGGGCAAGATCTTCTACGGACACAAGATCGTCCTGGTCACCGCATCGCCTCGCTTCCAAAGCATGCTGAGCTCCAAACTGAGTGAGGGCAGCTCCACGCCCACGGTGCAGATCAACGACATACGCTACCACATCTTCCAGCTGGTGATGCAGTTCCTCTACTGCGGCGGCTGCAGCTCCTTGGACGTGGCCCACGGCGATGTGCTGGAGCTGATGGCGGCGGCCAGCTTCTTCCAGCTGGAGGGGTTGCTGCGCTACACGGAGGCCCGCTGCTCGGAAATGGTCGATGTGGACAATGTGGTGGCCATGTACATTCATGCCAAGGTGCGATTGCTATTGGTATAGATTGCTACCAGACGGAGATCCTGATCGGCTTACTTTTCCAGGTCTACAACGCCAATCGACTGCTGGAGTTCTGCCAGTGCTTCCTGCTCCAGAATATGGTGGCCCTGCTCACCTACGACGACTCCGTGAAGCGTCTCCTCTTCGCCAAGAAGATTCCCAACCACGACGTGCTCGCCGGACTGCTGCAGACGCTCCAGAATCGCTTGAAGGCCCGCAAGCCCAACTCGGGTGGTGGTCTGGTCAACTCCTACCGATCGCCCCCGGTCACGCCCGTTAAAAAATGAAGTGATGAGAAGTAAAGTGAAGGAGCTCTGCTCCCACACACTCTCTTTCTCTCGACGGAATCGAATTCTTATTTATTGCATTGTTTTTAATTTAATCTCTGAGCTTTTATGTATTATATTAGATTCCCTGCCCGACCCGACCTCCTTCCCCAACTCCTAGTTGTATTTTTATATTTTCAATTTGTTCAGCGCACTGTTAACCTCTACGAATCCCAGGATGGCCGAGCAGGCGGTCCTCTAGCTATTATTGGTAGTTGAAATTGTTTCTGCATTAAATGAAGAAAGTAAAATTGTAACTACCAAATCTTTCATTTGCATTGAGAGAGATACCGTCATCGGAGATCTCGAGATCTCATCCATTACTTTGCAATTATATCTGGATGCTTCTGCTGGGGAACACAACTAAAACAACACCAATTAGATTCCATTTCAGTGCCTCGTTTATTAGACCTTAGGAGGCTTAGCATAGTCAAGATCTGGTTGGGGCACCTGCTCGCTGACCTGCTTGGCGGCCAGCGAAATCTGGGGCAGGATTGCTCCGCCCTCGGGCACAAATCCGTGGTCATCGGCCTTGTAGGTGACGGTCACCTCCTGCCCGTTGGCATCGAAGTAGGAGTAGGAGCCGCTGATCTCCAGGTACTCGTTCTCAGTGCCCTGGTTCCTGACCACGGCCTCCTCCATCCTGTGAGTGCCGTCCTCGCCGAGGTAGGAGAAGTTGTACGATCCATCCTCGTGCTTTTCGTGAGATGATTCGAGAATGGCCACCGGTGGCTGGGTGGTGGATGTGACGTGGTCCACCGGAGCACTCAGCACGACGGCCGTGAAAAGGGCCAGGGCGACGATGAGCTGGAAAGATGGTTTAGGAATGGGCTAATCCTTGGAGTGATCGTCTCTCGGCGGCACGATACTCACAATCTTGAACATGCTGCTGTCTGGATGGGAAGCTGGCTTTGAATTGACTCCCAGTGAGGGAAGACTGCTCTTTATATTGCCAAAACTGAAGTGGAATTGGAATTGCTGGTCGCCTTGTTTACCGGTTATCGTCCAGCATCCAGACACTCACTTACATACACTCCATATGTACAAATTGAGTCCGTGGGTATTTACTTGAAACCCGTTCTAAGAATTAATTAAAGAGCGAGCTTCTTACCCAGGCCCATCTGCCATCTCCCATTGCAATTTCGAGTCTCGGCGTGCAATTTGATATTCCTAATTTATGTTCGACCCCGGATCAGGGTCTCACTTACTCATCTCTGCTATAGTAGCATTCGGATTTGGGAGAATTCAAAAACAAAGTTTAACATGTTTTGCATTCATTTCAAAAGATTACGGAAATCATATTACTTTTAGAAATTATTTCTGAAACGGAGATTATTCATTTGACAAGTGCTTCATTTTTGGTAAGGTATTCTTTTAGCTTCTGGAAAATAACGACCATTAACCATTAGTTCTATTTCGGTTGCCCTGTCTACATTTCATTACATTGTTTGAGCTTCGGCTGCTTGTGTTGTTTGGGCATTTTCCAGATTCGATTTTTCTCGAAAGCCAACACGGCGGGAAGTCGGTTTTCCGCTGCCAATTGTTTACACGAAAACTATAAACAAAGCAAACACACGGCGTCCGTCGCCGCGCTGATTCCTGCCTGCCCCCATTGATGTTATTTTTGGCCAGTGGGCATGAGGCGGCACCAAATCCTCCATCCTCTCCAGCCGACCATTCTATATGCGTTCCACATAGCAGTACCAGCCGGTCAGATGAAGATGTAGATGCTGGGGGCCCCATATGATGGAGCTGGAAAAGGGGACGGTAATGGGAATGGGCATGGGGATGGGCACGGAGGTGAAGATGGAGGTGGGATGGGTGGATGAGCAGGGCAGAATACTTAAAGGTGCCACATACGCATCGTTCGATTCGGATTCGGATGCGGTCCGATTCCTGGCATTCTGTTTATGCAACAATAAATTTTACATTTAATTTTCGATACATTTGCCAAGTCGAAGATGCCCCGATTTGAATGCGAATTGGATCGCTGAAGGCGGACGAAGCAATTTGTTGGATTCCGCATGTACGGGGAATCTGGCAAATATTGTTTCTTTGTTCGGGCTGTGTTATAATTAATTATTAATCAAAATCCTGAATACCGTTTGAGTGTTGAGCAATCGGAAAAATTACTAAGCACATGAGTGCTGGCACGATTTTGAGTTTTCTCCGCCTTGGTGTTCGATTTCCAAATGCGCTTGCTAGTGAATGGAAATACGTATTCCAAAATGTTGTAATTTTAGGAAATTAGTCATTGGGTGTTGTCCCCCTTGTGTTCCGATACTCAATAGATTTTTATAAGCTCTTTCCGAATAATTTTCGCCGCGATTTTATATACCTGCACTGAAAGTTTCGCTGCCATTCTCAACTTTTAATTACCAAAAGATCATTAAAACGCACGAAGCTCCACAGAAAACATGAGAGGTTCTATCTTTAAACTTAATTAGAGTTCTTCGGCTTTGGCGACTTTATGACTTTGTGTTAGATGCTCATGATTTTGATGATAATGATTGCAGATGAGCCGCAAAATGAGTTGCACGCGTCGTTGCGTCAGCTGACTTTGATTAGTCAGATGAAATATATCCTCGAGTGTACAGTGTACACCAGCAAACGATGGAATACTTACTAATACTATACACACCTGGATCACCTGCAAGTCGCTGGGCAAACTCATAGTAAATACGCCTTTTTCCCTTTCCTGTCGTTGTGGAAATGAAACGCCAGTAAGCGGAAAAAGACAAATCGACTAGAATTTGTGTATCCACTTTTCACATACCGATCCGCACACATGGCGCCGTGATGAGATTGGTTCTTGTTCGGTATTCGGATTTGGTTTTGAATTGAATTGAATTAATTTAATTTGGTTCGATTGATTTATGGTCCAATCTGTGCTCTGGAAAACTGTGCCAAGAGGCGGCTCTGCTGCCGTCTAATGATCGAGCGTCTATATGCACGCCATACGAAAATAGTTTTATTTTTATAACTGTGTGCTGGTTTGGTTTCTTTTTTTTATGGACTTCCCCCACATACGCAATGGGCGACCAAGATGATGGTGCTGATCATGATGATGATGATTTTGATGGCATCTGCCAATGCACACAGCTGTCTTCCGATGCCAACTATCCGTCCATGTACATACATGCGTACTATATGTACATATATATCCAATCATCTACAGCGATATCTGGCCAAGGAAGTTGTAAACCACTCGGGTGGAGGAGGCTGCCCATTAGGTTGTGATTTGTACCACGGGGCTGGCAATTAAGACCGCCATCCACCTACTCCGGCTCCGAAATCCGTCTCCGCAAGAGACAAAGGCCGCGAAAAATGTGGGAAAGTGTGGAAATCGGCAAGAAAATGCAGATTATGCACGGCCAAGGGTGCAAGGGCGGGCTGGCTGGCAAAGCCGCGAAAGCCGGGAAATCGGCAGGGTGGGATAAACAAAAACGACGACATGCCAAATGAAACGGGCAAAACTTTCGGCAGTCGCAAAACAAAAAGACGGCGGAAAATGGGCGGACGTGCGAGTATGTGTATGCATGTATAGGGTAAATAAATAAAACCGAAACTGAAAATTATGAAAAACAGG
The DNA here is from genome assembly GCF_016746395.2 of Drosophila simulans. Classification (NCBI taxonomy): domain Eukaryota; kingdom Metazoa; phylum Arthropoda; class Insecta; order Diptera; family Drosophilidae; genus Drosophila; species Drosophila simulans. The sequence continues at coordinate 21,284,964 of NC_052522.2, forward strand.
CGGCCGTAGTAGGTTGAAGCGGCCGCCAGCGACACGAGTGGATTTTTTGGATTTTCAAATATTTTTAGCCGAACGCCAGAGGCGAATATTTCGCCAGTCGAGTGGGATATTGGAAAGATGAAAAATTATCGCCAGAGTGTGTGCGAGTGTGGGTGTGTGTGTGTCTGTGTGTGTATCTGTGTGGGTGGGGTTCATCTGGGGACCTGGCAACAGGCACCGAAAAACGCCCACTTCTGTGGGGAGAGTACGGAATGGATCCTGTTCCGGGAACCCTACTCTCCAGCACTGCTCACTACGAATATTAATCTTAGTATTTGAATATTGAAACGGGCTAACATCAATTTAATTTTTTTGGTTTTTCCCTCGGGGGGTGGAATTTCCCTATATTACTGCCAACTTTTCCGATCGCCTTTGGAATGTCTTAAAATCTTAAAAGCCAACCGTACACGCTGACGCTTCGCGACGCACTGCACCTACGCTCCAAAATTTTGAAAACTCAAAGACATTTAGAAAATTCTATTCACGAAATGAATGGACGTGCAAGCGGGACGGCGCTGTTCGGATAGAAGGAGAGGACCTAGAGAATTGAAAAGAGAGGGAGAGAGCTGATCCGAACCATCCCATACGATCCCACACGATCCCATCCGATCGCGAGCCAAGGAGAAGGAGCCAGGCAATTTATGCTGGTGCTCAATGGCAGCAGATGGGCAGCCCCACCACCCACTCCACCCACTCCGCCCACTCCACCACTCCACCCGCCCACGCCGCCTGGCATAGAAAAATCCGTGTCTAAAATGGGGCAAAAAAGGAAGGAAGAAAAGCAGGGGGAAATCGAACCAACCGATGAGTGCAGTTCGGCGTCAAAGTTCAAGCGCTTTTCGCAGTCGAGCGGGAAGAATTCTACACTTTCCACATTTCTTCCATGATCGGCTGTTTAGTCTAAACATGGCTGCGGCCACACCCAGTCTTCCAGCCGTATCCCCACTCCGGGTCCGGGTCCGGGTACGTGTCCGCACGGCTACGGGTACGGGTAAGGGTGTGGGTCTTGGTTTTGGTCTTAGTCAGCCGGTGTATCCGCACGTTGGCTGGGGGAAAATAAACAACAAAGGGGGAAAAGACACAAAAAGTAGAGAGCAGCGAATATGAACATTTTTATTCTCTAAACATTCCTGGATGTTTATGTTTTCCTCGTTTCTCGGGCGGAACTCGGGGTGCTCAAGTGCTGGGCCTCCGCTGAAACAAGATTCCGAATAGATTCTAAAACGCTTAGTTGGGGATCCCGTTTTCAGTTTTCAGTTTTCCGAACTGAACGGCCGCCTCCCTCCCGCTTTTCAATTTAACTTTCTCTCACATTGTAAACATTTCACTTGACGCTTGATGCTAAATTTAACATTTTCGCCTTCGGAAAGGCAAAACAGGCAAATAAATTACGGAAATAAACAAAAATGAGCAACAGCAGCGGCAACAAAAACCAAAAGTTACCTGCGCTTCGGATTGCGGTTTCTTTTATCGCTGGAGAACTGAAAACCAGAAACTATGTTGAGTGGAAATGGGAAATGCATGGGTGGCTAAAGGGCAGGAAAACTATAAACTCACGCCTGGGTTCGGAGGAGGAGGAGGTCGATCTGGTTGGGACTCTAATGCGGATAACTAGCCTCATGCCTCCTAAGATTATGTAATTTAATGGCCACCCTTGCGTTTGCTGTTACAAAAGCATATATGTAATGATTCAATCACTCTTGATTTGTACAGCTTTCGCAAGAAATGACTTTAGTGCCATAAGTGTATAAATTGGAAACCTTCACCCCAAATTACGAAATCTTTGTGTATTTATTTAGGCGATGGATATAAAAGATTTTATCCTTTCGACTAAGCGCAATTATACCAAATGCATGTGGTCATATCGCTCTGGTCAATTGAATAATGAATAAACTAACTCGAAGCAAAGAAAATGCATTCAAATGCAATGGAACTATTGTTAATTTCATCGATCTTTCAAAAAAATTTGTATAGGATTAGATAATCTATAATTTTTTTTTTAAAGATTATTTCATCTGTGGATAAAAGAGCAGTTAAAGTACGTAGAACAATGCATATAAAGCAGGTTTAAAAACAACGCAGTTATAACCAAATCACGATATAGTTTAGTATTTGTTTTAGACTTAAAATCTTAAAATAGGTAATAGAAATAGTTAGTCCCGTAAATAGTTATTGATCAGCAAGAAATTACACTTTTTCCACATTTTTTGTAACAAAAGGGAGGCAGACAAATTAGAGCTGTAGATATTGAAATGATACGTTTAATCGCATTTAAATATTTTCAAAAGAGTGTACGACATAGTTTTTGGCGTCTTCCGGTCGTTTTATTTGGGGTGGCATATTGTGCATGGTTAAAGTTCATCTGGATTTGTGGTTCCAAAGATCATACGGACGAGCCGACTTACATGGGTAGATTGACTACATATACCTGTTACAAACTTGGCACGAATCTCTTTCTTTCTAAAAAGTCCCCAGTCTCCATAGCAAATTTGACAAGCACACAGTTTTTGATTAGACTCCAAAATTTTTTATCAGCCCCAGCAATGAGCGATAATGAGGATGGTGGCGAGCGGAAGGCATCGACCTTCGAGTCGATTATAGACAACATGTTCAGCCGGTTGCGGATCATCGCCGTGGACGTGGAGAAATTACAGAAGTCCAAGGAGAAGCTAAATGTTATGCAACGGCGCAACACCTTCTACCACCTACTAGGCCAGGAGGAAGAAGTCAGCATGAACCGTGGAAGCGAGATGGCGATCCTCCGATCGAAGTATTCCTTGCATTCGGGTTTCAACCCGAATTGCAGCTCGGCCTCGGAGGAGGAACTCGACTTCGAGGAGTTGAGCGAAGATCCGTGCAACATATCTTTCGAGGAGGATCGCTGGCACGGCTTCTTCAAAGACTTTCAGATCCTGACCACCCCAGTCGGCACCGATCCCAACGAGAACCGCAAGTGTGTGGAACTGACGTCGATGACGAACTGCGATCTCGAGATCAAACACCATCTATGTGCGTTTACAATTCGTTTGCGTCATTTGTTAGGATTTTAACCTTCCATGTTAGAACATATTTCTAGGAATATTCAATGGTTTTTATTGGTGCACTCAGATCAAAATCGTCAATCCGAATTATGACATTTTTAAGAGACCCTCTGTCTACCTCTGTCTGCTTATTTTTAGAATTATTCGCTAAAACCCTTTGCACCTATATGGTTGTTATTACAACACAACTCTTTACTTTCAGTGGGCGGAGTCCGATGCTTTATGGTCAACCTTTTTGAGGGCACCCAGCATGACAACCAGAGCCTGATCGTAAAGCTGCGAGAGGCGGAGATCAGTGTTTCTAAGGAGTTGGGTTTTCCCGTGACGTCTTCAGTGATGGTGAAGATATCACCGCGCCACCAGTTCACCGGCGGATTCAGCAACCAGTTCAGACAGGAGGGCAAGAAGTGCGTTGAGCTTGTGCAGGGCCAGAAGGTAATCCTGACCGTGGATCGGCAGTACTCGGATCGGAGCAACGCTGATGTTATATATGTGAATGCCCGCTTTTTGATTGTTGATGTGAACCCCTTGGACTTCATTCTGATTGGCGAGGACATTCAACTGATGGTGCGGAGCGTCCACGCGGACCACCTCAGGTGCTGTGTGGCCAGAGGAGGCATGCTGTACGCCCACATGCCTGTGCTATTCCCGGCGAGGTGTCGTCGTTTCCGGATCTCGTACGAAGAGCTAGAGGACCTTACCTTCGCCCGAGAGGTTGGCCTAAATGTGGTAGTATCGCATATCGTGGGGACCCCAAAGTACGTGGACAACTTGGAGAACGCGATGTCCGTTATGCACTGCGATGGCATGAGACTGTACGCTAGAGTGGTGCTCAACGAGGTCCAGGGCTGCAAGGGGGAGCTGAACTGGGCGATCAAACGCTACGACGGCTTCTTGGTGGAACTGGCGGAGCCGGCCACTGTTCCGGACATAATGCACCTGTGCCCCGACGCCGAGTGCTTTATGCAGTTGACATACGCTGCGAAGAAACCCATTATCTTTGATCCGCGGCTTTTGGATGAGCAAAAGCTTAGGGTGGACCCGGCGCACTACTATTACACGTTCTATTATCCGGACAAGTACGTGACCACGTGCCCGCAGCCGAAAAACACAATCTACTTCCGCTTACTGCAATCCGCCATCTTCGAGCAGATCAGCCCAATGGCACTGGCCAATACTCCTTACTGCGATCGATCTCACACTGGAGCGGATAGCTTGGCGCGTGCCGTGGTAACTGCCTCCATAGAAGTCCATGCGGTGGCCATCGTCGTGATTGGAGTCACAACGCGGATGGTGCAAAAGATCTCCCACTTTCGGCCCCACGCCCCCATTCTCTTTGTCAGTAACATGCGCTCCGCCGAGGATTACGTTTCCATTTACCACAACGTAACCATGCTTCCATTCCGCACCAAGTGCATTATTTCACATAGGAGGAACGTCTTTCTAAAGGCCATATACGCGTTGGCCTATTTGGTAAAGCGAAAGATCGCCAAGCAGAACGATCAGGTGATCCTGGTGTACAACTACGAGGATGGCACAAAGTTTCCTGAAAAATACATTGTGTATAAGCTGGACAGAACTAACTTTGCGTCGCACATGGCGGAAAGCCTGTTCCCTGTGGACCAGGACCAGATGCAGACCCTCAAGGAAATAGAAAAGACTTAGTTCCCAAATGTGTGTAGATAGTTTATTTGCTTTGGTGAGTAATTGGAATGTTAACGCGTTGGCCTAGAATATACAAAACAGATACAGATAAATACATACATAAATATATAGATACACATTTCTACGCTGTACTAGGGGCTAACCAATTGCGGCTGTACAGAATCAATACCCGTAATCCTATGAGGGAATTTCGTCGTTCTATGTATATACAGACTATTTACGGGAAATCAACAGTTGTGTTTCTTATTCACCGAGACTTAACAGTGCCAACAAAAAGTAACTAATTTTCTAAAACATCATGTGTCGGCCTTTTCGGCAACGGAGCTCGAAATCTTTGAGCTGAGCCGCGCTCAGGGGATTTTTTGCAGAGCTCTCGACGTCACGTGCTCATATGCAGCCTTCAGTGTAGTGTAGCAGTAGCCCGCCATTCCATTCATCTCGGCCTGGAAATTGGGGCCACCGGTCAGATCGTCCAATAAGGCCAACTCTGCACCCAAGTGGGGAACAGCAGCGCGCAGCATCGTGAGCATGGTGAGCGGTATCATGTTGTCCGCATTGAGCTGGGCGGCATTGGCTGCGAATCGGAACTGTTTAGTGAAACTATTTACGGATATCTGGACCTTTGAGACTCACCTGCCATGGCGTGTTCGTAGGCCTCAGTTAGCAGCTGCGTGCTGCGCTGTATCACAGTCAACATGTCCTGTGGACTAAACTTCTCCTGCAGTTCCTTCAACGTCTGCACGGACTCCTCAAACTTGGGATCCAACATTACAATGTGCAGAAAACTGAAAGCAAAATCGAAAATTATAAGAAAGGTAAAACAGCGTAGACATTTTAGTATACCTTTCATGGCCCATAAGTTCAACAAGCTCTTGGTCCTTTAGTTTCTCGGCAAGATTCAGATTCTGCCGATACATTTCGTCCTTTCGACTGTACTTATTTGCATACAGCACAAACAAAGTGGAGTAGATGCCCTCTGATAGCACGAGTGGGTATAATAGGGTAATATGCGATATAACTTCCTTGCTGCCCTCCATCTGACAAAGTTCCTCGGGCAACGCTGGAAACATCTTCCGCACAAAGCGGTAAATGCGACGCGATATGGACTCCCACTCTCTCATGGCTTGCTTGGCCAAAATCGGGGTGGGCTTAACCTTCCAATACCCATATGAGTAGTGGAAACAGTTCGCAATGCGCTCGTTCAGCACGTACAGCGGGTGATAGCGATCCTTAAAAGCCTGCTCCAGGTACAAACGTATGGAAGCCACATCTTGCTCAGTAAGCACCAAAGCCATTCCAAAACTGGGCACCTGGTCCAGAACTGCACTCGTTGTAGACGTTGTTGATGTTATCGAGCAATCGCTGTTGTTCATGTGCTTCGAAATGCTGTTATTGTTGTTGTGACTTAGTTTTGAAAAGCTTTCATTAAGCGTGCTGGATTCATCGCCGTTGACAGTGCTGTTCATGAGGCTTTGGTCCAACTGGAAACTGGCCAGACTGCTGGTGTCCAAGTCACGAGATGTATTGTGGCCCATAGAAATCAAGCTATCCGCTCTCTGCAATCCTTCTAGCTTGCTGTTCAGTGCCTCTTGAGAGTGGATTCGTCGCGGTGGAAATCCCAAGAAGTCCAGCGCCGAAGCAGCCTCCGTTTGCAGCTTGCTCAGTGCGTTTGTGGTGGTTCGGGCCTTTGCCAGTGGGGAGGATGATTTTTGCGGCAGCGGCAGACTTAGCAAGATGTTGTTAAAGTAGTTGCCAGGCTTTGTTCCTTCCCGAGCCCGCTGTTTGCTCATGTACACCGCTATGCAGTTCCAGATTTGGGCCGTGCTCAAAGTGGCTTTCGAGGATTTTCTGAGGGTGCCAGCTGATTGATTGCCTCCAGAGCTGCTAGTGCTTGCCGTGCAATTAGCCAGGTCCGATTCAAAGTTGTTAAACAATGACCGCCACTTGCGATTGTGATCTACCACTTGGCGCCCAAGGGAGCTACAGTAAAGACATTATTTATCTTGTCATCGGACTACTTTTGTAGTTATTTTTGACTCACCTGGGGTACTTAGGGAAGCGCCGATTTAGCACCAGTTCGCCGGCCTGAATCCGCACCGTGTCCCAGGTACCACTAAGCTGTCCAAACATTTTGTTTCCAATTAGCTCGCAAGTGTCGTCGAACTCCCCGGTCCCCATGGCCCCACTTCCTCCACCGGCATCTCCACTGGGCATGTAGTACTCCCCCCGTCCGTTTGGGCCGTGGAGCGTGAGTTCGCCCTCGTAGTAATAGTCGTTCTCGAATACAGCAACCCCACTACCTGTGAGATCGTCTCCGGAGAAGCTGCCCTCGAAATAGTCGCCGCGGTTGGTGATGCAGCTGCCGATTCCAGATCGCTTGTTGTCCGCAAACATGCCCATGTACTTGTCCCCGCTAACCAGGTCCTCTATCACTCCGTATCCACTGCGTGCATTGGCCTGGTACTCGCCCACGTAGATGTATCGGTTGTTCCGCATCATTCCATGGCCGTGAAACAGGCCCTCGCAAAAATTTCCTTCGTAGACTTCGCTCTCGGGGGAATCCTTACAGTGCATTTCGTAAACACCGTGGCCGTGGAACCGGCCACCTTTAAAGTGACCTACATACAGGCCCGTTGTCGGAATCACCATTTTGCCGAAACCTGAGGAATAACGTTCTTTTAATGCTTTTTTCTATCTCTAAACTATCGATTAGGATAATCATGGATATTCTACATAGAAGCTACATAACTAAATAACACCCAGGATAATTATCACTCACCTTCAATGATCCCGTGTTGCAGCTCTCCGCAGTATACACTTCCGTCCGGATACTCGAGGTAGCAATTTCCGTGGAGAACGCCCTTTCTCCAGGTACCGCACGCTTTCACCCTGGAGAACTTTAGGTGCTCCCGGCTAAACTCGTACCCCGTGGAGCGATAGCTGGGCACAGGACTCCCGAGAGGTCTGCCCAAAGACGCGACAATGCTCGATTGCAACTGGTCCAGCCACACCTTGCGCATCTCCTGCGAACGGGTGCTTACGAGGAAGGATTTTTCCGGCGTGGTCAAGCGCAGGCTGTCGCCTTCGGTCCACACCCACAGGGTAGTTAAGGGATACGAGTACAGCGAGTTTCCGCTTACCTGGCAGAGGAAATCCGAGAAGAGAATGAAACTGTTGCTTGACCTGCTGATACCAGAAGTGACTAGTTTCAATGGAACCAAAGCCGACGTCAAAATAACCCTTCTTTGACGCCCTCTGAACTGCACAATCCTGGGGTTTCTATCGTTGCTGCTCCAGAAATCCTTGGTGTTTACGGCCAGCTCCTGGCTGATGCAGCTGTGCCGCGCGAACTCCGACCAGGCCACCCTGTGCTCTCCGTACTCAGGTTGCGTCCTCACCAGCAGCTCCATAAACTGGACAAACAGCTGGTAGATACTGAAGGGTTGCTGGAACAACCGAGTGACATAGCTCTCCTCGTTAAGCTCGGCCAGCGGGCTGCTGAGTCCAGTAATGGCGACCACCGCCTCTCCAAATCCATTGACCGAGAACACATCGCAATAGGCCTTTGTGTAGCCGTCAAACAGATCGATGTACTCCTTGTAATGGCAGATGAACAACAGGTCGGCAGGCTGCACAAAGTCCGCTCGGTAGAATCCCTCTAGCGAATGCAAAGTGGCCACTAGCAGGCACAGAATTCGCTCCCAGTTGATCAGCAAGGGACCGAGGGCGCTGAGCGGCTCCAGAGCCGACTGCCTTTGCCAGATTTCGAGTGTTTGGACTGCCTGTCGGTGCTTGAGAAGCAGTTGTAACTGTGACTGTAGATGACTCAGATAGTAGTGATATTGTCGCTGGAACTGCCTTTGGTTTTGAAGCGTGTATCCGCCAGAACACATGAGCAAACGTAGTTGTCTGGGCCACGCTGCTCCCAACTGAAGCTGGAGAAGCGTCTGCGCGTATGTGCTGGACTGCTGCAGATGTCGCATTGGAGGCGCAGGTTGAAGGGATTGTATTTGACCCGAGGCATTGAGCAGCAGTGTATGGTAGTCGCCGCAAGTCGCTTCAAGCGCCGAGTTCTTTTCTATGGGTAGAGCTGACGTGTTTTCAGTAATGGTGATCTCCATGGGCGAGCTGACATCTTCACCCAACTGAGAGTGGTTGTTCAGGCCCCAGTGGTAGAGCCTTCCGTCTAGAGTGCGGGCCACCGTATGCTCTAGTCCAGCTGCAATGCTGCACACGCCCATGCTGTCTAGTTTCTGCAGGCGCATCACATTGGCCCTCCGGATGTGATCCCCACTGCCCAGGAGACCATTATTGGAGGCTCCGAATGTGAAAAGTTGTGTGTGGAGCAGAGCATATCCTTGGTGGAGAAGGTGCCTTGTGTTAGCTGCAATGCTGCGCTCCGAGTGGTCACTGCTTAGGGATTTTACAGAGGCCCGTTCATCCTCGGGTTCTTCCTTTGCACTGGCCACCGACAGCTGGAGCACATCGTCGGCCAGGTTGTAGGGAGCTACTAACATCACAAAGTGCTCGTTTCCGGCTGCTAAGTCCAGCAGTTCCTTGCCCTCTTCGTAAAGGCGCATGTGTCGAGGCTGTTGTTCCGCCTTGAAGACTTCGCCGCAACTGCCCATGACATAGGTCTCCCCACCAGCGCTGACGAAGACAACGCCCTGGGCGGAGCAGCAAACCCGTCGGATGCGTACGCCCTCAGCATGCAATTCGAGGGGGTCGAAGCCGAGGGTTTGCCACGCATGGGGATGACCTACATCTCGGCCAGATCCCGTGGCTTGGCGCTGCACAGACCCATTGGTGAGGACTACGAATAGTTCCTGACTGCCAGAGCAGAAGTCCATATCCACAACATCGGTACGCAGGAGTTGAAGGTCCAGGTGGCCGCGGTTTGCCTGCAGCTTGGCGGAGTAGAGGGCGTGGTCAGTGGTCAGAAGAAGCAGTTCCCCACCTGCAATGCTGCAAATCCGGGACGCGGGAACCCGCTGCAGCGGAGGCAATCCGCGCCAGTGAAGCTGCAGCTCCCTGCCTTGATGATAGATGGTGAAGGACTCCCGCTCCTCCTGACCCCCAAATGCCGAGTCATCCGATGCACTGGCCATGATGTGCAAATTGTTGGTTGGGATTTGGCCAGGGCCACAGCTTTGTAACACGACGCAATTGCTCGATTTGCCTGCAGGTCGTTCTCACATCGTGCACGTGCTCCGTTCCTCGCTAGGCACTACTGGCACCAACGAATATCATATGACGCGATTCGGAATGCAATTCTAGCTGCCACGGTAGGAAAAATTCAGTTTTCACTTGTTCTTAACTGGCTAATAAGAATTCATGTTTTTGTGATGGTTTTTTGGATTAGTGTGGCCAGCGCTTTGGAGTCCCAATTTGAATTTATTAAGTAAGGGTGTTCAGGCAATAGTGCGTTTTAAAATTGGGCTTATGACAATTTATTTTATCATGCAAATCATTGTTTTATAACCAATTTTGAAAACACAGTGTTGTAATTAATTATAACTTTTAAATACATTTCAATAGCTTCTGTGTTGCATTCGCCATAATCTGGAACCAGTCTACACAAAAAAGTTCTTTTGGTATTTTTTTTGCGGCACAACAATTTGATTCATTGTGGTCATATTGTTTTCGCAATCAGCTGTTCGACTCAAAAGTTTTTGCATGTTTTGTTTATTTCGCTTAAAATGTAGTTTTATCGTTAATTAGGGAAAGTTACTAACAAGTAACATAAAAACAACCGTCAACAAGTGTTCGGGAACTTCAACTAGTACGTCTCAGTGGACATCTCTGTGTGGTACTGTGGTACTGCTGGTTTGCATACTCCCTACTCCCAAAAAACTGGTTTTAAGCCACGAACTCACCCTCCCACAATACAATTTTTTCAGCTCGGTTATGGATTTGGACTGCGAGAGCGCTACAGCTTTTGCGGACGACTCCGGGCACTTTAGCTGCACTAGCGACGATGGAGGAGGAGATCCTGCTCAGAAACCGGAGCCGGAACCGGACCAATCGATGATTCTGGTGCGGCAGGAGCTGCTTCGGACGCGCAGTGAGGTGGAAAGGCTCTTAAAATCGGAGCAGTGGTACAAGCAGGAGCTTAAGTCCCAGAAGCACAGCAGGCTTGAGACTCTAGAACGATTGTACGCACAGGAGCGGAAGTATTTGGTAGAGAACCAGAGGCTGCAGCAAGAATCAATCCGCCTGCACACAAAATGCGCCACTCTGGAGAAGCAGCAGGAGCAGGGGTCACCATTATCCCCTGGCTCATCGCCAGTTAAAGCAGACTCGGAGTCCCACGACTCCTCCTTTGATGCCAAACAGCAGGAAGCGCGCCTACGGGATCAGCGTCAGTTGATAGACGTGCTCCGAAAGCAAAAGAAGATGCTTCTGGACGACATCCAGAGGCTCAGTCTGGAACACGAAGAAAAACTTTCGCAGTTGCAGCAAACTGTTGTTGGCATGGAGCTTGAAAGCAAGCACGTGACTGGGAAATGCAAGCAACTACTTGACCTTAAAAGTCAAATGGAGCACCAGCTGGAGCTGAGGAGCACTGCCCTACGCCGTGTCACCGCGGAGCGTAATCAGCTCCGCCAAGTCATTGCTGAGCTTAACGAGACGCTGCAAACGCAGGAGCACCTTATAGCGTTAAAGGAACAAGAGTTCCTGGATTTGAAACAGTACTACCAACAAAAGTTGACCCGGGAGAGCAGCATGGAAATTATGCACTCTTATAGCATGAAATTTCACGAAGAGATTAACAGCAAAACGAGTGAAATCGCCAGCCTAAAGAATTCCCTTAACGAGCTTCAGACCGAGCTGATGCTGATGTCTCATATGAAAGAACAACGCGAGGAACAGCAGCGTCAGCTTGAGCAACTGGAGTTCACATTGCAGGCACAACTTTTGGAGGAGGCTCAGCTTCGGCAAAGCAATGCTCTGAAACTGGAGCAGGTGGAGAATTTAACCATTTCTTTGGCTTCCTTACAACTAGATAAGGAAGGCTTAAAAGAAAATTTAAGTGAGGCGCAAAAGACCTTGAAAAATCTAGAGCAGAAGGTGGACATTCTTCAAAAACAGTATGCCGAAATGTGCTCCTTGTGTCAAAAGACCAAACAGCAATTGGAACTGGAGCAAATCGAGATTGCCAAAATGAAGCAAAACGGTTCCTTAAAGGAAAGTGAGCTAATGGAGAAACTCAAAGATTATGCAACGCAGTGTGGTGAGCTGAGAAAAGCGTTGGCCGAAGCAGAGTCCCGTATCGATGTCCAAAGCAAAGAGACAGAGAGCTGGCAAGCGCAGCTGAAAAAACTCGAACGATCATCGACCCACCCAGAAAGGAAACACACCCAAGCGACCCAAACGGACCTCGAAGATCCGATTTTAGTTCAACGCATTGAATCTTTGGAACAACAACTAGCAGATGTCAAGAGCCAGAAATTGCACACCGTTTCGCTGCTCCAAAAACTGCTTCAACAGCAAGAAGCTAAAATCAAGAGCACTAACGAAATGGAAGCAGACTGGCAACAACTGTTAGATGCTCTGCAAGCTACTCAAAGCTTGGAACAACAAATGCGATCAGAACTGCAGCATAAGACAGTGGAATTGGAGCACCTGAATGAACTGTTCGCTGGACAAAATGATGAACTGCAGAAGCTCCAGAAATTGAGCCAAGCCAAGGACGAGGAGAATCGACTAGAGTTACAGGTTTTGAAGGAAACATTCCAAGAGAATCTGGAGATCCACTCCGGTGCCTCGATCAACATGCAAAGGCTGCAAAGCCAGGTAAAGTCTTTGCTAGATGAGAAGGAGGAAATTGCGCGAGAAGAACGCAAAGCAGTAGAGTGTTTGCGATCTCTTGGTCACGTTCTTGAGATGGAAACAGGAAGGAGGCTACCACATATAAAAAGCTGGCCCCAGTTGGCCAAAATTCTTCGAAAGGAACTGCGAAATGGAAGGGTTAACAATCGAAGGGCTGAAGAGCTTCCTGGGCTTAAAATGAAGCTGGCGGAGATCAGCGGAAGGCATCAGCAAGCTTTGTCAAAAATTAAGGTATGTAAAGTCTTACTCTCTTAAAGTAACTCTTTGTTACACAATTTATTGCCTTCCACAGTGTCTGGAGCAAACTTTGGTAATGGAGCGAGCGCGGTTTGAGGCCTCGGACTCGGGCAAATCGACGGCTAGCAACACGCCCCAGGAACCCGCCCATGAGGTGGCTAATCTTATTGATGACTACAAGAAGGTAAGTGTGTTCCCCTCCGATTGGCTTCTCTTGAATTTCCTTAATTGATTTACAGCTCGTTCAGCAAACCGCCAATGAAACATGTCGCCCTCGCAACAGCTTCATATTCGATCTGATTGAGCGGAGTCAGCGATGCCAACCGAATTTGTGCCAGTTAGGAGAGGGTATTTCCGCCTGCCAGTCTGATATGGAGGAGCTAAGCAGGCTTATCAGTGCTGATCGGCCACAGAGAAGAGTGGAGCCCATGCCCTCCCTAATGGAAGAACTTCGAGCGGTGGCCGAGCATTCTTAGACGAGCATAATTTAGCTTTCAGTCAAATACTTACATTTCTTTTGTAGTACTTATTTGTTTAGTCTCGAATTTTGTTTTCCTAAAAGGTGCAATTAGTGAATTGAGTGTTTGTGCCTAGTCTCATAGACCTAATTTTCAATCATATCCAGCTTAGTTCAATTTATAAAAATATTTATTTCGTTATCTTTTGTGTTCGTTATCTTTATTTATGTGTAGCACATTCTGTTAGTTCTATTATATTCAATTCTATATGCACACTCTAGTTGCCAAACTATACCAATACTTTTTCTATAAGATATATAAACCATATTTGGTTGCCACAAAAATGTGTAATTATTTTTATAGTCCATAACATTTAAAGTTGAATACCTTGTGTAGATAAAATATATTTGTGTGAAATCGATCAGTGCACATCATTTACTTTCGTGGGCACCTAGGGATTTTAGTGCCATCATTCTCTGAAATCACCTCCTTTTTGTCATATATCGTATTTCCGTTTTCGTCCACGTCCAAAACTTCCTGTATTACGCCTTTGCGAGTTCGTGTTATCCCACACATCGGCTTATCGTTTTTATCCATGCATAAAATCAGGAGCTCGGTGTGCTGTAGGTCAGATGGCTTTAGGATCTTGGTTACCTTACAAGATGCCGTAAACTTTATGGGGCACGTCACCCCGGCACATTGCCAACCATCTAGGGATAATGAATTAATAACATAGAAATACTATGCGTATCCATGTAATCCTTACACTTAGTTTTCTTTACAGTCGCTTGATTTAAGTTCTCATTTAGGTGCCGATCCCCGTCTGCCTTAAAATAAATGTAAGTTCCATAATACTTTAAAATTAAAGATAGACGGATTCACCCTTACCACGGAGTAGTCAGCGAAAGATAAAATGGCCAACACTACCAATATTGAGGAGATACAGGTATTCATAGCTCAACCTTGCTGATGCAGTTCTCCCCTATGACTGATTGATTCAAACAAGTCTGCTGATATTGGATCAGCCTAATGTGTAATCCGTTCCACAGAAGAAAGATAATTTAATTACTATAAATAGCTACACCCCTGCAACTGAGTTCGGAATTGAATAACACTATAGTTTATATACATTTCGGACGCCTTACATTGCAATTGTTATTCCTGTATTGTATTCACAATCAGCCACTTAGAAAGTCGCCTTTGAAGCGGAAACATGTCTTCGTCAGGATGACGTAAGCTGTGGCAAATCGATTCTGTGGCTTCATCTCCAATCAGAGACGGCGGCAGTCTTTTCCATTCCGTTCGCAATGCATTAGGCGATGCAATGCATCGCCCTTGGCATTGTCAACGCCTGGAAAGGAATCCGGAGGAACTCGCAGGAGGAGGGCGATCCACTTGGGTATTGATAAATGCGTTGAAAACTAAGCGACCGCCCAGTGGATTACCACGGCCCCACGCCAGGCTCCCCGATCCTCGAGACCCCTCCCGCTGCCAGCTCGCGATGAGGAGCAATCGACCACAATCGCTGGTCAAATTCAATTGGCGCAATTTTTCATCTGTTGCTCCCAGGGATCGGATCTGGCGGATCCTTTTGGCTCTGCCTGCTGCCGTCTATTGTTGCCCTGGGCCCTGGCAATTGTTCTCGGCTCTGGACCTCTGGAGCTATGGGGCCATGGAGCCACGGGGCCATGGGCTATGCGGCTATGGAGGTATATGGCTGCAGAGCCCTCGGCTCAAGGTTGTTTATTTTGAAAAATCACCATCACCCGATCGTGGCTTGTGCCGACGGCTGGGGATTTAATTCTGTTCTGGACATTTATAAATTGCATTCAATTTATACACAACACGAAAGCGTGATTTTTACATTTTTACAATCTAGCGAATAATAGATCAGCGTCGTATTATTGCGGACTCCTTGCTCCAATGCTCTTTGGAGCCATCGCTTCTTTGGGTCTCCAGCCTGTGCCATGGAGGAGGTGCCATTGGACTGGTAGTTGATTGAAAGTAGTGTTGCTCAGGCAACAACTAAACCAATAGAATACGCAAATAACTTGTCTATCATTTTTTATAATTTATGATATAATTATTATTATATCAATAAATAATTTCTTATTCTCTAAGTTCCGTTGAAATTGACTCTTTTCCTATATTAATACCGTACAAAAATATTCTTTACAACTTTTTAACGTTAACAGCAATAATAATATATATAATTTAATGTAGTCCTAAAATATTACTCATTCTGTTCATTAATGATACATTGCTAAATGCTTTTTGATGGCAATAACCTTAAATATTGTGGAAAGTTGAATAACTACAATTTCATTTCGTTCTTCATTAAAAATGTTTGAAATGTAAAAATTTCAGATAACTCTTGAAATTGTCTGTTCCTCCGCATTGACACCCGTTTGGGGTCTATTATAATTGGAGTCCAAATTCCGAGCCAGGTCCAGCAAGGTGGGAACATCGTGTCGTCCGTCCGAGGGTATCATTTGATTCGATGAGAGTGCTTTTCGCTGTACTTCGCTGGGGCTCTTTGATTTTTTGATTTCGGTTCTGTGCATTGAGCAGGTCGCTCATTAAAGCGGAGTAGTAGGCGGGTTGGAGTAGTCGTTGGGCGGAGGGAGGGGTTCTGGCCAAACAAAAGGCATAAACATTTAATTCTCACCAAAGCGATTGATGCGGTCGAGGAATTAAGGAGCGATGTCAAGCACCGTCCCATGGCCTCTCTGTCGGGGAAACGATCCTTCTGCTCCGGCAGGGCATCAAATCTGGAAGGCCAGTCAGTCCTAGTGCCAAATTGCAAATGCAACTTGTTAACCTTGAAAGCCGAGCGGACGGATCAGCCGGTGGACAGATAGTCGAGGAGCCTGACCGCAGATCGCGCACAGTATGAGGCATTTAGTCAGACGTCGTCGTTGTTGCTGCAGTTGTTCTTGCTGCTGATACCACTGATGCCGCAGTTGTTGTGGTTCGTCTGCCGATCCCTCGTTTGTCTAGCTGATGTACTGGGAGAAATCTGGAGAGTGTAGTGCTTACCAGACCATATTTTGTCTGTGCTCATGATGATTCAAATCATCAGCAACATAATAGCAAGTAAAGTTTTCTATTATTATTATTATTTTTTATAACGATCTATATAGAAAAACATGTCCATTCCGAATGCGAACATTTCAAAGACGAATACTTGATTGAAATGGTGTACCACTCCAATTCTTCTCAGTGCATATTGAATAATGCGTTTATGGCCAGATGAATGACACTTCAGACGTGCGTCCCTGGAGCTGCAGCTTACAACTGGCCACTGGCAACTGCAACTGCAACTGGCCGCAAGCCACCGGCCACGGAGGCCAGAAAGGGGAGGGAAGCTCCGACTCTGCCTCCTGGTGGTGCATATTTCATGCGTAAACTTTGGCTTTGGCTCGGGCATCCGCCACTATTCGTCATTTGTGCCGGGCCATGTCAGTGCTGTGTTTGAAAGAAATTCGTTTAAATTGTCAATTGTCTGGCCTGCGTCCGCCGCCCGCCGCTCCCGCTAACGCTGCAGCTCATCGCCGGAAACTGGTTTCCAGTCAGTCCTAATGAGGCGCATCAGTGGAAAAAAAGGAGTAGGGAACGGGGGTCGCAACGATGTGGCCCGAACCCTTTTAGCATTCAGCCGTGATGGCTGGTGGCCCCCACAGTGGCTGCATCTGGATCCCAGGGCCCTGGTGCGTTTGCATTTAGCTGGCTAGGCACATTAAAGTCGAGTCAACTTACCCACATTCGAGCGGCATGTTTAGTGCCCTGCCAGTGGTTCCCATACCCAAACACACTCCCCTTGAATCCCATCAGATCGCATCCCATCCAAACGCACTCCCACCGGAGGGGCCATTTCCATTCTGATTTGGTTTAAGATTCGGATCGGATTCGGATCCTGCTCACTGGGTGTTGCAATGTCATTCCCTGCGTTTTACACACTCGCGCACTTTACAGCGCGGCCATAAATAAACTTGTATCTTTAAGATAGAAATAGTCGTAAAAAATCAGCAAATGACCCCGAATCCCTCGCTCACCAAGTCGCGTGAGAGCTTTTAGCCCACTCCAGAGCAGACGAACTAGAACCGATCACGGATCCGAGAATCATCAAATGGCCAAAGAGCCAGTTGGGCCATTTGGGCCATTCGGACCATTTGGTGCATCGGCAGAACATGTGTAAGTTCCATATTAAATTTTATATTTAGCGCACGACTTTGTGCGCTTCATTTTCCCTTTTAGAATTTTGCATACAATGAACGGCAGTGAAGATCCCAGTGGGATGATTTGGAGGGACAAGGACTTGATCGTGATTGAAGCCACAATCGCGGTCATTAGGAAATTGACTTTTGCGATTGCCTAAAATGTACTTATGGAGTAGGGCTCCATTTGAAGAGCCGAGAAACCAGAGTTCGATTTCGACACCCCAGAATGATGAATTTCGGTCGTAAGCGATTTTAATCATCTTGCCTGCCCATATATATGCAAAGTCATTTAAAATATAAATTACTCAGTTTCGCTCTCGGTATTTTCAGCTTAAATACATTATTCATAAGATGGTTATTATCACTCCTAACAAGCCACAAGTGGCTGCTGGCCTTTCTTTAAGCATAAATCATAATTATATTCACCGATTCACATCTACCCTACCCTCCCCTGCCCATGATAAATACATCTTTCGGGATGACGAAACATCTCAATGAACCTGTATCTGTATCTGTATCTGTAATGCTGAGCTACGTGGGCACATTTTAATTTACCTTCTAACGCTGCTGGAACACTTTGACCCAATTCATCTCAATTCAATTGAAGCATTTAAAGACCAGCCATAAAAGGCAGTTGAAATGGGTTTTTTTCGAGAGAGTTTCGGATGGTAGTCGGTTCAGGGAAGACCATAAAAAATAATTAAGAAGTTTGTACTGAAAGTTCTAACATTGCTCTTTGTCGAGTTGGTTGGCCATGTATGACAGGTACTTTAATGGTTTTTAGTAAAACCAAGTTAAAATCAATGGCCTTATTTGACCAAAATAATAATTTCAAAACTATATCCCAATATAAAAGTGCTAGCAAGTGTTTTTCTTCAAATGATCAAGCTTAGGGTATTCCCGTTTCGACTCTCCAATCTGCTTAACTTTTTGGCTCTCCTCTGATTTCCATTATATGGACCCTGGTTATTTAATCAATGGGGGCTCAGTTGCGCGTACTCCACATAAAAGGGAAGACACTCCAGCGAGCGATCAACTCAAAGCCCAGCTTCTCGGCCTGCGCATTGGTAAATTGATCTTGGCCCATTACGAAATAGAGAAAGAACCGTTAAGATCCGTGGATAGCGACTGGAATCAATGACCCAAAACATTTTCGGGTTGCCCACATTCTGTTGCCTTGATTACGTCAAATGGGATTTGGATGTGCCAGCTGCTCCAATATGAGCCTTCTAGCTGGGCGGCTTTCGATCGATAACCATGTAATGCATTAACATTTCTCCATTCCAGGGCAGGCGACTCCAAAGAGCCCAAGCCACGGCCACTGGCACTGGCCTGGCACTGGAACGAGACAAAATGTCAATGGGAGCGTCTTGTTCCTGGCCTGGCGTCTCACCAGACAACATGCAAATAGCAAATAGCGTATAGCGCATAGCTAGATGCCAAGTTGAAGTCGAGGAGGAATCCGCAGCCCAAGGGGCCCATGTGGCTATGCAATTTAGTCAAAGGCCCTAACGGCATTTGAGCCAAATGCGTTTACGTTTACGCATCCGCTATAAACTCGTATGCCGGGTTGTTGCTGCCCCAGCCACTGCCGATTCTCCAAGCGGGGATCTGGGAGCAGGAATGGCAGTTTAACCATTTTATGGATATGGCTGGAAATTCAGAAAGGGGATTGATTAAAGGAACATGGTTGGAAAGTCACCACAACCGAATATTGGATCCTAAACTGAATGTAATTTCTTTTATTAAATCCCTGAATTTATTCTTATATCTATTAACTTTCGTTTCCACATAGTTTTGAACTTTATCTCTTACTTATTCAAAAGTTACAAATCAAGTAAGTATAATAACCAATTAACTCTCGTCTTATTTGCTTTCCTTTGTTCCAGTGATCGAAACAGTGAAATGGAGGCGGTTTTGGCTTTAATATCCCTCAGCACTGAGGAAGAGGTGTTGGCAGCGAACCCAGAACCAGTTGGCAGCGTTATACTTAGGCTTTAAGCAGGAGCATGCGACAAAACTGTGCTCTGGGCCGGCTGCTCGGTGGCTGGGTCTGGGTCTGGGGATCCACTTCCTTCGGAGCTGGGAACTGTTAATTGGACCCAGCCAGCCCGTCCGCTTCCAGGGGCGTCGGAGTTTGGCAGTGCGTGGCGCACTTAAACGAGGTTAACTGTACTGCAGCAAAGGCATCGCTCGTCTCTGGGCCGCGGCGCGAATGTAATTTCAACTTACGTCAACGCCAGCGCTCCAGGGCCACAGATCCGATGGGAGATCCCAGATCCGAGCGGTCAATGCACGCATTACCTACCAGTTACCAGTTGCCAGATGCCCAGTTTCCAGCTCCCCACCGCCAGCTTATCGGGCGGGAATCGCGCAGCCCCGGCACTTTAGCTCCCAGCTCCCAAACCCCCTCTGCTGCCGCCTGCTCAAAAAATCCCATCAAATCAGCAACGTGATGCCGCCCTTGGGGCTCTGGGCCTGCACTCTCTCTATAAAGCGGTCATAACATTTGCACCACAATAATAGCTGTAATGCCAACCCAACGCCGCCTAGCCCCCATTCATTCAAGGATAATGTTACGGTTAATGGCGCGTCCGCCGAGTAATTTAATTTACTCGTACACTCGCCACATGCCCCCAACAAACGAACAAGGCGAATTATTATGGCCGAAAATCGCGACTAGACGGCCGCGCAGACGGTGGCCACATGGAGCCCCAGATGGGGCCGCAGATGCAGATACAGATGGAGATGGAGCTGAAGTTGGAGCTGGAGCTGGAGATACCTCATATCGCGCCCATCGGCGATCGTCAGTCGCCCAGACTTTGGAGATGAGACAGTGAGGACTGGCAGTCGGCCAAGTTGGCCCGAGCAAATTGCCGGCATCTATTGCTATAATTTCCCAGAAACTTTGTAGCGATGGAAAATCTAGGCGGAAATTCGGGAATTTGGCGAGTTAATGCGATCAAAGATATAAACACTGATTGATATTGAGTTACATTTCCGAGGCGTAATGAAGGGTTATATCTTCCCGGACTATGACTTCGTTGAAAAATGAATTCCGATTGGAAAATAAAACATTGTTTGAGAAGATTCCATAATGGTCTAAAATATAAACTTTATTAGTTGGTATCAAAACGTATCCTCAGATCAAATTTGATTTTATAAGGTCGTTCTTCTATGGTAAATATATGATAATTAATATTACAGAAATTAAGAGCTTAAGATCGACTTTTATTCAATTTAGTTAACACAGTTCCGATCTAAACGTATCTGCATTAAACTAGGAATGTGCAATGGTTTTTAATTTAATCAAAATCGAACAAGTATATCACATGCTAAATACAGTAGGAAATGAATAGAAAACTAATAAATAAGAATGTTGTTTTTGATCATACTATTTAAAAAAAAAATAAAAAAGCTTATCCAAAAAGCTTATGACCCAATATGGAATTCTTTCTTTATTTCATTAGTTTAGTTTCGTTTATGTCAAGGGTCTGTCAGGTATCATCGGCTGGTCAAGTCCATCTCCAGCGGATTCTGTTCGCTCGCCCGCAGCCGCATTAGATGGCGATCGTGTTGGCTGGCTCATACACATTATGCCATAAAGCGTTACCAAATCGCTATTAGCACGTCGGAAGGTACGCCCCTGGGAGCAAGGGATGGCCATAAAATGGGATGGAAATAGAAGAGCAGGACCAGAGGAATGGATGTAGGTGTAGGTACGGGTAGCGGACATAGGCAATGAATTGATCAAATAAATTGCTGCGATGGACAGATCGATAACGATCGATAATGATAATGATAGTGGCGATGTCGATGATGATGGGCCTGACCTGAGCAGTGTGGACGAGGAAGGGCGCTGGTTGAGCCATGATGAAATTGTTGGCTTCAATTTTGGCTAATTGCCGGAGTCCATTTGAAATGCCCACTTAGAGCTAATTGGTCCCCTCGGAAGCGCCGCCAAGAAATGTACAAACATTTCACGCTGTGCCTGTCATGGATGTTGTAATTGATGCTGCCGCCTCCGGGCTCCAGGCTCCAGCATCCCGTCTCCCGACTCCCGATTCCCTACAACCCAGTCCCGCTGCCCAGTCTTTGGGTCCTGCAACATTGTGTGCCATGTCAGGAGATGTCAACCCACCAGTGATGGCGACGGGACCACGATGTCCGAGTCCAGCCAACCACGACTATGACTCCCTGACTACGACTATGACGATGACGATGACGACGAGGACGGCGAATCTAACAACTTTGATTGACTTGTGATTTGAAGGCGCGCCTAATTGAAGCCAGGCGGCTGCAAAGAGAGAAGCAGATTCTGGGACTGATTCTGGGATTCTGTCATCGGACTGCGGGTGCACTGTCCAAAACCGCATGGCTAAAACTCTTAGAGCTTACCATCTCGGAAAAAGTATACAATATTTTAAAAACTTTCAAAGTAGTAATATGTTAAAAATCGGTTGATATTGAATCTTCTGATATGAACACAAAACGGAACAACGTCTTCTGTTCTCTTTAATCAATGGTTTGCATAGGTTTGCAAAAGTATTTATAAAGTTTTATTTTTCATACTTAACAAAAAGGGGTATAATTTTGATGTAATAAAATAGTTATACATTTTGTATTCTTTTTGTTAAACAGAAAAGTATACAAGCCTCTACAAACTGAAGCTTATTTACCCCAATTATACATCTTAAAAAAGGAATAAATTGGTACAAAACTGTTAATTCTTTCGTATTATATTCTATTAATTTACCGACTGTTTCTATGAAAGCCATAGCCACTAGTCATCCGATTGAGATTTTGTACTACTTGATTGGATATATCGACTCGACTGTCACTGATCATACCTGTTCATATAGTATCCCAAGTCAATATAGTATGATTTTACTTTATTCGAACATACTTAATCTGAAAACAAGATTGCCACGTAATTGGATTTAGATCTTTTGATTGCCATAAAGTGTGATTGAAAGCACTCCAATGGCATCCCTTTGCGGATAAGTGAAGTTGCCCAGGCATTTATCTCAGTGCCTTCGGCTGGACAAGAGCTCCTTGTGTTGACTGCCCTGGTAAAATGTTCGTGAGAAATGTCATTAATACGAGCGAACGATGTGACTGCCTGGAGATGTGGATGGGAATGTTGGCCGGCCATGCCCCACTCCGTCCTGGCCACTCCATCCGCACCGCATTGTTGCACTTAATTAATGTGGGGATGGAGTGGAGGCGCTCCTTCCACCTCGCATCCTCCTGGCGAACACGCCCTCAGCATGCACTCGACGTGGTCAGTAGAAGTGGAAGTGGTGGTGGTAGTGGTAGTGGTAGTCCCTGGACCGCTCCACGCCATATATGGGGTCAAGTCGTCAGAGGCGTCGTCGCGTCTTGCAATGGGAAGAGCTCCATGGAGCACTTAGAACCAGGCGATAATCGTCGAACGTTTATCTATTCCAATACAGCCGCTGTCCAATACAGCTCCGGACGAGCTGCACCCAAACCAATCGCCGGCTGAAAGGCGTTAACAAATTATTTGAAACATGTAGCGCCGCGTCGGCATCCAATAATCCTCCCCGCACTTGGACCCCATCCCATCCCATCCTATTCCCTCCCATCCCATCCCATCCCATCGAGTCCTCCTCCTGGAGCGACCCCTCTGTGGGCCAAGCAGGCGTTAATAGGCATTGCTATGCGAATAATTTGCAATTATAGTTAATTGTAATCGTCATTGCTGATGTTCCTGTGCGGCAATCGAGAGTTGTTATTCGGTTTCTTTTCTTTTATTGAGATTGGCTTGCTCACCGAGTGTGCGTGTGTGTGTGTGTGGCTCGGGGCCATTGCAGTATGTACAACATTTCGTGTTTGCTTAAGCGATCGCTTTACTTGGCTAGACAAATGGATATTAAGCCTATTACTATTACTTACTGGAGTATGTGTGTTCGCAGGGGCAAAACATCTGTACAAATATATCCGACGACCATCAGGTGGATTCCAGGGACTTTTCACTGACTTTACAATTGAGCTGAATGCTCTTAACGCAAATTCGAGCCGAGTTTTGGTCGAGATATTTAATCCAGATGGCTTGCCCCTGCGTTCTTGAGTTATTTCAGAGCAGCAGAGCTGGTCGAATGGTATCAAAACTTTTGAGGGACAATTTACTTTAATAAATCACAAGCCAGAAATAACTCGGTAAGATTATTTAGGAATCGCGAGGCCAGGTAACTGCCTACAAGGACTTATTTGATAGAATCGTTGCTACAGCGAGTGTGTAAAATGTAACCAGTGTAGATGGTCGATATTGCTAAACTATATGTAGGACTGCACTCCGCAGATCCACGAACTTCCACGAACCCTCTGACCGACCGATGGGAATATATCAAAATTCCCGGGGTCAGGTGGGGTCCGATCCTTAGTCTACTAGGTCGCTATATGTATTCTTCGTTTCGCAAACTTAGATGCAAAGATCTTAGCAGTTATGACAAAATTATTACACTATGTGAAATGATCGTGGAATATCATTCGCTTATTGCTGCTCCTTGGGAGCCGTACCTTAAAGTTAAGAAAAAATACTCAGTTCCAGTGTTCTCGATGCTCGGTGCTCCTTGGGATCTCCTCGGGATTA
The DNA here is from genome assembly GCF_016746395.2 of Drosophila simulans. Classification (NCBI taxonomy): domain Eukaryota; kingdom Metazoa; phylum Arthropoda; class Insecta; order Diptera; family Drosophilidae; genus Drosophila; species Drosophila simulans. The sequence continues at coordinate 21,309,073 of NC_052522.2, forward strand.
CTCAGTACAGGATGCCGGGATGGACGGCCCCGCTGCGCTGGAAGTACACATTCGGATTGCTGCTCAACGTGGGCTCCAGCGTGGTGTAGAGATTCGTTTCGTCTGGTCGTATAAACATGCCTGGAAAGAGTCAGAATTACTATCCATTCGGAGTTCGGGAACAGCCTTAGTGCTCATGGGTAGTACGGTTTGAGTGCAGGGATGCGTATCCTCGAGTGGGGTTACAAATTATGGTAGTACATCCCGTATAGGGTTTCCTTTTAACTAATATTGGTTAAATCATTAGCTGATTACTCAATAAGTCAGTTATGTTTAATTTATTACCAACATTAATATAATTCAGTTAATAAAACAATCATCGATTGACTATATGTCGTGTATTTTATAGTTTTCCCTCCCCTTGAAAAGCCGTTTCAAATAATTCTATTTAAATTTGCAAAAAATTGTATGTTTATGAATTAAACGAAAATTGATTTGGTAAAGTGTGCATACATTAAACAAATAAATATTTTAAGCCATGGTTCATTAGCAAATAAATCTATAAATATTTATTGTCTCTACCTTTAGAGTACAGTAACCCAAAACTGCTAGTGGATGCTATCCACCCAATTGCACAATATGTGTTCACACTTTCGGATGACTCCCTCCCTGCAGACAAACGGCAATATCCCTAGGGGATGGCCAGCAACCGGCGAGTATTACCTGGCGCATAGCGCAGCGTTTTGGCCAACTGCGCCGCTTGTGTCATGGAGGTTAGCGAGTTGCCCAACTGCTTGAGGGTCAACGGCGTGAGCGTGGGCGGTGCGGCTTGCTGTGGTGGCGGTGGTTGCGGTGGCAGTGGTGGTGGTGGTGCGGGAGGATAATAGCAGAACGGGTGCGGACTCAGGTGTGCTGGAAAATAGTGATACATACGCGTATAGCTCGGCGGTGCGGCGGTGACCAGAGCAACCCGATCTGTCGGCGGATTGCGGGGTGCGAGGTGCGGTAGAGCGGTAGAGCGGTGGTGCGGTGGTGCGGTGGTGGAGGAGTGGGTGCGTGTGTGGTTGGGAGTCCCAGTGCCCAGATCCCAGAGTAACCAAACCATTAACAAAACCAGTCGTGACCCACACACGCGCATAGGTAGTATTACGTATAGGATAAACATATATGTACAGTAATTATTGGTTTTTGACAATAAATGTAAATTCGATTAAGTTTCGAAAAGGTAAAAATACCGGAAACAAAACCAAAAGAGTCAACCAGCAATGAAAAAGGTTCCGAATGATTGATGAACATGAAGGTAATGAAAAAATTACAGATACCACACGAATGGATTATGAAATGACATATGCAAGTGTGCGGGTCGTGAGCGTGTCGAGAATTTTTTGATTACGTTTGACAAGGTTTGAATGTGATGATGATGATAATGATGGAGGTGAAGTATGTTTTAACGATAAGGGGAGATATGTATATAGAGTCGATGCATTGGTGATGATGATGAGGATGTTTTCGTTTTCGTTGTTGATGTTGTAGATGAGTGTCGTGTTGGTTGGCGGTGGTTTTTGATGACATATGTATGCATGACAAGACAAATAAGAAGTAAAAAAAAAATAAAATAATAAATAGGTGTGTTTATATATATATGTGTTTTGTTTTCATGTGCTTAGATTGCAACCTTAGCCAAATGCTCGCAGATAAATCAGTAAATATGTCACAATCCTGCCCACGGTCAGCCTTAATTGGCCTGACCCAGAGCCCGAACCCAGACGCAGATGTTCCCAATTCGAGGAAATTACCCATATTGCCATATTTCACACTTTTGCCGGCCAATTTATGGCGGCCCTAATGATGTCAAACGATTTCATGTCAATGGGCTAACTCTGCACCCTCGAGCCATGGAGAAAGTCAGTCCCACTAGTGTGCATTTATTTTTGTTGTTACGGGTATTGGGCAAAACCCCGAGCTATATCCACTGGAATCTTAATCGGTTTGTGTTGGACTTGCAAACAGTTTTTGCCCTTGTTTATCCATTTTACGGAGCTGTGACCTTCAGTACCCTAAGGGGTTAAAAAAACTTGCATAGCAAAATACCCAGAGGCTTGCTACACAATTTTTTCACGACGCCCAATAAAAAATGTGCGTTATGGTAGCAGTTGCGATTTTCCCCCTTAACTGACTTAAAATTAACTTAAAGTTTAGCCAAATCTTTGGTTTCCCTCTATTAAGCAATCCAGTTCCCCTTTTAGATAAGAACCAGACCTAATTGTTGGACTTTTTATATCTGTGGTACACTTGACATAATCAGCAGCCAGTTGGCCCATGAACTTCTGGTTAATATTCACTCGAGAGGGCTAAAGCCTAACGAATGCGAGTTAAAGCAACGGACTGCAGCTGGGGCAATAACTTACGATTATTATTATATTTTCAACAGCTCTGTGGGCCAACGAATTGAACGAGTGTGGCAAACTGTGTTAATGACATGAAAACCGACTAAAAGCGGGACGAGAAGAGAGGCTGGAAAATCGGGGGATCTGAACTCTGAACGGTGTTAAAAGCTGCTGTAACATGCCAACCTCCTTTTTCCGTGGCACTTTCTTGGGCTTCTAATTAACTTAGAGCAAATACTGCAATTAAGCCCGCTTGTTTTTCTGAGACTTCTGTTCTGTTTCCCCTACCACGAATGTGGAATTATGTGTCAGAAAATGAAACTGCATGTGTGTGCCAGAATCGGAATCGGAATCCGTATCTGTATATGTATCTGTATCCGTGCCTGTGACTCCATATATATGTGTATCTGTATCTGTATCTGCGGTGGGCAGGCTTTTGCATTTCGCGTTAAAAAAGAAACTAGTTTTCAGCAGCAGCCGCCGCCAGCTGAAGCGGCAAATTTGGCTTAATTCCGTTTGGGCCGAGACCAACTAGAAAATCTTTCTCTCCGATTTGAGCCGTCTGTCAGCTCACTTGGCCATTATGAATTATGTGCGCCAGCATTAAATATGCTACTTTAGCTCACAGCTGACAGCCAACTTAGCGCAACGAGACGAAATATAACAAAAAACGCTAATTAAGTGCAAATATGTATTGCCATTCTAGAGATTGGATTTCTTTGGTGTTGGTGTACCCACCAGAGGAGTTGAGGAGTCCTATGTATATGGCTAGAGATGGCAGAAATACGTGCCCCTGACTTTATTTAAAAATATGTGTAAAAATTGTTTTTCCCTTTTATAGATCTAGATAATAAGAAAAATTGACACTAGAAGAATGCTTATTGCATTTTTGTTTTAAATACAGTATGTAAACCCTTTATTAGCTACAGTGGATTGCAGAAATGCCAATTTATGGTCTATTTGTAATATTATTGTATCAAACTTTAAAAAATAAAAAGTTACTTATTATCCATACCACCATTAATTGGCGTTATCCAACAGAAGTTATGTGTTCCTGTGGCAATTGAAATATGTACCCAAAGCATGTCTTTCCGGCTACTGTAGAAATTCTTCCTATGAATTATTCCCCTTCTTGAGCTGGGCGATTTATTCCATCTCCATTATTTTCCCACTTTTAATTCCTCTTTCCGTGTGCTGGCCCGGCTGTTTTTACTTTTCCTCACTTGCATTTAATTATTTCTGCCTCTTTCACCGGCCGGGGAAAATTCATTAAAATTGCCCATCTCTATTGGCGGAGACAGAGCCACGTTTTGCATTTTGCATTTGCAGTTTGTCGGAGTGCCCCGGCCCCGCCCCCGCTTCAGTGCATCGGCTTCCTCACCCTGGGCCCAGTATCTTCTATCTAGCTGGCAACAAGTTGGAGTTAAACCAACTGCCGCACGTTGACTGATTGCTACGTGCAGATTGTCATTGTTCGTTTTTGTTGTAGGCCCAGCTCAGTTGCTCAGTTGCTCAGTTGGCCAGTTGCCTTCGCCGCTGTTGTTCTTGCCACAGCCGAGTTGCCTTTGTTACTGCTGCTGCTGTTGTTAGTTGCTACATACTTTGCAGACTTGAGTAATTTCTTCGCCGAGCGCTGGCTTTTTGCTTTTCCAGACTTTCCTCAGTGGCTTCGGCGTTGACTCTTTCTTTCTGCCTGCGGCCGCAGCGCCAAAGGTTGTTGCTTTTGCCTTGGCCGTTGTCTGGCTCTTTGAGAGTGAGTTGCCAGATGTTGTGATATCACGAAGCAGCATTATAACTAATTGGCCACGTTCGTTCTAAGCCATCCCATCCCATCCCATTCCCTTCTATCCCATCCCATCGCATCCCCACCCAACTCCCCCTATCTCCTCCAGTCAGAGTTCATTGTCATGAACTGCGCTTCGGAGGTTTTCCATTCCATTGCGAGGCGGAAGAAAAGCATTTTTCACATGGCCGCAACGCTGCGCAATTTGCATATTTCGGCTAAGGGCGTATGACCTTCGAATTGCTACAATTCAATTTACATTTCAGCTAAGTGAGTGCTTCAGAGATGGGAGCTGGGTCGTGTATAACATCCAGGAGCCATAGATTAATCTTAGTATAGGGTTAAAGCACCACAAAAGCGATCAAGCGATCTTCTTGGAGACTTTTTTATGGCGATATCACTAAACAACATGAATAAAACGTGTAAAGGAAACATCCAACGAATTCATTTGCTTACTTTACTACTATACCTATTAGAAATTTGAAGTGACACTCTGACTCACGATCAGATTATTTTAAGAGTTTTACATGAAATCCTAAGTATCAATTCTTTGATCTATACATTTTAATGCTTTAATTTGGATAAGTACACATGACTAGGAATATTTAAACCGCAAGCCAAACTTTTAATATTTGCCTAGGGTTCTTATTTTGGATTTTCAAATCATTGCATATTTTTATAAAATATGTTAGAACAGAATGCAAGCTAATTTAAAATGTTGAATCGTATATTCAATTTAAAATTAGCTATTGTTGATTGTTTATTGTTTGCAATGGCTAATTGTAGCAGTAGGGACTAACACTTTACATTAGTCATTCTTTTTATGCGGACCCATATCGCACTCTTCGTATATGCACTTATTCTTTTATCCCTGGGCGGCAACCACGAGCCGATGAATATACCGTAAGGCCGAGGCGATCTCCTGGCCAATTTAGCGTAATAATTTCAGCATGTGCATTGGCGCACGGCTCATTGGCTCCCTCGGCTTCCTCAGATCCGCTCACCCCGCGATCTGATGGACTGAACCGCTTTGAGCCGGGCTAAGAGCTGGTACCAAGACCTGAGTTGGCTTTTCCGCTTTCGGTTTCATTGCCGCAATTCGGAACTGGTTATCGATTACGCTGCTGGCCGGCTGCTGGCACTTCTAGGCAAAACTAAATATCATCGCTCCACAGCATCCAGCCCGGCTATCCGTGGCAGCGGCTCCTATTGCAAACCGCTATAATTTTGTGGTAATATACAGTGACGCTCGTTTCAAGCACGTGCTGGCAGCATTTACCCAACTCATATATTAAGTCCCATACACAGCCGCCGCGACCGACTGCAAACTGAAGTTGGTTACGATACTCAACAACACGTACTTCACAGATTTGTACATTGCGCCATCGTCATCATCGTGATTATCATCTTGCCCATCATCGTTGTCAAGTTTTCTGCCCCGCGCCGCTCTGTTTTGTTCTTTTGTTTTTGTTTTTGCTCTTTGGTTTTTCAATTTCAAGTTCGTTGCCTCAGTCTTTGGTTAGCTGGCAGTGGTCTTAGAACAATTGAGGCTAATCGAATCTTTTTTATGTCATATTTTCGACAGCTGATGCTGGTCGAAGCGTTTCGATGGGTGCCCCACGGCAAAGTTATGCTCTAAACAAAGCCAGGTTAACAAAAATCATTTGATGGAAATTGCTGTCTGATGTGTTTTTTAGATTGCTTTAAATTTGTTTCCAATAACTGACAGCCAGGCAATCAAATATAACAATTTGTGCTATCTCTTATATGTTTACTTCGGGAAATAAATGAAAAATGTGTTTTCTACAACAAAGGTAATGGTAAATAAAGAAATAATATTCAAATTAACATTACAATTCTTTTGTATCGTACTTTCTATTATCGTTGTTAATGTTTTTTGCTGGTAAGTATTTTCGACTTAAATAACGAAAGACTAAGGTAACAATTTGTTAAACTCTTATATTAAGCATAATTGTTATGTATATTAATGGAGAAAACAAAAGACTAAGGGAACGAACCTGGGTTCACTCTTCAGGCAGAAACTTAATACTTTCCAATTAGTTTTGTGCGCAAAATATAATTTCTACAAAAGAATCTAATATAATAATGGCCATAATTTATGCACTTCTCATCACATAAATGAGATTTCTTTTAGCTTAGCTCCATTGGTCCAACTGGTTTACGACAATGAAGCAACCTTTTGGAAGTATCCATCAATAACACACGAAACCTCGGATGGAGCTAAGCTTCAGGTCCTCAAGTGTGCGAAAAGTAAAAAAATAACAGATACAAAGCCAATCTCTGGACTGTTCACAGTTAAATGACTATGTGGCCTCCCTGGGCTCTTTATTGACAAATCCCCATCGATCGATAAACATATAAGACAAATATAAAAAAATTTCCGCACGGGTCTCGGGAGTGTAGCGACAAGCTTTAACCTTCCAAGGTCTGCTCGAATCTGTTGGATCTGCCCGGCTCCACGGGCATGAATGATCGATTTTATGTATGTGGCTGCCTGGCATAAAGTCACTCAATAAAATTACAAAAAATTGCGATGCCGAGAAGAGAGAACAAAGACCGCTGGCAGATGCCCAGATGCCTAGATTGATGGGCCCGGTCCGTCTTACTGACCAACTGGCCAAGTGGCGTCATTGCCAAGTCGAAGATGGGACACTCTGCGGACCGATAAGGTCACTGGATCGTCTCGGGAGGCATCTGCGCACAGATTCCAGTTGCAGTTTTCCCACCAAGCGTTCGGCGGGGCCCAGGGGTTAGGGTATTATGATAACATCACGCAGCGGCAACGGAAGTATGTACGAGTATCTATTTTTGTGGCACCGCCTGTCATCGCGCCGCTCGTTGTTAACAGCTGCCCGAAGCGCTTACAACAATGCGACTTCAATTAAAGCAACCCAGCAACCTTGAACTCTCGTCCAATCAGCGGCAACAGCCTGGTCATCCCCACGACATCCTTTCCGCCGCATCCAGCCAAACCTGGACCCACACAGCAAGAAATTATAATGAAATACACACCATACGATTAACTCACTTAAACATGCCTTAGATTTTCGTTGAATAATGTGTTTTATGCTAGCCAAAACAAATGACTTAGGCAACGAACTTTACAATCCAACTCCATATTGTTACTAGCTTTAATAATTTTAATGGAATAATTAGTATTTACTATTATTTTTTTCCACCCTTGCAATGGTATATGGATTTAAGACAGACATTTGCTCCGCTGTAAAGGCGATATTTAAAAACCATTTGAAAAATATATATCTTTGATGACTATCAACAGCCGTGTCAAAATTCATGTTCGCCCAACCATCGTCATAATCACATGATTGCGGGTTAGGTTTTATCAAATCGGATCAATATCATATTCAATATAATAGAAATCACAGTATGGTTATTTTTGATCATACAAATTTCGTTTTGGTGTAGTTTTTTCAATTAATAATTACTGCAAAAAAAAACCTAGACTTGCTTTTTTTATTGTTTAAATATCTAAAATCGGAATTTTATACCCTTCAATCCTTCCTTCTTGATTTTAAATAACATTATTTAAGCAGTGGTTTTGCATAGCTTTGTATATCCATTTAAAAGGGTTCTACATTTTTCTGTGTGCACGAAAGACCCAAGCTGCAGCTGTCAATCTGCGTTCATTCCTCGCCTTCGACTTTGACTTCATGGCGGCAATCATCGAGAGCTGGCCTCTGTCTGCGCCCTTTCCCCCGGTCCACTGATCCCCTGGCCATGCCCTGCCCCTGCCCTTGCCCTGGAATCTTTTGGCCCGGCTCATTCCTTGGCGTCAACGCCGTTAGCTGTCGTTTAGTTTATTGTTGCAAATTGTTCAGTGAATTATGTGCCGAACTGCTTGCTGCCAACGACCACACACACAAGTGCCAGTGAGTGTGTATGTTTAAAGGCTTGGCAGGAAATTCGATATTATGGATTTATTGGAAATGGCTTTCGATTCACCCCGCGGTTTCGGCTTACCAGTTGTAGGAATCCTAATTTGGAGCATTTTTATGATTTAAGGTCATGAAAGTTCTTTAGGACGTTTACTTATTAATACATTTCAGTTCATTAAGCAACTGATTGAAATGAAAGTGCTTCAAATTACTGTGTTTATATATGTAATTGCCAAAGTAGAGTTCCGAAGATAAAGCATCCTTTAAGGTAGCTATTACTTTTGCTTTTTGACCATATGAAGCAGATTTAATAGTAGTTTTTAGGCGATGTTGTTAGTTGCTGTACAAAATAGTTTAGTATCAGCTAATCTTATTTAAAAAATCAGTTCTTTGTTTTCTGCATTTGTTCAAATGCCCATGCAGAGGCCTAGGTATTTAATCGTTTTATTTCCTGCCTGGGCCCATGGTTTTTCAACTTGCACATGATCGAGAACCTTAGCAGTAGATTGCATCTTACTTCAGGGGCACACATCCAATAATTTGCCTCTCCTTAAGCTGTCAACTCAAGCCAGCCAAATCAAGTTCGTTGCCCAAGTCATTTGCTCTTCAATCAGTCCGAGCAATGGCACGAAAAGGGAAAAACTTTTGATTTTTCTCTTGCCTCATCGCCTTATGTAAATTTTCAGCCGCTGCCCACATGTAGCTCCAGTTTTTTCTTTCTGTGCCCTTAATCAAGCCGGAACCCTTGCTGTCGCTGCCTTTGGCTCACTTCACTCAGCCTGGCTCAAGTTGAAGTCGAATCGGAGTCGGAGTCGAAGAGTCAGCGAGACAACTACACAACCCACACACATGTTTCTGGATCGGATCGGATCGGATTGGATTGGATCGGGTTAGACTATGGGCTGAGGTATGGCTCTGGTCTGGTCTGGTCTGGGTACGATAATGGCAGCGATTGCAGCTCTCGGCTGATGTTTGCTTCTTTTGCTTGTTAAGCTCTGTGCCTACTTTGATTTTGCTGTGCTCCGTGTGTCTCCAGACATTTGTCTTTGGCTCTTAAGGTTTCTGCCTGCTGCCTATTTTTTCGTTCGTCGTTGATTTCTGTTACCCCTCAAATGCACTTTCAATTGCAGACAGCTTGACGTATATATATGTAGCCGGGCCAGAGCACTATATCTCTCATTTATCTATCTATATACGAACCTACCTATATTTCGTCTGTCCCCGGCTGCTGCTGCCTCACTTGCTTCAGCCTCCTTTCTTCAGCCGAGCACCGAGTCGGAATAGGAATTGGAATTGGAACTGAAATCGGAATCCGAGTCTCTGAGCTCTGAGCCTGGGCTGCCCACAGGCACTTTGGCTTGTGGGCCGTGGCTCCAACTCCAGATTCGGCTCCAGCTTCCCCAAAGTTTCAGCTGCACCTCGGCTTTTGTCCTGCCCCTTCTGCATGCCTCACATACTGTGTCGGATTGGAATTGGGATTCGGATTCGGATTTGGACTTGGAGTCGTCGTCAAGTAGCTGCCATGTAAAACGCTTCCTACTTGGGCCTACCAATGCATTGTAATAATTTGGAGACCTATTGCAGCGCTTGGGCTCTACGCAAATTATTAGGTAGCTGGATTTGAAATAGTTTAAAAATCTATAATATCTTCACTTTGGATGGGCCTGTGGTAGGTTTATAAAGTTATTCCATCGCTTCCAATTACCTCAATTAAATTTTCAATTGCCTAACGCTGTGCGCAGAGCCTTTCTGCTTCGTTTTCCACATGAACTACCTTAAGTTTTCCTCTCCCATTTCCATTCGAAATGCTTTTGCTGGCTGCAATCATACTTTTGTGATGTATTTACTTTAATTAAATTACGTAAAGTGTTACGTGGTTCAAGCACGCACATTTTGAAGCCCCCAGTGGGCGCCCTTCCTTCCCCGAAGTCCCCCATATCATTCCAGTTTGCCACACACATAAGCCACTCAACTTGTGCTTTCATTAGAAAGCTAAAATAGTTTAGAGCCCTTTGAGCCTTGTTATTGTTTAGAAAGAAGAAAACGAAAACTAATAAATATAATACACATAAATCCAAATATTGTTTCTGCCAGACAGTTAATAAATGGCCGAAAATTGCAAGTCAGTTCCACTTGCTCTTTGAAAAGCGAATCTCATTGACAGCGAAATTTATCGCCGACCAATGTGAAATTCCACTAATAAGTTTTCAGCGGTGTTGATGGCTTTATTGGCATCGCCAGAAATGATTTAAGCCGCAGCAGCGAAAACTTAATCAAAGACCTAACCCACGAACCTGGACGTTCTCACATAGAAAATGAAAACGAAAGCTGAAAGACAGATGGATCGTTGGATGTGAGCTCTTTTTACACTTGGCTTACACGACGACTGCGGCGTCGGCAAAATTAATATACCAAACAATTACACGGCCCGGCAAAACAATTTTAAGCCCAGTTAATGCCGTCGCACAGTGGCTGCAAGCCACGCAAATTCGTCGCGAAAAATTGCCCACAATTGCCAGTGGCCGAGAAATGAAAGCGCTCAAATTTGCATACTCGCACTGGCAAATGAAGCGCAGCAAAAGGAAAATTGCCACACATACTAATTGGAAAAGAAATGCAAAACCAATGGAAATGAAAATAATGACAGGGCGCGGTTCGCGAAACTATCTAATTATTTGTTTGACATTGGCAATGACAATGAAACCGAGAGTCCCGCAGCAGAGAAATGGATTTTTCTTTCAACTGATTGAGTGCAAAATTGGGTTTTAATTGGCACTATACTTGGACATTTAAAACTAATGTACATAGAATGATCAGAATAATAATAAACAATGATGTTGGACACAATTGATTATGATTTTTATATCGCCCTCACCCTTAGTAACTTTCTCACCTAAAAACTGTGTATTATTTTTGGAATCAGTTTTCATGTTAGCTACTCGAACCACTGTGCGTTGGCTACAGTCTGCTGAAGCTCACAGTGTTTGAAAGTTAAGACTTTTGCTTTCCTTCCCCCGACTTGGTTTTTGCTTTTAGAAAGACCAAGCAAATGGATAAACAGAGTTCAAGAGGTTGCCAGCCCCGCCCCTTTGCGCACATGAGGCAAGAAAGAAAAGAAAGTTATTACAAAATTAACAGAGGCTGACAGCTGACAAGGGCAGAGGAATGGGGCCGAAATGGAACTGTATCTAGCTTGAGTTGGGTCCGTACGCCTCGGGCAGAAATTGTGACACATTTAGGGGGGAAAAGCTCGTAGGAGCGGGACTTACCACCTCCATTGTTGGCACTGGAGCAGTGTTTGGAGCTGAGTCCCTGGCCCGTGTTGGATGCAGAGTTGGGCAGTCCGCAGCCGCTCATCACGCCGTACTTGATGGGTTTGAAGTGGAAGAACGAGGGCGAGTAGCCGGATCCGGCGCGACTCAGGGAACTGAACTGCTCCTCGCGGTCCTCCACGTACAGGCCCTCCTTGCCCATGGCCGCCAGTTGCCTGCCCTTGGGCATGAACATCACCAGGAAGACCGTGGCGGAAGTGGCTACCAGGCCGAAGGCTACGCAAGCGTCCTTGTGCCGTTCGGCCACGGCCAGGCCGCATAGCATCCATCCCAGCCAGATGGGGATGGCTCCTCCGATGGCCAGCCCAATGTAGGTGGCCTCACGGTAGTTGTCCCTGATGCCACGCGACTTGATGGCCAGCACGGCGATGAAGACGATCAGAAAGACAATGTAGATCAGCGAGAAGAGCAGCTCCGAGAACTGCGTCTTGCAGAGCGGTATTAGCACGGTGCTGACCGCCGCTATCCGGGTGTAGATCTCCGGAGTGCCGTCCAGCGTCGTGTAAGACGTGGGGTAAAACAGTGCCGAGTAGTTGGTCTGTGAGGCCACCGTGGTGCTAAGGAAGCCACTGCCCATCACAGGCACACTGGTGGTGTACACCTCCGGTGGTTGGGTAAGCAGCCACTGCCCTCCGATCGCCACCTGGATGAGCAGCGCAAAGAGGAGCAGCAATCCCTGGTATGGAGCCGGCAGATAGACCCCTCCATTTAGACTAATCAGAAATACGCACTTGACCAGCAGGGCGGCAAAGACCAGGGCGTAGGCCACGCCAACTCCGAAACGAATGGCTCCGCAGCTGATCAACGAGGGCTGTGCGGTGATGATGGCCCCCAAACTAGCGCAGGCGAAAAGGCCGAGAAGCAGCATCTGGCCCAGAAAGAGGTGCCTACGCGACGGGGACGTCCGCCAGGCCTTGAAGAGCACAAAGATCTCGAAGGCTGCCATCATGAGCATGGTGAGGGTGGCCAGAACTAGCACCGGCACCACCCACGGCTCCTTGCGTAGTCCTGCGAAGGGCAAGTGGGTAGACACTATGCTGGGGGGCGTGCTGTTGGAGGTGCTCCCGGGAGTCACCCGTCCAGTGGTGCCGGCTGCTCGCGCCTTCGCCCCCGAACTCCGACGGGGCGTGGCTGGTGTGGTGGTGGACGTGGTGCTGCTAGAACTGCTGGCCGATAGTGTGGGTACTACAAAGAATTCCGTCGACATTTCGAGACGGGCAGCACTGGAGACATTGCCACCCGGAAAATTGAGATCCAATTGTTTGGCAGATCGCTGGGACTGAGGGGCTGCCGGAGTAGTGGTACTAGTGGTGCTACTTGTAGTACTAGTAGTCGTGCTGGTAGTAGTGGTGGTGCTGCTGGCATTACGGCTACTCGGCTTGAGCACCTGGTAGGCGTTGCGATCGGATTCCTGGCTGGTCACCAGGCGCACCCGCCGCCAAATGTTGTTGCCATTAACGCTGAGGCTGCGCGACGCCGGCGTGGTGGCGATCAGCTGCATGATCAGCAGCAGGATCAGCAGCAGGTGGCGTCTACCGGCCATTGGATGTGGTGACCTTCGATGCCCTGGACCTCTGATCAAGTAATCAAACGCGGCACATCTCTCGCGAACGCACACAAACCACGCACACGCGATCGCGATTCTTCAGGTTCGTTAATTCTTCAGTCTTCGCTGGCCCTCGATCTTGAATTCTGCGGTCTTATTCTTCTCGATTCTCGCGCTAAAACGTCCGCTTGCTCCGATCGACCAACTGCAACTGACTGGCGGCTCTGCAAGTTGGGCTTTGGACCGGCTTAGTCGTTTGAGACCAGTTTGACGGCAGCCAAGTCGAACAAACACTTGTTTGAGTTCGATGTGCGTTTGCTAACCCGGCTAACACTTATAGGAACGCAACATGATGAGTGGGAGGCAGTTGGGTTTTAGGGCGTTTTATATGATTTTTGGCAATGTAGTATTGCATGAAAATTTACTGAAACATCCTTTAAATTTGGCACACAATTCATTACTTCTTCTGGATTTAAGGTTAAGTATATAGCTTCAACAACTAATGTTCTAAATAGCTCGAAGTCTTGCTGATGTCTATGGATTTCCTCTCAAAAGCTATGATACTTCATTTCCTATTTAGCACCAGTAAGAACTCCATTTATCTTAAGCGTCCGTGATAATCCGCTGAAACATAAACTTTTAGAAATACCCATATAATTCTGGAACACATTTATATACGTAAGTATCTTTTCCATTTCATAATTATTCCAATTAGATTTCATATTACGGGACATTAGCATCGGACACAACTCTTCCCTCCGCGGTTGGTTGCAACCATCTGCAGACGCGATCCACAGACCTAGCTCAGGATCCACACTCAAGCCAACTGCGGGATGGAGAACACTTTCATTCGTTCTGCATATGCGGAATTTCGGTTTATGGGCTCTGATGCTCGAGTTGGCTGGTAGGAAAGTGCTATGGGCCATTATCTATTAGCCAACCGCTTTTGCGGTCTCCTCGCGGAGCCTCTCTCCACAAAAACGACCCAACAAAAGGCCAAATAGCGAAATCCGCGCACAAAAGGCGATTGTAAATCAAAAGAGCGCTAATGATATATCGATATACAAAGTGTTGAGGCGGGAAAGGCATCGCCAATGGCGTTAGAAACGGCAATAGCAATAGGAACCCGCTCTGATTCCTTAGGTCTTATTGTGTTCGGCGCGCGCTTTCAGCCAACCACAGTTAGAATTCAGATCACCTGAATGAGTGGGCAAAAAGTAGCTATAAGCTGTATTGCATAAAATCGGCATTTAAGTTGGTCAAAGACGTAATCACACATATGTATGTAGTCTACAGGGACTCCCCACAGGTACTGACCTAAATAAATATCTTACAGATATTACTGGGGGATATCTTAATGCATAATCGTTATGTTATACGAATCTTGAAACTATGTAATCTTTGAACTCATGTAAGATACACGCAATGGCAGTCCGATTTTGACTAGCTCTAATTCCAAATGGTCTTGTGAGAAGTTTGCAAAGGCCAACTTTCTGGAGAATCTCAAGGACCGAATTCTAGCCCAAGCGAACCTTATTGGCCACTGGACATTCATGTCCATATTTGGAGCGGCTCGCAATGCGGAGCCATTAGCCGCAACAAATGTTATGTAGATCGTGTCGATGGCGACTGAGCTTCGCCCCCGCCCCCTTAGGACCGGGCTAACTTGCCACCGCCTGACTTGCCAACTTACGGTATCGTTAGTGACGATCTGTGAGGGTCTGGAGCTTATGGAGCGTATGGAGGGTCGGAGTCCGGCAATCTGCGTTCTGTATTGACATGGAGGCGGGTAAATAACCTTTCGGCATGGCCCAAAAACAGAGTCGGCAAAAACAATTCGCATAAATGAGCGCGTAGTCAAATTTGTGACTGGCCATAACCGACCATAACTCAACTCGGGGCTTCTGCTGCGATCATGATCTTGAGCGATACGGAGGTATATACGATCTGTACCTGTCGCTGTGCCTGTTGGCCATGTAGATCTTATGGTAGAGAGTGAGACATTTAGCCGGACTTGGTAGTACGAATCGAGCAGGGATGATGAGGCAGCGTAATTTATGATTCTTTCAATTACAACTTGTCTCTGCCGAATGAAATTCCGTTCACGGTGTGCTTAATCCTGGCATTAGCTTAGCCGGCGATAATTCGGTATGCCTCCGTCGTCCGATTCCCATTATCCGTTTAATTAAAGCTGTCACTTGGCTGTTAGCCGTGCCAAACGGCCAGGTTCGCCTGGCAACAGTAACAGTGCTTTATGTAATCCTGCGGCCTTAGAGCCATCTTAGCTAATTAAAAGGCATTCTAATATTACGTTTCGCCTTTCTCCCGGCCGCCGGATCACGTTTCACGACATACCATACCCAAGATCCGAGACACATTGCGTTAATAACCCCTGACTGAGCACAAGATCAAGGCAGCGCGGTGGCTCGTGCGCAGGCCAAGAGTCAATTGGCCCACACCTTGCCCAAAAAATTGGTCCTTCTCTTGGCATCACCAATTCTCTAATATCTACTTTAAGTTTCATGTTGATTCATACCTGACAGCAAGTACCATTTATACCTACATACATATGTTGAACACCTTAAAACAATGCCAAAAACAAGAAAGAGAGCCAGCTTCTGGCAGTCGACGCCTGTATATAAAAATGACTTTACGATCAAAAACATCGAAACTGCTTTTTCTTTTTATTGTTTTCCATCAATTTTCCGAATGATCCTATGGCAGCTTTATGATATAATCGCCCGATTTTGGGAAAGTTTCATTTAAACGACTATTTTAAAAGGCTAGCTATAGGCTATATCGAGTCGGCTGTTAAATCTGATCAAGAATATATACACGCCAGATTCACCTGTAGTGCACTGCAAGATGACTGAAATATCAACATAAAAAGTATAAGAATAAATTTTAATAGTCTAGGTAAATATCTGGATTCTATTGCGTGATTTATCTTTTTCGTTCGGCTGTAGCGCTCTCATTACTCGATTTGTGTATCAACTTTCTTTATGTTTAAAAATTATTCAAATTACTCGATGAGCCTAGAATATTTGCACGATTTCGCGGGGAGAAATAACCCCACTGGCTGTGACCTCGCCGCCTAGATGGGCTAATATTACTTTGGCCGAATAAACCGACGGCGCCAAGACCTCGAATCCGTCCCGAAATTGATTGATTCCGGGTGATTTGAATGTCTGGCCCGAGACCTGGACAACCTCTACCCCGGACCTCCACCTCTACCTGTACCTGGACCTGGAACCTCGAAAACTTCCTCCATGGACGCGGATTAGAGGCTAAAGAAGTGCCGCCAGTTGGCTTGGCCAACGAAATGGGACCGATAATCGGGCCGGACCCATGCTTGCGGCTCTTTTTAGGCGCCACAATTTATATGCCAGTGGACAAGACGGGGTCAAGTGTCAATCGGCGAACGATTTGCAAATGTTTCCGCTCATAATTCTATGGTGCAATTAATTTTTGACATTTCGATCGTTGAATTTTGGGGCCAAGCAAATATGCCGTCCGTAAATCTTCCGGGGGAGCGGGGCGATTTAATTTAAATTAAAACCAGTTGCCAGTGCATTGAACCTGCCACCAGCGGAATGAGCGGGACTCGGATACCAAATATTCAGAGACAAAAGCCTTGCGGCGATCTTATTTATTTATCAATATGTAGTTCGCTTCCCTAACCCTTTCCTCCATATCGTTCGCCACCATTTGCCCGGGTTCATTGTCGTCCCTAAAAGAGCGAATTCTGATTTATAAGCGGGTCTTGGCCAAATGCCCGTCTTCCCGTCTTCATCCCCTCGCCAGAACCCCTCCATCGCGACGGGGCTGCGCTTTAATCACGTGCGTGCAATGCGCACATGATGATGCGCCCCAATCCGAGTCCCCCGGCTCGCGCCCTCAGTATGGCCCGATTCTCGATCCCTGCTGCCCCATCCCATCCTATCCCATCCCATCCCATCCCAGAAGCGATCCCGACCCCTCCGATGCTCTTGACGATGCTGGGATGCCGCCCTGGACTTTGCTTTTGTTACTGGTGTTGCAAATGCTGGCAGGCCAAACACCCAGTGAACATTGCTCAACGGAGGAGTTCGCTCTCTTACAACGCACAGTGGTGTGCAGGTGAATAGGGACTGGTTTTCATACACAAGGAAAATAATATTTAGGTGGAGACTATAAAACCTAGATGCTGATGAATGCATTTAAAATTACATATCTTTTATGATTTTGATCAGGATGGTCTTCGACGTTTGAATTCTTTTACTCATAACAAGGTAGGGAGTTTTTCCAATAGTGACATATTTCTTACTCCGATCCTTCCACCAATTAAGACAAAAACGTTTATATATTTATTCCTACTACTACTTCGCTGACCTCCGGTGTGCTCCCCGCTTGTTGTTTAGTTCCATTATGCAGAATGCATATAAATGCAAGTGCAAGCATCGGAGTTAGTACGCGAGTGTTGGCTCGACTTGGCTGCCGTTGTGTGCGAGCACGCATGCGTGAAGCGTCCGTTTTAATCGTTGCCTGGCCATCGAATATTTCTTTGGCCAAGACGCTCCGACGGCGATGACGACGTGGAGAGCTTGCTCGTAAATCCGGCGTATAAAAGGCACATAGCTCGGCCCAATGGTGCTGGCCAGGAAGGGGGAGCACTGGGTAGGGGAGTCAATTGTGCTGTGGGAAGTGGAGAGTGGGGATTGGTGGTGGGGTCAGCCCCGATCGCGAACTTGGTCGAGCCAGGCACAAGGCCTTCTGATGGTGGCTAACTTGGCTCTAAGGTGCCCGACCGCAGTGGTCCGCCTGACCAAAGGCTGATTTACTATGATCCGCTTGAGTTTTATGTGCAGAAAGATAAAATTTTTAAGATATTGACACCTTGTTAGGCGTTTGAGAGACAGCCGGTGCCGGGATAGCCAGGATTGCCGAGGGTCTGCAATAAGGAAAAGAACTCTTGGCTATTATCTGCACAGGGAACGCCCGCCGATCGCACCTTCCCTGGATTCGCATTCCCATTCGCATTGGCAGTTGCCCTTTTGCGTGGCTAATTGTGGTTAAAATTAAGTGCATTTCCCGTCGTCAAATGCATACACTTGGGCCAGATAATCAGGACGTCAGAGTCAGAGGTTTCTTTAGGTCCTCTCCTGCTCTCCTGGCCGCTGTGTGGGTGTCAAAGGCGGGCTTTGTTAAATTTATGGAATAATACATATCTTTACGGCTTCATTAGCGAAACCCTCTCGGAGAACCCAACCCCCAGCCCCCCTCCACCAAGTCCACAAAAAGGCCATTCGACACGCTGTCTGCATTAGCGCCAAAAGGATCGGCATCGACATAGCCATCAAGCGTCATCCTCTTCGTCTTCGTCTCCCAGACTCCAAGACGTTGTCTATCTATCTGTCACTACGGCGAGTCGGTCCTCATTCTCGAGACCCTGAGCCCGCGAGACTTTGTATGCACACTTCAAAGGGGTTCAGCTCGGGTCGCTTCGATTCGGTTCTGTAAGCCAGCAATGCACCACGGCTTGGTTGAGAAGAATGCTTCCAAGTACGGAGATTCCGATTCTCAGATCATATCTAATATATCTAAGAATTGAGATTCAATGGTGATTGGAAACGGGCGTTTAACAAACTTAAAGTTGATAATTTCTCCCAATGTTCTTTTATACATTTCCTATCCTCTTTATTTGATTAGACTGCAAACTATAACTTCTTCTTAAATTAGTACATTTGCACTCTTGTACATAAGTGCACCCCCAATTCGGTTACTTTTTGGCCGGAAAGCATCGGGTTCGGGTTGGTGCTTAGCTTCCCAGATTGATTGAGCCTTTTATTAAAGCGCACGTACAGCGTATTAAATAAATTGTTAGTTACGTTCCGGAACGGAACGGAACCGAACCGAAGGGAATGAGCCCGTCCCAGACTCCACACCCGAACCCAGAGCAAAGCCCTTCCTTCTCGTTCGTCAGATTCTGTGGCAAGAGTGCTGTGTTGCGGTTCGGCATGGTGATGGTGTCATATGGCACAACGCCCCCGAAGGTGTTGTGCGGGAAAATCTGAGGAACATGGCGGGAATGGACACAACGAAAGGAATTCCTTTTCCTACTCGAACAACGTCGCTTTGTGCGCGGCGAGTCGCGTACGTGGGCCCGGGTCTGTCCAGGTAGATGTCTATGCATTTTGCTTTATGGTCCAGCCACGTATCAATTATGTGCCAAAGTGCTAATGGCTGTTGACGGCTTCCACCGTCCATTGTGGGTGTAGCCCCAAAGGAACATTCCTCGGACGACGTTCATTTGCCGCAAAGGGTTTCCATCTGCCGCGGCTAAATTAGTTTTCCACTCTTCTGCACTGCGATTCAAGCGATTTCCTTCGGGCGAAAAGTGAAAACCAGTTTTAATTACTTCGCCGCTTCGGCGGTGAATATCGCGTGTCGATCTCCAAGCGGGCCAATTCAATTATGACACAAATCCATCGCATGCCAAGACAACTCCAATCCAACGTTAGATATCCAAAAACCTGCAAAGCCCATTTAACGCAGTCGTGGCCAACTTTTCAAAGGTATGAATACTTTCTAATGGGTAAATGCATAAACAAATTCCCCTGTAACTCTTGTGGGTTGCAATTACTTACCTTTTACTTGAGATTTCATTGGATTATTAATATTAAATATGTTGCTGCCACCATTTATGGAGTTCCCATAGAACACCCAATACACAAGTTCTGGCCAGCATCGAGACAAACAATTGGACAAGAACGCCCTGGCTACCGAATCTGATCATAACCATCAACAATCAGGAGTCGGCTTACAGCCAATCACCCAAACTTGCTGTTGTCCGCATCGCTGGTTCGGGTCTTTGGGGTCGGGTCCGTAATGCCCATCTGCATCCAATTAGACGGAGGCCCAGACGAAGGCTTTCTTCTCAGCCATTCCTTGTGGCTCTGGGCCCTCGCTGAGCCCAATTCCTATGGCCTTTTTCGGGGCCAATCGGCTAGTAACTTATACGCTTGTCGGTTACAGCGCATGATTAATGACCAACAAGGGCCTTAGACCAAAGTTGTTAAGAATCCCGTGCTGGAATAAGGATGCCAACCGAGCTTGGCTCCCACCATAGCTTAGCCCAAGACTTTAGTTCCAGCTGCAAGCTGCAATTGGCACTGTCTTGGCCCAAAAAGACCAGAACAAAGTCAACAAATGAAGGCCAATCGTGGTAGGAGCCATGTCTATTCCTACTTCTATGAGTAAATATAACCATTTTAGTATTGGTTTTTTTTATTGATTCATATTAAGTGTTACATTACTTTCTCATTCAAAATATTTGCCTGCTATTTAAAATATTTTGCGAGGAACGGGGAAAAAATACATAAGAAACGTAAATTATCCTGATAGTTAGCCTGAAATGCAAGGTCTAGACTCCAACTTGAATTGATTCCACACACCGAATTTCGAGAGGAAATATTTATTATGTCAGATTGATATCTATCCATGCCCCTAGCCCAGATACTTAATTACCAGATCGTAGAGTACAGAAACAAGTAAATCGCTGCTGTACATGTGAGTTTCACACCTGAATGTAATCGAATTTTTATCATTTTACCTCCGCATTGCATTGTTGCCAGGCAGCCTGCAGTTTGGAGTTGGAGTAGGAGCTCAGCTGGCTGCTCGCGAGCAGCCAGCAAATTGAAATTTATTGCCACTGAGCCACTGGAAATCCCGTCTGCGGTCTTTGGTCCCTGCTCCCTGCTCCGTGCTCCCTGCTCCTTTGACTCTGGCCTCCTCCATCGAATCGGCGAGATTTGGGGCCAGGCCAGGCCAGGGCAGGGCAATGCAAAGAATGGTGCTGCTGCTTTTCTGTTTTTTTTTTTTTTTTTTTTTTTTGGTCAGGCCAACTGGTCGCGTATGTGGGTCGCATTTATTACTGCCGGTCCTTCCACTGGTCCGAGACTTATTGTTAGATAAGAAGTGTGACGTTAGCCCATTAGAGTCGGCCGAGGATGATGATGGAGCGTCGGAAATCGGGAATCGCGAATACGCGGCTGGGAATTTGGCATCGAGGATCGGGAATCGAAAATCGAGAATCGGGGATCGCACATCGCCTTTGATTGCCAGTCAGTCTCGGATCCAGCTCGCCAGTCTCGAACTTAGTCACTTGCCATCAAGTGGCCACTGCGAAATAGACCAGGCCGATTACCAAACCAACGCCCGCACGACTTCCACTCGTACTTGACTTGCTCTTGGACCAGGATTGGACTTGGGCTCGGACTTGGACTTGGTCTTCGACTAGGAGCTTTGTGGACTTGCCTACCGCCATCGGAGATTTATGGCTTAGATAAGCGCGAAAAGTTACAGATGCCCATGCAGCAGCAACCACTGCAAGGCGCGTCGCGGGCTTAGTTTGCGTTTCTCATTCGTGGGTGGCTCTATGAGTTTTGCCAGGTTAATATCTCTATTAAAAGGAAATATGAGGGAGCATTGTCCGCATTTGCCACAGATCTTTTCAATGATCCATTTCCGTTCATGAATACTAAAGTTGAGCAAGAAAAGCTGGCTGTCCGAAGACATGACTTTGGCAAGTTACAATCTACAATTTTAACATGACACTGGAAAATCACTTAAGTTCAATAAGCCGGTGAAAAAGTAACCAAATGGGTATAACCAAATCAATCTATTGAAGCCATACATATGCATATACATATATATGTGTAGTCGTATTTTTAATAAGATTCAAATGCTTTCTAATTAGAGTAATTGAATTTATATGTGCTCCACACATTAGCAATTTTGTGCGATTCTAATTGACTAGCATGTGTCATAAACTACCGGTATAAATAACACTATTGTGACACCAGAGCATACTAAAAATGATATTAAGACCTGTTTTACTGGTGAACTCGATTTAATCAATTTGAATCATTTGATGTTATACTTTACGATTGCTGAGTGCTCAAATGTGAAGACAGTGGCTTTAATAGTTTTTTGGCCAATATTTTTAAGCGAAAAAAGTGAAAAGCCTACTAGCACTATGCCAAATCATAAAAACAATGTTAATTAATTAGTTAAGTTTATTAGTTTAAATAAGTCATACGACTTATTTGTAAATCTCCCCTCGCTGGCAGTGCCTGCAGCACGTTGTTGTCGTCGTCTCGTTAGCGTGGCGCGATTGCTGGCTGCGATTGGAAATTGGCAACAGCCAATGGCCAAGAGCAGGAGCAGCCGGATAGGCAGCAACTATATCCGAGTCAACTTCTCTTTTGGTCTAGTCCTAAGGGCCGATCGATAAGGATCATAGTCAGGCCGGGGCCCTTCGTCTCCATTTCGCACAGAAAAGGCCCATCCTTCCGCTGGGAGTCCGGCTAAATTAATGAATGCCGCTTTTAATTCCTATCAGCTTTATCGCAGCGGCCGCATCTTAAATGAGGTCAATTATAAGCCAAAAGTGCAAGTTGTTCGCCAGCACCGAGGCATTGGCAACCCCTTTCTGCGGTCTTCCTTCCAGATGAGTTATCTATCTGCCTCATAAAATTGAGTTTCACTTTCAATTGCCGCAGCCCGGCGAGAGTAATAGAAACTGCACATTAAACGCAACACGTGCCACGCTTCATGGGAGCAACAGCAACAACAGCAACTGCAGCAAGTACAACTGCAGATGCAACAACCTCACCTTCCTCCTCCTTGCAGTTCCTTCGACTGCACTTTGCAATAAATCACAAAAAGCCCGCTCTGTTCGTAATTAGCGCAGGGAAAAAGCGCAGCAACAACATCATCAAATATCACACAATGCACATTGCTGGGGGAAAAAGCAAAGAAAGCATGACGAGGCAATGAGATTACACTGGGCAAAACTATTGGTACGTTAAAGGGCGAAAAGTGTTCAGAGGCTAGAAATTATTTTGTACCTAGGTTTCCTAGTTCTATGCATGGATTAAAATAATAGCTACGTGCTAGTTATCAAAATACATACATTTTATTCAGTAAAATAGTATAAAAATAATAATAATTTTTCAAACTGACACAAGCTTAGTATGTTTAATCTCAACCTTACAGCTCTTAAAGTTTCAACAAATTTAGATAGCCCTCTTACTCTACGGGTAATAATTGGAGTTATGGAAGCTTACTCTATATCGTAAAAGTGTTAATATTTCCCAAGGTGGTGTCTTTATAAAACAAATCAAGACCTAAAATGCACTAATTCAAGAGTGTTTGACCAAAGACTACAATCTACTTAAGCTTCAATAGGTCACATACTTGAGAATAAACAGAGGGCTTTTTTCTCTAAGTGTTCAATAGGCAAGTGGTAGTCTTTATTTTCGCGAGCTTGCACTTGCTGCAGAATAGACTGCAATTTGTGCAAGCAATGGAGCAGCAACTCGGCCAGTTTCATTAAAAATATTTTGGGTTGAATAACAATAGTAATAATGTAAAGTGCAACGCAGAGTGCCGAGCTAAAATCCAAGACCATAAAAGAAAAAGTGAAATTTCCCAGCAGCCTCAAAGGAAGGCTTTGGTAGCAGCACCAGCAGCAGCAATCATCTTTGGAAATTTTAGCCTTTGTCTAAATTGCAAATGAGCCTCAGGCCGGAGGCGAAACCCAGGTAAAAGTCTCCCAGGCGGTAAATACTTCCTCTCAAGGCGAGCTCTTCGGATGCGGATCTACACCTCAAACGATTTCTGTGGATAGCCTAAGGAGTAATCGAATGTGATTTGAAAATTTTGTCCAAAGACTAAGACAAATCAAAAATCTGACCACCGTGACCGTAACTTTGGCGGCATTCTCAAAGCCCCCGTATTGTAAGAGTGTAACTATAAGAACGGCCAAAAACCTATTAAGTTTTACGATCCTCTTCCCTCACGTTCTGAGCTGGCTTTTAACTGCGGCCAGCTCCCCCCCCCCCCCCCCACCTGGACGAACATCTCATTTGCGGAAATTATTTATGTGGTCCTGGTTCTCGGACCCTCTCGAGTCTGGGCTTCCTTCATTCGGGATCCACCCCTTGCATGGTCACGCCATTGACAACTTGCACAAATGTTGACCTTTAATTACGACAGCCAACAGCAGCCACAACTTGTTCTGGCCGGCCACTGTTTGCATAACTACGCACATAACCACGACCCAGGGTACGAGAGGCCTTCTTTCTTGTATGTATATCCGCACACATGTGTCTGCAAAAAGGAGGTAGCATCCACAAAACGACAACGACGACAAATGCAATTTGTCCAGCTGCAGTGGAGACATGTCTCTGTCTTGGACACCGGCGGGGAAGTTGGGTTCGGCGGAAACGCACGCATAGCCAGCTTAAGATGAGCAGGCCTCGGGATCACTGTTACTGCTCCACAGTCACTGGCATTGGTCACTTTAAGCTTAAACAGAGCTGTCCATTTATTTAAGTAACACTCTTCCAACACTTATAGTTATTTACCTATGATTTGCTTATGAGATAAAAGCAGCAAAGCGGTTATTGAAATACAATTGTTTAGCCTATCACCATATCAATAAGTATTATCTTATAATAACAAATAACTAATAAATGTCGCAATAGTTTTGGATTTGATCAAAGTGGAACGAGTATTACAGCTTCACCTAAAAGCATGTAATCTAGTATAAGGGTAGGGTAGTTAATGTGATTTCCCTACGATTCGCCGATTCATTTTCGCACGGGCCACCATCACTGGCGAACAGTGGCATATGCAGCATGGGACTCCTGGCTCTTGCTGCGGACTGGGTGACAAGTGCTTTGTGTCAGCACCCCGGTTAGCATGTGGAGCTCAAACGCCTCGCTCCCCGGCCGATGACAATTTTCACGGCACAGGTGGTTGGGGGGGTTGGGGCGATCGGCTTACACATTAATTATCACTTCTGTCGCTGGTAGCCGCAACTTCTTTTGCCCGAAGTGGGATGAGTAGGAAATCCCAGCGCTGACATTAGATGGCAACAGCACTTAGTTCGTTGCCTGAGTCTTTTGTTTCTGTTGCATTTCCCTTTTTATGCAGCTGTGTCCTCCGCTGTTTACCCAAGTGATAAATGAGCTGATGAAAGCCCAGCAGGGGGTGGGGTGCACTGATTTATGGTTGCCGGGCCTGCTGAATAATCGATAATAATCGAAAGCAACACCCACTTGGTGGGAGTGGGAGATGAACGAACAGGGCTCCGACACTCGAGCACAGCCACATATGAAAATTAAATTATAAAATGCCATGCATATGGGGCGGTGGCCAGGAGTATCCTTCCATTCTCAACCCTCCATTGCCCAGACTGCCATAAAATTCCCCAGCTCCATACGCAAGGACAGACAGCAAACGAGGGTGGACGTGCGATTTTCCCGACATTTAATGCAATCCAACGGAAGACGCCAAACGGGGCGGCGACCCTGCTCCCCAACCGCTTCCTGTGGCCTCCTCCTCTGCTGCTGCCACGCCCCACTCGTGTTGCACTGGCGTTCAGGATGAGCACCCCGCCCCGCCCCACCGCCACCACCCGGACTCCCCCTTCCCCACATGCCCGTCCAAAGCAAATAGCCAGCGGGCAGATTTTGTCTTTGCGCGCAAGTGCAGCACGTATCA
Organism: Drosophila simulans; assembly: GCF_016746395.2. Classification (NCBI taxonomy): domain Eukaryota; kingdom Metazoa; phylum Arthropoda; class Insecta; order Diptera; family Drosophilidae; genus Drosophila; species Drosophila simulans. Next base: position 21,334,569 of record NC_052522.2, read on the forward strand.
ATTATAGAGGGCTACATGCTAACAACAATAACTACACTGGTCTCAGCAGGATCCAGCACAGCAGCCACTACAACGTATTCGCCATGGACAACGACACTAAAGTTTTAGAGGCGGTTCAAGCTTGGGAGAACCTTTGGTGTGGGCCAGGGAGTCAGGGGAGTCCCAGAAATCTCTTTCGAAAAAATAAAAAATCTCCGAGATTGCCATCTGAGAAAATTCATTTTAAATCCTAGTACATAAGGGGAATTTGGTGAGTCAAAGGAACTTTATACCTGAAAACTTGTGGACTCAACCCAGTAAGATTTATTTGGAGTTTGGAAAGATAACACTTGAAGATTTTTGAAAAAAATTTCAAATGGTTTCCTCCTTATCCTTTTTATTTCCAAATCCTTACTTTTCCAATTTCGTATTTTTTTTATTCTTTGCGTGTAATTAAATACATCAATATTAACAGAACTGGTTGCTAATTTGATGTCTATAGAACTTAAATGAACATTCTTCTACTGTATTTTTGGAAAAAAAAAACACAGAAAGGCTCAAAATTTGACGTTACAGCCGGAGAAACACTACAATACGAAAAAACCAACAAATTCAATCTTATGTGCGACACAGACATTTGACTGCTTCTTCCAATTACCTTGGCCATTTTGAAAACTAGAAAAGGCGCCAATACAGCATCCCGCGCTATTTCAACTCCAATCTCTGAGACAGAGACAAAAATTCGGACCGACTCCAAGTGCCCCTGGAGGCACTCAAACCCAGATCCGCACCAGGACGGGCCAGAGAACTGAACCTAATGGGCAAGCAACAGAACAAAAAATAAAACAGGCCATGCCTGCGTTACCGTGGCTTTAGCCAGGTTTTGCCGCAGTCCTGCATAAAACATGATTAATTCCTGGCCGGGTAATTTATGTAGGCACATAATTCACAGCGGGACACATTTTTCTAGAGAGTTCAGGCCACGGCCAGGCCGAATGCGGTCGCCACTTAAAGGCACCACTAAAAATAGAACTAGCACACACTCAGGCGAGTTCGAGTGTCGATCATATGGTTACTATATATGCTAAAAATAAAAGGCCATGGCCAGCCGAACCAAACTCAAGCCCATGCCAAAAACGAGCGTCGTGGCGACGACAGCAACGTTGCGACGTTTGATTTAAATTGAAGCCAAAGCCGGGGAAAAAGCCTGGTCCGAAGTCAAGATCAGAGCCATATGTAGGGTTTCTTAGCGCGGAGCTGACAATATCATTAAATATTTATGATGGCACGGCTGAGCAAGGCCGGCCAGCGACTAATCCCTAATTAGATCTGCCCGCTTCGCTTGCGTACTTAGCTGGAAAAACTGTCAAGTTCGTTGCCTAAGTCTTTTCTTATTCTCTTTCAGACGAACTGTAAGTCCAAAACCAAATTCCGAAAATTCGTCCTCCTAATTTATATCGACTTCATCTGTTTGAATTTCCTGGGAATAAGCTTTAGGCTCGATCTGGCATGAAGTAGGAAGCCCTAAGTGAGTCGTAAGTTGTGGCGTTCCCTTCTGGGGCTACCGGTATGGGTATGGGCAGCTTGACATGATTACGATGCAACCCACAGCAATACTATTTGTTATCTTTATGCGCTGCCGGCTGTCACTCGAGGCGGACTTCCTTCGCGATGTCGATGCAGAATCATGAATTGAGCCTTTGCATGCGCCAGTGACAAACGATGATGCTTCCGTGCTCATCTTTCCATCGGATCTTTCCCATTCCCCCGCGAAGGCCCAGCCAGAATGGCATAAATTCTGAGCAAGCAGGCGAGGAGGTGCTAGTGGTGAAGGAGCAGGAGGATCTGTTGCGACCCGCTGGCTTTCATTTCTAATTTTTGCATTTGGTCCATGGCTACCGATCGGTCCGGAGTCGCGATCCGTGGCCGGCGATGTTTTAGTGCATTTTATTGCTTTATTTGAGAGTTTGGCATTGCAACGCTTGTCAATTTTACAACTTTATAGAGGAGAGCTCTTATCGTTTGCATATTTATGCATGATCCTCGTCCGATAGTCTGGCCAATCCCCACACCACAAGCCCCAAACCGATTCTGTTGCCGATTCTCGATCCTATTCCCGGGCCCATTGGCCATGTCTCTTAATATTTTTGACATATTGGCCGGGGCCAGAGCCTTGGCCATAAGTCTGGGCCCTGGCCGAGAAGCCTCTTATTGTTGTTTGCTCCTTCCCCAGACATTTTCACAAAAAGGAAATGGCAACAACAAAAAGGAAAACAACAACAACAACAGGAACAATCTTAAAGAAACCCAGCGGACTTGAGTCCGCTTTTAGTGTCTGCGTTGCCTTCTCGCATTTGAATTGCAAATCCTATTATGACTTGTGAAATTATAATTTTTCTAGTTGCCTGGCTGAAGTCCCCATGCCCATGCCCGCCCATGCCCCCCCTGCCACTGCCACTGCCCCACCTCCGTGGATTGGTAGGTTCAAGTCCAGGGCCCCATGTCCATGTCCAGTCATAACCGCAGAAGGTTCAATAGCATGAATTATGCATATGCAGACGGTTTCGTTCTTTTGGTTTCGTTTCGGGAAAATCACAAGCACACGCATCCACATGAACTTAGTTATGATAACGTTGCACATTTCTGACTCCACCGTCTCCTAGACAAAAACAGAGACGCGGCCGCTGAATGCAGCTCTTCATATTTGTTTTGGCCAGTAAAAATGACCCAAGCGAACAGAATCCGCAGTGAGCACTGAACAAAATTTCGAGCAATTTTTGATTTTTACCAGTCTGTCTGATCAACGCGAAAGTGATCTGATAAATTTGTTGCAATTTTTTAATCTAATGTGGCGATTTACCTAGAATAAGTCCCAATAAGTCTCACTAAAGCAAGTTCTGCCTGAACATCTCATATAGATCCTTAGCTCTATTAAAATGAATCAAATAATACTACGTATTTCATGTTTATTTCTCGCAGTGCCGATCGTATGCTTTATGCGTAGCAGCTGCAGCATAGATGGAGATGGAGAAGACTCTGACGACGCCCCCTCTTTTGGGTTGCTACCGCAAAACTCTGGCTGCATCTCTTTTGGCCTTAACTGGGCCCAAACCTTGGGCCCGAGACCCAACTGGATCTTATTGCTGGTGCTGGTGCTGTGGCTGATGCTGATTCTGGGCTGTTGGACTGCAGCAGGCCTTGCTGACAGAACAAAGAAGTCGTCCATTTGTAATTGTTGTTCCTGATGCTGTTTCTGTTGCTGTTGCAATAAGGGCAGCGCAGACATGGACAAGGATTACCACTGCAACGCACTTCACCATGCCGTACCCATAAACCCATATACCCATACTCATACGCATGTACATAGCCATTCTTAAAGCCAAGTCCAAACCCAATCTCAATCCCGTACCCAAGCCCAGAGCTTTGGCTATACAAACCATCTGTAGACTTGTACTTTTGCTAAGGCAATCCGACTGCCCAGGTCTGCATACTTTTATGACTTTTGACTTGACTTTGACTTGCCTCCTTAAACGCCCTGGCCAGCAGAAGTTGAATGACCTCAATGGCTTAGCTCCCCTTGGCTGAGATCCAAAAATTCCTGCTCAAAGCTGACCAATTACTGGTTACCAGCATATATCTCCAAAAGCAATATGTATTAAATCCAAATCATTTAGCGTGTTGAATGAAATAGATCATCTTTCACAAATTTGAATTAGTAATGTAACAATTAATTTAAGTGGTTAATTAATAAAGATGTACGTATATTCATAAAAATAAGTACACAACCATAAAAGTAGTTTTACGATATTTACAGAGCTTATAAATTCTTGAAAACTTGACTTAGCCGTCGAATGCAAATTAAGTCTACTTAAATTCAAATGCACTGTGAAATTGGTTTCATTTGGGCATTCCCAGGCAATTATGGATTTCTTCTCTTTTGGCCCTTGCCGATGACGTGGGCTACTGCAATTTAGCTGGCCAGTTTCCCAACTCCGCCTCAAATTTAATGTCAGTGAAAAACTTCACTTGAACTTCTCCGAGGCTAAGATTCATATTAAAGACTTTGCGTCCAAGTGGTATGACATTACCCCAATGCCAGAGTAAATTCGCTAATAAGCCGCAGACAACAAAAGAATTATATATGCATTACATAATGCCAAACAAGCTAACGCAAATGATAGCGACCAAGCATGGGCTAAAGCCAAATCAATTTGCTACACAGTCCACAGGTCCCGAAGGGAAAACGGAAATGGACCTGCTGCTCGGAGGCTCTCGAAACGGGCTGCTCCTCCGTGCTCTCATCATTAACATTGTCCCGGTCAAATCCAGGTATGCAGATGAGGCTGAGCCACCAACGAGCCCCGGCCAACAGGCGAAACATGCGTACTTACGTCTGTGACTATTTGTTTCACGAATTCGCGGCGCATTTTACTTGGAAAATAAACAAGCAAATCTAAACGAAGGTTGTTGAATTTCATATACTCTTCATAGGATAATTCTATGCCAAAAACCAAGAGTAAGAGTATGTAATCCAATGTTGTAAAGAATATATTAATTTACTTGGAAACAATACCAATTGAACTTTTCACGACCGGGGATGTATTAATGTTCAAAATTTGTATATTATATTATTTTCCATAATATTGCAAGTAAATTGAAACGACTAACAGCACTGATATTGTCCTCCTGTATCCAACTGAACAAGTTTTCACATATAGCCAATAGATCGAGTGTGACTGCTCTCTAACCAGCAGAGGCATTCTGTCCGTCGGCCCAAACATGGCAAAAGGCATGTCCATCCTTCCTATCGCAACAAGAGCAATTTGTTCTAATGCGCCATGGCAGCGGCAGCTGCTGGAAATGGCGAGACTAAATCTGTGGAAGAAGCTGAAGGAGCTGGAGTGCCTGACTTGCAGTTGCCACGGCTGTGGAGTAGCAGGAGGACATGGAAGTGGCAGTGGGCGGTGGGCGGTGGTTGCTAGTTGGTGGTTGGTGGGAGCAGAAGTAACCGAGTTAGCTGAGATTGTAAAAAGGGCAACCACTGAACACGCAACGGCCAGAACAAATGTAGACATTAAGCTGCTTCCCGGGACAAGAAATCGAGATCGGGAGCGGGAACGGCATGGAATGGGATGGCAGACTGGCGGAGATTACATCAGCAGCTTCAGGTGACAGACACGCAATGGTTTGGCCGGAGAAAAATCCCTGCCTGCTACCCAAGCGAACTATCATAAAATCATAACTATATTTGACACATAAAATTGTACATACATCTTATGGACAAGCAAATGGCACCCCCACCATCCGATTCCATTGGGTTGACACTAACGGTCGCGTCAATAAATTCGCCGTGCAAATTTCATTAATTGCTCAGGGTGGGTGGAAGGTGGCGGACCGGAGGAAGTGGCGCGGGCAGGTGCCACAGCGCCTGCAGATGCCACCGCTGCTTAGAGAGCTCGGTTCGCATGCAGTGCGGGGTTTGCCATAAAAAATATTGGCCACCTTAATGTAAGTGGCTTATAAATTTGTGCACAAGCCCAGACCATTTATGGCCATCGGGCAGGGACCCATGGGGCACTTGTACCTAACTGTTTATGTGGTTAGATGCCAGCCCGGTTGGGTGTGCCTGGGTGTTTCTGTGCGACTCGCTGCTTTTTTGGCCGCATTCAAATATGGAATGCAGCTTCCAGCCGGACATGGCTTGAAATTCCATAGATGAGCCTCAAAGGTCAAAGGCACGCCAGCAAGAAGATGCACAAAATTGATTGATTCAAGCCGTGTCGCTTCCTAAGATGCGACGAGAACAATTTGTTGCAACAAACAGCTTAAAACTGTTATTAATAGGCGAAAAATTAAAGATGCTAGTAACAAAGAGGAATAGTCGAGATTCTCAATTTTCAAATACAAGTTACAGCAAGATCGGAAGTTGACCTTTGTCATTTGTTGTAGACGACCAAAATTCGTTTTTTATAAACATAGAAAAAGGCAATAAATAAGCAATAATAATTTATTATTAATTTAATAATAATAATTTATTATTATAACCCAACATTTTTAAATATTAAATTAATATTAATATATTCACACTCCCAAGAGTGTGGGAGCATTTTTTTGGATAGTGGACGTGCTCACTCTTAGTTAAAGGAATGGGTTCTTTTTATCATTCGTCCTCATAAACTTTCTCTAACTCTTTTCAACAGTGACTAACGAAATCTTAATGTAAGCGAAAATAAAACTTGCTGCAAATGGTTTCATGATTAAAAAATCCAGTGTTGGGTTGTAATCACAAACAATATTTATTATTCATTTCATTTTTTCACTTGCGTATTGTGATTTGGATTTCAGCTGTACACTTCAGATTTTGCACTTTTTACACACGATATATAATTTATTTGAGTTTTCCAAAAGAAAAAAAGGTTGGAAAAGACAAATGGCAACTAAATGCATTAAGTTTATTAATTTTACAAGCATGGCCACAATGAGTTGTATTGCACTTGAGCTGTTATAGATTCACTCCGAGACAATATGTTGCTCTGGCAAGACTAAGTATACAAAAATGTTTGAGGTTTCAATCATGTTAGACTTATTATTATATAAATTATTGCATCGATTCATTCATTCTTAAACTAATTTCCTTTAATAGGAAAATTATTATGACAACACTAACTCATACATTCTTCAAATTATACTTTTTGGTAGCAGCAAAATTGGGATAAGGGTAGTAATTCAGTAAAATGATCTGTACTATAAAGTATACATCTTTGGGATAAATTATTTGGTTGGGTTTCGTTCTGCAACTTTGGGTTACTAAACATTAAACTAAATGGCAAGAACTAGTTCTTCAAATCCTTCTTCTATGGCACACTCGCATTTGGCGTTGGCTAGCAACTCCTGGATTCTACTTCTGTTTCATATACATGGTGGCAATTTTCTCGAGAATGGTGTCGATAGACAACAATTCGTCGCTAAATTTCTGCATTGTGGGGGCTGGCACAATCCACTTAAGAAATTCCTCCACATTTAGCCGGAGTCTGGCCAATGGTGTCATCGTGACGTCGTCATGGGATTGTCGCTGAGCCAGCTTCAAGGATGCAATGATAACGTTATCGATTAGACGCTTCTCGTAGCCCAACTGACGCAGCTTTTGAGCGGAGCTAATTTTTTTCAGTACTACTGCCATGTTAAATCTTAAGACAGAAAGAATTTGCGCATCTTCAGACTGATTGCCACTGGGTTTGTCCCCGTCAACTGGACACTTGGCGCACTGCTCAACATGCGACTGCAGCTCCACCTTGATCTTAAAGAACTCGTGGCAGCCTTCGCACATGTAGGGCTTTTGCTGTTTGTGTATCTTCTTCATGTGGTTCTTTAGGTGTGCCAGCTGAGAAAAGGCAACTTCGTCTTCGCACAGCTGGCAGCGAAAGGGTTTTTCCCCCGTGTGCTTCCGGATGTGCAGTTTTAGTACGCTTGAATGGGCAAAGGTCTGGTGGCAGATCTGATGGAAGTAGAAACATCATTTATGGCTACATGCTAGCTAACACACTTTCAACTTACCCTACACTGATAGGGGCGCTCTCCCGTGTGCATCCGCATGTGGACATTGTACTGGCTCTTCTGGGTGAAATATGTGTTGCACACCTCGCACACGTGTGTCTTAACAGCGGCGTGCCTCTGCATGTGAGTGGCCAAATCTTCGTCCGGCTCGATCATCTTATGGCATATCTCGCACTCAAATTGCGTCAGCTTGTGGTGCTCCTGGTTTATGTGGGCTCGCAGGGCCAGCTCGTTGGCGAATTGGCTCTCACAGATGCTGCACCGGTGTTCCATGCCCTGCTCGTGTCGCTCCATGTGCACCCGTAAATTGGCGTTGGTTGAGAAGCTAGCCGAGCACTTGGTGCAGTTGAACTGCTGGATACTAGTCTTGTGGTGAGAAACCATGTGCTGTTGCAGCTGCAATATAGATGATAATATATATTAGAAACACCAATGGTTATGACCTATAAAAACCAAAGCCTAATCGAAAGTTCATAATTAAATACACTTAAGTTTATAATAAATCAAGTAATGAGAAAAATATAAAATTAATCGTTAAATCGCAGTAAAAATGGAATGTCGTATTACTCACTTGACCTCCTCGCGCGAATTTTTTGTCGCAGAGGGCGCAAGGATAGGGCTTCTCGCCAGAGTGGAGGCGCATGTGGAGCCGCAGGCGCTCCTTGAGGGCGAATGATTTTGGGCACTGGGAACAGACGAACTGCTTCCGATGCTCGTGGGCGGTGGTGATATGGTTCTTCAGGTTGACCGCCTGGCGGTAGCTCTTGCCACAATCCTTGCACTTGTGAGGTCGTTCGTCCGAGTGGATAAGCATGTGGCGTTGCAGATCCGTCTTGCCACCGAACTCCTTGGAGCATTGACTGCAGACATGGTGCTTGCGTTTCACCGGTTCGTCCTTTCGGGCAGACTTCTTAAGCTGCGGCTGCACGTAGTCATGATCTTTTGAGTCCTGTTCTCCGCCGTCGTCCTCCTCGTCGTCCACACAGGCATCGCGCAGACTTGCCAAGCTGCTCTTCCTCCTCTTGATCGCAAGCGTGGGGCCTGGTGAGGATTCCCTCGCCGCCGGCGGCGAGGACAGCGATATGCCGCTGTCCGTGAGCAGAGAGACGGCATCCTCCTTGGACACACTGCGACGGCTGCGTACCATTTGTTTGGTTTTTATTATTTGGATTCGTAACTAAATATCTGGGGACCGCTTCCTGGGAAACACCGGCACCTGCTGCGTTTGGCTTTACTTCTAGGGTTAATGTTCTACGTATGTATTTAGGGTATTCGTATTTTTTGGTTCGATTGCTACTTCTAGGATAGTTCCCATTCACCTTTGGTTTGGATTAGTTCAGATGGGCTGCAAAAAAGTTAAGAGCTGTTTTAATTCTCCACTCGCCGAGCGCCACGTTCCGAAGCAGACGGATCAAATCGAAATCGACGAATCAAAAACACAGACAGAAATAGTAACCGTAAGTGAGGCCGAAACAGAAACAAGAAGAGAAACAGCAACGGAACAGAACCTCCAGCTGTGTCAACAGTGATAAGACCTATGCACAGGAAAAATATTACCAAAATTGGGGGATTTGCATATTTAAGTGCTTCGAAGTGCATGACACTTTTATACGTGTTATTGCAATAGTTCTTACTATTTTTGCAGTGTTGTCCAAATCACGTGAGATTTGAGATTAAACGTTGTTTATCATAATTAGTTAATTGATTGCAATCCATTAGCTATCCAATTAAAAAATATATTCGTTTCTTTACAAATCTAGTTAACAACGAAATGTTGTGCACTGTTTTTCGCGGTGTATAGAGCTAGGAGCCCATGTCTTGAAGTGGATCGCGTTATCAAATGGCATTTCCAGCGAACGTAAGCTTCCACAAAAAATTCCCAGTTTGTTGTCTTAATCTTTTGTTTGGGCGGGAGCGAGATGGAGAAAGCGCCTGATAAGATCCCGAGAAAGGCAACAACTGATAAGCAATCCACTGCACTCACTAAAATCACGGTAGAGCTATAGACAGATATCGAGATAAAGCTGTGCAACCTGAGCGTTTTCGATCCCGCGGCGTCTGTTCTCCGAGGCGGCGGAGTTTCCAATGAAAAGCGAGCACACTGGAAATGCAACTGGATAAGAGCGATGACGATGACCCTGGACTGCGACGAACATCTGGCAAGCAGATTGGGAACCCTCCGATTCCGATTCCAGTACCGAGCAACCCCCTGCCCCTGCGGAGGGTTAATGGTTCATTAGAGCCGCACCCGCAGAAGCTGAAAACTAACTCACTTTCGCAGCACAACGGCCCTCGACCAAACTGTTGAAAAAGCGAATTAAAGCTAGAATCCGGAGCTGGGAATCGAAACTGAAAGAGAACGGGGCAAAAAGCACGAACGACAGCGAAAATCACACACAAAAAGCGAAAATAAAGAAGTGAATACATAACAGCAGTTTTGTAATGCTAAATAGGCGGGGTTATGGGGGTGGGTAAGGGTTAAGGCGGCGGGGGTCGCTGGAGGAGGGGAGGGACCGTTGAAGTCTTTCGTATTCGGGACACAAAACTCGACGACTGTGTAGTTTCGGGGTCTTGCAACCGATTGTTAGTAATTAATGCACCAGCACCACAGCACTCATATACGCAAACCAATCTATTCTAAACATATGCTACACATTTGGCCCAGGGGCTCCACATTCAACACCAACACCAAAGCCCCATCGGGCGTGGACTTACCTTCGCAAAAAGCGGGAATCGCTAGGCTAAGGGCCTTCGATCCACAGGAACACTTATCGTCACCCCGAATGGGACACACTTGGACTTCCTATGCATTCCGCGTCCGACTAGGAGTTCGCTTCTTATTTGTTTATAATTTCGACGCCCCGAGCTGTGTGTACATACTTTTTGCAATCCGCTAGCTGGCAGTTCGACTGGCTTTTCAGGGTGTATCCATCGTGCTGCCTGCGGCTAGACCTTTATGGGACTTTGTGGGTTTGCCTATTCTAAGCCAATACTGCGATTTGTCCAGCAAATAAATAACAGTTTTCGGTGGTTTTTTAATGTTGTTCTTAATCTTAGTGATGTGTATTCACCGATAGACGGTCTCACTGGGACTCTCGCCTACAGATGGGCGCGTGATGCACAGTCACTAGTTAGAGAAAATCAAATGACGTTTAGGTTGCGGCGCAATAAATTATAAACCCAATTTAGTTAAACAAAAAGTTTAAAATCACCTTGCACAGCATTTGCAATATTTATTAAATTTCAGTAAGAACAAAGCACGCTTTGCTGAACGTGACTTCCTTTACACACTGAAATCACAGCCTGCTGAACGTGACTACTTCGCTCACTGAAATCGCAGACGTGTGGCAGCACTCAAGCCGCCAAAAAGATCTGGCATCGCTCATTCTTAACACGCGCATGCAAAATATTTAAGAAATAAATATTAGTCGCAAACAGTTTTAATATAATATAATTTTGCTGAAATAAACCCAGTTCATTAAAGAAATCGCATCTACCTCCGCATATAAGATTCAATACGTATAAACTCTATTCAGCCGACTCAAGGTAAGGCGTGCGTTTATGGCGCTCCGCTGAAATGACTTCAAAGCAACAACTCATCAAATTATCACATTTCAGCTAAAATGGCTGGAGTACTCTTTGAGGACATCTTCAACGTGAAAGACATGGATCCGGAGGGCAAGAAGTTCGATCGTGTGTCCCGCCTGCACTGCGAGTCCGAGTCTTTTAAGATGGACCTGATCCTGGACATCAACTCGTGGCTATACCCCATGGAGCTGGGCGACAAATTCCGCCTGGTTCTGGCCACCACGCTGCGCGAGGATGGTTGCCCGGACAGCGGGGAGTACAATCCAATGGAGCACGAGGGCACGCGGGCGGACAGCTTTGAGTACGTTATGTACGGCAAGATCTACAGGATCGAGGGCGACGAAGCACACAATGAGGCCTCTCGGCTCTCCGCTTACGTGTCCTTCGGCGGCCTGCTGATGCGACTGCAGGGTGACGCCAACAATCTTCACGGCTTCGAGGTGGATCAGCACATGTACCTGCTGATGAAGCGACTGGCCTTCTGAATTTTCTACCTACTTATTTTCGATCGCAAATTAGACATAGACAACAAACTTTATTTACAGTGTATTCATAACATTGGTTGGAGTGCAGGAAAAAGTAGTCTATTGCCTGGATGGGCGTCTGAAAGGCGCATTGACTATCAGTCGTGATGGCCGTGGGCGGAAAGGAATGCGGCGATCCACGAAGGGCAAAGCCTGTGGAGTCGATGGAAACACTGGAGTAGGTCTAATAGCATTCACAATCTTGACCGCATTTGGCCGAGGACGAGCCTTAAGCTTAGCAGGCCGACGCTGCGGAGTCGGCAGAAGCGGACGCTGCGGGCGGAAGGCAGCCAGGCGGTTCAGAAGCGGAAGAACATACTGAGCCTGGGGTGGCAGCGGCAAACTTGCCAAATTAATTATAGCTGCGCTTTGTGGCAATGTGTTGGAGCTGTCATCGTTGGCTGGCTGGTCTGGAGGACCGTAGGTCTGATCGGGAGGTCCATAAACTTGGTCCGGTGGGCCGTAGACCTCAGCTGGCGCTTCCACCACAGCCGGTGGCCCGTATGTTTCAGCTGGAGGGCCATATGTCTCCTCTGGTTGAGGAAATTCAACTGCCTCCTCCGTTGGCAGGTCGAATGGCGGATCGGGGACCAGGCCTGCTGGTGGATATGGTGCTTGTTCCTGTCTTTGCAGAAACCTGCCCGCCGCGGCTCCTGGGAACCTCAGATGACTGCCTTCAATTCCATTCAGGCAAAGAATGGAACAAAGCGCAAAGGTGGCCAGAGAAGCACTTGGATAACCGGACATTGTGGTGTGCTGACATAAACTGCTGCATGGGCGGCTAAGTGGCGCCTATAAATACCCACTAGGAATGCCCTTGGGGACTGCCCAATTCAAACGCCCGAAGAAACCTCGAGGCCGATGACTTATAAGCCAGGTCCAACGATACGTGCCCATCGCGATGATGACTAAAGCATGTGTAAGTACTGGCTGTTATGAAAATGTGGTTAGATTTCTTTAAAAGGGCGTGCTTATACAAAAGAATTGTATATTATTTTTACACAGAAAAAGAAATAGATATATATAACGCTTTCCTATTAGTTTCAATATGGATTTATTTTTAAATTGAATTTTGTAAGTGATTGCATTATCTCGCAAGAATAGATTCTAGCCCTGTATGATATTTGCTTAAATCTGATGTAGTGACGTCTTTGCTTACGCTAAAGTTTTTAAGTCTACCAACTGCGACGCAGGATCAGACGCTGAGGAACAGGCCTCTGGGAACGCCGTCCTTGAGGAAATCGCTGGTAGAGTCGGGCGGACTGTACGGGCTGTGGCTGGTCAAGACTGCTGGCTACAACGATCACAGTGCCATCCTCAGCAACCTCCAGCTGCGGTTCATCCTCCTCGGCGTCCTCATCAGCGGGCTGCAGCTTGGCACCATCCACCGATGCTTCCTCAGTCTCTGGAATATCATCAGTCTCGATGGGATTCTCCGGCAGCTGCTCAGCCTCGGGAGCAATAGCCGGTACGGAGTCGGCCTCTGGAGGTCCATAGGTGTTATCTGGTGGCCCGTATGTGTTGTCCGGAGGTCCATAGGTGTTATCAGGCGGCAGATAAGTGTTCTCCGGCTTGACTGTCGAACTGGGCAAATCGAAGGGAACACTCGGGGTGATGCCCGCCTCCGGATATCCAGTGGGCGAAGGACTGGGTATAGCCTCCACTTGGCGCGCCGAGAACCTCCGGCGGATCGGCTCCGCGGAGCCAAGCGCCAACAGGCTCAGGACAAGAATAGCAATTGGTGCGCCAGTCGGTTTAATCATTTTCGCGGTTGAAGGGCTTCTGTTCTGATTTCTCAATCCGACTCGACTTATTTATAGCCCCAAGCTACCAGATCGAGTTCTGCTATAATTTATGCTCGTCACTTTCAGTTTCAGGCTCTTATTCCCGGTAAAACTTTGATTATGTTGCGCTGATCGGCGGCAGTGTAGCTTCAGCTTAATACCCGATACGTGACCCTTTTTCGAAATTCATTGTCCAATGCTAAGATTTGGAATAGGCCACCCTTCCCCTCCTTCGAATCATTCATTAACACTTGGCGTGGGCTGTGAACACTCGAGTTTGTTTGGTTTTGGGTTCTTGGCAGTTCATAATTTTATTTGATGAACTTTGTATTCATGCAAAACAGAATAGGCTGTGAAAAAATCCATCAAGCACGCACTTTTAAAAGCACGTCCCACCCATATGCAACATTTGGACAGTTTCTATCAGGGTCAATCGAATTCAATAACAATGTTTTTTCTTATTAGCTTCGCTTTTGGAACACTCATTTACCTTACCAAAGATTATTATATTCTGAGCGTTGAGTTTTTATCATGGTCAATCGAGTTAAAAAACATAGTATTTATACCCGTTACTCATAGAGTAAGATTCGTTGAAAATTATATAACAGGCAGAAGGAAGCGTTTCCGACCCTATTCCTATGATCAGGATCAATAGCCGAGTCGATCTGGTCATGCCCGACTGTCCTTATGAACGTCTCTATCCCAGAAACTTTAAAAGCTAGAAGGTTGAGATTAAGCATACCATGTACCATGTTGCCACACAAACCGGCCAAAACTGCAACGCCCACACTTTTGCAAAATGTTTTCATATTTTGCATATTTTCATTAGTCTTGCAAATTTCTATCGATTGCCAAAAAACGTTTTGCCACGCCCACACTTTTGGAAAATTGTACTATATTTTAAAAATTGTATTATATATTAAAATTATATTTTTTTTACTTTATTTATCAATATATATCGATATTCCAGGGAAAGTATGCAATTTCGAGTACGAATTTCCACTAGCTGAGTAACTGGTATCTGATATCCAGGGAAGTCGACTATAGCATTGTTTCTTGTTTATTGTTACCTTAGCATTTACCTTCTGTTCACATATATCAAACTAAGTTTTACATTTTTAATTATTCAAACATTTAAAAACATATGGTAATGCGAAAATATTATAAAATTATAATATTCAAAGCTTTTGGAAGCCGAAACTATAGGTTAGTGTTTGGACAATATTTTTAATAGATCATAGAGCAAAGGGTATCTGGTAGTTGAGACTCCCGAATCTCTTGTGTCTTTAAATAAAAAGGTTTCCGCCATGCCTGATCCTTGTTAAGAAAATAAGATCTTAATAGGAAAGCAAATGAGTTCTTATATCTATTAGCTCCATCAACAAATTACTTTAGTTTTTCTGACATCTTTTGAAATTTTCAATTTATGACAAAAGGGTGGATTAACTCGAATATTTAAGCAAATTTTCCATTATTTAAATTAAAATATTCAACAACAATTTATTTAGCAACAAAGTAATAAATGCATATCCTAATGTGTCGATTCCATTTGATTTCTACCAAATTAGGGTTGACCCATTTCAGATAGTGTACACCAGCACTGATCCAGAGCGGATAATCTGAGCGGATCGAAGCTTCTCCGGGGTCGGACGACGACTGCGGAGGCGTTCGTTACGAGGCTGGATCAAGCCGGCGGGCACGGGATCGGCAGCAGGGGCCTGGTCCACTGGGCCATCAGCCGGCGGTCCATAGGTGTTTTCCGGCTCGGCAGGTGGTCCGTAAGTGTTATCCGGAGGGCCGTAGGTGTTGTCGGGCTCAGCTGGTGGTCCGTAGGTTAGATCAGGTTGCGCTTCGGTCTCCGTGGGCAGGTCGAAGGGCACCTCCGGTGTCACTCCTGCTGGCGGATAAGGAGCCGAGGCCGGGGTGGGTGCAATATCCACGGCGGGGTCTGCCGCAACTGCCTGATCCTCTGGAGCCTGCTCCTGACGGGCAAACTGCAGACGGGAAGATCGTACCCGGAACCTGGTAGGCTCTGCCACAGAAACGGCAGCCATCGCTGCGATCAGGAGCAGGGAGCAGATGAACTTGTGGGCCATGTTGAGCTGCTGCTGAGTTGTCTTAGAATGTTGTCAGTGGCTGGAAGTCGCGTGCCTTTTATACCAACTGAAGTTTTCGGCCACTCGGGTATATTTGGCACACCGAGGGACACCCTTTCGTTGGCCTACGGACGTGACAATATTTAGTCAAGGGCCCATGTCTAAGCCATAACCATTGGCCGTTAATTATAACCCGCGGGCACTTAACTTTGACACGTTACGTGGACCCACTGGGGATGAGCAATGGGCTGAAACTAAAGAAGTCGAACTAGTAACGAAAGTCATTCGTTGACTAGTAAGTCTTCTGGCGTAATTCTATAATTGTATAAATATGTTATTACTTTAACTGAGCTATTGCATTTCTTGCATAACCTACTTCCCTTTTTATGTGCTGAGAATGACACTAAGTATATGGCCTATGGTCCACATGGGCAACTAGGGCTGTAGATCTGCTAGCACTTTAAATTCCACTCCACTGTGCGGCGCCTGCTTGACATACGCATGCGCATTGATGGATTTCAAATCGCGGCGCTCTGCTTAAAATTCACGGCGTTGTTGGCTGGGCTAGAATCGCTGACCAGTGACCACCGATGAGCAGGGCCACCGCTGCGGCATTTGGAGGTATAAAAGTTAAAGCTCCATATACGACAGCCAACACAGCTCCACTGCAAGTCTCACGATCATGGCACGTTACCAGTTTATCAGTTCGCTCCTCCTCCTGCTGGTGGCCATCAGCGCCGTGAATTGTGCGGCACAGGCACCACTTCGGCGGACTCTGCGCCTGCGTCCGGTGGCGTTCGCCCGGCAGGAGGTGGCTCCCACGCCCTATCCCTCGGCTGCTGAGCTGAAACCCGCCTCTGAACAGCCCGCGCTGACCTACGGACCTCCTGAGGATGTGGATACAGATGCCTTGCCGTCGGATCAGGAGCCACCAGTGGACACATTTGAGCCTAGCCCAGAGAACGAGGAGGTGGACACCGAGGAGAGCTCACTTGAGGCCACCACACCCTCCTCCGCTCCGGCCCGCCTGCGCAGTCGCCAGAGATTGGCCAAGTTGCAGCTGGCCAAGCCCAAGCGGCTCCGCCAACGCACAGCTCGCCTGGAGGAGCTGCCCGTGGATGCAGCAGTGGCTCCAGTGGCTCCGGTGGTTCCAGTAGCTCAGGCTCCAGCACTGGCCACGCCCCAGTTTTACTATGTGGGTGCCCAGCAGCCGTATTACCTGGCAGCCTACAACGCTGCTCCCCAACAACTGGGCTGGTAGTAACCCTATTTGCCTTCTCTTAATTTGTTCGGTTTGGATTGTTTAAAATGTTTAAAAATGGTTCGTCTGCTTGTTTTCCTTACATTTTAAGTAATCTCAGCCCTAAAAGACTAAATAAAGAAAACCCGTTATATGATAAGCGAAGGTAATTAATAAATTAAATGGGCCGACTCCAATATCAAACAAATTGGTTATCTTTTACGTGAATAATTTAGAATTTATTATTTAATCGAAACATATTTTGTGAAGGTGTGTGGAGAAGGGGGGATAATCAGTGTCCTGCCATGCTCATTTATACGTGTCAGTCCATCTGACTCTGTTACTTTATATTATTATTAATTTATATTATTAATCAACATCTATCGATTGTCGAAGGATAATTAACAATTTTGCATGCGAAATAATTGATTTAACTGTTAATATTAAATTGTCGAAATGGATACAAATATGTTTGCCCGACTTTACACACCGCTCAAAGATTTTTAAAACTTAGTGAAAGCCATTCGCCTTTAAGAACAACTCATAGTAGACCTATTCTGAACGAACTCCTGTTCAGAATGTTTTGCATATCCCCTTGACATGTGAATTGCCTCGGAAGCGTTTAAAGGGTTCCTTGTTTCCATCGCATACTGTTAGCGGAATTGTATGGTCTTTTGTGAAAGGCTTCCCATTTCCAATGCATTTTTAATGCTTTGTTTTATTCCAGCTGTAGTGGCTGACTCACCAGTGTAATGGCTTCCTAAGCTATTTTTTAGTCTGCGCAATATGATGGGTGATTGGTTGGTCTTTGAACATTGATGAAGGTACAGTAGAGCGAGAACATAGTTAGGGACAATTAAGTTTAATATCCGAGTTATTCTAAATATTAAAAATAACTCGGTACATATTGTGTACGTTCCTTCGTACCTTCCATCCTGACGGTCATAGATTATGATAACCTCGGCTTGTGATTCTGGCCAAGAAAACATAAGCACACGCTTGTTCCTACCTGTTACATACTTTTCAATGAGTCTAGTATACCCATTTACTCTAACAGTACCGGGTATATACATTTAAATAACATGCATAGACGCACCTTTGTGCACATAGAGTACACCTTATTACCATTTTTAATAGTGCATTTTGTAAGCTTTAAAGCTTATATAAATAACTTCATCTGCTATCAAGGTTTAGTTTGTACAGAGAAATAATAAGTCAACATTACTTAGAGACGAAGTGCAACATTATTTAGGAAAATGCTAGTATCCTGTGCAAAAATGTTCAAATTTTTGATGATCATCATTGTGGCTCTCCTGGAACTAACCAAGGCACTGGATTCACCTGGTGTTGCCACGCAGAGACCACCTGTTGGGGATAAAGTTGTATATCCGTTGGAGGACTACCAATATATCGATATCCGTTGATAAATTATTTGTTCAATTTGCGACCCTCCAAGTTATGCGTCTAATAATTCAATTATCTATTATTTGAAATCAATGTTAAGATCAGGCTTAAGATCAGAATTATGAAAAAAATAGTCAACCGTTCAACTAATTCCCTCGTTTTTTAGTTCTTCGATTGCTTAATAGTTTAGAAACCAAAAGGGCTGCCAAGGGCGGCTGTTTCAATCTATTCATTCAGTTGGACAAGGCTGACAGTTCCTCCGACTTGGAGGGCAGAAGACCCAAACTTTCAAAGAACGATCTTTGATAATATTCTGATGCGAAAGAAAGGCACTTTAAAACGTTTGCGCTCCTGTAAGCACCTCCCACATAGATTTTATTACAATTATTCATCCAATAACCTACACCATTTTGTAGTCTACTCATTCTTTTAACACATACCAATATTAAATGATTTTCTCAACCTAACTAAGTACTGCAGGTAACAGGTATCCCACAGTCGCAACTTCTATATTTGAACACAACTTTGTTTCTTTACATTTTAAAAATAACAAATTTATAGTAGAGTTAAAAGTAATGAAGTGTCTCTATGCGCACAAAGTTGCGCATCCAAATAGGGAATTAATGTATATTCTATTGTGGGCGTTGTAGTTAAGGGGTGTGGGGTTGACTCTAGGTGAATCCCAGAAGTAACACATTTATGAAATTTTACTATTGCAATTCTGTTATTAGACAGGTTTATATTATATAACTATACTGCGTAAACGAAAATCATTTCGATGTTTATAAGTACAACATGAGAAAACCGTAGTCAAGTTGCCCGACTTTCAGATACCCATTACTCATCTTGTGGAAGAGCGAACGAGAAATTTAAAAAGTTTCATGGACATATCAATAAATATTAAAAAAAGAACCAGCATTTTTCACAAGTGTGGGCATGACGGTTTGAAGTGGTTTGTTGGGGAGGAAAGGGGCGTGTGTATACCGACATAAAATACAATTAAATAATAATAAAGCAAAACCTTTTTCAAAAGTGCGGGTATGGCTGTTTTGTCAACATTATTGTCTGCACCTACATGTCTCAAGAATCTGCATGCTTAGTCCCAAGAATCTAGCGTTTATAGTTCCTACGTTCAACCGACATACGAACGGACACACTTGTACCTGTTACATACTTTCTTTGAGTCTAATACACCCGTAGAGAAACTACGAGTAATCTTAGCGTTCTTGCTTAAATTTTTCCTGAGATCACATCACTGCGGCTGCTGTATATATACGAACAAATTAAAATTTGATTTGATTGTTCCGGAATATACAATGCTTCAATACTCATATACTACAAAAAAATTATTCAAAATTGTTGTTCGATATAGTAAACTTTCGTTCTACCATTTCACGAAAAATCCGTCACTGTAGCGGGAAACACCTACATATAGTTTTTTTTAAACCTTGCTATAGAAATAAAACAGCTCAACCATCCACATTAAGAAGTTTTGTTATCAACTGGCTTGTATTATAGGTCTCTAATTTCAAGGATTCATAGGCTCTGGCAGTACAGGACTTTTTCAAAAGTCGAACCATGTTATATTCGGTAATATATAATATTTAGTTTGTAGATTATTTCTTTTGAGGTGATCAAAGCGTACTGGTGTTAACTAATTTTCTATTTTAAATTCTTTTAATTTTAAATTGGTACATTATATATATTCCGTTGTTATAGCTTCCGGACATCAAAGTAAAGGATTTTAGCCATTAACTACTACATTACCTCCTAATAGCTACTCCTACTCCTAATAGCTAAAGACATCTTACATTTATTTTCCTGTAATTTCACCTGGGCTTAGCTCGGCCTGTACCGGTCTTCCTAAATAGAATGAAATGTTCGAAAGAATCATGAACCGATTGTCTAATCGGTTTTAAAAACGCTTCGAGGCTATCATCACGACTTTTGTTAATCACATCACAAATATTAAAATATAATCGAATGGTTCGGACATGCCATTAATCTTATCAACTTTGAGTTAATTCCCTTATCGCCACCTAAAACACACATTTTCCTTTTCATTATATAAAATAAATAGGTAATTCTATATTTAAATTCGCACATATTTGAGTAAGTAAGACGACGATTTTAAAAATCTCATTTTTGTTATTAATTTCAATAGTTCAATAGTTAACCGCGGAAGAAAGATGCCCGCGTCTCCAGGCCGCCCACATTCGGTCTCGAGCTATTTCGATGGGCCTCGATGGCCTGGTAGTTAATGAACCAGAAGGGCTGCTGCTCCACGGGCAGCTGACTCAAGTGGTTGACCCACTCGCGGTCACCATGGGCATCGATGGGCAGCTGGCTGAAAACGGGGGCCACTGATGTTGCGGGTCTTCCGGCTGTGGAACTGGCGGGCTGGGTTGTGGACTGTGGACTGTCCTCTGCTCCAAATCGGTTGGCCACAGTGGGAGCCGCCTCCGGAGCAGACGCACTTATTGGCAGTACTAGGGGAACTCCAACTGGCGGCCTCTGGGAGGCTCCAAAGGGTAGATTGACTAGAGCTGGCCTCTGCGAGCTGGATGGCTCTCCGAATCTTGTAGCTATATCCACTCCGGTGATATTCTCAACGGCTGTGTTCTGGGTTGCGTGGTACTTGTCCTTCTGACTTAGTCCACCTGGTGGCCTCAATCCCGCAAAGGAGGGCCGTTGCGCTCGGATATTTTCCAACAGAGTCATGACAATGATGGCCACGGCAAACATTCGTCCCAGCATTGTTGCAATGAAAATTTCACTTTCTGCACGCGTTTCTCCGGCAGCTTCACGCGAAGTAATCCGGTCTGATCTTCACCGACAACTGAGTACAGGCGGCTGGGATGATGATTTAAATAAGCTTCGGCTCTCTGCTCCACAGCAGCTTTTCTTCGAATCGAACGGGTTGCACAGAAAGAAAAAAGTATTATAATAAATTACGTTTTAAAGTATCCAAGCTAAATATGAATTTCCCTTCTAATATCAACGGAAGGCAAATAAAAAGTGAAGTCATTTTTAATAGTGGTAAAAAAAAACGATCTTATGTGAAACTGCATTGTTTTGTTTCGGTGTATACTATAGTAATGACTTTTAATACGACTAATTAAATTTTTAAGTCCCCTGCATATACGTAATTCATGTTTAGAGGAGAAACTTGTAGTAGTTGTATTGTTAACATATACATAGGTATAGGTGCTTTATTGTCGAAGGGAACAATTCCTTAACTTCCTTACTTTGTGATGTGTAATGTGTTTATCTTAATGGTTAAAAATACTCTTACTTCGGCCCTTGACAATCCGCGAACATTTCAAATTTGCAAATTCAATTAAGTGAATCATTTCAGTTCGTAATTATGTGTGCCGAAATTGAGTTATTCTTCCGGATAATTCCTAGAGCACTTTTACCTGAATACACAACAATATTTATATTAATAATTATTAAAATTGTTTCAGTCATATTTATGGTTCCATAAATACAGTTCATGTTCTCAATGTCGTAATTATTCTTTTTACCATGCAGGAATCCATTTTAAAGTGCAGTTTTTTTTCATCATCATTTTTTGTTTCATTGAACTTGTAAACTTTTTCCCACACTGATTACCCAGACTGACCTGAATCGAATTCAAGATTAGAGTATTTATTTTTCACTAGGAGTTCAGACTGGCGTATTTCTTGTTTTTTTGCGGTCGGGGCAATCCCAAATTCGTCACCAGCTTGCGAAGCGTGCGTTCCCAAACCGGTTGCAGGTCTTCCCCTTTACCCACTCTCCCGGTGACCAATGGCTTCTTGATCAAGTTGGCTGAAAATTGGCTTTTGGACGCGTCTAGGAAAGTTTCTTTCCCGTCTGTACCGAAGTGATTCACTGGTATGTCTGCCAAAAGAAGTTCGTTCTATCTCGAAAGCAGATTTATTTGCATTATATTATAATCGGATGTGTTTTATTTATGTGTAGAGTGTGGGATCAGGTGAAGAAGTGTTCCTGTGTGGGTTTTTGTCGTCATCGTGGCTGGTGGATCGTCATGGGTTTTTGTTTTGAGTTGGCTGCTGGAATTGCAAGCAAAATAGCCAGAATTATTTAAAGGAATAATCATTACATGGAATCTTACGAGCCTATTCAATGTATATTGTTTTTTTTTTTTTGGGGGGGGGGGGGGGGGGGGTTCAAAACTTATTCTTGATGAGTTCTTAAATCCTTACCTAGATTTTCATTTAGAAGCGTCGCACGGTGGACCGGACAGCACTCAATTTGGCCGGACGAGCAGCGGCTGAAAGTGGACGGCGATAGGCCACGGGCTTGGCTACTCTCCGGTAGTTAGCGGCCCTCCTGGCAGCTACCAAACGGGCCTGCTGCTCCGCCGGAATGTCGGCGGCGGCGGGCAGATCGTTTCCGGTCACGTCCGGTGGGCCGTACACCTCGTCGGGAACGCTGTTAGGCGCAGCATCGGGCGGTCCATAGACGGCATCTGGTGTGGGCTCGGCGGCCGAGGGAGCAGCAGCCTCGTCGAAGGGCACTTCCGGCTTCAGCTCATCCGCCGAGGGATACGGAGTGACGGCATCCGGATCAGCTGCGTCGGCGGGAGCCAGCTCCTGGCGAGCGGAGTACCTCGAACGTCCGCGGCTCAGGCGCTGCGAATAGCGCTGCTGCTGAGCTTGGGAAACGGCCAACAGGCTGAAAGCTGCAGCCATAAGGATAACCTGAAACTTTGCCATGGTGGAGATGAATGGATGGAAGTGTATCTGTGGGAAGGCTGAACCAACGACTGATGACTGGAAGAGCCTCCCTGGGCGCTTTTATAGGTAGGACTTGGATGGGCACCTGTTTAGTGTGCGGCGCGTGGACCCAGCGTGGGCATCCTTTTTTGGACCTACGGTCTGACGTCGGCACTCCACTATGGTCTTGGTTACCCACGATCGGCGGTGTCTGCGGCGTCTTTATGCGCCCACGACGTGACCAGAAAGAGGAAGCAGATGTTGATGTCCGAGGTTCCGCCAGAAATCAGTCCAAAATCTGAGAGTGTCTCCACCTCGATTAAACCAATCGCTCAACATTAAAACGCTCTTAATGTGACGGACGGTGAAATTAATGGCTAGTCGTAAATTTTGGGGCGAAGTTAAAGGATATTGGTAAAATGGAAGCGGGCAAAAATCTATTTTAGGCCAATGCACAAAGCCTTGAAATATTTAAAACTTATGTTGTACTGAATTTAAGTATGGTACCTAAAAGCCATTCATTTATAGAAATAATACATTTTATTGTAAGAATCACCCTCATACTCTTATTGGTTTAAAAAATATCAAACAACTTAAGACTAGCTGACTTTATTATCAAATTTGTATAAAGTAAAACAAGTAATTAAAGTAATTTCTTTAATTGCGATTTAAAACTAATTTGTAAATATTTTTGGGCTTGCACCTATTATTTACATTTAACCATCCTCACTTTATTTCATGTAATGATAGTTCAGGACGTGACACAAAACAATCGTTTGGGGAACGGGCTGGTGACCTTGGCGGTCACCTCAACGCCAAATCGTTGATCGCATAAATATTGATTATAAGTGTTTAATCAAAAATTCTAACGCTCAAGCTGACAATTCCAGCATAATGCAATTGACAACAGTCCACTCCGTTTTCGCTTTCAATTGGCTGGGAATTGGATTGCGTGTCACGTACGAAACGCATTTAATTTTCAAAGAACATGGCGAATCGGACGTGGACATCGGACACCAGTTGGCAGTTGGAGACCGGTGATAATGTGGACGATGCGGGCGATATGGGCGATATGGTGGAGATATGAGCTGGCAGCGGACGTGGTTTTGTCGGCGGAGACCAGAAACAAACAAAAGGCTATGCAAATAAATCATTAAGTGTGCGCCTAATCGATGTCGTGTCGATATAGAAGCTTCATGTCAATATTCCCCGGGATCGAGAACTCTGTATAAAAGTATCGCTCACAATCGTACGTGGATCAGTTGGGTCTAAATTCGGGCCGAGATCGAAAGTCCAACATGCAGTGCATTCTACCCGTTATCCTTTGCCTTTGGGCTCTTAGTCCCGTCCAGATCGAAGCGCGTCAGGTCAGGATCAACCGGTATGCGGTCAGTGTGCAGGAGGATCAGCCGGCCGAGGCTAAGGATGCTCCCTATCCGGCGGCAGGCTATAGACCACAAGGTCGCTCCTTCTGGCTGCCAGGCGAAGTGGAAGTAGAGGTCATTGAAGGGCCCGGTGCTGTGGAGGCCGAGGTTCAGGAAGGCTCAGGTTTGGGGACGAATCAGCTGACCACCACAACCGAACTGCCTCTGGAGGATCTGTCGACCAGCACTACAGATCCAACCGACGACTGGAGCACAACCACCAACTGGGTCTCCGTGGACACTACCACAGCTCCCCCAGCTCCCCCCGCTGTGGAATCCCGTTCCGGTCGGGCTTTTGTAAAAGCTCCTTATACACCGGCCGGCTACCGACCAAGTCGCGCCTTCCGCCTGCCCACCGAGCAGAGCAGGGAGGAGGAGCAGAAGACCTTCTCCAGCAACTCCACCGACAGCAATGCCGATCACCCGGTCTGCGGGGTCAGCACTGACCCCCTGAAACCCACTCCGGAACCAGGATCCAAGGATGAGCCGGACTCGGAGAGTGTCGTCTTTACTGCCAATGTGGGACCTGCTGTGGTGGTGGCTAGAGCTCCCTCCTCCATTCCGGTGGCTATTCCCCTGCGATCGCAGCCTCTGATCCAGGCTCCCAGATCCCGGGGATTTGTCTACACCACGCATGTGGAGCAGCGGTGGTAATGGGGCGGGAGGTAATCATTATCATTGTTAACAGTTCAGTATTTAAAGTTACTTTTGTTTATGAAGAAATAAATGTTTTCTATTGTTATTTACCTTTAAAACTCTTGGTATTTACTTATACTACTGTATATGGCTGAAAATCAATTCAATTTATAAACTACTATTTGAACGTTCAAGCACCACGAGCTGTTTTACTTAACTTGACAGCAAAGATTCTGGAAGTTTTTATAGGAATACAAATTATAACGTCATCACTCTTATCGTTTTCATCGGCCGGAAGTTGTGGCACGTTCCAAACTTTGTTTCTCTAACGTCACTGAATGTTTTGTTAAATATTGTTTTCGTTTCCAATTGAAGGAGAGGAGTGTTTTCTATCAAATGGTGACAGCTTATATCTGCAGTCAGCCGGAGAGTTCTTCTTCCCGGCAACCCGACATCCCGGCCAGCCGACATCCGTATTAAATTTGACGTGCGGATGTGCAAAGTTTTAACCGTGGAACGTGCGTGGCATCCGGAAAGGCGTTCGGCGACTTTGGAGGAGGAGGCGGAGCTTATAACCCCCACACCCTCCACTGCCGTCTTCATGGAGGATTCAAATTGAATAACGAGTATGCGAGTGCTCCCTGTACCACGTGACGGGAGGAGTGAATCCGCCGAGACCATTGAACCTACTTTATACTGTTGGGGACTTGTTGAGCGGTTGGAGTTCTCGTGGCAGACATTTATGGCAATATTTTTGAATATTTTATGTGAGATTTTCGTGGATTCACCACGGCATTCTATTGAAGCGACAGCTCCAATAAATTTGGATACAAAGTACCATATTTATGAATAGATTTTTTTTTGTCAAGTCCAATTCGAGCAGCACCAATTCAATCTATATCTAATATATTGTTAATCTATATCAAAGACTAAAATGTGTGCCCTTAAAATATGGGCCTATTTATTTCGTTAAAGGCCATTCATCAAGCCATTCGATAAGCATATTCAAGAGGTAACAAAAGTCATCAAAAACGAGTTAAGAAGAAACTTTAACAGAGTCCGCGTGGCCACCGCGCCGGGTTAATTGATTCGTCCTGGCACGCCTCCTTGGGAAAGTCAGCGCAAATTGTGCACGTAATTGACAATCAAAGGATCATCGAAGCTGGTGGGCACGATTTCGACGGAGTGCACAACCGGCTGCAAGTGGGCATCGCTGTCGATGTGCGTGAAGCTGGCCAGCTGGAGGTCCAGGTCATCGTGGCCGCCATCCACCAGCACGTACTCGGCCTCCGGCTCCACGATGGCCAACTCCACGGCGGCATTATTGTCGCCGGGCACCTGCGGCTGCTCGGCAATCGATAGCGTTGCATTTTCATTGTCCTGGGAGAGGGAGATGGCCACGTTCGGTGGTGGGGACTCCTCTCCGGCCGGAGTGGCGTCGATGGCAAACAGTTTGGTAGTGGCCGCAGTTGTGCTGCTCTCTGTGGTTAAACTTTCAGGAGTGACGCCCTTCTCCTCGTCCACCTTTAGCTCCGCGGCTTCCTTTGGCTGCTCAGTTGTGGTTACCTCAACTTCGGCCTTGTTGTCCTCCCCCTCGTCGTCCTGCTCCTCGAGATGGCGCTCAATTTCATGGATTCGCTTGGGTGTTGTACTAAGCAGCAGGAGCTTCCCGGACTTCTCTGGCGCCACAGCGCTATCCTCATGTAAAGTGCCCGGGGCAGGATCAATCAGTATGCTGGCCTCCTCGTCGCGACTCAAAGCAGGACCCGCCAAAGTTGTGGCCTCCTCGGTGGTGACATCCCCCTCTTTATCCCGGATAACCGCACTAGTTGTGGTTTCCGGAACCTCCGGATCCGCTCCGGGGCGGATAACAGCCGCCTGGACCACAGCCAGGCATAGTAGAGCGCAACCGAGTCCTTTCCACATGTTCGCTGGTCAATTTGCTGACGATTTGATGGCAGTCCACTCCAGACGGGCGTATTTATACAAATGGTTCCCACCCATTCGGGAGCTGTCATAATTTCAGCCCTGAGCATTTAATTTAACGCGAAACTTCCGCAAGTGGCCCAAACCGGAAATGTAATTCCGACCGTCGGTGGGCGTGAGTTTCTGTCTGCCAGAGGGTGTTGTGTTGTGCGAGTCTGTGGCGGCATTGAAGGAGGCCAGAAAGGCCTGGGTCGTTACACCTTAAGCCCCGCACATCCCCATTGACCGCAACGATGGCCAGAGTGGCAGCCCCAAAAAGTCACTTTACATTCTTGCCTTTAACTTCGTTACGCACACTAGCATACTACGCATACGCCAGAGGTTGAAATAGTAGTGCCAGTGGCACTAGCTTTCCAGTTATTTGAAAAGTAAAGATAACAAACTTCGCTTCTACCCTGGAGTCCGAAAACCCTCGCTAAACCAATTAGTTTATGCAATGTATCAAAAATCACAATCAAAGAAATTGGTATATATTAAAATAGAGTATGACTTGATTTGAAGAAAGTTAAGTTATATGTTAGGTTTGTTTTAAAATGTTACGCACACAAACCAACTCGTATCTATTAAGTTGACCCCAACTGTAGGGAAGGCCTATGCCTTGGAAAGTATCTGTGTGTGAGCGTGTGTAGTTTTGTCGGTTTAACTTTGTGATGAGCAAAGTTAGTGGCTTGACCGTGCCAGCTGTTGGCCATGCTGGTCACGTTCTTCGGGTGACTTTGTTTTCGTCTAAATGGGAAATGATAAAATTGAAAATAAATGCATATAAACACACATGCTCACAGGAGGAAATAAATGTGTCTTGGGACAACAACAATGGCAACAGGCTACAAGTTCATTGATTGCCTGCTGACCCAGAGAAATGTGTGAAGGCATAGAATGCACAACATTCGTTGAAGGGTTAACTTCGAGTAATTGCATTTGGCATATTTTAATTGGATTCCTGCGGTTGGTTCTTGTCAAAGTTAGGTCATTCTAACCGAATCGTTTTTTTGTGAATCTTATTCCGTGTTATCACAACTTGCGTACTCTGTAACCCATCAAATAATCGCATGCAATCGATTCAGTTTTGGCAGGGCTCATAAATCCCATTTCGCATCCTCCATTTAAATACAAACACGAGTCCGATATAGTTGATAGTATTTATATATAAGTTTATTATAGAAGATTCAACACTACTTACGTTAAAAATATTGTACGTCTTATACTTTGTTATTATCTTATTGACTTCTGTCATTACTTGCATTACTTTTGTTGTTCTTCTTTTGTGTGTTTGTGTCTATAACGAAATTTCTAATTTCATAAAATGAGTATGTGTCGTGTTATATGTAGATATAAATGTATAATAATTGCATATGATCGATGGCTTGTACATGAAGAGTGGGGAAAAATTGCGAAATGGCCTGGATATACTCGTATCTTTTAGGTAACTATCTGATTTTATATTTAGTTTAGTTTAGTTGGGAGCCTAATCAACGCTCGATATTGACGCCAATGACGGGGCCTCGAGATATGTGTGCTTCGTTTAGATACAAGATTCAAGATACAATTAGTTAAGTACAATTACGATAATTATTGTTCAACGTTTATGCAAATGTTGTGGAGTTCATAGAATTAGATTTCGTTTTTCGATTTCACTTTAGAAGGTAACCTGTGTAAATGACACACGTATAAAATGAGTTTACGTCTACTTACAAGTTACATAAAGTTGTTTGTTTTGTCTTACTTGTCTTTACTTTCGGTTTTTGGTTTGTGCTTCTTGTTTTTTATTTTCAAAAAATCTACTTTTCTTTTTCTGCATTCGTCTTCCAACTAATCCTATCCAACTAATCCATTTCCCAACCCACCAGGAAGCGCGAAATGCTCACTCATCTACCACTATCTAATACTTTCTTTGCTAAGTTAACTAAGTCGTAATTTTGGTAGGCCTTACTCTTGTAAATGTTAATATTTTAGGCAAAACAGAAGCTTCAATTCGAACAGAATCATAATATTTTGCGATCGTCTTTTAGGCTGATCTACAAATGAGGTTTGCAAAATGTATCGCCTAATGCGAGAATCTTGATTAAATCTGGATTAATTGACAGGTAACAATTATTGCGATTTATAAATGTCTTCAGATATGTTAATTGCCTAAAAGAACAAACTATGAACATATAAACTAAGTAATAATACTCTTTCGTTGAACAATCTAATAACTAAATAATATGTTTAAACAATATGCACAGTAGCGTTATACCTAGTGCAAATTCACATCCATTACACCCAAAACATCAACAGTTATCAGACTGCCTTTCCAATTCAACCTCGTCCTAGGCGATATTGTGAACCTTGGCCGACAGGCAATTGTGCACGACGAAGACAACCGGCTTGGGACAGCACTCCATGTCCAGTTCCTGCAATTAGATCGCGATTAACTAAAATTTTCCACCTTTCGGACGCACTCACAATCTCTCCGTCCTCGCCAAAGTCCAAATACAACATCCTGGCGCCATCATCCGCGGAACCCTTCAGCTTGTCGAAGGCGAACTGCCACAGCTGCGTCTTGGCGGTGGCCACCGTCGGAGTAGTTGGAGCGAATCCACCGCAGTCGTACAGAAAGAAGCCTCGGTTTATGTGCACAACCAATTGACACTGCCGGCCCTGGAACAGGCAGCGGAAGGAGAACTCCCTCTGGTAGTTGACCGCCTGGTGGGAGCCCTGGACGAGGGACCTGGCCCAGGCGGCCATGTCCCGGTGCGTCTCTGAGCGGAGCCAGTAGACGAGCACCCCGCGTGCGGTGCCGCATCGGACGCAGAACACCGTGGTCTGCTGGCCCTGCAAGCGATTCAATGGCAACGAGTATAATAATTGCTCTGTTCCGATGTCAGTTATATACTCACGTTCAGGGAGGAATTGTTGCCGGCTCCTGCCAGACGCGTTGTGGCCAGGGCGTAGATTTCCAAGGGCCGACTCCAGGCCTCCACCGACCAGGGAGCACTCTCGTATATGCGGAACTCACGCTCCGTAACCGCCACGAATATGGGCAGCCACTTGTCACTCTCATCAGAGCTCTCGGAACTGGAACGACCGCTGGGCTGTTGATAGAAGAAAGTTACACCTTAGAACTAGCTGCTTTTCAAATAGTTGGGTAGAGCATACGTTTTAGATATGTTAGAAAGCGAGATTGCTAATTTTTTTATCATGCAATGTTTCTATTTTTAAGCATAAGCATATGTAAGTTACTAAGTTACTCTTATTGGGATGTTGGGTCAACTTACACTTACCAACTCGCCGGCTACACCGCTGTTCGAGGTGCCGCTGCCTCCGCTAGCCGCTCCGCCACCGGCGCTCCCAGAACTTCCTCCGCCGCTCAGCCGCTTGCTCAGCCATCCAATGTGCTTCAGTTCGCCGATGAGGTTGGTCAGCGCCCGATTGGCCTCGGCCAAAGCGCGCTGCGTGCTGGTGCCCATCGCCGAGTGGAGGGCGTTGAACCAGACCAGGGCCTCCGCCGAGTCCGCTGCCCGCAGGATGCAGGAGTGCACTCCGTCCGGCGAATGCAACTCGAAGCACCGATTTTCTAACGCGGAGAAAGATGAATGATTAGCTTCGAGTACTAATGGATATTCAATTAAACCTATCAGGGTTTTATATCTTTAACTTTATGATCGCTTCGGTCTCCAATTTTGTGCACTTGCATATTATCATAAGAATTAGCATGCTGTACATTTCTTAAATAAATCTCTGACATATCTCTAATTACCCGGGTCGATGTATTTCAGATTCCTGGCCAGATGCGTCAGCTGCAGCGGGATGTATCGCGTATCCGCCCGGGGTGTCGTCTTGGGGGCGGGCGGCGACGTGGGTACGCCCGGTCCCAGCGGACAGAGGAAGGCCCGCTGGAGCTCCCAACCCACTTCCGAGATGATGCTCGCCTTCCGAAAGTAGGGCGTCACTTCGCGCAGGAATTTAACTGCAAAGCACAGAGGAGGAAACCAACCGGGGACATAAACATCAGTGCAAATCAAACGCTATCGCATGAATATGGATGCAGGACGGGATGTTTGGTGAGGGGCACAGTGTCATCAGCAAAACACTCGCAAATGCACTCACAGCATTCAATCAGCCGCAGTTAGAGCCTTCTTCGCTAGTTCTGCTCTTGCTGTTGTCGCTGCGGAAGTCTTGGCAAACGCTGCGGCATAAATTCATTAGAGTTTCCGCTCCATTTTTATTCGATTTGCACACCCAAAGTCCCCCCCGGCTAGAGTCAAACGCTTGGGAACCTTGGGCACAGCTTTATGATTTAGTACTTAACCTTTGTCTACCTCGAGTTCCTTAAAAACTAAATACAATAGAGCAGTCATATATTTTAAATAAAATAACCAATGAGAAGTGGATACCAACGACAATTTTTGTTGCTATATTTCGAAAGTAATTAGGAATTACAATGGGATGTGTTCTACTGTATTCTGCTGTATTCATTAGAGAGTAGACCACTGTGCAACTACTATGCAAATGGTGCTGACGATGCCAGGTGCTATGGCGGTGATGGAAGGGAGCATTTTCCAAGTTTCCCCACCCCGAGTCGCATATCTAGCTGGAAAAGTCCCAAGCCATATCCCGGCCCACTTGATATGCTCAGGATTCCGCCCACAACATTTGCACAATTTCCGTTTGCTGTTGCCGTTGTCGTTGCTGTTCCTGTTTTGGCGTTGTTTTTGCTGTTGTAGTCCTCGGTTGCCGTTCGAGTGATTTGGAAATTCAATTTTCACACTTAATGCCATCGGCCGACGGTTGCAACCGGTTGGCGGCGGTTCGTCCGACTCAATTCGTGTGTTTAGCTCGACTAATTAGAGCAGACGGCCACACGGCGGATGGGTAATGCGCTATGGCAGGGGGCCTGGCCAATGGCCACCCACCTGCTAATTGCTCGGCATTTACGTGCTCTGAAAGGTGGAACGGCGAGTGGCCAACTCCCGCGCCTTCTGCAGCTCTGCAAACATTTGCACTCACAAATATGCGACCGACGGCAAACAAACGGGCAAACAAGCGGAGAAATAAAATATATAAAAAAAGTTGCATAGCGGCAGGCGCAAAGTGTGATGAAGCTTTTGCGGAAAAAAGGGGAGTTTCGGATGGTCGGGCGGGATTTTTTGAAGTGGACTGCAGAGCAAACTAAGCCAAAAACGACAAACGAAAACCTAACTGCCAGCGGCAAAAGTTTAGATGCAACAGCAAAAACAACAATAACAGCGGTAATAAGTTGTGCAAATTTTTGCATTTAAGTGTAAATAAAGTTGAGAGTGTGTGTGTGTGCTGTGTTGCTAGAAAAACAAACGAGTTATGGAAAAGTTGGCTGAAAACCACCGCAGGCCACAATTGTTAGCTGCTTAAGTATGAATATTTTCGCTCACATTTTTCAAATAAATAGGGTTTTACAAACAATCCACTGAAGATTAAAGTCAAGGATTTGCGAAGGGCTGCTAGCATGTGGGTTAAGTCTATATGACTTGAAATGGTGAGTAAACGAATTTTTGAGATGCAAACGAAAAACTCATGAAAGTACCCAGGAAATATGTTTATTTATTGGGAGTGTTTATTTAATCCGTGCTAGCTTTTTGCAAAGTTTACTATTATTTTCAATGGCCTGGAGTTGCAAGTTTCTGTTTTTTATTTTGGATTGCCCCTCATGCAGCTGTAAGAATTAATACTCTTTATCTGCAAAAAGTTGCCACAAATTACAGAATAAGCTTGTTTTAATAAATTTCGTAGTTTTGATCTATTGCACTGCCACTTTCTTGTCTCTTAGCATAAATTAAATATATTATTTTATGGCCAAAAATATAACTTGTAATTTAACCCCGATGTTGTTTGTAAGTTTTTAGCCATCTTTAGCTCTTTGGTTAGTATAAAATGTCCTTTTTATGCTATATATTACTAAGCTCCTTGCATTACATGCATGTTCAGCTTTTCTTGATCATCCAAACTATAATAATATTACACAAAACGCAGTCATTTAACACTGCTCTCTCGCTTTTCGCCCTTTCTACATTATCCCACTTAATTCACAGCCAGGCCAAAAAACTTTTTTACACCTTTGCCGACAAAAGGAAATCCGGAAAATCCGGCAGAGCTGCCACCCAAAAGCATAAATCAAAGAGGCGGCCCGTATAGTGGGCGTGGCCGGTCGGAATATGATATCAACAGCAGGCGGCATTCGGAATTCGGCAAATCGTGCGTTAAAACAAACTTTGCACAAAACTTTTGCGAGTAAAATCTCACGCGTTCCTGGCGAGGAAGTGGGCAGGTTGGTTAAGTAGGGGCACTTGGGTGGAGGTGGAACTGGTGGGTTTGGGTTTGGGGGTTTCGTTGGTGAGTCCGCAAATGTGTGCCAAGCTGTAAAAACCATTGCTAATGGACTTCTGGGAGGCGAAGGCGAGCAAAGCCAACTGTCGTCGCCTCCTCCGTCGGATTCTCCTGAATCTCTGGCTGACATTTGGCAGTCGGAGCTGGAATCCAGTTCCAGTTCCCCAGTTGCAGATCCCCCCGACTTCCGCCCGTTCCGCGCCTTATTTAAATTACAATAAGACTGCCTGTGCGCAAATCCTCCGGGCCAAAGTTGTGCGGCCAGCGGAGCCTGGCAAACAACTTGCCCAACTTGTAAATTGAAGTTCGAATCAGGAGCTGGCCCGATGTCGGTGGGCGGAAAGGGGGCGGGGCAGTTCTGAGCTGCTGCGTTTGTCGCCGCCCCTTTATGGCCAAGGGCTTTAGAAATGTGATTACATTTGCGCCACTCTGCGTGCCTATAGATCTGGGCCACTTTAATTTAATGAGCACTCCACTCCGTCGAAATTATGAAAACGACCGCAAACCGAAAGCCGAAAATCAAAATGCGCACTCAATAGCAAAACGAGTGGCGAAGGCAAATTTCTGGGCGCAGAAATGGAGCGGGGTAAATTGGCTAATTGATTGGATTGGTTTATCGAGGGGATGTGGGTCTACAAACAAGTGATTATGTAAATGCAAATCAGCTTAAATAAAGGTAATGGCTATGGATACTCATTACTGTTTACTGTCTGTAAGTGAGCTTTAAAATTGTTTAAGAATCAATTGTATCTAGATAGTAGCAAAAAATAAATATATTTATAACATATAAAGATGACGTGTACATTTTCGGAAATATATTCATTTTTGTCAGAACAAATTTAATTAATTTCAATTACTGCATTATTTAAAGTTTTATTTTAAAACAAATTAAATTAACAGAGTACAAGAGCTTCGAAGCTATTCCCAATTTTAGCGAGAATAGTTTCGCCGCTGAAACTGGCTGGCTGTAATATACTGTGGGCCCGAAGAGGCAGCGAAATGGATCACCAGCAGCTCAGCATGGACATGCGCTGGCCAAAATTAAATGCGAGTCAGACTCTGGGACAGATACCTACATACTTGAGCTCTGGGCTGCGCGGCATGCGAGGCACGTTGGAGACGATGACGTGAGTCTTGGAGGGCTCAGCCCGAGATGGAACTGAAGTTGCGCGGGATGGGGCAGGTCGGCTGTTGATATTAAAGCGACATTAACATTGAGCTTGATGGCTGCTTTGATGGGCCACGATACGTTTTTAAATGCGCGAATATCGCCAGTTTGTCAGTTGTTCCACAAATTCGCATTCGTACTATGCATCTGGGAGCGAGTGAGTTATCATAACCCCCGGCGAAGGCGACCTTGCGACCGTTACTGAATTCTGATGGGAGCATCGGTGGCACTCCCCACATAAATAGGAGGCACCCACAGCAGCCGGGCACAAACAGTTAGCACTCGTCCACCAATCAACATGAAGAGCCAACCCATCCTGATTCTGGCCGTGTGCCTCTTGGCCCTCTCCGCCGTTTCCGCCATGCCACAGCGTCGGGCGAAGAGTCAACGCCAGGTGGAGTACTCATCCACACCCTATCCGGCAGCTGGCTTCCGCCCCAGGGTTCCCTTTAATCTGCCCGGTGAAGTGCAGCCCAAGCTCGAGACGGAACCACTGACCACCACCAGTACCACGTCTGCCAGCGAAGTGGAAACCCTGGAGAATACCGAACCACTTAGCACCACCGAGCAGCAGCCGGAAGCGGAGACGGAAGCGGATTTGGAAGTGTCCATCCGCACGCCTGCCAACACGTACGGAGCCCCTGAAGAGCAGGATCCCCTGGAGCCGGACACCGTAGTGGTGGTGGCCCAGGAGCCAGCCCGCGATTTTCAGCCCCCCTCCCTGGATGCCGTCGAGGACTTTGCCGCCGATGGCGCTGTTGCTGCTGGTGGCGAGCAGCCTGTTGCTGATGTCCCTGCCCTGGGCCAAGCGGAGTCGCAGGACGATGAGCCCGAGGCGGCGGTCAAGGCTGTCACCCCGGCTGGAGCCTATGGACCACCCGCCGCCACCTACGGAGTGCCTGAGCTGAGCGAGACCGAGAACGAGTTGGATCTGGAGGAGTCGCAAGTTGAGCTGGTTGAAGAGGAGGCGGCGGCGGAGGAGGCGCTGACCAACGAGCTCTCCAGTGGTCGCCTGATCCTGCTGCCCTTGGGCGCCAGGGGACCACAGTTTGGTCGCCTCATCCTTGCCGTAGAGCAGCCACGTCAGCGCCTGAGGAGCGAACGACTGAGGCGGATTTAGGGCTTCACTTGCTTGTCCACGTGTGGGGATTATTTGAACGAAAATATACGTACTTGTTTCTACTGAATTTTTCTGCGGTTATTTGGCACTTATTTTACAAATATTTTCGAGTTGTTACCTAAGAAATTATGAAATATCTGACTTGTTTTAAATATCAAAATAGATCCCTAACTTTCCCCATTTTCACATACAAAGACTAATAATGTTATTAAATCACTGATTTAACTGAAGAATTTTTTATCTAACTTTCATTAACAGTTTCATATAATATAGCTGGAAATTCTATAGATGTTTAAAGGAATTCTCGTATAAACTAATTAAATCGACTGTTTAACTGTGGCATCTGCCCAGGAAATGTGTATGCCAAGAAATAGAATTGGCTGAGTCAAAGGTCTTCCGCACTACAACTTCTACTGGAACTCCAACTCCTGCACCGACTACATCCATTTCCCCATCATTTCGAAGAGGAAGTTGTTTCAGCACAATTCTCGTGCACGGCTCATTGCATTGTTTATGCCAAATGGTTTGGCATGTGATTGGGTCACGCCCACAGGATGCACAAGTGGGTGTGTCTAGGATTGCCGCTTTGCGGGGCACTGCGTGCGTTTGTGTGTGCGCAAGGACATCCCACCCATACATCGCCTAATTGATGCTTACTATTGTTTATTGTGTTATGAATCAGGAGTCGAGCGGATCGCAGCAAAACACAATTCAATGGAGATGAACAGGAAACGATGCTCCAGCTTCGCCTGACCATTTTCATGATTACGATGATGATGTGCTGGTGTGATTGTGTACTTGGCTTGTTATTAGATCAGGCCTGGGACTCGTGTATCCCTTTTTAGAGTATGTAGGATGTTCGCAGTGCCAAAACACTTGCCAAAGCCCAATGTGTTCTTGCAGTTAAATTAATTAACGTTAATTTTTAATTGTATCTTTGCCTTTAATCGTTAAAAAGGGCTTTTTAATAACCACCCAACACTAAAGGATTTTGTAAACACTATTTTTCCTATAGATTAGCAAACCTTGATAATTGCTTCCGATTTCTATCTGCTGCAAACCACCACCTTCACCACAGAAAACCCTTGCTATATTTATGTCTGCCAGCTCCTGCGTGTCAGCTACTGAGACAGTTGAGAATGCAGTGCGTAGCTTGCAAGGATCCCAGCATCCCTGCAGCCCAACCTCGCTCAACGAGAATCGTTCTCGCTTTTTGCCATTCGACGCCAATGGGCGTTGGTGTACCGCCCACAAGGAGCGGCTATGTATTTTTGGGCCATTTGATCAAATGGAAAGAAAACTTTTCTCATTACTCATTGCCAAGCCGGGGCAAACAAACCAGGCAACGAACCAACCAACCAGCCAACCAACCAGCCATCCAGCCAGCCAACAAACCAGCGCAACTAGCGGCAGTCAACAGCTAACAGTCAACAAGAGTGGAGTGGTGGGAAAATGGGGACTCGTGGCAAAAGAGGAGCTGGATGCTGGGGGATTTACAACAGGACCCAGCTGCAACAGTGGCAATAGCAGTCGCAGTGGCTGCGGCAGTGACTCGCATGTTTTGCTGAGTAATCCCACGTATGTATTTGCACTAAAACCCTCTGTTCCGCCTTTCCAGCTCGCTTCACCACCATGGGACGGGTGCCACGACAACAGGACAAAAAAGAATCCCCACTGTCGGTCAATTAATCACGGTTGAACAAGTTTGTAAAAGATTATCTGTGCTGGTTTGAGAATGGGGGAGAGGAAAATTAAAGACGTAATTTATCACAAAAACAAGCGCAGACAAAACATACTTCAAATTTATTGTCACTGAGGGGGATCTGCATTTTGAGTTGGATCTAGTCCGTAGTAGGGAACAGCGATTAAGCCTGAGCTAAACAAGGATTTATATCAATAAAATGGAGTGGAATGGAATAAAATCCAAGAAATATTTAGCAGTTCCATATGCCATAATTTCTCCTAGTAACAACAAAGACAATCATTTTTTTATGTCTACATATGCTCAATCTATCCCACTGTGCCCAACTGTTCGCCATGACACTCATAGTTTACTTCTTAGTTTGACTCGCGTTTTTTAAGCTCCCCCTTTTTCGGCACTCCACCTTTCCCATTTTCCGACTTCGTGTGTGCGAAATGTTTTACGCAAATAACAATTTGACATTTTGGTAGGGGAGTAACAAATGTATCATCGTTGTGTACTCACCTTCCAGATCCACCACTCGACCGGACCGCTTGAGGGCCCTCACCGCCTCGTCGTGGGTAGCGTCCCGCAACTCCTCCCCGTTGACGGTCAGGATGGCGTCGCCGACGTAGAGTCCCTTGGCCTGGTCGGCGGCCATGCCCCGGAAGATCTTCGAGATGAGGATGGGCATGCGGTTTTCCCGGCCGCCCTTGATGGAGATACCCAGGCCGTTGTTGTCCGACTTGATGATCCGCACATGCCGCTTCTGGTTGGCCACATGGTCAGGTACGTCGCACATATCCATACCGCCGCCGTCGCCAGCATTGTTGTTGTTGTTCAGGCAAGGATCGCGGTCCCCATTGTCGTTGCTAGCGGAGCCGTCTAGCTCTGTATCCTGGATATTCATACCCTGTAGCGATGCGGAACTGGGCAGGGTGCCGTTCTGGCCACCTCCACCTGAGCCACCACCGCCTGCGCCACCGCCTCCTCCGCCACTGTGATTGCTTCTGTGGGAAAAAATAATGATTGCATCTTGAGCTTACCGCAAATTGGCATTGTATGTAATGGTTAGTAGACAGTCAGCAATGATCCTAGCAGTCTTAAGGATATGATTCATTTATATTGACCTACAGTCTACTGCGTGGCCACAACTATAACAACATCTTTCATGAGAAACAGAAGTGCTGGCAGCCCAAAAACACAAATATTAGAATGTTTCTAAAGACAAAAGCAGGTGCTATGTACTCGATAATCGTTTGCTACTTGCACCTTTCTAGTTATATGATGTCGAGGAGTTCTTAAATTAAATGAAAACCTTTAGTCCTGAAAGCAATAACAATAACCTTAAAAACCCAAACATGTTTTTGAAATAATCGTGTCCCATGCTTTTTTGTTCCTTATAGACCGCAACTCACCCCAAGGTTCCATTCAAGGTGGTAGACTGTCCATCGTTCGATGGCTGCGCCGCCTCACAGGACTCGTCCAGGCTGACGGCCAGGAAGTCCGTTTCCAGCGTGACCAGGACGCGGTACCAGGCGCCGCGAACACGCGTCTCCATGTTGCCGCATCGCAGTCCAGAGGGCGAAGGGGAGTGCTGCTGCGGAATGGGCTGCTGGGCCGCCGGCGGGGTCCTCCCCAGACTCGAGGATTCCACCATGATTCCTTTCTGACTTTAAATGCACTTTGTTGTTATGTGATTCTACATGGCAGTCGCCTAAAAGGGCTGAAAGGATAAGAAAATATTATGTTTCTTGCTAAAGCTTTGCATGCGACTCTAAAATGGATAAGTTGATTTTTTGTTTAGGTAATTGGTAATTGGTAATTGGTATTTTTCATGTGACCCATACTAATAAATCCGCAATTTGTGGCATTCCAATTAATTGCAGACACAAATTTAAAATAACATAGCAATAAAACGCTTTCTTGCTGCATATGAAATTTATTAATTTGCAGTGGCTGATAAAATATAGGCTTAGCAAAATTTATTGGTATTTGGCCATAATTAACATTGTGACAGTTGAACGGATGCTAAGTCAAATAACACTAATTGCGAAGATAAGCGATTCAATTTTTACTGTGGTCATTTAACGAATGTAATGGAAATAGACCAGTTGAATTTGTGTCATTAGAGAAATACACATTACTGCCGTACCCAGGTGGGCCACTAAGATAAAATCAGAACTCCATGGGATCTTCAGTTAGGCATGCAGACGACAGAGGCTAAGGGGAATGGCTGGCGATAAGCGGATATCAAATTAAATGTCCGGCATGCGGATGACACACACGGAGGCAGAAATGCGTAGCGGAAGAGAGGACATTTGTCATTGTTTTGCCAGTCCAGGATTTATTGCATTCTCCGACAAGTCAAGAAGATAGTAGTGTTTTTAGGAGTGGAGGTGGCGAAACGAGGGCGGGAATGCAAAAACCCGTGCCATTTGGAGCACACATCCTTCGACATTCGGCCACATCCTTTCACATCCTTGGCGGCCGCAGTGCAACAGTTTCCCGCTCGGAGTTCTGCAATTACGCATCTTGTCGCCGCCGCGGGACTTTTTTCTATGATTTTCTATTTGACAAGTTGCCAGTCTCCGAGGAGCAGGGGTCCTGGCAGAGATGCCATCGTGACACGCAGGGGGATTCCCCAGAATGCAGGGAGAGGAGTGCGAAGCCAGCATCCAATTCGATTTCGTGCTCACGCTCTCAACCGGAAAAGGACTGCTCCAGTCAGACACATCCTGTTTCTGTGATTGTGATTGCGCCTGTGTGAGTGCCATTTGTATGTACATTTCCGCTACGATTCAGCAGGAAGTAATTTTGCCCCTGCTCTGCTGCTTCTGCTGCTGCTGCTCTTCGAGTGTGCTGCTGTCACCAAGTCTGTTTACTTTGCAATTTATTGTGCAACATTTGTAATTATTATTGCAATGCCGCAGCCCAAGGCCCCTTCGAAGACTTGGCGAAATTCATAAAACAAAAAAGTTCCAAGTGTGTGACTGCTTGAGACGAAGGACGAGGGCGCTGGCAACGTTGTCATCAACACGCTCATAATTGTAAGTAAACAGACCCAAGCGAACTGAGGGCGTTCATGAATATATCCTTTTAAGGACGCAAGAGGCCTGTCTTCTGAGACTGGTAAGGTAGTGATAGTGGAAATGAAATGGGGTTAAACCATGCGCTTCTCATTAAATTTAAATTTAATGTCCAAAAAATGCAATCTGAATTTTCAAAAGTTATACCCGCGCTGTTGAGGCGATCTCAAAAAACTAAGAATAGATTTTAAATGCCTTCCCGACTTTTGTATAATTGCCGAATAACATTTAACCATAATATTATATTTACTTAGATTATTATAATAAGGCGACTGTAAAACTATATTATAAGGTCTTGAAATTTTATGCAAAATTATTGTTTTCTTAGATCCGAATAAAGCATTTCCTAACTATAATTAATAAATAAATAAATGCATTCATTCATTGCATTCAAAACGAACAATAAACGGGAATACATAGCCTCTGCTGAAATAATTATAAATTAAGAAAGCAGTATATATCTAATAAGAACACTCTATGGTCAAAAACTAAAATTTTCAATTTATTTTCAGCCTGTTCCAACAGCTATATTGTACTAGCTAGAATATCATATTATGAAGATAAACTGGATACAACTTTGCAAACAAACGGACGGACACTAGTTTTTTAAGTAGTGATCATAAGTACTGATATATATATGTATTCAATTGTTGCAACTGTCTAAAATCCAGATATCCTCTAAAGAAGTATAAAAAGAAATCGTCCCAAACACAATAGATACATAAAATCATAATCAAAATAAATAAGTTTCCTAAAATATTACCGCGATTCCGATAGTTTTATTTCCAAGTTCATAAATTACTGTAAAGCGTATTGGTTTTGGTTTTATACAAATAATAACAATTCCATTGTTCTCAACGTATTTGCATACTGTTAGAAAGCTAGATAAATTTAAAATAAATATTTTATAATTTGCGAAAAAACGTCGGCAGTGAGAGCATTAACAAAGTACCCCGCTGTAGACCGAAAAAATGTGGCCCGCTGGCTTGGCCCAAAGGAGAGTCCAGTCGACTGGACTGTTTGTAAGGATGTGTGTCACGCCCTTTTAGCCGGAACACCCCGGCAATCGGACCCCCTCCAGGCCCTCAGTTCCCTTAAGCCCCAGTCCATGTCATCGCCTAATAAGCGCCGGACGTCGCTTTTTCATGCTGCGCTTTGGCTAATTTAATGCCGGGCGGTCATAAATTATGCGCCCAAAAGTAGGCAGCGCGAAAATCGTCCAAAAAATTGAGCACAAATGCTGGGAAGTGGCAGCAGCTGCTGCAACCCATGCACATACATTCCACACAGGCACACACACATGCAAGTTGCATTCAACTCGAACAGAATTTTTTCGCGCTTTCGTGTAATAACTTTTTTTGGCGCCGCTTCAAGCGTTGGCTTTTTTGTCCGATTTGTTCGCTTTGTTTTTTGTGCCAATTTTTTTAATGCAAACTTGGTGATGGGCGAAAAAGGAGGTCCTTTGTATCGATACATAAAGCAGTAGCGGCAGCAGCCCAATGCGGAATTGCCATAAATACGTAACGCGTTTTTCCTTCGAATCGGCCTCGGCCGCACACTCCTTCCTTCTCACGGGCGGAAATATATTACCCTGCGTAAGTGTGTGTGAGTGTAAGCGGGAATTGCGTAAGTGTGGGTCCTGTGGCAGGGCCATCAAAAAGTCATAAAATCATAATTTGTAAACGAGAATTTATTTCGAAAAATATTTATGGTCGACTCTGGCTTCTTTTTCGCGCCGCAGAAGCTCCATGGAATTTTTGCTATTTGCTCCGCTCTTCGGATGTGTGGATGTATGTGTGTCACTGTGCATGCGTGTGGGTATGCGTGTCGGTGTGCAAACGTTGCTTCATTAGAGCGAGTGGAAACAACTGGCGCCCTCACATTGTTTCCCCACATTAATTTAATCCGCATCCTTTCCCGCCGCGACCCTGCATTAAATTCTTTTTATCCGAACCATCCAGGTTCCTGCGATTAAATGGAAAATGTATGCAAAAATTTTGCGCCGGTTGATGGCGGAAAGGTACGTTTAATGGAATCTTGATCGTTATCGGCCAAATTGACAACGATATATTGCGGATGGTTGGCGGAGAAAGAAAGGCCATGCTGAATGGTCGTTTAAAATGCGGAGCGATTTTTTATTGCATACTTTGGTGCTCCTGGGAAAATGGGAGGAGAAAAGCCCAGGTGAAAATCGTTTAATGTTAATGGAAAAATCAATTTCAAACTATTGTGTCCAACGAACTGAAAAGTGCTTCGTAACTGTACTGTAGTATTTCATTAAATATTTCGAAAGTAAATCCTCACCTAAAACGATGGCATTTTACCCTTTATTAGTTTAGTAGGTGCCATAAGCGATCGGGAATAATATAACAAGATATTTGATACAAGAAACAGTTCACCTTCACAAAATATTACGTAAATATAATTGCTAGGTGGTGCATAGCCGAACTAAGGACTTTTCTAATGGTTATTTAACGTCATTTAAGCCAATTCATCACCGTTCCCACCGCTCTGCCTTTTTCGTCATGTGGCCCCACATTTGGCTTAGCTTCGATTAAGGTAAAACCCACATGGGGAACACAAGTCTTGGCCTTGACACCGCCCCAGCGCACTTTCCTCCCGACCTTTTGACCTCCCCAGCCTCGACAGCCTGCCGCCCCTCGACCTTTTCCACCTCCTAGCCGCTGATGCCATCGAAGCCTCTTAATCATTCTTAACAATGCCGCCACACGTTGTGCTGGCATTAAGCTCTCAGACCGCTCAACTGGTGGAAATCGATACGCATTTACGTACGTATACTCGGATATCTACATATAAATTGCGCACTAATGATCTTTAAATACACATAATGCCCAGAACATGCCGCACACACGGACAGCATCACACACTTGAACTGTGGACCAAAAAGCCGGATGCACTGTTGGTTTTGCCATTTAGTTACTAGAGATTTGTATTGTTAGTTATTTTTGTAATGTGAACTGATAGTAAAAAAAAAACATTTGGAGCGTTGCTTAGCTAACACAGTATATTTAGTTCGGCAATCACGTCGAGCTGTATTGGGTTCTACGTAATTTTATATTAAACCTAAAGCTATACATCCTGCCTCTGATCGGATTCAATATTTTCTGTACAACTATATAGTATGTAAAATATTTGTTTTAATTTCATAACACGTTGGGGTCATATTTATATATCAACCAGCTGTTTAGTAAATAGCCAAAGTTCATAATGTAAATGTATGATTTTCGCAAGTAAAGTGACATTTCCAAAACAAAACTTAGCTCACTAGCCTTGAACTTATAACTGAGGCAACAATGAATGGAATGGTTCCTCTAATCCCCAATTCCACACCTATTTATAGTCCCTTACTACCGCCATTTTGTGTCCCAGTGTGAACGCGGCATTCACAGTTGACCTGGCCTCATGCTGTCAGTTTGCCATTCATGTGTGTGGGATTCGGATAGATAGATTTTTCATGTGTTCACCGCAAAGCCGCCACTGCGACCGATAAAAGCCAAAACAAACCTCCGAGATTTGCTTATTAGCACATACAGCACCGCCCACACGGACTAGCCTTCCCCCTTCACCGCACTCAGTGCCACAACATAACCCGACTTCGCCTGACAAATTATTCAGCATTGATTAATTATGAAAATGCGTTTATATCGATTGTAGAGTGCGGGATTTTGTCTGTGTGTGTGTGCAGTGGGGTGCACAATGTGGAAATTTAACCCTTTTTTTGGCCAAAACCTATTTTCTGAAAGTCGGTCGATTAAGATAATATTAAATGCATGCATTCATAATTGACCAATGTTTAGTTCTGCAGAACTAAACCAGAAACTGTTGCTGAATTGTTTCATTAATTTGATTTTATTTTTATCCACGCTCACAATTTTTGGTATCATAAAAGATATGTGCTAGTGTAACCCAATGCAAAAAAAAATTATCCTAATATCGTTCTCCGTTCCTCGAGCTATTAATTTTTGCCAGAAAAAGTGTTCATATTTCCCATTGTGAGGTGGTTGCGTGTGCATCGACTTTTGGGGAGCGATGGTTTTATGGCCACAGCTCTGGTGTTTGGCCAATTTCAATCCCAGAACCAATTCATGTCTGCTCATTTATGTGGTGACCTTCTGTAGTGGTCCGAAGCCAATAGCAATTGCTAGTAACTAGCCCTAAATGGAGCTTCACAAATAATTCGGATAGTTCTTAGTACAGATTA
This sequence comes from Drosophila simulans, assembly GCF_016746395.2. Taxonomy (NCBI): domain Eukaryota; kingdom Metazoa; phylum Arthropoda; class Insecta; order Diptera; family Drosophilidae; genus Drosophila; species Drosophila simulans. The sequence goes on from NC_052522.2 coordinate 21,379,130, forward strand.
AGAAAAGCTCTTTCTAAAACTTAATTGAATATATGCATTACTGAACCGAACAGTTGTTTCGGATATTACAAACGATTATAAGATTGCATTTATTAGGAAAAGAATTTGAGTTTCCTGAGTTGCACACTACGTGCAAAGATTCATTTGTATGCAAATTTTGCTAAGCAAACAATACCCAAATATTTTATTGAATTATCAATTATTTATTTTATCAATTACAGCTAGAGCTGGGAAGCCTCATTAAAAACCAATCAAGGTACCAACCCGATTCCCAGCGGCAATTCGACACGATTGCATGTTGCAATGCAACCAACTGATTTCGTGCAGTGCAGAGCGACCAGGGGATTATTATGTACGGCCGTAGGCAAACTCTCAACACTCCCAATGCGAGCATGTAAATGAGACGTTCGGATTGAAGGGGATCGCTAGTGAAGTGGGTGCTGGGGAATGGGACTGTGCTACAAGGTGTACGGAGTGTCTGTAATCACTGAAGGGGCGGCTAACAGCAGGTGGCCAGAGACAAATGTCAAGCGGCACTCGAGGGGAAAAGGGAATGCGGAGGCTCACGTTGCCGTTCTTCACTTATTAATTGCCAGTGTCTTGGCATAATTTTCACTCATTTGTCTGTTGAATGCAAGTGGATCTCCTCACTTTCAAAAAATGGCAATGCACTGAACCCTTCCGACAAATGAATCCACTCCATTCACTGCCAGCACAGAGGCAAATTTGTACCTTATTGTGTAAAACTCATATAAAAAGTAAATTAAGCTAAAGTAGAAAAAACCTAATTGTATAATTTATATTTTATTGTAGCTTCAAAAAAAATAGTTGGATCTAGCCAATATCCAATGTAATCCTATAAGATTCTTTTCTCAGTGTTCCTTTTTATAAAATGCAAAATGTGATGCAGCTTCATTAAGAGCAATTTAAGTGCGATATTTCCCGACGATACCGTCGCCACTCAGTCGCTTCGGTGAGCTGTTGAAAGGCGCAAGGGATGACAGAAGGTAACGGAAATAAATGGAACAAGAACCGGGCCAAGAAGGGAACTAAGCAGCCAACAAGATGGTGAAGGGGGATTTGTGGAGCCGGGGGCTGATGGACCAAGTGGAAATGCTCTAATGCACGTAATTGCACGTCGCTCTGATTAAGTTGGCGAAATTTGGTTTCCTTACTGTTAGAGAAAGCAGGAGAATGTTAAGCCAAAAAGCGGATTACACTTTTCTAAAAACGTAGAATATGAAAGTGATCCTGGAAAACGTACCGCTTATAATTAGTTCGCTTATCTTTACCTAAGACCTTTAAAATTGACATATGTTTAAGGGATTTCAGAGAATTTATTTCTAGTCCAATTTGTTTTATAGGCATATTTCGATTTTAAAGGCGAGCAAAGACTTTCGTAAATAAACAAAGACTCAGAGACTTTCGTAAATATTTTTCTTCTTGCTTTACTACTTCAACATCAAAACTAAATCACAACTTCCTTATGATTTGGTAATTTATTTATAAGAAGGTCAGTTACCTCATATCTTTATCTACATACATATGCAGTATGCTTCGGCATGCAATACTTTTACTCAAAAACGTGCTTTACCGATTCTTTTTCATAATGAGGTAGTGCGATTTTTAAAGATTCACATGGTGGTTTTATTATAATGGGTCTTATTAGTGCAGTAAGCACATTTAACGCGAAAGCCCTAAAGATAATTATTGTACTCCAAAATGGCAAAAATTATATAAATTTGAAACCCAAGCACAGTATGCAAATCAAATTCTAGGGTCTAATTCTTTCAGCCCGCAATAGCAACACTTTAAACTCAATATAATGAAAATTGGGCTTTGCTGCTTGCACTACCCTTCGTACTAGTAATCCCCGCCCCTCTGAACCGCACACTCCCACACTTTTAAAGGGAAAGGAAAAGGGCAAATGGCAACAACAAATGATAGCAGTGGTTATCTGTCAACACATATCGGCGAATGCATGTCAATTACCGCTTAAATGCTTAGCACAAAAAGCCGGTAAAAAGTGCGGAGTATGGGTGGTTTGAGTAGGTGGGTGGCGATGATGATGAATGCCGATAGTAAACGGAATTAACTTTCACACAGCATAACGGCAACGACTGCAGCAGCGGCGACTTGAATGAAAGAAAAAGCTTACGCCGTCGCAGAGACGGAGCTTTCCGGCAAAGCGCGCGTAGTAAATGTGCGGGTGGTGTTTTGGGGGAGGAGCGCGGTATTAGCCATCGATGCGTGGGTGCATACTCTTTGTTGACAAAGAAACATATCTAAGAAAATCCAAAAAAATATTCCGAAAACTGAATATAGCGATGAAAACCAGTTAACAACACCTACCATTCGATCTTATTGCGAAGTACTTTGCGAAAAGCAATTAATGCTCAGAAACTCGAATTGGCGCCTGCGCACAAACACACACCTACACTCACTGACACACACTGTGGCGCTCCTGTGATCCAGTGTGTGCGTGTGTATTAGGTATTTTTTGCTTTCAACTTATTTTGATTTTATTACACTACGCGGCGGCTCCCTTTTTTCAGAGCCCAGAAAACCTGGTCAATTGACACGCAAACATTTACGCGATGCGACTTCGGCCGAAGTCAACACTTAACATTAACAAATGCCGTACTACAATATTGGTCGGCCAATTTGCTCTTAGCTTTTTGTCTGGCGCTTTTCATTATTATTGTTTGTTTGGTGGCTACGGCGGCGACGGCGGCGCTCGTGAAAAGCCGTTAGAAAAGCGGGATGCTGAATTCGTTGGCGTTGGTAAGTCGCGAATCCAAAAAACGTACGAAAACGCGCTTTTATTTTAAATAAGATATGCGTGTTGTTTTACCCCGCAATGTATCGGATATAAAGGACTTCCGCTGTATTTTTCAAATATTCGCAGAGGGAACCAATAGCAACGCGGGTAAGATTCAGTATAAAAAGAAATAAATGTTTGCAAGAGCTTAAATAGACTCGGCTCTCACGAAAAGCTCCCTCTCTAACAAAAAATAAGGGGCGGATAAGCAATGTTTAGCAGCTTACTCTCTTTTGTTGCTGCGACAAATACTTGCTGAGACAAAGTTGCAATGATGTTGCAGACACAAAGTTTGTTAATAATATTATTATTTTTTTATAACATAAAAACATTACACATTTTATCAAAATTTAATACAGAGGCGGTCAAAAGTATTTACCCAACTAGCTTTTTTTTTTCAATTAGTTGACAATTGAAAAAAAGCACGTTGTGTAAATACTTTTGGCCACCTACGTAGTTTACTTCCAAGTGCTAAAAAACTTTAGAAATTTTGTAATGTTTCGATGTTAATGTTCTTCGATCATAGCACCAACAAAATTTTGAATTTCTCCCTCGCACACCCGCTCGCTGAGTAACGGGTACCTGGTATAGCTTTCTCTTTTGTCTTTGCGTTAGCTATTCATACTGCTACAATGCTAGGACTTGCGTTTTAGAAGCGATTAGGATATTCCTTATCGATATCTAATCGATGTTTAAAATATCGCGCGACCATGGCACGACAAATAAGATTCGCAAATTCTATACATTCGTTTTGCAGTAAGCAGTTATTATTATATTATTATATATATATATATTATTATATATATATTATTTATATAGTCGCCATAATTTTATTTGCAGCCGGGACAGAATCCTGAAAATGTAGTGCCCCTCAGCCCGATCGACACGCAGGCTATAAGAACCTGTATCCGACACTGGAACATCGCGCCGCACGACCAGGACCTCATGCGGGACTACTTAAACAACCTGGTGGGGTTGGCGGAGGAGCAGCATTAGATTGCCGTGTTTTAACCTTTTCCATCGTTAGTCGGAATGCATTCCATCATCCTTATAGTTTTTGTAATTCCTTCTAGCCTTTATAATTCCTGAGTTGTCGACGTTAATACGGACAGCAGAACATGGCCAAATCGACTCGGCTTTTGATCTTGATCAAGAATATATATGTATATATATACCTTATATAGCCGGAAACGCTTATTGGTGGTTGTCACTGCTACAGTACGTGTCTTGGGACGGTTCAGTGCTGCCAGACCGGTGGATTGCTTGAGCCACTCTACCAATAGGTGGAGCTCGAGCACTACAGCAACTATCTTCTGTCAGTGAGCACGCGGTTGTTGGAGTCGACGGAAGGGGGAGCCACCATCGGAGTAAGTCCGATGGAGAGCGACCGCAACGCGAGTACCTAGAGCGCCAGCAGTGCCTCGAAGAAGTCCAGACGAGGCAGGCGTAGAAGCGATCTCGGCGAGCTCGGCGCCAACGCAGGCAGACGCGTGGGGGGAAGTTAGTGCCAAGAGTCTTGCTCTGACCAACTCCTCCCCGCTACCCTCAACGCCCTGCCTAGCCCTGGATGCCAGACCTGCTGATCCCGCCCCTGCCGCCCTCCACGCCGGCGCTGAAGCTAGAGGATCTGGACGAGGATCAGGAGAAGAAGGAGGACGAGGATCTGGATTGATGCCGTCGGTGAGCGAGATGAAGAAGGTCGTCGCGAACAAGAACAATTTGCCGAGGTTGGTCTCAAAGTTCAGCCGAACAAGAGCCAACCGAAGACCGCAAGTAAGATAGTGTGGTGGACTGCCGAACTTTATTCTAAACGCCAAGAGGTCAGGAGACTGAGGCGGCGGCTTCAGCCCGCTCGATCGCGGGCAATCGACTATGCTGAGCAACAACTTGTCTGAGTTGAGGGTCATCTCAGCTCAGTAGAAGAAGCTCATTTTGAAGGTCAAAGAGGATAACTGGAGGCGCTTCGTGGGAGAGAACAAGGACGATCCATAGGGGCAAGTCTTTAGGACTTGCCGTGGCCGGAAAAGGTCAACCGAACTCGGTTGTCTTCGCTCAGGTGGCAGGGAGTACGTAACCTGGCACGACTGCGCAGGTGTTTTTTTCTAGTCTCGGAGTTTTCGGCACCCACTGTAATTTCTGATGGGATTCCCCCTCCGATTGATTCCTCTGAGGTAGATGCTTGTGTCGCAAGGTTGAAGAGCAGACGCTCTTCCGGCATGGACCGTGGATGACCGGGGTGATACTCAAGGCGGTGTGGGGTGCCATTCCCGAGCAAATCACAACGTTGTACTCCCAATGTATCAAAAGTGGATACTTTCCCTCTGAGCGGAAGCGCCCTCGTGAGGTGGCACTACTCCAAGGGCCGGATAAGGATAGGAGTAATCCTGCTTCTTCCCGCGGTATCTGTCTGTTGCCAGTTTTCGACAAAGTGCTAGAGGGGATCAACTGATTGGGGTGAACTGATTGAAGGACGTTCTACCCGATGGAAACAGATGGCAATTCGGATTCCGAGAAGGACGCTGCGTTGAGGATGCTTGGAGACACGTCGTGAGCACTGTTGCTGCCAGCTCGGCACAATATATGCTAGGAATCTTCGTGGACTTCAAAGGAGTGGGATGTCGTGATGAGACGACTCATCGACTCCGGCTGCCGAGAAGCCAGCTTGTGGAGACACTTTTTCTCTGGCAGGAGTGCAAGTTTAGTCAGCAGGTATGGTAACACGAGGTTGCCCACAGGGATCCATCAGCCGTCCATTTATTTGGAACCTTATGATACACATACTTCCCCAGCTTCTGGAGCCACTGTGTGGTTTCAGCGCGTTTGCAGACGAATTGTTGCTTTTCGTTGAGGGTCGTACTCGAATCGAATTGTTGGAGCATGGGGAGCGGAGGTCGGCGTTGCCGTCTCCACCAACAAGACACTGCCGTGTTACTCCTAGTTTCCTCTCAGAAGTAAGATTCGTTTTCAGCGAGCGAAACTTCGGTTTTTCACGGTTACGGTCACCGCATGCGGTGCGGATTGTGAAGACTGGACAACATGTGTTATGCGATTGCCCCCTATATGCGGATCTGCGAGACCTCAAAGGGCTCGGAATAAGATGCACAAATGGCGTTTGGGATGTCTCTGGAGTAACACGGACGCGAGAGACAATGAGACTGTGTACCGCAACGCTGGCACTCTCTTCAAAAGGCGGTAGGAAAGGATGCACCAAGGAGCCAGTCCCAGGCTTAAAAGCCAAAACTGGTAACAACATCAGGTGTCCCCAAATCCGGGCTTGTCGGAGCCGAAAGGGGGGGTCACCGAGCCCTAATCGGTACCATGGGATGAGCATCGACGACACATCATGATATGCCTGAAGCTTAACACGTTTAACCAAGCCCCGCCATGCGAGGTAGGCCTCCTTGTGCGAGTTTCATGGTGGCTGTGGTTGCTTAAGCTGGAAAGATACCCTTCACCAAAGGAGGTTGCATTACCCGACAAGTGTGCAACCGAATTGGTACCTCTGAGTTTACTCGGGAGGGCGGTGGTTCAGCGCTTAATTTGAACACACAGCGTAATATGCACATTTATGCGCATATGTGAACGTCCTTCCATTGGAACAGGCTACGTTAAATATGTACAGAGAGATCGTTTACAGTATACCCTTCTACTCCACAAGTAAAGGGTATACAAATAATATAATTAATAAAAACCGGGGCAAAATATAATGAAAAGCTAGAGTTAGAAAGCAAGAAAGAATGTTATAGTCGACTTTCCGACTATCAGATACCCGTTACTTAAATCGAAATTTCATAATTTTTGTAGGATATCAATAGATATTAGTGAATAAAATGAGATTGCCGTGTTTTAACCTTTTCCATCGTTAGTCGGAATGCATTCCATCATCCTAATAGTTTTTATGATTCCTTCTAGCTTTTATAATTCCTGAGATATCGACGTTCATACGGACAGAAGGGCATAGCTAGATCGACTCGGCTATTGATCCTGATCAAGAATATATATACTTTATATAGTCGGAAACGCTTCCTTCTGCCAGTTACATACTTTTTAACGAATCTAGTATACCCTTATACTCTACGAGTAGCGGGTATAATTAGTCTCTCATACACTGTATTAATCATTGGCACCTGTTAATGCTGCTAGATCTCAGTTTTTTAGTGCTAGATCTCAGTTTGCATAAATAATTTATATTATTATTTATTTAGCCTCCTATTTCGCGTATAAATCCGAACAGTCATGCAGCGATCGGATCGACTTTGACCAGGCCAGAAAACTTCTCCTGTAACGGTCGAGAATCACCGTTTGGAAGTAGAATCAGGGAGCAGACAGGCAGGAGAATGTCTCGGAGTCCCTGTCCTAACTGATCTGCGAGATGTCTAAGGTAGAGACGGATCTCATATTTAAGAAACCTGTCATGGGCTCCAGATGACTTAGTCGCAACGCAACAAATGAAGAAGCACGAGTCGTTCCAGCTAAATGAGTGGTTCCCAGTGAAATGACGATGTTGTGCAGCCTGGAGGAATTGCGGTGGCTGCTTAGCATGGCCACGAGGGTGGTGCTGGTGCTGATCATTAAATTGAATTTACATATATATAGGGAATTTCACAAATATAATATATTAAGAGCAGGACTGTGCTAATCATCGGACCGTAGTCTGATTGCCCTATCCATAGCTATGGATCGCTTGTCCACTGACTTATCCATCATCAAACTGTGCGAGTCAAAGGAGACGGGCCTCAAGGACAGCATCATCATGGACTACCGACGGAGGCGCATGAACGCACCCCCGTTAAGGCCATCAGCACCTTTGTGATGCCCAAATGTCCCATTTAAGATAGACGTCGTTACTGCATCATGGACGTTTCCTTCTCGGACGAGGAGCGTCTGCAGCTTCAATAAAGCTATGCCATCGTCCTCTTGCTGCGTTCCGGGGCGCTTGGAGCTGGCCAAGAAGAGATTGGCCATCTTCTCCAACGATCTCCTGATGGCTGACACAATTCAAATTAAGCCAGAACTCATAAGCAACGATTTGACAACATTGCCATACTGGGAAAAAAATTTCCAAGAGCGCTACCAGATCAGGAAATAAAGAAAAAAGCGTGTGGTGTTGGGTTTGGCGCTTTATTTAAAGTTTGATATTGTATAAGTAATTTAGTTAGCTTCATTTTGTTCACATATGTATACTTTTGTCGTATTTCTTACTATCGAAAATAATTTGCCAATATCCCTTTGGCAGCTTTGTGTATATTATAGTCGTCCAAAGTTTATTCCTTTCGCATACTTACATATGTGATCAAGCACAACATGCTTCTAATTTTTCGACTGTTTCTATGTCAGATATATTATACACTCGTCCCATGATTATTCAATTAGGACCGATTTTATTTATTGTCATAAAACTGGTGTACATATTTAGTCTTTTATTTCGATTTTTCCTATGACAGCTGTCGGTTCCGAGTTGCAAAACAAAAAGGTTGTCGGAAAAAATTCATGATGAGAATAGTTGCACTCTTCTGAATGAAATCGATCTACTTTCTGCAAGGTACAAAAATATTATAAGATCGGCTAAGCTGGCTTCTTTTTATTTAAATCTAAATTGAGCAATATGGCCGTTGTCTTAGATTAGGCTTCGCAATTGCATAACTATTTGTCATACGATTCCCTTAATACATTTCTATTTTTACTTAGCTATAGCTTCGAAAAGTTAATTTCGCTCGTTTTCTAAAATACCTTAGGAGTTTCAAAGTTTCTTTTATACATCGAGATCCACCCATTTTCAAACGGCGGAATAGTGTGAATTTTCTTACCCACTTGAGTTTGTGGTGGATGCAAAAGCTGGAGATTTCCACGCATCCAACGTGTTTTCCACCGGCTACTATATCGGTAATCATCAGCGGCAAAAAACGTGCCGCTGCTTTGACTCTGCCGTGATACCGTACACGGAGAGAAATAACTAATACTTATTTCTAATAGGTTATTGATTATTGTTTAACTATTAACAAAAATTACTCTTGATCGAAAGTTTTTTTCAATTTAGTGAAAGAGGTTTCTCAATGCATTTATACATGAGATTGTTCTCTATACAATTTTATCAAGCATTTGTTTTTATTTTAAATAAGCATACAGCTTCCAAATTAAATTAATTAATTTTGGCAATATAATTCCATGTGCACCTGTGGAGGCTTGGGCCCGACTTGGTCGCTCCTGGCCTTACCAATTATGCACCGCGCGCCAAATGGTGAAATCGATGAAGATGCACAAAATGCAAAACGCACTCTCGGCCCGCCTAATGGTCAATATGGAGATGGCCAGCTATCCAACCATCCAGCCAGCCAGCCATCCTCATGTGCGACATGCTGGTTCCCGACAATTATGGCCATGCAGACAGTGTGGAGGAGCTGCAGGTGGGTTGTGGCTCAAATTCGGGTTTGTTTTTTTTTTTTTTTGGTAATTTTATTTGTATTCGTATTCGGCTAACGAGCTGTGAACGTGATTATAACTGCCAGAGCGACATATGAAAATTATGTCCGAAATGCAGTTTGGCCAAGGGGGAGTAACAGGAGCAGGGGCAGCGGGAGGAGCAGGAGGCATCCGATCCAACGGAGCGGCACCAGCGGCAAAAACAATGGCCAGGCAGGCGACCAGGAGCTGTTGCGCTCGGATTCAGATTAGGCAGCCGCGGAGTGAAAATATTTGCTTTTGCATTGATCTTCTTGTTGGCCGTTGTTGCCGTGGCATTGTTTGTTAATGCCTTTGGCCGTCCATGGTTGCGGCAATAAAATATGAATTTGTCTGGCGATTCCTGCGCTTTACGAACTGAGTCGACTCCATTTGGCCCGACCCACCTAACGGCAATTGATAAGGCCCGCAAACAGGTGGGTTCACCTGGCGGGGTCAACAGAAGTCCCTCTGCTATTGTTCCGTCGTGTTGCGGGCTGCTCTGTACGGTTATGTTATGACGGTTTCCTGGGGACGGGGTGACTGAGAATCGGAGGATCGTGGAGGGGCCCAAAGCCTCACATATATGGCGAGGAATGAGTTAGATTTGGCTGGAAGCCATAAGGAATCGGTGGGGAAACGCGGCTTGAACAGTGGATGCCGATCGAATCGCGCGTTGTCGAACTACGGGTCATTAATTCAATGAACATATTTTCGGACCGAAAGGATGGTATTATATAAATATTAAGCAGCATTTTCAGGTATGTCAATAATTACTTGCACAATCTAAAGTTTACTTAATCGGCACACATTCGATGAAGCGAGCTCAAATGTAAAATCACAAAGGGAAATATTGGAGCTATTGGAACTAATCCAATAAGTACCGATGGGCCATAGAATGACATCCATTACAATCAAGCCTCGGCAATAGAAGTCCAGGCACTCACGCTTTCCCTTTGCATAGGCCCCACCATTTGTCAACTAATTTACGCGAGACGGGGGGCCACCACCCCCCGCAGGTGCAACCCCGACGGACAGCACACGGGCCAACTTAGCCGCAGTGTTGGCCAATATGTTAAGTCCTCGCCGGATCACAATGCTCATGTGGCTTGTCAACGCTCTTGGACTCGAAGGCACGAATCTCCCTTGGAGCTACCAGTCGGGAAAGGGGAAAGAGATCAAAGCGGGCGTGCCGCCGTCTGTGGGAATCTGTTGCACAGGCAGGCGCTAAACGGCGGCTACCAAATGGCGGGAATTTCGTTGCCCACACGCCCCGTTGCCGTAGGCTCCTTCTCCTTCTCCTCTGCTCGGTTCAGTTAACATGTGGCGAAAAAGGTGCGGGCATGTTAATTTGCCTAGGAAACCAATCTAATGCATTTAATTAGATTTTATTTATAAATTTAGTTCCTTCTACCTAATAATCGCACATAAGAAGAATGCATAGGGTTAAAATTCTTAGGAGAAAAATGTGGATGGGGTTCCACCGTTAGATTTCTGTTTTACTTTAATGTAATATATTTTATTCAATTTAAATTACTGTATTATTTTATCGATGTTGATGACTTTTTCGAGTGTACCTCCGCAAAGACGATCAATCTATGGCCCTCGTCGCCGGTTGGTTGCCTCACTTGTTAAGCGCCTCGGAGCGTTTTGTAAGAACATAAATCCTTCAGCTTCAGTTGCAGCCCCAGCTTCCGCTCGTCCCCCCAGCGGCGGACTGCATTTGAATGCAGGCAGCGGGCCTTTCAGCCAGGCTCGTTTCGGTTCGGGCCAGGTTTCTTTGCTGTCTCGCTCCGTCTGCGTTGGTTTTTTTATTGCCATAAGTGGCAGGTAATTATGTCGCTTGCCTGATAAATTACATTGTTGACAACGCCAGGCGAGATGAGATGGGCCGAGATTCGATGAGTGGGGAGAGCTTGCAGCTCGGCCCGGGGGAATCGATTTTGGCAAAGCGGTAATGTGGCGGCGGATCGGATCGGGAAATTGAATGAAAAGCCCCGGTGTCACAGCCATCCCACTTAGACGGTACCACTTGCAAATGGCTATAGAAGCCATACGAGACATTGGCTACATTAATTATTTATTATAGAAAATTATTTATTTATCTCAAATCAATCTATCTGCTATTTCTCATTTTCTGTACGTAAGCTTGAAGCGGCAAACAGAAGATTAGGGCGATTTTAGCTTTTTGGCCACCGTATTTTGAAACTTGATGGAACCACAAAGGGCAGGAAATGTTGGACGAGTCAACGATCGTATTCTTATCGACAAGAACCTAAACCCTGCTCAGTCTAGGCAAATGAAGTTGCTCCTGATGTGCTATCTTGCCTGCTCCGGCTGACCCAACACCTTCCAGTGGTGCGAGGAGGCCAAGGCGGGCAGATGGTGGCGGGTGGCATGCCACACAAACCACAGCGATTGCGTGCCGGCGATAAGGCGTGTGCCGCAGCCGGGGAATCGATGGATGCCGCCCCCGGCGGCCAGTTGAAAGATGCTGGAACTGCGGATCGCGATCCGTGGCCAGAAGCGCCTTATATCTCCGAACACGGTAGCTAACATGCTTGGGATTAATTAATGATAAGAAATCTGTATCTAAGGCCATTGCCGCCAGCAGGCTGCCCAGCTCAGCTTTTGGCCATAATGAGGCCGGCATTCAGATTCAGATTCAGGTGTGCAAACCGGCCGCCGGAGGATTCTGGGGCTCATCTTCGGGCACCTTGTGGCATCTCAATATCATGTAGATTTTTGCTAATGTGCGGTTCGCACTGCTGTGCACCTCGCCGCACTGCTCCACACCATTCCACACCACATGGCTGCCTGTGGCTCAATCTCATGCTCTCATACTCGCCATTAATTAGCTGAATTTATTAGATGGCCATCTCGCGATGTGCGGCAGTGCTGCGGCAAACGCCTGGGAATTTTTCGAATCCCTTGCATTGCTCTTCGCACTATGAAGAGGCTATGCAAAGGAGTTAAGCCCCCTTCCAACTTTTTGTATTCCTTCCTGGGACTTTTTTAGCCAAATGGAAGAGATGGGTGCGTGAGAAAATGGTGTACGTTCTGGGAGCGTTGAATAATACAAACGATTAACTAAGGTGTTTAAAAACAGGATTTATATTTAATATTTTTTTGTAAGAAACTAAAATGGCTCTGGGTATATAAAGGTCTTATAAGTTCTGAGAATCTGCCTTATAAATTGACATGCACAACATATTCACTTTGATGACTTTACCTTGTGAAGGTCGAGTTATCTGCATAACGTGTGAGTTAATAGACAATAGCCAGTGCAATTGAAATGTACACATTCAAAAGATCGAAATTTGATGGTGGTGTGGTCGAGTAGGTCTTGCTATTCAAGCACAACTATATTTCTGATACCCACATTATTGCACTTATGTATAATGGTATACAGGTAGGTAGGTTATTTAAACTATTATTAATTACACTGGAATTTAAAAGGTGTTTTTTTATCACTATGCCACCTCTAGCTCACGCATTCGACGTGTGTAGCTGAGGATTGCAAGTCAAGGCAGTTTACGACGTGGCTTTGTCCATGTCGACGGACATTGGACAGCGAATGGCACCGAATATTTTATCCGACCAATCGCCGATTGTCGCTGTGAGAAGTCGGGGAAAATCCGTCGGATTAGTGCAACCAAAGTTGTGCTATTTGGAATAATAAATGGCCTTATATTGTTCCATCTTCGGATCGGCGAACTTTATGCTCAATGTATTGACATTTGATTGCTCTACAGATTGGCTTATTAGCAAAGAGTCAATTGATGGCGACCAGAAAGGGAAGAAACTGTGGGAAACTAAGTGCACGTTGAATAGTAAACATACATCTTGAGTTCTTAAACGGCACACCAGTTGATAATTATTTAATAACATCTTCTCTAACAATATTAGGTAAATAATAAATTCAATTTTGTATTGCTGGAATCACTTTTAATAACACACAAATATTTATGGCTGTATTCCGCCATCTTGGGCGTTTTAATTCATTAAAATGTTTCTGCACATGTGCCTCGCCAGCAGTTCGCATCCCATTCCCATTCCATACCAGCATAGTTCGGCTGTCCGGAGGCCGAGCAATCCTCGCCGCCATTCAATGCGGAACTCTGGGCCTCTAAACACGATTTTGTCAACCTCTGAAGCCGCCGACGCCGCCAATGCCCACTGAGGTTTAATTTGCGGCATTGTGATTTCAGATATTTGTGCCAGAACTTAGCTCACTGATATGCTCGCGACGATCAGATGAATTCAGAATATAAGCAATATATATAATATATATATATATAATTTATATGTATTTATGTAAAGTATGCACAGTAGCTCGAGCTATTGAGTCTATTATATTTGTTAAACAACTGTATAAAGCTATAACTAGCTCGAACGCCAATCCGTTCCCACATTCCTCAATGGCTAATTAGTGATCTTAAATAATTTGAGTTAGGCTCCACCATTCTGCTACCCCAAAAGAAACGTTTGGTCATTACTTGGGAGCATAAATCATAGTTTGCTAATAAGCCGGCCAAGCTGACGACGTCAGCGAATCCATGGATACGGACACTGATACTGCCATTTGGAGGGTCGGATGGTAAACCAGTTGCCACATATTGGCACATGGAATCCGAAAAGCTCTCAGCTCCTCCTACCAGGTTCAGCTGCAGAAGCTCCGGCAGCGGTTCACCTACAAATCAGATATGGAGTTCCATCAACAATGTATGCCAAAATGGCACTTCATCAGCTGGCCAACGGAGGATGATTAGCAATTGGAGACCCGAAACGAGCCGAAATCCGGGGAAATAAGTTTAGCCAACTAGGAGGGCGAGGGAGGAAGTGGGGCCACTGGGTAGTTAGTAGTAGAAAGAGGCAGGCAGAGCTGGTGGTAATGATTGCAAAGTGGTTTCACTTTTGAGTTTTAATACCCTGGAAATACCCTTTAAAAACGGGATGTGGTTATTGTTAGGTCAAATTGATATTCAACAATTTCAGTAATATTCATACTATTTCATAATTCATGGTATTTCAGTATAGCGAGATCATTTGGCTTCTTAATCATTTTGTAATGATGACTTAATGACTTATAAGCTAAACATATTGCTTATGATAGTTTTTTAAATGTATACAACTGTGCAATATTTTGTTGTAATATGATAAGTTTATATATGATTTGATTGGGAAAAGAAGCCTTGACTTAAAGTTTAGGTTGCATGTTTAAATTAATTCACTGGTATACAAGATTTTTTGAGATTTGCAGGTGTACATGGCAGTCAAGTCAGGATCCGCGCAGCATTTCAATTTAGTTTCTGCATATGTCTACTTTTTTTTTTAAGTGGGCCCATCCTCTGCCGCCGCAGACTATTTAACCATTTTTACTACTACTAAAAATTCCGGCAACAAATGCGACTGTATCTGTCTCGCTCTACTTGCATCTCTTTCCGTCGGTTAGTTGTAATGCGGGCGTTGCGAAAAAGAATCGCAAGTTGTAAAATCTGGCTAATGGCAAGTTTGTTGCGAAAGCCTTAATTAAAAACCATTCAACCAACAGACAAACCGCCCGAACAAAGCAACAACACATTTGAAAAGTACATTAACTTTGTTGCCAAGAAGATCTCCGGGGCCCCGCGCATCCACTTTAACATTTAGCCAGGCCAATACTAATGAACCCGTTGTTACACTAATTTGGATCGCGACTGGGCCTTTTTCCGAGGCCCATCCATCGATTGACAGTTTAGTCTATCGGCGGACCGTAATCAGGGCCAATTGTCCGCCGCTTTTGGCCTTGTTAAAATGAATAATAACGATCCTTAATATGGAGCACAAATGCGACTGTTACATTTCTCATAAATGGCCTAGCTTATTGACATTTAATGTCAGCTTTAAGCTGAAATAATACACGTATAAGCAAGTAGTAGTCTCTCCAACTGGTTGAGATCTGCATGGGAAACTATTATGACCAAATTGAAGTTTAATAGGCGATTGTAGATTTCCTGGGTTGGTTGTAGGAAATTGGTAATTGAAGCATTTTGAAAGCATTTATTAGAAAACATTGTTTTGTCATCATTAATTAGGCGTACAATTATATGGCTTAAGATATATAAAAGGTGTTATAACTGAAAAAATGCAATTAAATAATAGAATAACATTTCCAGAACCTTTATTCATTATTCATAGTTATATGGGCACCACTACCATCGAATCGCTCAATTTAGCCAGCTATTACGAATGCTATCGTTAAGTAATGGGAAAACTGTGCAACTGGCAATAAAAACTTACCGGATCCAAGACAGCTGAAGCGGAGATTTTGAGGTTGGCCAAAACGCGGGCTCCCACATGCCACTGCCAAATCGCACTGCACTCAGCCCCCCGTTGGGCGCCAAATGGAGTGAAAATGTCTCACGTTCTGGTTTTTTAATCTTGACCAGGCAATTGTTACCTTTCTAATGCGCGTTTTTATTGGCCGCCACGTTCGCCGCGAAGATTCCAGCCAAAGTAAGCAAGTGAGACTCTCTTCTTTTGGTTCATGTGGCGTGTCACTTCGAAGCCGGCATAATTTGCTTGCCACTGAGCACGGAGAGATGTGCGGATTCGCCACTCCATCCTGCAGCTTTTTGTCTGCGCTAATTTCGTTTGTGCAACTTTTCGCCGACCCGCATTTAATTTGCGCTCATTTAAACGGCGGATCGTCGTTTGGGGGATACCTGGGCGCTCAACCAGTCCACTGCCAAATGCAAAATCCATGTTGCACATTGTGCGATGCACGCACTTTAGCCCGCAACTTGGACAGGGGCATTAGCGGCAAGTTTACATCGTTCGCTCCGGTAGCCGCGTAAATCTTTCGCTTTTCAAACCCCTCCCCTCGATTTTGGAATGTTGATATAGTTCGGGGGGAAAATACCACTTTTTTGTTGGTGAAACTAAATTATATTTAATAGAACTTCCTATATGCACACATAAACAAAAACTGACCATAAGGAAGGTCAAACAGTTACAATACCTTCACACAGCTTCCCTTTAATTGAATTATCTTTTTTTTTTGAGGAATTGAAATCAAAAAATCTAAGAACCAATGAGATTCGCCACATATAATTCGTAATAAGGAATAGAGAACCCCAGTCCGCAATATCTTGATGCCCAACGGTATCTGAAAGATTTCTCACACATTACACCCAGCAGATACTCGTAATTTTATGGCACTGATTTCATTTCCCACCGAGCCGAGATCGGCGACACAACCCAAACCCAATCCCAATCCCAATTCCAATCCTAAATAGAATCTTGTGAGCGATGCCGACTCAGAGAACCAGGGAATCAATAACAGAGCGCAGGAAGAGCGAATGAACGGAGGACTTGGCTAAAAGGCAGCCACAATTGTCATTGAACGGCCATTCAAATGTCACAAATTGTTTGCCAAATCGCGCATTGGACATGAAATAGTTTCGACAGTTTAATTTGCCTCCCGAGCGGCGGCAACGCCAGCAGCAACTTGCAACTTGAAGCCAGCAATGTGCAACTGCAAATGCAGCAAACGGCATTTGTTGCTGGTCGGCTTGGTTTGGTTTGGCGTGGCTTGGTTTGGTTTGGGAATCGGTAGTCGGGTGACTTGTTGGCTAACCATGAAACACCTACCAAATGGCTGGCCATTGATCGTCAGCTCCGTCCATGCAAAAGGCCATCTCTGGTCGGCTGGGACAGGCGCTGCCTCCAGTGATGTCCCCCAACAGATATGAGCTCGACGATAACGTTGACATTCCACCTAAATTTATAATTTTTCGCCGGGCTTTTCCCTTGTTGGCCTCGCAAAGCTTTTAATTTTTGCCGCCATGTGTGAGGAACAGCACACTGCAATACAAAATGCAACTCAATTTAAATAATAATAAATTAGAAATTTAATCTATTTCGTTTCCTAGTTATCAATACGCCGATTTTGAATATATAATAGGATTTGGTTTTGGCGAACATTTTTTATATAATTTATCTATAGTCTTATATATGTAGATACACTTGTATCTTTCTAAGGAAGTACAGAAGGCTATGCTGTTTTTATGATAATTTAATGTGGGCTTATATTTGTTATATTATTGGGTTCAAATTACTAATAGGGCATCCGCTTCATTTTGTTCTATAATCTTACCTTATCCAAAATATATTCAATTTTCACTTGATTACTCGCAGTGTGAGTGCTCCTCTTTCAGGAAGCCTTTTGCCTTTGAATTGGCTTCGGCTTGAATCGGTTCGGATTTGGCTCTTTGGAGGATTTGTCATCCGATGTCGGCAATCCGGGCATATGACAAGTGGCCCCGGCCTGTCGGCGGCGATGAGAACGAACTTACCATAACTGATCTTGTTTTAGCCGTGGCCATGGCGCCTGCACCCCCTTCTCACGCTCTATGGAGCCCAGATCTGGGAGCTTCTGTATTTGCACTCAGTTTTTGTTCGCCGAATGATTTTCTGCGGTTCATTTGAGTCACGAACTGCCCCGAAATGCGCTTCCACTGGCCCAGCGACTGCAGCTTTCGGACTCAGTCCGACTGGCATGTTCTTTTGTCCGTGATTTCATTTTGATTTGCACGACAAATCCAAAACGTAGGTGCTCTGCCGCAAGCCTCTGTCCCATCCTGCTCCCGCCACCAGCCCCCTGGCAGCCCAGTCCACCCACTCCTACTCCTACTGCAGAGGCTGTCATTGAATTTTAATTTAATCCAATGCAAGCCAAATGCAAACAAAAAATTGCATCTGACTCTATTACAATGCAAAGACAAGATCGCCCGGTGATAATAAAAAGCTGGGAACATTTTTTTATAGCCAGCCTCTGGTGCTCTGATTCCCATTATTGGTCATGCCGGTGATCATGATGCCGATGATGCCTGTCGATACTGTTCTTCTTCGGTTGCTGCTGACCGAAAAATGTCTTCATTTATGCTACGTTTATGCTAATGGATCAGAGATGGGAATGCCGGTCGAATGGGTAATGATCGGCGAGCCCATTGCCAGAAACTCAACTACCAGCTACTGTCGGTCGATGGGGGAGTGCCTGGTGGTCAGGGGAAACAACTTCTGGGATGAGAACTGGAGTCAATGGGAAGGTTAGTTAAGTTAGTTAATTTTAGAGCTACACAGAAAGTGATTACAAATTTGGAAGACAAGATGCGGAAAGATGTTGAACATATCTTAAGATTCTACATAAATATACCTATTTAATCATACCCAATATTATAAAGACCTAAGTTCAATCTATTATCAGTAATATAAGTTATACGCTTTTTTCATTTTCCTTCTTAAATTTGATTAAAATCCCTTAGCCATTCAATATACATTTCCACTTAGACTCCACTAAAAGGCAAATTTAGGATCCCCCATTTATTACCAAAGAAAGCCGCACATGAAAAATTGGCTATTTTTAGCCTTTTAAGCCACACGCAAGACTTTTTAATAATAAAAATTTAATTTGTGGCGAACAAATTAATTTCTGAAGCGCATTTACACCTCCTAATCGCAATCACTAAATTGTCGAATAGCGCAAGGCGAGCCCATACCCAGGCCCATGCCGAATCCCAAACCCAGATCGAAGCCACCAGGAACCCACGGAGAAGTGGGCGTCACTTGGAGCCCCGAAGGCGATCTCTGGCGAAGACCCACGGAGAGCCATTAGGCGCACCTAAGCGGCGGCACTAGATGGCCAGAGGGACAAAGGGGCCAGGGAGCCACTGCCAATGCCTATGCCTTTGCCAACGCCAATGCCAATGCCAATTTTCCCAGAGTCTGGATGCAGTCTGAATCCGAATCTGGTGGAGTCGCTCGTCTGGAGCCGTGCAATTACCGCTCCGAGCACAACGCCGGCTATCACTTGCCCCAACAATATCAATATTTATGCAGACGATAACACCTTCTGATTTACACCAGCATCACATGCAGATCCCCGCCGCCTACGGACACATGAAGTCGGGCTGCAGCCAGATCGCGGTTCGTTTCCACTTTTCTATTAAGAGCTCAACACTTGCGCTACTGCCAGCCGGCGAACGGCAACCGGCAATTTCCCAGTTAACGCCCCGAAAAAAGCTGGGATCGTACACATATATCGGCGCATACATATGGAACGAGGGAAGAAACTATAACATGTTCGACATAATGGATATTAGCATAAATTCTGCGCCGGCAAAACACGGGCAAAGATGTTGCTGCCGCTCCATTGATTGCTCATTGCCAGAAAATGTTCCAGGCAACAAATCGCAAGTCGGTGATACAGTGGGATACGGAAATCAACGATAAGATTGGCCAACTCTTTAGGATTAACTATGTGAACTAGCCAAATCAAAAAGCTCCAACTAAATTTGAACTTACGAATAATTTGCACTATAAAGTGAATTCTTTAGTCCCTATATTTCTACATCAATCGACAATAGAAAATAATGATAAAATATACTATTTTATGTTGTATGGATACAATATGATTGTATATTTAAATGACTTCTGCCAACGTTCTTTCTAAGTATTGCTTGGTAATAAAAATTGACTTATTGCTTATCTAAACTTTTTTTGTTAACCCTATTTTGCACCGTTTGTGTTTCAAACCTCGATCAAAACCAAAGCAAAAGCTAGATTAATTTTCGAATTTCCTTGTAAAACTTGGCGATTTTTTCAAAAAGCCTGTCCTTGTAACTCAAACTTTTGATACTTTTGTAGTTATTTCCATTAATAAATAATAGTAACGATTTAAGTATTCCAGTTATCTATCAAAGCAAACTATCAACATTAAGTTAATATAGATTTTTTTTTTAAATATTTATTTATTTTATATGTTCAAAATATTTAGAATGCACCGAGCTAGTCCCACTGTGGATCAGGGCGGAATGGTGGGAAAGGAAACGGGATCGGCGGCTTTAATTCTGATCCAAGCTTCTGTGGGAAGCTGGCTGGGGAATTGGGGAAAGATGAAAATAATGAAAATTTGCTCAGGCAAATAAGGCGCAAAAAGTAAATAAAATAAAGATGCGCATGTTTATTGTTGCTGGCCAGAGTCTTTTTGCGGCCGTTGCCGATTGGGAATGTTGCTTTTATTATTTATTGAGTTGTTATTAGTGCAAACTACGCTTGTTGCAATTGCGCAGCTTGTTTATCTGATTTGGTTGCAAGTTGCAGATCCCAGTTGCAAGTTGCATGTTCAGGTAGCCGCTACATCGCGTACGGATACGGATGCACAAATATATTGCCGCATGTTGCCAAAGGTGAATGTGGCTGCCGCGCAAGTCTGTGTCGTGTGTTGCAGCCGAACACGCTGAGTTATGGCCCAAAAGCCAAGCGGCAACTTAATTAATACATGCAACCGCATTATCGCCCATCACCTGGTCGCAAGGTCGGCAGCAATGACGACCAGCACTTATCAAAGGTATCAACTAAACGAATGTAAGCCGATTTCCAGTTTCTGGGCCCTACATTTTACGTTTCTGATGAGAAAAAGTTATTGTTAAAGAAATATGATTAGTAATGTTAACATACCTCATAGTGACCTCTTCTTTAACCTCTATATTATTTGATAATGACCCAATGTCCGCCAGTTCGAATGATAGTCAGAAAAGTTTGATGGATTGTTCAAAAGATTGACACGCCCTTTAATTCCTTTATTTTATTATTGTCCTGCCAACTTGGCTCAAGCTGTCAAGCTTGAAAACAGTTGCTTTCCCAATGCGTATTATCTGATTATCTGCGTCAGGGGTATCTGATAGTCGAGGGACTCGACCATAGTGTAAGCTCTCGTTTTGATAAACTAGAGTACAGAGTACTGCAGACACTTCAAGTCAACGACAACTCGGGCAGTATTTCAGATGAAAAACTAGACAATCGACCTGGCATTGGCAGCTCCATATGTCGATCCCTCCCCCGCATCACCCGCGTTCCACTCCCTTGTCCATGACCGTTTTCAGCTGAAAATTACTTTATAGTGTTGGCGCGCATAAATTGACGTAATCGTTTATTACCATTTCTGAAACTGAACTGGACTGCCACTCAATCGGCGTTGTGTTTGGCCAGAGCACCAACAATGGCCCCACTCTCTTATCGCGCATTTGCGCATGCGCTTCACACTTACTCGCCTGGTTTCCCATAAATCGCACATATATGTATGTATATATATATAATATATATATATAGAGCGGCTACTACTTCCCCGATCTGCTGGCATCCAAGCTATCTTTGGCATGCGCTTGCGTACGATCCGGCATGGCCACGGGAATTTATTTTTTCTCTTCTCCTTGGATTGCTCGAGCTGTTTACTCGATGATTGCCGCCAGAATAGGATGGGGTGGGGTATTTCCAAGTGTTTTAATAGCTTAAGCATACCTTTTTAAAATGTACACCTAACATTGCAGTCAAAAGTTGCCGAAACTAACATTTGCTTCAGCCATATGACCCGCACACGTTATTGACGCTTTTCCTTATCATGAAATATTGAAGTGGGTGTTGCCAGTCACTTATGGGCTGATGCTTCTTTTAAGACCATTAACGCGGCGGTTAGTAGCGAAACCAATGCGCACTTTTGAATGCTGTTCAATGGGGCATAAATTGGGGAGTAACTGCCGGAGATGTGATTAAAGGAATTAAAGGAATCGGCAACACCTATTACAATCAACAACGGCACAAAGGACACTTCAACAGCTGTCCTATCAGGCCATCCGCCTGAACTAGAAGGAACACCCGCTCCATTGAATCGCCTGTGGAGTTGTCACAACAATGAGGGCGCTTAAATGAGCACGATCTGCCGTTGGGCAACAATATTTATCGAGAAACATTGTCCCTTTGTTGAACGGGACTGCTGACAATGCCCAATGCTCGATGCTCGATGCTCAATGCTCGATGTTCGAGCGACCCCGACATCGAGGGTTGACTGTGCGGTATGTCATCGCTTGGCAGGGAAACAAATTTATTGATTAATGCCTCTTCGGGCTCGCAACTGAATGACTTCGATCTCGATCATAAAAGACCTTCTGTGTTTGCTGGCAAAAAATAAACTCATAAATTACCAACGGGAGCGACAATTTTTCCCTCTGATTCCGTTTCTGACTCTTGCTGAATGCCGTTCTCAACAATTGCCAATCACCAAACGATTGGCTGTGCTGTCTCCCTCGTTATAGATGGATTTCGATTTGATTTGCAAACATTCTGAAACTCGGAACTCATTGCCAACAATATAAAGTTCATTATTTAGCAATAAATTTGTTATGACATGTTTTACTAGGCGTTGGACTGTCGATTGGCCATGCTTCTTTATAAAGTGCGCAGTGATCAGTTTTACTTTTGGCATTTACCAAATGATCTTTTAAATGGGGCCCGCTACAGTTGAAGGCTGAAGTCGATAGCACTTGAATATATCGAGCTTAATATTTCAGTTCGAATGGCAATGCATATTTGCTAATCACTAGCCAAATGTCAAAGTACCAATTGTTTTAATTTAAAATTTTCTATGCTTAATTTTGTAAATTCGAGGTCTGAAGTAGTAGTGCAAAATGGTAATAGTAAATGCATGAAACACATTGTTTTCCCTTTCATTTCGCAGAAAATTTATAAAAATTAGATTGAAAGGTTGAAGAATTCTTTCATTATTCTTGCATTAAAACCACCAGAAAATCATTTTACAACATATTTGTAATCTAATATAGACTATCTCTTTCGTAAGCATCTCAAATTTAATTACACCAGATTAACCAATCACTGATGCAATGACCATTAAGTGGTCTGAAAGCAGGTGTTAAGCTTTCTTCACCTCCACCGTGTGCCACCAATGAAGACAAATGACCAGCTCTGTGGCCATTACTTATCCACACTTTACACAGTCTCCATCGGCCGCCCACTGGCCGATCTCGCTGTCTCGCTCTGGCACGGTGTGAGCGTGTGTGAGTGCGGCACAAGCATCGAGTTTGTCGCCTAAGTCATTTGTTATTGCCCGATACCGATGGCGTTCAAGTGAGTAATTGGCGAGTTGATTTGTTGTGATTTGATTTGATTAGCATGTAGATCATCGTGATCAGCGCGGCCGAACAAAATGGATAAATTGCTGGCCAGCCGCAGGAGCAGCGGCAGTATCAAATTAAAGACACATGACTACAATCTTACACTCCACGGCAGTTTGTCGCCATTAGCGTCGAGGTGAAATCTCAGTCAGGAGCCGGCCACGTTGGCCAGCAGATCCCGAGATCGGACGATCGGCTGGCGAATGAATCTGATTGCCTGTGACGGCATTAGAAATACAAAATACAAACCAAGAGAGTTGCCGGCCAACTGAACAAAAAGAAACGTCGGCCGAGGCATTTGTGTCATTTGTATGCAAGAGTAACAAGCCAGCGAGACGATCGAATGCATTGAGTCCCAACAGATTAGCTGGACGCGGGCCGATGGACCGCCCCAGAGCCTGGACATCTGGAGATTCATGTGCACAATGAATGGACAGAGCGGCAATCGCAATCGCAGGCTAAGGCTGCAGCTGAAGCTGAAGTACCAGCCAACTGCCGATCAAATCGATGCCGTGTATCGTGTACCTCTCCATCCTGAGACGGCACTGCCATCGATTTAATTACAACAAACGCGTCAGCAAATTGCCTGACGCGAACATTTGCACACTTTCGAAGCAAAGCAAACAGTTCAACCAGCTGAACCGATCGAAAAACAGGAAAGGGGCCTAATGCTGAAATCTTCGACTTGAGAGTACCTGGTGCTAACTGCAGACTGCAACTAAGTTGCCTACTTTAAGGGGCTGACGACTCCAAGCAACGAAAGACAATCACTATAAGAGTGGACCTTACCATCATACCCTAGAAACTACGTTGATTAACCCTAAGATGCTAGCCCAGCTTAACATATAAATAATGTCCCTGTTACCTACAGACTCTCAAACTAAGCAACTCTGCAGAGCACCCAGTATAACAACAGAAAAATCATCAAAAATAAATGGAATCAAATAAGAATTGCCCGAGCCTCTGGGATGGCCTAGACAGAGGTCCAAAAAGTATCCATCCCCAAGCTCGTGTACCTTGGAGCGCCATCGAGTTAACAGCAAGTGGCGGTGCATTTGGCTTTGATCTAAGGCTCAAATCTAGCTGCCCCTCTTTAAGCCCCAACCCGAGCCTCAGCCCCATCCTCCACAGCCTTCTCCTCCGGTATTGTTAGCTCTTGCTCGGAGTCACTGTGCCGCATTGTGCCGCATGGTGACTGTGTGGCAGCAGTGCCTCCGGTCTTGGTCTCAGCCCGATTCTCGTTTGGCCATTAAATGCCACCGAAGTTCACTTGTGCTCCCCGATCGTGATTGCGACTGAGTGATATTGGATGTCTGACGTCGAGGATGCGAATGAGACGCAGGCTGCAATTGCCATTTGTGCGAACCTGCGAGTGTGCATCTATGAGCTGTGAGCTGTGCGCTGCGCGCTGCGAGGTGTGAAAGGTGTTTAGTTGTTGACTAATTGTCGACTTTAAGTTGGGCATACCAAATCGAATCTATTCGGACGGCAAATTGCGATCGAAAAGTTTGGGCAATGATATCACTTGTAGAGTCTAGGATTTAATTTACGCTATTGGCCTAGACCCTTCAATAAACTGATAGACTTTTAATTACATGGAAAACTTCTCTAAAAAAATATCACCAATAATAATTGATTTGTCCAAAAAGCTTCGCCGATGTTCAATATTATATATAATCTAAATCGCATTAGGTTATGAGTTCAATGATGAATGTATTAAGATACTCAGCTGAATTTGGATAATAAATTTGTATTTTTATTTATTTATTATACTTGCAGATGACCAATACCAGGAGGTATAATAACAAATATATGAAACAAACAGACATTGCAGTCTACGGTTTGTACTTCCCACCTATGACTTTACATTTATTAGACTTGGACAGTATATGGAAACAGCACCGATATCCTTGGATTCTGGCTCAGACCATTCAAAGTTACATTCTCATACATTTATGCTCAGCTTTGTGTCGCAACTTAAGCATCTTTGAACGAAATCAACCATATTTTCCTTTGGCATGCACAGCTGATGATCGACCAGAAAATGTGCCCGGAAAATCTTGGATGAGGAAGAATGCCTTAGGCTGTTTAGCATGGAACGGAGTCTGGGCATGAAACCGAGTCTGTGAGCGTGCTGCCCCCGTGACACATTGCACATGCTGGGAGCGAGGCACCAGCTTCAGCTTCAGCTCCAGCTCCAGAGGTAACCCCCGTCCAGGGCCGCCCGATGTCAGGTGAGTGAGAATTGTGTCACATAGTCAGGCGCTGACACTCTGCGACTGCAGTCGGAGTAGGAGCTATAGTCCGACTAGCGGTATATTTGCCTGTGCCAAAAGTTTTTCCTGGAAACCATCGCGGGGCGACAGCGTTTTCCTCCGCCGCAGCTACCACTTCGACTGAGCCGCTGCCTTCGACTCGACTCCACTCCACTCCATAAATCTCGCCACACAATGACAAAATATTTGCAAATCGCAAGGCGCGCTTCAGAGGAGCCGCCACTCGATACAAATCTATTTTCGTTCCCCGACTCCGTTCAGTTTCGGTTGGCATTATTATATTGTCTGCTCGCAACCGTGGTATCCGGATTGGCAAGAAAGCCGGTCTCTCTGGGGGTGGGATTCCATAAAATTTCATTATAGGAAACAAAACGTAATAAAAAAAGTGCCCATTAGTTCTATGTGTCACACAGTATAGTTTTACACAGCTTTCAGAAATATTTACAATTAGCTGGTTACGACCTCTTAACTAATTAAAAGTACTTTAACAGATTTTTAATGTAAGCATATTTAAAAAGAAAACTCCTGCATAGCGTAAGCATTAAAACAACGCTGTAATAATTAACAACACCATTAAAGGCATTTTTCACACAATTGTTTTTACAACTTGAGAGCTATCCAAATTTTATTCTAATGAAGGAAAGCGGATTTTTTTAAACGGACGATATTTAAATTATTGCTTATTCGATGTTTAAGGCATTAAAACGTATACAAAATCGTATTGTTTTTAAAATTTCACTTTAATATTGTATTTTACGGATCAGATCAACGTTCAATAGCTCCTGCACCACTGTCCTTGGTGTCCCCATCTCAGCCCAGTTCGGGAGCCTGGCCAGCTTGGGAGAGCGTCTTCTCCAGGCTGTTTGCCTTCAACTTGTTATGCGGCCCAAACAATTGTCTATTCTTTTTCAAATGCAACCGCCGCCTGGTAGCAGCCACACGAAGCCGCAAGGCTGGGACGCAGACGACGACGTGGACATCGTCTCCCCTGGGGGCAGTCGGGGAGTCTCCGGCTGGGATCTGCTTTCTCGCAGCCTGGTGGGACTCCATCCGATCCTCGATCCGCGTCCACTCCTGGGGCTCTGGATGCTTTATTTCTTGTGTTCGCTTCTCGCTGGGCGCGTTTAACATACAAATTGTTACACTTACAAGGTGAAATTTATTGTTGCCCACGGCGCGGCAGCTGGGCGCTCTGCTTGCGGCTCATCTGGGGGCATTGTTCACGGCGGGATTAGAACTCCATCCCGCTCTATAGATCTCCCCCTATTTAAGCTACTTTTTACTTAACTTTCAATTAATGTCTAGTAATTTATCCGCTTTGCTTACGTTTGGTTTTGCGTTTTTTCCAACTTCTCACTGGAGTGGCTACTGTTGACTTGTCAAGGAGTTTATGGTCCATTCCACCTACTCGGCAATAAATCATGCCTTAATTTATGTCGCCACTCAATAACGAAACCCTGACAACCGAATATGGCGGCACGGTGCCATAATTTCATAGCCAAGTTAACCGTATAAAGAAGGCACGATGAAGATCGCCAAGCGTGCAGTTCACTTCCAAAGCGAATTGCTGTCTGTTCCAGTTCCTAAAGATCAGTTTAAATGATCCCCTGGATCTTATGGATTTTTTAATGAACAATAACTTTATACTTAGTAAATAGAGTGTTTCTTTGTTTCGAAATATTTGAATGATTCAGATGCTATAAGTAATACAAATGACATTCACTTAAACCACAAAACGCTCAATATCTCTAAATTGACTTCATATTAACTAGGGCCCACAATGAAAAATAAATACGCTTGTGAATTTGGGCATGCGTTGGCACGTCTACAAATCTGCAACATTGCGTTGCCACATGCATTTGTCAATGTCGCCGCTTTCAATGAGGAATCATCCGCCCTACAGGTTCCCTCCCCAAACCTCCAAACCCCCCAGCCTCCTCCCCCTGCTCCTCCCCATGCCACTGCAAAATGTAACGAAAAACTTTCGCCTGCAATCCGCATGGGTCCATTTCCATTGTAACCAACTCGTGGAGACGCTGCGGGCAACCCGTCATAGGTTGATACTCCGTTTCCTGTTGCATTCAGCTGCAACGCGTGACTTGGTTTTGACTTGGTTTTGGTGCTGCAAGAAATATATATGAAAATACCTATACGCTGCTGCAAATTTGCAGCGTTTTTGTGGTTCAGTTCGCACGTTCAGGGCAGCCAACAATAAATGCTTTCTTAGGCAGCCGTTTAAAGCCAAATGAGTTATGACTGTTGGCACTTTGGCTCGACACATTAGCACCACAAATACGAGCATGAAAACTTTGACGAATGACCGACAACCTCGCGGAAAATGGAACCCCCTTAAAGGTGATCAGTGATCCGATGGGAAAAGAAAAGTCCTCTTGGGAGGTCAATGGACGATAGTGAAGGGTGGTAGAAGGCATTCCTAATTTCACATGCTTAGCAGGCTAGCTAACTAACTTAATTAAGTATAGCTTGAACTTTTAAAGTGGCAACAAAACATTCATATATTTGCTAAATCGCTTACATTTCCCATAAGGACTGCGAACTTCAAGTGAAACCTTCTCACCATCCAGATACACTTCCGCCTCGGAGCCTACTTGATTTTGATTTTGATCGCCCAGCCACGCACTGACTTTACCTCCACCTATTTGGGTTGACAAGTTGAGCTCACAGCTCCAGAGCTCCAGTGCTCCGGAGCTCCGGAGATCCCCTGCAATTACACACATGTGTCTGGACACATGGGTATTTGTAATTGCATGTGCATTACGCACTTGTCGCTCTAAGCTGATCCAGCTTTGCCAGGCCTGATTGCCATCACTCCAGACCAGGATTCGGGACGTAAGAGGGGACCGGAGGGAGGCGCTCCGTAATTAAAATGAAATCAGCATACGGCTTAATTTCGGACTCGGATTCGGGCTCACACCGACCGACTAGATGGGGGGACTTGTCTGACTGCTTGTTGTTTGTCTAATGCGTAACATCGTTTGGATTCCCCACTTCACTGCTCCAAATCTGTCCGTTCTCATAAATCCGTCTGGCATTTTGCATGCCACTCATCAAATGCTAACTTGGTGGAGATTAATTTCATTTCTTCGCTGTCTTCTCCATTCCTACTTCAGCATTTTTCCGTCTACGTTGGCATTTGGCTTTGGAATGGGCTTATCCCCAGGCAGACCGTTAGCCCTATCTGGAAAAATAAATATAAGGATTAAAGCACGCCTTATGACCAACACGGCGGATAAGTAATATTTGTTCTTTTACGCTTCAATATAGGATTAGTATATTACATCACCGCACCAAATAAACTTACCAAACTTACAAAGGGTTACCTTCTTATATTTTTTTGAATTATAAATTTAAATGGTGACTCTCAGTGAGAAAATTCAAAGCTGGAGTAGACTTAAATCATACAAATCTATCTCGACTGACATCCCCAATCCCTAATGTTCTGGGTCTCGCTTCCCGCCAGTATCCATATTTTCATGTTTGGCCAACGAATTCCTTTTCGAGCTGACAGTTTTTGTAATTGATAACACTAACGGGGGCTAAACGTGTCATAAAACCGTCTTAACTGCTGTGCTGATCTAGATTGTCGAATACAGACATCACCTTGAGACGCGAGAGTCAGAGTAATTTACCAAAAACGAAATGAACTTGTTGCCTCCATCCGGCGCTATATCTTCCCAGATCCCAGATACCAAGATGCCACTTGGTGGCTGCTCCTGGCTGATCTGATGCAGTAGCCATTGCTACTGGTAAGGCGATAACCAAAACTAAAAACGATGCCCCAAGGCGCTGGCGGGTCTGGCTGAATCTATTTCAAAAGGCAGGCCGCACTTGGCCAGCGGAGGCGACCTGGGTATCATCGATCATCGATCATCTGGCGGCTCTGGCTAAAAATGGCTTCCAGCTGCGCAGGAAAACACCATCGCATGACCAAATCGCACTCGCGAACTCCTACTTTCTTCTGCTCGAGTTGTGATTGCGGGAATTGCTTCTTTTCAGGCATCGGGCTTGGGGAATCTGCTCCTCGGCGGAGGATCGTGGCCAATGGCCAGTTTTTCTAGCTTCCTCCAGCGGCAGCGGCAGCTGCCTGTCTTGTTTTGGCACATTTATTATTATTATTATTATTAAATATCAATGTCGTTTGTCGTTGGCAATTTTTGTTATTTATGAGCTCAAGTTATGCCTTTTGGGTGTTTCGAGAATTTGGGCATGACACACACTCTTCAGTGCTGCGATGGCCCCTGGCGACTGCACTTAAATAAACTTTAATAAATCTATTTTACAAATCAAATATCGAATACGTAGCTTAATGAAATTGGTTCATTAAAATAATGTTCCTCCATCTATTGAGGACTAATATTGAAAGAAATATTCAAACCTATTGCCTCATTGGATTTAATATATGCACAAAATTACTCTCCCAATTCTTACTTCCCAACAATGACTGCCAAATAATAGTGGTCATCTCTATCGCCCCTATACAGCAATATACATACGTATGTATATATGTATTAACTATATTAAATGTCTGAATGTTGAGCCCATCCATACAGCCAATGCCAATTAATGACCAAATTAGTGAGGCACTCATAGACAAACACTTGGCCTATTATGGCACGGGATTTTCTACTGATTTGGTTCGAATTGTGATTTATTTCTGCAGACTGTCTTTGATTTCTTTGTTAGTGCCCGGCCAAACTGGACTCGAACTCGTCGAAGATGCAATGATGCGAAGATGCATTACGCTGGGGGAAAGTCGGTGGGAGAACAAAGTGAAATGCATACTCCGCTTATAAGTAGGCAATCAAATCGACGCTGAAACTTCAAAGTGCCAAGGCCTTTCATTTCGAGTCCATCTCGAGCCGAAGGACTCCAAAACGAGCTATCAACCTCGAGGCGCATCTGTGGCACGTAGTAAAAGCCGACTGGCCATAAAAAGGTTTCAGCTATTGCTGTGAAATATGATGCGCAGTCCTCAAATACTAATTAGCTCTACCATGCGTCCCCCCGGCGAATCAAACCGGAATTTCCTGGCGCAGATGGCTTCCTCCATCTTTTCTACAGTTAAAAAAAAACCTCTTCCAACCTATTTTCATTGGAGTGTCCAACAAATTGTGAAAACAAATTACTGTCATAACTGTCGGCATTACAAACTGACAACAATCAATACATCAATCTCTGCCCCCTGTCAACTCAAACAAAACTCAGGAACAACCACAACATCAATGAGTTATGACAGTTTCCAGAGCTACAAAAAGTGGAATATATATATCGAAGAAAAGTCGCTCCTGTCCCCACCATCCGTACAATTATGAGATAGAGCCAACTTCTCGATCGATCCTCGACCAAATGACAAAAACCCAGGCATTTAATGATATGAAAGCACATGGAGCTATTCCTCATAGTCCAGAAAAACCGTACAACTAAATGATTACAAAAATCTAAATTGAATTTGGCCATAAATCGATCGTCTGCTACTAATCAAAACATAAAATATTCCGGAATAGCCACAGATGCACTGCATAAATTCTAGGATAAACGCATAATCTGCAAAGAAAAACTGGGTCATCCATAGTCGACGACTGAATGATCTAAGATATTTTTAACTCATGTTATTTGTTATTTTAAAAATGCTTTCTAAATTAATATATATATTTAAATAACATCTATCTTTATATAAATTAATTCATGAAACATTTTTATTTTTATATGGAATACCAAAGAATACCAATTTGCTTTAATTGCTCTTAAACATCTTAGGACTATAGACTATAAACTCTTCTAAGCCCAAAATTTATTTGTAACTGGTCAACCCATATGGTAACATGCCCTTTCGACACATTTACCTTTTTATAGGGTGACAAAGTAACATTGGGTGACGGTCTGTAACGGTGCCGCTCTGAGATTATCCACAAGATTCGGTAGCCGGGTAGCCAGGTGAAGGGAGACCAGGGAACCTAGACCGGAGAGGAGCCTGGCAATCAATAACTTAAATTACAAAGTAATTGCACAGGCATTCACAGCACGCTGAGGCAGCTTCGCTGCGCTTTCAGCCTGCCACCAACATCAATAGCACTTGGATCGCAAAGAGTCAGGGGGAGGCAGGCACAGCCTCATCAGTATCAGCATCAGCATCAGCATCGGCATCAGACTGGGACTCGGACTCAGACTCAGATTGAGCATCATCCGCAGCACCTGAGGTTCTCGGTTCGCCGCTGGCTGTCGTCACAAATGTTACACTTGATGGTAATGATGATGGACAGATTGGTACCAAAGTCACTCAAAAAGCGTTGCCGTTGCCAGCTCCTCAGCCCCCCAGCTCCCCAGCTCCCAGCTCCGATTCTGATACCCAGACAGCGGATAAAGCCAAGCCTCTGCCCCGGGCTCTGGATCTCTGGCTCTTGGATCTGAAGCTGAAACTCAGGCCGACTCTGGGGCTGCGGCTGAGACTGGGGCCAAGCCAATCCGGTAGCCGGTCTGTCAGTAAGTTGAAAATTGTTTTAAAATTGCTGTTACATGTCTGAATGCAAGCAGATTGAATTACAAGCTGGCCGAGCAAATGCTTTCTGATCAACATCACAGTCACTGACTGTGGAGCTGCTACCGACTTCGACTGCGAGCGGAGTCTAAAATTAAATATTGCAGCACCCGATGGTAAAATCAGTCAACCCATACATATATGGTATAATCTAAATTTAAGTGTTGACACATTCGACTGCGAGTCAACTGAAATCGGTGCAAGAACTGTTAACAACATTTTTCTTCTGTATTTTTCTTTTTCTTCAGACAGAAGGGTCACTGGTGCAACTGGACTTAAGGGAGAGGGATCCTATAATTGAAGATTATAATTAAAAAATATAGAGTAAAATACTACAAAGAATGGCGGTTTTAATAATTATAAATATAAATGATATTTAATACTTCATGTTGTATAGGTATACTTGATAGTATGACTATTATAACAAAAGTGGTCAATATGTGTAATTAATTGGTAGAAGCTGATATGGCTAATTAGACCATGAACTTGAAGGAGTATTAAAAACATAAGAATGCTCCTTGCTCGAATGGAAATCGCGTAGGTTATTTAACTGTTTGGCGTTGCGGCATTAGCATAACTTATTTGCCCAGAGCATTTCCCTTCCTGGGACCCAAAGATCCAAAGAAGCCGTCGCAGCATTTCCCAAATGACGGCAGTTTTAGTTTATGTGATTAGACTTGCAAAATGATGCGACACCCGGAGGAAGAGTCCCGAACTGCATATTGAAATTGCAGCCACGGAGGAGGAGTCGGAGTTCCACGATGGAGGACTGGAGGAGGGTGGATGGAAGCCAGGAGGTGGCGGCGGAATGGAGGAGCGCGTGACACTCGCCGCTTGGGCCGCTTATCTTTTATTTAACATGCGCGCTCTGTATAAATATGGAGGAGCCGCAGTTCGCGGCATCCACAAGACTGGCCCACTCCGCGGAATAGCTTCATTTGCGGCATCCCGGCTGCCGGCACTCGCTGCCATTCCTGCACTTCATTAATTATGCGAACTGCTCTCGAAGCAGATTGGACCAGAATTGATGGTCGTGGTATGGGAACTGGTCCGCGAATGGAGACCCGGCCTGCGGACGTCGTTTGCGGCATGATAAAGTTGTAATTTGTTGGCAGTTAAAGGTGTTGCTTATAGTGCAACTAATCGACATCATAAACTAAACTATGCGTGGCTAAACGAGATCGGTTAATGTGTGTCCGCCAAATGATGATGACATTGTGCATTGGAGTGGACGAAAGCCCGTCTCCACTACGAGTTCAATTACACGATCTGGGATGGTTACCGGGGTAATAAATTGTGGGATGGCTTTTAGTTGTAAAATACCTAATTGAAAACCGCTTAGGAGTGGGCAAGGCTCCATTTGATTACTCTCTTCTTAAGAATTCTTCAAATAGTTCCTCATGGCACTCCTAAAATACACTTTTCTATTGAGCAGACGACTAGTTTATTTTTTAATTTCCTTTTTTTAATACGTAGTTTGGAAATTAAAAAAGAATTCTTTAACATTTTTTTTCAAACCTATTTAAAAATATTTTAAATGATTTTCTAATCATTTCCTTAAAGAAAAACAACTATTCGGTGTTTTTAAAATGCGATAGAGACCGAATAGCGAACGCAATGCATTCTCATATCTGATAGCATCTCCCTGCAAACTATAGCCGTTTATAACTTTTCCAGCTTCCATCAATCTTGTTGGCGAGTAATTAAGCTTCTTTTCAGCGGCGACAAAACTTTCTCCGCTGTTGCCAGGCTGAGAATTCGGCACACGAAAAGCCACAGTTGGAGATTCGCTAAGCCAAATTCTGGTTGCCGTCTGGTCAAGGGGTCGGATCGTTGGCGTCTATACACAATATTTCTTAAATTAAATTATCAAAAAGAATTTCACTAGTTGGCATGCCGAGCCCAGCCCCCGCTAGGCCACGCCCCCTGCCCCCCTGCCGCCCCTTGCCACATGGCAAGCCACTTTTGGAAGAGAGAGAAGCGCGGAAAATGGGGGCTCGCACATAGAAAACCCAAGACGAGAAAAGAAATTCCGAAAATTTTCCCACACTTCTCGAAGGAGGCGCACGCACACACTCAAACACACAATCGCACACACACGAGTGGGGGCAATAGAGAGAGAGAGAAGAGAGCGAGGCGCATGCGCAGCCACTCATATTTGTTTATGGCTGTAGAAGAAGCCCGGCAGAAGAAGAGGTAGAAGCAGAAGAAGCAGGCGAAGCAGGAGAAGCAGGGCACTTGCAGCACGGAGCACATGTTGCATTTGCCTCCGCTGCCGTTTTGTTGTTGATGAGCTGCATTATATGGCTGGCATGCATACGAGCCGGCAACTGGAATGGTCGGTGGACGGCGGTGGTGGAGGTGGAGGTGGAGCCGGGCCAGAAGTCGGACACAGACTCACGGGAGAGATGACGACGTCGCCATCGACATGAACAGGGACAGGGAGGAGGCGCAGCGCAGCCGCAGACAGTGACACTGGCTTAGACAGCGAGGCCGCGGCGAATGCCGGCACTGTAAAAAAATCCACCACACATCATATGCAATTAGTAGCCACTAATACAATTAAGTCCATTTTAGAAATCAATTAAATAAATAAATATTACTTCATTACTAAAAATATTAATAAATATTTTGAATTGAGTTAGTTGTCGGCATGGGAGGGAAAAATTTTGAAATTATCTTGGCGTGTGGATAAAAATCGTGAAAACAAGTAATAAAATTAAAAACAATTTATATATTTTTCAAAAGTCTGTACCCTCAGATTTGTGGGCGTTGGAATCTTAATCGTAACTTTCTAGCTTTCATACTTACTAAATTCACGATTTTTATAGGTGGTGGTAATAGCAAGATGGACTAGTCTAGTTATGCTGATCAAAAATTTATACGTTCTACAGGATCTAACTATGAATTATTAGAATTTATCCGTTGATTTAGAATTTCGGTATATTGAGAAGGTAAGCTTGCCTTTTAAAAGACCTGATAGCTTATTCACATAATAGTTATATTTTCATTTGTATTATATTTTTTATTCACTTCATTTAATTTACAATAAATCTTGCCAACATAGTGGTACAATATAATATTTTAATAATATTTTTAATAATAATTAATTTAATTTTACCACAACATTAAACACGTTTAAAAATACCATTAATTGTGCTTAAAGTTTTTCTTAAGTGTGGAGGCCGTTTGGGCCAATGCGGACTCAACTGGGGCCAAATGGGCAGTGCATGGGGGCATGGGGGCATCGGACATCGAGTTTCCACTTGTTACCTGGTTGCCGCTATTTACCTTTTGGTTCTGCTCGTTCTCTTTTGTCTCGTCGCGTTTTCACTTTAGCGGTTCTTCCGCGGCTTTTTCCCTCATGTTTGAGTTGCAGTTTTGTCTTTGAGCACTGACACCAAATTCTATTTTTCACGTGAACGCCCTTAGCATTTGATGTTTTCCATTGGCGACAAAGGAAATCCCATGGGAATGAGGATAAATGAGAAACGTTTCTAAAATATCCGATAATCCATAACAACAGGTTTAGGAATAAAATTAATAGAGAGAGGAAATTATTTAATTCAGCATTAGTATTTTCACCAAAGTTGAAGGTAAGTGAAAATGGAAAATGCGAATAAATCAGAAATCGAATTAGTTTCTTTGAACAATAACCGTAAATAGAACATTAAAGTGTTTCTCCTCCCAGAGGTACTTCTGCCCCACCTTTACTGCCTGATGATCAATAGATCAATCAGGCTGAAAGTTGTTCGGGCGAAAAGTGATGGTTTATCCGAAGAAAGTCGCTAATTCTATCGATCAGCTCCGATTCCGATTATCGCCGCGCCAAGTTTGGCCGTCGAAATCCTAAGGCGATGGATGCCTGCGTGACGGGAATACGATATTGCAGAATGGTTGGAAACTGTTTAACTCTTGCTTTCTATATACCTCTATACCTCGAGAGTCCTCCTAGCCCCCTGAACCCCTGAACCCCTGAATGCCCCACACATGTGGCGACAACAGCTGCCCCAATGTTATTGCTGGCTTTTGGTTTACCGCACGACAAATTGCTTTGCTTTTGGCATCTCCGAAGCGGCCCCAGCCTCAGGATTCGCCATATATGGCCAGGAGCCGTAGACACTTTGCGTGTCCGTGTATTGGTGCTGCGTCCATGTGCATGTCTGCACTAAACAAATTGTTAAATTTATTGCCTCTCGTAAAGAATGGTCCCAGTCACAGCCGGAGAAGCAGAGCAACGAAGCGCTGAAATGGTTTCTGTAATACACTTAACTCTGGAGCTTGTGGAGTGCCGGAAAGCCCAGCACAGCACTTACTTACCAACAATCACTGTTTACTATTTACTATTTACCACCTTCTATTTACCATTTACTGGTAACGTTGGCCCTCTGGCCAACTTTGGAACCACCGACCTGGCCATGTTCGCATTGATCTGACTATGACAGCTCTGGCATTTCGGCATTTAATTAATTAGCGAACGTGAACTGCCCAAGTTAGCGAATGATCGGCCTCTCATTGGCGCCGTTGTCAATCACTCAATCAATCGATCAATCAGCGCAAATCAGCGGCATTCCTGCGACTTGCTTTCGTAGCATGTGGAGTGAAAAATTACTCCAAGATGGAAAAACAGAGAGCGGAGAAAAGCGTTCCGAATATGCAGGATAGAATGTCTAATGACCGAGTGGAAACTAAACAACGATCGGGAAATAACGACTGGAAAGTTGGATTGAGACGGTAACTGATTTTAAATCACATTTATATTTGGGTTTAAGATAGTTCTCTGCTCGTTTCCAGTATTTAAGTTACTTATAGTAATCATAGGTCATGTTGAAATAGTCAATTCCCAGTCAAGACCAAACAAATTAAGTTAAGAAGAGTTCCCAATAAATATTCCTTCGTTAGAATTGCTCCTGAATATACTATATGTGTTTTTTCGGCTAAAATCATAAAACAACTGAGCCATAAACATTGCTTCTTTTTCTACCTTACCGCCCACAAAGAGAATCATTTATGTCCCAGAAGCCCCCTCCCAAGATAGCCCAAGAAAATGTAACAAATTTCGCCGTGCTCCTCATAAAATACCATTTTATCCAGATCTCGCAGGCACAAACAATTGGCAAGGACCGAGCGTCCAGAGGATCCCAAGCAAATTAGGAGGTTAATGAAGAATTTACATTGTTTGCCAAAACGAATTATTATTAAGCATGCACTGGCCGGGGGATTGGGATTGGGATTGGATTCTGGATGTAGATGTGGATGTGGATGTGGATCTCTGCGGTCAACGAGCGGCAGCGACCAATTATATCGCCGAGCTTTGATCTTGCGACTGGTTCTAGGAGCTATCCGTGGACTCCGCGGACTCCGTGGACTGCTCAGGTCCCTGGCCCAGACTATTAAGCATACCGAAAGAAAGTTGCAAAATGTGAAGCAATTGTTCCTGGCATTTGGGCTGCACTTTGTTTTCGGGCCGACACATCTACACAGCGACACCGAAAAGGGGAGAGGCCTCTAATTCCCGCTGCACAGACGAGATCAAGCCAAGTTCACCGAATATTCGGCTGGCCGCCAAGATTACGCATTGCGAATAAATCAAATGAAGCGTGTGCTCTGCTCCAAGGAAAGTTCCCCCAATTTAAGACGCATTCAATTAATGTCAGTCGTAAAACGTGCAGAAAGAGCAAAACAGCAAAGAAAACCAAGTCAACACCCAGAAGATTTATAGGGCAAACCGTTTCTTTGTTTCGCCCCTCGCAGAACGCTCCAAAATCCACTTAAGTGCGGCTTGCTGCGGCCAAGCCCCGAATTTCGTCGTTCCACATATGTGGAGAGGTGTCTGGGCACCAGACCCCAAGCCCCAGACCCCTGCACCCAGATCAGATCCAGGCTTTAACTTCAACAATGAGGCACCGAAAAAACGCTCCAATTTGTCACTTTAGCTTAGGCCTGAGCGGGCAAGATGCAAAAGCGCTGATGCTGGTTGCCCTGCCATAAGGGCTCTGGGCACATTGGATACTTTAAACGGGACTCTTCAATAATACTTAAAACTATGTTGAAATGGGGGAATTTTAATTTACTAAATAAGCTTCAGGGGGAAAAAAGTGATTCAGATTTATGAACTGCTACTACGTACTATGTAAGTTCGCATAGAGAAGGTGACAACATAAATTCAGAGTATCCCCAACTCGTATTGGCCGGAAGATCCCCTTGTTAGCCGCAAAGAGGAGCAAAAGTGAGCCGAGGCAGATCGCACAATTGTTATTAGTATCTTTTTGAGGAAAGCCGCCGCCGACTCGGGTGAAAACTGAAGCACGCGCTCTTAACAAATTAGGCTGCGAATTTATGCGAGTCGCTGGCTGCGGAGGGGAAATGACATCAGAGGCCAAATATGTGCCCCAAAAAGGCGCGGCTCCAAATGGAGTGCAAAGCAGATGAGCGATGGAATGCAGCCGGCATATGGATGAAAGGAAATCTAGATCGCGGTCCGCATCCGACAGATACAGATACACATTCAGATCCAGATACACTTGGGAGCCTTTCGCTTTGGCAAGCCTTGATCGCCGAAAAACGGTGGCCTAAAAAAGGATGTTAGTGTATCCCATGACAGGACGCAAACTAGTTTCCTCTTAAGCAGAACAAATTACTCGACCGATCTGCACCGGGAGTTATGCAAATTCATCGCTGTGTGATTTATCCGGGCTGGGAATGTCTTGAGGTGAGACGAGGCCTGTCCTCGCATAAAGTGAGGCAACTGAAACGGGCAGCCCGGTTATTGTCCTTGCAGGATGCCGACGGCTCTTCCCTCGCGTCGACACCTTTATGAAGTGTCAAAGTCAAGGGCCGGGAGCCAGTTCATTAATTTGACATGATCCGTGATCTTGAAACGCTCAAGAGCCGCATTCATACGGGACACTCAAACTCACTCCAATTCGTATTCGCATTCAGTGCTCGCTGTTTATGTACATAATTGTTGCATAATAAACACATTAATCACCGCTGCTTGGCTGGAGTTCCGTGGCAGATGAAAGAGTCCTGTTTTGCAGGGGATGCTTAATGTGTCTGACATTGCTAATGGTTCAAGATGATGTTTTGATGCATTTCGTTTATGTTCCCCTTCCCCCACTTCACACAAAAAAGCCCACAAATCTAAGCATCTGCCTTTTTCTCAATCCCTTGAGAATCATGGAATACCAACGATTGTTGGCATTCAAAGCTTCAGTTTGTAGTAATATCGGATATTGATTGGGTTGATTTATAAAGGTTCCTAATGAAATGTATTGAGAGAATTACTTAACTTAAGGCATTAAATACTAAACAGTAAAAGTATGCAAATGGCATCTAAGTTTTGGTAACAACAATTTTCGAGGAGTATGTACATAGATGAACCATCATCCATGTATCCTTATATCGCCAATAGTAGTGGCAGTAGCTGGGGGGTCGGGGGAAGGAAAGGAGAAGATGACTATGACTTACAGCTACAACAACAGACAGTGGCAAAAATATGTCCATGTTACGTATTCCTCACTCCCTCTCCTTCGCCTGTCCGGCAGCTATCTCTATCTGACTTCATGCAATGCAATTCTAAAAATTGAATTATTCATGGCGATTGTACGACAATCAATTGAAATTGAAATAAAATGCTGCCTGCCAGTTGTTGCCGATGTTGTTGTTGGCGATGTTGTTGCGTCTAAACGCGTCGTTGTTGCAGCGTTTGCTACCGCCTTTGACATGTGCGCAGATCGATTTTTCAGATTTTTTTGGACCGGCTTGGCCTGCGCCCGTTCAATTGAAATTGTGATTTAAAGTATCTGTATCTGGATCGATTTGGCATCGATCGCATGTCGCCAAATGTCTTCAATCCTCGGGCATTCCGGCTTCAAGTCAGCTTCGGAAGATTTGTCGCCTATTTTGTGTGTGCCTCGCAGCGATTTCTTTCGCAGATTCGTCTGGTTTTTTGGCCATGGCCAATTTGTATTTGGCCATGCCAGCGCACAAAACAGACCTGTTCGAGTGTTTGCCAATCTCCGATTGGCTTGACTGGAGTTTTCTCTGAAAATTTGTAGTGGCAAAAAGTCACATTACTGAGTTGATCCTTAAGCCTTATTTAGAAAACTTTAAAATGTAAGTAATAAATTTTAATTTAATTTGTGTAAAGCTTAACTAACAACAATATGATTTTGCTCAAAAAAAAATTACTTGATGAAGATTTGATGCATCATTGTCATCCACAATTTCCCAGCGATTTAGTTAACACTTAAGTTATAACACTTAAAAAGTATATCTTCCAAAGCTCTTATGCGACACGAAATGCATTTGTGTTAATACAATTTAAATTCGGGAAATTCTATCTCCTGAGTACTTGAAAGTAAGCCAACCAACTCTGTTCATAATTAGATTAAAGTTTCTTGCTCACCGCTTCGTATCGCTCCAAGTGGCCACAATTTGAGGCAGATTGCGCTCTAATAAATATGGGCAGCCATCAAAGCTAATGCCCCAACTCATCACCGAGTTGGGAGATGAGCACGCGAGCAGGCGAGATACGCATGCGCCCGTTGCCAAGGCCCAAACTTAATTAAAAATTTGGAGAGAGCGGAGGGAAGATTTCAGATTGCCCACGAGCAGAAGAAATTTTAATATGACGACCAAATTGCAGCACAGCAGCTCCAGGAGCTGCATCGCCACTTGGCAGATTATGACGACAACTATGCTGACAGGCAGAGCCAGAGGAAACTACTCCAAGAAACTAGCCAGATTCAGTTGCAGTCGCAGTCGGAGTCAGGAGTCTCCGTTCCAGTTCATGGCTAA
This sequence comes from Drosophila simulans, assembly GCF_016746395.2. Lineage (NCBI taxonomy): Eukaryota > Metazoa > Arthropoda > Insecta > Diptera > Drosophilidae > Drosophila > Drosophila simulans. The sequence continues at coordinate 21,420,032 of NC_052522.2, forward strand.
ATGCTTTTGGCTGTGATAAATTACACGTCGTTTTAGAGTGTTGCGCTTCCTTGTTACTCCGTCAAGTGGTGTTGACACGGCCGCGGCGAATGCAGAGTATTAAACGATCTCCTCCGTGGCACTCTTCCTCCGTCCAGTGGTGTTATTAAAATGAAATCATCATCATCACCAAGTGACAGAAGCCGGGAGTCTGAGCCTGAGCCTGAGTCTAAGTCTGAGCTGAGATGAGTTGAGATGGAGGCACAGACAAAGACTGGTCAAATGCCCGGGGATCACTTGAGTGGGCATCTCGGCGCACGAAGGCAGTCATCTGATCATGCTTATGACAGGAGAATTCAATTAGACATATGGAAACGCGTTGATTGTTCCACTGACAATTTTGCGGCTGTTGGCAATCCGATTTAAGCAGCAAAGTACTAGCATTGATTGTTTTGCAATTGTTATTGAAGTATCGTGTCGAATGTATTTAAATAGATGCCTAAACATTTAGCCCATATAAAAATGATTCCCTGTTAAACAATCTCAAGCTACATTTAACTTATTTAAAGCTCTCAAGTATAATATAGCTTTAGTGGCACACTTTTGTATTCAATCTGAATTCTGCAATGCCCCCAGATAGAATAAACCAATATCTATATGTTTCCCATGCGGTCAACTCCAATCGTAATCCATCCGACAAAGATTCACTTAAAAATATTTAAATATACGAAAGACTTGGGCGACGAACTTGTTTTCTCCATTTTGCGAGCCAAGCCACAAATAACCTCTGATGTTTTCTTGGTTTCTCCCAATGTTTATTTACACTGATCGCCGGGCATTAAGTGCCCACCTCCTTGCCACATTAGTCGTCCAATACGAGTTCAAATGGATGCACATGCACAACGAAGCAAACCAGAGCCAACACTCTCGCGGCCAATACACTCAAATGATAACAGTACCGTGTGTAGTGTCAAACGGGGGTAAAAACACATCAGCCAACAGCCAACCGCATCGACACAATATTCAATGGAAACGAACGAAACGTTTGGAGATCGTGCCGGTCCCAACAGCCAACCACAGTGCAGCTCTCAGAAGATGCGACGCTTTAACATTTCCGGAGAGCGGAGAGTCGCGAGCCGAGCTGGAAACGTACAGCAAACATGTTCGAAGCGAGGTCGGTAGCAGAGTGCACTTGGAGAAAAATGTTAGCACTTTTGCTTGTCTCAAAAGCCTGATGCGTTTTCACTTGTTTCAGTTAGCATTGTAGAAACAAACAACTGCATTTTTTCACGGTACTTACTTCTCAATAATATCTTTAAAGTTAAAAATATATTACATTTCTCCCGGAAAGAACAAATCCTGTTCGGTTAACAGTTCAGTCAACAGATCTTACCGCCATAACATTGCTGTTAAGCCTGCAGAGCGGAGCATGCGCAGCATTCGTCACAGCAGCTGTTTGCCAAACAGGATTTCCTGCAGCGACGGCCGCCGATTAACAGTTAAGTTTCGCCGTGCCCTGCCACTGTTGCAAACGCACACACACAATCTAGCGACGCGTGCGCTTTGTTGTCTTGTTGTCTTGTTGCCGCTGCTGTTGCTGTTAGTGCTGCTGTTCGTGCTGCCGCTGCTGCAGATGCTGCTGCTTCTGCTGCTGCTGGGGTAAGATGATCTTTGAGGCCAGGGCCGCGCTGGCAGTTCGAGTCTGTTTGGCGCTCAGAACGACGGCGACGATTTAGTCTCGGATGGACGCTACGCTGCCAAGCACCGTCAGTCAGGCTTTCGCTGCTCTCTCGCTCTCGCAATCGCATTATATCCGACCGATCGCGAAGTTTTTCGGCACTATGTGCGCCACGTGATTGCTGAAATCTCCTTCGAAAGCCGTCGCTATATCATCAGCGATAATTCGGATTTAAGGTGTCATGTGAAGAGTGTGTTTGATATAATCAGTTGATTTCCATTCAAACGTATGCCAGTGTGTGAAGTTAAGAATAAAAAACTTGAAAGATTAACATCTAAAGAGGAAAACAAATAAAAATAGTGAGTTGGTAAAAACATCGAATTTATGCTGTTTTGGAAATATATAATCTGGAAAAGGTAAGATTTTGTTGTATACGACAAACAAAACATATTAAGTGAATAAATAAAACATTTATTCATTGAATTAATGAGACAACAACAAATGCTGGACACATAATTCAAACGCTAAAACAATAGACAAATTCAAGCAATATATATATTAAAGGCTTAATTAAATAAAAACCATTTTGCATAATTTCCATAAATTTGTAGGATGGTTGACTTGAATAATGAGCAAATAAAATATTAATACCGATAACAATTACCTTATAAAAACCAAACCAATTCAAGACGGAAATTATACAATGTATTATATTTTTATCAATAATTGAAATAGTTAGTACAAACTATTTAAATCAAAACAAAAAACAAACAATAAAAATACAGATCTGTTGCGAAGAAAGTGCCCAACTTTCCCCAGCTATCAAGGACCAAGCTTAACTCCCATGAGTTGGTACTCACCACTAAGGACGACCAAGGAGAACCAGAAAAAGTGTAATGGCGAAGACAAAAGAAGCTCATTGACATGCTCATTAATAATGTTATTGCCTTTTGTGCGATAAGTGTCAAGAAATTACTACAATAGGGGCTGCGAATGGACAAAGATGGGAGATATTCAAACATTTAATTGTCCAACTGCTGTCGGCAATCAAGCAGAAAAGGGCCAGGGGCAGCCTGAAGCGACTGGATCGTGGATCCTCGATCGCGGAGGATGAAGGATCGAGGATGGAGGATCGCAGATCGAGGATTGCGGAAGCAGACAATTCAAACTAGAGCGTGTGACTGCTGAGTGGATTTGCATACTGCGAATGTCCGTCTCCAGTGGCTGGCAGGGCTAATAATAAAGCATATTACCGGCAATTGTCCGCGAGATAGAAGGCGATTCGGGTGGAGGAAGGGTTTGGGTTAGGGCTTGGACTTGGATTTGGATTGCAGATTGTGTCAATGCTCCGGGGTTCGGTTCAGTGGGCTGTGTTCTTGATTCTTGTTCTATTTTGTAGCGGCTTCAAAATATTTGAGACAATCGTGGTTTGCTTGTTTGAACACCTTTTCTCCCTCTGTTGCCTTTATCAGATTTGGCATTGTCCATCATTTTGTTTGCTTTAAAGGACACATTTTTTGGGACCTTGTTTATTATTCCTATTGAGAGAAGTCCAACGTTCTGCCCATTTTTTTCCAGCTCTGTCAACAGCGAGTTGATGAGCTTGTTGAGAATGTGGCAGCGACCAACTGATCTGGTTCTTATTGTCTAAGCCGCTCTGAACTTGTCCCCATCGAGTTCATCTACAGATCTCCATAGATTAGATCCGAACAATCATCCACTTGGCTTGCGATCAATATGCAGTTGTAGTTTCTGTAGCAGTTTAGGTTTCTAATTAATTGTCTGTTTCTGCCCAATGTGTAGCATTAATCTTGGCTTAATCGATAAGCCCGACAGCCAAGATCGTTCCTATATCTGGTCTGATCTGTTCGGTTCGATGTACACTCAGAAATGAACAATGGGGATTCTGTTTTTAAATTTGAAAGGAACCTGCAGAGTCAAATATTTCGAATTGGCACAACTCTTGTCTACTCATTGATTTCCCACAAACCGAACTGGCCATCGGACCTAAGCATTACATTCACCTTAAATTTGGGCTCGGCTTGAGGACTTTTAATTAGCTCGAGGCATGGGAATTATGTCCTCCTCCATGACATCTGCTACTCCTATGCGCTGACTTAAAGGGGTCCTAAAGATGCCCCAAGAACAAGACTCTCAAATATGCGCCCGGTTACGTGGATTAGTGGCCTTGGTCGTCGTCGTCGTGATATAGCCAAAAGGATTGAGATGCCGCCTGCGGATAGGGATCTGCAAGTTTATAGCTTAAGCGTGCCGCTTTCCGATTGGATTTCAATCGGGTTTCTCAATAAGGATCGAAATGATTTTTGACTTTTTGGTTGTTTATCTACGGAGTTCAGGTACGGCGAGATGTATTGCAATTTACAGCACCTCTATGCATATTAAGTGCATAAATGTTTAGTTTTATGAGTGCTTATTTATGAAAGGAGTGCAGCAGTAATATAGGTTGTTCCCAATGTCGGAGGTTAAATTTTACCCATTTTATGTAATTATAGTCATTTCTCGGCTACCACGATGTTTATGAATCCATTTCCCCAATACTCCCCCATTCACAGATTTTCTTTCTGGCTAAGTGCCATCTGGCTTACCACTCCAGCTCCACCATGAACTGCGGTTCTGAGTCTTCGCGACCCAGAGATGGAAGATCTTCTCGATGATTTTCCTGCTTTCTGAAAAAGTGCACCGCTGTGCCGAAAATTGTCACGGTTTCGCGGTCGATGGCTCGCTCGCTGTGAAGGTGCAAATTTAATGTTTGCCAATTTAGCAGCGCTCTGCTGTCACCTTTGGTGTCCATTAGCGAGCGTTTATATGCAAAGTGCCGAGCATTGGCAGGCCAGCTCCGGATCTGGCAGCCGGCGGGCTTTGGACGGGGCCAACCATTATCACAGAAGCAGCATCACGTTGTGGCAACACCACCTGCTGGGCGCATTTCGCGGATCAGCTCCCTGCCACTCGCATCCCTGGTCCGGAAAATGTCCAGACTGGGAAAGCTCAGAGGAGCACTCAAGCTGGCTGGCTGTCTGGCATGGGAGGGAGTCGAGTCAGGGCGTTCTGGGGCAGTTCTGGTTCTTAAAAGGGCCAACGACAATTACGAAGATGGTGATGGTTACAAAGACGCACGTAAATACTTGATTCTTATTTATGATAACAATACTTAATAATAATAATAATAATAATAATAATAATAAAAGTAGTAATATTAATAATAATAATAATAAAAGTAGTAATATTAATAATAATAATAATAATAATAATAATAATAATAATAATAATAATAATAATAATAATAATAATAATAATAATAATAATAATAATAATAATAATAATAATAATAATAATAATAATAATAATAATAATAATAATAATAATAATAATAATAATAATAATAATAATAATAATAAAAATAATAATAATATTAATAATAATAATAATAATAATAATAATAATAATAATAATAATAATAATAAAAATAATAATAATAATAATAATAACAATAATAATAATAAAAACAATATTAATAATAATTATAATATTAATAATATTAATAATAACAATAATAATAATAATAATAATAATCTATAATATAACATGACAACTAACAAGTAAAAATTACATTTAGATTTCTTACCATTTGTTTTTGAATCGCTTGATTATGTACCCCATCGTTCATATAATTTTATTATCCTTGTATTGAACTTCTCGATTTATTAGTTACTATAATATCTCTTAAACAATTGATGTGTTTCTGTTTCTTCATCATTCAATTTTACATTTTTGTGGCTTGTTTAGAGTTTGTAACACTAAACATTTCTTTTGACTTTTGAAACTTTTAGTGTGTTAAAATCTTAGCTTAATCCATAATCGTCCACTAAAATGATAGGTATTTATAAGGACCAAAACATAATATACTCGTAATGTTCATTTATTACTGCTTTCAATTTGCTTAAGGCAAATACGTTTTTTTAAATGGAACAAAAACGAGCTTATCAAGTTCCGGTCCTTCGCAAAAGTATATTATATGTATATACATATAAATACAAAAAAACTATACAAGTTATGGACGAAGAAGTCTGGTCATTTGTGGCCCGTATTTCCCCAAAGTGGCAGCTAAGGCCTCCATGGAATACATTATTAGCGCACAAATGTGTCTAAGAATTTATATTGTATATCCATGACAAAATTGATCCCTCCCTCGGATTCTTCATGCTCATTAAGTAGTTGACGCAAGATTTGCGCAGATATTTTATTTGCGCTTCGCCGTATCTTTTCTCGCTTGACCTTAGGCTTTATGGGCTGGCAAAACAAGTCACTGTAGTACATTGCATTAGATGTGTGAAAGAGTCTTCCCGGGCAAAGGGAGAGGGGTTCTCGGGCGAACGAGGAGGGAAGACGAGGTGCAGGGTCTTCTGACATTGCCGCGACCGAAACTTTGATGGTGCAAGCCCAAACCGGTCGCTGCATACCTCAATTTCTATCCACGACCTGTAGCGAAATAAAAAGGCAAAATTGCGAAAAAAGAATAAAATAAAGAGAAACGCAGTGGGTTATCGGTTATGCATGCTGCTGCTCTGCCGCTGGACTTCTCCTTCCTCCTCTGGTCTGGTGCTTCTTTGCGTGGTTTCGTGGCTCTTCCTATGGACATGGGCATGGCCTCGTCTCGATCTCAGCTGAGCTGATCTCAGCTGAGCTAGCCCGATGATGGCCAATGGTTGCTCCTAGCCTCCTTGCTAGAACACAACCCAAAGAAAGTGCCTGTGGAAATAGGTACCATCAATAACAAGGACAATCGCAAAGAGGTCGCCTGAGCTGGACTTTTCAACTAGGCGCGCATTGCAACACATTGGATGGGATAGTAGCCAAATATTTCTCAAATTATTAATGTGAAATTCACTTAAATTTTGGTATTCACTTAAATTGCGAATTGAGAGTGACAAGTTACAAACAATTTAAGGGATTTCTTACAGAAACACAAAATGTTTTTGTTGTATACTAACACCATCCATAACTTTTTTCCACATTTTAAGGACACCATTTAAATTTATCATTTTATTTGTCATTATATTTGTTATTATTCATATTTTTTACTCATAGATTAAAGGGATTAATCAGGATCACTGGCCGAATTGATCGGCCCATGTTCGTCTGTCCGTCCTTTTTAACGCCTCGATTCCCAGATAGATAAAAGATAGAAAGTTGAGATTAATCATGCAGATTCCAGAGGCATAGACGCAGCCGAGTTTGTTGTTATGCTGATGTTGTTACGCCTACTCTAACGCCCACAAGCCGCCCACACTTTTCAAAGAGGTTGTTTTTTTTAACATTATTATTTGTCTTTCCAATTTCTATCGATAATATGTTGGCAACACCCACTCTTATCCACACATACACCCTAAAACTGAAACGCAGAAATGTTAAAATTTTTTTAATTTTATTTATTTCTTCAATTTGTATTGACTTGCCAAACAAAGTTGAACTTTCTCGTTTGCATCCTACAAGCTGAGTAACGGGTATCTGATAGTCGAGAGACTCGACTATAGCGTTCTCTCTTGTTTTATATTGTATCATGTATTTTATACGTTAACTGTTTGTTCATAACTGCAATATTTTTGGTGATAATTATAATTAATCGATGTGAAAGATAAAGCTTTTAAATTTGATGGTATCGAATATGAAGCAATGATGATAATGATATTTTAAATCAGAAACTATCATTTGCTACCGAATATTACCACTACATCTCGCGGTTCCCATAGCAACATTCAAAAAATATATAATAATTATAATTTCGTTGTTTTTGATCTTAAAGTGTTTTAATTCGGCATATACACCATTTTTTGACAATATACAACATCGGTTTTAATTTGATCAAAATTAATCGAATATAGCTACAAAACAGTCGGAAAATGAATTGAATAAGAAATTTATTTCCTTAGTTATTCTAAATTATTATTACTGCAAGGGTATAAATACTTCGGGTTTTTTATTACTCGTTTTTAATAACTTTAAAGCTCTGACAGCTCTTCAAATGCAGTTTTCTGTAATCCTCTTAATGATGACGAACCAAAACATACATAACATTAAACCCTTTCATAATCTGAGACTCTTTCATACAAAGGACGAACATATACAATTGTAAATACATAACAATATCAGATAAACTTTTAAAAATTAACATGCAAATCACGTCGAAATTGAAAGTAATTTAAAATGTTATACAAGATATAAAATGTTTTCATTTACTTTTTATTTGAATTCGTTCAATATTTGAATCAAATGGATTATTAACTTCTCCTCTTTTTGTTGCAGATGAACCAGCTGTGCAAAGTGTGCGGCGAGCCGGCGGCTGGTTTTCATTTTGGGGCATTTACATGTGAAGGCTGCAAGGTGAGTTCGTTACTATGTGGGAACGGCAACCCAAATCGATATTTTATAGAATTCATTTGTGACAATTGTGAGAAACTGTAGAGATGCGATTTCGCACATTTAGTAGACAAGATGTGCAAAAAATGATCTCGATTTTGGGCTTTACTTTTACACAAAGCAAAATCGAAAACATTATTACTGTAATTAAAATTCAATTCGGTAAATTAATCGATTTTTAATTGACTATAAGTAGATACGTGTGCGCAGAGGCCACAATACACGGCTCACCTTCAAGTAGCATGGGAAAAAGTGCAAAATTCAGAGCAGTCCGCAGGGGAAGGGTGATGGATCCATATATAGAGCTAGGTAAGCCCCAAGGCGAACACAATTGTGAACTGCAGTCAATCAAATAAGAATTACATGCATATTAGATGAGTCAGCGCAATCGCAACAAAAGTCGCAGACACCCATCAAACACCACTCAAAGTTGAACTTCAAAATCAACTGGGGGCAAGTTTTCCAGCTCCAACGTGAGTTGGCACGGCTCCAAAACAAAGGCAGCCAGCTGTTTTACGTTAAATGGAGCACGAAGAGCAGTTTCTTTTTCTTATCTTCACAATACACGCTGTCTCCCAAGTAGTTGGCCAAATTATTGACGCATATTTTGTAACTTCAGCAAGTTCAATGGGTGGAGCACTACATCGACAGGTGCAAATCGGAGCCAACAATGGGGAGAAATCAATAAACAATTGTGAGAGGTGCTAAGTGAATTATCTGATATAGACTTTCTTCAGTTTTCGGAAAGCATTCTCACACGGATTTATAACCGACTAATGAGATATTTCTTGGCATTATTTAACTTGATTTAAGTAAGGGCATTATTGGGTGAATAATAAGATTAAGTTAAATCTTACGATCGCCAAATAAAAATAAAAAATTAATCGAGAGAGATCTCAGACGGTCTCGAGACTTTCGACTATCAGATACCCGTTACTGATACCCGTTGTGATTTCATATCGTTAGAAATTGACAAGTAAAATAAGTAGTAAAAACCTTTTTAAAATATTGGTCATTTGTGTGCGTAAGAATCCTTAAAATTTTTTTTGGCAAGTTGGTAAAACGAATAATAAAATGAAAAAAAATGAAAGCATTTTTCAAAAATATGGGTGTGACCGTTCTAATCGATTTTTGAGCGTTTAAATGGGCGTAGGAATCTTCTGAATCAACCTTAAGCAGCGCCTACGCCTCGAAATGGATCTTATAACTTGAGGTTAACACAGACCGGCGGACGGACAGGGTCAGATCGACTCGCCTAGAGATCCTAATGATATGTAAATTTAATTAAATTTAATTAATAAACTTAATTAATAATAATAATAATAATAATAAATTTAATTAATAGCGTAACGATTCAACATTTCTTCCTGTTATCATAACAAAAAAGAAGTTACTCAAGTTATATAAAAATTGTTTTCCTCCACAGTCCTTTTTCGGTCGTACTTATAACAACATTGCGGCGATAGCAGGATGTAAGCACAACGGAGATTGCGTGATTAACAAGAAGAACAGAACGGCCTGCAAAGCGTGTCGCCTGCGCAAGTGCCTCCTGGTCGGAATGTCCAAGAGTGGCTCCCGCTACGGTCGCCGGTCCAACTGGTTCAAGATCCACTGCCTGTTGCAGGAGCAGCAGACGACGTCGGGCCTCGGTGGAGGGAGCTCCGTGGGAAGCGGATCAGGCGGCGGAGTGAGCAGTGCGAGTCTGGAGCAGCTGGCACGATTGCAGCAGGCCAGTAACCAGGCGCGGCAAACCTATCAGGACAAGACCAATCCCTGCATCAAGTCAGCCACGGCGACATCACCCAGAATCGAGGGTGCGGCAGTGGGCACGGGAATCGGTGGCGGCGCCTCGCCGTCATTCCTGCAAGCGGCGAAACTCCACCACCAGCGACAGTTAAAGCTCGAGTCCCGCCTTAGCAACACTCCCAGCGATTCAGGAGCATCTTCGGCGGGAGATCCCAATGAAGATGGTGCAACCAGCGTCCTCAGTGGCCAGATCGCAACACCATCATCCACCAACGCCACCAGCCTGCCCAAGCTGGATCTGCGGCATCCGAACTTTCCGGCCACCTCGGAGCCGGATGCTGATATGCAGCGGCAGCGCCACCAGGAGCTGCTCGAGATCTTTCGCAGTCACTCGGAACCGCTATACAGCTCCTTTGCCCCATTCAGCCACCTGCCACCTGTGCTGCTCGCCGCCGGAGTTCCGCAGCTGCCCATTTTCAAGGATCAGTTTAAGGCTGAGCTGCTGTTTCCGACGACCAGCAGTCCGGAGCTCGAAGAGCCCATCGATCTGTCCTTTAGATCCCGAGCAGACCCTGCGAGTCCGATGGCCCACAACTCCAATAGTCCCAGTTTAAGTGAGCCAGCTGCGGCGACCCACTGTTTGGGGGAATCGCCAAACTTCGTCCGAAAGTCCACGCCCCTTGATCTCACCCTGGTGAGGTCACAAACGTTGACAGGCTGAGATCATCTCGTGATTGCCGGAGAATTCGCTCGAGTGCCAAAATAATTTTGAAAACCATAGGCTTAGGTATGTAAAAAGTATTTTATCAACTTGAGAGATGAGTTAGATGGGTTTCAGGATGATGATTGATTGCGGTGACATTACTTTTGCTTACTAGTAAATGTATAATTACTTTTTGGAAGTCCACGTTACTATTACAATAATAAATAACAAATCAATAAATTATTTAAAAATTGTTGTAATTTCCCACCTACTTGAAACATGAACTACAACAAACATAAGCAGCATTTTAAAATGCCGAAAGACATTAAACATTTTGGTGCCAGTAAAAATGATGTACAAATATCCATATTATTATTCATAACTATAGCTCAATGACCTTAAGCAACCTTAAAATAATTAAGTTTATTAACTTGATATATGTATAATACAATACTTAGCCCAATTTACTTTGCTTTTATTTTCATTGTTTTCTTAACTTATATATAGGAATTCTTTAAGACTCAGATAGGGAATATTAATTTAGAGTGTTGTTCTCGTATTAACCTTATGTTTGTTTTATTATTTTTAAATTATTTATTTTCTTAGAAAGTTAAGAATATTAAAGTGTAAATGAGGAAACAAATAAAAATGTGTAGAAAAGAACAAAATCGTATTGTTTCTTATTAGCTTCACTAGTCGGTCTTCTGTGTTGTTTTGACCCACAAACTTCCAATGAAAAATCTGTACATTACTTCCCTGATGTAAAAAGCTTCATTCCATTGACACATGAGCAATCTTTTCCTGCCCATCTACAGAAGAAATTTGTTCAGCATACAAGTACTTTTCAACATATATATATGTACGTTCAATTCAACTGTCACTCCGTCTGTGTTTATGTGTATATCCATCAAGATGGAGCAGAAAGTCCTGGCCAGTCAATGCGTTATTCATTACGTAACAGTGCGGACTGACATATTCCCAAATGTCAGGCTACCTAGATGTTGACTATATAAATGTAATTATGACAAGCCAAGACAGATGACACAAGTTTATATCAGCGCAACGGGAGGGCTCCGGCTGGAACGGGAAAAAACAAATGACTTAGGAAACGAACGCGCGTGTATTTCATAACGAAGAAATAGTGCATGTAAGTATATCAACATAGTGAATTAACTACGTTATTGGATAGAAATGCAAATCCAGTCTCATTTAAAATGCAATAGCAATGAAATACACTGCGAACTCTAAGCAAAACAAATGACTAAGGAAGCGAACTCTAAGTATTGTTCGTCGAATCAGCGAATAAGATGCGCTGTTCACCCAAGGTTGATGTCATATTAATATATATACCACCCTTGTAAGCGAGGCATACCACGAAAAGGCCATCTCATAAAGGCGGCCGTCTACCCATCTTTGCTGATTTATGCACCTTAAACACATCATTCCACTTACGCTTGGCCATCACTCACACTCCGAGGCGTGCATATATACGAAGACATAACTCTTGATTGGCTGTGAAACTCTCGAATGGCAATTCACACGTCTATCCGATAGGTGTACGTCTACATCGGTGTGTTCGGGAGAGTATCTTTGGGAACACGCCCCCCGAGAGCAGCACACAAAGTGAGATACAAAGCTGAATAATCGCACGACACACGCACAATTAGCCGCGCAAACAGTAGCTGCTAAGCAGAAATAATACCCCCAGCGAATTGCAGGGGATCCAAGATCCAAGGCAGGGGGATCAAAATGGGAGACTGCAGATCGTGAGCATGAAACATCGACTCGCGTGCTCAATATGGTTTTAAAATGCATTTATGCACGGTGATGGGGAATGGGGCGCCGAGATACAAGTAGCCACTGGTGTAGATGCTTGTTGCAGATACTTTCGCAATGAGTTTTATTGGTGTCGCTCGATAGAGATCGATAGAGATCTACGGATCTCGGGAAAGCGTCTGGCACGAAGGGATAACGATAAGGTAAACGAAATCCATGGAAGCGCCTTAAATCGGCCAAAAGCAAGAGACCACCCAAATTTATGTAATACAATACCTGCTCCAATAATAATCATAACATTTGAGTCGATTTACGACGGCTGAACTTGAAGCATTCAATAAAATGAAAAAATAAATAAATCTATGGCACAGGGAGAAAATGAAATCAGTTTACAATCCGATACAGACTCAGCGGGCGAGCATTTACAAACAATGAAATTCAATGCAATAATTCAAGATTCAATTGAATTTTAAGTACGCCCAGCGCCGAGCTTCCTTTTGTATCCGTAACTAGAAACTGACGATAAGCTGAGGCCAACCGACTGTCAGTCACTCAGTCAGTCAGTCGGTCAGTTAGGCAGTCAGTCAGTGCCGCCGACGGCAATCCATCTCATCCCAGATCGACTGTCTGTGTGTCGCGCACGCGCATAAACTTCCCACTGAGCCATTTGGCCTGAAGGAGAGAATTGGGCCCAAAACCGAGTCAGTTATTGGTAGCGGCTAAGCTGTAATAGTGGGCCACACATTTGGGGACTGAGTTTAATAAAATATCCTAGGAAGTGCTGAAATCGGTGGGAGGAATATCCTGCGATGGGCACAGTTGGAAATCAAGTAGCTTCCTAACAAAATTCTTGATTCGAAAAAGCCCAATTATTATTCGTCTATTTCACTTAACACACTTTCATATCATTTCATTTAATCATGGTTGTAATAATGTTAAATTTAGTATCGTAGATCCCATGAGTAAGGAGTATCAACAGTATTATGGAAATAAATGTATATATAATTAGTATTTTAATTGGTTGCTAATTTGTGTTAAGATGCCAAATAAAGATGCTCTGAAAGATCCGCTTAGCAGTATTACAGTCCGAGACAAAAAAACCTTTAGCTTGACACTGAAATCGCGAAAAGATCACCAACAAGACGTTGTATCGTTCAGAGTTGTCAATAAAAATTAATTGCAATTTTATTGCCACAGAAGGCAACTCCTGCATACAAAGTACTCGATATGCCTCACACTCGAATGATCTTCAGGCTTTGGAGATACCAAGCAATTTAATGCCTTTTGGTAGCTCAAGTAAATAGAAAATTGAGACTTTTAAGAGTTGTGAGCCAACTTAGGCACCATCACCAATCAGGGCATGATATGGAAAATAAGGAGAACGCAGTCAAACAAATATATGTATGTATATATTTTAATAATGCCATTATCTTCATCACCTAAAGTAAAAGTAAGCATAGTTAGTTTAACCACTGTTGAGAATACCTTTGGCCACAATCTTATTTCCGAATGTTACAGAATTCTCTGAGGTTTATACAAATGTACAACTAAAACTTAAGTTAACTACTAATTTTGTACTTAATTGTTATTAATTGTCGAACGATTTATAATACGTTATGAATAAAAACAATGTACGTATTTTTTTGTTTAATAATTCTTATGATAGATCATATAATGGTTTGATCCAGCCCCGTTCTATCTTATATAATACACAGTATACACTACCTGCAAAAACAAAGAACATCTTTAGAAAAATTGTATGCAGGTTGCTATAGATCTGAAAGACTTGTTTGCGTAGAAACGGACGTAAGGACATACGGACATACATAGCTATGTATGTGGACTCGGCTGTTGGTACTGATCAAGAATATATATTCTTTACGAATGTCTCCTTTGCACACTTCAGAATTAAATTAAAATATTTTTTGAAAGAGTATACAAGAAAAATCGGTATATCCTAGGATAACCTACATATACTTAAGATGAATTCCACTTAATAAATTAAGATTATTATATTAGGATTATTTAAAGGATTATGGCCGCTAAAAAAAAATAAGAGAGTAATTCAATCACGACTTAAAGTCCAGCTCCTGTTCCGATTTCCCCGTTCCGGATTTAAGTGACCCAATTGCACAGGCCAATACAATAAAAACAAAAGCAAAACAATATTAATTCAATTCTGAGCCGACTGATGCTGCAGGCACCTCAAAGTTAAAAAATGCGTAGCACGTGCGTTCAGAAATTCGGCCGAGAAAAAAGGAAACTGGCTCCATAAATTCAACTTTGTCGTATGTATGAGTACGTTCATATGAGTACGTCACTTTAAACGTCTGCCTTCGTTTCCTTTAACTCTTAAATTTAATTTTTAGCCAGCTGTAATAACTATCAATTTATTATTCCCATAACTTGTAGGTTTAATGGGTATACGTAAGTCGAGCCTAAAAAAGAGGATTGTAGTTGTTTAAATTTGAAAATAAATATTTTATATAAGAAGATTGATACATATATCATATATTTTAGAACTAACCAGGAAAATGACGTTTTCCTAATACTAAAATTATACTTGAACTTGTAGATATATTAAAACATGTTCACATCATAGCCCACACAGTTAATATGTTCTAAGTTTTTTACAATCTTGCGCTTTTGATTTGCAATGACTTCCAAAAAAATTAAAGGTCGTGACTATTGTACGAATCACCCTAATATTTTCGCAACTGGTATTTTTCTCCGCTCCGCAATCGGTAACACCATGCGAGTCGGCATAAATTCGCCGGCAGCTGAGCAAGATGTATCCCGTGAGCTCGCAGAAAAGGTCCTGGACATTCGCCAATGAGGGCCAGCTCATGGAGTTCCGCGTGGAGCAGAACAGCAAGTACATCGAGTTGCACGAGGAGGAGGCGCAGGGTCGCGACCTCAATGAGCACTTTCTCACGTCGGCGGAGGAGCGCCTGTTGCTGAAGCAGTACGAGATCTACCTGTTCGACTTCTGCCGCCGCTTCGAACCGCCGATGCCCAAGTGCGTGGTGGGCACGGCCTTCCACTACTTCAAGCGGTTCTATCTGAACAACTCCCCCATGGACTATCACCCCAAGGAGATTCTGTAGGAACGCTCATCTGAGAGCAGTCAACACCCAGCTGAAAAGCAAAACATTCTAAAAATGTATAAACCTTTTCAGAGCCACATGTGTGTTCGTTGCCTGCAAAGTGGAGGAGTTCAACGTGTCCATCAACCAGTTCGTGAACAACATCAAGGGCGACAGGAACAAGGCCACAGACATAGTGTTGTCCAATGAATTACTGCTGATTGGACAGCTCAACTACTACCTCACCATACACAATCCGTTCAGACCCATCGAGGGCTTCCTGATAGATATAAAAGTGCGACATATATTCACCTTTGCTCTCCAGATCGTTTCGTTCATTTTGGTTTGTTTCAGACTCGCAGCAATATGCAGAATCCAGATCGTCTGCGGCCACACATTGATAGTTTTATCGATTCCACATACTACTCGGATGCTTGTCTTCTGCATACGCCTTCGCAAATTGCATTGGCTGCCGTCCTCCACGCGGCCAGCAGAGAGCAAGAGAATCTCGATAGTTATGTGACGGATCTTCTCTTTGTCTCCGCCAGAGAGAAGCTACCCGGACTCATAGATGCCGTGCGAAGTAAGTTTGTGCTGTGAGATGGTGCACCCAAGCGCTACATTCCTTTTCCCCGACAGAAATTCGCATAATGGTGAAGCAATATCAGCAGCCCGATCGGGAAAAGGTCAAGGCCATCGAGAAGAAGTTGGACAAGTGCCGAAATCAAGCGAATAACCCTGATAGCGAACTGTAAGACGGCCTAATTTGTTCATGAATTCCGTGTATAATAACCCTTATACTTTAAAAGCTATAAGGAGCGCCTACGCCGATTGTACACCGATGAGGATGACATGCCCGCCGAAGATGCCTCATTCCACATTGCAGATGTGAGCTCGGACACATCTGCTATGAACATCAGCCAATAGACTTATTTTATTTATTTAAATGATGGGAGGATGTACTACTTCGTGGATCGATATTAAAGCATTTTGTAATTTACCTTTGCTTGATTGTTAAAATGTATGCGTTTAGTGTTAGTGTACTAAACAAAGTTGGATTAAGTACTTCACTTTTCCAATATATTAAATATTACAAACAAATTTAAACCCCTTTTGAAAATCTGCTATGCGCTGATTGGCGATATTTCGTTCGCAGCCAACGGCCACACTGCGCCCCAAGAAAAACAAGAATAGTGAATTCAGTCACAACAAATAGCAAAAAGAGTTCGAAATGCACGACTTTTTGCCTTCGCTGGATTTTCTCTTTCTTGGACTTCCAGGCCACTACTCGGTAGCGCTGGTCACCCTTCTGTTGTGCGTTTTGATCGCCTTCTACTTCGCAAATATCTTCAAGGACAAAGGCGTGGGTGTTTTTGCCGGAAGAAGTGGACGTGTCCTGAACATTTCCGTACTTTATCTTGCAGGAACTGGAGGACGAGGGCTTGGGGGCCGACGAGCCGCGCGATGAGGAGGATTCCGAGTCGAGGACTCCGCCAGGGGAGGAAACCGACGACGACGAAGCCTACGAAGAGAACTCCACCGAAAGCGAAGTGGAGCTTATCGAGGAACAGCTGCCCGAGCACAGCTACAACCACCTGATGGGCCAGCTCAAGGCCAAGAGGCTCCAGCACAAGATGGAGAAGACCCTGACTCCCAGCCAAATCGAGGAAGAGCGCCGAATAGAGCGCGAGCAGCTGGCGGCCATCTTTGAGCTCCTGCGCAAACAGGAGGCGGAATTGAACCTCCAGGACCGAATAAGCGACCAGGATCTCAAGCAGCAGGTGCGGCTCTATCGCTGAAGTGGAGCCTGGTCTCACCTGAATGTCTTTACCTGAATGTGCAGACTTGTGTGATCTATTAGTTTAATGTTTAAAATCCCAGGCTTTGCTGTTGCCACATTCGGCCCACTAAGTGCGGGAAAGTCTTCAGTCAGAGAGCTATCTAATCAGTCGATGATGGCGGAATATAATATCATAATTGTATGTAAATTATATGTATTCCACTTCGATCTGTGTATTTTGCGAGTTCCTGGTGTTATTAATATCTGATTTATCAACGATTCGTAGTAAATGGCAATTCAGCTTTCGAATTAAGAATATATGTATATATTTTTACATGTTAAAAGATGTGCTTAAACTCGCGAAAAGAAAACATTCTACGTAATATAGTATATAGATTTAAAAACAATTAGTTGCCAAATTCGATGGTTAGATTTAAATTGTATTTATATAACTTTGGATTTACTTGTTCAATAAAGAATGTAAAGCTGTGTTAAGATACTCTAAATATTCCCTTCCGATTTCTTTTCGTTTCCTAACCGATGGTAATATTTTTGTGCCTGTTTGCTCATATTTTGTGAATGTTCAGACTGTCGCGATTGGCTTGTCCCTTTTAAAAATAATTATTCTAACAATAAGTAAATTCCATCAACACACCTTCGATTAGAGCAGTAGAAATGCCTAGCGTTTCAGTTCCAAAAATTGTTAGTACTAAAATGTTTTTAAATTCACGTGGAGCAGATATTTTGTTGGAGTTCTAAATACGTTCGGTTTGGTTTGGTTGATGTCTAAACGTGTCGTTGTGGCGCCAATGCCCATGCATGTTTACAATCGCTTATCGATACACCGCGTACACGGCAACCGTGTGTGACCAATTCAAGCACGAAATCGTTGACCAACACTAACTGTACATCAGACGACACGACAACAAAAACAACAGCAGCAACACCACCGACGTGCTTGTTCCTGTGTGTGTGTGCGTGTGAGATTGGAAGACAATGGCTGCAGCTGCGGATCTGGTTGTTCCTACCCTTGCCAGTGAGTATAGTCCGGATGCAATCCCCGCCAGGTGGTCACTGAGGTGCCATCGACGCCTTGGAGCATCGAAGGCAGCCACTTGGGCCGCCCGGTTAGCGGAAAAATTGGAAAAACCGCACGACCTCGTGTTTCCACCTGCTAATCCGGGTCACCTCTCTATTCTCATCAACAGTTCGCTCTAGCGTGGCCGTGGAATTGTGGTCCTCGGCGGGCTCCAAGCAGCCCTTCGAGCACAAGCCCCACCTACCGCGCGAGGAGACGAAGAGCTCGCGCTCGATCTGCTTCAGCTCCGACGGCCGGTACTTCGCCTACTCCAACGGGCAGGAAGTCAAGGTGCTCCAGGCCAGCCGGGACAGCGCAGCCAGCTGGCCGGTGGTATGCCTGCTGCCCAGGCCGAAAGCCTTCTACCTCCAATTCTCGCCACGTGGCAGCTACCTGTGCACCTGGGAGCACTATGCCATCACTAAGGACCGGCCGGAGGGGTCGCCCAATCTGCTCGTCTACGAAGTGGCCACCGGTGTCGAAGTATTCGCCATCGTGCAGAAGAACCAAGCGGACTGGCAGCCATCCTGGTCGGCGGACGAGTCCATCTTTGCTCTGGTAGTCGGCGGCGAGGCACTCTTCTATGACCTGGGCGAGGGAGCGGAGAAGGGATTCGCCACCACATCGCGCAAGATAGGAGGCAGTCGCGGAGGTATGCTGTCGCTGGGTCCCGGTAACTGCCCCCCGTTCCTTGCGTTCTACACGCCGGGAGCCAAGGGTGCTCCGTCCATGTGCAAGCTCTATAAGTACCCGGCGCTTGGCCAGAACCAGACCGTAGCCTGCAAGAGCTTCTTCCAGGCGGATCGCGTCGAGATGTTGTGGAACAAGCGAGGCAGCGGATTGCTCCTCCTAACCAGCACGGAAGTGGATAAGAGCGGTGCCTCCTACTACGGCAACCAGGCGGTGCACTTCATGGCCACCAAGGGAGATACCTGTTCAGTGCCTCTCTCTAAGGAGGGACCGGTGCACTGTGTCAAGTGGAGCCCTAAGGCAACCGAGTTTGTAGTCGTATACGGCTTCATGCCCTCCAAGGCTGCCCTCTACAACCTCAAGTGCGACGTAGTCTTCGACTTTGGTGAGGGACCACGCAACTGTGCCTACTTCAATCCCTTTGGCAACCTCATAGCTCTCGCCGGCTTCGGCAATCTGCCTGGAGCCGTCGAGGTGTGGGATGTGTCCAAACGCGAGAAACTGACCAGCCTAAAGTGCGCCGACACCACGGTTTTTGAGTGGCATCCCAATGGCGAGTGGTTCGTCACGGCCACCACCGCGCCCAGGCTGCGCATTAGCAATGGGTAAGTGGATCCATCCAAGTGCGTATACTACCAATAACGCAACTTTCACGCAGGTTCAAGGTGTACCACTACTCCGGGGCCCTGCTCCACGAGACCATGTGGCCCCAGGGTCAGGAATTGTTGGGAATTGAATGGCAGCAGTTTTCGGATAAGACGTTCAGCGAGCCCAAGATTACCAAGGCCAAGCACGAGGGCATCAAGTCGAGCCAGCCAGAGGCCAGCAAGAAGGCTTACACACCGCCCCATCTGCGCTTGTTGAAGGAGGGCAAGAATCCGGAAAAGTATCTGCCCCAGCCGAGTATTCCCGGACTGGCACCAACGGCACCAGCAGGTAATACGACGCGGAAGTTTTGGCACAGGCAATACGACCTGGACAATCCCATTATGCGGCGAGGCGAGCAGGGCCAGTGCCAGCTGGTGGCGGCGAATGGCGCGGAAAGACCACCACTGTCTAACGGGTCCTCGACCAGCCGCCACAACAGGCGCTATCGGCCCTACCAGCACAAACGCTACTAGGCTCACGACACACGCAGCTTGTCAGCTCCTCAGCTCCACTCACCCTTTCACACACATTTTCTATTAGCATGCCATTAGGATTAGGGATTGCGCGGTCGTAAGTAGGCTCGGCTGTGTGTTTGCTAATTGCTGTTTGCATTTCTATTTGCCTGCAGGTGGTGTCAATGGGAACAAGAGGAATAACAAGAACAAGCAGCGAAGCGCTAGGAAGGATGTGAACGTTGTAAATGGCGGCGATGCTGATTCTGCCCCGACTGAGGTGGTCGATCAAGCTGCTCCGGTTGCTCGACAGTCGCCCGTTTTCGTGGCTGCAGATGAGCGGAGGCCGCAGAATACTCCCAGACAGAAGTACCAGCCGGATAACGCTGCCGATCAGCCACCGAATTCGCATGGACAAGGCCAGCCTAATGGCCAGCACATCAGCGATAAGGAGCGCAAGATTCGTAGCGTCGCCAAGAAGCTGTCGGACATTAAGAAGCTGAAAGTCCGACGCAGCCAGGGCGAGAATCTAGAGCTGAACCAACTGAACAAGATTAAGATGGAAGCACAGTACCTGGATGAGCTCAAGGCTCTCAAGCAGTCTGCCTAGGAGGACGTTGATGACGTTGACGATGACGATGGCGGCGAGAAGGCTGAGGGATGCGAGGAGTAATTGCTCTTGTGATTGTGATACACCACCTCTTCTCAGCTCCACTCCACTCTACTCCATTTTCACCTCCTGTTCGTCTCCTTCCTGCTGTTTTACGCTCAGTTTGTGGCCCATTTGCCGCATAAGTTTTCAAGTTAAAACATTTTTCTACTATTGTGATTTCCTAACTAATTTCGGCAAAACGTACAGTAACTCCCGTAAACAACAAATTTATGTACCAAATTGTGCTACCAAGTAATAAAGATGTTTCCACCAAAATCCTAGGATTACTGCTCCCAATTCGACTTCTTCTTGATGAACTTCTCCTGTCCGTTCTCCTGGACGGCCACATAGTATCCCAGGCTCTCGTACTTGTACCTCATATACGCGATGTAGCCGAAGACCCCTGCAATCGCGGTCAGTCCCAGGCCCATGATGATCTTGTTCTGAAAGCCAATATGGAATATTGTACAACTCGTTACAATTCAATCGAAGTTTAAATGAAACCGCACCGGCTTGGTGTACAGCTCGAAGTTGATCAGCCGGAAGACTCCGGTGCTTCGCATGGATCGGATGCCATCGCCAGGACCCTGCTGCTTTCCTTCGCTCATCCTGGTCGCGTTCTCCACTAAATGCTCACGAATTTATTGCACAATTATATTGTAAATACAAACATGTGAAAGGAATGGGATTTGGAATAGTGTGGCCCTAGAACTGAAAAATACCGTATATGTGAGGCACAGTGAACATTGCCCCTGATGTGACAATTTGGTTCCTTCTTAAGCGCTTAAAGAATATTTCAGCATCCAAAGTCTTCTAAGCTACTTAATCCATTTGAAAATGAAAATGCTATTTATCTAAAAAGATATGTTTCCTAGAATCAAAAATAATTGGGGGATGTTTTTCGAACACCCAACTGTTGAATATTTCGAAACAGCTGACTGTAAGTTAGCCATTCACAGTGAAGTGTTTCCAATTTCGAATAAAAAACAGTTTATAACAATATTAACAAAATGCCTTTAAATCGCGCTATTTATCTGAATTTACTTACAAATCAGAAGCAAGTTTCTGGAGTTTCAAAAGCCAGTTGTTTAGTTGTTTTACAAAAAATAGGGAAAAGGTTGGAGCATCCGACATTCAAGAGGAACCCCATTTGACGCTTCCACCGCGGGCTCCTGGGCTTGCAGTTCTACGCATGTGGAAATCTGGATGCCGATGGGTACTTCCGTAAGGCTTTTGCATGTCGGTTGGTGGAGGAGGCACATTGCGGCCATGTCCAGAGAATGGTGGATTTCTAAAGAATCTCCCAGTTTCTAAATGAGGTGGGGATGGTCGGGTGCACGCACATTCGGCTGCATCCCCAGGGGCAGAAACACGTCGACGTGGTTCTGCAACCGCAGGGGATTCTTATCAGTAAACGTCCAGACTGTCTTAGATATCCAATACATCGTGGCAAGATGGCCTGGTTCAACCAAAAATAGTACTATCTTCGATAGCAGTCGACTAAAATCCAGGACTAAAATCTTGGGAACTACTCGCTGAAAAAATATATGATGACCACCCTTATAAATCCCACCACGGAGGCACAAAGTCGTTATAACGAGTCGCACATATCGGCATACAAGGCCATCTTCGGATGCTTTAAGGTCTGGAGACAGAGGTTTCCCGTCCTATTCCTTGGAGTGTGGATTCCTATTGAAACGGCGAAAACATGATCGTTGCATGTGCGGTTCTCCAAAACATAGCAATCCAGGAAAAGGACCCTTTGCCCCAACCTCCTGTCGACAATCCATGGGCAATCCTTTTGAACTGTCGTACGACAAGGGAATCAATGACAAAGCTGATACCAACGATGAAAATCTAAGAAACAGTATAATCAGTAAATACTTTGGGATCTGATGTACATTTTGAGAACTTTTACACTACAAGCTATAGCTCATGAATCCCTCAGGGGGTCCTGCAAAACAAATAAACATTAAACACTTGATTTAAACAACGAAACTGCATCTAATAGCGTACATTGAGTTTCCTTTTTTCAGCGATTTCCAAGAAGAGCTCCCGTTTCCATTTTCTCTAGGTGTTTCTCCTGAGCGCGGATGTTTTCCTGTTCATAGAATTGCCGCTGTGCTCTGACCAGGCGTAGCTTTTCCTCTTTGAAAAGTCTGCCGGCACGGCTGGGCTCCTCGGCGGGCCAGTCAGTATCGGATTACCATATCTTTAGAAGCCGCGTGTTCATTGGTATTCTCCCCAGGGAACTCGATTATGTCCTCTCTTGCTAGCTAGATTTAGCTAAGTGAAGGACAGTAAGGAATTCCTGCTCACAATCGCTATCCGAGTTTTCGCCTATCGTATCATCGTCCCCGGAAGATCCTGATCTTCCGGAGCTTTTCGGAAACCGATAGCCAGTTCATCCCACGCACTCTGCTTCATTTCAGGTCACCGCATCGGATTTCTTCTTTTCGAAGATCATGCGCAGGAATTCCTCCTCCGTGGAAAAGTTTTGACCTCGCTTAAATTTGTTTCTTTAGCTGTTCATTTCCAAGATTGTAGTTTTATCATTGTTTTCTTATGAGCTGAATTCGAAAACGTTTTTGAGCTTGAAATGTCCAATTAAATTATTTTTGTTTGCAGATATCTATATCTGTAGAAGCGGGAGTTACTCTATCGGTTTCATTTTAGTTTTTGGCAAGACAACAAGTTGACTTCCAAACTACATTTATTTTACAGTTATTATACCTGGCACTTAAGTTAAATCAGGGTTAAGTTATCAGGGGTATTCCCGTCAGCTAGCTATTTCATAGCTATGAATGCCTTATTCCCGGTTTAAAAAGGTAAATGGGTTCCACGTTACCGTACATTACCGTATAATATGTGTATTTTAATTGCAGGTCAAGTTTAAGACAATAGTAGCGATTCATTTAAATTATATATTGTGAATATCAACAACAGTTACTATTGATTTACTTAATTTTAATATATTATAAATTCTTTATCCTGACCTGAAGACTGGTGAACATTTAAAAAAAAAATTAATATCACTTTTGTTATCTGAAGGTGATCGTTAAAATTATATATGTCGCAGCGTTGGCATTTTCTTGTGCCTGATCTCCCATGTTGGCAAATAAACTATTTGAGTGAAGCGAATTCCAACCGGCGCGCGCGATCGTCTGTATGCAACTGATCGTATTTTCTACGCACCAATCTATCCTTTACACACCTTAGCTGGACTACACTTGGCGACAGCGCGACAACGCCGTCGCCTCACTCGTAACGGTACTTTGGCGCCAGTCATATTCTACGTTGTAGTCAAATTCTAAGAATGTCCTCACAATATACCAAACTCATTGCGCAGCTGCGTCTTGCAAGCACAGTGGTCAAACCATGATAATAATATGACAGACACGTACAGTGGTCAAAATACATTCGTAATGCGACATATACAAAAACAAGTACTAAACCTAAAAGAACCAAGCAATTTATTACCACAACGTTTCGCCTTAGTACATAAAGTAATTCCAAATGTTTAATGTCTCTCCTCTTAACGATGAAACCTTCCTCCACCAAAATGAGAAATATCAAATGTACCCCGAATTTATTTAAATAATTTAACTACGTCTATACTATTTTACGGATCTACCACGCTTGATTCTCTTTGTCACTAAGTGGAGGACAGTCGTCTAAATGATATACTTAGGAACCAACACTGAAGGGTGCATGAATCAATCAAAACTTTGAAATCAGAATCCAATTTGGCTTACTTTGTGCAACATAAATTTTAATAATAAATTATTGTATGAATCTACGCTTGTATATTTACATATTTTGAGGTCAGTGAAATTCAAATTGGTAGCCGCGGTCCACAAAGCTCAGACCGCGTTCCGAGTCAACTGGAAAGTCGGCGGTGAAGACAATATATCCTCTATATTCCAAAGAGCTCTTCAGGTTCTGCAATGGATTGATTGATTAGACAAAAGAAGATCGATATAAACAATAAATAGTAACCGCTCTATCCACATAGTCCTCAAAGCCACTTAGATCGTAGTAGAGCTTCAGAGGTGGCGACCGTCCAATTCCCGGCTTCTGCTTGTACGGCTCCCGCCGCTTAAGAATACTCAAGGCGCGTGACAAAAATGTTGGCGTCAGATTTCGGCAGTAGGATACGTCGAGGTGTTCCAATCCTGGGCAGAGTTCCACGAATTCTAAGAGGATTTCGTCACTTAGGTCATTCCAGTTGCGCAAGCAAAGCAGCTGCAGCTCTGTCATACAGGTGTAGCGCTTTAGGTAGTCTGCCGAATGAGTCCAGCTGCAAATGGCCAGGCGCTTTAGCCTGCGATGCGTCCAGATGGGCAGCTTCTCATCCCAGCCCGGTTCCAGGGGCATATAGTATCCGTCCACGGCAAAGCCGACGATGTCCTTGGCCTTGAAAGCCATGATCTCGTAGAACTCGCTGACCTCGCGGATCTTGTGGTCATAGCTATCGGGACTGACCAGCGGGGGGATATGCCACTCGTTGTCCAGCAGCACCACTAGTTTCCTGAGGGAGGGCAGCTCCAGCACGGCGGGTAGAATGGGTTTCAAGGTGGCCAGATTGAGCTTAAGATCAGTGAGGTTCTTTAAGCTCTGCAGGCAGTTTCCCAGCTGAAGTTTACTGATCATATCGTACGTCCTAATGTCTAGGACCCGAAGATCATGCAGCTTGCTGTGGCGCAAACGGAAACTGAGTTGCGAAATATTATGCAGCAGAAGTTTACTACTTACCGGCACACCTCGTCCAGGTACTTCTGCTGCAGCTCAAACGCCTTGTGCTGGTCCTCGTAGAGGTGAAGTTCCTGCAGGTGCTGGAAGTTGGACAGGTACCGCCCGTCGATGGGTGTGGTAAGGCGCAACTTTTTCAAGCCCGGCAGCAGGCGGGCCAGTTTACGGATGCTCCGGTTCGTGGGATAGCAATCGACGCCGTCTGGGTCGTAGTAGAAGCTGGTCACCATGGGCAGCTCCGCAATGTGCATTTCGTCCAGATCCTTTAGAATGGAGCACAGGCAGCTGCTGCCGCCCATCTCTCTGATGTACGGACGCATTTGGGTTAGGAAGTAGACCAGGTCTTCATGATTGGGCAACAGTACCCGCCACTTCTCCAGATCCAGTTGCTCGTAGGCACGGCTGGTGCGCCACTTGCCCAGACATATGTACTGCACTCGCCGGCAAGTCCTCGCGAAAGACACTTCCGACGGCAGGTCCTGTAAGCGATCGAAAATCTCGGCCAGACAGTCGTCGTTCAGCTGCAGGATCAGGGATCCCGGCTCGGAAGCCATGGCCCGGGATACGATCCTCACGTCCGAATCTGGATACAGGGTCTGTTAAAATATCTGGAGCGAGAGATCTCTTCTGTTTTCTGTTTGGTTTCAAGCAGGTCAACTTAATTGAATAACAAACAAAAAAACATTTTGGTGCTCCCTCAGTGTGACCAGTCGTGGATGGTCCGAATATCTCACGTAGAAACCGTAGGTTCCTTACATTCATTTAATGTTCTCAGATAATATATGCGCGCATTATTTGAATAGAATTTATTACCACATTTCGTATAGTTTAGAAATTTATTTGTATATATATATATACAATAATAAAAATAAATTTGTAATTGAAGTCTAACGTAGCCTAGCGTTATTTATAATTTCATTTCTATTTCTATTTATCTATGTAGCTGTGGTATAAATAAATGATTACAATAGATTAGTATTTTAGATTTTTTCTTGGGAAGAATACCCGTTGCACCCACAGTGTTGTGGAACGCCCGGGTTGCAGGGGTGGCCAGACCGTTGGCAGCCGGGGAGTGCTGCCATACCACTGATAAGTAGAAAACACGTGTGTGTGCGCATTCATTTTGGTGGGACAAGCGTGCGGCTAGTAATTAATTGCGGACCGAAAATATTGACGAATAGTTGCATTAATCATGACAGACCTGCTAAAGATAGCCGATGCAATCGTACTGGAGTACTTGCAGTCCAAGGACAAGAACCTGGCCAAGGTTTTCCAGCAGAAGACGAAGGCGGTAAGTTCAGTGCAGAGCGGCAAGTGCAATGTGTGCGGTTTGAATGCACCTGAAACATGTAGCATCTGCGTCCTCCTGGCAGCATCTAGAAGCCGAGGGCGTGTGTTGTCCACCGATGGCTCCGCGAGCTATCCACCTGCCACTTGCAGCAGCCTCCATCGCCACGTGCTTCGTCCAGATAACCAAGAACATCTGCCTTTTTCTAACTTGCAGGCCAGTGTCGCCAAAAGCAGCCCAAAGTTGAGTGAAATCCTTCAGTTCTATCAGACCAAGAGCCCCAACAAGATCCCAGCAATCAAGGCGACAGCCGGCGACTCCAGCGAGGACAGCGACTCAGACTCTGAGTCCGATGCGGCGCCTAAGAAGCCAGCGGCAGCGCCTGCACTAACAAACGGCAAGGCTGCCAAAAAGGCAGCATCTTCCACCAGCGAGGACAGCGATTCAGAGGAGGAGAAGAAGCCAGCAGCAAAGGCCACGCCGGCCAAGGCAGCCGTCAAGAAGGCAAAATCCTCCAGCGAGGACAGTTCCTCGGACGAAGAGGCACCCAAAAAGGCTGCTCCAGTGAAGCCATCTCCGGCCAAGGCGACTCCCGCGAAGAAGGCCAAGTCCAGCAGCGAGGATAGCAGTTCCGACGAAGAGCCGGCAAAGCCCGTCGTCAAGGCCACACCGTCTAAGGCTGCTCCCGCCAAAAAGGCCGACTCCAGCAGCGAAGAAAGCAGCTCCGAGGAGGAGGTTAAACCAGCTGCCAAGCCTGTAGCCAAGGCTGCACCGGCAAAGAAAGCAGCATCCTCCAGCGAGGAAAGCGACTCCGATGAGGAGCCAGCCGCTAAGAAGCCTGCCATCCAGCCTGCCGCAAAGCCAGCTCCTAAGGCAGCCGCTTCTAGTTCCGAAGACAGCACCTCAGAGGAGGAGGCCAAACCCGCTGCCAAGGCGGCTCCTGCTAAGAAGGCGGCTTCCCCTAGTGATGATAGTTCCTCTGAAGACGAGGCACCCAAAAAGGCAGCAACTCTCGCAAAGCCCATTTTGACTAAGGCTGCTCCCACCAAAAAGGCCGACAGCTCCAGTGAGGATAGTTCTTCGGAAGACGAGGCTCCCAAGAAGGTAGCTCCAGCAAAGGCCACGCCAGCTAAGGCAACTCCTGCCAAGAAGGCAGATTCCAGCGATGACAGCTCCTCGGAAGAAGAGGCCCCTAAGAAGGCAGCTCCAGCAAAGGCCACGCCAGCTAAAAAGGCCAAGTCTTCAAGCGAAGACAGCGACTCCGATGAGGAAGAAGCTCCCAAGAAACCAGCCGCGAAGACCGTTGCAAAGGCTGCTCCATCCAAGAAAGCAGATTCCGATGATTCTTCGGAAGATAGCGATAGCTCAGAAGACGAAAAGCCAGCAAAGGCTGCTCCCAAGGCTCCGGCCAAGCCTGCAAAGGCTGCCTCCTCCAGCAGTGACGATTCCAGCGATGAAGAAACGCCGGCAGTGAAGCCAGCTGTCAAGAAGACTGCTGCTCCTGCTAAGAAGGCTGAAAGCAGCAGCGACGAGAGTGACTCTGGTGAAGAGTCCGGCGAGGTCAAGCCCAACTCGGCTACCAATGGCAATGGAAAGCCCGCTCAGAAGCGCAAGTTTAGTGGTGGCGACCAGGACGAGGCCACTCCCAACAAGAAGTACAACAACTTCGTCAAATCGGGAGAGCAACAGGTAAGGCGGTGTACCTTATCTATGTACATCTAAGATTATCCGCAGTCCGATTCAGGCTTTTTTTCATTAAGACATCAATTCTGAATGTTGGATAAAAATAATTCCAGAGTTAAAGTATTCCCTTAAAAGTAACTTTTAAAAGCCCTATTGAAATCTGTATGCAAACTTTAAACAGCGAATAATGTTTGTTCCTTGTCCGAATCCTGTGCAGACAGTTTTACATAACTTCATTGCCATTCGCAGAAGAATGACTTCACCTCCACACCTAACAACACCTTCAGCCGAAACCATAATATGAACAATAGCGGAGGGGGAAGTGGGCGACGGTCGCCCTTCCGAAGGGTACGCACCGAGGACGTGGTGGTGGACTCCCGAGTCCAGGACATGTCCTTCGAGGCGAAGGTAAGTGCCGCAATGGATTTGAGTCGCGTGGGTGTGTGTGTTTGCGATGGCTGTTTAGGATTAGGCGAAGGGGGATCCATTTATGAGGCTGAAAGGGGCAGACACACAAATTAGCAAGTTGCGCCTCGAAGAAATCTCAAACCACTTGTGGCACTTTACCAATACATTTTGAACTTATATCTCAAATCAAATCGTTGCTAATTTGTGGTTTGCCCCTTTCGGCGTTTCTCCCATTTCAGGACAACGGCTTCAAGAAGCACAACAATGGACGGGGCGGCCGAGGAGGCTCAGGCTTCTCCGGACGACCGGATCGCAGCACTTGGGAGACCAACAAGTTCAACGGCGAGGGCGGCGGTGAAGGAGGCGGCTTCAAGAAGATTGGCGATCGCAAGAGCTTTGGAGGCTTCGACAACAACCAGCGCGGAGGACGTGGTGGTGGCGGTCGCGGAGGCGGAGGCTTCGGTGGTCGTGGCGGTGGCGGCCGTGGCGGCGGTGGTGGCTTCGGAGGACGTGGTGGCGGCGGACGCGGAGGCGGCGGCTTTGGTGGACGCGGGGGCCGCGGAGGAGGAGGACGTGGCGGCGGATTCGGCAACAAATCCTTCGACTCGTCGGCGCCAAAGCAAAACAAGAAGATCACCTTCGACAATTAGATATAGTTTAGTTAGCGCCACCCACCCGCAAACACACACACACACTAGATGCAGTTATATTATCGGATTAACCAATTTTATTATTTGCTCACCACGATAGAAAAACGCTGCCGGATCCTGGGGCGAGCGAGCCAACAAGGATCTGAAGCACACGCGCGGCAAGTCCTTCAAACACGAGAAGACCAAGAAGAAGCGCGGCAGCTACCGAGGTGGCCAAATTGACGTGGGAGTCAATTCAATAAAATTTGACTAGATTTATATACACCCATAAAATAATACTTATTCTAACGGATATGACTAGTCTGTAAGCAAAAGAGTAACTAAGTGTAATAGTTTCTTTACGCAATAGTTCCGCCACATGTAAATTCTTTCCAAACTCTTGATTGACTTCGGGAAGTCCGTACTTCCGTTTTAATGTGAATTATTCGAGTGCAAATTGGCGGTCGACAAACCCGTGACCAAGCTAATGGTTATTATGACTTTAGCGGATTAAACCCTTTCTTTTCCTGATCGGACGGAATGAAACCCGAATGCTTTTCGTGGATTTTTTATAAGCCTTTTAAGACTTAAAACCCTATACATTTCTATTGTATATTATATATATTTATAAGGTTCGTAAAAAATAAGTTATTTTCCAGACGCTTGGGTTAAATAAAGGGTTGACTATTCCGATTAGCACATAAGTCATTTTCCGCTAACTTGTGGCGATAGCCGGTTTATGAATGCTTATGACAACTTCAATATGTAAAAGATTAATTTGTTTTGTCACATTGGACAATGTATTTAATTGAACGTAGAAAACACGCAAAGAAATACATGTGTTTTTTAATAACTGAATTGTGTGTAGTTTGATTACAGATTTGAATTGAATGAAACTAAACCTTAAACTTCATTTGGATGCTCTCTTCAGACCTTCAAGTTTCGAAGTTTAAATTCTACTGGTTTCTAATCTTTAAGAACTCATCTTATTCCAGGGTAAGGAATTGGCACAAACTATGCGGATAGCATTTTGGGTTAAACGAAAAGTTGAAAGTGGAACCCAAATAAGATATGATTTCAATGCTCACTGGAGGGGTTATTCTTTTAATTTGTTATATTTATTAATATGAATTTGATGCTTACGTTACATGTAACTAGGTTTCACTTTATCTCTTCATGATCTTTCACATTTAGTATTCAGAATGTATTGTCGTTTGATTTCACATACATAGGTGTGTACATTAAGTATTTCATAATTTAAAACGGTTCAACCAATTCAAGCAATATCGATAACGAATAAAACATAAGGCGGGCCATTTAATTATAAATCATATAATTAAATAATCACATTGCGTATAAATCGTACGTTAAATTAATGATATTACATAGTATTCATTTAAAATATCAATGTCATGGTGTGTTTGTAGTACGAAGGTATCAGCATATCAATTTACAAACTTTCGAGGCATTCTCATGGGTTTTTTTGAGATTCTTAGAGTGTGTGTGTATACAAATCGAAGCTATCTGAACTAGGTATGTAGATGTTACGGGGCGGGTCTTTGGGTGTTGGAGGTGTTTAAAAATATTTCAACAAAATACATTTATATATGTTTATATAGTTAGTAGTTATATGAGATTCCTGTCTGGTTTTCACTACTTTTGCTCATCCCATTCCCCTTGCGCATCTTCTGTCGGCCAGCTTACTCGCACATGTATGGATAGTTAACGTCCCGCAGCGGCACAAAGGTCTCCTTGATGGATTGCGGAGAGGTCCAGCGCAGAATATAATGTGGTCCACCGGCCTTGTCATTGGTGCCGGACATCCGGCCGCCTCCGAATGGCTGCTGGCCCACCACGGATCCAGTGGACTTGTCGTTGATGTAGAAGTTTCCAGCGGCCATTTTAAACTCCTGCAGAGCGCACTTGACGAAATCCCTAGAAGTATACGTTATGAACTAAAGATTACCCTTTGTATATAGAAGTTTCTTACTCGTCCTGCCCGAATACTGCTCCGGTTAAAGCAAACTTGGTAGAGGTGTGCACCAGTTTCATGGTCTCAAGGAGGTCCGACTCCTTGTACACATAAATTGATAGCACGGGACCGAAAATCTCCTCGGTCATGATGCGGTCCTTCGGATCCTTGCTGAGAACAATGGTCGGATTAACGAAGTAGCCCTTGCTGTCTGAGTAAGTGCCGCCGGCGAGAATCTCGAGGTTCGGGGACTTTTTGGCATGCTCAATGTAGCCCGTAATGCGTTTAAATGCTTTGTCATCAATCACAGCCGATGTGAAGCTGCTAAAGTCTTGAACGTCGCCGATCTTCAGCTTTGCTGCCTCGCATACCAGGCCCTCCTTGATCTGCGGGTGAGGGGTTAAACAGGTCAGCGTTGCGAAAACATCGCAATCTGATGCCTTTTGAACTTACCTGTGGCCACAGGGATTCCGGCACATACATGCGCGAGCAGGCGGAACACTTTTGGCCGCAGTACTCAAATGCTGAGCGTATCGTGGAGGTCACCACTGACTCAACGTCAGCTGATGCATGTATGAAGTGGAAATTCTTACCGCCACACTCACCAGTCAAGCGGGGAAAGTTCACGTAGTTGTCGATGTTGTTGCCCACCTGCTTCCACAGGCGGTTGAAGGTTCTGTCGTCGGAGGAAATGGTATTGAACGGGAAAATCAATAGACCGACAATTACTTACGGCACAGAGCCGGTGAAATTGATGCCCGCGAGGTGGGGACTGGCCGTAATCGTGTCCCCAAACACGGGCCCATCGGCGGGCACAAAGTTGACGACTCCATCGGGCACTCCCGCTTCGCGCATAATCTTAAAAATAATCCAGTTGGACAGCATGGCAGTGTCCGAGGGCTTCCACAGCACGCCGTTTCCCTGCGAAAATCGAAGGCGTTTGCTTAGTTAATTGGTATTTCCAGCTATTGGCTAGCCTTACCATCAGAGCTGGCGTGTAGGACAAGTTGCCACCGATGGCCGTAAAGTTAAAGGGGCTGACAGCGGCGATGAAGCCATCAATGCCACGATAGCGCAACGAGTTCTTCGTGACCTTTATGTTCTCGCTGATGGGCTGGTATTTAGTGACCTCCTTCAGAAAATAGGCATTCATTCTGTAAAATAGAAATTGCATTTGTATTGAATATTATAATTAGGAAAACTTTTCTTCCATTTGGAAAATCATTAAAAAAATATCGATTCGAACAGATTTGTTTTGGTTCCCCATGTTCCTTGTTATGAATTATGGAAACACTCACCGTATAAAGTCGATAAGCTCCGCTGCCGAATCGATTTCCGCTTGGATCGCAGTCTTGGACTGGCCCAGCATGGTAGCGGCGTTGAGATCCTGGCGGTACGTCGTTGCCATTAGGTCCGCTGCCTTCTCCCAGATCTTCAGGCGGTCTGCAATCGACACACGGTCCCACTTGGGCTGCGTTTCCACCGCCGTTTTGATGGCCTTCTCGATGAGCTTCTTGTCGGCGTAGTAGAAGCTGGCCAGCTTGTGTTGGTGGTCATGGGGCATGACCTGGTATCGAACGTCCGGCGTCTTGTACTCCTTGCCGCCGATTACGATGGGGATGTCTTCGCAACTGGAGGCCGTACCCTTCAGAGCCTGCTCGAGGGCCTTACGCTCCTTAGAGTTCTTGCGATATCCTAGGATCGGCTCATTGACGATCGGGAAGTCCTTCAGTTTAAGGTCCGGTATAACGGAACCAAGACAGCGAGTGGAACTGAAACAAATGAAGCGCTTTCAATGTAATATAACTTATAAGAGCTGTATGACGGTGTATGCATAATGTGGTAACTTATACATATTGTGTAAGTTTTAAATGATTAAATATAAAGATTATAATCTCACGCATACCTTTTCAGCACGCTCTGCTGAAGACTAGAGCACCTGGATGAGGAACTTCGCAGGATTCGCAACATCTTGTCGGGATTTGGGGGCCTGTCTCCTTCACTGCCGGATTATATAAGCGGTTTCTCAGATTCTTCGTCGTCGTCGGCTCGTACCACCTAGAATTTTGCTATCTGAGCGATAGGCCAGCGAAAAGAGCAAACGTTTGATTAGTATTCATTTATCAGCAACCTTGGCAATTCATTGGGGGTCCGCGTCGAGTCGCGTGATTTTGATAAGCAGCCAAACGTGAAGCTCCCGACGACGACACACCCCCCAGATAAGGCGCAAAACCAAAACACTGCGAACCAAAAGTATGCGCACTTGCAAGAAATTCTAGAAGGTGCACTAACTTGGCCAGTTGGTCAACCGAGCGGATGACTGATTTATTTTCAGTTTACTTTATTATCGATATCCACGTTCCCGTTCCCCCGCTCTCACACGCACTCACACACAGGCGCACTCAGAGCGCTTTTTGCACAAGCAGAAGCTAAAATTTGACGAGCATCAGCTGTTCTGTCTTCAAAGCGCACAGTGGGGTGAGAGCGTGCCAAAGCTCACACAATATAATTCATCGCAAATTAGTAAATTTATGAATGCTGCTTTATATGTTGACTGCCTTGAAGGCTGGACCAATAAATACATATTATCTTAAAAACATTTTACAATTTCTACCCAATTGGTGTCCACTGTGTGTTTAAAAAGGGAACTTAACTAACTGCCCATAAAAGCGAGATTGCAATCATGTAATTTCAGTTGCGGGCTGTTGTCTCTTTCCACTGTGCGGTGGCTACGGAAATTTCCCATTGCCGAAACCAGAAAGATGGAGAAGGGGGTTGAAGGGGATGTGAGCAGAAGTACATATACGTATGTAGTTCTTGTGTTTTTTAACTGACGCTGCCTTGATTTATGAAATTAAGCGGTACAAATGGTGGGGAAGAGGTGTAAAAGCGGCGCAAAAAGTAGAGAATCGAAAAAACACCCTACGGTGCGCGTGAGCAGCCCCTGTGAGAGGGAAAGAGATGGCTGATAGAGTGAGAGAGGGGCAGAAAGGTGGCGAATATGTGGAACAAGCTCTTTTAACGTAAGCATACTTTGGCTCTTTGTCTTCCTCTTTCCGCTCACTGCTTGTCAAGTGCTTAATAATATATTACGATGAACTAAAGACATTGATATTTATGAGGAAGGAGAGGAAGTTTATGGAAACGCAGGGAGCGGGAACACAGGGAAATTGCCTTTGGAGGCCGAATGTAAAACAAATTTATTTACTGCTCAGCTGTAGATACACACGCACACACACAGGCGCATTAGAATGCAGTCGGTTGGCTTTGTTTTTGTTGCTTTTCTTATTGGCCCCAATTACGCAATACAATGTTTTTATGCCGCCTATTGGCCTCCGCCTTTCAACTCGCCGTCCATCCCATTTGCACCTGCAATTCAACTATTCGGCGCTTTTCCACTGATTTCGGGCTTACTTTGTGTGAGTTTCAGGCGACGGCGGCGGAATTCGGCGAGAGCACGACGTGTGGTGTGCCTTTGTTTTGTGTTTTGCGAGACTATTGGTCGGTCGAATTTGGACTTGGCTAACGGCCGGGAACTATCGGCAGGCCGATACTTTTTTGCCCCCTTACTATCGTGCACCTTACAACACTGGCCATAGCTATCGATAAGGCGCCAAGAATGCACCTGGTTCAAACTTTGTCGTTTGGTTATCACGAAGCAAGAAATATTTGCCAGTATATGGTTATATATGGGAGCACAGCCTCTAGGCTGTGATATGACTATTAAGATGATCAGATGTGCGTACACACTTAATGACTAGATGCTAAAAGCAGAGAAAAGAATGTATACAACCCTTTAATGTTCCCACAAAGAGTCATTACTAGATACACTTGGCTGCATCGTGGACATACATAGGTTCGAATATGCTAGAAGAAATACAAATTACCAGATCAGTGCCTCGAGCTAATAAAATAATGCTAACAGGCAGCCACTAGGTGTAAATTTTTTTTACCAGGTACACTAGAATTTCTATAATAATATTTTTATAATTATGTAAATGTTTTGTGTTAGAATTTTGTTCTTAGGCCACTTGTCATGTTGTCTTGATTTTGATTTTAAGGCGAGGTTTGGACACGTCATGGCAATCTTTTTCTTGGTTGAATCACTTTTCCTTGTAAAAACTAGTGTAACCCACTAAGAATTGGTCTTGACTTAGACATAGTACATAAATAATATATTTATTAGCACTAACACACTTATGGAGTAGGATGACTTAACCGTGTACACTAAACTATATCAGGTTGCGGGCTTCCTAGCCGTAGTATCCGCTTCCGCCCGCACTGGCTGTTGCGAATCCTCCACTGCTGCTGGCGTAGGCCACGTCTAGAGGAAGAAACAGGTCCAGAACACTTGTAGATTACTTGGGTGCTAGGAACTGAGGTGCTCTCAGCCGGAAAACTCACTCATGCCGTTGCCGCCGTAGGGATATCCCCCAAAGGGGTACCCGTACTGTCCGTATCCGCCGTACATCGAGTACGGGTTGTAGCCGGGGTACGAGTAGTACGGATATCCGCCGTAGCTGTAGGGGTATCCGTACATGCCGCTGCCGTATATGTTTCCGTATCCCGATCCCGCTCCTGCTCCTGCTCCCGCATTAGCGCCGCCGTAGTAGGGATATCCGTAGTACTGGCTCGCAGAGGGCTGCAGGAACATCGCGACCAGGAGCAAACCGAACCAACAACATGGAGACCGGCTCGACTGCTTCACTGACATGATTTTGCTGGCCATGTTTGTCGTGTGTAATCCTCGAACGTTGACTGAATGCAAAAGCCCCGGCATTAACTGGTTTTATAGAGTTTGCCGCCGAATGTTTGCAATTTTAAAGCATAAAACGCTTTTTTAATGGAGCTTAATCGGGCGCCCATCAGCGGCTGCTCGGTTTGCTCGTTCGTGCATGACCCAGCCGGCGTATACGCAATATTTTGAAATCCCAATATAAACGCTCCGCAAACGTATGTATTTAGTGCGAGTTAACAACAAGAGAACAAAACAAAACAAAACTATTTGGCCCTTATTGGCCTATCGCCGCGATTACTCACCCCACATCTCATCTGATTTCTGATTGCCGTTTTGCTATCAATTTAAATTAGTCAGCCGCTTTTTTCGCCAGGGGTTCACATTTATTCTGCGTAAACACAGTCATTAACCTTAAAATTGGTTGATGGTCCGCCCAGTCATGTGCGATGCCAGTGGTGCTTTCCACTTCTTTGAGGTTCATTGCCGACCTGGACCGTGGTCAATGCTCATTTACGCCCTTCGGATGAGGTCAACCGTAATAACTCCGATTCTGATAATTAGAATCGTATTGGTTTTCGGATTTTCCACTGCGATTAGCTTGGTCGTTGGCCGAGAGTTCAGTGTGAGGGACATTTGGCTACAGACTTCTGGCCTTGGTCATGCATCGACGCTGAAACTATTCCACAATGCGAATCTGTCAGTTTGGAAAGTGATACTTGAGAACTGCATAATGGAAAGTTCAACGTACTTGCAGATTAATTTTTCCTGGCTTTGAAAGTAGGCGATATAATTTGGTTATACAACACTTTGTTTTTTTTAGCTGAATATGCCTATCCTTACTATTTAGTGACTTTAGATACGATGGGATTACTTTCTATATAACTATAAACTTACATTACATTTCATTAGACACATCTCGCATAGTAAATAAGCTTTTAAAAATGTGAAAAACGCAAGTCGTGGGCAATCGCAAAGAATTGTTCTCAATACACTTTGTAGCTCCTGCATATGTGCCCGAAAAGTATACAACATGCCATTCATAAATATTTAAGGCCTTTCCCGTGCCCAACTCATACGTGTTCGTGTAGGTGTGTGTCATTACACTGGCCAACAATGCAAAATGTCA
The DNA here is from genome assembly GCF_016746395.2 of Drosophila simulans. Classification (NCBI taxonomy): domain Eukaryota; kingdom Metazoa; phylum Arthropoda; class Insecta; order Diptera; family Drosophilidae; genus Drosophila; species Drosophila simulans. Next base: position 21,457,334 of record NC_052522.2, read on the forward strand.
CAATTGGAATTGTCCCGCCTTTGGGTTCCCATGCAGCTGACGTTTGCCTTCCGCCGCCCGCTCGCTCACTCTCTCTCTGTCTCTCTCTGCCGGGGTGGTTTCTGGCTCTCTCTTCTTTGCCGCACTACTCCAGGTAGCTCAGGTGGGTTTGAGCCGCATAGGTGTTGCATTCCTGCTGCCCTCCATTAGTTGAGTGAGTTGCTCCAGCCGGATGCCCACTGCGCATGCTCAAGCCTGGATGTGCACCGATTTCGGGACACCCTGTATTCAAGTAGTCTCCGTTGTTTGAGCCGAGTGACTTGCTTATGAATTCGGCTTGGTAATTTGTGTACGATTTGAAAGGGTTTTATAAAAAGATTGAGATTTTAAAGATCTTGTAAAAATAAATTATTCTTAAAACTATTATCAAGTATTAATGCATTTTATTATGACCCAATATAACGCCTGATTTTCTTTAAAAAATATGTGTCTGTAAGTTTAACTTATAAAATAGAAATTTTGGTTATATTACTTCTTTGGAAAGCCATTGCTATCTAGACATTTAAAAATGACTCCTTGAAAGTTACCATTTTAAAAAGGGTACGTTTACCCGGTCCCCAATTTAAGGACTTAATTTTCCAGACCCCAAACGAGCAATTTTCATATTAAAAAGTTTGTCTATGCCGAGCCTAACTCCCCTCCCCACTTTCCGCTGGAAAAATTGAAAGCTATCCCTTGAAAAACTTCCGCAAACTTTTCATTCATTTAGCCTCATACTTTCGCATTATATTTGGGACAGTGAAATGCTAATTGTTTGTCCAAAACGAAAGGAACCTCCTTGTAGCCATCAATTTTTCAGCATTCTTACGTGTAATTAATTAAAAATTTGATGCAGCAGCAACTTTTGTTTGCCGTCGAAATTACAGCAGCAACAAAAAGCTAATTAAAACTTAAAATAATATAGGAGTGCAACTGGAGCCGTGCCGTGACCCACAGAGATCGCCCACTCGAGAGTCTCACTCGCTGGCAGGAGAAATTCACTCAAAGCGCCGAATTGCAACTGAAGTGTTACGCATACGCCGCGTGGGACCGAGCGAGATGCCATCCTGCTGTGAGTGAAAGCCGGGCGAAAAAATAAAGAAAAAATCAATTAAAATGCACTCGAGTGCACCGCGCTTCTGTACTCATTTTTTGGGTTTAGCAAATTTGTAAGAAATTTTTGAACGAAAATAAGCGAGGCAGAGCGTGCTTTCTCCCTTCCTCGCCATATCCACCTCTCGCTTGCTCTTTCCCTTTCGCTGCGTGTGCGTGTGTGTGCGTGACTGTGTGTGTGAGAGGCGGGGGGATATTTCAATTCAGTTATTTGTGCAATTTCGCTCAGTCAAGTTGTGTGTTCCTTGTGCAGTGTGTGCGCTTGGCATCCATCAATCAGCCGACCGAGTTTGACGAAAGGAGATAAGATACCCAGAAATTACCCAAAAAATTTACAAGATACCTCCAGCCTTCCCCCGCCTGGCGACCGATATCAGCGGATTAAGTGCATCATCCAGAAGCAAAACGCCGCCACAGAGAGGGAGGTAAAGAGATTGAGAGCGGGACAGCGACCACGGGAAATAACAGTTTCAACAGTTTCGACAGCTAATAACACTCGCTCTGTGCCTGTGCGTGTTTTGCCTCTGTGTTGGTGACTGTACTTTTTGGCGCCCAAAAGCGTTCTCGCCCAACAACAAACACTAAGCAAGCAAACAAACGGAAAACATTCAAACTAATTAACAACATTTTACCACAGCGAAATTTAATGTAAACTCTGCGCCACCAAATTGACAGGTGAGTTCGGACTGCTGAACAAATATTCGAAAACTATGTATTTATAATGATTTATTTGAAATTACGAGCAGTTCTTGTTGCCATGTTATGTTAATGGGTATTTGATTGATGTTCATATTCATTGGCCGATATTTTAATTATGCCACATTGATGGGATATCGATATTATCTGGCATTTTATGCAGATGAATTTTAGGCCTTCAACAGTATGCTAAAAGTGACGTTCACTTTTAAATTCTAACAATTAACAATTTGAATACTTGAATTTCGTAAAATAACTCTGAAAAAGAAATCACCCATTGAACTTTGTTTACTTCTTCAATCTTTTTAAACATTTTCATTTAAAAACAAGTTATTAATGCGAAAACTAAAATCCATATTAAGAAAATCCAATAAAATTTGAACAACACCGACTATTCTCCTCCAACGTCGTAATGCACTTTGTTCCTTACGGGGCAAGACAATGGCCCAGACACAAGGACACAGACAATACAATTTGATGGGACTCTCAGGATCGGGAAAGCGGGTCTTGAGCGGGCGGAGGCGGGGGTTGGAGATTCGGAGACTAATTAGAACTCCGCTAGACGTCATAATTGGGGCCGATGGGGGTGTGGTCTGCGGAGGGGCTGGTCGCGGCGGCGGATGTGAAAGGATCTGGAGCGGGAGCGGGCTACAAGTGCATTAAGTAGGCGAAGACTGTGAAAGGAACCGCTGCTTGGACGGACAATTTTCACTTAATAGCCAGGCACCAAAAATCCCGGCAATGGGAAAGGGGGGGGGGGGGGGGGGGGGGGAGAGAGAGAGAGAGAGAGAGGAGAAGGCGAATGTTGAGCACAAAGCAACATGCCGCACATCTGCACAGGGCAAAAAATAAGAAGAATAGCGAGAAGAGTGCGCCAGGGGAAACGGGAGAAAGGGGCGGATAAATAGAAGAGTGAAATATACAAGTATTTTTACCGTGCGCAGTAATGAAAGGCCTCGGGCATAAGTTTTAAATAAATATTTGTCCCTCTGTATGTGTGCATGTAATTCAACAAAAACAACTGCAAACACAAACAAAAATGTGCACGGAATGATAGAAGAAGACCAAAGAATTGGACAAGCCGGGAAACAGAAGGCACTGGACTGAAAACACGGCATATCAAAATTGTGAGGGCCAAAAAACAAGGCCCGATGTGAAAGTGTAAAACTTGGTAATACTCTGGCAGGGCAAAAGATACAGTGAGTTCTCGAAATCTGGAAACATATGTAAGTGAGACCTCAAATAACTTATAGAATTTAGCAGAATTCGTTGCATTTCTTGAAGAGAAAGAAGAATTCAAAACAAATGGAAATAATTTTATATATCTTAAAGTGCCTATAAACAGCATATTCACAATACAACTGCGCTTGCTCGCTCTAACACGAAACAATTTGAGGTCCACTCATTTGTAGGGTATAATTATGGGTGGCTCCCACGAATGGTTGAATAGAGGAGGGGGTGGGGGTTCTGTGTTGCAATGGGGCGCTATGATGTGGCCAAGTGGTCGGGGCAAGGTAAACATGGCGAGCACAACAGGGGTAAGAAAACTGGCGGCTCTCCTTCGCTGCTGACTTACCACCAGGGGCGTATCTCGGGGGATTAACATTTATATTTTAAATACTCATTACATTTATACCTTAAATATTAAGTATTAAATATTGGGACAAGACCACAAAATCCTTGAATTCAACGGTAATTTCCTAACCATCCATCCCACCAGTTATTCTCTCAGTGTAGCGGGCGAAGGAACTGAAAGTAGGTTGAGGTAGCCACTGTTTGGCGCCGCCATGTTTAGAAAGTGCACACAAAGCATAAGGCTAACAAAAAGGCTAAGAGCGAGTGGCGAGAATGAGCGAATTTCGCTGCTAGAAAGTTTAACAAAAGGTTTGCTTAGCTTTCATGTAAAGCGTAAAATATAAACAATTAAGCAGTTGGTAGACAGTGATCTTCTGTCCAACAACCCATTTCTTGATGCACAGCAAATTATGATTTTTTTATTATTCGTGTCGTGGAGGTTTTAGCTGGAAACAAGTACCGATACTTCATGAATACATAATACATGGTCTAAATTATAAATTCAATGGCAAAACAATATATCTATTCAATGCACATTTGCAGCTATTCAGTATTTATGAGCACACTCGAATGAACTTTTGTTTTATTTCATTTTATCGGTGGATATAGAAACCAATAATGTGATATGGATTTTAGTATTGAAAGTATTGAAATATTGTTTTTCAACTTTTTGCCATATTGTTAAATTGATTGAGCAAATATAATATCATCACATTATCTGTTGAAAGGCGTTTCACTGAGACTTGAATTCCAGTTAGTAGTAGGCTTACTATTTTAAATCGTACAAGATGTCCATAACTTTCAGTGCATACTCTGCCACCATCTTCTCCATTTACTAGGCCGCCAAGCTAGGGCTTTACTACTTGAAAATTTGGACAAAGCAGAGGTGACCTGGTCCATGTCCCCGCTTTCCAATTTCCACCACCCACTTTCTCCGCCCGCCCAGCATCCTGTGCCGCTTGCAACGTTGTCTGACTTGAGCCGACGAGGCCTACAAAATATGACAAATTACAAAATAATTGTGCGCACAGTCAAAACGATGTCCTCGTTTTTGCTGCTGGGCTGTGGTGTCCTTCCTTTCATTCTTTCCTTGCCTTAACCCCTGACCTGCCCCGTCGTCATCGTGAGCGTACCTTGCAATATTAATGAACTCTTTTACATCGTCTGTCATTTCCATGGCGGCAGTGTAAACCGCAGCAGAACCCCGCACCTCATCCTTCGCTCTCCCTGCTGGGCCGAGTCCCCCATGTCTGCCTCGTTCCAATACTCATTTGGCTCCTATTTGCATGGCTTTGGTTCCCGAACGGGCGGAGGAGGTCGTCCTTATAGGGCCTGTATTTACTTTGGGGCAGGCCTAGCGAAAAAATTGTACGTTTATGCGGTTTGAAGTGTTGAATACCCAATGATCGTGATCCCTTAAACTAAGATTTTTCTTAATGTGTAAAATATTATTATTTCTTATCATTTAAGACAAACTTTAAAAAAAACTGAAAATTTAACAACTTTAGGGCTCGTGTTTCGAAGCTTTTTATGAAATAAAGTAAGACTTTGGTGAAATTACCAAATTTGAAATGACTTTATCTTAAAAAACAAGAAAATTTTAACATGGAATAAATTCTTTTAAAAATATTTGTGGTACACCCAGTATTGATTTTCTGTTCTCTTCAATTTCACCATAGCAGTAGTCACAATGAAGTCAATTCCATCATTCTTGTACCCTGCGCCATTGATCGTGGAATCCCTCCGCATAAACACGCCTTTTTGCATGCCGTAATTGACTGTTGTGCAGGCAACCATCCACTATTCACCCGCAACTGTCGCTCTAGGATTCCCACCCCTCCAAGCTCCGAGCCCCCGGATCCGCGAGTCCCCGACTTGCAGCCCCCAAGTCCCCGGATGCTATCCAGCACCACCCCTTTGGGGAGCATCCGGGGCGCTCCCAAGTGAACGCGTTGGCAGTGTTTAAAGTTTGTTACTCGAAATGCATTTTATATGGCCCGTTAGCCGTTACAGTTGTGTTTGCATTGGCCCGCGGGTATTCATTAAAGCAGAGGGATCCGCACGTGGTAAGTGGGTGGTGCCCGCCCAGCTTTAAGCTGACAATATTCCGGGACTGCCAGCTGAACGGACGAACGGACGGAAGGAGAGGAGTTGAATGCGGCGGGGAACGGCAAGTTAGTTTGGCGTCGAAAAAAAACTAAAAAGGAAATTAAAGGAAAATGTTGCGTCGCTGCTCCTCTGGTTTGAGTAATGGAAGTTCTGTTGGGTCGGAGCATTTGAAGGGGACCGGGGAAAACGGGTGGGACGACGAATGGATTTGGATAGACAGGCCAGACGCCTGGAGTTGGCTTATTACATGGGCCAACTGCTCTGCGTGCGAGTGTGCTGGCCAAAAACTTATTAGACAGTCGGAAATTGAATATTGTTCCTGCCAAATTGTTAAATGTTTGTCCTGGTCTCCTCTCTGTCATGTTGATGTTTCCTGTTTCGGCTTGATTCCATCTCCATCTCCTCCAGGGATACTTTGTCCTTCATGTGTGCGGTTTCACCTCCATCTACCCGCCACATCCGACTTTCAAATTGTTTTGTTATGCCCCGTACGGGGGCAAGTAATTAGAGCAATGTTCACATGTGCAGCCAAAGTTTCCGATGTTCTGTTGATAAAGTTCGTCTGGGGCCCTTGGCCAAAGTGCGAAAAGTGTTGGGATTAGCACACAGTGCAGGGGAGCAGGATGTGATGATAGGGGGGTAAGCTGGATCAGAGAATGGATCTGGATGTGCGGCAAAAATTCTTCTTTGCTGCACACAAGAGCAGGGATTTTAATTAACTAGCTTGGTGCAGTGATTTAATGCAGGCGCTTGCCACCAAAATCTAAACTCTTAAGACAAACTATAAAATGTAAGTACTCGAAAGCTTTGCGATTGCACAGCCGAAACCAATTAGCATTTTATTTAACTTTGTGAAATACAAGTCAGTGCTGATTATACGTGCCAATTATTTGACATATTTATTAACTACGAACGTTTAAAAAAGGTGTTAACTATTTAATTTTGATTTGTAACCCTAGAACTGGTCAATTATTTGTTCATTGCACAGTGGTGGATATTGTGATATGGTTAATGCAACTTAATACAGCTGTGTTTTGAATGTGTACATTTAAATTACTCGCAAATCACATAAACCACCTCATTGCATTGAATAGTCCTGCTTAAGTGTTGCAGATACTTATCGACGTGGTTTTATGGTAGCCACATACAAGATGTGCATGCCTATTTAATCCTACCCATTTTTGTAATCTCCTCAAATGTTGCTCTAAATTGAGAAATCAGTCTTTGTTGGCATGGCGCATAAGTCCTCTGCGAGGATAAATATAAACACTCCTAAAAGCCGCAGTCGCTTCATTAGTTACATTGCAGCCCTGATAAGCTCATTAGCGTAATGCAAGTAACAATGTTGTCATTTCGCCACGGTTGCATGACGATCCCGAGGTGTCTGGGGGACACGTTGCGTATACGCAACGTGTGCACTGCGGGCAGGGGCTCCAAGGAGGCGGCTGCTTAAATTGTAAGTAAACCATGGAAACCACAGTTTGCCCGAGAGCAGCCCGTGCTCCCCGGAGCAGCCCGCCCACTCACCTGGAGCTTATTAAAGCCCTTCCGCTGCAGACGCTTTCAAAGCGATTTCCATTCCCCTGCCCGGCCCTGCCCTGCTCCCCCCAGCTTTCTCCAGCTATCCAGCTATCCATCTATCTATCTATCTTTCTTCTCGTCTGTGTCTCTGTCTTAATGCCTCTTGAGTGCTTCGCTTGGCTGGGCTTAAACTCTTTGCTGGCATTTCAACGCTGCAGCAGTTTGCAATTTCACTCCCCACCACCTCGAGCCTCGGGTTTCTATCCATCCTCCACTCTTTAACCCCCAACCAGCAGCCAAAAATCTCCCAATTCCCTGCAACTTTGCCACTTTGCATTTGCTTCACCCACACACTCGCAGAAAAACTCAAAATTGAACTTCAATCTTCTTCCTCGTGCAACAACAACAGCACAAAACACAAACGCATGTAAATTGGCCAATTTTGAATAGCCGCCCCACCACCCTCCGCATAGACACGCCACACCTACCGCCCACTTTTACCATCCCGCTGGTTGGTACTTCTGCTTGGCATCCGGGCAGATCACTGCAAGAAAAACATAGTGAGTATGTTTATGATTATGTTTTAGAAAATAAGCATTTGAGTTGGTTTAGAAGAGCTTAAATCATTATGCATTATTGAGATTTTTTTAAAATTCTCGAATAATTCTAGTGACAGAATGTCATGAATAAGCTTAGAAGGTTTGTTCATCACTAAAATGATCGAATTTGGTGCAGTTTAATTCTCTTTATCCTAGTTGATAATATTAAAAAACTGAAATCAGGGGCTTAATGGCGTAAAATGTATCTATTCATAGATGTAAATAAATAAATTGTATTAAATATTTAATATTAAATTCGGTTCTGTGCATATCAGTAGCATCATTTGAAGCAGTGAAAAAATTGCATAAAAATCCTTTTCTTTTCGGCTTCTTCTATTGATTTGTAACTGGCGCACTTTGTAGGATTCTCCTGGCCTCCGCCTCCGGCTCCTCCGACTGCTTCTTCCAGTCCCGTTGGCATTTTATTTGTTATTTGCTTGACAGCCGCTGAGCCGAGCTTCTCCAGGAACTGCATTGGACCTAAAAAAAATGCTGGAATATGAAAATTGGCAATTGGAAAGCTTTTGCGTTTCTTAGAAGTAGAGTAATGAATGCGAATTGAGAAACTTTGGCAGCATTCCTAAGCTGACATTCGGATTGCTTGTGCTGGGGAATTTTCTCGTCTATCAATTAGTCCCATGTCGTGCTATAAAGCACATAAATCTTTACATAACATAATTCTCCTTTAAAGCCCCATTGCAAGCATTCAAAAGATTTCATTTATCGGATAAATGTATAGAAATATATAGATACGCAAACTATCCAGGATCTATCGCCTCTTTTACAACAGGATTCTCTATAACTCCTCGTGGCTTGGAGGAGTCCCATACCTGCAGGCTCTGGAGGACAAACCGATTTCGATTTGCATTGCAATTAGGAATCCTGTCGCATCTTGAGCCATGTTGGCAACCTGAGCGGTAATGAAAAGTTGCGGTTTTCCCTCTCTGCTTTCATTTCTAGCGCAGACCACAACCAATCTCCATCGCGGAGATGCTCCGCTTGGTGGCGAGGTAAAAGTTTTAATGAAGCTGCCGCCGCCACTGGGACCGTGCCCCACCAGAAATCGTTTTCGTTTTCGTTTTCGGTTGGGGCAAGCCATCAATCGGGAAATGGAGGCGGCTCCAATCCCGAGCAGTGGTATGTGCCGCTAATCAAATTAGAATGCCAAAGCTAGCGCAACATGGCAACCTAGCTGCCTGCTGAATTATGAGACAGCTACTTTCTGCGGTCAACCGAAGTTTGACGAAGGCAGCTCGACGTCGGTGGCGCTGATATTACTCCGCATTAATTATTTGCACCCTCGACTGTGCCCGACCCGCCATAATATTTATTTAAAATTTTAATGAGGCGGTGCGAGTGAGTGGTCCCAGGAAACGGCTGCTGCTGCTCTAATACTCGTACTTCCCTGCGGTTGCCTTGACAAATCTCGACTGCGAGGAGTCGACGTACAGCATATTTGTGCGGTTCTGCAGCCACCACAATATATTTCCACACACACACACAGAAGTAGTCTTATACGCAGAGATACAGATACTTAGTTGCAAACATCGTTGCATACTTTTCGGTGCACTTGGACAAGGACACGGGACGTGTGATTGATGTGGACGACAATGGCACTCGGGAATGGAGGGATGCGGAGGTGGGCGGTCGGATGGGAGCTTACATGCTCTTTACATGGCCATTAGATATATCATACGTATCTCCAGCCGAGGCTGCCAGAAAAAATATCGTTTCAAGCTTGATTCCTCCTCTTCGCTTTTCTCGGCTTTTCTGAGGGGATTTGTGTGCGTAATATATTTAAACTGATTTCAACTTGATGCATCCACGGGAATAGTATCCTGTGCAGTATAAATAGCTAAGATATATAGAATTTTAAGGCTGCTCTTGTGTGTGTTTTTTAGGGAAGATATAAAGTGCCTTTTGCAGCCAAATTCGAGTGTAAACCAGAAGATATCCGCCTTATTTATAACAAATTTATCGTCCTGATTTTGAATTCGAAATGGTTAATCACCATGAATTCTTTCTAAGCTTCATTTTCTATCGTAACGGAAACAATTTTATTATTTCATTGGTGTCGTTAATATATATCTGTTATTGGCTTGTCATTTCGACCCATGTTTCCCTAAGCCAATTAGTGAGTTTTTTCGAAATTCTGATGTGATACTCGGCACTTCTAGCTATTTGCATACTTTTTGCCCGTTTGCGTAGCTTTCAATTAATTTAACAATAATTCTGTGTGCTTTAGCCACGCAGAAAACATGCAGAAAATCAAAAATAATTACAGAAATAAATGTATTCGTTTTGTTTTGCTGCTGTACTTGCAATTTTTGCATATTTCTGCGTAGCCATGTAAATGGCACGGGAAAATTGCTGAGAAGAAAATAAGCGAAAAATAAAAGCTGAGAAATCTCGGCTATAAATACACGACGTCAGCGAACGGCGACAACGACAACTACACGCTGGCACTCCTAAGTGCCCCCCAATCCTACCGCCTTCCCCGTTGCCGCTCCCACCAATTTGCAGGCGGGACGGATCGGATGGACGGAGCTTCTTCGCTCTATGCCAAATGCGGTGGCCTCAGTTCCACAACAACGCTCGAGAGTCGTCAAAGGGCTGGGGGCAACAACTGGGGTCTGTCCTCGACCATCCCTCCTGTCCCGCACAGTGGGGCAGTACCAGGGGTAGTCCTGCGTGTTCAGGACCTCGGAAATGTCACTGAGGTTCCACTTGGCCAACATGGCGGATGAGTGATTGTACGAAACTACCCATTACCGAGCTATGTTAGTAATCGCCTCACGCAGCTTAAGAGATAGTTAGCTAGCTATTGGGGAAAAAGAAAATGATCATAAAAACTAAGAATTGGTCTAATAAAATGGGCGAATCTTTCCACTGTGCATCCTTTTGGAGTGCCTCCCCTCATTCGTTGGTGGAAAATGTTTACGCAGCTCAGGCCAGAAGTGGTTCATGATGCCACGGCAATGGCAACATTTTAAGCTTCATCGGGCATGGAGAGCTTGCCACTGGAATAGTTGAGGGCATTGCGAAGAATGTCCGTGAAAAACGTCTCCAGGAGAGTCCACAATATTTCGCTGGTGGGCAAACAAAATAACGAGTATTGCTCAAAAAAAAAAGAAGGGGGCACCCGGATTTGAACCGGGGACCTCTCGATCTGCAGTCGAATGCTCTACCCCTGAGCTATACCCCCACTTAAGTTAAAAGAGTTTAGAAGTCGAGAAGGAAAACCATATTTCCTTGGCCTTAACTTACGTTTTGATTTACTTTGATGTCCTTGTCAACTGGTGAGCATATGTGTACCCCCATTTAAAACTAATAAAATGTTAGATACCTTCTTGTTTAGCAAATAACAGCTTATGAAATTAAAAATATTACATTTTATAACAGTTTATTTATTTTAAAAACGAAATTCTCTGTATAATCTTTATAATCATTATATTCACACCTTATTTTTTGCAATGCATTACCTTTGCCGAGGAGGCAACCCTAGCGGATTTCTCTCTCTGTTGTGTCTGCATCCGAACCGCATATATGTTGTCTATATATTATGTACTAAATCTGTCGTTTTCCTTCAATATGTCAACGTTGTCGTGGTACTACCCCTACCCACCCCTTCCACTACCTCTTAGTCTGGGTCTGTTCAGTGCAGTTCAGTTCTGTTCTGGTTGCGTTGTCGTCGTCGCTGCTGAAATTTAATTAATGTGAAAATTTGCACAGACTCAGGCTATTTATAAGTTGTTGTAAGAGCTCGCCATGACATAGCCAACCCCGTACTGCTGCCTCTGCCCCTTGGATCATGCAGTGCCTCCGGTAAATGCCATGTGGAAATTGAAAATTGGGAATTTTCCCTGGAGAGCTGAGCACTAAACTTGGCTTTCTGCGGGCGGGTGAATATTTTTCGGTGTTTTTGGCTAATTTAAATATGCAAAATGTTGCATGGATTGATTTTCGCCTCTGTTTGCAGAAGGTTGCTCTCATTTCGGTGGGTGGTATTGCAGTGGGGGTGGCAAAATTGGGATGGGGGCAACGGTATGGAAATGGAAAATGGATAGGTGTGCCAGCACCACAATCAAACACTTCAAAGTGAGCCTGAAAAGCCTCAGAACTCTGTCACTGCCAGGCGGCTCCTCTCGACACAATTTCGATCGACCGACCTCCCTTTACCACGGTGTCGATATTCAGGTGTGCCCATGTCCCAGCCCATGTCCCTGTCCCAGTCCCATTCCCAGTTGCCCCGCAATCCTGTGGTGCGGAGCGGTGTGGGGTGGAGTGTAATTGAATTTTGATTTAAAGTCCTTTGATATATCAGAAACAAAGTGAAGTCTTCGACTCACTTACGCCAGCAACAGAAAGGACCTGGACCAACTTGGGTCAATTCAATTCAATTTGGATGCCTTTCCCCACCTTTGGGGCCCCCATTTCACTCGAAAGTTAATCGATAAGCCCTCATTCTCTCCTCTAAAATCCGGAAAACCGAAAACCCCAAAACCAATAAAAATTCGTTGGAGTAAACTGCACAACAGTGGATGCGATGTGTGGGCAAAGTTGAAAAGTTGTTGCAATAATTGATTTGTTGCAGATGTTTTGGGGCTTTGCCGGCTTTGTCTGCATTTGCCAGGCATTTGGCAAATGGAATTCTTTCTCTGAATTCCCTCTATCTCTCCCTTTGTCTCTGCAGCTGTTGAATTATTGCTATTCTATAGTAATTACTCTGATTAAATGGCAAGTGGCTGTATGCGTGCGTTTTATGGTCGTGGAACTGGGAAATTTAATTATAACTATAAGCTAGCCATCAGTGGAATTGAAATGGATATCGAAAGGTTTTGCTTTAGATACCTTACATTCTTATTCTACTTGTTACTGGTAGAGGAAAAGGCAATTCTTAACTTGTTTAAAAGTATGCAGGGCACGCTTTTGACCCTACAGGGTACTCCTCAAGTACTGGTCATCTCTCTGGCACAAAATCCTTAAAGATGCAGAGATTTATTATGATTTCGATTTGCTTATCAAGCTGCATCTTAATTACAACAATTTTTAGAGTCTAAGGGTGCTGGGTATCTGGTATCTAATATGTATTTAAGGGACTCGAACATAGCGATCTGTTGTTTTAACTGGCTCACTTGCAAATTCTTCGCCATTTCATTTCCATTTAAAGACGAATATTCAATATTTGATAGAAATATTATACTCATATTTTTGTGTACTTGGTAATCTTTTGCCGTTATCCTCACAAGCTTAAGTCAAGCACAATTGAGTCCTAACCAGGACCTTACTCATTATAGTCTCATTAAAGCTCAACAATCTAATTTATATGAGTTAACCAAGTCAACCCTTAGAAGCAAGGTTAGGAGGACCTATATAATTGGCGTGCGCAAACTGTGGCAACTCTGGCGGAAAATATTTTTGTAAATTCAAGCAGTCGACAGCAAACGGGGAATTCGGACTGGAGCGCATTCCCAAAGCCAGCAAACGCTTACTTTATGCGGTGGCCCAGCCACACCCACTTTTTGGTAATACTTTTCTGACTTTCCATTAGCCGCCGGTAATAGATCCCCAAGCCCCTTTCCACCGAGTCCTAGTCAAAATGTGTTTTCGTACAGAGCCAAAAATATGAGGAAAAGTGAAAATAACGCAGAAAAACCAGCAAAACCAGTGCTCAGATATTTTAATTAGAATCAAAGTAATTTGCATGGTAAACAGGAGATAGAAAATGGGAGCAAGAACAGATAAAGTGGATAGGGGTAAAATGTGAAGAGAAACATGCGTGCAAAAATTTATGTGAAATTGAAAAATTACCAATTTATTTGAGAAAATACGAAACAGAAGCTAAAGGCTTCAACAAAAACAAATTCACATGAGGTTCATCAACAATTTGATATTTCACTTTAAAGCTCAATGCTCTGAATACAATAGAATAATGTTAAATGTAAAAATATTTGAAAATTTCGATAGAAAACCGTAACGAAAGTTATACAATCAAACAAAATTGTGGGCTTGACAGGTTTTTGTGGTTAGTAGATGTTGGAGTGGGCGTGGCAACACTCTGATCCGGTATGGAGGGATCACAAGAATCTAAAAGCTTAATTTCAACGTTCCATCATTTATAATTCTGGAGATCTCGACGTTTATACGGACAGTCGGATGAGTGGACATGACCAGATCTACTTGGAGAGCAATCCTACTCAAGAATATATATACTTTATATAGTCGGAAAGGCTTCCTTCTTTCTATTCCATACTGTTCCAATACCCTTTTATTCTACGAGTATCGGGTATACAAATTAGTTCTTCAGGTTAACTGTAAATGAGGACCGAAATATAATCATTGGAGTTAAAATTGCCAAGTGAGTTATGAGCAAACTAAGTTACAGAACACGCTTTTGGTTAATAGTGTGATAGGTTCGTACATTTAATTTAGATTAATCGTGTACAATGATAAACAACTAAAAACTAAAACACTCTTTGTTAGTATTCCCATAACATCCATAGCTTTTAAGACAGTTGCAAGAGCCAAAGACATCCTCGCCTTAAGACAAGCATTAGGGGATGGCCTTAGATTAAAATTGACACTTAACTGCGATTATCACAAAAAAGCTTTTTAGCTTTTTCAACTAACAGGCCCACAGGCATTCTGCAAATCTGAGCGAGAGTGGGAAGATGGGCAAGTTGACATGGGGCAGGACATGCAAGGCAATCAGTCAATCACTCAGTCAATCCGTCACTCATTCGCTCACGCATTCAGTTAGTCAGTCAGTCAGTCAGTCAATCTAGAGGGGACAAATCAGAAAGCCGGGAGTCGAAGGTCGCCTGCCACCCAGTCCTTAAATGGCCCAAAAGCGTTAAGTGTCCTGTGTTTTGTCCTCTTGCTTATCCTTGTTTAGGAACGACAACAGCAACATCAAAGTGTCGGTTCCATCGAAAATTCAATTTCAATTCCGCTTTCTGCGCTAAAGGACATGCAAACTAAAACTGATTTCGAATGCAGCTGCTCAAACGGTAATCAAAACTCACCTGGGCCAGGGGAGGCTATAAAATTTGAAGCAACCTGATGGCATGTAAACGGAGAAGTTGGCCAGGACCCTTCAACTTGAGTGGTTGGTGACCAACTTTAAGCAGGAATTTTGAGATGGACGAGCGAGGGTGGTTAAGCTGATAGCTCTAAAATGTTTCTGAGGCGTAGAGATAAGAAGGAAATTAGGATAAGATATCAAGTGTGTCAGATAACTACCGACTGGTTATTTGAATGTAATATGCCTTTGGGTAAACATTAACTGGAAATCGAGCTTGTTCACCTGGTTCAAATAGATTCATTGTTATGCGGCAAATATTGCTGTATTAACTTCAAAACAAGAAAGAATGTTATAGTCGAGTTTGGCGACTATCAGATACCCGTTACTCAGCTAGTGGAAACGCGAAATTTTATAATTTTTCTGGGATACCGACAGATATTGGGGAATAAAATGAGAAAAAATTGTAAAATTGTTTAAAAGTGTGGGCGTTACCGGTTTGGCGGCTTTGGGGCTTTAGAGTTGGCGTGGCAAAAAGTTTTTTGACAAATCGATAGATATTTATAAGACTAATAAAATTATGAAAAAATATCCGAAAAATTTTCCATTATGTGGGCTTGTCAGTTTTGGGCAGTTCTAGGGCGTTAGAGTGTCTTGGCAAAATGGGTCAACAAAGACGCGCTGCGTCTATGTCTCCAGAATCTGTATGCTTAATCTCAACCCTCTAGTTTTTATAGTTCCTCAGATCTCGAAATTCATACGGACAAGCGGATCAAGATCCTGATCCTGATCAAGAATATACTTTATATAGTCGGAAACGCTTCTTTCTGCCTGTTACTTACTTTTCAATGAATCTAGTATACCCTTTAACTTTACGTGTAACGGGTATAAAAATGTGTATTCTTTACCTACGACTACTAGTGAAATATTCAATTGACTTTTAAGTGGATAATGTCACTCGGAAAATGCAGCGCGTATCGGTAAGCGAAATTGTTTAATCTCAATATATTCAGCGTGATATTAAATTTGTTTTTTAATAATGATGGTAATGCTTAAACACCTAAATTTGCCAAAAATATATAAAATGTCCCAAATGTCCTTCCCTTTTCTATGAATTTTAATTGACCACTTCTGAAAGGATGAATGTCGCCCAAAACCTGAACAATTTTAATGCCCAAAATATGACAAACTATGGAGAATGCTGGTTGCAGAAAGTGTCACAACAAATCCCGGTCAGACACTCCCCACGCCCATGCCCCATAAAAAAAGCAACGGAATTTTCACATCATCATTATAAAAACACAACCGTGAAAATTATCCGCTCAAGTGGTGCTGTCTGCGGGGAAGGAGCGCAAGGAGCAGGACCAGGAGCAGCAGGACCTGTCCAAGTCCCAGCAAACGCCCCGCCCCCTGCCCCCTCCTAACTTATTCACTAAAGTGCTGGCCCAAAAGCATTTAGAGGCAAACTCTGCGACGCGTCAAATGCCTCACGGCAACTTTGTTGTAGTTCCCGTTCTTAGCCCCATTTCCTCGCTCTCCCTTTCTGCCTTTCTCTCCGTTCTCCGTTCTCCGTGTTGGTGTTGTAACACGGCAAATAAAAATTGAAAGCAAATGAGACAGGAGAGACAGAGATGGCCTGTCCGCTCCATCCAGGAAACCATCCTCCACGCATACACTGAGAGAAAAACCGATCTTATTCATTTCTAATTTCGTGTCTTGGAATTTGGCTTTTAATGCCTTAAGTATTTATTTTAAATGCAATAAATTATTTTTATTATGTTTCACAATAGTAAACGTAGCAAATTTAATAATTCAAATATAGGCCTTGCAATATTTATATTTATTATATGTATATATTGATAATATTGAAACGTGTTTCTGAAAAAATTATTGTTACAAAATATATCTCTTATAAATGTTTTTTATGAAAATATTTTTTAAATATATATATTTATTGATTTTAAAAAACAACAGCGTATTCCAAATTCGTTTTGCTTGTGCATATGAAATGTTCGCAGTGCAGTGTGCCTCTTTTTCTCCTGCGTCCTTTGTGTCCTGTGCCTTGACAGCTTGCGCTAGAAACGTTGAGTGTCTTGTGGGGTGGGAAGTTTGCTGCCCGGCTCCTAGTTAATGCGTGACAGAAACACCCCTGCAGCCGATCCTCCACCACGCCCCCTTCCCCATTTGGAAAATTCAAATTTGATGGCGGCTGTGGCTTCCGTGCCCGGCCCTGCTCCTCCCTCCCCTCCCCTCTCCGCCACCCTCTTCCAGTTCCGGATGTGAGGCAACAGCAGTGGAGCTTGTCTATGTCGTCCTTTGTGCCTCCTCCTCGCCAGCCCCTCTCCACCACGACTACCTGGCGCTATCCTGATCCTGACTCAGCCTGAAAGTTTAAGCGAATTAAATTATTTGCTTTTTAGATTTCAATATTTCCGCAGCTGAGATTTCAGTCAATATCCATGGAGAGACGAGCCCCGTAAATGTTGGCTGATGGCGGAGGAGCGGGGAAGGAGGCGTGACTGGTATAAATTGGGTTTTTATGATGTGTCTGTAATCATAAAATGCTTTGGGGCGAGCACTAAACATTTGTTGAATGTTCATTGAAACCCATTGTGGGAAGTATTTTTGCCAGGAAATATTTCACGAGATATGGAAAGGGCGACCATTTAGATGTTTTAAAACTTTTTGTGAAAGGGAAAAACAGCAAATTAAACAGAATCTACATTTTAGACGATGCTGAGATGAAAAATGTTTATGTCACATCCTTAACGAAACCACAAATTACTGTTTTCGGCAATAGATAACTTATATAAATTGGGCTGATCACTAGAATTTAAAAGCCACAAGAACTGGTTTTATTTTCCATACCACTTAAATGTTTTCCTTTAAGTTTTTCCAACCAATATTTAATTTTGGTGCTATTGGGTAAAAAGCATTTTCCAATATGTTTTGACTATTGAGTAAAATGGAACTTTAATATTATTTAAATTGGTTTTAGTACAAATTTGGTTTCATCACTTAGTTATCTGTTCAAACACATTTTGTTTCCTCATTGTCTGACGTAGCATGATTTGATGGTTCGAAATATATTCATTACTCTTTACCCTTCCTTGTAAAGTTGGGCTTTTGTTGGCCAAGAAATTGCATACCAATCTCCGGTGGCCAACCCCTTTGCCTGTCCCTTTCGTGACAAATTACCCCTTAATATTTCACATGGTTTCGCATTCAACCATCAAAGTTTAAGTTGGCATGCCCAACTGAAAACCGACCCAACGCCCTTTTTAACCTAGCAGAGCAATTCTCAAATGATTTCCTAGCACGCTTTTTGGCTGAGCTTTTCGGGCAAAAAAGAAAAAAAAAACAAAAAACAAAATAAAACCTGGGTTTTGCCCAGTTGACTTTTGGCTGTGGGCTCCTTTTCGGGTAATCACAATCATTAAAATAAATAATATACAAACAAGGACGGCCAACCGAACTGCTACGTGCCCCCTGCTCTTTTTCCACTTTTATCGCTGCTTTTCTTTCGGTCTTTTGCCTTGTGCCATTTAAATTTCTACTCTAATTCAATTTTGTCGGCAGCTGAGTTGGCCTTTTTTCCAATTTTCTCATCTAGGCTGGTCGGCAAAAATGTGAAATTAAAGGAAAATTATTTCGAGTCGACGGAAACCTTAAGCCTGATTATTATGAAGCCAATAAAAGTTAATTTTTTTCCGCTGCGCAAAGTAATTGCAGCAGAGGAAAGGAGTTGGCCCAAAGTTTCCAAGGGAGTAAGTAGTGGGTAAACTATTCAAGCGCGCATTCATTCACCCAACCATCCAACCGACCATCCACCCAGCCATCCAACCACCCACTCCGTTTGCTCCTGCTTTGCTTTGCTTTTGCTTCTGGTTCTGCTGTTTGCTGCGGTGAGCCAGTCCCTTGCATGCTCCAATGGTCGCGTAAAACATGCCATCATCATCATCAAAGGGAACTACACCTAAGCGGCCACGAAGCCGTCTGTTCAGCTTGTTCTGGCCAGGCCCACACATTCTGGCCAAGACCGAGTCCGATTCAAGTGCCGATTCCGATGCGGATTCCGATTCTGGCACTGAATCTGAATCTGGCTGTGACTAGGAAACGGCTCTTTACGTCCGGAAAGTGAACTTCTGCTGCACAGCTCGCATTCCTTTCCGGATCGGTAAAAATCTGCCTGAAAATCTGAACGTCGCATAATATACGTTACTTGTAGATTAGAAGGGTATAGTATATTCGTTGAAATGTGTGTCAGACCCTATAAAGATTTTATATTGTTGATCACGATTACTTGCCGAATTGATCTGGACATTTCCGACTGTCCGTATCTGTCCGTATGTCTGTCCGTATGACCTCTGTGTTCTCGGGAGCTATAAAAGCTGTGCAGATTCAATAGATGAAGATTCTAGTGACGCGTCCGTTTTTTTCAGAAGGTTCTCCCTCCCACTTTAATGCCCACAAAAAGCTGTCACAAAATAAAAGCAAAGTTTGTGAACCAAAATTATGAGTAATTAAAAAAGCAAAGTCGAGCTCTTTATTAAGTGCAAAGAATATTCCGAATCCTTTATGAATGGGTGTTTTATTTTAAAATAATATGTTAAATTTCTTAATAGGAGAGGTTTTTCTTTGAGTGGAAAACTGCAGTGGAAAACCCCTACTTCCTCGCTTCGCCGTCTGCCAACAGCTTGTCCAACTGCAATGGGGTTAGCCAAGTCATGGATCACTGTTGATTGGGTGCTAATTGTGGTTGTGATTCTGTTTGGCTTGGCAGCGTTAATTGAACTCCTGGTCTATGGCTTCTTTCCAGGTGGTGTCCAGTGAGTCGGAGCTACCGACGGTAGTTGCCTCAAAGGTTATTGCCTGATTGATTACGCATCTTGCAACGTTTGTTTCGCATTTGCCGCTTGGTTAGAAGCGTGTTACGTTCAACATTTTCCGTATACCTGTACTTTTTAGATGCAATAAAACCTTATTTTTTTATGAAACAATTTCGTCAAATCCTTGATACCGGTACACCGCTTAAAGTAATTAAATAATCTAAAGTGGGGCAGCCGCCAGTGGAAAGTTGTTGCAAAGGCTTAAGTGGCAAAGGGGATGATACATCATGTGAAAGCACTCCACAGTTATTGGGCATAGCGATATATCCCCCTTTCTTCTCCTGATGATTCACTTGAATAAATCATTTAATGCGTAGCATCCTCTTACATCCCTTTAACCCCCCCCCCACCCCCCTCCGCCCCTTTCCCAGCTTCAGCACACGTATCCACCGCAAAACTGTTTTGTCTGTGGGTACACTTCCGTCACCCGACTTTGCCCCACTAATTGCCCGCGAGACAGGGAAGCCTTTGGCAATCTGGCTCTGCCCTCTGCCCTTAACCCCTTGGTCCTTGGTCCTGGGCTCTGGACTCCCCCGCCGTGTGAGTGTCCAAAAATGTGCGGCTGCTTTGGACCCAAAAGCGGGACTTTGGTTTGGCTTCGCGGTTGACACTGTTTAGTGAACGGATGCGGGAGAGCTGGTTAAATGAAGCAAGAGCACACAAACAGGATGTAGGAGTAGAGGGGGAATTTAGAGGGAAAGTTCAGAGGAGAGGGGAGTGGGTGGATCTGGGTGACACGGGCTTAGCCTGATTAAAGGATTTTGTACTTAACGCTGAGCTGAGCGCTCGCAAGGTGAGCGCGCGCATATTGATAAAAATAGTCATTAAAAGGGTTGTTCGTGCTCGTTGGCACGCCCCCTCGGCGCACATCGCCCCCTTTGTGCTTTATAAATACATTTTAATTTAGCTTTGTGCATTGGAACATATTTAAATTAAGAGGCAACGGCTTGTAAAATGCACTCCCCCTCCACGACCACCCGCCCCACATGTGAGTGGTGTTTCCTTTCTGCTGGGTTTCCCACAGTTTCCGAAACGGGTTTGTCATTGTCCAGTGGGCATCGCCTCCTCCGGACCGTGCTGGACTTATTTGCGCCGCCAAGCGTACTCAATTGTGAGGCCCGATGTTGGTCCTGGCCTGTCCGGTCGGTGTCCTGCGCTGTCCTGCGAAGTGCTGCAAAGTCCTGCGATGTCCTCCGATGTCCAGCAGCTTGTCATCCGTTCGATAAAATTAAAACGTCTGCTTATGTGCACAGGACCTCGTCCAGGTCCGAAGTTGCCTCTTTGTTTATCGACTTGGCAATGTCCTGCTGCCATATCCTTCGCTCCACTTCCTGTTAACTCATTTGACTCATCCTGGGCAAGGAACTGTTTATGGGTGACCTCATCTCCATATGGTTGGACATAATGTGCCATAGCAGTTTAATAAACTGTTATAATTAAAATTGCTAATAGAAATCTGATTGCTAAGGGGTAGCGGTATACTGATGGATAACAAACATGGCGGATTCTGAGTTAGGCCTGCGATATCTTCTATTCAAAATGTAATACTATACAATATGGTTATGGTGTGTATGGTTTAGGATCTTCTATAAGCCAAGAGCTTTTCTAGACCACTAAGCAAATACATCATCATTGATTTGCCAAATTAGTGTATTCCCCATTCGACTTGGTGTCTTCCTGGTGAAAACTTTTCATCCTCCTTATGTTCTCTTTGTAATTTGCCTGGCCGGCGACGTCGTCCTCATCAACATCGAACGAACAGCTGCTGAATTTACAAGCCACTTTTTATGACAACAATTTTGCCAGCTCTTCAATTCAGTTATTTATCGATAATTGGAAATTGCTGCCACACAGTCAACCAACAACAGTAGCAGCCACAATAATAGAATGGGCCAACCTTTGGCCATTTGCATGTGCCATTCATTGTCCTTCATATCAAATAACCCATGCTTCTCACTTCGCTGCAATTTCTCATCCTTGAATACGTTTGCATCACATACAAAAATTCCACATATAAGGCGGTTATTGGCTGAGGACCGAATAATCCATTTCATTTAAATTATCTAGACTCAGTCCTCGAAGAAGGATTCTTGTAATTGATTGGGAAACCTAGGCTAACCATCATCTATAATTATTTAAAACCCTCGTTGGTCAGTGGTCAGTGATATGACAATAACCTCTTTGCTGTGTGATGCTGGCACCCCGATTATTGGGGCCAACAATGCTCCACTGAAAATGTCGTGGTGGCCAAAGGAAAGTCGGTGGCAGCCATTCCTCACATGTGGAATTTATTTCACCCGCCTGAAACAATAAACTTCAGTTTACCAGTCCCGTCCGCTCCCCTTGGTTTTTCTCCTGCGGTTGCTGCTGCACTTTTCCGATAAGCATTGATTCCACGTGACCACCCTACCACCCCGAATCACCACCCCCCGCTGGGAACCAGGGGATTCCCATTTGCGCCGAATGGGGCGACATTGTGTTGCATCGACGGGCTGGCTAATGAGTTGCTAATTAGACATGTGTGTGCTTAATTCTGGCTTTAAATGACAATGTGTTGCCGGATGGCCGTTTTAAGTTGCAATTAGATGACGGGCATTCTTTCGCATCGGATGAGTCAGGCATTGCCTGGGAAAAAGATGTAGACATGCACTTACAAAAATTAGTATATAATTTAAAGAGTACAGATATTAGATTCGCAGCTGACTTCAGTTTTTAAGCACCGCTATTGAAATTCGGATTAATCTTCTATTTGACACAAAACTACGCAACTGAAAAGCAAAGGGTTTTCAAAGTGATCTGTGATCCGCATATCTGTCCGTCCGTCTGTCCGTATGACCGCTGTTATTTCAGGAACTATTGAAGCAAATCGAATTGAGCAAGCGATTTTAGCAAAACAGGAACTTTATACTCATAACATACATCGTGTTTTCCACAGGATGAGTTAATCATGCTTACCATAATGCTTTAAGTGAAGAAGAGAGTGGTTCATACAGATAATAACGATAAGCCCAGTTTTTCCCAGAATGATATTCAGCAGCAATAGGGACAGAGTCTTTAAGTTGAGCTCGGGACGGGGGGGACAGCAGAAACCTCATCGGAAGCAGTGCCATTGGCTGCGATTCATAATGACCACTCAATGCAACCACTTGATTATCAGGCCAAGCCTGATTTCCCTTGAAGAGCTCACCTCGCGTCAAGGCAACTTTCACTCAACCCAGTGAAAGGCGAGCGATGGCATTTAAAGCTTTTTGCTGCGGGGAAATTCGCAGGAGATTTGCATGTGTACAATCGCGAGCATAATCATAATCCTTTCAAATCGTGTAATTAAAATGTGTGCATATAATGCCTTCAATTATAAGTGGGAGTGGAAAGCAGTGGAATAATGGAACGAAGAGTCGCACAGAGAATCGGAATAGGGAATGTAATTTGCATGCCCACATGTACTTGCTTTCTTTCTCTCTCATGGACGAGGATAAATTGAAATTTCATTAAGAAAGTTGTGCGAGACAGGGACGGCTGTTCGCCCCCTCTCGCTCATGTCACTTCAAAATTGAAATGTGTAATGGCTGGCTCGTCGGTGTGGGTGTGGGTGTGAGTGTGACTGTGTTTGTGGGTGTGGGTCCGTATGTCTATGTGTTCGTGTGCCTGTGTGTATGTAGGCGCACTTCAGCGACTTAATTGTGTCGCGTTAACGTCAAACACATGCAACAAACATGAGCAAACAAATGCTTCCTGTGTGTGGATGTATGTGTCACGGCGTGTGTGTGTGTGTGTGTCAGCCCCGTGTTGACAGATTCAACCACCCAAACAAAAAACCGCCCCTCCGCCCGCTCATAACATACAAAGCCACTCTTTTATTTTATAGAAGGAGCACACGGAAAAAAGCTCTCGCACATACACACGCTCACTCGAGCGGCAAAACATATCCGCACACATCCGATGTACCTGCCCCACCCCCAGACACGCCCTCCGCCCACTCCGCCCCACCACCCCCACCGCCTTTGTTTCCAGCGAACACACATCTCAGCAGCCAGCAGCCCAGTGCCACCTGTCATAAATTTGCATGTGCGCAAAGGTTGAGTCCCACATAAAACACGAATTGCTGTTCGCAGGCGTAGCTTACTATATCGATCTTGAAGAAGGACTCCTGAAATTTGTAGTCCTTATAAAATATGGACCATTCCTTCGAAATAACGACTTCAAAGCAATTCAACAGTCTATGAACTTCTGTGGATCGAAAATCGAACTTTCATATGCGTTAAATTCGATTGATAAAGATTAAGATTGATAACTGATATGAAAAATGATATGAAATTCGTATTATGCCAATTATATATTCACTTTTTATAAAATACCTAAAAACTTTCAAGGTTCGTACATTTGGGTAATAATATAAAAGTATTTATACAATAGCTATATTTTGTAGAAGGTTTAACGCATTGCTTTTTCATATTTTCTTATTTTTCGTAAACAATAGCATACTTGCTGCCCCTTCCTCGCCGGGCGAAAAAGTGCAGATAACCATTTGTTAGAGGCAATGAGTGGAGCGTTTTTGATAGGCACTACCTATCATCCAAGAGCAGCTGTTCCGTTTGCGACGGCCCACCCACCTGCCACTTCGCCACCCATTCTGAGCCACCCAGCGAGGAAAGGCAGACGAAGGCTTATGCATAATAGACACATGTGTGTGAATGGCTGGAAAATCCATTTTCATAACCGAGTCAGTCTGGGGCTGAGTCTCATGCTCCCCGGCTCCATTTCTCCATTTCTCCTTTTCGGGGTCGGGACTTGGGCGGCGATTATGAGCGGGCTAAAAATACCGCGGCACATGGAAATTTTCAATATGCCACTAGGCAGCCATTGTCCGGGCCAAATTGGATTTTCGAATTGGAAAGGAGCCGCCCTGTGTCTTGGCCATATGTACGTGGCGCGCAGCTGATAAGTTTTAAGCCTTCGAGTGCTAATCAAGCGCTGACTGGGCAATCAATTTCGTGGCGAGCTCTTTTAATGAAGCCGCGCCGCTCCAGAGGATCAGCCTGTTGCCCCTCGGTTGGTGGGTCAGATGGTTGGGTGGCTGGGATGAGTGAAAAGTGAAAGGCAGCAGGCTGAGGCGGGCAGCTCCAACTCAATCCACCTTCCGCTTCCTTTGCCCCCCCTTCCCCTTCGATCCGTCTCCTTCCGACCGACTGTTGTGGCCAGTTGACAGTTTCATTAGTTGGTTTACATGGCCGAAAGGGAGAGGGCCAGGATTGTTTGCACTGTATCGCCATGTTGTGCAGGATATTGGCTGGCATTCTCTGTGGGTGTAAATGTGGATGAGGCTGGGGATGTGCATGTGGGTGGCTCGTTGTCACTGCTGTTGGTTGCCGGCTTGCTGGTTTCTGGTTGCTGGTAGCTGGTTTGTTGTCTTGTCTTGTTGTGGGACACACACCGGATGTCGACTGATAAGTTCGGGTGGCACGTCCTGTCGTACCCTGCGCCTCTCCATTCTCATGTCTAACCAACTGAACGGCTTTATACCATTTAAATCTAAGGTCCTTCAAAAGGGTGTCGCCGATCTTCAGTTTGTAGCAGCACGAAGAGCATCAATTTGACATTTATCTCATGATTTATATATTCCATGAATATGAATGATAGTTGAGTGCTTTACTAAGCAACATTTGTCGTAAGGGGTTGGCGAACATATTCAATTATTACTTATTGATTATTTATCTTTAAAAGATAGTTTTCTATATGTCATGAAGATTACTATATTAGTACCTCGTAGTGTAAAAGGGTATACTAGATTCGTTGGAAAGTGTTATCAGTTGATCCGCCCTTAATATCTTTTGATTAAGATATAGTTGGCTCTGCTCGTCGGCACAAAGTATAATTCTCCCATAATGGAACATCTGCAGGCAAACACCAGTCATCTGTCCCCAATCTTCGTTCAAGACCC
Source organism: Drosophila simulans (assembly GCF_016746395.2). NCBI lineage: Eukaryota > Metazoa > Arthropoda > Insecta > Diptera > Drosophilidae > Drosophila > Drosophila simulans. Next base: position 21,482,813 of record NC_052522.2, read on the forward strand.
ACTGCACCTATACCACTCGCCGCTTGACCCTTTTTAAGCACATATTCCAAATCCAGGACACAATCGAAAATGTCTAACGCACAACAGGCAAATATTTTCTTTTCGCTTTGTCCGTGATCACTCGCTCTGGTGACCCATAAAAAACGAAGAACCAGAATCACAATCGGGGAAAAGGAATAGGCAAAATCCCCAAAAAACGTCCAAATAGCTAAGGGCAATGCACGTACAGGTCGACATCCGTGTGTTGACCAAGAAGGTGGCCATGCAAAACTGAACAGTCTCGTGGCCACCAGCGGCAGGCAACAACCTTAGATACAGTGGTCAAAATGATTATAGAAGCAGTCATTACCTGGAACCATCTGGGAATTTTAATACCTGGTATTTGCAAGATTATTATTATAGGGTATAATTTATTCGATTTAGAATATAATGATGTAAAAGTATTAGGCTTGCTTGAAGGTTACTTTTCGTTTAATACTTAGGAAGGTTTGGGTATTGACGTACTGTACTTGGGTGCTTAAAATGATGTAAATATTAACATTAAGATTATAATCACTTATCATCATACTTTTAGTGTACCTCTAGGAAATACAATTACTGTTAATGCAACTCTGCAACTTCTTAATACAGCTAAAAGGTTAGTTGCAAAGTCCATAAGTTTTTTGAGTGAGAAAGCAAAAGGCGTGGTTATACAACTCACTGGTGCTCTGTACTCCGTGATGTGCAAAATACCAACGCCAACTTTCACCCACAGCATCCAATTGTTTGCCGATCCCCTCGTCCCGCCACAAATACATCCAGATGTATGTATCTATGTGCATGTGAGCTGGGACAAACACGCGATGTAGTAGCGTCCTGCCTCGGCCTCCGGTCTCCCAGGACCGGAACTCTCCCCTTTCTGTCCAGGAGGCGGTGCCCATACGTGTCCTTTGGTCATCATAGAGTTCAGTTTGGCATATGTGTGCCGCAATGGGTCCTGGTGGCCGTGTAGGTGTGTTTGTCTGTGCCTATAAAAGTGAACGGAAGTTAATACGTTTACCGGTTGATACCCTATCTTAGGTAGCACGGCATATGGCACCACCAGTCCCTCAGCACCAATAAGTCCAAATACAAGCAAAATTAAATGAAAATGGTTTCCTATTAGACGTCTTTTTTTAAATCCTGAACATATATCCATTTGTTACATTGAATATATGTACATATATCATTTCAAATATATATCTATCTTCTTCGATTCAAATAAACTAGGCCCTGAAAGGACATCTGAGATTCGTCCTTAGCCGCCAGCTCAGCGCAGGTGGCGCAATCTACATTGTTTCGACCAGCTCTTATTGCTGTAGTTATTCCTATCGTTGCTGTTACTGCTTTTTTGCCTTTGGAGGGAGGCAGAATGGCTCGAAATTGAATTGCGTTAATACGCTTATGGCATATACGATTATTGGAGGGCCAGGGGATATATCCTGTGTTTTGCCAAGGCTGGTGCTTTGTAATAAATTGCCAAAACAAAGCCCCCTGTAAAAATCTGAGAGGAGTCTTATAGTGATTCTTCCGTGTATCTTTAAACAGGAATAGCTCTATTAAATAAGTATTTCTGATGCCTTACTTTTCAATGCCGCCGTGCTTGAAGTTAATTACTTGCCTTAAATAAGTAAATTTATTCTTCTTATATGCATTATCATTATTATCCACCATCTAAATGAAAACCCTTGTAAACACGCATTTATGGTCTTGCTACACCACACTCCTTACCCGATTACAGGGTATGCGTAGGCATCAAATTGAGATTAAGTGCAGTCAGGACACTTGGGGCTGCCAGTGGTTTTACATAGGTGGCAGAATTATGTGTATGTGTGGGTGTGTACAAACAGGTGGATGCCCGGACGGGGATCCCTGGGACTAAGGGCCTTTACAACTTTTATGTGTTCCAACATGGCAGTAATTGTTATGTTGGGCTTATGGAATTTTGCTGGGATGAACGTATATTCTGCTTTGCTTATTCTGTTTATTGAGTGCCGGCAATGCTGCATACATTTATGTTCGAGAGAACGCCCGGAATGGTTGCAGAAAATTATAATCCTGTAAGCACCGCGTTTCCCCTGATTTCAGCTCCTCCACTTTTCCCAATTACTTTTCTCCTGCTTTTTAGATTTTAAACTCAGACCGGCATTTGGCCTAAGCCAAATGAATCCGCCTTCCTCATTGCCGTTGTCCTTGGCAAAATTGCATTATTATGTATTAGTTCCCCTGCCCTGATCCCCTCCGAATTCGCAGCCAGGCACCTGGTTCAGCTTCGACTGGAGCCGGAGCTTGGGCTGTCAGCTCCTTTGACATTTTCTTAATACACTAAAAGCAAACGTCATAGTTCAAAGTCGGAGCGGCACTTAGGCAACGGCAAGTTCAACTGCAGCATCCCCCACTCCATTGCTTCAGTCCACCACCCCAACCACTTCAATATACACTTGAAGAAAACTGATGCATTGGAAAAGTTCGAAGACATATGTATATGGTATTTAAAACTAGCTTGTCCGTGAAATTCACGGGTTTCATTCCCTTTTTTAGTTGAAAAATATACAATGATTTATACATTTAAATATATAAAATCAAGCCAATTCGAATGCGCAATTTTCCTAGCTGCATCCACTTTCTCGCTTTCTATCTGCCATTGAAGTACGTATTTTTTCTTATAATATTTCCACTTTGATTCAATTTCTTAATACCTTTAAGTTAACATCCGCTTTGGCAGCGACTTGCTTGGCTACCGAGGAATGAAAGCGCGCCAGAGACTTCCTGCCAGAGCGGCGAGTACTTTGGCATTATCCTTGCAATCAGCGCAACTGTAAATCACACACACACACCCTTACACACAGAGCCATGCCCCCATACCCCATACCCCCACTCCGACCCACTCAAGCGGGAACTATTAGAATAGTTGACACACAACTAGAAATGGCACCGGGAAATGATGCTCGCTCGGTTTGGCCGGAGCATCCTTTTGTATTATGGATGTGGCCGTAACACGCTAGCAAACACTGCACGCGCAGGACACACATCTACACCGTTCACCGCTCTCCTCCGGCCTCATCTTCGCCATCCTGTCGTTTTCACGGAGCTCCCTTGTCCAGGACGCAGGACGCAGTGTCGTCCGCTCCGTCGCCGCACTGACGGATATTCCGGTGCTTGTGTCAAACGCTTGTCATTTTATACGGTCACTACCCCCGGCGTCTCACCGACATGCCCGGAACACCCAACACCTCCCACACTTGGGCACACACACACACGCTGCCCTGCTTTTATCGGCTTAAAATGCGAAAATTGCAAATAAATACGCTAAAGTTTTCCTACTTCGCATCGGGCACTTCGCTGAGCTGCCTCGGCTGCTAAATTATTTACTCGGTTTTATTTGACGTTAAACGCTCGGGACTTCAGATTCGATTGTCGAAGTGTGCAGTAGTACACTTCGATTAAAACGTAATACTTCACTTATATTGAAAGGCACTAAGTATTTAATTTTAATAAGTCTGTGAATTTAAATATTTCTTTTGTCGAAATTACTAAATCAAGCACATTACCTAGTAAGAAATGAATATTCGTTTAAATGTTTTAAAAACCATAATTAGACTTTTAGGAAAATATGCCATTGTTTTGAAGACCCTTTTGGATTTTGCTCTATGGTTTTTTAAACAAAAGTGCCCGAGCTGGTATTTGTTTAAATAAGACAAGAATTAATCTTATAAAAGAAAGTAGTGACTGGACACGCTTTGTATTTGTTTTAATTATGAATTAACTGGCAATCCTATTAAGATAGAAATATGTAAAATGTATCCAAGTCTGCCCTTCTGGTTTTCAAACTTCTGTGCCTTCAGCTTCCGAACTTGTTAACTTCAAATCAACCCAAGTGCAGTTTGCAAGCATTTATCTGCGCCAATCACGAAAGTGGCTTCTTTCAGTGCTGCGCTTGGAGTTGCAGATACAAAACATGCGTGCGAGATACAATTTCGATCGTTAGCTCAATGACTCGTGCCATTTGCCAACGTGGAATCCTCCTAAATCAGACCCGCGCCACCCCTGCGATGTAGTTGGCCATGTTCATTTCGTGTACGCGCCACGAGTGCTGTCCAAATAATAGCTGGCACACATCCATCCATCCCGGTTCGAGATTGCAGATGAAAGTCTGGCCAGTCCCGGGTATCCTGGCAGGCGGTATCCTGCAAAGCCGATGGAAGGCTACTCCTTACTCCGAACCCAATCTCGCTTGTTTGACGTTGTGTTGAGTGGAAATGGAATTGCCGACCGGGGTCGGGGTGAGATGTTTTCAGTTTGTTATCGATAAATATTCACTCAGCCGGTGATTGCTGTGAAAAGTCCCACTTCCCCGGACAAGGTCCCTGTACCAGGCGGGAACTCCCTCGTTTCCTCGGGCAACTCTGCAACCCTGCATCACCGCATCCTTTGAGTCCCTCTCTTTCGCCTAACCCAAAGAGTTCCAGTTTCCAGTTTCAGACGCGGCGTGTGTCAGCATTTGACACATTTCATTTACATTTTTTCCTGTTTTCCCTTTCCCAGGCCTGCTGCCCATTGTCCATTCAAATGTGAAAAACATATCGGGTTTGCATTCGATTTTCCCCAGCTTTCTTTTTATTTTTCGGGTCCATTTCCCAGCCACGTGCGATGAAGCTGCAGGAGAACTTTAGAAGGGTGGCGTGCTAAGTAAACACAGCAGGAAGCTGTTGGTAAGGGGTTAAGGCGAGATAATTAGTTACTTTGTGTCCTTGCGGTTGGTCAGCCACCCCACCGCACCACCCTGCTCGGGGGCGCCAGTGGCTGATGGGCGGATTTGTAGTTGGCGCGTGCCTTAGTCCAACGGAGGCCCGGAATGGAGTTGCGGGAGAAGGATGAGGAGATCCTGCAAGTAGGGAGTTTGGTTTGTCTGTCTCGGTCGTCGTATTTGCATTGGTTGAGTGTATTTGCTTATGCTCTCTACGGTCTGTAGGGTTAATTGAATTTGCTTTTGAGGTTCCTTTTTATTAGAGCAGGGGTGCAAAGCACGGTGGTTTGTCAATTTGAGGCTCCTTCGCCACATGTTCGTATGTGTGTGTGTTTATGAAACGAAATCATAAATATTCATGAACTGACTTCGCATTGGATTGTCCAGAGGTGAAGTCAAATTTTGAGACTAAATGCTTCAGCCCGCTCGGAATTCCAACGGGACACCTGTAAAGTCATCCATGACCTCTGACGCACAAGAAACAAAAAAAGTTAGACGTAGTTGCAAGATAGTTTTTGGAGATAAATGTACCCACAAAATGAATGCATACAGATATAATGCAAATATTTATCTTCGTACTTCTTTATGGTCTGAAATAAAAGAAAGATATCAACCCTGTATTTTATTCATATTTTTTACATTTCTCTTCGCTACATTTGAATAATTAAATATATTTTAAATAAATAAATATATTTATTTATCTCAGTCCTCGTCACTTGCATTTATTGAGCCGTTGTGTCAAGTCATTCCATTAGCCGGTAGCGTAAAATAAATATCCTGAGTGCTTTAGAGCGAAAGTCGCCAGCAAAAACTATAACTGTTATTATTCCACTTTTGGTTTTGACTTCGCTCAGTTGCGAAATAAAAAGTTTTTAATTTGCTTTCATAGCCTTTCAACTTTCCGGTTCGGCTTTTTTGGCTATGTGTCTACAATTTTGTGGCAAATTAAATAAGCAAGCGAAGCGTTTATGCACCCATACATAAACCCTGAAACATACAACCATTTACGTACATGTGTGCGTTAAAAAACACCTCGCTGCGAGTCGTAGCGCAGCAAAGTATGCAACACAAATTTCGGAACCGCGCTTTTCGTGCCGCATTTAAAGCTTAACAAGCTGCTCAGCTTTAAGGTGGTGTGCGTGCGTCAGGATGTCCTTTTCCGAGAAGGGCTGCCGGAAGTGAGTTTGCCAGTCTGTGAGCACATCATGTGGAAAAATTTGGGTCTGGATTAGCGGGTTACGGTCTCAGTAGTCAATCAGGAAAATGATGAGATAAGCTGTTCTTTTTTTAATACGATGAAACATTCTGAATGGGCTAAGAAGTAAGATATATACTTGTGGTTATAAAAATAGGTATTTTGTTCATTGTTTATCAAATCCAATTTCAGGATATTGTATTTTTTGTTGAAATTTAAATGGGACCACACATACCAGACTCTTTTGAGTATAAATGTCTTCATTAAAAGTTTTAAACATTGCTTTTATTGTCATTAATATCACACAACTAATCCAATGGCTTAAATACTAAGAATCGGAAGACTATATCGTCAAGATCCCCACCGAATCTACGGATATGTAGATGATAAAAATTGTATAAAAATACAATCTTTTCTTTACCTTTACTTTTCTAAATGAAGATCATTATTAATATCAATACATAAAACTTTCCCAGAAACCTTGTCTGTTGTTGTATATATGTAAGTAGGTAAGCTGAATTACATAACGTATGTATTAGAAGAATAACCTGATAAATCGAAGATGACGTGATTATTAGTCGTGGAACTACACGCTACTATTCTTCAATCAGAAGTCCTTTAGCCTTACTCGTTGCTAAAAACTGTTGTAAAAAATTCAATTGATGTATTTTTAAATCTCAAATTAAAAGCTGAAAAGCCCAAATTATTAATAATAGAATGCAAGCTTCCTATTTTATCAATACATTTTCATTTACTTTCCAGGATAAAAACGAAATCAATTTCGAGGGCAAGTAAGTTTTTTCCTCATAAATGTTTTTATTAATTTAATGGCAGCGAAACGCATAAAAAGTTTTTTAAATTTATTCGGGTATTGGCTCTTTCTATTGTTATCCTATTTCCGTGCAGTTTCCGGCTTTGTCCTTTGAGTCGCAGAGAGCCAAAAGTTTTGTCTTCAATTTAGTTAATTAGCAGGCTCACATGTAGACTCTGGTCCCGCTTTTCTCCATTTCCCCGCACGAAATGCCTATCACATTATCAACTTTGGTGCTATTTAAGTTTTCTCCAGAAAAGTTTCTTCACGCACTTGTACAACACTTTTACTCCAGTCTTCTCCCGAGTGTTTCTACTCCATTTCTCCGTCTAGAAGGATTCCATTTGGACTTCTTTCTTCTTATCGATGGAAGAAGTAAGGTCCGGCTCACACACACGAGCCATAAGGAGGCTGTCTCGTCCTGCAGGACCATAGTTTAGGAGATAGGCAAAACATTAAGCGGATTAGTTTTCCTACCCAGGAATCGGGCGGGACATCGGTGGGCATTCAGGTGGGCAGAGGCCATTAGTTGTGAGTCGTCGCCGGCTTTTTGCAGTTGCAGAGGATGGCGAGCAACTGAAGCTAGTTATAAATTGTTGGCTATTAGTTAAATGAACTTGCCGCTTTCTGGCTCGAGCACGGCTTTACCGTTTCAGTTGGCAACCACTAAGCCACCGGAAGAGGCCAACTCGAATAGATTTACATTTAAATGTTGCTAAGAATTTAAGCTTATGAAAGGTGAATGATTCAACGAATGGAGGAGGCAAATTGAAATATTGAGAATGAGGGACCGAAGGACATGGAAGGACCTGTGTGCTCAAGAAGTGTGATAATATCGATAGATAGCATATTCTTAGTAATTCACCACTTCTTTGTTTGATGCAGCTTAGTCATATCTTAATCTATGTCATCTTTTGTGAAAAGCCAAAGCATCTGGTTGTGGTTTTGTATTTACCAGTGAATAATTGCAACTCCTTTAACTAAGTTATTATTTTGAATTTATATCAAATGATATGGCTTCTTAGGCGTAATCCAGCCATCCAATGGATATATTCCAGCAAAAGTTACTGCCAATCCAGGAGCAAATTGATTATGGACTGGCCCAGCGACGATTTGCATAATCCAAATCGATAATGAGTGGATTGTGCAGCTTATAAGTGGGCGGAGTGGGCATACCACTGAATCGGTGGCAATCGGCTGTATTGACAATTTCAGCCGCATTTCATGACAATTAGAGTTTATTCAAAATTCAGACGACCTAATTTCATATGTCAGCCTGTTCGACAGCTAGCCCAGCACCACCCAACCAGCCCAACCCACCCAACCACCACCCACCGACAACCCACTAACCGCCGACCACAGGCAGTTAACTTTTTGGCACAGATAGGAATATTTTGTGGGACATGTCAAAGTTTTTGCCTCCTGATTTCCTTCACTTTACTTCACTTCGGTTCGGTTCGTTTGTGTGCGGAATTCAATTTCTGTTTTTTATCAGGTGGAGCCAGGTGCGGCCGGACTTAACCCACACATGCACGCAGTCAAATGAGATTAATAATAATTTAATTAAAACTCGTGGGCTTAATGCATTTCGCTTGTAACGGACTTCAATGCAGACTCCCGCGCAATGCGCAATGCTTTCCTTTTCTAGGGTTTTTATGCCTGAAATGAAATTTAATTAAATTTTGCACTTATCGCTTTTACACAACCCACACGGACAAAGGCTTCAAACGGAAGTTGGGCTGCCATTCGAATGCACGGCCAAAGTCCATGCAGTTTTGACCTCTTTTTTTTTTTTTTTGCTAGAATGCCCCTTTTCAGTCAGTTTTTTATGAAAGGTTTTTCCTTAGTGTTCTCTTGTTTCGAATCAATTAATTGACTTTTCCGATGGGCTAGTTGTTTAGGTCAGTCAGGTGCTGCAGCCACAATATTTTTCCGATAGAAATCCGTCGGAATTTTTAAAATTCATCTAACAGATTCATGAAGTAAATATATAGATTGACTGCCTAACTAGCAATTTTATTTTTCAAATAAGGCCCCTTTTTTACGTTTTCAAATATAGCCCTTGGCAATGATTGGGGTGGTACGTTTCTGAACAATAAACTTGTAGCAGCTTCTTTGAAATACCGCCAGCGAAAAATTTACCTGTGTTATAGAAAAAATGTCCTTAGACATTATCTTATGCCCATTATCTTAAAATTATCGATATTCATTGTAAGCTCATAAAAAAATCTCTTCTTATATTCTCTAAGCTTAATTATTTGGAATGTTTACCGATTTCGCTCCATAAAGTATCTTTTTAACGCCCCATCTTTCGTCTTTCTTTTTATTAACACTAAGCATTTTTTAATCCAGATTTTGTATACACCTTGAAAAAGTTCACTTTGCATAAAAACTATTATATTATACTTATATTGACATTATCTTCAATTTATATATATCAAATTCCACGCATGTTAATGGCGTTATTTAGAAAATCGTAGATGAAAACAGAATCTGCATGCTTTGACATAGTTTCCAAATCTCGATATGGCTAGAAAGCTTTAGTGAGTGCATCTATAGAAATTGGGAAAAAATAAAAAAAAAGGCTTGGGCATTGCAGTTTTGGGCGGTTTGTGGTGGTTAGCGTGGGCGTGGCCACATCAGTAAACGAACTGCATGCCTAATCTCAACTTTCTAGCTTTTAAAGTTACTGAGTTCGAATCGGTTATTGATCGTGATCAAGAAGATATATACTGTATATGGTCGGAAACGCTTTCTTCGAGCTGTTACGTACTTTTCAACGATCTGTATACCCTTGTAGTCTATGGGTAACGTATATAATATACACATTATTGTATTAATTATTATTATTGTTTAAAACAAATTACTCTCAATTAAGTAAATAAATAACTGTGTGCATACATTTTCCCTTCCATTAACCATAGCTTTCATTCTAAAAGGTTTTACGTTTGTAAGAATATCAAGATGTTTATCAAATATTATTATATCTTTTGTTTTTAAGCTTAAGTACCATTTTCGAGAATACGTTTACTAGCGACTTATGGAATATTTGTATGTTTTTCTAATCAGCTGACCTGGTTTTCCCATAAGGTGTTAGTAGCTTTGAAAATTAAGAAAAATAATTTTAATAAAGTATTATATTCGGTAATCTAATTATTAATAATGATGTTTTGTAGCTTTGGAGCGATGTTTTAAGAGTCTTCTAAAAGTTAAGTTATTATTTTACTTTAATAGAAACGTCGATTTTTAGCATAATTTGTAGTTGTAGCAGTTCTGAAGGTCATTAGGGACGTTGAAAAGAAATTGCGGAATCCAATCAGAAATGCAAACGCCCACCGCGTTCTAATTGGAATCGGGCTGTTATTGTGCTCGTCCATTTATAATGAACTGAAAATATTTGTGTAATCCTTTGTCGCTGTTTTGGCATAAAATTAATTACATAATTTAATTTGAAAAGCAATTCATTACACTTGCATTTGCGTATTGTTGTTGTTGTTGGCCATAATCCCTTGCATTAATTGGAGCCAGAATGCTGGTGTGAAATGTGTGAGTGTGTGTGTGTGTGATGGGAGGGGTTGGATGCAGAGAACTGCAAGGGTGCCATTTTTTGCCACTCGACTCACACTCAATAATTTTGAGTGCGGGTGCCAAAATCAGCATGTGAAGGCAAGCACCCGGGTGTGCCGATCGTGCTCGCCACTCACAACGGAGGATAGAGAAGACAAACAATCAGAAAAAAGTCAAGTGCCTAAAATAATAAATTTAATTTAAATTAAAAAAAAAAAAATATAAATTGAATACTGTTAATTGAGTATACGTTGCAGACAACCATTTATTGTGCGTGCAACAGCTGACTTCTTAGTTGTGGCGCCATTTATATTTATTTCTGGTATCTGCAAACAATGCTCAATTATGAATTTATGCATTTAATATTATCTTAATCGACCGACTTTCATCTAATAGGTTTTGGTCCAAAAAAGTGGTTAAATTTCCCATAGTGCACACACAATTTCCCAAACTGCAGTGATCGGGAGTCGAATCAGAATTTCTGCTTCTGTTAAGCTTAACATTGGGATTTCTCTCGAGTGGAGTCAACGCTGTGGTCCACTCAACTCAATCAGTTACTGGTGCGAGTGAGATGACCATAGTGGCGTGGGCGCCTTGAGTAGCTACCATGCTGCGGTGTGACCACGCGTGCGCAGAACGAAAATACCGCGGAAGCGCAAAAGTACCAGAATTTCCCTGGTATCGCGCTCTCTCTCTCCCGTTGAGCGCAAACACCCACCCCGAGCGCCGCCTGCACCGTTGTTCATCGGTGTATCTGCTTCGCCCCTGCTTTGGCCACTCATTCGGCGAAAATTAATGGTGGTGTTCGGTTCTACGTCGCGCAAGGCACAGTCTCTAGAGTCTCGCAGAGCTAAGAATACATCTCAGAAAATCGGCAACCAATATCCAAGTTCAGCCAAGTTTGCGGTGTGTAGGCAAGCCATCGAAAAGTAACGACCGAAATAACGGCTGTTGTCGCATAGCAAATGCCAATTGCGAATTGCGAGTTGCAAACGCAAATCAAAGTGTGCGCAGGCGAATAAGAAACAAAGAAACGCAATTAACAAACGTGAAGTAACAATCCGGCAAAGCGAATAAACCCGATACCGATTCCGATCTGCATCAGAAAAACGTGAGCTCCTTTCCTCTACCTACAGATTTTTCCCAAGCGGTGTTTTGTGTTCTGTGTTGTGTGCTCTGTGCGTTTGATTAACAACAAATTAAGCATAATTAAAGCGTTCTCTCGCCGTAAAGCGCTTTTTCTCCGTAGCTTACTTTACTCCAACCGGCAAAAAAAAGCCGTCGCGTGTTGCTGTCTGTGTGTTTGCCTGCGTTGCGTGTGTGTGTATACATGTGTGTGTGTGTGTGCATTGCATACAGCTTTTTAAACTTTGTGCAAAAACGAAAAGCAAAGGAAGAGGTGGAACAAACGAACGAACAAAATAAGTCCAGCATCCACTCAAATTGATTTTTGTTCTCCGTCGTTATTTTTCCTATTTGCCTTCTCGCGTTCTCCGCTCTTTGTTGTCATTGCCGATTGCCTTTGTGCCTGCATTCGCCGTGCTACCCTGTAAAGTCCGGGAACGGCCAGGAATGTGATGAGCCCAGATTGTTTTGGTGCCGAACCACCCCTATTTACTCCTCTTTAAGGGAGGCGCAAGCATTGTGCTCCCATTTCCGTAACGAGTTCTGCATTCCTGCTGCCCAAGTAATCAGAAATCCACAAACCAGTCCCAATACGCTCTCTATACCCTGGCAAAGAAAACGAATAAACGCGCGTCTTTCTCCCGCTCTCTCCCTTCCTTTGTCTCTCGCGCTCTGAGCGCAAGTCGTTCTTCTCGCTCAATTGTTCAATTGCCAGACAAACTGGCTCTGGGTGCACTGGTGTGTGTGCGAGTGGCGTCGGCCAGTGTTGCAAAGCGCCGTCGAGTTGGACTTAAAAATTCTAATTGGCGTGGGCAGCGACTCGAGCAAAACGCGCGTTTTTCGTACTTGTCTTCAGCACACTTTGGACTTTTATTCTAGCTTAAAGTATCCCTTATACACCTAAATTTTAATAGGAAGAAATGGGAGATTTCCGACCTGTATGGAAATATTTGGACAATTATTCTTGAAACGCGCCCTCAAAGAAGTCGAGAATACCGTTTTTATTTATTTTTCGAACTCAGTTTCAAAGCTGTTATTATGGAACTTTTCCATCCGATTTCTTTTTGTGTATGCAGATTGCTATCAAGTCTGACAACTACGTACATTGTATATCCATATCAGTTCCGTTGTTTTAGTAGAAATTATATTTTATTGAATCTTCGAGGTGTTTAGTTTAAAATCGTATTTCTATAGGTATGTAAAGCAAATTAATGAGCATGAAAGAATTGGATTGAAGAATCAGTTTTTGGAATATGGTTATAACATATCATTCTTCAAGGTGATCTTTACAGCAGCCGATCCCAAATATTTGTTTCTGACAACAATTTTTGGTCAACCGTCACTAATTTAATAAGCGGTTAAACAAGTATTCACCATTGAATATTTAATTCCATTTGTTACGCATTGTAAGTTAAGTTGTGCATATAAGCTAAATGAGTATCGTTTTCGTAAAAAAGTCGGCTGACGCTTGGCCAAACAATATAAACGAGATTCGCCAATCTTCCAGGGCTAAGAATCAATTTTGGCAGCCAGCCCTTTTCCCCATTTCCATTTTTCGTGGTGTTTAATCACATCCGCGTCGCCAAACGTTTGACTTGCAAAAAGGCGTTGCCTGGGCTCCTTTTCGGTACATATTTATAATACGAACGAAATATAAGTCTTATCAGACCCTGCCAAGCAGCAAATTCATCCCGCCGAAACTTTTCGTTTTTGTTGCCGCCTGCAGCTGGAAAACTCAATTGTGATTACTTCTGAAGGCGAACCCTTCATCGCCTCGCTGCACTCGAAAACGATTTCGAAACTTTAAACGTGCCAAAAAATGAAAATAAACCCCACGTTAAGAGGTATTTTCAGATCTAATTAAGTTACTGTGGTCTTTAGTGGGAAGGAACTTAACTTGGTCCAAAAAGAATATAATGATACGACATCGAAAATATTTAAAATCTCATATGTACTTGTTACTTTTATTAATGTAAAGGGATTTTTGTTGGATGTTTTCCTATAGCAGAGACCTCGATTATGAAATTCGAAACTTTTAATATGGTGTTGATTACTTATCACTTGAACAAATTGCTAATTGTAGTAAGTTCAATGAAAAATGTGATTTGGACAAGGCAAGCATTTAATTCAACATTTTTAGCACCGAGCTGATTGTAAAATTCAAATATAAATACCGAACATTTTGTAATATTTTATCAGTTACGTCTGGTAAATGCCAAGTTATTCCTACGCCTGTTTTTTTTTCAGTGCGGCGCCTAAACTAACTTTCCCCACCCCCTGATTTCACTTGTTATTGTTGGGTAATATCATTTACTATATCTACGAATAATGGGGGAGGAACTTTGGCGAACTCGGCCCACTGCAATTATTTCCATCGGCTATTCATAGCCACCAATTGGAGCTGAAACAATTGTTTATTGCATTACATGGAGTCGGCGGAGACATTATTTAACTGAAGTTAATTTTGTTATTATACATGCGCAACAATTTCGATTTCACGTGAATTTAAGAATGAAGTTACACAAAAGAAAGTAAAAGCTTATACTGAAAAATATTGGTAAACAAATTAGCAGTTTTTATTAATACATTATTAAATTAGATTAATACATAATGAACTTCTATATTATCTTGTTAGTTAATTATTAGTTAGAAGCTTTAAAGCGGTATACAAGTTACATGATGGACAATTTCTTGTATTTAAGTTATTAAAAGTTCATAATCAAATTAAAGTTAAAAAAAAGAAAAAGAATTAGAATCCCATTCAGTTGAAGTGAATTATAGTGAATGGTAGGATTTACATTTCCCACCAGTTAGCTGGTTAAGAAACTAACCACTTTTTTGCATTCTAAAGATAAATTGCTGTTTTTCATTGTAGGTACACAGGTATCCAAACTTCTTGTTAGGCTCATTCCCAGCAAGTTTCCCGTGCCGCTTTTCTTTGCACGCTTTTCATGCTTTTGTTGCATTTTCTTTTCTGCGAACTTTGCGCACTCGGCCTGTTTTGTGCAATCGCTTTGTCGCCGTCGCCGTGGCCGTCGTTTTCCTCTTCGCCATCGTCTTCGTCGTCAACGTCATCAGCGTTTCGCCTTTGTTGTGTGCATTTTCCTTGCCGTTTTCCATTTACTTTTCCCCCGTCGCTTTGCTCGCTCGTTCGTTCTGCTGCGTTGGATTTCAACCTGTCAAGCGGGCGAAAGGGGGCGGTGGGTGGAGCGGCGGTGCGACGGTGTGTGAGTATCTGTGTGTACGTTGGCTGAACTGCAGATTGAGGCCTGTACTTTGTTGCATTTTCTAACTGGTTGGGCTAGGACCCATCGCCGTTGCACAGTGCATTCTGTAGGCCGTTGACTGCATCGAGTGGCGTCGCCTTCCTGCCGCCGCTGCCCCTTTTGCCCCCTTCGCCCGCTTGTCACTCCGCCACCCCCTCTGCCGACGCTTATCGTTGACCCTGCGCGCCACTTATTGCGTTCCTCTTCGCCTGCATCTTCTGATTTCTGCTGCTTCGGCGGCAGTGCAGTGCATTTCTTTTGCTTCGAAGCCCCACCAGAGCCGAGCACTCAACCCTGTTGGTGGTGGCTAAGTTGGGGTACAGTGAGCACTCCGTGAGAGAACTTGGCGTGGACTTTAATAAGGACAGTACACTAAGACGGGGTGATTCGGCCCAGATATTTTATGTGATTAATTAATTAATAATTAAGTAAATGCTTTTTTGGCTTGATAGAATCTGTTGAGGCCTTATCTCAGCATCATTATTATCTGATCTGTAATGTATCAGCATTACTTATTACTCAGAATTTTAATGGAGTCTTCTAAGTTTTCAGTCTATATATGTTATTTTTAGCGATGCCAGACAAATATGTCAATGCGGAATGACAAATGAGTGGTCATATCGAGTCCGCCCTGTCGTGCAGAAGTGGGCATAGGCATAGGCTCTTTCTGTAAGGGCTTTTGGCTGGTGGTGGTGCTGCTACCTTGCCACTTAACCGCTTTTCCGTCTTTTGGCTTTTGTCTTTTCACACTCTCCGCCGAATGGATGAGGCGGGGAACTTGGTGTAGGAGCAACCACCTGACCTGCCAACCAATTGGCGTATGCCACCAAATGTCATTTAACCCACCCGAGCCCACTCAGTCCACCCATTCCACTCCTGTCCGCTCTCTTGGCTGGTGAAATATGCAAGGCAAATGTAATCATTATTGATTTTGTGGTCTCTCTGGAACGGAGAACTCGGAACTGAACTGAACTGTGCTGAACCGGCCCGGAAAGGAGGGGGCTGACTGGGCATTCGCACACATTAGTATGTTAGATTATCCGAGCCGTTTGCTGCTGAGGCTGCTTAAATATGCAAGCCGTTGACGATCCTTCGGCGGAGCGGTGTGGAGGAGCAGAGGGCAGTCGAAGGGATGGGGGCGCCTAAGGAGACCAAGGACCCGTCACACACATTAGAAATTTAACAGGTTAATGTCCAAAGTCGTAAAGGAGACCATTTATTTATGGCCACATTCCGACTTCCCTCGCACTCAGTCAGGCTCTCCTAATTTTCATAAAATATATGCGACCACCACCCCCACTCGAGTGTGTGCGTGTCGTGAACATAAAAATCTGAAAAGCAGACGCTTGCCTTGAGAGACCTTGAAGGGCTTGATAATGACTGCCGCCTCTCTAACCAACCAGCCCATCCCTTCCATTCACCCCCTTTGTTGCCAGCATAAGCTTTATGTTGTTCAGCTCCTTCTGGGGGTTGGAGGAACAGAAACACTCGCTTCTTTTTCGGGCCAGCTGTCAGATTTGTCAAAGGAGTGAAGGACTCGAGCGACTTGGGGCAGCTTGTGTGGCAGGAAGTTGCTTTGGCGGCACAACCAATGGGGGAAATGCATGAGCTTTTTTGAAGGCGGGCGGGGTTGGGGGGGTGTTTCTGGATTCGAAGGGAATGTATCTATCAATCTTCATAATTGCACGCGAAGGGTAAAGCTGGAAATGCAAGTATCCCTCGCTTGCTCCTTGGTTTTGCAATCTGCAAATACATGGCACAACCATTATTCACTGAATTTGGATAGGAACCTTATTCTAGACGATAAAGAAATCTTTGAAAAGCATTTATGTAATTTACAATAAATATTCTATACATCTAAGTAAGCTTTTTCTTTGACACTGAAATCTCAGTCAACTTGTTTCGTATTTAACCACTAGTTTTATTTTCTTTTGTTTTTAATTATAAGATTTGCCTAACTAAACTTAATACATTTCAAACCATCAAAAATATATATATTTAAAATCAATTGTTTGATGCTTTTCATTTCCCTATTATAATAATAGCAAAAACTAAGGAAATGTATATTTTTCCAGTGATAGCAAGTTTGATAGACTTTAGTTATCTTCGAATGCATTCCGGATACATATTTTCTCCTGTACCCATATTCGATTAAACCCGTTGTCCAGGAAGTATTTATCAAATCAAAATGGTATCTGGTTAGACTGAAAAATATTCGCAATCTCAACCAGTTCGATTTGCATCTCGAAATGTGTGTCTGCAGAGCGGATAACCAGTTGGGTGGGCACATTAAGCCGAAAGTAGCCGATGTTTCATCAATGCTGCTGACAGTTGCAAAATGTATCGGCCAGTTGGCTAAACTGCATCTTGGTGCAGCCCGTCCGATGGCCAGGCAATCTTTTTTCCGAATCATAAACGCACTACTCCGCCCGATGCCCCCTGTTGCCATGTGGCATCTCGTGGGGCATGTGTCTGGTCAGACATTCATCCGTCTACTCAATCATGGGCTTTGACCATTTCTAGGAACTTTTTGAGCCGCCGCAGCAGCTGTCTTTCCATGTTGTTGTTGCTAATTACCGCACAGCCAAATACCGAATCGCAAAAAGGCAGGCCAGAGAAACTGCAATAAACATTGATTTTCCAAAGACGTCGAGGCGGCTTTAACCACTTGACCATATTGGTGTCGTCGCTGGGCCATATTTGGCCAGGGCAAAAAGATCTTTCATTCCCAAGAAACTGCAGCAAAAAGTTGCCCAATTTGTCGGAGCCGCATTGCCTAGATAGTTTTTACCTTGCCAGCCAGCTCCAGCTCCGAACCATTAGCGCATGTAAGCTGCCTTGCTTCCCCGATGCCAAATGTCAACATATCAATTCCACTCGCAGCTAAGATACATATGTATCTCTGAGATACGCCGATACGGCTACAAATCTTATGGCACGACGGCAATGCGAACAATTCTAAACGGGTCGACATCGACAGAGACTACGACCTGTTTATGCAAATCAGGCGAGAGGCCGAGAATATCTTGTTCGCGAATTTCTATTCAAAAGTTGATCAAAAATATACAAAGGCGAGAAAAAAGTAAAAACATTTTTATTGAGTTAAACTGCCTGCAATGTGTGGGCTGCTGGCCTATAAAGGCTTTCAACGAGCAGAAAAGCAGCGAGGGGCGGAAAGTGGGGGGAGCATTTCAATTGCGGGGCGTACGAGATTATTAAGGCAATTTGATGATTAATACTTGAGCTCGTAGTAATGGAAGCGTATCAGAGATTGCGCATGATTGGCTTGGAACGGAATTTAGTTTCTTTTTTACAGAGCCCTAAGCTTATAGCGACCCTACTTCCCACTTTAAAGCGAAAATCGTTTAGTGAATTCGCGGTCTGTAATTTGAAATATTTCATGAGAAGCCTTTAATTTCTGAGTCGATCCCAGTGCCTGTAAATTGAAACCTTCGATTATATTCAATTGTACGAGTACACCTTTGCGAACTTTGCTCTATCTAAAATCTAAAGTAATAGATTAAAAGAAAGACAATGTAACCTAATCATGAACGTGTGTTATTTTGCCAAAATAAAGGCCATTCCTAAATTTGTATAATATTTATACTTTTTCCCGCGCGTTTTGAGATTAGCTTTTCTACGGCAGTACTATCTTACCTTTCTTGTTTAGGCAAATGGTTTTTTTTTGCTGATTTCGTGTAAACATTTTGTCCGGCAATTAATTATTTTAAACGTGACGCATAGCGAGAGCAGCTATTTGTTGCTCTCGCTTCGTGTGGAAATGCTCTCCAGCTCGGCGTTTGATAAACAATTATGAAAAAACGCTCTCTAAAAACGCCTACTGTTTGTGTTTATTTGGTTTTAAATATTTTTGCTTGTTCGTTTTGATCAAGTGAACCAAAGAAGTGTGAGTGAGTGTGTGTGTCACAGTTGTTGGCTTGGACTTTGTTTATGTGTCGGCATTTTCATTCATAGTCGGTCGGACAGTTTTAGATGATAAATCTTTTTATGCGAGGGGCAGCACGCGCTATTTTTTCATACCAAACACTCATCACGGTCTGTATCTGTATCTGAATATGCGCACATGTAGGTGAAAATGTGTGCTCTGTGTGTTACGGCATTATCATTAGCTCTTGGGAATTTTCGTTCTCCTCCTCAGGCAAGTTCATTAACTTTTGAATTGTGCGCGGGGGCAACAATTTGTCAAAAATTCTGTCAGACATGCGATTTTTTAATTATTATTTTATATGCCCGGATTATGTGCACATAACTTCTGTCTATACTTTGTTTATTTCTCGTTCTCGTTCTCATTCTCTTTCTCGGATTCTCTCGATCCACACTGACCCATATGCGGCGGTGTGAGCTGAGCATTTCTTCTCCATAATTTCCTATTTATGTTTGACATGCTACTAGCTACCAAATAAAAGTTTGACCAAGCAATTAAGAAGGCCCAGACAAAGTTGTGTCCGGTTTTAATTTTTGGAGTTGTCGTTGATTAGCTGTTGCTGCCCCACTTCACCAACTGATGGAGACACTGACTGACCGGCTGTCCAACTGACTGACTGACTGACTAGCTACCTGCTGAGCTGGTTTACTTTAGCTTTTAACATCTGTATGTTTAGGGGTTAGCAGTACCAGTTCCGTTTCGTAGTCCAAAATGACGTCACAATGATTAAAAACCAGAAGAGGCTAGGCAAAGTTGAGCACCTGACTATGGGACAACAATGGATTATGCCATATCAGTCATAATTCGCATAATATTCGTGCGAATCGCCGTTGAGGATAAGCATGACACCCGCTTTTGAATCCAAGTCAAGGGTACAAGTGTGTATAGTACCGTTTCAATAAAACCAGCATAGAAATCAAGCCGAATTCAATATCTGGTAGCTTCCTGATGCTAAGAATCTACTGTCTCAGTAGATTAAATCAGATTATTTATTTGCATGTTTAACTTAAACGGAATTTATAAATTGAACGTAATGTCTTCTCTATGATGCGTTTGCAGTGACCGAGGAGTAATTTTCCGTTTCCTGGCCAAAAATAAACATTTCGAATGTGTTTTCCAACAGCTGGTTGCCAAAGTAACTTTGCCCCAAGAGAGAAATCCAATAAATTCATCTTTTAGCGGCCAAGTTTGTTTATCCTAGAGATACTCTCCCTAGCTCATTTAGTTTTCCGCTTTAAAATTATTTACTTTGCTTGAGATGCTAGTGAATTAGAAGTTTTAGTCAGGGAAATTCCATATGCAAATGTTTCCGGTGGAGATTCTGATTTATTACTTCAATGATTTAAACTATTTTGTTTTCCACTTGCCCAACAGCGTATGTTCATTAAAATCACTGTTTTCTCTCGTTTCAGGTACGTGTCCATGCATTGAATTTTGTGCCAGCGATTTTTGAATACATCTCCCGTTTCGTGTAAGGTCTTTTCCCCGCCCATAAAATGTCTGGCTGTGAATAGATTTCTCGGAATGGACTTTTTCCAGTAGCAGATGTTTTAGTAATTACGGCATTCATCAGTCTAGTTGGCTCGCAAGCGATTTAGCCATCAACAAATTAGGATTAATAATGGGAACAAAGTGGTGCAGATTAAGGGAAGACAATCGCGTGGTGATTATTTTAATAGGCCGAAAATCGATGATATCAAGACAAACCCTTGATATCGTGCATTTCTGCTAATAGCGCTGCATTTCTGTCTTTCTGCACTTTGCTATTGTAGACTTTTTAACTGAATTAGATATGTGGCAACAAAAACTTGCTATAATTAGTAGCACAATCAATATTTGAACAATTAGGCTTATGGACCCGGGGCGCTCCCAAGAATGGTTAACAATTTCCGGGCCAGGGAGGAAGTTGCTTATTTCGCAGTGCGGACTTCTGATCCCCGCTTTCAATCAGTTTCATTTGCGGTCGGTTCGGGAGTGGCTTCTAAGAACGGCGTATAAGTTTGATGGCTGACAAATAAGTATCAGAGAAATTGTTGAAAACTCATTTTTCTCCGGCAAGGAGGAAAACTAGTTATTCCTGCATCTCTTCTGCCTCTTTTTTCGGGTTATGAAAAGTTTTCCCAGCCCGGGCAGCTGGCTGGCGGTTATCCAGTAGCAAAAACTCGTATCATGGCCGAGAAGCGTTCGCCTCCATCCGATTGCTCTGTGCCCGGCCTGGACCAGAAACTTTTCCATCATAATCTACTTAACTTTTGCTGCAATCAATTGCAGACTTTTGTAGCAGCGTTGTGCCGCCTCATTGCATTTTACACAGCCTCCTCTCAGGCGGTTCTCCGCCCATATCTGTGCAAGATTTCTTTGTGTAGATACAGAACGAACAGAGAGATACTTTTCCTTTGGTAGTGCTTCAGCCTCCGTCTCTGCCATTGCCTTTCCTCTTCGCATTTGTTGAGCGGGCCGGGCCGTTAATAGAAAAGTTGTCAATGTTTTTCAGATGTTCAATGCTTGGGTCAAGCATCCCAATTTGAACCCTGAAGCCCCCAAAGCCCTCGTCTTTCCAATGCATCTAAGTATCTCGTTTTTCGAAATTGGCACATGAGTCTCTCGCTCGCTCTTTTCGATTTGGTGCGAGTATAAGGCATTGTGCTCTACTGACTTCTGGCTAATTGTTTGCTGCCGCTTTGTTATTGCTGTTGGCAGTATCTATCTGAGCGAGTAAGTGGATGTATCTGTGAGTATCGAGTATCTATTTGCCATTGCATTGTTGTCTCGTTTGCGCACATAATTGTAATTGATAGTTTGACTTTTACTAAGCGGGAAAGAGAGAGAGAGTCGCCTGCATTGTGCATTAGTTAAGGGCTCTGTTTACGGCTCTGCTTCTCCGTTGTTGTTCCTCTGACAGGGTAATTGGATAGCTACGAAAGTACGAATGTACGAAAATAGTCCAACCCAAAGACCTTCAGCTTGACTCGGGACGCCATCGCTTGAATCACTTGAACTGTGATATTTTCCGCATCAGACCTTTGCAAACCAGTTTTCCCCCACAGTGCGCGACATTACTCATACGCCAAGTGGAACATTAGCACTTCTCTCCGGAGAATAGCTCAGTTCTTCGCCAAATTATGTGCATTTGAAATGTGAGAGCGGGGAAAGAGGTTCATTCTCCTCTTCCTTATCCGTTTTTGTTGTTATTCTATCGCAAACTCAATCAAATGTTTAAGTTCTTATCCCGCTCGCTTGATACACTGCAAACAAGTTGCTTGAATCGCGGAGGCATATTTGGAACAAGCCTTAGATAGCTAGAATATTACAGAGGTTTTATCGAGGAGTTACCTACATACTAACCATTTAAAGCATACTATTAAAATAATCAAACATTATATATTATATATATTTTTTAAAGTTCCAATGGAAGAGGTTAGTTCTGGAGGTACATCATTTTTTATTTCAGTGCATGTGCAGCGAAATCGCATGTGCATGTGTGTGTTTTGCGATCCGTTGGCTACTTGCGCTCTTCCTCTTCTTGCTTTTTCTTCGGCGGTCGGTTGCCTGTTTTTATTTTTTTGCGAATGTCGAGCGTTCATTGCCCGCGATTTGCTGTTTCTGCTTTTTTCTCGCCCTGTTGTTTGTATTTCTTTGGCTTTGGCTTTGCTGCATTTTGATTTTATTTTATTTTTAACGCACACACAATTTGTTAATCTGCCTCGCTGTGCTCTTCTGTTTTTATTTTTAATTCGCATAATTTTGCATTTTGTTAGGATCCAGTCAGATATACACACATACTTCTATGCTAGAAATGCTAGATGGGTGTTGGGTTAGCAATCGACGCCTTCAAGGTTACAGTGTTGATCTTACAAATACTCATCTCTTCTGCGGTGGCTAGAAAATAAGTTGAACTTAAAGTGAAATCTACTATCGATTAATAGCTTAGGAGATCAATTATGTGGCAATAATAATTTGTACTTCCTATGTAATCTGTCTTCATAGATTTCAGGTATTTCGCATTAGATCGTGCTATTTTCTGTTATCGTTAGAATACGACCGATTATAAATTTCTTGCTCAAAAGTTTACCCACACTGAACGAAAAGTTAGGGTTTTTAGACAATGGTCTAAGTGATAAATATTACGAATAATACCAAATATATTGTTTCTTTAATTACAAACAGGCGTGTTAAAAGTCAAACGTGATTCTCTCTAAACTAAAACTTAATACATAATTGTAATGGTTTTTATAGTGTTCTAATCGCCTCGATTTGGGGGTCTATTACTTCATTTTTATGGCGCTTGTACCCCACTTCCCCACCCCTCCCCCGCCTTTGATGGCTGATAATCGCTACAGCCGATTGCTTATCAATTTATGGTCGTAGTCGCATTTTTTGTGCCCTGCCGTTGGACTCAGTCACCCAATCAGCCGGTTAAACGTATATGAATGTGCATTTTGTACTTAGAGAGCTCCGCGTGGAAAGGGCCACATTTACTCGCTGCTGTACTTAATACTTAATGTGCTGCTTTAATTTAACTGAATCGCAGTCACAATGCAGCGGGAAAGAGAGGCGGGCGGTACAAGCTGTTTCGCATTTTATTTGAAATTCTATTTTTATTCACTTGCCCATGCGTTTTGCTGGCCGCTTTTTTGCTTTGTTTTTGCTGCTGCCTTTTGCTTCGCATTTTTACTTTGGCCTGCCAACTATTTTTGTTTACTATTTACTTTGTGTTGTTGTCGCTCACTGTCCCCGCCGGCATTTGCAAGGGGCGTGGCAGGGGGGCGGAGCGGAGGGCTTAGTGCGTTGATTTCCCGACCTAGCCGGCGACAATATTTGTTGTGCACTCGACGCCAAAGCCGCCAGGAGAGGCGGGAGAGCCAGGAGAAGCGCGACGTGGAGCGGGGAGCGAGGTGTACCAGGATCCACAAAAGCGGGTATACTGCAAAATAGCAGGGGTACGGGGCAAGGGGCGCGCCGAGGGGCCAGACAAAGGCCAATGGGAAGGCAGCCCGTCCGGCATTTCTAGCACTAGACTGAAGGAGCCTAGGCATTTTTGCGGTTACAGTGGGCCAAGCGCGCAGAAATGTGATCAAAATGCAAGCGAGTTCTAATAAAAAGTTAAATTAAATTAAATTAAAACAGGTAGACTCTGACGGATCTTGCATAAATATATTTCAATAGAAATGTAATACAACAGGAATGCAACCCAGTGGTTGTTTCTGAGAAAACAATAATTGCTTATGGAAAACAATCGAATATCAGTCTTTACATGACCTCTATAGGGAACCCTCTATAATATTGAATGGAAACCGATTATTATAATGGAAATACTTGCACTTAGTCTTTGTGGTTTTTTGTGGTTTAACTAACTGCGGACAACTGATCGTTTCTTTCTTCGACTTAATAGTCGGGACAACTAAATCAGATGTGAATTTCTTGTAGTCAGCGACTTATTAAGGTCAGCATGGGAAATACGTTGTGCTAACAATCCCAGATCCATTTCTCTTCCACTACATGACTTGACACAATTTTCAAGAAATAAATAATTTAGCTTCAATTGGGAATTACGCCGCAATCCCCGTTTCGACCACAAAAGCTTCCCACACCTGATGGTTTATGGTTATGGCCACCACTGTGCCAGCTCTGGCTCCCTTTCCCCCTGGCCCCCCTGCCCGCTTGCCTGGCTGCCAAATGAGTTTCGTAGTCGCTGTTGCTGTTGGTGGGTTGCATGCCACTCGCAACGGCGCAAAAGTTCCTAGACCACTCCAAAAAAGAGAGAAATAAAAAGCACAAAATTTATATGCGCCGTCGCGCATGCAGTCGCTGCCTCAGTCGGCGTCGAATGTTGACACGTACGACGAAGTCGCGCCTTGTATGGCTTTCAATGGCAAGCAGATTATTAATATTGCAAATGTGTGCGGAGCAGGGCGGAGCGGAGATGGCGATGGCGGTGTGGATGTGGATGTGGATGGCGAACGGCGACTGAGCATCCGAGCCTATAAATGTGACTTGGCATTAGGACTATGGGTTTATCTGCCTCTAAGATGGCATTTCGGGGTGGATTAGGCTAGGCGAGTGGCTCGCAGATGCAGGAAGATAATCGGTAAGGAACCGGTTGAAATGGAGGTGCTCAGAAGTCGGGCCCCTTTTGGGGGTTTCGGCTATCTTTAGGTTACAGCTTCAAGTCTGTACCATTAAACTTGAGCTCATTAACGGGTTTAATCTTGCCACATATTTTTAATGGCTTGGCTCTTTCGATTTGTTGAGGTAGAGCCAACCGCATAAGTATCATGAGTAAAATAAGTATACTTCTTCGGTTTTAGTATGTATACAAAGGATTGGGTATTTTATAAAGGAATGACTTAAGAGTTACTACAAATACAACACGATAACTATATTTAATAATACGAAGTTTTCTTGAATTTTTAAAAAGCGAACGTAGATTAAGATTTTAGACTTTCCACGCAACCGAGATTGCAGATGATCTGTTGATTGCTAGAAATAATGGCGCTTCTTGCGTGGAGTCAGCGCTCCATAGCTCCAGCTCTGCTCCTCCGGTGCTCTCAGCCGTAGGGCAACGTCGTTATCGGTATCAAAACATCATCATCGTCTTGGCAGAGAACGCATATCGGACAGAGCGCATTGCACATTGCACGTTGCTCGTGGGCAACGCCGACATGAGCCTCTTTTGTCTGTTGACTTCCACTGGGTGCATCAATGTGCCTACAAGTATGCATATATACACACATGTGTATATACGTATGTATATACCGGGCATGGGCATACTCCACTCGGTACGATATGTACATATCGGTGTGTGTATATTGCGACTGTCTGCGCTTCAGAGTTGTATAGCAATTGAATATTTGCAAGAGATTTCCGTTCATTAAACCCGACAGCAGCGGCAGCAGCAGCAGCAGCCGCAGAAGCATTGTGGGGCGGAAAGAGAGGAAAGTACTCCCCCTGAATGAGACGGCGATAGCGAGTGGAGAACCACCGTAGGCGGACTTTTGGGCCTCAAGGGGGATCCGTTTGGTGGGGAGGAAAGGAAGGGGAGTGGACCCGGTACTTGGTGTTGCTGATTTTAATTTTTATTTCATCCTCCCTCCAAGCTAAAAAGTAGATAACAGTGCGAAAGAGAGAGATGAGGACGGGCCAGAAAGAGATGGAGAGTAGGAGCTTTGGCTATAATTAAATTCCTCTTTAAAGTTTCGCGCGTCGATTTGTGTGCATATATAGTGGTGGCGAAGCGGAGGTAAAATGCACCCGGGAAACTAATTTCCCAGAAATCTATTAGTTCGCTGTACTCTTTTAAGCTCTTTTAAGATGCAAATGTAAGTGCGTTGAAAGTATGTTTAAAATATACACTTAACCAGAGGTTTTATTGCCATCGGGAAACCCCTGGTTGGAACAGTTTAAATTCAAAACCACACTACGATGACTTGTCCACACTGAATACCATTCATAGTGTTAGTAAATCATTGTCATAATACGTGTCACACAAAATCATGCATCTAAATTCAGCGGAGTCAATACAGACCAGACCTAAAATTCTTTATAAGCTCAGAATTCTGCCATCTCCATTGTTATACATTATTCTACATCGAACACAATATTAACTTTTTATATCGTTTAGCCATGCTGAAGTGAATACTTTTTGTTGTACTCTGGGTTACCCTTACTTGGTTCCAGATGAAGTGGCCGAAAAACATTTAAAATTGATAAAAAGAGATTAGCCCCCCCGCGACGGCGAAGTTTGGCCAAGTGTTTCGAATGAAGTGAACTACAACTGGGCAAATTCAGTGTTCATGGGCTTGCTGTGCCTGCATATTGATTGAAAGTTCAATATATAGCATTCGCGGAAATGTATCCACCCATCAAAGTTGCATCCTCATCCACCCAAGACTGCTCCAAAGTTTGACGCAAGTTGGGAAGAAACCGCAACTTTAAGTTCAACCAGAAGTTTTTGGGATTTCTGCGGGAAACTCTTGAGCTTCCTCTTCCAGCTCTTTTAGCTGTTCCTAATTGCTGCACGTTGCATGTTCTCGGGTTCATCTGGGGCATGTAGTAAGCTACCAGCTACTTGCACCAAAACCAACCCAAACTGAACCCATCATAATACCCTTGAAGGATTTTCTGTGGCCAAAAGCACAGAGACTTGGCCAGACTTGGATGGCCGACCGACTGATGTGTGCGGTGGCTTCGAATCCGGATATCTTTGCTGTTTTGGCCGAGCCAAGATTGGGACTCAACTTGAACCAGGAAAACATGTTTGCAACTCCAGCTAGGTGGCAATGAAAACTGCTGGAAAAAGCGAAGACAAAGAGCAGAAAAACCTGCAGGTTCCACAACTTTGACTGCTCGGCTCGGTGCGGATAGGATCGGATGGTGAGGAGGAGGCACGCCAAACGCCAAGTTTTCCTGGCCAAACCAGCCACGGTCCCCGTTTATTCATAGAACATGTTTGGCCATTTTCTGCTGGCAGCAGCCCCGATTTCCGCGCTTCCCGTCGCTCCATTCTCCCCTGCACTTTATGTGGCTTTGCCTTCTTTTTGTTTCTCGTCGCTTTTTGCCCACTGCAGCATGCATTGATGCATTTTTCTTGCTAACAACGGCCAGTTGTGGCCAAGAGGAGGGCGGGGCCCTGCCGTTTTTCTCTTTTCTGCAGGTATGTTGGCCCGGTCTGGTCTCTGGTCTGTTTCGGCTCGGCTCGGTTCGGTTAGGTTCGCTTTCTTTCTCTTTTTTCGGAATGGCTTTCCACGTTGTCGTTGCTTGTACTAAATGTGCACTAAATGCTATTTATTCCTTTTCGCCTGTATCTGTGTGTGTGCGAGTGTATGTTTCTGGGCAGTGAAGCAGCATTAGTTCTCGGGATCTTTTTCTGAAAAGCGGGTAAACAAATTAAAAATGCTCTCGACTGCACCCAAAAATGCAAATAGGATATACTGGGATTGGGATAGTTTTGCTTTCCGTTTGCTTAATTGGTATATCAATTTGAGTGGCGAGTGCAGAAGTAGTTCGTAAAAACGGAAAAATACTAATCAAAATTAAATCAAAGGATCATTTCTCATCCATCAACTATATTACGTATTTTGAAATTATTTCTAGTTTCTTATGACCAACGCTGAACGCGTGTATAAATTGTCTATAAATTGGTTCAATGCAATGATCCTTTGTACTTTGCTTAAAATGTGTAGGGTATGGACTGACCGAAATTGTTCTCTTTTGCAAACCAAGCTGCACACCATCTGTACACCTGTACATATGTACGTTTATGTGCATGACTCGCATATCTCCCGTTCTAGAGCTCTTCTTTACCGGCCGCTTGGCATATTTTCAGCAGCTTCCAGCTACCCACACATTACCCCAGAGCTTTGGCTCTGGCAATTATTTCAAAAAGTGATTTTCGTTATACAAAAATATTGCATAACTGCTCTGTTGGTGGTATGAGCTGCGAGTGTGGGTTGGGCTGGACTATGGTTTGGTTGGCTTGGCTTGGTTTGGTTCGGTTCGTTTCGGGTATCCCCTGTTGCCCGTCCTAAACTTTGTGCGGTATTTGTTTTGATTTTTATTTCCCTTTTTTGGCTCGGAAAAATGTATGAATTTCAGGGAAAAGCTGCAACCGGGGACTGGGGCACTTCTGAAGGAGTTGTTTTGGTGCGGATTTCGAATTCAGCCTTAGTTAACCTTTAAGAACTGGCATATCTGCCATTTCTTTGCCCCGATTCGAGATTGCGATTGTGGATTATCATTGAAAGAGGCCGCTAAACGGCACTTGAAATGTTTGCTTTCTCGCCTGCCAACTTCATCAGCGGCTTCTTGTCCAACTTTGTTTGCTAACCAATTTGCACCGAAACCGAACCAGAGTGGAGGCAATGGAGATGGAGCCGGAGACTGGACCATCAATCACAAAAGTTTCATTTGGCTATCTCAGAACCAGCACCAGAGTCAGAACATATCTTCCAGGTGGCCTCTGGCGCTACATGAAGATCTTCAAACGGAGAGAAAATACAAAATAAAAGTAAAGCCTGAACAAAAGCATTTTTCAAGCATTTCCTTAAGCGTTTTGCTCAGGTTTCATTAGGCAAAGCAAACTTTTACCACGGGAAAGTATAGAGAGTGGGTAGAGCCAGGGGAAGGGGGCAGGGTAACAAAGGGTTGGCGAAATGCTGTGGGCAGCCTTTCCATTATGCGAAAGCTCGGGTTGAGCGCCTAAAAGTGCTCTTTATTGGGAACCAATTTGTTATTTATGCTCTGTTTTAATTAAATTTTTAAACATTTATTTGCCGCAACAAAAGTCCCGAGACTCTGATTTATTTTCCCGTACACAGCGTTGCTACTTTAATTGAAATTCCTTTTCCATTGCGTTATTTTGCCCACAGGTTTTTTTTTATTTCGCTAAGCCATAATTATATTTCTGGCCATCTCAAATCCAATAAGCATTATGACTTGCCGCTCTCTCAGTGCCCTCAAGACATCGTTTGTCCTGGCCTCCGCCCGAAATCGTCCCTCACATATTCCGCCCGGCACACAGCGCCCGGAAAATTTAATGTACTGCCCATATTTTGTGTCTAAAAATAGCTGGGAGGAAAACTTTTTGGCCCGCCTTCAATTTTATGGCCTCAACGACTGTCGCGCTAAATATCCGAGCTCCTGGTTCAGATCCTTGCCCCGCCTGTGACGCCCTTCTGGAAGAGGAGAAGAGCTTTCTGCAATGCGAAGTGGGAAACATTTTTGTCGCTTTATTGAATTAAAAATTCAAAATTTGCTCTGGCAGGGCAATTTCTTTCTCCTCTCGACGGCATCGACAGCCAGCCGCCCTTGCCATTGGCCCATCATTAAATTAATAAATTAAAATGGAAAGCACTTTGTTTCAGACTTCATTTCAGAGCGCTCCACTTCCCTCTTTGGGCACAAAAGCGATGAAATTATTAATTTATGTCATTTACTTACTCGGAGCTGTAACATTTTTAAATTAGCCCCGACGTTTTATTAAAATGAACGGAAGAGATTTTCTAACGCTCTATAATTGGAATTGAGTTTCGGTCCGCCTGCAAAGCGCAAAGCTCATTAGGGGTTATAGTTAGTTGGAGTCGGATGTAACCATGGACCAAATGGCCTAACATGGAAATTCTTTTAATTTCTAATAAAGAAATTACCATTTAAATTGATATCAATTAATGTTTTCAACGAAATCAATACATAGAAAAGTATATTTTTCTACTATAAACATTAAAAATATATTTTAACGCTATCTCGAAACAACATTTATGTTCTTCTCAATGAATTGATATGAATATTTTTTTGCATAAGTAGTTCGTATTTTCACCACAATTTTGGTTGCTTATTTTTTGACTTTGTCCCACTGTGTCTGACATCGGAAAACTTCCTTCGGGCGAATGTCTGCGTCTTCCTGCTCCTTAATAGATTTTGTATTTTGATTGATTGCCTCGCTTATTCAATTGTGTTTGTTGTATCCCCCACCTTCGATGCTCCTCCAATCCCCACTAAACCAGTCGGGTGGGCTAAACCTCCCACCCCCTACTCCTTCTACTTCTTCGGGACACAAAGTCGCGTCTGCCTTGGCTTATGAAGCGTGTGATTGCTTTACTTACTGCTCCGTTCCAAGATGGTCTGGTATGGTATGGTCTGGTCTGACAGGATTTAACTGCATTATTAGTTAAATCTGTAGCAAAAATTTCAATATCGATGCGGTAACCTTATCGTTTCCCCGTCTGTTTTCCCGTTCCCAGTTCCCTGGGGCGTTTTGTGCGGGTGCTGGGGTGTGGGGGCAACCTAAATGAATTTTAATGCCCTTTAAAGCGACTTTCATATGCTGACTGGGTTCATGTTCTAGTTGCTATTGTTGTTGCGAAACCATACTAGGCACCCAGTGAATGGGTGGCTTAGACTTGCACTGTCAGATACTTTTCGAAGTGCACTGTTGCATAAAAGCCGAGAGCGAAAAGCTCCCCTTCGGTCACTACCCCTTCAATGGCCAACTTTTACGTCAGTTACCATGTAAGCTAATACCAGTCGAAAAAGTTGAAATCGCCACGCCTCTCAGATTGTATCCGTTGACATTTGACCGACAATATTTGTTACCAAAGGTGTGTGTGGATATATCAAAGAGCGAGTGGGAGAAAAGGGATTCAGACGACATGAGCTGGGCTTTTTCCAAAAATATTTTCCCGTTTTCCCCTCGGCGTTGCAACGATTGCAGCAGCAACATCCTGCACATCCGCTTCTAATTAGCGAAAGGATAACGAGATCGGTCAGTTATATTCAATTAGCTAATTAATGGCCAGGCCTGAAGGGGTTCCCTCTTAGCCTTAATTGGTTTCGAAATCCCAGACTTAAAATTACTGGAGGGCTACTTGTGGTTGCATTGCGATTACATTTCAATTGAACTTAAATTTAGGGTCAATTGAAATGGGCACTTTAATGAACATATAGTGCATGTTATCTGTGAGGATCTGAGCAGTATTGAGTCTACTTATATTTAATGTAATTATTTTTCAATTCTCGACATTTTCTTTGCGAATTATCTAAACGTATTCATCGTTCTCGATGGAATTTTTAAATCATTTTCTGTGCCAACTCGAATTCTATCTCCATAACACTTCACCCAGATAGAAATGGCTGAGAGAGACTTTGTTGTATTCAATGGGAAACAAATCTTGTTTAAGAAATTAACGCCGCCTTTGATGGCTGTGTCTGGCGATGATGATGAAGATGGACGATAATGATGATGATGGCACGCCAAATCGCATTTCATGCTTTGGCATAATCATCTTTGGGTGCTAAAAAGGCGAATGCCCCCTGAAGAGTGAAGGCGCCCAGGGGGGTGGCTTGGGGCGGAGGGTGGTGCCTGTAATTTATGCGACTTGCAACGGTGCCTTCCGCTACTGCAACAAAACAAACAAAGATAGAAACAAACATGGCCTGGGCCATATTTTTCAGTCGCTTGTTTTTTCTCCCTATTTTTCTAGTTTTCTCCTCTTGTTTTTAATAAGATTTCTTCAAGCAGACGATGACGATGTCTCAAGACAGGTGTACATGCCACACAGGTGCAAGTCCATATGCTGCTTCCCCGTGCGTGTGCGTCTTCTTTTTCTGTTCTTTTTTGCGAGGCAACATTTGTAATGTTTCGCCCCGTTGACGTCGACGGCGTTAATAAAGATGCGCCTCCATCTTGGACCTAAGCACGCTGAGCTGCAGCAAAAGCTAGGTGGCGTCCGTATTCACTTGTCTATGGGTGGCCTACTTAATTTATGAGACGCGAGAATTCGTTGCACTGAGGAAAAGAAGGATGGAGCTGTGGGGGGGATTTGCACTTCGTAATTAGTGCAGGGTGCAGAGCGTGAATCTGCAGCCAAAGAAAATGTATCTGGCAGATACTTAGTGCCTCGCAGGCGACAAGCAGCGACAACGGAACAGAATAGAACGGAACACAGCGGATAATTTGCAGAAAGCCATGGCGAACATGGTGTGATTGACCGCGTTAGGGCAAATAAATGAGGAGCAAAATGAGAGCTGTGCAAATGGATGATTCCTCACGGCGCAAAGGTGATGAAATGCATCGGGGGTAAATAGGAATCGGCAGGAAACTTTACGGATAATTTAATGGAATACAGAAAAGAAAGATGAAAGATGTTCAATTTCTTACTAAATAACCCATTAATATGATTAGCAGTGCCCACAATTCATAAAATATTTTACATAATTTCGATGTTGGATAGAAAATTTATGGGTGTAGCAAAACCTTCACTTATTGTTTCAAATCGTGTACCAAACAAAATTACGCCACAATTAAATCAAACAACTATTTTTGCCTTAACCATAACAACCCGTACGTAATTAAGAATTACCACATTTGGGAAAACTCCCTCAGTAAGCATTCCTTCATTTCCGCACACAAGCATTCAAATGGCAAATAGTTCTCAGTTAACTACCCCTAAAATGATGAACCGCTCTCTAAATCCGTCCGAAAGTCAAATTTAAACATGCATTCGGACAGTTTGGCGGCATGAGTGGCCTCATTAAAGTTATTATCAGGATGCCGAGCGCACAGCCTGTTGTTAAACTTTTTGCTGACACTGTGCGTGTGGCCGGGCAGCCACAACAAAGAGCTATCGGGGGGATTTTGATGTCGAAACGAGGAGCTCGAGCTGGATATGATTTGGACCGACTGGCGGAATGGAAACGTAAATGCACAATAAAGTAGAAGGATTAAGGATTATGTCACAGCCACACACATGAATGGAGAAGTGGGGAGGTGGAGTGGATACACAGAGAGACAATGCAACAAACAATGACAGGAGTGACAAAAATGTTGGCACAGGTTTCCCTGCCCTGTTTTAACTTTTTCATTCTGCCTGGCATCAGCACATCTCAGCATCCTTTATCATACATCCTCGTGTGGATGATGATGACGGTGATGTGGACATGGCTTTGTCAAAAAGGAAGACAAAACGA
Organism: Drosophila simulans; assembly: GCF_016746395.2. Taxonomy (NCBI): domain Eukaryota; kingdom Metazoa; phylum Arthropoda; class Insecta; order Diptera; family Drosophilidae; genus Drosophila; species Drosophila simulans. The sequence continues at coordinate 21,515,951 of NC_052522.2, forward strand.
TGATATATGTGACACAGCCAGAAGCAAGCCCCCCTCGCACATTCAAAGTATTTGGATACCTAGACGTCAGGCAATGCGAAGTGACATTTAATTAGACTGTCCCAAACTGATGACCGACCGGGTCAAGAATCATAATAACAAACAGCAGCCTTTGAAGCGAGCAGCAGCCAAGAAATACACACACCCAAGTGGGTGGCTATTTCAACTATGTAGGTCACCGGATGTTCTAGCCTCCGGAGACTGTTTTGTATTTGACACAATCAAGTCAAAACTCAACTCATGAAATGCACTCTTTGGCACTCTGATTGAACATGTTTATTTTACTCGTGCAGCTCTATTTATTAATCCAGCAGTTTAGTCTTAGTCATTAAAAGGGAATCGACATGAGGGACTGTTTCTCCTAAATATGCAAATCCTTTGCCCAACATGAAGGCAGAAGCTTAGGCAACAGATTGTAAAGGGACCGGTCATAAGCCAAAGTAATTGGAAATTAAATTGGGGGATTTGCGTGAGTGGAAGTGACAGCCACGTGACAATCAAAGCCGTAACCCACTCACGACTCACGTACTCATTGCTGGCTTTTTGGATCCAGCGGCTGCTCCATGTTGATGGCCAATAATTGCTTTATCATGGCGCACTGACTAGCGGAGAATATCATTTTACCATTAATGGAGTAGCAAGGGGGAATCCTTTCTGGAATAGAAAACTATACAATACACATAGAAATGCTGTAATAGGCACGGAAAAAGATTGCTTTTTCTGGTGAGTGGGGGCTCTATGGTTATGGCATAGAGTAATTTTAATAGGTCATCATATTAAGGGATTCCCGGGCAATTCGTTCGCTTTCTGGTTATGGTTATAGTTGTTATTCCCGGAGTGGGGCCGCTTTGTTTGTGTATCGATTGTGTGGTTGGCTACGGATGCTGGCTGCCACCCACTTTCCACCCACTTGGCGCCCATGTTCCACCCATTTCTCCGCATGGTTATTGCCCATTTGCCCACGCGATGACATGTGCGTTTAATTGCGTTTTACTTATTTGACACAAATTAATATGGCACTCGCCATTTGCTTCCCCCTTTCCGAGCGACCGTATCGAATCCACGAAAGTATGCTATAATTTTCCCCTAAACTCTGTTCTCGGGTAATTAAATATTTCTGCAACACTTGCTGCTCCGCGTTGGTTGGGTTACGTAGCAAAGAAGAATGCCACTTTGAGTAGGGCAAAAAGGAAATAAGGAACCAGCCTTTCGAGAGGAAACCCTTCAAGTGGCAAGTGGGAAATGTTTAAAGTTCCTGGGACTGCGTGTGAGTGGCATCCACCGCATCATAAATCAAATTATGACGACCTGACGAGAAGCGGGAATCATGACCGAAATGTTATTAAGTGCAGCCAAGGGACCAAAGCAAGAGACCCAGAACTCGGGCCCAAGAACGTCGAGCTATCCTAAAACCCTTGACCACTTTCGACTGCAAAGTTTGTTTGAGTATTTTACGTTATAAATATTAATATTATTACAGGAGACGACACAAGTTTTGGCATGTGGTTCAGGCCGTGTGTGTACACATAATTATGCAATTTAATGAGTTTTCTCTTTGCTGTCGCAGCCCCCAGGCTACTCTACCTTCATCCTTTCCACAGATATACCCACCCCGTCCACAACTCCAGCCCCTTTGCTAGGACAACTGCACATGTGCATAATTAATTTGAAAAATTAATTCTGTATACAGGAGATGTCGGCTTTTAAAGGCGTGTAGCCTTCGGTGCGCCGAAATGATTTTCGAAAGTGCTGGGCTTTATTTTTTCATGCAATCCTACATATTCCTACGTATACTTCAAGTCATGGAAATGAGCTTATGTATATGCTACCCATTAAGAACAAGTCGGATATTACTTTTTGTAATGCCTTGTGAAAGCTTTAAATGACAATTAGGTAAATAAACCATATTCCAGGAGTTTTTAAATGGCAACATTTTTGCAGAATAGCGAAAACATATAGTCAGCCAAGAGCAGTGTAACGAAAATGTTGTTAAAGGCAGATGACGGCGGCGATGACGATGATGATGCGGTTGACTTGGCCACAACAACGACGTCGGCGGCAACGACAACTTGACATGGAAGCCAGGTCTGGTGACTAGGAGAGACAGCCGGGGTGAAAGCCTCCGCGCCGAGTAACAGCCTCCTCCGCCTGCTGTTGATGTTTGCTTGCAGCCCAAACCCCGGGTGCCTGCCACAGTGCCTCCTCTCATTTTCCCTTGGCTGCCATAAACGAAACGAAAACTCCTCACGACGGCGATGAAATTGACGTATAAAGTCAACGGCGTCAACAAAGTCGCTCTTCCACTCCGCTTTTCCGTTTTTCCCAACTCATCGCCGAGCACATGACAGCACTTTTGAGACATGTGTGTGTCACGTTCAGCATTTAGCATTTATTGTGTCTGTATCTGTGTATTTGTTTTCTATTTTCGAGATGGCCCAAAATTGAATTGAAAAACTGGCTGAAAGGTGCCTAGGAGAGCTCTCCCGGTTGGGGAGACCTGAAGTCGACTACGGCGATTGTCCTTCGGAATATTAAACCATAACTCGCTGCCCGCTTGTCAGAATTTTGAATTAAGTTGAATTGAAATGAAATGTAAATGAGTTAGAAGCCAAAGTTATGTCTGCGTTACTCCTATTTGCCAACTCTGATGAAGTTGGCTGGGGTGAACAACAAGAGCAGAGGACGGATGAGCAGATTCTTTTGTGATTTGTGGCTTTGTTTTTGTCTTGCAGGAAATTAGAAATCTTTTCACACAGCCAAGCCACATTTACCATCTCTGACGTCCTCGGTGTGCGTGTGTGTGTGTGTGTGGAAAGCCAATGAAAATTAGAAAGCAAACTGGTTTGGTTGCCATTACAGACATTGGCATTTTTATGTCGAGTTAATTAAAAGAAAACTAGTTATGCTAGTGTACGGCTCCTTCTCCGCCAAGAAAAAGTCATTAAAAAGTGGGAATGGAGTCGGAGTCGTAGCCAGAGTTCGTCTGTCTGTCACACAGTGCGTATGATTGATAATGAGTTGAGAGACGGAAACGAGTTGGATGGGTCGGAAGAATAGCGTTTTGTTGAGGCATCTTCATTTTTCTCAGCCCATCCTGTCTGGCCAATGCCAAGAATGCACATTTCTTGCAGCGAAACCAATTTTTTTATTGCACTTGGCACTCGGACGCTCGCGGTTCTCTCTCCTAATCCTTCTCCCATAGAATCCCCCATTGTGTGAAACCAGAACTGTCATTGTTGTTGTCCTGCCGGCTCCTGCTGCGTAACTCCTTCTCCTCCGCCTCCGACCTTCAACTGCGGTATTCCCCGGTGTGCAACCTTAAGACATCGCTGCGGGCGTTCCCCGGAGTCGAGCAATAGATATTAACATGGGTTTGTTCGGCGGCCGGAATGGAGTGGGAGGGAAAACGACTGGTTTCCAATGGTGGCTCTATTGTCATACCTGGGGTGCAATTTACATACTCCCAGCTCAGTTAGGCAGGACGCAGCTAGCAATGTAATTTCTAATATGCTTTCATCTTTGATGCGGGCAGATGTCTGGTAAGAAGATATAAGCCTAGTAATTATACATGCAAGCCACTCTCGATTTAAAGGATCTCACTTTTTGCTTTTTTAGAACTTATAACATATAAGACATTTTACATTACATTAAAACGAATAGACAGAGGGAGATATGTATCCTGCTCAAGATCATATGTACATATGTGCTTTATAAGGTCGGAAACGTTTTTCAATAGGAATGGAACTAAATGACTTTAGTAAGTCGGCCATTTTAGCAACTTGGGGGATGTCAGGAGTGATGATAAGCTAAAAAAAAACTGTGTGGATATTGTGCAGGAAGAAAACCATGACAAAAAAGACAGGTAGCTATCCTTTTCCCGGGACTGTTTCCACACGGATTCAATCATATTCCAAAATCACGCTGGTTGTTTGGACCGCATATAGAGCAAAATTCCAGAGTGGAAGAATAGAGCTACGTGGTGTATCGTTCATCAAACTTCTACTCATTTGCATAGGCAGCATCGCAGTTGGTCTGGCATTAATAACCACTTAGGCTGGACTTTCGGATAGGAGGAGAATTACCTCTGAACATTCAAATTGGGCGTGGCCCTGGAGCAGCTTTTTCTATTTTGCCAGTTATCCTGGCAAAAGTTAAGTGCAGCGAACTCGGACAAATTATGCGCATTTTCGGTGGGGAGTCCGAGCTCCAGAATGGTATTCCTCTTTCCGTCTAGGTGAGCTGAGCTGAGCCACCGTTACATGGGGAATTAGTGCGCATAATTTCATAAACAACTCTGCCATCAGGCATCCCTGATGGGGATGGGCATGGGTATGGGGATGTGTGGTGCAGGGAGTGAGGAGTGGAGCCAAGGGAAATGACAGGAAGCTTTTGGTAGTCATCGCGTTGGTCGCTGCGCAAATATTTCTTGTGCCCCCCGGGAATCATTTTTGCCTGATGCCGATGTTGCCGGCAACATCGTACATATCCGTACATATCCATACTCGTGTGCATGTGAACACGGGGTACATCGAGTTATGCTGGGAATTCGTGGACAGGGGAGGGGAGGGAGCCGTCGAAAATTTGTACGAGTACGAGTATCTGTACTAAATTGCATATGAAGTGATTTCAAGCGTAAGAAATGTCCCAGCGACGGCAGCGGGAGTACATCAATATTATATGTACAATATGTATATATCTGAATCTCGAGTACACACCCATATGGGGCGCAGCGTTTGGAATATGCGGAAAAACTTGGCGCAGGTTCAAAAAAAAAGTCAGAAAAACAAGAGAACAAAAACATGAAGAATTTCATATCAAAATTACAAACAGGCCCAGGACAGGGGCCAACTCTCCGCCAGAAAAATGTGGATGATGAACGAGTCCGGCTGGGGGACCTCTGTCCCGTTCGCATTGTCGTTGTTCAGCTCGGCCAAAAGTGCCGGAAGTCGTGAACTCTGCATGGGAATGTGATTAAATGCATTGCTGGCACTGTGTGCATAAACTAATTTGACTAATTTCGTGATTTATTGGGCCGAGTGGAAAATTAAAAATTTCTTAATGGCAATTACACTTTAGAAATGCCCAAAATGATTTATGCGTGCCAAACTAACCGTTTCAATAATCTTCTCTCTCTTTGCAGCTTAGGCACCCAACAAATATACATCTCTAAATGCATCAGCTAAGCAACAGTATTCTTGCTCAACAATAAATATACGAAAGCTCTGAACGCGTAAATACAAGAAATATTTCCGTAGCCGTGATTATTTGTTGCATTTGAATAAGAACTTCGAAGATACGGGCAGCAGTCAGAACGCAGCGAGCTTAAGCCAACAACGTAGTACGACTAGCAAAAGACACCACCAATTTAATTTTATCTAGAGAAACATACAATACGCATACGCAAGCAAAGTAGCCAAAATATCTATATGTTTAGTACGTGTATCGCTCATTTATGATTGATATACTCGCATAGCAAAGTTATATTTACAAATCCCACAACATAATCGCAAGTGAGCCCGCAAAGACAACAACTGCTGCGATACAGACCGCCGAGTTCGGTCAGATCCACATACACTTTCATCCAAACCGCGTTAAGACAAAGCCAGCAAAATAGATACCATGGAAGACAATAACACGAGCAGCAGTGCGGGCGGTGCGTCCATCAAACACGAGGATCCATCGGTGACACTCACAATAAGGCTGATTATGCAAGGAAAGGTAAGCTAAGTGGACTTAAGCCTAAGGTATTTTAGAAATGCACCATTAAGACTGGCGCACCTGCATATATAGTTTATATAAGTATATATGTTTAAAGATTTCATGTGTGGGTATGTAAAAAGAAAGCAATCTCTTTGAAGCCACTCCACTCCCTGCGACGTCCAATCAAAGTGGGCAAACCCGTAATATAAACGCTTTTATGCACACCATTGAGCTCTGACATCTTAAATATTTATGGAACTCTTTTTCAATTCGCACAAAATCAATACACAACTGCGATGGGAGGGCAAACGAAGGGCATCGCGGGCAGGGCAAACATTAATGAAAAAATTACACATTAACGCGTGAATTTTGTATGCAAATTACAATTAAATACGCGCCATGTCACGCATTTAAGGTAGATGAAATGGGGGGCAGTGAGTGAAAAGTCGGCGCGGGAGTCGGGGAAATATGTATGTGTAGAGATACACATTTATACACAGGGCCATAAAAACGAGGCGAAGTAAGGCACCGGCTATTAAACAATCATTACGGCTCCCAGATATGAGCTATAAAAACAAAAAACAAAAACAAATAAAATACACCTCTTTATAAATTGTTTTCATTGCCCACACTAACAAAATTCGAACATATCATATGTGAATGCTGAGCGGAGAAACGGACATTCAGGACCAGCATAGCAACTCACTCGCCCCGCGGGACGACAGGTTAAACCAGTCGCAAAAAGATGGCATATAAAAATAAATATTTAAATATTTACCGGTACGAAATTAACCACAAATCGAGGACAGCAGCGCATTGTGTGTGTGCTTTAATCAAGGGAAATGTTTTGATAGCAATTGCTCAGCGCAAATACCCCGAAGCGAATCTCTTCTCTGGCTGGACAAAAAAATTTATGTGAATTGCGGAGGGTTCAATTGACGTAAATGATGCGATAATAGTTGCATTCAAATATTGTTTAATCAATATTTATCAAAGTACGGCGACAGCAATTATTGCGCTGGTCTTGATTTTGGATTTATTCAAGATTGCCAAAGAGCGAAGATATTGAACTGCAGCCTCTTTATTCCACTGACTTATTTGCTGCAGTCAAAGTAGTCAGCTATGAGCGGCTTTAAACAAAGAGCTAGATAAGCAGACACTAAATAGCTGCTTATTTATTTAATAACAGTCAACAGCCATTAAAAACTATTATTCAACGACATTAGCCGCCAACAACAATCCAGAAAAGGCTGTCACGCAAATCCGCAGCATCGTCGTTGCTTCTCAAGTTGAGTTGAGTTGAGTTGAGTTAAGATGCGATGCGATGAGAGGCTTGCCACTTGAGAGATCTTGGCCAGAAGATTGGAGGGGGCGAGGGAGCCCAACTCCCCCAGCACGTGTTGGGCAGGCAAAGCCGTCATTTGTCTTTTTCAGTTCGTTCAGCCCGGCTGAAGTTGATTTGCAGCGGGTTTTCAGTTGCCCAGGCATCGATTTAATTATAAGTCTTTGGTCGTCGTTGAATATTATTTTTATCCCACCAAGATTTGAGGGGCCGAGACAGGTGCAGATAAGGCGACAGCCGGCCGGAGTGCAGCGAGGTGTGCGGAAGGGGCTCGTTACATGATGTGCCGTCGAAAATTGGCAAAAAGGCCAGAAATATGTTTAGACGCGACAATTTATAGCAAAAGCAGCAGCAGCCAAGCACACAAAGAAGCAAATTAAGCCAAAATGGAGTGGGGGTAGTGTGTTTCTGGCAGAGATTTGGCTACCTGGTGTGGAATCCCTTCGCCGATCGCGGAGCTCGTGAGTAATTGCGCACTTTTGGGCTTTTACACAATATGGCTGAATAGATATTGTGTAAATGCAAATGCGAATTCTGCACACTCGCCGAGATTTTCTTTTCCTTTCCGCGCGCCATCACAAGGATTCGGGCAATAAATTCCCAAGACACTTTTGTGCGGCGCCGACAGAGAGACTGAGGCTGTCGCTTGTCGTTGTTGCTGGTTGCCTTTGATCGATAGTTATAGATTAGCATGATTTATGCGATTTTTTCAACAGCCGCGCAGATGTGAATAAATTTGAAGCGCAATGCAAATCAAGTGGCGAGCAGGAAAACGAGCCAACGAAACGCCAGCTCAGCGCGGCGTATAAATAGCCAAGAAATGTCAACTCGGTTGGCTTGGAAATGAATTGAACACAAATCTCGACAGCCTTATCGATATATGTAGCTTAATTGCCTTTAAATAGGGAAGACTGTATTTTATTATTGTGGCTATAAGATGAGATGAGATATAACTTATGTATTGTTGGGATAGGTTTGGTTTCACAAGAGGGGATTCTTGTTTGTAACCATACTTTAAAACAGTACATCACCATGAATTTGCGCTGAATTTTCAATATTTAATATGTACATACATACAAAACGAGTTAAATAATATTGAACTCGATTGCCTTTTGTGATTAATGCGAGTCATCATCGCATAAATCTGCAAGCCGGTCATAATTGCAATTATTCATTAATGAAATATTGAGTATATAATCTCTGTGTGGTAGGTACAGTCAGCGACACAATCGTATGCACTTTCAGGGCAGGGAGTAGTGCAAGGCCAGAGTTGCCATTGTTTCGCAAGTATATATATTTTTTGATATTTTCCAGCGTCTCTAATTAACTTTGGCTCATTATTTCCATGACGAAAGTCGCACTCAGAGTCTGGGTCTGAGTCAAAATCGCAGTTGCAGTCGCGTCCAAAGTCGTGATGCAGTTAATTAATTTATGAAAAATGAAAACTGGAAACCGGGAGGGAAAAACAAACAACTTTGCCCAGCCATGCAATCGAGCGACGGAGTGCGCAGAGGAGGAGCACCTTTTCCTTTGTTTTTGGGCCCGGCTGTTGGGTTTTCTTCAAATTGCTCGTTTTTCTGTACACCTTTTTATTTCTTGGCAGCCATACGCAAATTGCATAGAAAGAAACCGAAATGTGGGTTGCTCTCTCGCCTAGAATTGTCAGGGCAGTAGACAGAGATATTTGTTGCAGTTTGCAGTTGTTCTTATTTCTGAATCATGCATTTTTAATTAGTGAAATTGCACGACGCCGTCGACGGACGGCACCTTTATGCGAATTTTCATCGCAGTCTGCCACATTTCCCAAGCACTTGTCTAATTTTAATTAACTATTTTCCGAAGCGTCCGTCTAACTTCGGGGCTTGGTTGTGCGTTGTGCAATGGATTTCAATACGTTCGATATTAGAGCTCTTGTTTTCCTCGCCACAACTCACAACTACGTATATTTTCCAACTCAATTACCTAAATTAGGGCTCTGAGCTCTCCCGGAGTGCAATTCAGTATCCCTTCGCCTGCAGGAGACATTTCTCATTCGCCGTGCGTTGTTTTCGTTATTTAATCAAATTAAAAATGTGCCACTTGCTGCGTGGCATGGCCCTGTCCAGCATCCAGCATCCAGCATCTGGCCCTGGCAAATTGTAAATAATTTAATTGTACAATTTTTTGCGTTTCGACTGCCTGCAGCAGGAGCAGCAACAAACAACAGTGCAACAGTAAAAGACTACAGCCAAAAATGCGAATTGAAAAGTTTGCAGGGCGACAAATGCGCTGGATGATTTATTGGATGAGGTGGTGGGGAAGGAGGTGGTGGTGTGGAAGGAGGAGGAGCGGGAGGGGAAGTGGCACATGTGTGCCACAGCAGGCCATATGTGAGCTCCCCCACCCTCTGCCAGATTGCATTTTCCAGCATTTGTGGCAAGTTTTTCTTGCATTTTTCCTTTGCAACAGCAAACTGCAGCTCCCATAAATGGTTCTCACGGTTTCGCAATGGCTGTCGCAGATTTTTTGTGCCGCTGATGGTGTTGCTAGTGTGGCTGCTGCTTTGTTGCTGCAACTCGCTTATTTTTATACAATTTTCAACGCCGCCACACATTAAGACCAAAAATCGCAGAGATCGGAAGGGGGAAAAACATGGGACAAGTCATGCTACTCCAACTATTTTCGGTTGTTGTCTGAGTTAAAGTTAAGGCCAAAGCTGCTTGGGATTGTTTGCTTTTTCTCGTTATTTTCTCCGTCTTTTTACTGTCTGCTCCACTAACATCAAAAACTCTTTGCCCCAACTCCCCCATTCAGCCGCTTTTATTGTGGCCCGCAATTAGCGTTGTCCATTCTTCGGGCCTTAGCTTTAATGCGTTTTCAGTTATTGTTTGTTTCTCTCCTCCGATGCCATTGTTATTGCCATAATCTTTAGGGCGGACAGTCCATGTTTCGCCCTTTGGTAATAAATGGAACTAGCCAAATGTTGTGCTTGGCTGGATATTGTGTGGGAAAACACAAAGAGATGTGCGCGAACAATTTAAGATGGGTTTGCTGATCTAAATACGATGATTATGCAACCAATGTATCTACCAGTATATCTAAGTATCTGAACCAGAATGGGTTTTTTCGATAGTGTCAAATACTATACTTATATATATATATTCTATATTCATAAAATAACATGCTGCATTGCTTCGGGGTTTGAAACTTTGAATTTGGGATCATTTATTGGTTTTCATCCTCGTTCTGTATTCAGCTTAACAAAGGCTTCACTACAGTCTAGTCCCATCCACAGTTTTAACATTGTTATTCCAAGGCTTATGTTGGCGAGAGACCAAGCATCCAAGTTGTAATAGTCCCTTGAGCTGAAAAACAAAGCGAAATCAATAACAACGAACAATCAAATCTTATTTCCTGACCACAGGACGGAATGTGGACATGTGAATGTGAAATGGCTGCCCGCCGCCTGCATGTCAACTTTCCTATGCATATTTTATGCAAGCAATCCCAGCCAGAATCGGTCTGAGCCCAACGAGCTGTGTGGCCCGAACCCAAAACATTCAATCCGACAAAAGGCAGTCGAAATGCTTTAGCCGGGCCGAACCGCAAAGTGTTTTTCGCATACGAGAGTCGCACGCATGTGGAAATCGGAAAATGCGAAAATGGCAAATGCCAAATGCGCTGGTTCATTGTTGCAGCAGGAGCTGAGCTGTGCGGAGGAATGCTTTGAATTTAATTGCCGGCAGGGAGGCCATTCGCACAGTCGAGCAGCGGGATGTTGGTGGGTGGGTTGGTTTTGGTGTTTGTATGGATGAGGCGGGTGAAGTGCGCAAAGGCCAAATCAATGCAATCAAGTGAAAGTCCCGAATTTCGCTCTATTCACTGTAATAAAACGGCGTCCGCGGATTTAGGACGGACGATAGTAAAGGTATGGGGATGAGATCCGATTTATGCAAATTGCGCAAACTTCTGAGCGGAGCGGAACTGAACTGGCCCGCAATCGCAGCGGGATAATTGAATGGAAGCTACGCAACGGTCGGATGGGGCATCTGAGCGGCTTTTGCCCACATTATTAATGATGATGATGACGAGGCCGAGGCGCTGATGAGCAGCCATCAACCTGAATGGCTACGAGGGCCACCGAAAGTGCGTAGTCTCTAGGCCACTCCGCACTTAGATGTCGTGGCGCAGATACAATTTACATACATAAACATATCTGGGGCAGCTAACTTGTCCTATAAATTACACTGGTCGCCGAGAAATTCGTCTATGAGTGCAGACAGGCGTAGAACGCATCTGAGTTGGGTTCGACGATAATTACGCCAATAATTATGCCAATTCGCTCTGACATTTGTGTACAATAAATATCTATACTGACCAATGAACTGCCTGCATCCATTTCGCTCTCGTGGGCATAAATATTCTGGCGAAGAGTGGCCAGAACGCAAGCAGCGCATAAAAAATCAGATGATGTGAGGGGAAAGTGAGAGAAGGGGCTCGCTCGAAGGCGGAGGCAGTTTTCCCTCGCACATTGTTTTGCCCAGTTTGCATTTTGTCTGGCAAGCTGCCCGTATCAAGATGTATTTGCTGACTCTGGCTGCGCTCTTTTGGTCTTTCAGTCTGGCACAATGGATTGCTGCACTTTGGGTTTGTGAAGGTTGTTCTATGGTTTATGGCCAGCAAATTGAATGGCTGCGAGTGGCAACATTTTAAAACGACCAAATAAATGGCTTGAAATATAAATGGGGTGCACACATTGAACATAGGCAATCAGCCAGTAGTCGGCTTGAAATCCGTAAATGAATGTGCTATTCTAACTAGATTTATATCTAATCCTTTAAATTTCTACACAACATATTTTAAGTTTACTGATAGCAATGCATTTAGCTTTCATTTCAACGACGAAGCTTCCCTTGTTGAACTCCTTGATATGTGGCAATTGATTACCGTAGCCGCAAGGTGGGAACCATGCTCTCGCTGCGACACAATTGCTACCCAAAAGGAGGATATCTTTTGACCATTCCCTCTTTGTAGCTCAGCTCCTGCCATCGACACTGCGCTTTCAATTTTCGCAATGGTTTTTGGTTAAAAACTGAGTTACTGGCTGTGGCAGTGCTGATATTTACAATCAATTAAAACGCGTAAAACGCGCTGGCCGCAAATTTCATTACGTGCGACAGTTTCCAGCGACGACAGGCGACTGACTGTGAAAGGGAAATGGGATCGCTTCGGGCTGGTTGGGCTGGTTTTCTGGCTGCCACTGTGGGTGACGCGGGTGCGGCGCGTGTGAAATGCTTTTTGTGGCAATTAAATATGCAAAAGTAGTTACACACACACGCAGAGCCATCGCTCTTCCGCTGTATGCTCCGGCATAATATCACTTAATATTTAATCAAATTTGAGCATCGTCGCTGACAGTATCAGACAGAAAACAAAAATACGAAACTCACTTAAAGGTTTTTCGATGTCCACAAAGTGCCGGGGTGGCTCGAGCCAGATACATCTTAAAAGCATTTAAGAGTTTCTTTGCACCGTGTTTCCCAACTATAATACTCAACATATAATCGTTATTTTTCTCTTTTTGCAGGAGGTTGGTAGTATTATTGGTAAAAAGGGTGAAATTGTCAACAGATTTCGTGAAGAGGTAAGTCACTCATCATAAGAGCTTTCAGATGTCAGCAACTAATTCGGTATTCTTCACTAGTCTGGTGCCAAAATCAACATTTCGGATGGCTCATGCCCGGAACGTATTGTGACTGTGTCTGGTACAACTAATGCAATCTTTTCGGCGTTCACGCTCATTACAAAGAAGTTCGAAGAGGTATGTGTGCGGTACAATTGGCCATTCCCTATCATAGTCGCCCCCATGCCCTAGCGTTCCCGGTTCACATTACTAACTTCTGACCCGTTTCAGTGGTGCTCGCAGTTCAATGATGTAGGCAAAGTTGGCAAAACTCAAATACCCATTCGATTGATTGTGCCCGCCAGTCAATGTGGATCGTTAATTGGTAAGCGGATTGAAAATGTAAATAGTCACCACACCACTAATGCCATCAATTCACACTCGGGACAGGCAAGAGTGGTTCAAAGATCAAGGAAATTCGTCAGACCACGGGCTGCTCCATCCAAGTGGCCAGTGAAATGCTACCCAACTCCACAGAGCGGGCGGTTACCTTGAGCGGCAGTGCCGAGCAGATCACCCAGTGCATCTATCAGATATGTCTTGTCATGTTGGAGGTGAGTTTGCTTTACACTATTCGGGAAACTACCTTGAGTAGAGTTTCAGTCGACTAAGTTTATTGGAATTCCCCCATTATGTCCGAAAATTAATAATTTCTTTCCAAACAGTCCCCGCCACGCGGTGCTACCATCCCGTACCGACCAAAACCACAGGTTACTGGCCCCGTCATCCTGGCCAATGGACAGGCTTTCACCATACAAGGAAACTACGCGGTGCCCACACAAGAGGTATGTAGGTGGACGTCTGGCCGAATTCTCACCCAGAAAACTAGGCTATACGTGTTGTTAAGATCAGTGAACAGTGTTGTGTACTCTATTGCTAGCCACCGCAGCTATATATCTCGCTCTGTCTCTATCTTAACCGACCCCACATGAGTCCAGCTAAACAATTTCGTATTTATTTGAGTTTGCCCCGACCTAGCCCAACTATCTTTTTGGTTATTGCGCGACTTCACTTTCTGTTTATCCTCTTAATATTTCTTCATTTTATGTTATTATATTTCTCTGTCCGTATTTCTCTCTCTTTCTATTTCTCTTGTGTTTCCGCCGATTATCCAGTGCCAGTTACCTTGCTCTATAGACCCCGATTATCATTTCTCCGTAATCTCTTTCTCCGTAATCTCTTTACTTGGAGACCCTGATTGCCGTCCATAGAACACCTCCTGCGATTTGTGACCCATTTCTGACCCTTCTGAACCCAACCTCACAATCTACTGTACCGATTACCGTTAAAGTTACCGATTCCAAAACCGATACTGAACCGATTACCGCTCCCACTCGTCGTACCCATGAGATTCATCTATTTTCAAGTCCAAGTGGTGACCCCGAACAGTGAACTAATGTGTTAACAAACTTTACAGCCATCGAATCGACGATTATAATTAACGAAAATATTTGAATTAAACTTTAAAATATGTACTTTTGTTTTGCTTTTAGTTTCTTTTGCACTCTCTTCTCTCAGGTTAAGAGCGTGTGTCTGCGAGGAGAGTGCGTGCGCGTTCGGTCTCTCTCTCAGTCTGCCCCGGCACCTGTCTCTGTCTCACTGTGAGAGTCTGCGAGAGTCTCCGGGAATCTCCGATCTCCGAGAATCGCATCCGCAGCATCCTGAGGGGAGAAGCCTTGGGTTTCTTCCGCCTCAGTGAAAAGTGTTCAAGGCGTGGCGAGGCGAGGCGAGTGAGTTCGTGTGAAAGAAAGAAAGGCTCGCGGGGAGCGGGGGCTCGAACTCTTTCTCTTCACTCTCTGCTCAGTCTCTCTGTGTCTCTAAGTTCTGTTCTGAAGAGGGCTCGCTGGCAGCGTGTGTTAAGAAGTATGTTCAAACTACACTAGTCCACCTTTCTCTCCAAACCCCATCTACGTACATATATCCGCCATAACTATCCAACCCGAACCGAAAGTAAACATCTATTAATCAAATCCTCGACACACGACAAGATCCACAAAAATATAAACTCCTATAAACTCTTTGAGCGCCAGCTAACTAATCGTATCGTATCGAATATTAAGTAATTCAACTCCCATCTTTATATTACTATATTCACTTATTTGCCAACGACCTGCGTTCTCTTGATGTCTCTCATGATTTTCGTGTAGTACAGTCAATCATTAAGGTTAAGCTCTCTCTACAAAGGACTAATCCATATGAATAGTCAACAAAACTGCGGAATTCACCTTTAAAACAATTTAAGCGCATATGCATATTTAGATGAGTTGTCACCAGAACCACAATGCCAAAAGCCATTTTAACAACAGCATACTGATCCAATACCATCCTGCCCGAGCCCTACATCTCTTACACTCTTATACTCTCTCGCTTCTCTCTTTCCATCCTAATCTACAAATATTGTTTATAACTCTGTTCAAAATCCCATGTCAAAATCGAATTTTGTGCTCTACAGAACCGCAGGAAACAGCAAACAACAGCTAAAACAAACAGCAAACAAATTAAATTCCACGCAATCCAATTCAGGCCCCAGTACAGTCAGTCTCGTCCACTAGAGTACAGTACAGTACAACAGTACAGCACAGTAAAGTTCAGTTCAGTTCTCCGACCTTCAGAGCCCCCTCGCCAGCCATTGCCCCAACGAAAAATAAAAGTTTCTCAAAACTAAAACAGACAAAGTTTTTGTTGTCGCATCAAATTCAATTAATGTCCAGAAAAAAATGTAATAAATCAAAAACTAGTTGTACCATCCATTTGCGATATCTCTCCGTCTCTCTTCCACAAATCGCTCTCTTTCTCACTCTCTCCTCCTGGTCCTGGTTATTGTCGGTGTTGGTTTACAATTCGTTAGCCTAATGCAGGCAGTAGTGTGCAAAGCCCCCACAGTTGTCAATTTCGTTCACAATGGGTACTGTTTTCCAGGGTTAACTTTTTGAGCTGCGGTAAAATGTATTTCTATATAATAGAGTACCCAATGTGATGTTACATTGCAATAGCAGTCTAGTCAGTTGGCAACTGTACCTCACCCCTGGCGAATCTGTCGGCATTGGTTGTTGTATGAACCTGAAAACCCTGGGATCATCCGAGCCCTAAAACCGGACCCTCGAAATCAAAGTACAAACCCTCTTAGATGTCTTCATTTGTTTTTAGTATGTCCATCCCCCCCTGGTATCATTTAACATTGTTCTGCGTTGCAACGAACCCCGTTGAGAATCCCCGCCTCCACACCAGAAACTGCACACACGTCTCGAAAGCTTTCTACAAGAGTTTCTCTAGCGATACGTCTATATTTAAACATGTATCTGATAAGCTTACATCTCTCCATAGCAAATACAAAGTTAAGATCTTAACCAACTTGCTCTGAAAGACATTTATTTGTGGTATACAATATTCGTTCTTCTACTTTTCTTTCTTCCTTGGCCACATAATTTGAATCGCAATAACACACGAAACACAATTGTAATTCCACACACGCACACCAAACACACACACACAACCGTAATGATCAATCAATCAATCAATCGAACATAGACCTGTCCAGTATTTCCACTTGCCCTGGCTACCGGCGGCCTACATGCTGGTATCTCAGGCTTGGCGGATCCTTTGTTAAAGGGGGCACATTTACAAGGAGCGATACCAGCACACCACCATCACCTACAGCAAATGCCCGATGTGAGTTTTAAGCTATCGATGCGATTCGGTTCAAGAACACGAATATCTCCACCAGACTCTTGAAAGAAACTGTACTCGTTTAACCAATATAATCAAACGCAACATGACTCGAGAACCCAACTCCGCCAGGCAGAGCATGATGATGTGCCGTCCCCTGCCCAGTCACCTGCCTGCACTCCCTCACATCACACTATTGGGCACTCAGAAAAACAGTCAAATGTAGGCTAATAAATTCCTAGTGCTGAAAGGTTACCAATTATATCTGTTTGTTAGCACTGAATATTACTGGAAACTATAACATTCTATAGATTAACTAAATTATCCATTCATTGTATTTTCCATTGAAGTTCATTTTAATTAGTCTAATTACGATCATTTCTATTATCGGTTTAAATAACTGAATCGGCTTTGGGAAAACTTAATGCTGATCGCTGTTGATTATTTTTCTGAGTGTACATAGTTGTGTTCATATGTTGCTGTTGTAATTCTACCCTCCTCAGTAGCCCCCAGTTCCGGTTTTTGTAGCTTGTATACCCAGTTTACTACCTTTGGCATTTCTTTTACGATCCCCAGGCGGCGCAACCGCTGGCCGCATTTCAATGACATTGGGCCAAACTGCAGCTCCTTGGCCAAGTCCAGGTCCCTGAAGTTGTTGTCGCCACAGAGTCGTTGGCCGAAGTCACAGTAAAAATCAGACCGAGGGGACTTGGAAAGCAAACCCCTCATCCCAGCCAAAAGTCATCAAAAAATGCACTTATGGTCCCATCCCGCCTCTCTTTCCTCGCTAAAGCTAAAGTTTTTCGTAGTTTTGGAAATTGTTTCAACTTGTTTTCTATCTATATCTGTATCTGTGTGTTAGCGTTCTTATATGTACTGTCTGTGCTTGGCAAGAAGTGTTTGTTAATATGCCAACACACGCAAGTTTGTATGACAGTTTTTGCTAGATAATCCATTGTAGTTTCCCCCTTTCCGTCCCCTCCCACCGCTCTGTCACTGAACTTTATTGAGTTGCGATTCATTTTTGGGTCATAAAATATTTCCATGCGCATGTTTTATTTGTTTCATTTGAAATTCGTATTGCATTTGATAAATATTTCAGTTCTCGTTTCCTAAGCTCTCACACAAACACGCCTCCCACTCAGGCACACACACACACCCACCCAGATGCATCTGCCAACTCACACATGCACACAGAAATAAAAGCACACAAAGCATTTGAATATTGTATGATTTATTTGAGATTTTCTCTATCCTTTTTTGTGCGCTCCTTTCTAGTGAATCATCTGCCACCATTTTCCCTTTTCCTCCCGCAGCATTCAGATGCAATTATTTGAAACATATTTGCAAGTGTTGCATTTGATTTGATTAATTTATGGAGCGCGTGCAGAGTCCCCATTTTTCGAGCCCCAAAGTCACCCCGAATCTTCACCCTTTCGAGTCCTAGTTTACATGCACATGTGTGCGTGCGTGCGTGCCAGTGTGTGTATGTTATTTGCTGTAGGTGTTATTGGTGAAAAGAGGAAAACAAAAAATACTCGAGGAAGCACTGAATTTCGCCTCAAGGAAGGGCAACCTAACCCAGATTAATATAAATAAAACGGAAATCATTTACAAAAGCACTAGCATACTTTTCGGAGTAAAATCAAGCATAAACATCAAAGATATTTAGGACACGTCGCCCTAAATCCTAATGGATTCAGTAATTTATGTGAGAAGAACTCAAGCCCAAGCTTCCTCTAGGTGTATTCCCTGTAAAGCTATTCAATGTGTCCACTTTTTTGTCTATCTCTCTCTATCCTTGTCCATCCATCTATTTGCCTTCGTATCTATTATTATATTTCGTATAGCCAACTTGTAAATTGTGTAGAACCATTATCCAGAGCAACACTCGAATTGAGGCTTTAGACTGCGGAAAGCCAGATACATACATACACATAAGCTTACACCGCACAATAAATACTCACATACACTCGTTACCGAACTCCTGGATCCATGTACAAAGAGAAATACGATCCCACTACAACCAACCTCATGGTGTTTGTAAAAAGAGCTGAGGATGGAGCATAATCTTGTATCCCGTTTGCTTTTCCTATTGCATTCTGTTCTTGTATCTATTTGTTTGACGCTTTTCCGTTTCCGTTCCAACCACTTCCCTTTTGTTATGTTCCATCTGCGTTACCTGTTACTGGAAGTTGACGCGCGTTGTGTTGTGATCTTGTGATCTCTCCCTTCCCCGAAAACAGATAAATAGATGATAATTAACCCAACTGTATACATACACACACACCTTAACCCACGAAGCCCCGGAGCCCCAACGAAGAAGGTGCACTCCGAATCTAATCCAATCTAATCCGTTTCGTACTTTTGTCCCGCTCTGCGAACAGGTGGCCAAGAACCCGCTGGCCAGTCTGGCCGCCTTGGGCCTGGCTGGGATGAATCCGGCCAGCACTGGGGGCATCAACCACACAGGTGAGTTGAGCGCTTCTGCGGCCAGATGCCAGACAGATTTCCAATCTAATCTAGGCTCTGCCCCAGCAGCCTTGGCTGCACTGGCCGGGTCGCAACTGCGTACAGCGAATCCCGCGAACCGAGCCCAGCAGCAGCAGCACGAGATGACCGTCTCAAACGACCTGATTGGCTGCATCATCGGCAAGGGTGGCACCAAGATCGCCGAGATTCGCCAAATATCCGGCGCCATGATCCGGATCTCCAACTGCGAGGAGCGCGAGGGCGGCAATACCGACCGCACCATCACCATCAGCGGCAATCCGGACTCGGTGGCCCTGGCCCAATACTTAATCAATATGAGGTGAGTGGCTCGATCTTGTTCAGCCTTCCATCAGCTATCTCTCTCTCTCTATCTGTATGTGTGAGCGTTTGTTGCTTGTGTTGTTGTCTAACATCAATTTTGTCGAATTGACTTGCTAATTGACAAAGAAGAAAGAAGGTATAAGGAGGTCGTCGGTCGTAGGTGGTAGTTCGTAGGGTATAGGCCAACTCTCAGAGGCGGAGTGGCGGTGCGTTCATATGTACAGCCCATGATGAGTTGCGGGGAGGTGGGTGGGTGGGCTGAAGTGCAAAACGGTGCAGCGGTAAAGCGGGCGGGCGACGGTCGAGTCATTAACACAGTTCCGTACGTAGCCTAAGCCACACACATGTCCTAGCCTGTAAGTCGTAAGCCCGGCCAAAAGCCAATGCCATTGCCATTGCCATTGCCATTGCCAATGCCCAAACTAGCACCACAAATCGTATAATTTTCCACCCTCACACCCCTAGATCGTAGTTCGCATCGAACGCTAGCCTAACCAACTGTTCTAGCTAATAGAAAACTATAAATATCTAACTGTATAAACCTAGCATCTAGTCTTACCAACCAACCATGTATAATATAAAAGTTCAGCAGGCCCCGGCCAAATCCGAGGATGAGCAGGAGGCGAATGATTATGAGGAGGATGAGGCCTGCACCGAATTAATCTACGCATCGCACACTTTTCACACAACTGAAAATGACAATAAAAAAATGAAACTGGACCTGATCCAATTGGTACTTCAAACTGCAGTTCAACTCCAAAACGATCCAACACCTCACCTCCCGTCCAAAAAACAAACTGACCCAGCCGAATCCCACTACCACCTAGTTCATCCTCCAAGTCAATGATACTCTTTCGGTCCATGCCTCCCCATTAAAAGCAAACAGCTCACCAAAAGTTTTCTACTCCTACCATCCAAAATTTGAACGCCGCTCTCCCACCAAAACCCCCCCAAAATGGCTAAAAAAAAGCACTTCTTTTTTATCTCTCTCTCCGTCAACTCCGAACCGTTCCTCCACACAAAACCTCCTTAACCTTTTGCATAACAAAACACGAAAAGAATCAAGAGAAGATCAAATGAAACCAACTCAATTCCACAAAATCGAAAAAGAACCAAATGTTTTGAAAATACCTATACCCTGCCAAAAAGCAAAAAAGAAACCGAAACAAATACCAACAATATCCCAATTTGTTCCTTTCTTTCTCTCTCTCTTTCTATCTACCTTAACCGAACCTCGTCCACAGTGTTGAGCTGCAGAAGGCCAATCTCCTGGAGCAGGCCCAGGCCCAGCAGAATGGAGGTGCTGCCGCAGCTCCCGGAGCTGCTGCTGCCGGAGTGGCGGCAGTCGCCGGAGCAGCAGCTCCGACCTCGGCCACAAACGGAGCTATCACGACGGTGACCCTCACCAGCGGCACTGGTGTCGTGGGAGCCGGTGCTGCAGGAGCCACCGGGGTTGCCAATGGCGCAACTCCGGCGGCCAACGGCGGCGGCAGCAATGGTACCATCTCTGCCACCGGATACGCCAGTGCCAATGGCGGCCAGGCCACAAATGGATCTGTCGGAGTAAACCCGGCAGCGGCCGCCGCCCTGTCCAGTCCTCTGGCCTCGGCCCTTCAGCTGCTGACCAAGCCGGGAGCCCTAAGCGCTCTGTCCAACCTGAGCGCCCTCGACCTGCTCAACTTAACCACGCTGGGAAACACTAATGGGGCCGGAGCCAATCCGGGCGGACCGCCAGTGCAGACGACGGGCGTAAATCGGGCCAAGGGTCACTATGCCACCTCCCGATTCCGGCAGCACCAGACGGAGACTGGCGGCGAGGCGGAGAAGCCGCGCAACAAGTTTAATCCGTACTAGGGGTAGGGCTGCAGCTGCGTCAGCTGGAGAGCAGTGGAGTTATAGTCCCGTAGTTATATAGGATTTCCATGTTAGCGTTGCGAAAGCTTTAGTCTTTAGATTCTTGAAGAAGAAAAATTGTATAAAATTCGTTTTAAACTTATGTGGTATGCGTACAAACTGCAAACGTATTCATATTGTATTCAGATTCGTATTCGAAGTTTCAAGACAATTCTTACATCTAGTTAAAGCACAGTATCATCCCAGTTATATGTAGACAGAACCTACGCAATATTTATCAACGTTTTTGAAAAACAATCTAACCACAACAATAAGAAGTCACACTTAGATCAGCCGCATAGGGCAGCTAGAGATTTGAATAATGGATCAGAATCGAAAATCAAGCACTTAAACCATTTTGTGTATCGAATACGTAGGGACAGGGTCATCTGTGTATGGCCCGATTGAAATATTTTGACCAAGTGACCAAGGACCCTAGTGGGCGCTATAGATTTTGGACCCCAAAACTTTTGATAAATGCCTAGTATGACTTATATACACCGGTACATAGAAATGTATCGAACATAACAGAATTTGCCAAATTTTAGCGCATCCCCTAGTAGCGTTCTTCGAAGCTTTAGATTAGATTAGATCGCGTTTATCGGATTCGAATACCGAATATCGGATATAGAGCAGGTACCGAGCATAAATTTATCCTCAACAGCCAACAATCTTTACCCAATCCATTCATTGTAACATAAAACACGATCCAATACTTATAATCCATTGTACTCTCTTAGATCGTAAGCACTAAACGTATTTTTCCTATATATACGATTATATTATTTAAACATTAAGCATAAAGACCCAAAAGCCATTTTCCGACTAAGGAAGCAGCAGCAAAGAAAGTGAAACAGACAGATGATGAAATAAAAAAGAACCTTCTATAAGAAGTTTACAAATAGAAATTCCAATGCGTAAAGCCCCCGAGCCAAGAGGAAACGATGAGATTTGAGCTCTGAGCGCGGGGGATCAACGACCTTTATGGACCAATTCGCTCTAATTGACGCAATCCACGCAATGAGCGTACAAAAACCAACTATTTGAATAGAAAAACGAACACACTGAGAAACACATGAAAACGCTTAGAAATGGCGGTCAGAGAATCATATTCAAGGCGTATGTTTCGCAAAAGGAGAATTTTTGAAAAGAATTGAAGAGAACGTTATATTGTATTAGACTTTAAGTCTTCGATTGTTTATGGAATTTTATTTGTTGGTTTTACCAATTTTCCCAACCCCAATTTTGTATTTATTACGCGATTGTAAATTTTTGTTATTATTTGTAACCAAAACACTTTTGAATTGGTCAAAAATAATGTTGAAAAGTATTTGGAAATTTGATTTTCTCTACCTTAAAGTACACGAAATTACTGTAGCTATTTTAATGGAACTTGATATGATTTTCTTATTATTATATTTACCGGTAGTTCTAAGAAGAATGACACATTATTATGTATCGCATTAAGCTAAGCGGGCTTACGATTTTATAACCAAATTATATTCCTAAATATTCATACATACATCTACATACATACATACCCATGCATACATAAACTAAACTTATATGCGAACATACTTATTATGGCTCATTAACACAATGTAGTTAAAAAGTGAAGAAGAAGCGTATAAACATAAAATCGTATAATTAATTATAATACTTTTGGTATTAACGAAAATAGGCACAACTAGAAAAGGCTTACCTGTAGAACAACAACAGCAGTAGGAACTGCAACAGCGTCGGTAACAAAGCAAACCAGTTTATATGCAAGAAAACATGATGGAAGACACATGAGTTTGTAATAAAGTGAAAAATGAATACTAAACGAATTCCAAAGAGGCGCCCCAAAATCTTCTTAGTCGTGGGAGGGTAGTTACCGTTGTGGCAGAACGTTTTGTGGAGGTGTCCAATCACAATCTCTTAATGCAACTCTTCCTTTCTTCTTTCAGAATATCAATGGAGACTGCTGGTCTGCCCATACCTGGTTATCACTACATTGCGCCCAGTGCAATTGTTAAAACACCCATTCACTAAATGCAACAATCAACCGCAAGCTAAGCAACAGCCACAGCATCAATCCGAACCCGTAGGAGGACACCGGTGCATCAGGAGCAGGAGCGGGAGTAGGAGCAGAAACAGGAGAGGAAGAAGGAGCAGCAGTAACATGAACGTCAAATGTTAATTCATAAGCAATATAACAGAAGCGGCAAATGAAGGAGATCTTAGCTCATACATTTGACACTGTCGGCAATCACACATTGAATACATTACTGAATACACTCATACCCACGGACACACTCACAGACAGACTCGAAGAGAAGCATACATACACGTTATATTTATTCATTGATTCTTATTAATTATGATACTTTCATTAAGTTTTAAATGCAAGGGCAAACAAATACAAGAACTTTTATGTTAAACCGTTTTCAAGGGGCCCAGCGGAAAACGTGGGGCCACCCGAAGTAAGAACAGAACAGCAATTAATTGTAAGATTAGTCAAAATGAAGACAAAATAAAAAGTATAAGAATCAATTAACCACATACAATTAACATACGAGAAAACAAACGAAAAGGCAGAACTTTCAGAATGCAGTTATTTGTAAGCTAATCAATCACTTGTGCACGAGCATGACCAAAAAGGAGCGACAAACACGAGGAAACAAAATGTTTGAGCACTAAAAGAACGGATATGAATGAGACATTGAACAGACAAGCAGCAAACAAACCAAGCAAGCAAAGACAGACATACAGAAAGAAGATGATCACAGACACCACATAAATTTAAATATTTACTGCAAATTGCATCTAGCTTGATGTTTGCGTTTGTTAGTTTGTTTATATGTATACATATATATTATATATAGACACGGCGATGTATTGATATGATAATTTTTATTTTATTATTTCTATTATGGTAATTGTTATCGAAATTGTATTTGTGATTTTTGAATATGTTTAGACTGATGTGCAAAATTGATTCTGTTTATTAATTACAAGTAAACTACATACATATAAACAATTATGGACTAATTACTAGATATCTTTCTCCTTCGTTCTATATTCTAATCAAATTACTCATTTATTCAAAATTAGACTTAATTTGTTGGCAGCAACCAACTCGATAAACGAACATCTATCTAACTAGCAAAGGGATTTACAATTGAATTTCGTATCAAAACGTTGTAGTTTCTTTTGATTGGTTTCTAGTGAAAATGCCTGCTATTGGTGACCACATTAAATTTACATACAAATTAGCGAAAACAATTCGAGTTACAATAATATTTTTTAAGCACTTTTGCGGCGATTAAAAAGACTTTCTGAAGCGTGGAAAAAACGAGAAATGGATTTAAATATTATATTACAATTATGCTTAAATTAAAGTATAATTTAAATTTATTAGCTGTTAAATTTATATGCAAATCGAAACTTAAAAACAAAACAAAAAAGAACCACAACAAAAGAGAACATCAAAAATAAATTGATTTTCAATGTTACAATTAAATTAATTTTATTCTAATTTAGTTTATAGGCTGGGCAGTTAAAACCAAAAAAAAAAAAAAAAAACACAAGAGTGGTAATTACTTTAAGACACACTAAAACGTTTAGTTACTTATACACACTAATTCACAATAAAGCCTCTGAATATGAGCTAAACGGTTTTGAAAGCCGAAGGTGAAAGCGATAGAATCAGTTTGCAAATGGCGAAATGTGTCAAATTTTATTATACATATTAATTATTTAGTAAGAGGAATTATCAAAGCATAAAAGAAAACAAAAAACATATCCACTGCAAACGAAAACCAATCTAACCACAACTTATTATATTAACCAACACAAAATACAGAAAGATGACATTATGAAACCGAACAATGCATACATATATAGGCAAACATATCCCAGAGAACGCAATGAATGAATCTTTATAGATGTCTATGATTTATAAATTTTCAAAATTTTATCGCGGTATTTGTTTTGACGTGAGGAATTGACTAAAAAACCACTCAAAAGTGTTTTTTTTTTACCCTGAACAACTTCACTTGTCAACCCTCGAAATTGAACATAAGTAAGTTTCATCAGTCATTCACAATTTTACATCTTCCGCTCACACAAGAAAGACAAACTTATGAACAACAAAACTTGATTACAGGAAATTGTTAATAGCGTAAAGTGTAAAAGTATAAATAAATGAGCATATAAACCAATTTAAACAATAGGACGAGCCTAGCCCAAAGCTAGCAGTAGCTCCTCTTCTTGAAAAACCGATGAACTATTTGAGGATCAAGTACCAGGCAGGCGGTGGATAAATGATATCATACGAGTATGGCGAAACTATTTCGTGATTTTAGTGACAAATATATTTCGCTGACGACAAACAATTTGAAGCAATCATTTTGAAATCAAGAACTTAGGTTCCCAGCTTAAGGTGAACCGGAAGAAAAAAAGAAAGAGAATATTGAGAAACAGAAATGGTAAATCAGTCAAGAAACCGTATTTCTATATATAAATAAATGATATATATATATATAAATATACATAAATTAAATATATACTTATTATGTACACTTGTATTTAAATGTATTTAAATATTTAGTAAATTTTTTGCGCAAGTTACACAGAAAAAAAAACAACAAACAAAAACACTAAAAAAAGGTGAGGGCGGCTACGGAGATAGACGGGTCAACAGTGGCTAACTGGGATTATTTGTAAAATAAACTTAATGAAAGGGATAATTAATTTATGTGTATGTGTGTATAAGAGGAGTAGCTCAAAAGATTTCACAAACAATTTTTACTAAATATGCGTGTAATTAATGTAATTATTAACGACATTTTGTTGATAACTTGTAAATTTGCAAAGGAAAAATACGTGTAAGAAAAGCAATTTTAATGGTGCCTTAAAAACCAACCAAGCAAATTTCTTCTAGCCTGCCTTGCCTGCCCCCCCTCAGCGAACTCAGTACTCAACTGGATGGCATGTGAGTTTTCCACTCCTTTCTCCCACTCTTCTCGGTACTTCCCAGGAGCTCTAGCTCATCCTTGATCGATCGGATCAGATCGGGTCAGATCAATTGGGAGAGCCCGCCGATATCGTGCGATATGCAAAGTCAAAACAAAAAAAACTTGTTACCGTTTCGACATAAGAACTTATCCCTTTTAGCGACACATGGTGACCCACAATTGCTCAAAGCTATCCGAGTCTGTGCGCAGTTGCCCGTTACACATCAATCCGAATGCGAATTTGAGTCCGAGCTCCACTTGGATTCGGTCGAGAAGCGAACTGAGCTTCAAGTGCACGTAGTGGATACGATTAGGACACTGAGGCCCAGGAGAATATTGACAACTAGCCCGAACAAATGATTACCCAGAACACAAGCAAACAAGAACATATTATTAAACTTATACAGCAAATACATATACAGCAAAAACACACATATTAATGTTTCTCTCAGTGTAATTACAAATCACTTGAATGTATTTGCTCACATTTTTACAATACATGTCGAAGAACTCTACACAATAAGCAACAAACGTAAAAGCATTTAAGGCACTTGATCGGTCGGTCGGTCGAATGAATGAATGATGGATCGTTGGATGGATGCAAGGTCATTGTTAAAGGAAACACAACTGTAGGAAAAGAGTCTAGGAGTATGAAAAGCAGTATAAAGGAAAACCAATCCAAAAACATATTTATATACAAATATAAAGCAAAAATGAAACTTAACATTAAGGTATTTTAGATATTCTTATTTAATATCCAGAAAAAAGACAAGAAATTATACGAGCGAAGTTTTAATTTAGGCGCAGAGTTATGGAGAGAGAAATGGGAGATCGGGTCTAAGTAATGAACAAATATACGTGTATTTAACTAACTAAATATCGGTGTTAGAATTGTTAAGGAACTCCGATAGGATCTGAGAGAGGAAGCTGGAACGCAAGGAACGGGGGAGTGTATTAGGGTCTGCCCTACCAATAATTCCCGCAGAAGAATGCTACCAATCCTGTTAGTCGATTCAGTTAATTACATACGAGAATCCATTTTAGTTGCCACATTTTCGCGTATGAGTCGCATACACAAAGACAGATGGGGAAATATAACTACGTGTATTCCAATTCATCAAAGCAATTGAAGAATTAATAGAACACCTAGGCAAGCATAGCGCTACGGCCACTTGCCACTAGAAATATACGAAACATCTAAGGTTTCTCAGCATAACAAAGTGAATCAAAGCAAAAGCAAATATCGTTCATAATATCTTATAGCCCTATGTACGTAGAGTCACAACTTAACCACTGGACACGTCACATGCATGCATACACATAGACAGGGCCCCGTAGCTTCTTCAGACAATATCCATAGGTATTTGCCCGTATCCCTGGTTACTGGGTATAGGGTATTCGGTATTGGAATCGGATGGAAACACTTCAACTTCAGTGGGGGTTTTCAATGAAATAAGCATATGTTTATATATATGTGTGTGTTTGTATATGTGTAACTATAAAGTTGAAGATCTCTCAATCCAAAAATGGGAACCGAAAACCAAGAAGGTCACTGCATTCCCTTGTTAATCAGCATGTGGATTATGAAGAGGGCAAACTATTTGCCGCCACGTCGTACTCTCTCTTACTCTCACCTTTGGAGAAGACGAAAAGAATGAATAAGCAGCATTAAATTGATAAAACTGAACAATTGGGATCAACTTATATTTTAAATATAAGATTAAATTGTAAACAAGAAAAACAAGAAACAAACCTAGGCAACCCCTTAATTAAGCCCCGGAGTTTGTAGAAGTTACGTAAATCTAGCACGTCAAAAACGTAGAGGAGAATCACACAATTTGTGCCAAAACAATGAGGTAGAAGACGAATAGACACCAACTTGAACTGGCCAAAAGCGCAACAGCAGCCACAAACGAAAACACAAAGTAAATGTAATTCTTTGCTTTTTTCGGGGAACAACACAGAGGAATTATACGAATTTCAATGGATTCACAGTCGACAGAAACAGAAAGCTACTCGCAAAAGTATTTAAATGTTCACATTTGCTCAATGCAAAGCACTTAAAGGAGCTTATTTAACAAAAACCAAACCAAAACCAAACGAATACTAATTCATATAGATGTGCGTAATCATTTCCACATAGTAAATAACATTCAATCTGGCTGTACTCGCAGTTTTATTGCTAGAAGGTGCCAAAGATCCCAGATGAACCAAAGCTAAGTTGGACGGCAGTTCATTCCCCATTGGTTTCGTTGCATACTTTTAGGCGAAACTTTGAGGCGTTCAGACTTGCGTTGCACTTCGGTTAACCCTGAGATTTTGTTGCTCTTCTGCAGACTCAAGACGAAGGGGCAAAAGGCAACACATCGCACCTTAAGTAAATTACCGAGGAAATGGGTAAATTAAAAGTAAACAAAGCAAAAACTAACTAGACATATTTACAAGTTGAAGAAAACTGCAAGGCAATCATATAACTAGAGCTTCAATAATAAAAAAGGACAAAAGTCATAACGGGGAGTAATTATGGCTATGAACCCAGTTGAAATGCCTAGAGAGTGTTTTGGATGAATATATATTTGAGCAATACTCACAAATGAATTAAGCTACTTGCGTTGTTATTGTGGTTAAAGCAAAGTAAAAAAAAGGAGAAGGGTTAAAGAACAAAACCAAAAGTTAGTGCCAATTTTTAGTGCAAATTTTTGCGTAATTGTTTTCATTTCAACGTTATTTAAGATACTCCACAGTAAAAAAGAAGTAAATGCAAACGAACAGTTGGTTTCAGAACCACCAATTTTTGGGAGACTTTCAAATCACAGACACCGCGGACCTAAAAAAGGACCGACCAGGACGTCGGACTAACGTAAGGCAAACGCAAACCCACACGTAGCACCAGCACCGCATAGTTTTCGATCTGAACCAAAGTGTGTAGTGTAGTGTAGAGGCTAACCAACCCACATACGTTTAGATACATAACATCGTCACCACTCCACTTTGCACCCATAGGTTCCAGGGTACACTTGGCAGGCATCAGCCGAACAGGAACTCTTGCGTTACAGTACACTCAAAACAAAACTATGGAACATACATACATACATACATAAGCCTGTAAGGAGAACCGATGCAATGTTAGAGCGGCTATCTCAGATATAGATTAAAATTAAGCCATAAGTGAAATGAATATTGTTTATCTGTGTACAACAATAATATTTAAATAATTCTTAAATGTGTATTATGACTCTAAAGAGAACAAGCCAAACCGAACCACACTCAACTGAACCCATTGACACACGGCTATATCGAAAGGGACCTGGGGCAGATTCGATCAGAGTCGAAACCCCACGATCAGTGACGGATTGGTTTGATTTCAGACCCGGACAGCCCTATAGACGATGCTCTTCACATGTTATCCACAGGCCCGAACACACAGAACTTAATCACAGTATAAAATTCTTAAATAATGGCGAAATGTACAAGAAAATATAGCGAGCGGAATAGCGAGTTAAAATAAACAAAGCAAAGTAATGTGAAACAAAACTCGAAAAGCAAACATTATTTACAACATATTTACAATTCTATAAATTATATTTAAAAGTATTTACATATATACCAAGAACAAACTCAATGTGTAAGTACGTGCGACCCCACAAAGAGTGCAAACGAACCCAAAGAGAACACGGTCTCACACACACACACACACACATCAACACCACATCTACACCACTCACGCATACGCAGGCATCGCCATCAGGGTGTAACGGTACAGGACGAGCGAGCAGGAGAGCGGCACTCTGGGACTGCCTTCTCTGATTACTCCGACACTCAGATACCCTAGAAAAAGCATTAGACACACAGATGTGCAATACGACAGACTCGAACACACAGTCACACGCAAAGTTAAGTGCATTATAATTGAATTTATAGAGCTAAACGAAGCTACTAAGTGGAATTATTTAAACTGATTAACTGATTATGATTATTATTAACGATGCATACGCATTTACTCACAACTCATATACACACCTATATATAAATATATATATATATCTATATACATGGCATATATCGCTGAAGAATATTTTCGTTGATCAAACAATCCATATAAGCAAATAAATTATAAGTTATCATATACCACATCATATCGAACACAAACATTACTGCAAGTTTACCCAACCAAAAGAAATTGTAGGAAATCAAGATCGATTTTTGAAAGCTACGTAAATGTGTTGCGTTCTTTGAATAAATGTTTTTGAGTCAAATTTTTACTTCGAAAACAAATAAAGTCTTAAAAAGTAACATAATTAATAGAAAGCAAGACACACAGGCATAAACATAAGAACGTTAAGCTAGATACATTCTTACAGAGTATCTGTGTAAAAATCGTGCAGTATTGCAGAAAAATTGATCATAAAAATGTACCACTTGTCTAAGGAAAAAGCAAGATATAAAGAACAGAAACAAAAAAAGAATTTAACACAATTTTTGAATTCATTAAATAAAGGTATGTGTTTAGATATATTCAAAACAAACCAGATATGTTGTTTTACTTTTTTGTGGGTTGCACAGCTGGTCGGCTTGTTATACTCATTACTCGTACATTAAAAGGGTATACCAGATTCGCGGAAAAGAGTGTATGGGGTAGAATAAATCGTTTTCGACCCAAGCCGTCAAATGTATATCTTCGATCAGGATCAATATCCAAAATTATATTGATCACGAAATGCCTGAAATTGTCACCCACACACTTTTTAAAAAAGTGTTTTTTTTTTTATTTCATTATAACTCGGGATGCATCGATTTTGGCACACACTCAACCAGTTACAATATCCCGTATATACCGACTTCTAGGCAAAATATACTTTTAGTCAATTTCTAGGGAGTAATGGGTATTTCACAGTCGACAAACAGACAATACCGTTTTCTAGTGTCTCATAAGTATATTAACCTTGTCAGCTACGCCTTTTGAATTAATAAAACACTCTAAATTCACACTGAAGGCTTTCAAAAACGTATGATATCTATAATAATGACACAGATAATACGTATACGATGTGATTGCGATTGTTTTGATTTCGTCGATGGAAACCTCGAATGGCACGGGGTCAACAAAGTGCAGGACCAGTCGCAAAAAGGCCACCAAGCTTCATTCATAAAAGCATTCAAAACAAACAAGACATATTGGAATGGGCAGAAACGAATGTGTCTGCGAGAAAAATTAGAAAAGCAACACTAAATGCCGAATAGCGGCTGAGCGAAGTCTTAAAAAGATATTACAATTTTAGACTTCACGTCACCGCAGATTTAATTGCGAACAGTGACAAAATTTATTTTAGTTTGACAGCTTAGAGTTACGATTCTAGTACTCAAGCACGACTATGAAAACCCCGCTATCACTTTCCGCTTTCCAGTTCCAAGTACTTTTGAATAACTAATAATTCTAGACGTTCAGGTAGAATTATGGAGTACAGTGAAATCCCATTTTGTTAAATACTATAGACTAGTTTTTTTTCCGAAGCCTAAGCTTTTTTAAATTAGCGTGATAATTAAATTGTATTCGCTCCATTTTCATTCGCTGTTCTCTTTATTGTCGGTCCCATTATAAGTGGCGCATATCATTAACTCCCAACTTCATACTCGCAATATGATATGATACATAACTACAAGTAATTACCTGTGGAAGGGTAATATCATCGGAAAATGTGAAGTCCCAAAGTCGGATTACATCGGTAAAGCGTATTGCTCTCGGCAAAACTAGTTCTGCGAGATACTAGCCAATATGTCGAAGTTGCCGAATTCGGTCAGGTGATAGTACCATAATGTAATGGTATTGAATGGATGGCCTCCAAACCAGATCTAGGCATAACTATTTGGTTGTATGTCTTATTGAAACAGAATGCTTTTAGAGAGCTTATTATGCTACTTTTCAATGCGAAAAAAATGACCTTGCTGATCTCAAAAATGCAGATTGTTACCATTAAAAATTGTTTAATTAAGATAAAATCCGGAGGAGTATCAAGCTTTGGAATTGTTTGAATACCTCTTAATAGGGTACAAAATGGTTATCGCTGCATTAATATAAAATTATTTAGCCCTGGTCATGAACATGAGTGAAGTAAACACAGAATAAAAATGCCTAACACATATATATTTTTAAACAGATTTCTATACATGTTCGGCCACTGACCAAGTGCGTTCCCCAAATGGGTTGGCTGCTGGCCAAATCGGAAAATGAAATGATATATAAACTATGGAAGTATCACGTTTGCGGAACGTGACTAATAAAAGTGCTTAAAATAGTTGAAAAAGTTCAACATGGATCCTCCAAAATAGTACAGTAATTGATATTAAATACAGAATTATCTAAGTAAATTAACTTGATGTTAATTAAGGAGTTGTATGTATACAGCAGAAATTTTCCATTCATTTGACTAGATCTACCTAGTTTAACACATATGATTTTCCACAGCACTACTAATTCAGTTAGCTGGCTATTAAGAGTGTTTTAGTTACGTGACGAAGCAGTCCGCACGCAGTCCATCAGGACGAAATTCTATGAAATACTATATTTTTTCTCTTGCTGTTGAGACCAAGACATCTGTCTCTTGGACTTTGGCTACTATCACCCTAC
The DNA here is from genome assembly GCF_016746395.2 of Drosophila simulans. Lineage (NCBI taxonomy): Eukaryota > Metazoa > Arthropoda > Insecta > Diptera > Drosophilidae > Drosophila > Drosophila simulans. The sequence goes on from NC_052522.2 coordinate 21,548,692, forward strand.
TCCCGCGATCCACCTTCACCACAGCCAATCCCGGACCGACACACCGCGGCATAATCTCCAGGCGAGCCTACCCAAACTCGGAACCCCATGAATCCGGCAATCTTATCAAGGCGCCCCATAACCATGCCCATGCCCATCAACAGTTGGTCGGTATGCGATCTGTCCCATTCGCCGACGGACTGCGATCGCGACCGCTCGTTGATTGCTCGCATTGTGGAACCGGAGATCTCAGCAGGCCAGTCGCAGTCGGAGACGCGGTTCGGTGCCCTACACATCGCAAAGTGCTCGGCGCGAGGGTAAAAATAAATATATATACGTATTTTCTGTGAATGAAAATAACGCAGCGCTAGTGCATAAATAAAGCGAAAACGTGTGCCTTAATTGTGTCCCCGTATTATCGAAGGCAGGGATTGGGAAATGGCAGCCAGCGGAGCGCCACCCGCAGACCCGGCGGTGGCGGTGTCGCCACCGGCGAAGGACTCGGAAGACGTCACTCTGGACGCCATCCTGAAGCACCTGGGGCAGTTCGGGCGCTTCCAGCTGATCATATTTGTGCTGATCTGCCTGCCGATGATGTTCCACGCCATGTTCTCGGTCACATACGTGTTTACCGCTGCCACAGTGACGCACAGGTGAAGTTAATGGCCATTTAATGCTATTAATGGGTCCTTGGTGGCAATTGTGCGACTCGAAATGACGGAACTCCTCTCACCGACAGATGTAGCGTGGCAGAGTGCGATTTGCCTGGAAGCAACTACTACGAGCCGCACACCGATTGGAGTATCCCCAAGAACGGCAAGGATCTGGACTCATGCAATCGGTTCACCAACTCGGAGCTGCCCCAATGGAACCATTCGGTGGACATCTGCACGGCCGACCACTTCACAAGAAACAAGGAGGCCTGCGCCCACAACGAGTTCGTTTTCCGCGACGATGAAGTTACCATTTCCAATGACGTGAGTTCCAAAGCTACCGAGGGGGGTGCTATTATCGGGGCCTACGAAAACTGCATGCTAGACGACTAAATCTTGATGTGGCAGACGTTGGACTTTGTCAATAAGTCATCCGATTAGCCCCGCTACACACTCTTAAAAGAGTTTCATCACAACAAACCCACTCTTATCTTTGAACTATCAGAATGAAATCCCAAATTGGATTGATTACTGATTGATTAGCTCGCTGGTGGAGCTAATAACTCCGAGTGGTATAAAAAACGTGCTTGTTTATAAAACGTGGGCTCACATACTAGATTCCTCATTCTTCAAAAATTTTAGCACATTATGCCGTTACGCGTTTTTGTAATTTGAGTCTTCTTTAATTAGGCTTATAAACAATCATTGTAGCTACAGAGATATTATTCTCTACGCGTAACGGGTATACAAGACTTGAAGAAGAAAGTAATTGCTACCCTATAAAGTATACATATTATCGGTCATGTCCGTCTGTCCGTATGAACCTCAAAATCTCGGGAACTATAAAAGTTAGAAAATAGAGATGAATAGAAGGGGTCTGACCAAAGACACTAGAATTATTCTAATATCTTTGGCCTGACAGTGAGGAACTCTCTTGATTTTTGTAGTTATTTTTGTTGCAGGATTAATGGGAGCAAAACAAACCTAGGATCGCTAAACCTGTCCATTCACACGGGTTCAATGACTAAATTGAGCGGTAAATACTTCACTGATAACCGACATTGAGTAGTTGACAATCGTAATCAAATAGTGGGCACTCAGACGGGGCCTGAAATGAATTGGGAAAGTGAAGAGGGGATTGCAGTAAATGGTCGTAAAACTCTTAACGTATTTATAATGCGATATTTAGTAGTGAGTATAACGCATACGCCCAGTATGCCAGCTGAATCAACAGAAAGACCAGTGTGAAGGTCCAAAGGTAAACAGAATTCATAATATTTAGTCAGCAATTTAGGCATAATCGAGGAATTTTACCACCCATAGGGTAAACAAATTTAGTTTTCGCGGTCGCATCTGTTACCCTGGTCTTTGGACAGTTTATTATGTGCCCTATGATAATGTCGGAAGCTGTTGCCTAAGTGGCCTGATGAGCTTTCTTGCTAAAACATTCTTTATCAGACAATTGGACACGTAGATGCGAGCACAGTGACTGGCAGATAAGTGCCACAGTTGCCAGGCTTGTGGCACAGCAATTGCAACATGAAAACACAAATTGAGATTAAGATGTTCCTAGTCAAATTGGGTTACCATTTAGGTAAATATTCAGTGGGACTGATAGCTTTGACTGAATCCAATTTCCATTAATTTTTCACAAGGTTGATTTATGCTCGGCATAAAAGGAATTTTGTACAGTACGTATATCACAATTTTGAGCTCAGCATTTAATTTCGAAATACCTCTCGTAGCTTAATAAATATTTCGTGTACGCCATTGCTAAGAACGTGAATGTTCAAAATGAGCGAATTCAATTATTCTAAATTCTAAGTACGTGTGGGCGACAAAAGATTTGAAAAACAGTTCCATTGTAGTTTGGCATTTTCTGCGATGATGAATGGAAGCTATCTATGGTGGGAACCATAAACAACCTGGGACAATTCTTCGGTATTCCCATCGGAGGCTTTGTGGCGGATCGGTAAGGGTACACCACAACTTAACTTTATGCTCCTTGATTATCACATTGTCAAAATTTTGTACAGATATGGACGGAGTTTCTCAATCGCTCTGGGCGGAATATTGGGAGCCGTGCTTGGCGTAATTCGCTCCTTCTCGCCCAGCTACGGTTGGTTCCTTGTGTTCGAGTTCCTGGACAACATGACCAGCAGTACGCTGTACTCCACCTGTTTCGTGATCGGGATCGAGCTGGTGGGACCCAAGCGACGCGTGCTGGCGTGCAGCGTGATTACGGTCTTTTACGCGGTGGGTGAGGTGCTGCTCGCCATGTCCGCCAAGGCGTTCCACGATTGGCGGATCCTACTGCGCATCACCTACGGGCCCTCGCTGATCTTGCTGGCCTACTTTTGGATCCTGCCGGAGAGCGTGCGCTGGCTGCTCAGTCAGGGCAAGGAGGAGCGGGCCAAGAATATCCTTCGGCGAGCCGCCCATGTGAACCAGCGCGAGCTGCCGGAGAGCATGCTGGACAAGCTTGTGCTGGCCAATCGGGACAAGTTGCAGCAGTCGTCGGAAAGCCGTTTCCCCATCCGCGAGGCTTTCAAGAACTTCAAGTGGCGTATTGCCAACTGCTCCTTCTGCTGGATTGTACACGTGCTGGTCTACTACGGATTGAGCCTTAATGTTGTGCTGCTGGATGGAGACAAGTACAATAACTTCGCTTACATCGCCCTTGTTGAGATTCCCGGCTTCTTTATGCCCCTGCTCATCATGGACCGCTTCGGCCGGCGGTACTCTCTCTGCGGGCTGATGCTGGCCAGCGGTCTTTGCTGCATCGGGACGATCTTCACCGGCGCGGATCAGCCGGTGCTTCAATTGTTGCTATTTCTTGTTGGCAAACTGACCATCACTGCCAGCTTCCAGGTGCTCTATTTCTTTGCCTCAGAGATCTATCCCACGAATCTGAGGAACAGTCTGCTTAGCTTCTGTTCCATGATGGGCAGGTTTGGTTCCATGCTGGCCCCGCAGACGCCTCTACTGGTGGGTGCTCAATGCTATAAGGATCTCCTCCTGTATCTAATTGCTTCCTTTTCCTTTCTCCACAGGCCAAGTATTATGCCAATGCTCCTGCCATGCTCTTCGCCGGCGCCGCCATCGTGAGCGGCCTGCTCACGCTGTTCTTCCCAGAGACCACCAACGTAGTTTTGCCGACAACAGTGCAGGAAGCGGACGCCATAGGCGTCAAGAAGCAGTCGAAGAGCAAGGATCTCGATCTAGTCGTCACGGCAACACAAGCGCAGTAATTCTAAGGTAATCTTATTTTAAGGCAGCCTGCAAATACAAAGACATTTCTCTTCAAATGTGTTATAACTCTAAGAACAAACAATACTATACATATATAATATTTAGCATTGACAAAGCATTGTGTTTTATTATTCAACGGATGGATGGTAATGATCAACATTAATACTTAAGCCTAAAATTGGAAAAATAAAACAAAAAAATTAAATCTAAGAGTTTCATTACTCGAAAAAAAAAATGAAGTCCAATCAATTTGCTGTCCAGAGCCAGATTGAGATTTTAATAGCTAGGATATGTGCAAGCAAAAAATTATTATTGATTTTGATTCGGAATTGAATGAGAAAATGTTTTAATCTTAAAGTGAAGTAAATTTGTCCTTGGTCCATTTGTAGGTACTTATATAGGTTCCAATACTTGGAGCGGTGTAAGGGTTTCTCTAATTGCTTTGGCTGAAAAACTGGGCAATTGTCTTTGTTCCGCTTGAAGAGGCAGAAATGGTTGAGTTCAGTTTTTTCTGAGTTTGTTTCTTTGTCTGAGCTGGAGATGTTTTTTCATTGTTCAGAGCCGCGGTTCGAGTTCGCAGATCCTGCTGGTTTAGTTCACGTTGAAGGTTTTTGGCTACGTGGTAGTCTAAGTGTTCTGGCATGTCTACACACTTGATGAAAGCCTTACACTCGGTGCACTGCTGCATCTGTGGATCACTGGGCGCTTGCTCCTGAGTTGGTTTTGCGCTGAAGAACTTGATTATGCTGTTACTCGGTGGTGCCGTACTGTTGGAACTGCTACCAGAACCAGCCGTCTTCTTGCTCTTCTTGGGTGGCGTCGGCTTAGGAGATATTTTCTGTCGGATCTGCGTCCTCTCTTCCCGCTCGGTGCTTCTCAGCGTTCGGCTTAGTTCCTGAGCGAAGTGATGGTCTCTATGGGTTTGTAGGGACTTAACTTCGTCGGGAATGTTTGCTCCGCACTGATCGCATTTAATAGTAGGCAAAAGATCGATGCGAAGGTTGGGTACTGCAAACTCTACGTAACTTTCCTTGTAATTACTTCCAGAACTTTCGATCTCATCGAACTTTCTTTTTGACGTTGAAGGCTTCAATTCGTCTTCAGTAAGCGGGGGAAGCACTATATCAGTTTTAACGTATACGTCTTTCCCTGTTGAATCACTCAAGGTGTTTGGATCCTGTTCTTGCCCGGCATCGGATGACTGTCCTTCAGGCTTAGACATGTGGATATCACTAGTTAACTCCGTCTCCTCTTCAGTGTCTTCTTCAAAATCTTTCGAGTTGTCAGCCTCAATGGCGTCCAATTCCTCGGCCAGCCCCTGCACATCCAAGGAGTCCTCCTTTGATGTCACCGACCCCTGATCTCCTGTCTTTTTTTGTTGTTTTAGGTACTGTGAAAAAAAGCTTTCCTTAAACTCCGGTGGTGTTGATGTGAGAACAGTTCCTTCGGCGGCAGCTTCAGTCCTTACGGCCTCATGAAGTTTCTGTTTGTACTCCTCTACGAAATTCTTTTTTGGAGCAGCTGATGCAGCAGCCAAGGGATTCACAGAAATTCCGTCTGCTTTTGCATCCTCTTTCTTAGCTCCTTGCAAATAGTTTGCAAAGAAGTTCTTCATCTTAACTTCCTCCGTTTGCTTCTGCTTTTTCTCCATTTGAACTTGAGGCGGTTGCCCTGGTTCCTCTCCGCTGATCCTTCGTTTCTTGGCAGCCTGGTTGGCAAACATCTCCTGCAGCCTGTTTTGCGCACTAGAGACGGCTTCGAACTTGCCAACACTAATGCCAAGGAACTTGATAGCATTGTTCAAAGCAGACTCGCTGCCCGGACGCAGAAACGTTTTAGTGTTTGCCCTGATTAGGTCTAGGGAAAATCTTACGATGGATTCCTGGTCGTAATCTTTAAGAGCAGTCGAGCGGGAGCTGGCCACCTCCTCGCCGTCAATGTCCTGCACATATTGCACCACCATATGTTTGGCCCTGCGATTGTTCTCGATAAAGTCCTTCTCAAGGCGGTCGTTGATCTCGGAGGAAAGCTCACCAAGCCAATGTTGAAGGGTTTTCAATCCCGTAATGTTATTTCTACCTGGAAACTTTTTACAGCAGCCAATGCTTTTCGAATAAAAGCGGGGAGTCACGGCTTCTAGGTCTATGCCGCGAGAGATGTTGAATAGCCAGGTGCTGGAACAAGAGGAAATAAGTTACTTTGAACGTGGTCTACTCCTCTTGAGGAACCCACCCATTCTTCTCGTCAAATTTGCGTTGCAGCTCTACCTCCGAAAACTTGACAACCTGGCCCATGAACTTTATGCCTAATGTGTCACACACCACCTCACCGAATTTGCCACCCAATCCCTTGATCTTGCCAACAGGCAAAGAGTCGAAGAGGCTGGCGGTTTCCGCCAGCGGCAAAATGGTCTGCTTGTTGGGCTTGTTCATTCCAGCTGCTAACTTGGCCAGGATCTTATTGTGCGCTATTCCAGCCGAGCACTCGTAGCCTGTCTCTTTTTTTACAGCCGCACGGACTTCGCCCGCCACAGAGGCGCCAATAAGGAGCCGAATGTCGCTCTGTCGGACGGCGGGAAGGTCGTTTTGGTCGTAGGACATCTGGTAGCGTTCGTCGTCCATGTAGGGATTGGCAAAGCGATTTGTTATCTTGTTGACGTAGTCGCCAATGTTGGGGTAGCCCACGGCAAAGGTGTTTACCAATTCCTGCGGCTGCAGAGCAAAGGCTCCCTGCAACGAGTAAAAGAATAAGGAAACGTTTTTTAATTTGTGCCAGCGCTTACACTCTGCATCTGCTGCATGCGATGATTAACGGTCTCCGTTATGTCCAAGTACGCCTCATCTACTGAAGCGCGCTCCAGGAGCTGCGTAAAGCGCTGCAGCACGTTGGCCACCTCCTTGCCGGCATCGCGGTACTTGCTGGTGTCGGCCTTCTCCCGTATATTCGGCACCTGGCAGAGCACGATCTCCGGACATAGGTCCTTCGCCTCGTCGCCGCGCATGTGGCGAGTGACTCCCTTGGCACGAGCCGCGTAGTTCACCGCTATGATGCCTCCACCTCGCCAGGGATTGTACTGGACGACGGCCAGCGGGCGGTTGCGGTACTCCGGATGCTGCTTCTCCTCCACCTGGCAGAAGAAGCAGTCCATGTCCACCAGCAGGACCACGCGGTCGTACTTGCTCTGCATGCTAACATGGCTGCGTGCGCTGGACATGATTTCATTTCGTATTATTACGCGAATTTCACTGCGCGCCAAGAGTGTGGCCGTGGCGGGGACTTCTTAAAATACCGATTAGATGCATTTGAATACTAGATATACTAAAGTATTTCCCATATTCAAATTTGAACAAAGTTTGAATAATAATAATAATTATATGCTCTATAACATATTTCAAAGCAGTTGTGAATAGCGGTTTCAATTCTTCGATTTAAATCATTTCTAAGTTAGATATTCCATTAAATAGAAGTAATGAATATTGTTGACCACATATATTCGATAGTAGTGGAGCTTTAAACTTTTAAAGACTCTCTTATTACCAAGCTAATTAGAAATACAAAATTAGAGGGTATTAATAATGTATCGATGCTTTGTAGTCTAGTGTAGCTTACCCAATCCGTGCTTCGCAATATTTTCTAGAGAGCAAAACCTGGCCACACTATATTGAATATTCTTAAGTTTATTGTTTCTCACTCGGAAAAAATATAAACAAACGAGTGAATATTATGTGCAGTCCGGCTAGAAGTTATATTTACGTGACATAACTACCACCTATTACACAGTAACATACATTGTCCGAACATCTACCCCGAAGAATAATGCATTTCAAAAATCCTTAAACCCTGTCTTCTGTTTTTCTGAATGGAATATTAAAACGAGTTTATACGTAAGACATTGCCACAGTGTAAATTATTTGCCAAGTTTCCAGCGGCTCCTCCTAACAAAATGCTTAGATATTGATTTTTCAATATAAGCGGCTGCCAAAATGCAACTGGAAACACACACATCTCTTAGTGACTACCTCCCCCCTCCCCCTTATCCAACTACCATTTGCCTATCCTGGCGTTTCCATTGCCCAAGTTCATTTGGGTTAATGCTCGGATTACGGCCGCGGGAATTATTGATTTGACCGAGCGACCAGAAATAAATGTCAATCCATGTAGGGGGCGCTCTATTTCCGGCTACGCCGCTTCCGTGTTCCGCCTCCTGGCCGGCTGTTTTGATTGATGCGCCGAGTGTATGTCCAGCGAATGTCCAATGGCTTAATTGGGCTAACTCACGTATAGCTACTCGGAATCGGGGTTGGGATACCGGGCCCACTTTAATCGCCCATGGTATGCCTGTGGTATTGGGCGGCGGAAATCAGGAAGGGCGTGTTTTTGTATACTGTCGTGACCTAATTTCTTGTCTGTTTACTTTATGGTCAAAGCGTATGAGACCGCGGGACTTCCACCTGAAGTGAAGGTGCAGCACTGACCTATTGGAATCCTTGACGCCGAACGACGTTAGGGCGGGTTCTTGTTTTACCAAATGTACCACTTATGTATATTCAATCTTTTAAAAAAGGTGATCAAAAGTTCGGTTGCACATCTTTAATTCTGATATTTTTGAATATGCAATACAAAATGTGTTTATCACACACAGTTTTTTTATTGTTTCCCTACTTTTTGTAGTTAAGGAAGTAACAAACTCATTTGTTCATTTTGATCGCGACTGTATCTGCAATCACGAAAGATATTTGTGAGCACCATTGGGGTATAACAAAATATTCTACCGCTAAGTCTAAATTAATTTAATTGCTTCTCTCTTTAAAAGGCCTATCCTAGCCTAGCTACCCCATATGCGCTAGCCTTAGCCCTCATCCGCTTATCCACTCTTCCGATCCCTGACCCCAGCATAAGCGCACAATTATGCTAATGGTTCACATGCCCAAACAAGAACCACTTGAGCCCCGCTAAGCGGTCCGCCAATCCACTGTCACTCGGACTTCTCCCTTTCTCTGTCCCACGCTCAGTTAGAGAACTCTCTACTCTAGTGTCTGATTCACGGTGAGGCCATCAGTCTGTGTACGTCCGGCGATGAAGTCACTTTACTAAGCTGAGGGCGTAGTTTGCAATTCTGGAGTGCCGTAGTGAAAGAATCCCTCGTCTTTTTTATAGTGAGCCACCATGGTGAAGATCCTGCAGGCCTACAACTTTGCCAGGCAGCAGACGTATGCCCTCAACGGTGACATCCTGGCGGCCAGCCTGATCGGGAACAACCGCATAGCCATCAGCAGTGCTGAACAGTTCATCGACATCTACGACATAGGTGCCAAGCAGGCTCAATCTGAGGACTCCAGAAGAACGGCACCGGAGGACGTTGGACAATCCAATGAGACGGCAGGAGAATCCACCACCACCGCAGGTGATGAGAGGACGCCGAGCAGGAGCACGCTGGCCACGGTGGGCGAAGTGGTGCAACTTATTTACTGTGAAGCTGGTGAGTATATATCAATATCTTTCTAAAAACGCTACTAAAGCTGAATCTTCCTCAGGCAAATACCTGCTTACTCTTGAAAAGGAACAGGCGGGCAGTCCGGTGCATTCCTCCTCCACCATTAGCTGCACATCAAGCAGCAACAGCAATACAGTCTGCTCTGAGGACGACACGAAGATGTTCGTACGCATCTACGCCAACTTCTGGAAGTTCCCGGACAGCCGGCTAAACGAGTTGCCCATTACCATTCGAATAGCATCGATGACCACGCCCAAGACGCCGTTGGTGGAGAGCATCGATGTGATTGAGCTGCCGTTGCGCAGTCCGCCGGAGCTGGTGCAATGCTGCCAGACATCCGGAAACATCATTGTGAGCAGTCGTGACAGGATTTACCTTTACGAATACACCCAGTGCGTTCATGAGAACACGCAGCCTAGGTTCGCTTTCATCGACTTTCTGCCCTTTAAGTTCTTCGTGCAACTAAACTTCGTCCCAGTGCGTCTATGTCTAGCAGAGAACGTAATCGCCTGTCTCAGCAATCGCTACTGCGTGGCCTTCAAGGTGGTGGATGCACTCACTAGCAGAGCCAGTGGAGGGCAGGATGTAAGCTGTCTGGATAACGACTACGGTGGCGGAGACGAGCCGCTTTCGGAATCCCTAAGCTTGGGCAGTAAGGCCAGTGCCAGCGGTGCAGGTGGGGGCGTGGTCAGTTCCAGTCACAGTCAGCAGAGCTGCGACAGCGATTCCCTACAATCGACGAGTAGTGCAAAACCACAGGTTGTCATGAATGGTGCCTTGCCTGGACGGTCACCGTTAGACTTCAACGTGGCCAAGCTGGTTAACAATGCGTACGGCAGGGAATTTGAGCCGGAACTGCGATCTCAGTGGGATGAGACTACGGACTACGGAGCAGGAAAGGGACAGGATGACAACCTAGATATCACCATCAGTCCTCAACGCGCCTCAGACATTAAAATCAAGCTCGTTAACGAGGCCAAGGCAATGAATGTGAGGGGCATAGCCGGGAGCAGTCATCTGGATGATGCGTCGGTGCAATATGATGTGCGCAAGCTGTTGCAGATCTGCATGAAGACTTCGGAGAATCAACCGCGCGTTCTGGACATCTTTCGTTGCATGGATCTCAAGGCCATTTACCAAAGGAACAGCCAGGAAGTAGACCAGGTGGACGACGAGTATGACATGGGCAACCAACAGGTGCCCAGTGCTGTGACCACGTTTAAGCACGTAAACCGCCGGACGCTTAAGTCTTCGCAGCACCAGAGGTGCATAGGACACGCCCTCCTCGTGGCCAGCAGTGTGGACGGCTTTCTGTACCAGTTCTCTGCGCAAGGAAAGTGGTACAGTGAGAACGAAAAGCCAGTGGCCAGCTACAGCTTCACGGCACCTGTTATCCAGGTCCAAATCAACGACTATGTCATGTATGCAGTGACCTCCGAGTCTGTCGAAACGCACACCTCACGAATTGGTCACAGGCTCTTTCACAATCGCTTCGAGTACCCTTCTATTGGAGGTTTGTTCCCAGAGGAGTCCGCTCCGGATGTGAGTTCCCCCATCGCCGTCGTGGGTCTGGCAGCGTTTATGCATGTTCAGTTCGTTTGCGTGAACCGAGAGCAGCTAGTGCTTATTACGAATGCAGCTCTGGAGCAGCACAAGCGGCGGAGCATGAGCGAAGTGCCTGGCACTCAAGTCGTAGCTGTCAAGAGAAACATTGCTGCACGCCTATTGGCCGAAGCGAAGGCGAAACACAATAGTCTGCTAAGGAGCAGCAGTGCAGTCCAATCCTCGACGGTGGCCAACGAGTGGACGCTGTACAACCTAGAGGTACCTAGGGTGGAGTGCGTCATAGAGGATCTTGAGGGCATTGCGGAATCGTACCGCAGCGCGAGCAGCTCAAACTTTTTCGATCTCATGGAGGAGGCGCATGTCATGCTGCGATTAAGTCTCACACTGCAGGGCGAGCGCTTGGGAGCGGACCGGGAGCAGCAGCTTCGGAAAATGTTCATGGCAAACTGCAGAAAACTAGCGGATTTCTCAATACGGTACGAAAACTTAAACTTATTAAAAATGTTGTTGATCAGGATCAGCACGCAGGCTTATCACCTGGTTTTAACTGCTCTTGGACTTGCCGAACATAACTTTCTTAGGCTTAATACATCTTACTCGTAGAGCAAAACGCTTACTAGATTCGTTGAAAAGTATGTAACAGGTGGATTGCGTTTCCGACCCTATTAGTTTATGTATATTCTTGATTAGGATTACTAGCTGAGTCGATCTGAGCGTGTCCGTCTGTCTTTCTACAACCCGTCCCAAACTGTCAGTAGTTTAAAACGCAGTAACGGAGAAACCACATAAGTGCTGTACGTATATTCTTTATCAGTATTGATTGATTTGATACACCAAAAAAACCTGGCTTGGATTTAAATTCTTTTGACTTTTATTTAATGTAAATTAAATTTGAAATTATAAACAAATTGCCTCTTCTGACTTTAACCTTTGATTATTAGAAATAATAGCTTTGTCTGTTCATAATATATTCATATTGTTTATCCTTCAACTTTCGAACAGTTCAAGCAAAAAGGAAGTATATCTCCAGGCTACAGGGTTCTACAGAATGTGTCAGCTTCATCTTGTAGATATTTTCAATAACTACGTACAGAATTTAATGGACACCGAGGAAAACGTGACCCCACTTGAGCTCTCGGGTCTGATATACACAGTTAAGCTGTTTCTGCTTTGCCTGGGAACGGATCGTTTGAAGTCGGCCTTTTTGAACCAGACAGTTCGTCCGTATTTTACACCAGCTAGGGTGATCCAGCAAGGTTACAAGCAGGTTCCAATTTCGCTGGAGTTCCTTAACATGTTCATCAAACATGCACCCTCGGAAATTCCGCAGATAATGCTAGTCTCACCTATTGTAGCGGACTCAATAAGCGGGGAGTTGATAAACTACCTGAAATACTTGGACAAACTGTAAGTAGACTTATTTCGGTAAAAATCTGTTATTTTAATTATAAATATGTTTACCATTTAGTTCTCCCGATGAAAATCTTCTGCTGGCCGTGACTGCGTGCCGTATGTCCAACTATTTGCTGGCTCAGGAGGTAGTTTCAAAATCCACGAGACGCAACCTAGCCACAGCTTTAATACGGCACAAAAACGTTCTGTTCGACGACAGTACTGTGATTTATCAGCGACGCAATCAACAGCAAGCTGACTCCCAGGCATTAAGTTTGCGAGCTAGAAAAAGTCGACGGATGGCGGCGAAGAGCAAACCAGCTCCAGTCGGAACGCCAGCTCCGAGTACCATAGTATCCTTCTCGGACTTTTGCGAGACGATTCTGTTGGCCAACGAGCAGCCAGCACTGCTTGAAGCTATCAGTGATGCTTTTATTCATGCGCTTTGCATCGAGCACAGCATGACTCTGGACGTGATTCTGCAGCTCTTTCTTAACTACATCGCCTCGCACATTGGCCAGAAGGGGAACCAGACCTCTCAGAAGGTGTTCGTAAACATTCTGCAAGTGTACTTCTATGATCTCTACGATGTTAGCTCATCCTTGCAACCCCACGAGATTCGTTCGCAAACGCCGCCACAACTGGATGACGATTACGACGAGGAGTGCAGCAGTTCGCGGGCTCCCTCGCTGCACAGCGAGGCGGATGCCCAATCACTGTCCAGCTCTTGCGCCAGTTCGGCGCACGAAGAGCGATCGGCAAGCCTGTCAATCAGTGGCAGGCAGCAGCGAATCGTCTACGACCAGCTGCAGGAACAACAGTCCTCGCCTTTTCAAAAGCGCAATTCAAATGCCTCGCTTTCACAGCCTCAGGCTGACGACGATGTGGCTGCGACTAATCTCAAGGGTCTCAAGATACTGTTTCGAATGTACATGGGACGGCTAAAGGCTCTAAGTGATCTCATCACAGATCTGCAATCAGCGGACGTTGAGCAACAAACAAGCCGCGAGGAATTTATGAACCTGCGAATGGAATGCATTTCCTACATGGTGGGAATGGCACCTAACTACAGCCCAAAACCGATTGTAAGGAATCCCAACGATCCGTTGGCCGGCAAGCTTATTTATGTGCCCTTAATTCCGGACTATAAGCTGCCTGAGGGAGAGGAGTATGATCGCCACATCAAGGCCTACATTCGCCCAATTCCCTGCTTGTTGGAGCGACCGCAATATCTGAACCGCCTTCCGCCTTTCGAGCGTAGCGATTTTAGCTATCCGAACAAGGATGACGGAGAGTTCGAGGTGCGCTTCCTTAGCTGGCATAACGAGTTGCTGACCCTCACCCTGAAGATACAGAGTCTGTTAGCTTCTACCAAGGTGGATCGTGAAATCGTCTCGGAGTTCCTCGCCTTCATACAGAAGACGCCTAATTTAATCGGCATAGACAGTTTTCTGGTGATCGTGTTGCCCAAGAACTTGGCCATAAATTACCTGCTTAGTTTCTGTCCCGCCTTTTTGTGGCAGTATGGAAAGGTAAGGCTCACAATCTAAAATTTGTAGTGTCTTATTCAAATAATGAAACTGTTTATAACGTAAATTAAAAAAATGCCGAACAGAGTATATAGGATGATGCCGTTTGGATATCAAAATTAAACAAACCAAAATGTTTGATTATCAACTTATATTAAGACTTTTAAATATTTCTTTACTTGCAGTCCTGCGGGTTTACGCCAAAGCATTGGGAGAGTCTCTTGCGGAAAATACTAAGCAAGCAGGAGGCGCTGCCCAATTGGAAGGCACACATTACGGGTTTGTTGCTTTTACTATGTTTAACTACTTACGTAATTCAATGGCTTACACTTTCGCAGAGATTTTAAACAATCTGGTGGCTGAGCTTAGCTTTGAGGAACTTTTGCAATGCTTTCCCAGCGAAGCGATTCAAAATCGCAACACCGCACAATATTTCGCCACGGAATTTGCCGAGACATGTATCTTGTATGAAAACGAGGAGCTTGTCTTTAAAACTCCTGATCGAAAGGAGGGTCACAGGGATCATATGCCGATGGATAACATAGACGAGGAAAATGTGTTTGAGTTAACATTACGCAAGGCGGTGGCCAAGCAGCGGAGTATTGCACTGCGGTCCATGATCGAGTCAACAGGAACCCAGCTGTTCGACGCTACTAGTAATCCCATGTATAACCTGTAGGCGATCTACATTCCTCGTTAAAATAGTTTAAACCAAAATTATCATATTGAAAATTGATAAGATTGATATTAACGTAGCAAAGTAGTCAACTCACAAAGCTTTTCCACTTTTGCCACAGATCGATCGAAATGTATTTTGTAATTTTAGGGCACATCCATACAGGGCGTTAATTATTGACAATTATGTTTGACACAAAAAACTACATTCGAATACTCCAGCTTTCGGTGATTTATGGAACTGAGCTGATGGGGAAAACTCCTGAGCTGTAGGTTGTAAAATAACTAGCTCGTTGCGCACTTATGCTTTAGTTGCCATATATAACCAGATGTGCGACCGATACTTGTTAGAAATTCATTTATACCTGCATTTGTAAATGTACTAAATCTTTAACCGAGTTTTCTTTAAACTTTGCTTTAAAACCTAAGCAGTATTTGTAACCTAGTTATACGTTGGTTTCCTCGACCGTTTTATTTGCCCACTTAAAGCACATTTTACGACAAAAACAACAAGATCTAGTGATATTTTTAATTCTTTCATTGAATCTAAACAATAAAGCATAATTACATTATAATGGCCCTACTATTTTCCGATGACCTGAAAATTTATTCACCTACCAGCATTAAAATACGGCTGCATTGGAGCCGCTCATAGTCACTACTTATTCTGGCAAATAAATTCTGACTTCGGTAGCCGTGCTAAGGTAATTTAACGTGCGAAAGCGCCAGGGGAACTGCTTGCGGACAGATTTCTCCGCCGTGAATAACTTAGCCAATTAAGGGAGCTAGACATCGCGGGTGCGGCATTCCAAGCCGGAAGTCAGTCACTTGTCGGCGCTTGGCGATATCGGCAGCAGCATGCTAAAGCTGAACCAAACGGAGGCGGTTTCGGAGAAGCCTAAATCCGGACCGGGTGACATAGACCCACCGAAGACGTCGGAGGAGAACCAGCTGGACGCGATCATCGTTGAGATTGGCCAGTTCGGACGTTTTCAAGTCTTCAACTACTTGCTGCTTTGCCTACCCATTATCTGCAACGCCTTCTACTCCATTTCCTACGTTTTCACCGCTGGCGATGTGCCCCACAGGTGGGTCAGTGAAATGGTTATGGTGCTGTACTTTTACGTCGGAAGTTCTTCATAGGTGCAACATCACCCTGTGCGATGGGTTGGACTCCAGGTATGAAGAACCTTTCTTAAATTTCACCACTCCCCAGCGCCACGGCAACTGGGCTCAATGTCAGCAGTACGCCGTACGATCCGACCTCGTGGGTGAACCTTCATGCAATGTCAGTAGCTTTGATGTGGGTCAGCGTGTCCCCTGCGATGCTGGCTATAAGCTGGGGAGCGGCGAAAAGACAATAGCAACTGAGGTATGATTCAAGGTGACTTCCAGCAACCCTAATCTAATTTATATTACCACAGTTTGGCATTTTCTGCGCTGACCAGTGGAAGCTGTCAATGGTAGGAACCGTCAACAATATTGGACAGTTTGTGGGAATACCACTGGGGGGGTATCTCGCCGATCGGTAAGAATAAAGCAAAAAATCACATTTTAAAGTTTTAGTGATACGATAAGATTGGGTTCACTTCAAAAATAAACTTTCTTAAAAGTATACAAATTTGGCACATATCAAAATTATTGGTAAAATTATATCAAAGAGATTTTGGTAACTGTTTGATAATTTAAATTAAATAATTTTTCCTATGCCCCAGAAAATGTACAAAACACCAAATATTTTAAGGGGCTTCTAATGGGTTATACCAAAGACACTAGAATAAATATGTAAATATGTAAAATATGTGAATTCGTTTTTCGGCCCGAAAATCGTCTTTTACCACAAGTACGCACACATATACACGTTTTCGTTTATTGTTTTTACATAAGCAAGCAAGCTCTATTTTTAGATTTCTTACGCTCTCAGTTTTAAGCGAGCGGAGAGAATGCAATTTTGGCCGTCACCAAAAAAGTGGCTGCATAGTGCAAAACCAATGTGTGTCCGTTAGGCATCTTGTTATTCGAATGTCTTTGGTTATACCTATTTTGGTATCATCGAAACGGAATTAAAACGCTCTTTTCATTGTTGCTAAGATGTTCATTCAGATCGGCCGTCTAGCCATGCAATTGTATTTTTGGGCCGCTAAATAAATGTAACCAAAGACTTGTTAATTGATGCCCAATTCGTTTCCTGTTTAAGATATGGGCGCAAATTCATACTGGTAGCCTCGGGAATCCTCAGTTCCTTTGCTGGACTGGCTCGCTCGCATGCGCCGGAGTACTACAGCTTCCTGAGCTTGGAGTTCCTGGACATGGTCGTGGGGAGCACGCTCTTCCCCACCGCCTTCCTTCTCGCCGTGGAGCTAGTTGGCCCCAAGCACCGCGTGTTGGCGGCTACAGTGATCTCCCTGACCTACGGCCTGCCAGAGGCCCTTATGGGCCTCGTGGCCAAGTATCTGACAGACTGGCGTGTCTTCCTACGTGTGCTATATACGCCAGCTCTGCTCCACCTGATTTTCATTTGCCTCCTACCGGAGAGCGTGCGGTGGTTGCTCAGCCAGTCGAAAGAGATGGAGGCCCAGACCACACTGCGGAGGGTGGCGCAAGTAAACCGAAAAGCACTGCCGGAGCACCAGCTTAACGCACTGATACTCTCAAACCGCCGGATGCTGACCCAGTCTTCCGCAACCGGGGGCCACTACAGTTTCCGTCAGATCTTCCAGGCCTTGGGCTGCCGCACCACCCTGTGCTGCTTCGTGTGGTTCACCCACACCCTGATCGCCCTCGGTCTAAGCCTGCATTCAGCCAAGTTGAGTGGGAGCAAGTTCGAGAACTTCAGCTTGACGGGTCTTATGCAGCTGCCTGGTATCCTGATGGCCACCACACTCATGAACTGGATAGGACGCCGACGGGCACTCAGCTCCTGCCAGTTCACTTGTGCAGTCCTCCTCCTTGCAGTGGCTGCCACGGATGAAGGTAAGCATGTGACCTAACTCGTGGTTAACTAAGACTAAAATGTTGTTTGCTGGATTAGTGTACCCTATGACCTCTTCAACCCTGTACTTCCTTGCCAAAATGACGTCCACGGGCAGCTTTATGATCCTGTACTTCTTCACCTCCGAGATCTTCCCCACCAACTGCAGGAACAGCATGCTCTCCTTCTGCTCCAGTATGGGTCGCTTTGGCTCCATGCTGTCCCCCCAGACTACTCTACTGGTAAGTAACCTTCGCTTAGAGGATATATATCCAACCAGTGCCAATCAATTCCCCGTACAGATCCCCTACTACAAATATGCGCCTCACCTACTATTCGCCCTATTTGGCTTCACCTGCTCGGGATTGGTTTTGTTCTTCCCGGAGACAACCAACAAGGTGCTGCCCACCACGCTGGCTGAATCTTGCGCCCTGGACAAGAGTATACCTAGGAAAAAGTCTTAAAAAGTACTAACTAATCGACATTATCGCGTCGCTCACATTGGAGTTTGTAGTTTTTCTCGAGTAAAATACTTGCAAGTCAGGTTTGGGCAAACAACATTCATGTTTTTGGAACCAAAATGATGTACAGGTTAAAAACAAAGACACTAGAATAATTATTAATAATTATTAATAAGTTATTTGACAGTAGCGAAGGTTACGTTCAAACTTTAAGCAATATATTATCATTTCTTATACAAAAACAATCAAATAAAAAATTCAACTTTTATGTGACGTGCTTAATGGTGTACAGGAGCGAAAACTGCACTTCTAAAACTTTAAATTTTGTATGGAAGCAAAAAAAAACCAAGCTTTATGCCTTTTAAGTGCTTGGGAATACACCAAACTAAAAATCAGTTACAGCAGAGACCACAAAAGTATAACAACGCAGTGCAAAAATGAAACGGTTTAATTGGATGTAATTATAGTAAGTTGGTTACTAAGTCTATCAAGTCTAAGTCTTGATTTTGATTATAAAATAAAGCAAGCAGAATAAGAATAAAAACGTTAGTAAGTATAATGTAAAAAGACATAGATATAGTAAAAACAGACTAAACAAGAATTTAGTTAGTTTTAAATACAAATACCTATTTACATATAGCAAAGAACATATTTTCAATTTGTTTGCCAGCTGTTTCTATGTCAGATTTGCGACATAGTCGTACTATTTCCAAGTAATTAAAATTAAAATCAAAATAAAAAGAAATTATATTATTTTAAACCTGAATTAGAACACTTAATGACCAAAAAGAACTGAGCAACGATTTATTTTCCATTAATTAGCTTGTCATGTTTTGATTGTTCCTCTGATAATGTCGTCCGAGTTAAAGCAGAATTTCATGTTGTATTTTAAGTAATATATAGGTTTGAATCATATTATGTAACGAATCGTCACGCTGTACATAATCCTCAGGCGAGACGTAATACGAGTACACGTGAAAAATCAATGATCCTTCCAGCTATGGAAGTGATGTTTATGCTCGCTAGGATTCGAGCACTATGATTCGAGCGAGTCCTAATTAAAGTGTTCATGTAGCTAGCCGCGACCAACTCGAGAATTTTTTAAAACATTTTAATCTATTTTCACTACACATAAGCACTCTCTTTATGTGAATATATGCATGAATCTAATAATGCTAATATGTTTATGAGGGGTAAATACATTTTTTTATAATAAGCATGTATTAAATTTTATCTTTTCGGCTTATTACATGCTTTCTTCTAACATCAAGGCTTCACAAACATTTACATCACCGTCTTCAAGACTGAGTGGATGTCTGATGGACCTATGTGTGATCGAACTCATTTGCTTTGCTCTCTGACCTCTTTATCCATTCATATTTAGGTCTTCCTTTCCCCTATCTCATTTCACATCAATTAAAATTTTCCAAGACTCACAGAATGTTTCCTTTTCCAACGACGAAAGCGATTTTCTCGTGTGGCGGCGGTTTCCTAAAAAAATTCGAAGATGGGGGGCAGAGACAAAACTATTTTCCTATTGGGACTTGAACTTGTACATATATAATAACAAAAAAAATTGCGGTCCTACAATTATTTACAATGACGAACTTGCGCCCCGCACCTTTCTTATAGAAAACCCCATTTTTCTGTATGCACTAATACGCGTCTACTTTTTCACGCTGATGAATCGGCTCCTTCATTTACGAAATTTGCTGAGGGAAGGAGCCAACTTAAAGCCTTCATGACCAACAGATGGCGCCACAAGTTACAATCGTTACAATTACAATGTTCAAACTGATTTACGTGCTACGAGAATGAATCAACTTCCAAGAATTGCGGGGCCCTCAGCATTGTTCTAATTAATATTTAAACATATATCAAACACATTTGTATACATATTAATTAATGGTTATCTAAACTTGTTATTGTAATGGCGCTTACGGTGGAAGGGCTTAACAAAATCAACAATTGCTCATTTTGGGTATTTATCTAATTCAGTTTGGAATCGGGGCTTATCAGCTGGATGACAAGCCTTTCCGCGAGATATTTTCGATTTATGGCTGCCATTCAGAGGGGTTGTGTCGTACATCTATCAAGCAATTACAGCGCGCCAATAATTCACGAGCTACCTACCACTTACTGTGGCTTCGTCGAAACTTATCATTGATTTATCAATCTGGTCAACTATCGGCGGATCGAACGAATAGACTGTCATTCGGGCTCTGGTCTTGGGTACACAGTTTCTGCCCCTCCACTTAATCACCACACGGGCGGGTAGTGCGAGCCAAGTGTAAAGTAAAGGCAAACATACACCCAAAGTCAATGACATGGCGCAAATGGCGTAAGATAAGGCGGCCAACGTGCCAGGCTGGCCAACTTGTTGACCCAGTGGAGCGAACAGGCTAAACAGCTGCTGGCTACAACCCACCACCCGAAACCAGACACCATGTCTCGTCGTCTGAGAGATAAGCCATAGCTGCGCACCATTGATATCTATTGATATCTGCTAACCCATTCAGAACTTAAGGTGCTCGGCTTTCGGAATCACAACGGAACCCTAGAACAAGCTCATCGAGTAACACAGCATATCGTAGATGCTATTGAAAACGGTCAATACAGCTCTGCTAAACTTCTTAGACGTGAAGGAAGATTGCCTTTTATGCTAAAAACCCTCCTCCTGATCAATATCTTCTCGTAATGTCTCTTGTAATGAGCGAAAATTCATGGTGGAAGTGAGAGGCGAAAGAGACGAGTTAACGTTCCGCAAGGTTGTGATTTGGGTCCTGAATTATACACCCCTTACACCTTTAACATGCCATATCCCAGAGAACCGTGTTCTCCTTTGGAAACGTAGGCTAACACAGCCTTTATCGCCTGCTCGACGTGTAGATTCGAAGCGTCTGGTAAAACCCAAAATTTTTTGGACCTCTGTAGCGAGGTGACTATCAATGGAAATAAGTCCCAGCTAACAGTTCCAACATAATGAGAGTGCAAAGGGTCAAAAACCGAGCGTTGAGCCTGGTATGCGAGAATCTTTGCGAGATCTCTAACGACCTCAGCATCCCCACAATCAATCGAAATTCAAGTCGCTACAACGACTGATTTGATGGCGACACCAGCCACCTAGCGGCTTCTTTGGCTAACCCAACGACAATGAGATCTTTGAAGAGTTAGGCAATGAACGCCAGTGTAGCCTGAACTTTCATCCAATCTAAGTTATTAATAAAAATTGTAATTTTATCATTCTATGTTATTTTCGTTGCTACTATTAGTTTTTATGTTATAAAACCATTCAATTGGTTGCTAAGCATAACATTTATATACATATATTATCTCAATGCTCCCTTGTACCTGTTACATACTTTTCAACGAGTCTAGTATACCCTTTCAGTCTACGAGTAACAGGTATAAAAAGTCGAAGCTCTCTCATCCCATGAAAGTACACATATGCATATAGTTTCGGATTGGGGCCTGATAAGACCCCGATAAGAGGGCTGTATGGAGAAGAGCGGACGGATTAAAAATAGAACGCGAGAGCGAGCCATCGGAAGAGAATCAAAGACCAGAATCAAAACACAGCACTGTTGATGTGGTTAAATCATTCGTTGAGTGGCACTGCTCCCAGCGAGACGCTCCAGAGCGTCTATAAATACACCGCAGAACTAACGGGGCGGAAAGATCGCGCGCCGCGAGTTATAAAACAGCGATTAGAAGAAGTGCATCCACCACGTGGCTGGTGGTCAATTGACTGTTCGGATATACATACATAATATCACACACATTATGACCAGCCAGAAGGAGGGAAATGGAAACAGGCCGAGCGATCCCAAGACCAATGGCCATGCGGACGCGGAGGCGGCGACGCAGACGGCTGGTGGGGATGACGACAACTCTCTGGATGCGATTCTAGTCCGAATCGGGCAGTTCGGGCGCTATCAGATCATCAACTATGTTCTGCTCTGCGTTCCCATGCTCTTCAACGCCTTCTTCTCCATCTCCTATGTTTTCACGGCGAGCACCGTTGTGCACAGGTAGGAAATAGGTTCATCAAATAAAATGGCTGGTCAAGATCTCCGATTTCCCAATTGTCCCAGGTGCACTGTTCCGCAGTGTGATAGTCCCAGCAGCGCCTATGAGGAGGACTGGCTGGGCTTCACCATCCCCAAGAAGAACTCCGCCTGGGACGACTGTCATCGGTACGCCACCAACCTATCGGGGGCTATCTCGGGATACACGGACCCATCTGGACAATACTGCCTCAAGGAGTACTTCACTGTTACGCCGGAGACCTGTGGACGCGACTTCAAGTTCAGGGACGAGGAAAAGACCATATCAACGGAGGTGGGTAGACGAAGATAAGGGCGTAGGTGTGTTGATAGACTTAATTGGTGGAAGTTCAGTGTGAGATTTTTAATTTGATAACAAGTTGGAGTGGGTTATCTTCAGGAGGAAGTTATTAACACAGTGTCAATCATTAAAACGAATATTGCAAATTACTTGCTAGGTAAATAACTCAATCATAGTGCAATTTTCAGTAACTATATTACTTTATACCCAATTAAACACGTATCATAAATGTACGTGATAATATTTGCGGCTTAAGAACTAAAAGTATTAAAAGCATATTTAATTCAAATATTTGTATCGATTTGTTTACAGTATTACTTTTCCTATATTTAATTCAAATATTATTTTCACAACTAATCGTATTTCGGCTGTTCCCGTATTTGATATAAATATAATTTTCTTTGCATATATGAATTTAATTAATGAAGTGTGGAAACATTATAACTAGTAAAGTAACAATATTAACATACCATCTCCTAAGTTTGGAATATACTGTGAGGACGAGTGGAAGCTTTCCATGGTGGGCACTATCAACAATGTGGGCCAATTCGTGGGCATACCCCTGGGAGGATACTTTGCGGATCGGTAAGTACCTGTCCCTGTTTGGTAAGAGTATTTGCAGTCTAACAGCATCTTCATCTACCCCAGATACGGACGACGCACCATGCTAGCTGTAGCCGGATCCCTGAGTGCTCTAATGGGCGTGATCCGGTCGCTGTCGAGCAACTACTCCATGTTCCTGGTGTTCGAGTTCCTGGACATGGCCGTGGGTAGCACCCTCTTCCCCACCGCCTTCCTGCTGGCAATCGAGCTGGTTGGTCCGAAGAGGCGAGTGGCTGCGGCCACAATCATCACTATCTTCTACGCGCTGGGCGAGGCCTTCCTCGGATTCCTGGCTTCCCAAGTGCAGCACTGGCGCTGGCTGCTCCGGGTGCTGTACGCTCCGGCTGTGCTGCAGATCCTATTTTTGTGGATCTTGCCGGAGAGCGTCCGCTGGCTGCTCAGCCAGGGTGCCGAGGAGAAGGCGTCCAATGTGCTGCGACGGGCGGCGCGGATTAACAAGCGGCCGCTGCCGGAGGAGCAAGTGAACGATCTCTTGACCAGCAATCGACAAAAGCTTAGCCAGGCCAACGAGAGCCAGTATCCAATAATGCGAGCCGTGGTCTTTTTCTCGCTGCGGATAGCCAACTGTTGCCTTTGCTGGTTCACGCACACGCTGATCGCCCTGGGTCTTAGCCTGAACTCGGTTAACCTGGGCGGCAACAAGTACACCAATTTCATGCTGAACGGTTTCATCCAGATCCCTGGCCTGCTGCTCCCCTTGGTCATCATGGACCGCGTCGGCAGGAGGCATTCCCTCTGCGCCTCGATGCTGCTCTGTGCTATTTGTATGGGCGCCTCTGCCGCAGTGCCCGCAGGTGAATGCACATGATCTTCCAGCTAAAAGTTCTCTTGAATGTGACAGATTTCCCCTTAGATAACTACGCGGGCTCTCTTACCCTGTTCCTAATTGGAAAGCTGGCCATCACCTGCAGCTTCCAGATCTTGTACTTCTTCACCTCGGAGATCTTTCCCACCAACGTGCGAAACACCCTGTTGTCGCTCTGCTCCATGGTGGGACGCATAGGATCCATGCTGGCCCCACAAACCCCTCTACTGGTTAGAACGGAATTATCTTTACGGGCTCGATCAGCTAATTCTATGCCCTTGTTTCTTCCAGGCCAAGTACTACATTTACGCCCCGCAGATCCTGTTCGCTACCTTCGCCCTGATCAGTGGCTTCCTGACCCTGGCCTTTCCCGAGACGGCGGACAAGGTGCTTCCAACGACCATGGAGGAGGCACGCGACTTGAACCAGGCCAAGCGGCGTGGTGAGAAAGCGTCGTGATATCCGTGATATTTTTTTATCAGCATTTAGCAACCTTTTTAAAGTCTTAGAAGCCATTTTTTAGTCTTGTTAGTGTGTTTGTTTGTTTTATTTGTATACATCGGGAGTCTCCTCCTTTCACAAGTTGTACTTATCTATGTATGTATGTAGGTTTAAATTTATTGCGCGTGCATAAGTATCTCTGTCGATCAATGCAATTATTTTATTTATGAGTAAGTAATAAAATTGAACTCCCCTCGGATCTGGTAAGCGTACCTTAAGCGAATAGATTTTAAACGGGGCTGCAAGTTAGTGCATTTTTGCGTGCTTCATTTTAAAACAATGTATGGAAAATATTTTACTTAAAAACACATGTAAGCGTGTGTAGTTATACATAACATCTACACGAATTGTGGCGCCCCCATACGGGAGGTGGAGGAACTATTTCTACTAGAATCCATTGTCGATTAGTATCGAATACACAAGTGTAGAAATCGGGGTGGCAACTCAAAAATATGCGATGGCCCAAAAGTACGTTATTTTCGAATTGCGTTTTAGCAATTTAGCGGAAGTTTGTTGTGCCACGCCCACTCGAACGTCCAGAAATAACCCAAAGCGGCCACGACTACACTTTTGAAAAATGTTTTGATGTATTATTATTTTTTTTATTTATTTTGTAAATTTCTATTTTATGCCAAAAATCGTTGTGCCACGCCCACTCTAACGCTCACAAACCGCCCAAGACTGCAAATGTTTTAGTCTTGTAAGTTTCTATCAATTTGATAGACATTTTGTATCTGATATTCGGGGAACACGAATATAGCATTCTCTCTTGATTCTTTTTTAAAACATGAGTGACAGCTTAACCGGTTTGTGGACGTTAGAAAAACATTTTCGGCGAAATCGATAAAAATTGGCAAGACAAACGATGAATAAAAAGATATTGGTCAGTGTGTGTCTTTCGAAAATAGCTTAATATCAGCTTTCTAGCTTTTAAAGTTCAGTACATATATTTCAATACACAGGGACATCTTGAGATGCCTAAAGGACGATCAATCTGAAAAATTACCATAATTTCAATAAAACGATCAAAGAGTTTTTATCTATAATAATTCTTTTGAAATATATAGAAATATTTGAAATCGCAACGCAATTATCATCCAACCTAGATTATTAAGTAATAATGAGGTTTACCCCTGCATAAAAATTGAACATTTCTTTATAGCAATAAGTCATAGCAATAAAAAGATCTGGCAACAAAAATCAGACTATTAGACTTCATATTAATTCCGTTCAGCCATGAATGACACCAGTGTAATCTGTTCATGGCGAGAAGCACTTTAAACTGTGTAAATGTAACGATCATTTAACTGATCAAACACACTTTACAAACAATTCAATGTTTGTAGTGAACTCGAGTAGCCCACCATTGTCTCGGTTGTAGCCCGCTGATATCGTAGATACTGGAGAAGGTGAGTAGAAACTTTGAAGTGCCATGTCGGACAACAAATAAACAACCCAAACAACTAAGTGTAACCAATAGCAGGGGTGAAGAACACATGCACCGAGTTCTTTGTCGGAATAAGAAGTACAAACAAAGCCAAACCCACAATGAGGTATAATAAATGGGAACAATAGTAACCCTAAAACACGCCTTGTGTATTTTATGAATGGTTAGCGCTGCTGTGATTCGATTTGATGGCATTTGTAATTGCAAATCTAGTCAGTGGGTCTGTGGCTTCGGAAGGTTTCTTATCGGGACTCGATGACAACTTGTGCGCCTTGCATCGATGATATCGCAACCTTATCTCCGATCTGACGATCGCCCGATCGGATGGCCAGGTCCGGAGAACCAAATGCCGAGTGCCAATCAGTTTTGGAGTGCCCATGGGACCACATAGACATGAGCGGAGGAGACTACGAAAGCGGTGACTACTTCATGCGCAGTCGGTGGGTCCGTCCCCAATCGGGATATGATGTCACCGATAACCATTGCTTCCGACTGCTTCCAGGAAGCAGCGGGACAAGCCGTCGCTATGGGACTCTTTCCAGGACCCGCCGTCCAAGAAGACGAGCGGATCCGATGCCGACTGGAAGAAGCTCCAGTTCTGCCTTAAGCTCTTCAAGCTCTGCATCTACCTCCTTGTCTTCGCGGTCGTTCTTGCCACGAGCGTGTTCGCCAACTTGGTTTATCTCTACATGGCCGGAAACACAGGTGGCACCGGGCCACGCGTGCAAGTGTGCAGCAAGTATCGTGAGTACAGTTAACTTATTTGCTTGAGTAGCACTAACACTGCGCTTCTTCCGCTTCGCAGTACTCCGGCACGGCCAAGTGGAGGCGGTGGCCAGCGAGCTGGACCAAATCGCCTGGGTCTGGGCCCTGATCTTTGCATTCACCGCCCCCGAGCTGCTCACCTTCCTGCGCGCCTTGCGCATCTGTATGTTCAAGCGCGAGCAGCGACCCAGCGGACTGGAAGTGGGACTGGTGGGTATTTGTTCCGTGGGTGTACAGATAGGGTGGCTCGATTCCGAGTAATATGTTTACCTACACGTTCGAAGTGAAGTAAATCACTTTTGACTAATCTCTTTGCTAGATAAAAGCTTTGTACTTTGTTAAATATTTATAAATATTTTGTTTTATGTGCGTTGCATAACTTAAAGGAAATTGGAATGTTAAATACTCGTAGTGTCAAATCACAATATTCAGCTAAATAATATAATAAGTTCGATACGATTCAAATTACCCCTATATCATTCGTTTCATAAAAGAAATAGCTTAGCCGTCTTAAATCGTCAAGTTTAGTATATCACAGCGCCTAACAATTAAGCTGAAAATGTCACTAGATTTAAAAACCACAAGTGACTGTAGCCCCTCAAATGGCGCCACCCACTCACTAGAGCTTTCGAGCCACCCTAACCCCGACGTAGATTGATTGATAAGCCCCCGCCAATCAGGTCACGCTCTTTGAACTCCTGCACGTCGTTGGTCTGGCCCTGCTCACCTTCACCGTGCTGCCGGCCCTGGATGTGACGCGCGGAGCGATTCTGGGCTGCTGCGTCTGCTTCGTGCCTGCCCTGCTTAGTAAGTTCCCCTCCCGACCAGCCCAGAGCCCAGATGTTATCGGTGCCTAGGCACCGACTGACAACAATTAAATTGATTGCCCCGGCTGCTCGACGTTTCAGACCTGCTGACGGGAACGCGGGTGCACTGGAGATCGGCGGACAGCCTGGTCCTCGGGCTCTCCATCCTGGCCCTGGTGGCGCAGGGCAGCGTCTACCTGGTCTGGCCCTCGCTGAGCGACAGTCTGGAGGTCCAGCTGCTGGCCATTCCGCTGCTCCTCATCTCGTTTCGCTGGTGGGAAAACTTCGCCAACACTCACGAGGCCATCGGTATGTGCTTGCTCAATGACTAGTTCCCGACAATACGTACATACATATATAGATACATACATATATAGATATATAGATATAGATATCTACTAGGCCCTCTTGGTATTCAAAGGCGCTTTGAAAGTTATCACTCAACGACTCTTAAGCACTTAGTTTATTATTAATTATAGTGGTCATAGATGACATTTACTTTCATCGTAAAGTGCCGATTTAAAGTTAGACCGAATAATCGCAATTCCACGGGGGACTTCGTCCGGATTGGGGTTATCATATATGCC
The DNA here is from genome assembly GCF_016746395.2 of Drosophila simulans. Taxonomy (NCBI): domain Eukaryota; kingdom Metazoa; phylum Arthropoda; class Insecta; order Diptera; family Drosophilidae; genus Drosophila; species Drosophila simulans. The sequence goes on from NC_052522.2 coordinate 21,576,546, forward strand.
TCAATATTAATTAGTATTATATTATATGGAATATCATTAGCCGTAGTAGTTATATGTTATGTTTTTGACTGTCAGCAATTGCATCGGATACTCCATTGTATGCGGCATTGTTCCTTTGAAATTATGCAACACAAAATGCATTAGGCTCAGCGTAATTGTTCAGAGAATTCTAAGTGCGAAAGTACTGATTCCTCATACATTCTTCCTCCGGCAGCCTATATAATTCGCACCATCCGCTGTACCCGATCCCGATACCACACCTACCTGTACCTGGCGCCTCTGAAGGTGTTGGTTTTCGCGGGGATGGGCTTCATCCTGCATGGCCACGAATTTGTGGAGTACTTTAGTAGGTTCCGGGATGCCTGGCGACCACATCTCATTACGCTGGTGGTAAGTGTAGTCCAGTCATTAAGGCCCGAGGTTACCATTCATTTAAATACAGATAGTAAAATTTAAGGCTAGAGGTGTTTAAGCTTCCCATTTTCTATGAACTTTTAGCAGTCTAATGGTGACCCCGATGCGCTGCTTTCAGCACAGGCCAACGTATCAATCACAGCGCCTCCACGCAGGACACTGTTCACCATGCAGTCTAGTCCGAATGCGGTTTTCTACGCACTGGCGGCCCAGGTGGGTGCCGCGTACCTGTGCCACATTTTCGGTAAGTTCGCCTGCAAAATCAAGATCCAGAAGTTCAGCTACGCGCTGCCCCTCAGCCTGGCAGGACCCGCCACCGTCTGCCTGGCCACCTTTCTGGCCCAGCTGCGGGCCTCGGACCCGTGCTCCCTGCACGGCCTCATGCCGGACTACCTCTCGCTCCTGGCGCTGGGCGGGAGTGTGGAGGAGCTGGGCCAGAGATGCCTCGACTACGCCCTCTGGCTGTGGCCGCTGTGGTGGCTGGCCCAGGTGTGGACCTGCCTGCACATCTGGCAGCCCCACAATGACAGGAACGCCCCAACCGAGAAGCTCTTCGTGTGTCCATGGTACTGCGGCCTGCTGGTGGACCAGTGCTCGATGATGAACCGGCGGATCGTGGACTGGAGCGAGGAGTATTTGGCCATCAAGGTGAGCGGGGGTCGCTGCCTGCAGAATTGAGTGCTCCAAATCAGATGCGAGGCAAGTTGAGGGCATGTTAATGAATTATTGTAATCAGGCGCCTGCCTGGCATCAATCATCTCGCCAAGTTCGCAGCTTCCTGCAGCTCTTGTGCCAATCCGTGCACCCACATCCATTTTTGACTATTCCGGCGGAGGGGCCCGGACTGCCGGCACTACTGATGTGCGCTTCAAATGTCAGGCAATGTAATTAAGTTAAATGACGGGGAAACTGCAAAGTTCAGGAAATGTTTGCGTTTCGTCCTTTTCGGCGAGGGGCACGGCTGGGATGCCAGCACTGGGATGGGTTTTCGGTGGGTGTAAACTTAATTAAAAGTGCTTCAGCTCCACTCGCATGTTTTCGGGGCCTACCCAGCATAAAGACATTAAAGTAATTAAAATCAGGGCATACGAGTTGATTTTAAGGGCATAATTTAGGGGTCATGCGAATTATGTGCATTCGTAATAGCCTTGCTACATTAGGCAGGCTGAACCGACCTTTAACTCCTTAAAATCCGTGAAATATTAATAAAAACTTTCATTCTAGTTAGGATTAATCTGCTGTATTGCATACCAAATACGTTGCTTAGCTTGAAATGAATTTTGAGGTTTATCTTGTGTGCAGTTGTGCTCTGTTGCCAAATTAATGCCGGAGCCCTTGCCAAGAATTTTCGTGCTCTTGAGGCTCCGCAAATACCGCATTGGATTTCTGAAATACCCACTTGGTATGCACTGCAATCATTCGGAGCTTAAACTAAACCCACCTGCATCTGTTTCTCCCGGCAGAGCGACCTAACCGCGCCGAGGGATCCTGTGGTGGCTCTGGCAGCCGACATCAATGCCAGCCGGGACATCCAGGAGGAGGACAAGGTGCCGCAGCTGATTGTGTGCGCCACCATGTGGCACGAGACCGAGGACGAGATGATGGAGTTCCTCAAGTCAATTGTCCGCTTGGATGAGGATCAATGCGCCCGCCGCATGGCCAGGACGCACCTCAACGGCGGCAAGGCGGACGACGAGTACTATGAATTGGAAAGTATGTAAATGGGCCAAACTTTGCGGGTGAAGATGCTGATGCTGATGCAGAAGCAGCTGGTGTCTTCTCCAGTCCTCACTGGCTACATTTGCATTGCGCATTTAAATGTGTCAAAGTGGGAATTTATGCAGCTCGGCACGCTGCTTGCAGCTCTATTTATAGCGCTTGGCGACTTCATTTCCGCGCTTGCCAAAATGGCTTTAAGCCAAGCGTCGGCAACTGTCGGCGGCAACTTTACGATCTCCGCAACACCGCCCCTACACGGAGAATAAATAATGGGCTTAAACGCAAACATTCAATTCAAAACGGATTATAACTCGAAAATTCTTATGCCTTTGCACAGGGTATATTGATTTGGTATAGATATTCATAATAAGTATCAACAGCCGAGTTGAAATAGCCATGTCCGTCTGTCCGTCTTACGAAATATAGTCTCTGTGCACCAAAGCTAGTTGGATTTAGTCATGGCAATATTTTGTTGCCTTTAAAATTTCAGATGATAAAGTAATTGAGAATTTTTGGAAACCAAACCAATTCTTTTCCTTTTTCGGTATAAATCAGACTTTTTCTTATAGAAATTGACTGCGAAGCTAACTCCCCTTCTTGTTTAATTTAAAGCATTAATTTAAACCTGCTGTGAGAATCATATCGTGCGTCTACTTAAAATGGACTAATCTGATCATAACGCATAGTCGAAATGAAAAGTGAATTGAAAAAAATTTTGAATATCAATTCTGTAACAAGAACCTAATTTGAAGCCAAATGTTTCTGCAGCTTAAACTAGCTTGAGGTGACAGTAAGGATTAGATTTTTCAACATTTTATTTTTCCTATATTTTCATAGCCAACATCTTCTTCGACGATGCATTCGTTTCGGATCCGCGTCAGTGCCAGAACAAGCGTAACCCACCCATCAACGAGTATGTAAAGACCCTAACCCGAACCATCGACAAGGCAGCCTTTGAGGTCTACGGAGTGAACATCCGCATAAAGCCCCCTCTGAAGATCGAGACTCCCTACGGAGGCCGCTTGGTGTGGACCCTGCCAGGACGTACTAAAATGGTGGCTCACCTGAAGAACAAGGACAAGATCCGGCACAAGAAGCGCTGGTCGCAGGTCATGTACATGTACTATCTTCTGGGATATAGGATTATGGAGACGAAGGAGCTGTCGCCCCGCCGAAAGGCGGTTATTGCAGAGAACACCTTTATTTTGGCCCTGGACGGAGATATAGACTTCCAGCCGCGGGCTGTGCAGTTGCTGATCGATCGAATGAAGGCCGTGGACGAGCTGGGAGCTGCCTGCGGTCGGATTCACCCGGTGGGCAGGGGTCCGATGGTGTGGTACCAGAGATTTGAGTACGCCATTGGACACTGGCTGCAAAAGGCGACGGAGCATGTCATCGGTTGCGTGCTCTGCAGTCCGGGATGCTTCAGTCTGTTCCGGGCCAGCGCCCTGATGGAGAACAGTGTGATGAAGCGGTACACGATGATCAGCTCGGAGGCGATGAAGATGGTGCAGTACGACCAGGGCGAGGACCGCTGGCTGTGCACGCTACTCTTGAAGGCCGGCTCCCGGGTGGAGTACTGCGCCGCCTCGGATGCGTACACCCACGCACCAGAGAGCTTTAACGAGTTCTACAACCAACGACGTCGTTGGGTGCCCTCCACCATAGCCAACATCTTCGATATCCTGGCTGATGCGGACACCGTAGTGAAGAAGAACAACTCTATATCAACGATGTACGTGTGGTATCAGGGAATGCTGATGATCGGAACCGTGCTAGGACCGGGCACCATATTCCTCATGATGGTGGGCGCCTTGGTGGCCGTGTTTTCCATTGACATCTGGACCGCTTTCCTCTGGAATTTCTTTCCGATCCTCTTATTCATTCTGGCCTGTGTCTACCTTAAGCAGAAGTTTCAACTGCTGATAGCATTCGTCATTAGCTCCGTTTACTGCCTGGTCATGATGGCTGTCCTCATCGGCATCATTGTCCAGATGCTGGAGGACGGACCCCTGGCTCCTGCATCGCTGTTCTTCCTGCTCGTAGCTGTGCAGATCACAATTGCAGGTGAGTGATTGGCCCATATAGAATTTTGAATTAGGTCGCAAGATAAAGTTAAAAAGTAACGTTAAGAAATTGCAACTCGTTTGAAGTTCTCAATTCTAATTTTCGTTTCCCGGTTTCCCAGGTTTTATGCATCCGCAGGAGTTCTGGGCATTGCTGTGCGGAGTTATCTACTACATAACCATCCCTTCGATGTACATGCTTCTCATGATCTTTTCTGTGTTCAACATGAACGATGTTTCGTGGGGCACTCGAGAGGCTCCAGTGCTCAAGGACGACGGCAAGGACGCAGCCGATGAAGCGAGTAGCTACCTGCCAGGCTGGCTAAATGATCCGCTATTGATCGATTCGGAGCTGGGCGAAGTGTCGTTGATGGAGCAGAGATTCTGGAAGGATCTGATCAAGCAGTATTTGAAGCCACTGGAACTGAGTAGGGAGCAGAAGCAGGCGATGGCCGACGGACTTAAGGAGCTGAGAAACATGATAGCCTTCGCCTTTGTGATGGTGAATGCGATCTTTGTGCTCATTGTGTTCCTGCTGCAGCTGAAGAAGGAGTTCCTGCACCTCGAGTGGCCTATTGATCCCACAGACTTTGTGTCCTTCGACAGGGACAACCTGATGGTTGGCATCTACAGGCAGTACAAAGAACTGGATCCCATTGGCCTGTGCTTTGTGATTTTCTTTGGACTGATCCTGATCATCCAGTTCCTGGCGATGTTCTTCCACCGCTTCGCTACCCTGTGCCAGCTACTGGCCACTACTCAGGTGGACTGGTTCCGAACAGGAGGTCAATTTACTGACGAGGATGCCGCCACCGAGCTGAAGGGCAGTGCTGTCAGTATAGCGCGGAAGTTGCAGCGACCCAAGAGGCTCTTCGACGACGACGAGGACGGGGACCCCCACTACGACGAGGTGATGATGAATTCTTTGGAAGGGGAGCACAGGGAGAGCATGGTGCGACGGCAGACGATCTTTCGGCTTCACGAGACGCGGGACAAGCAGCACAGCGACTACAGCAATCTGGTGTTCAACTTTGAACGCCGTTTCTTCGGAGACGACGAGCTGAACCTCAAGAATCTGGCACTCAACCGGAAGTCAGTGAAGCTCCTGCAGGCGCGTCGCTCGGCGGCCAAGGTCAATGCAGCGGCCACGCCCGAGGGCACGCCCACCCCGAAGGCTGGAAAGCGACCGCCTGTGGCGCCGATGGCCAAGAAGGTGAGCTTTACGGCCTCAAACCAGAACAGCATGGCTATCTACGACAACGGCGGGTACGAACACACCGAGTTCTAGATTAAAATCAAGCGGATGACCCAAGTATTAACCAGAGAATCTTGTAGAGTACTATTGTACATATCTAGGTGTTTTCCACTCTGGACTCGTTAAACAATCTTCACGAATAGAGTGCCAAGCTGACATTTCTTATCCGTACATACCCACATTAATCAAAAATACCCTAATTAATATGTATTATACGGTTCAAAGCCATCAAAACACCCTTACATTTGCATATCCTTATGCGCTTATATAATCGAATCCCCAAGTTTCTTGGTGGCATAAAAAATATAATTAATTGCATTTAACTGAAGTGGCAGAGGCAGCCAAGTCTACTTCCCTTCTAACTGAAGACATCTCATTAGCATAATTACCAGATGCAGTCGACGGCAATGTCGGGGGGTGGGGGAGGAGCAGGACAGAGGAGGGGCTACTTCATTCATCAATGTCGGGGCAACGCTTAGAGTTAAGTGCTCGTGGTGGCGATGCGCTTTTTGCTTGGAAAGTTCTTGCTCCTCTTCGTTACAAAATGCAAATCAAAGTGTGATTAGCTTGGATTTGATGAAGTTTCTGCAGCAATGCACAAGTTCCCTTAGCCGCGCCCATTCGATGCTGGTGTGTGTGCGCGGGGGCGTGGCAAGGTGTCAGCGTAAGTGTTTTGTAAGTGAATTTTTCACTGCCTGCGCAAAAAAGGCGCAAGGGGGCAGGCGGGCCAGGCGAGCCAGGGCGTAAGAAGAGTTCTTTTGCCAAGGACTGGCAGGACTTACTTTGGCAATGCGCATACATTAGGGATAGAAGGTAAGACGGCAGTTCCACCAGCGCAGTACCAGCAGCCAGCTCTGCTTCTGGTTTGCTAAGTGCTGAAACCCAAGATTACAGGCGAAGAACACGACTAAGTAATGAATTCGGTTGGTCAAACGGAAGGTAGACATCGATTCGATGGCGCACCGATATTCATGAAGGTGGGCACAACTTTGTTGGCTTTATAGCAGTTGCCGAATACTGTGTTTCAGAACCGGATTTAAATTGGGAAGCTCTTTGAAAGCGCACTCCGAAATGCATTCAGCCAGAGGAAACTTGCATACAACAAGCAGATAAGATATTTACATATAAATTTGAAAGAACTCCAGAATAGCTACAGGCAAAGAAGGGCTCAAAAAAGCACAAAAGCAGCAATGAGTTATGACGACCTCGTATTGCAAAAACAGAAGAAACTGAACTATATTATTTCGCTATTCTTAGCATTCCTGTGGCCTACTTGGCGTATGCGTGATGTTCTCATCCTTTTATTCGCTCCGAGGCATATAGATTGAGAGTGTTCTTGCGACTGTTCTTGGATTGCTGGTGCAACAAACACAACCCAGATCGAGTCATAAACAATGGCACAATTCGATTGAAAAACTTGTGCCAGATTCTGTGGGGTTGAAGAAAGCGGGGACATAATTCAGCACTTATCTGACCCCAGGCAGCCCAACCCAAAACAGTCCAAAGCACTAACCCCGCCCCTCCAGAAGCCTGTTGCCATTTGGCATTGTGCTTTATGGCTTTTCTATGCACTGCAATGGCAATCGAGGACAATGCACAGGACACGGGACACAGGACACGACGGGACACAACTATGCACAAAGCTGCAACAAAACTTTTAAATGTCACTTAATTATGAAAATAATTCTGCGTCCGGGTGTCAGTCGGGCATTCAGTCCAGACTGGTGGCTGCTGTTCACCGGAATCCATTCCGGACGTTCTGAGCTAGAAGAGCCTGCCTTTCACAGGTAATCTGACAGTCGTTTCCCTTATTACTGGTGCTGGTGCTCATTGAAAATAATTAAATAAAGGCTGCAGGATGATTGCACAATGTGCACTGATTATGCGCCCGTTGAAATTCTGCGACTGTCAATTTGCGGGCACAAGGTCAGGGGCTTTCATCGAAGTAAACAAGTTGACATTTGCAGCAGTTAATTAATATTTGAAACGGCCCGTTTTTTATAAGTACTTTTCAGTGCTCGAGTGGCAGTGATATTTGATGGGTAATTTACTGTGAAGAACACCAAGTTGAGTTTCCGTTGAAGTGGAGGCCCAACGATGATTGGCTGCATCAAGGGGTTTTCATGTGACACCTTGCATCGTCACTACCCAAACGCACTGCTCCATTGACCTGGCAAACACCCAGTCGCCAGATAAGCCCACTTTCCGCCGCCTGCTCCACTTGATAAGACCCGTTCTCTCCCCGGTTCAATGTTTGTCCCAGTCCAAGCTACCGGAGAGTGATAGCTGCTTGACTGATAACACTTTGAGAGAGTCCGCCGTACACCAAATTTTAATCGCAATCGCAATGAACACTTACAATTACACATGTTTGCCCCACATTATCTCGACCAGCGACCAAGGCGGTCAGTCCGTTGGTTCGCCTCAGTAGAAATCGTCGGGCTTAACGGAGCGGTTCCGTGCGCGTTCCGTGATTTGTAATAGCTCCTTAAAAATACCTCCCCTCTAACTTGATTCCCAAAAATGCTGCAAAACAGTTTCAAGCTGGCCCAGAGCCTCCGAATCGGATTCTCCAGAAACGCCTGGCGAGCGTTGAGCTCCCACGGACCCCGCCAGCCAGTGAGTGAGGTTTATGTAACCGCAGTGCGATGACAGTGATTTTGAGACCTAATTATACGTCTGGTGGCGATAGAAAAGTTCTTGAATGCAAAGTCCGTCTCGGTTTTGTTCTAGTGGGAATGGACCTTTGGATGATGATCAATCCTTATCAGTTCTTTGTGTTTAGGTCAGGAGAATCATGTGTGCAGTGGCGAAACTGCTTGGAAAATTGTTTAGAGTGGGAGTCTTTGTCCTTAGCCACAAAGGAAAATTGCCCATCATCAAAATTGATGCTAATAAAAGAGAAAGAATTATTGATCTGATGAAAAGGAACATTGAGAAAAATGTATATTTGATTTGCCCCTTAAGGTCCACCCTATTAAGCAGACATACATTTGCACACACAGAGAAACATATTTTATTTGCTATTAAGAATTGACAGTATATTGACCGATAAGCGTCGATTAATGTACATTTCAGTGAAGAAATTTATAACAGCCCGAGTCATGACGACTGAACGTGAAGCCATTGTCTGGGGGCTTCTGGCTCCCCAGATACACCGAACACACGCCTTTAGTAATGATGAGCAACAAGGGGCCCTTCTCAGTCTAGTGCTTTGTTTTGATTGCATAAGCTTTTCAACAGCTTTTGCTGATTGGGGGGACACCCTATGCCTTCCTGCTGAAAATTTTCCCTGCCACTTATGTCTAATCAGAGCCAAATCGAAGCGGCAAAACACTATAGTGCGATTTAACTTTAAGTTCTTTATGGTCGACCGACAACAGCTTGAAAGGGTTTCGGAGTAACCCTAAACCAGGTCATAAACTGGGGCAAATGGGCCGTCAAAAGCGGGGAGTCAGGCTAATTGAATGAGCATCGGGCGAAGGACTCCCACTCATCGGAGCTGTAAATCATTTACAGTTTCGGTCTGATTTCCACTGACATGAAAACCAGGCGATTGTCGAGAGGTGGGGAGTGGGAAAAGTGCCTGACAAGCTGATAAAATGTTGTCACAGCTTGACAGCTGGTGGACCGCCAGGACCATTGGGTCGGCAAATGCAAAAACGTGTTCAAATAAATTCTAAAAGTGTAAATATTGTATTTGCACACAACAGGAGGGGGAAAAGGGAAATGAAAGGCAGGGTGGCTTCACAATAAACTTAAAACCCCTTTAAATATGCAACAACACTGGTGACGCTTGGCCTCAGGCAAGGACTGCGAGTGTGTCCTGCCCTGGGGCTGCCCCTTCCCCTCCCCACCGCATTTGCATATGTCGGACATCAGGCCCAGCCTTTGACACTCAAAACGATTTGCCTAGGTCAGGGTCGTGGAGCACCCTTTACCCGCCACCCCAGGCCACCCAGCCACCCAGCCACCCCTTCCATGCCACACCATTCCCATGCGGCGCCACCTCCCCGTTGACTCACTTCATTTTGACACGTGTTGGCAGTTATGGCGCCTTTGGTCCTCGTCTCGACTCTCTTTCAAGCTGTGCGTGTGTGAGGCACATCGTAAAAAGTCTACCGAAACAGGCAAGCTACATGCACCCGACTATTAGATACCCTGCGCTCGAATCATGTGAGCAATGTAAAAAAGAACACTGCGACTTATGCCTAAGCACTAATGCATATATTTCAAAATTTCATTATAGTTTTGGCAGCTAGTTTATGTTGCTGTTATTTGAAAATACAGGAAGCAAATGTGTTTTATAGTCTAGGGTTCTGGTGGTCATACCCATATACACAACATTTAGTTTAGGAGCAGTTTCTCAAAAAAATTTCTCAATCTCATTTGTCAATGTACCGACTGCAAAGAATGAAAGTCTGTATTGGGGGTCCACCCTCCCGACCTTTATTACCCATTAGTGAGCTGTATAAGTGGAATTTCCAACTTCCAGGGCTGTGATGGCCCATAAACCACAATTACTATTTACATTGCAAGGCAATTAATGGTAATATTATAACTAAACGAGGAAGAGGGCTAATACCCTTTACTTCAACTCAATAATGGGTTACCTAAACTTATATTTTGTGCTAGACTCAAGTCTCCGCTCATTGTATTTCCCAAAATCAGCAAATTCTTTGGGTAATGGGTAGCAAATATACAAAGTTCCTTGTCGTTGGTTAGTAATAGAAATAAAACTATTTTTGGGACTCACATTTCCCGTTTAACCCTAGAGTTCCAGTATAAGTTCTCTTGCCTCTAATACTCCCATCTACTGCTGTACGAGTACCAGGTATAAGTCAAACAAAAAATGTCGTGTAAACATGAAGCACTGGCAAACATGCGTGTAGCCCATCAGAAATGGCAGCCAGCGAAGGGGAGACATCGTGTCAGGGGATCCACTAACATCATTGCCGAACATCTGTCGAGGGCTGCGAGAGATCGTCAAGGTTGGGCCGGACTGTAGATAAGTGTGAAGCCCGCGAGGAGCCACAACTCATGTATGTGGCAGCACCAGCATTAATTGCTCAGTAATTACACGGACTGTCATCGCATTTGACAGGCCTCAGACACGGGACGGAAGGGGCAGAAGATGGGGCGGGCAGTCGATTCCGGTCACTATCTGCACTTCGATTAGAAAACAATCGAAATGGGAGCCGAGGCCCGAGGCGACTCCTGACCTTCGACTAATTGCATTCGGTATCACGCATACGCCATGAGAGCCGCCAAAACAAAATTGGTTCCAGCGGCGGTTTTCAGCCAGACGCAGTCGTAAAACTTATTGGTCGCTTTGTTTTGGATTTCTTTGCGATAGTGATAAAAATTTGTTTTGTGATAAGACGCGGGCGAACAATTAAACCAAGTTAACAAACAGAGCATTCGTGATTGTCGACGTTTGCTTTTATTGAGCTGCACTTGACACTTGCCATCAGAATTGTCTGACGAACATAACGAAATCAAAATATTTACGCCTCAATTTGACTTGATTTTTCCTGAAATAATCGACACGACAAACGCGACGAGTTCTACGTACAAAAAGCCCCGATTTGATGTTATTGCGCCTGAAAGGCAATCAAAGCCACCGCCCAAACAAACCGATGGAGCTGGGGCCAAAAAGAAAAGAAAAAGCTAATAAAAACACTTTTGATTGATGGACGAGCGAGGTGGGATGATGAGCTGCAGCTGTTGGGGTAGGAAAAACAAATTCGCTGTTTACTCTCTTGTTTTCTGAGCAGTTATCTCTTCAACGCGCTAATCTTATCCTCCTTCTGTACTCTATTGAAAGGGTATTTTGACTTTGTTTAGAAAGTCGCTTTCTTCTTATTTGCTTTTGAAAAATACATTGATGAATCGAACGAAGGTTAAAAAATTATCCAATTTCAGCCGCAAATATTTGTTAATAATTTCACGGTCAGTAAATTGAAAAGTTCCCTGAAAGAGTATACATATAAACTTTAGGTTTTAAATTAAACAAATACTATCGAGTCTCATATTAAGACTTCTCGTCGTTAATTTTTTAAAAAATAATCTCTTTTCTTATGCCTCAGTTCGGGACTCTGGAGAAGACTTTTTTAAGTTTATTTTCCACGAATCAATCTGGGGTTTCTTTTCGGCATTTAATTTTCAGAACACCGAATACCCAGAAGGCAGGTGAAAAAGTTTGAATTTAAGGTTAAAGCCCTTCACATCAGAGGCCGTCGTGTTTAAGATCTGATTATGTGGTAATGATCCCATGTCGCAATTGTGCAATTTAATTAGCCGCGATTTAAAATAGATTATGCACTGCGTGTGGGGCTAACTGACTTCTGGAACACACGCCGCTGGCTAAAAAACCAATTAACACACAACGAATATTAGAAATTCGAAAAGAGCCACGCCACAGGGGAAGGGAATTCGGGATTGCAGTTTTCAGTTTAGCTGATTACGCGCTGATTAGGTGCAATCGACGCGGACTGTTTAATTAATTGGATTGCAATTTATGCCTCGATTTGTTGTTTTTATGGCTTACTCTTCTGCTGTCGCAATTTATGACCTCCCTCAGTTCTATGGCTTTGGCGATTGAGGCGATAAGACACCGATTTGGCCCTGAATAAGTTGCCTTATGTTTCGACCTGTTTCAGCTGGTGTCGCCGGAGCGGCGCTTGGAAAAGGCGCATCCCACCTTCACGGAAAGGAGTCAGTTGAAGTACGCCCGGAGGCTGGTGGTCAAGTTGGGCAGTGCAGTCATTACTCGAGAGGACAACCATGGACTAGCACTCGGCCGACTGGCGTCTATTGTGGAGCAGGTAGGCATTAAATATCTGTTATATCTTAATTTTCACCAGGAAAAGTTACAACTAGCACAAAGTAATATTCTTATATATTATTACATTCGCAATTTCTTCAATTCTTCACCCAACAACTCGATAGGTTGCCGAGTGCCATTTGGAGGGACGTGAGGTGATGATGGTCACCAGCGGAGCGGTGGCCTTCGGAAAGCAGAAGCTCGCCCAGGAGCTGCTCATGTCGCTGTCCATGCGGGAGACCCTGAACCCAAAAGATAGCAAAGAGGTATCTGCTGGAATTAGCCAAGTTTGAGCATAAACTCAAATGTTTTGCTATCCCAAATTAGTTCGACGGCGCCACGCTGGAACCGCGAGCGGCGGCTGCGGTGGGTCAGTCGGGTCTGATGTCCCTCTACGACGCGATGTTTGCCCAGTACGGAGTCAAGATAGCCCAGGTAAGCCTAGGTGCACATCCAGCAGCTAATTAGAACACACAGATTTAAGCGAGATGATGGCTGTTTGGGTGTAGGTGCTCGTGACCAAGCCGGACTTCTACAACGAGGAGACACGCAACAATCTCTTCTGCACGCTCTCCGAATTAATTAGCCTGAATATTGTGCCAATCATAAATACTAACGACGCCGTCTCCCCGCCGATGTTCATACGTGACGACGAGCCAGCCGGCGGAGCCAGGAGGGTGAGTTGGATGCTGGAGTGCGGGGATGCCGTCGTGTGACCAGGTCCTTTGTTCCAGGGTATTCCCATTAAGGACAACGACAGCTTGTCTGCCATGCTGGCCGCCGAGGTGCAGGCTGATCTGCTAATCCTGATGTCGGACGTCGATGGTATCTACAATAAGCCGCCGTGGGAGGACGGGGCGAAGCTGATGCACACCTACACCAGCGACGACAGCAACAGCATCGAGTTTGGCAAAAAGTCAAAGGTAATCCAGCCTCGTCCTCTGTGTTCTTAACCCACTTATCTGAACACCCACAGGTGGGTACTGGCGGCATGGACTCCAAGGTGAAGGCGGCCACCTGGGCCCTGGACCGGGGCGTCAGCGTGGTCATCTGCAACGGAATGCAGGAGAAGGCCATCAAGACCATAATTGGCGGCCGGAAGGTGGGCACCTTCTTCACGGAGGCCACCGAGAGCGCCAATGCAGTGCCCGTCGAGGTGATGGCCGAGAACGGTGAGTGGACCGCAGGGCAAATGGCTTATAGGACGACAGGATAATGACGGAGAATGATGTGGCCAGACAATGAAAAGAGGTTTAGCAAGGGCTTTCAGCTCTCAAGTAGGGCGCATAATTAGCGGTTTTGCAAACGGGCATCCAACCACATCGATGGCCAATCATCCGGAGCGGGGACCAAAGCCGTATCCAGCTCATACAGATAGTAACATTTACTGGCGCACAACTTGCAAGATGGTAACGGAGAGTGACAAGGCAAATGGTCGTTAGAAGGCCAGTAGGAGGATGCCGCAAGGGGTGGTAAAAGTAGAAAGTGGGTCAGCCAGAACTGGGTCTGCTGAAGAATCCTAGGTAGTGGGTGGTGGTGCGGTACTGTTGCTATTTCGAGTGGGGCGAAAATAATTTAATTGTTATTAGGGCTAACTGCAGCAGCTGGGCGAAAGTGGCTGTTAATTAGGCGGATCCAACTTGTTGTCCCAGACTTACCCCCTGTATCCCCCCTTTTTCAGCACGAACCGGGAGTCGCCAGATGCAAGCCCTCACGCCCGCTCAGAGGGCCAGTGCTGTCAACACCCTGGCCGATCTGCTGGTGAGCCGCGAAAAGTTTATCCTGGACGCCAATGCCAAGGACCTGGCCGAGGCGCAAAAGAGCGGACTGGCCAAGCCGTTGTTGTCGCGGCTTTCGCTCAACCCGGCCAAGCTAAAGAACCTCTCCGTTGGCCTGAAGCAAATCGCCGAGGACAGTCACAAGGTAGGAGAACTTAATTACTGGCCACTTTCCAGAGTGGTGGCTAAGGGACCAGCCCTGGACCTGGACCTGGAAATGGACCTGAGTTCGAGCAAATTGCATTTGTTGCAGTGTCGAAAAGTCAGCCCCAAATTGAGTTAGCCCCGGGCTGGGATTTGTCTGCCTGCAAGATGGCAAACTGGCAAAATGGCCATTTCATGAGCTGCAACAAAGGCGGACTTGGAGAGCCATATGCAGTTTCCAAACCTTAACAGCATTATGAAATCTCCGAGCAATTTTACACTTCAACAAAAATTGACAATCCAGTCAGAAGCGATGCTCGACTTGCTGGTGACCTAACCAATCCACCCGGGAAGTAGCCACCGGAGCAGCCTTAAATGCCCGGAAGTTTTCGGGATGGGGCTGGAGCTAAGCAAGTGGAAGATAAAAGACACTTTCTTGTATGCGCACTCGTTTGGTGTCTTGCCAGTGACATTAGCCCGCATCCTGGTCCTGTTTCTGGTCCTGGTCCTGGCCATCACCCTGCCCTTGTCCCCTTTTAGAGCAGACTGAGTTGATCGAATATCGCTTGGGAGGTATGGAGGTTGGAGGTCCGGGGGCTCGAGTTTGGTCCTCCCAAGCCAACCGTTTTATTGGATGTGATTGTGCGGAAACGCAGAAAGTTTTCCTTCATGTTTTTCTCTAGAAAAAAAGTTTTCCGTTGGGTTCAGGGGCGGGTCGTGGAGCTGGGACATGAGTTTATTGTAAAAATGGCAAGCGAAATTGTGACACAAAATGGCGGCAGCGTGAAAAATCATAAAAAGGCGAGCGCGCACACACTCATAAAGAAGCGGACTGGGAATACTGAAAAACCATAACGCACTCAATAAATGTCGCTCGGATGGCGAAAACTGTTGTTTGTTTTTTGTCCCTCTTTTTGTCCTTTATTATCCTGCGACAAACAAATGCCACGAACATTGTTTGGCCTCTGGCCCACAGAAGCCTTCGCATGTTGGATAGGTGAGTGTCCTGGCAGTGCTTCAGTTTTCAATTACCCGGGCTACTTACGCATCGCACGAAAAGTTTTAATACACAATGAATACTGAATAATTTAATAGTGTTAGGCCGGGGCATTTTGGATATACTGAGCTGGCTCGACGAAATTGCTTTTCACTCTTTTTTCCATTTCCAGTGAGGACTTCTCATAAAGCTATGTATTTCCAGCATATTTCAGGTCCCCATAACCTCATCCAACTTTTCTTTGGATACTTCTACTTAAGCTTGGCTCCACTACTCGTACATAAGCTCTGACTTATCCAATTGTCCTTTGCAAATATAATTTAAAGTTTGACGTCCTGCAATGCCGGAGTCAATAATAATGGCCATATAACCAAATTTACCCAGCGCCCGAGTCGAGTTTAATGGCTAAGCAAGAGCAGGAGGACCACTTCATCCCATCCATTCCATCCATACTATGTAAACAAGGCCAGCCAACTGCTGTCGGCAGACGTCCAGCCCAGACCAACCCGCAATCTCTTTATGTTATCTGCAGCCAATTTTCTAGAGATTTTTCACGACGGCAGGAGGAGGAGGAAGGGCCCTCTCAAGGGGCGGGTCAGCAGAAGTGCGGGGGCGTTGGACAGCAGGCCATTAAAAATAAATAAAGATTACGACGCGCTGAGCGACTTGATTTATGTAACGCCTCAAAATGGACGCCGGGGAATCGAGATGCGGTGGGAGGAGAAGCCTTCCGGTTCTCCTTGCGAATGAAACTGTCGCATAAATATCGAGTTATTTTTATGGCCCGGTCCCACATGGCATATGCATTATGCGATTTATGCTGACTTGTGAATTGACTTTCCCACCCCATGCTCCACCCCAATAATAATATATATCCCTCATTCCGTATCTCATCCGGACTTGCTTTTCTTGCAGAATGTTGGCCGTGTCCTAAGACGCACCCGCCTTGCGGATCAGCTGGAGCTCAAGCAGGTCACCGTGCCCATAGGCGTCCTGCTGGTCATCTTCGAATCCCGTCCAGACTCGCTGCCTCAGGTGGCCGCCTTGGCAATGGCCTCGGCCAACGGACTGCTCCTCAAGGGCGGCAAGGAGGCGGCACACAGCAACAAGGCTCTCATGGAGCTGGTCAAGGAGGCGCTGGCCACCGTTGGAGCGGAGCTCGCTGTCTCACTGGTGAGATCGATTGGGATTAAGACAAGATAACTCGTTTTTGTTTAAAATAACTTCAAACTTTTATACTTGATTATGAATATGACTTATATTTCAATTAATTTTGCTTTTCCATTAAAGGTTTCCACGCGCGAGGAGATCAGTGATCTGCTGTCCATGGAGAACCACATCGACCTGATCATCCCTCGCGGCTCCTCCGACTTGGTGCGCAGCATCCAGCAGCAGTCGCTGCACATCCCCGTGCTGGGCCACGCCGAAGGCGTCTGCCACGTCTATATTGACAGGGATGCGGATCTGGAGAAGGCCCTGCGCATTGCACGCGACGCCAAGTGCGACTATCCGGCTGGTAGGCCACCACCCACTCAATTAACCCATAAAGCCGGCTGCAGCTGTCCTTCGTTTCAGCCTGCAACGCCATGGAGACCCTGCTGATCCATGAGGACCTGATGAGTGGCGCAATCTTCGGCGATGTCTGCAACATGCTGAAACGTGAGGGCGTCAAAATCTATGCCGGACCCCGGCTGAACCAGCAGCTGACCTTTGGCCCGCCGGCGGCCAAGAGCCTGAAGCACGAGTACGGCGCCCTCGAGTGCTGCATCGAGGTGGTGCCTAGCCTGGACGAGGCCATTAATCACATCCATACGTACGGCAGCAGCCACACGGATGTCATTGTTACGGAAAATGGTAACGAAATGTTCGAAAATTGAAAATTAATTTCGATTGCCGGCAATCGAAGTTGAAAAATGGTCTCCCCCATTGCGAGCCCCCATTTTGAGCCCTTGTTGCGCTCATTCCACTCGATTTGATTGGGGCTTTGTGGGGTAATGAGAATCGCAAACGGCTGTCGGGATGGTCATCATAATGGCTATTGCTGCAGTTGGCTTGAATTTGGTGACTGCGCGTTAGTAGGTAAAATGTCCGATTTTTTGTGTGGCAGACAGGCGGGGTTTTCAACAACTAAAATTGCATCTGAAAATGTGTTTGTATCTATGTGGCATGCACCAGTGAACAGGGTGTCTGTAAAAAGTGTGACACCACCTATGAGATAGTATAGGAAATAGCGTGCTAACTGCTTATGAAATTCCTTAGCACGTAGTTGTGGTACTCAAACATACTTGCGGTAATGTATCCGCTTATAAGTGCATCTTTTGAATTTTTACTATTTCTCATCACAACCTTATGCAATAGTTTGAAGGTCCGTAATGCACGACAGTGCTAAATTAATATTTAATTTTGTTTTCAAGAATTCCAGTGCTATTATTCTAAATGCCAGTGTTTACTTGAGCGTACATTTTCGTGTGGGGGATGGCATGACCACTTCATACCGCCACCAGTAATTCAATTTGGCCCTCAATGCCATGCAACCAGGCACTTCTTCAGCGATTCAGCCATTCCGACTTGAAACCGAAACCAAAGCCGAATCCTAATTCAAGTCGGGCAAGTTTAGCGTGCAAACTTTTGCATGCATGCATTCTCAGCCATTCTACCCATTCCCCGCAGCTCACCACAACAAATTTAAATCATTTGGGAAATTAATTTTATTCAACACTTTTCCCCGCCGCACTGCCACACTGCCGCACTTCCATACTTCCAAGTGCCGTAGTGCCACAATTTGTGCAGTTTCTAAATTTCCACACACACTCTCCCCCGCTTTCCATTTCCATTCGCAGATGCGGCGGCCAAGCAGTTCCTGGGCAGCGTGGACAGCGCCTGTGTGTTCCACAACGCCAGCTCCCGGTTCGCGGACGGCTTCCGGTTCGGCCTTGGCGCCGAGGTGGGCATCTCCACCGCCAGGATCCACGCCCGCGGGCCAGTGGGCGTGGAGGGGCTGCTGACCACCAAGTGGATCCTCGAGGGGCAGGACCACGCCGCCGCCGACTTTGCCGAGGGAGGTGGCCGCACGTGGCTGCACGAGACCCTGCCGTTGGACTAAATAACCTTAAACTGAACTGTACTTAGATGTAGCATACCGAATCGCGTTCCGAAGTAGATTGCTCTTTCGTCATCTTTTAGAGGAGTGCATTTTGAGCGAAGGGTAATTACGTGGGGATAGGTGGATCCGGATACGGATCCGAATGTGGATGAGGGCAAGGACGAGGATGTGCAGCTCCGATGACAGCTGCCGTCGTGGCCACATGGGATATATTAATTTGAGTGAAAAATATTTGCCGAGACAACTTGTGTAATTAATAAAGTGAGGGGGGAAAGTGGGCGAAGGTTGTTAAAACTGTCAGCCCTTGTCTTGGGCCCGTAAAGTTTGCAGCGAAAGTTCCGCGCTGCAGATGGAGGATACAAGAAAATAAAATTAACTGGAAGAAAGCTGGAGGAATTGCGCTTTAAGTTTCAATCTCTCGCAAGTATTATGTTCTATATAAACGCGTATTCCTATTACAAATCATAAATTAGCCATGGAACGTGAAATGCAGCTAAGCATAGTTCTGCACCGCGGCTACTCGGAGGCGCCTCCAGCTTGGAATGCAACCGCGTGGCAAGTATTTTAATTTTTCTGTGCACTGGGGCAAGTTTCTTAGGCCAGCTCAGCTCCCCTCGCTCCCTTTCTCCGCCCAAAAACTTTTTGCATTGCGTGCTGGCCGGAGGAGGCGTGGAGGAGCAGCAGGTGGAGCTGTGGACGGGCAGGGCGTGCCATTTGGTTCTGCCACCAAAGGTGGCTCCTTCGTCCTGTCAACGCGCCAACTTTTTCGCCGAATTTTCCTTTTGAAACTTCAAGCTAAATTGATGTTGGGGTCAGCCCGTAAGGATGCAAGGGAAGATTGAGCAGTACCAAAAGCCCAGAATGGAGGTAAGTCCGTCTATATCTACTTGAAGAAAACTATCTATTAAAAAAAGAAATAACTAAAATGTGATGTCCTAAAAGGTAACTCCTAATTGTTAATCGAAATAAGACCATCTAAGCACTAATTAAGACTTACTTAGCACTGATTACAAATACTATCTGCCCACCCAATTGATCCGATCCCATGCCACATTAAGCTGAACTGAAAAAGTTGCAATATATCGAAGTATTCAGTGCTCCACCACCCCTGGTTGCAGTTATCTACTGAGTCGGAGGAACCACAAGTCCCTGCTGGCGGGCATTATTTTTACCTCTTTCAACTGCTCTACGCGCGTACGGCCAATGATACGTGGATGGTGTCTGTACCTGATCCGCTGGGTGGTCACGTAGTGTTCCGCAGTTGGCGAGCACTTGGCAAAGTTAACGGGCCAAAGTTGGAGCTCAGAAGTTTGCTCCTTTGGGGAATGCACTCGCTGCAGTGGAAGCAGAGTGCATGCAGCTCCTCGGATGGGGCACACTTAATTAGAATAGCGGGCATTAATCTTGTGGCTAATGCCACGATGAGATCGAGCGATATCGGTGGACAGGCGCAAAATTGCTGTTGGCCGCATGCACTCGCTACGCTATCCCCCCAACGTCGCTTCCCTTTTGGGCTCCCAGGGCTATGTGCCGTGCATAGCCGTACAAAATTATTTGATTCTATTTTTTCAATTTGATTTCAATGAAATCCACACGACAGCGTCAACATTTATAAGATGTATAAACGCAAGTGCTTTGGCTGCATTTTTGAGTGTGACAACATTCGGGCCACACCATCTATGGACTGAGTGGGGGCCCCGAAGAGCATTGGCACCAATTTCTCTTACTCGAGCAGGGAAAAGCTGCCCACAAGACCAAGAACAAGAACTTGGGGGAAAGGCTGGCCACTGCATTGCATTGTTCACGGGTTGTTCTTGTTGCTGCCGCCGCCGTTTTGCGGGGGTTTATTTATATAAAAACTTAAAAATATATCTACAGATGCCTATACAAGTCCTGGCGCATATTTCGATATGTTCTCTCCTCTGTTCTTTGTCGAAGTCATAGCAAAGTTGGCAGCCAGACATAATTTAGCGAAAACGAAATGAAACTAAGTGATAAATGGTATTTGGGAATGGAGCAAATTGAATACTCTGAACGAGCGCAAAATCCCGATAATGCTCTGACTAATAAGACTTAGGGCCTGATAGAAATAAATTATTCTATCACAAAACGGGGAGCCTATTGTCAGAGCTTTAATCGAAGCTCGTTAGATAAGTCCATTTGTCAGCTTTGTTTTAACACATTCTGTCATTTGATGCTTAAATTAAAAGTAATTGGAATACCCAATTTTGCTATTTGTCAAAAAAATATATATATTATGTATGTTTATACTTATATTTATATTGTATTTCTAAAAAATATATTATATTTGATATTTATCAAAACTAACTAGCTAAAACTCAGCGTTCTACAATTTTAAGGGCTTAAATATCTTTGATATAACAACGAAGACCGCCTTTTCCATGAGCCTTTTTTGATTTGTTAACAATTTGAGACCAGAACAACCCTTATTTTCCCAAATTTCACAAGCTGCGGATTAAAATTCTAAGAATAAACCAAAAAAGCTTATTTTAGATTGAAATCGACTTTTGATTTGTAACTCTCCAAAATGTAGTACCCATTTCTCTGCTCTATGTTGCGGCTAAGCTAGGATTCTTTAATACGTAATCCAATTTGTTGTCGTAGGCGCAATACCCGAAATCAGAACACTTTTGTGAAATCGAAATGATGTGCATCCGACCCTCCGGTTCGCCACCCTCCCCGGAAACGCCTGATCCCCAGCCAGCGTAGCATATCGCGGAATTCATCAACATGTTACTAGATGAACAATTGTTCAAGATGACAGGGACATGGGCGTGGGGCCGGCGGGGCGGGACAGAACTTATTTAAATGCAGCTGCCGGAGCGCAGAACGAATCACTCTGATCGCTGTCGCTGTTGGATTTACACGTCGTGAGTGTCGCCTTGTCCGCCCATCCTAAATCCGTAACCCGCATAAGGGATAACCGTTCTGTCTGTATCCTTGTAGTGCCGCCCGCACCAAACTAACCAAACATGTGTGACGAAGAAGCATCAGCCCTGGTCGTAGACAACGGCTCCGGCATGTGCAAGGCCGGATTCGCCGGAGACGACGCGCCCCGCGCCGTATTCCCCTCGATCGTAGGCCGTCCCCGTCACCAGGGCGTGATGGTGGGTATGGGTCAGAAGGACTGCTACGTGGGTGACGAGGCGCAGAGCAAGCGCGGTATCCTGTCGCTGAAGTACCCCATCGAGCACGGCATTATCACCAACTGGGATGACATGGAGAAGGTCTGGCACCACACCTTCTACAATGAGCTGCGTGTGGCCCCCGAGGAGCACCCCGTCCTGCTGACCGAGGCTCCCTTGAACCCCAAGGCCAACCGCGAGAAGATGACCCAGATCATGTTCGAGACCTTCAACTCCCCGGCCATGTACGTGGCCATCCAGGCCGTGCTCTCCCTGTACGCCTCCGGCCGTACCACCGGTATCGTCCTGGACTCCGGTGACGGTGTCTCCCACACCGTGCCCATCTATGAGGGCTATGCCCTGCCCCACGCCATCCTGCGTCTGGATCTGGCCGGTCGCGATCTGACCGACTACCTGATGAAGATCCTCACCGAGCGTGGCTACAGCTTCACCACCACCGCCGAGCGTGAGATTGTGCGCGACATCAAGGAGAAGCTGTGCTACGTCGCCCTGGACTTCGAGCAGGAGATGGCCACCGCCGCCGCCTCCACCTCCCTGGAGAAGTCCTACGAGCTGCCCGATGGTCAGGTGATCACCATTGGCAACGAGCGCTTCCGCACCCCAGAGGCCCTTTTCCAGCCCTCGTTCTTGGGCATGGAGTCCTGCGGCATCCACGAGACCGTCTACCAGTCCATCATGAAGTGCGACGTGGACATCCGCAAGGATCTGTATGCCAACAACGTGCTGTCCGGCGGCACCACCATGTATCCAGGTGCGTAGTCTTTTAATTAGGACCATAAAGATCAGAGGAAATTCTTCCGAGGGAATGGGATCGAAACCATGCAAGATATTTAAAAAAATAGTATTTAATGCACGCATTATTACAAAAAAAGAAGAATTCACAGATATCCTTTCCCGATATTTCATATTCATGCATGCTATTATTAAAATGTCATGTAATGAGTACACCCAAGCTCCTCGGTTCTGTAGCACCACTAATGGATTCTATTTCTGATCTCGTCAGGTATCGCTGATCGTATGCAGAAGGAAATCACCGCACTGGCCCCGTCCACCATCAAGATCAAGATCATCGCCCCGCCCGAGCGCAAGTACTCCGTCTGGATCGGTGGCTCCATCCTGGCTTCGTTGTCCACCTTCCAGCAGATGTGGATCTCCAAGCAGGAGTACGACGAGTCCGGCCCCGGCATCGTCCACCGCAAGTGCTTCTAAGCACCCAAGCCACCAACCAGATCAACATCTCCTCGAGCGCGGCTCTGGTGTTTGTCTCCAGCGTAAGACATCCGACCAGGCACCGGCGCCAAGGATGAGGACGCAGTTCAGTGAAAAGTATCTTTAAATTACATTTAGTTGATGAAGAAGTTTTAACATAGATAGAGAGAACAAGAGAAAGAGACGAGAAAAGACCGGAAACGAGCGGCAACGCCTTCTTTTTTATTATTATTGCTATTTTTATTTGATTTGACTCGGAATTTGTACTGCTTGACTCGCTTGCCAGCGCGTAAAGTGGCCAAAACAATCGGTTGTACGTACAATAAAATCCAATAACCCATGTGAATCGAACCCAAGTCGAACGTCACAGGAGCAGCAGGAATGCGTGCTGGGGAAACTTTTCTAATTAGGCCTCGGCGAATGTCAATCAGGCACTTGGCCGGCACAAACTTTTATTCTCGAACAGCTGCCATGGCAATCTCCCAGTGCGGGTATCTGTATCTGTATCTGGGCTTGTATCTGTATCTGTGCGTCTATCTCCCCGCATGCTCTTCTGTCACATTTTCCACAAATCCAGATGGATTTCCCACACGCGGCGAGGTTGCGAGGAATGACTTCTGGGGGACAGAAGTCGGAAATACAAGGAGCAGCGACAGTCTTAACTGGCGCCCAACTGCTCACAGAACTTTCCGCCAACATAAATGTTTGTGCTCAACTTTTGGCTGCAAACTTTTCAGGTTTCGCCAAACTATGCATAAACCAGGTGCCGAAAACTGTTGCTTAATTAGTTAGGGCCAAACTTGCTGGAGTCGCCAAAGAAAAGAGTCTAACTGGGTTTATTGGTCTAATGTCTGCTGCTAAGTCGTCAGCAACACGGAAACTGTTCTAATGTCTAGGGAGCAACACTTGCATTCCTGATGATTTTGGCCACCCAAAATCTTGCCCCAAACAAATGTCAACCCCTTGCCAATTATGATTTCAGAGATGCAGTCCTGGGGCTTCTGGCACGTGTAGATATCAATTGACCCACGCAATTGAACTTTTGTTTCATAGTTCCTGCACCAACGCCGCTGCTCAGTGGTCCATGGGTCATTGGGTCCAAGTGCGGTTCATTATCCGCCGTCCAGGCAGGGAGCGCGGAAACAGAGAAATTAGTGCGGCCCGTTAGAGTACAACTAAATGTTTTGAGGACTGACTGGTCCGAAATGATTGGAAAGGCCTGGCTGGAAATCGCTACTCAATCAATCAGTGGACGCAGCAGGTCAACAAATTTGGCCATAAAGCCCCACAACTGAGGGGTTGAAATGGGTTACGCAGCTAATGGGTCCATTTGGCCCACACTGAGAGAAGTCACTAGAAAGGACATTTTTGATTCCTGGCTGTATTTTTTATATATTTCCGTGGTTTAGTGAACTTAAGTTAGGAAGAACAATTCTTTAACCGATAGCACAGTTAAACTTAACAATAAAATTTTTGCAGATAATTTTAGTAGTATTTTCTTTTTTTAGTGCAGGATACCAGGAGGTCGAACAGTGGGCCAAAATCCGTTCTCTGGTTTCGTATTGTTATGTTTGCTGCACTTGTCTGTACATCAAATTGAATTTAATTACAGGCCGGCCAGGGTTTTCGTTCTCCCCCGGAGTCATCCTCATCCTCGGAGTAATGCTGCGTCGATTGTTTGTTTGTCTGTCGGTTTCAGCTTGCGGAAATTGTTTTGCATTTTGCATTTGCTGGCATTGCAACTGCAACTGCAACACCGAGCTGCAAGTTCTGTGTGCGCCCTGTTTATTTTATGCTAATTTAATGCACTCGCCCTATCGCCGCCCCATTGATACCATTATAATTTGGTGTTAATTCCGAAGGCAAATACTTCAATGTATTTGCCATTTTCATTATGCAGATTTGCCCAGGCGCAAAACAAACAAGCTGGAATTAAAGCCCAAACTTAACGAGTTATCTCTCGTCTGCCGAGAGCTGTGGGCGTGAGTCGTGGGGGAAAAGGGTTGGAGGCCCACAAAAACTTGGACTTGATGGTCGATGGTTTTGACAAGCTAACAAATTGTTTTCCCTGGCTGGAGGTGCACCACATGCGGACAGGAAATTAATAAAGAAAAGGGCTCCACCATGATACCAGTCCCCTCAATCTTCATCAGCCTAGGCGTTTTCCTCACATCCTGCTGGCCACCTAATGGCCCTCCTCCGCATCCTTTGAGCTTAACTGACCGCCGCAGACCTCCTCGTAATTGAGGCGACTCCATCAACATCTTGGCCATCACCATCAATTTCCGCCGACTGCTGCAAATTTAAATTTATACGCCAAATGGCTGCCACTGACACGCTCCCGAAAAAGGAAAAACTTTAGAACACGCACATGCGACTCCATCACACTCGCTTGTCTTAGTTGATAGTAATTTAAACTTGGATCCAATTAATGCCCAGCAGGTGCAGGTCGCTTTTCCTTTCCCTCAAGGAAGGAGAATTAATGGAGACCGGTCGCCAAGCTGTCAAAGTTGAGCGATCTGGATCGCAAAAAAAAATGGACACTGACCCATTGACGAGCTTTAAAGGTCGTCATGATTAAATGCAATATATAAATCGCCAGTCTCAACGTATTGATTTAAGACCAAAATACCTTATAGCATTTCTTTAGCAAACATTTCTTAATTAATTGCAGACCAATTTTAAATTTGTTACAAAGTCCACACAGTGGTGCACGTGATTTTAATGATTGTGATGTACACTTTGGTAATGCAAACTGTAGTTCCCAAAAAAAAACCCAATATTTACCATTGAAATCATAAGCAGTTCCGTTCCCCAAAAAATATTGTCCCGCCATCTCCACCACACACGCGTAATGACGAATGCGCACATCACTGACTACATCCTGCGAATGTGTCCCTAAAGGATTCTGAACCCTTTATCCCTTCTGCGTGGGCAGGTTTCGGGCTTAAGTCCCATGAATGGAAGCGATTATCGCATCTTTGTCAGCAGCAGCATCATCAGGAGCAACAGGAACAGTATGGGCAGGCATCCGCCCGCCGACATGAGACAGCACAAACAATCTCTAAAGGACGAACCCGTGTTCTTTTACCTTTTACTTTTGCTAGCACAGAGATGGAAGGTATGAAGATACTTGGCCTTAGTACCTAGGGGGTACATGTTATGATTAAATTCATTTTACAATGCCTACGGATTTGTTTGATAGGTAAATCATGTTTTCTTCGTTGTCCTATATATAAACATTATCTAGATACGCAGTATCTACAGACATGTTTCATTGCTTAAAATCGTTAACAGTTAGATGAAATATTTTTGATTAAAAAACCTTTACTGATTAATTATTAAAAAAATGAAATTTACTTAGATAATCGTAATTTAATTCTGAAACTTAATTGTAATGTTTAAAATTTGCATTCAACTTGCGTTGAATTATCCTTCTTTGTAGAGATAATTATTTCCGAGTACCGTATGGCCTTCTCATCACCGTGGAAAACTACGGCCTCCCTCACTTCGACGGAAGCAAGGGTTTCATAAACATTTCTGGCGAAGCCGGGATTCCAGATATTGGAGTCCACTTTCCGGTGCCTGGCAACGTGGAATCCTTCTCTCCCCTTGACAACATTCCCGCACCACGTAGCTTGAGTGGCTGTGCGTCCTTCTAATTCAATTAATAGTTGCTCGCAATTAAGTGCAGTGATTATTGAAAAAGAGGAAAAGGCATTACAATAAAAGGCATGCCGGTGGAGATGGTGGCAGGGATCTACTCCACCCACCTCCGCAGTGATGCGGAGAATGCCAACCAAGATTAAACCGAACCACAGATGGGCGGGGCGGAGAAAGGGCCGGGAAAATGGCAAAAAGAAACCGAGTATCGAGTATGTAAGAGCGGTCGGGTTTTTAATGCCCATCAGCCCGCATAAGCTTAATACTCGTGACGATTGGGGGGATTCCGCTGAAGCTCAAGCGATGATGTGATGAGTGCAACTCAAGTGCTCGAGCATACATAATTACCAGAGCCTGCCTAATGGGGCAAGCTGAATTATACACGGAATGTGAACTGACTGCAGCAGTTGCTCCATCAGCCAGCACTCCGGCTTTAATTACCATAAGTTAGCATTTTTAGATGTGCTGCGACGGAAATTCAAATACGCTAAATCGTAAAAAGGAAGTGCTCCCCATAAGTCAGTGTGGCTCCGGGTTTCCGGCTGTCAACAGCTGCTCGACTTGAGCAGAAACAATTTGCATAAGGGAGTAGGCGCCTCCAGCTTACCGGGTCCTTAGAGGTTAGCCTCCTCCGCACGGCGTTCTTCCAATAAGACTGCTCCCATATGCAGGTGAGTCGGATGGACTGCTCCGTCGAGGGTATTTCAAGCTGAGCAGCTGCTATTTATGGGATTGTAATTCAGTGGGGAGGGCAGACAACTTTCGGCATAAAAAATGTCTCGATAGAAAGTCAATAAACAAGAAAGTTAGGGAACTTTCGCGGCAGAGTTCTTTAAAATTTTAGCTATTCCTTATTTTTTCTCAAACTCTTGTACCAAATCATTTATTTGTCGGCAAAACTGGCACTTTAATTTGTGTGTTGTCATATGAAATCATTCGCCGAAGTTTCCGGGACAAGAAGACCAGAAGCAGAAGCTGTTTCGACCTTAATTTTCGTGAGTATCGTGCTAAAATTTGACCCTGAATGCTGCTTAGTTCCTCGGCCTGCATGCGCAGGCAGCAAACTATTTTCATTTGCCAGTCGAACAAAGCCACAAACGGGTGGGAAGAAGGGCTAGGAGGCCATTGCCAACGCCAATAAAAAGTTTCGGGCTTAAACCGCAGAAAAGTTGAAAAGTTCGCTCTTGATTCTATGAATATTGACCGAATCAAATTCAATCGAATTGAAAGGGGCACCGCACACAGGGATCGCAACAATTGCCGGGCAAAAACTATTTAAAAGCGAATTTCGGTTTCGGCCAAGTTAAAACAATTGCACTTTGTTATGGCGCCATTTAATTGTAGCGAGAACGCTTTCCGAGTTTTTCGCACCATGAGATCCCTGCGAAGCCATCGATTCAGCTCCTAATTGCGGTTGCTGGGGTCGGGGGCGGGGTGCGGGGTTAGAAGTTCGGCACGGAGGCTGGAAAATCCAATCAGACGGGGAAAATGAAGGCGGAGGCACGAAAATCTTTTGTTAATGTTTTCCTTTGTGCTGTTTTTTTATAATTCGACTGTAATTTAATATATTTGCATTAGGTCGTCCTTAAATAGAAATGCCCTTTTCTTCTCGGCCGCCTTGGTTTTAATAATAATAACAATATGGCTGAATTTAAAATTCAATATTTTCATATTACACGAGCTTCGGATATTGAAATTCCAGACGCGGTCTCGGTTTGTTTGCAGTCCCATTGTTGTTGCTACTGCCCCGGGTTTTCTTTTAATATTGCACACAATATGCACAAGGTGGTGGAGTCGAAAGGGGCGGTGCGGGGGCGGAGCGGCTGCAAAATAAAGAAAAGTGAGCAAGGAAAGTGAAAAGGTCGAGCGGAATATGGCAACTGTTCCACTGGCTTTTGCAGTTATTGTGCGAGTTTAGCTAAACGAGTTGGTTATGCCGGCGAGTTGTGGCCGTAATTTATGTGCCCCGATGGGCGAGCGAAATGTGGGTGGGTGGGTTGGTTAAAAGAAGGCCAAATGGACAGGAGATGGGATCGCAGTTTAGTCGAAAGCGAACTTCAGCCAGGATATTGAAATGGTCAAGCTTAGCTGATGGAAAATCATAAAGAATATTTCATTATATCCTAAGAACTGCTGAAGATAACCACAAAAATTGATTATATCGCCAGCCTGATTTGTTTTTGATTAAACATCCCGCACTCTGCGAATACACTTGAAACATTTTTGGGAAAGTGTTCAAATTAAGTCATTCAACTACAAATAACTAATTAAAAAATATTCGATGAATGCAATAAAGCATGCCCGCCACTCGAATGTAAATAGCTCCGCATTGATGGCCATCGAAAATGCCATTGATAAATAAATATAGCCGTGCGGTGCGCTCGATGACATCAAAAATTGAAAATTGTATTATCCCAGCCACAAAAAAAAGGTGGCAGCACAACAGTTGCCATTTGGGGGCAGAGCAAAACAGAGTTTCAATATTAAAAACGTGCAAAACATGGCAATAACAAAAATCGCTTGACACTTTGTTATTGACGCAGAATATCATGGCAATAAAATGGGCAACCGCAATCAAATTTTTGAAAAAATTGAACAGCCATGGCATTTGAATTTAGTTTGGATCGCTTTGCTTTTTTTTAATACGGGTTTTGGTTGCGGTGCTGATTGGTCGCGGCTTACGGCTCGCTTAAAAGTTGTTATTAATAGCCAGCTGAAAATAAAATTGTAAATCAAGTTGTAAGCTGCAAAATTAATTGTGTTACATGTGCATTAATGAACGCTTCGATTCGCCGGTAAGCGAATTAATGACGGCTGAAAATATATGTGCTTTCGACAGAGTCAACAAAAGGACACTCGTAGTTTGAGTTACCTTTGGGTCCTTGCGAAGGCTTCGAACTTCGTAGGTTTAAACATGTTCAATTGTTTGTGATGTGGGACCAAATGAGCGTGACTAATTAAGATTTAATGGATTTAATCTGCAATGGAGCGCAGCTGAAAAATTATTACCTCTGATGTTGTTTCCAAATGGTTTCAAGCGAGTTGGAGCTTTCTCAACTGAAAAAGCTTCGCCGCATTAGCACGTCATATCCATAAATGCATCTGGTGCTGGCCAGCCAGCATCTCATTACCATCATCATCATCATCGTAGTCGAGTTCATATCAACTTTGCCCCAACTGAGCTGTTTGGATCTGGGCAACACATCTTTCTCATTCGCATTCTGTGCGCCCCACTCACAAAAATCATGTGCAACGAACACCCAGGCCAAACAGTTGTTGTTTTGTTGCCATCATGCAAAATGCAAATGACACGCCATTACCTCAAAACAACAACAGGAACAACTGTTAAAGCAGCTGCAGTCGGGGAGAATATAGTGGGTGCAAAGGGTTGAAGATGCTGTTTCCACGAATACTTTTTGTCAAGCCCTAATGGCTTTTAATTGTTAAGCGAAATTGGGAAAAATTCTGCAGGCAGCGACTGGGGACCGGCATGCGTGGCGTATGCGCAATATTCAGTATACGCCTCGTTGGACAAAGAGCAATAAACCTTAAAGAATCGGCGCTTTTAGAATTGTTAACAATCACAATAGACAATGTAGTTCTGAACACTTATTGCTTCCGCATTAGATATCCAGGACTTTGACAGAACTGATTAAAAAATGGAGTTATAATTTTATTATTATGTTTTTTTTTAAATGTATACCCATCGAAAATACCATTAAATTGGGCGTTCATTAACTAATATATTTTGTGTGTTGAATTCAAATGCTTAAATTTGGTACTGCCGCACTGCTTTACCGACCGCCACTTTCTCTTCGCCGGCTCTATTTCTCTTACTTGTTGTCTCTTCAGCTCTCTTGCTTCCAAAAGCAAACAGAAGTTTCCCTGTCTGCCTTTCTCGACTGCCTCTAGGCACAAATCACAAACAAAATCGCGCCGTTGAGTAGGTCAAGACACTAACTCAATTTGTTTTCTAAGCAAAAAGCTATCGCCTTGCTGCACTCGAGGAGGAATCAGTTGACCGAGGTCAACCAGAACTTACTGCGCGTTGATTTTGAACCAAGACTGGTATGGGGTGTTTCGCTATATTAAATAAAATTCATAGTGTTTTGAAATTAAAAACAATTTGAACTTTTAATTAAAGAAAAATATGTGAAGTATACATATCAGATTTATTTAAAAAAAATAAACAACATTGTACATGCTAAATGAATTTTGAAAAATTTGGTTGCTGCCAAATTGAATTTGTTTGTGTGCTGCTGGGTAAATTCAGAAACAGGGAGAGGAATACTTTTATTTTTGATTTTATCGTCAGTCAGGCAAATGACTTTTACGTAACGAAACAATTTATTTTGGCTTGAATAAATAAAGATAACATAAATAAGCATTTTGGAGTCGACGCTGAATGAAATTGTTCTTCACTCTACAATTCCCTTTTCTACTTCAATCAGTGCCGAATAACTTGAACTATTTGATTTAGTTTACTTGCTTTTTTTTTACTAATCAGAGCGTAATTACCAATTAAACTTACATCTACATCGACTGCGCACATTACCATCATTAGTGTGTTATGTGTTAATTCAAATCAATCTTAATTGCCGTTTTTAGTTCTTACCCCGATTTTCCCGCTTGATTTTCAGTACTAATTGCACACGTTTTTGCCTCCGTCTGATGTTTTTAAAGAAACAAACAGACTCGGATGGATGGATGGATGGCTATCCGACTGCCTTGAACGCTCCACTGACTGACACCCAGTCGCTCCTCCATCCTCCAACAGCAGGCGGTGACCAGAGGAAGGAAGACTGACAGAAAGAAAAGCATTGTGTGCGGAGGGAAAAGTATCTGTTATTATGATTGTTTAGTGCTGTCGCCGGAAATTTCATTCAAGTGGATGGAGAAAGAAAACAACAGCAGACGTAGTAACGACTGCAGGCGACAAAACTGCAGTTCGTCGGCTGTGCAGGGAGGGGGGACAAGGGACTCCAAGGAAAAAACTCACAACCAAAGCACACTAAATAATACTTTGTGCGCAGTTGGAGCAACAAAAACGGTTGGGAAAAGCCAAAATTTAAGAGCCGAAGGAGGAAAGTGTACATATCCCATTTGATGCAATTATCCTGATTCTTCCGGCCCGGGTGGGCAAATACTTATCCTTGAGCAGGACGCCTTCAAAGCAAACACCAAGTAAACTTGTCGCAACTGCTGATATAGTGTAAGTACCTCCGACTACATCTGCAACTTGCAACTGCAACTGCAAGTATTTATTGCTGCGATGCCCAGATGCTGATGCGGGCCATGAAAAGTTGTTTTGCATATTTCATGGTATTCTCGGAAGGAAGGCAGCCTGGGTGCGATTGCCAGAAATTTCACCATTAACTCACACGACCTGAGGGCACTGGAAAACTCCTGCCGCCGCTCGAGAAGGGGGAACCTTCCCCCCGCTCTGTTGGGCACAACTCAGCTCATTTCGTCATTGTCTTGCCTCGTACTTTGTTCCCCGTAACAGTTTAATCATTCGAATTACATGCGTGAGCACGGGGAGCGGGCGGGGATCAAAAGAGGTGCACCCACTCGAGCCGAGCGTGTGTATGAATTACACACAGATGTGTACTCGTACTCCCAGCCTGAGTGGTTCCAACAGTTTCCCATCGATTGCGCGTACTTGGTGCTCCGATGGTATATCAGTATAATGGTCAGTCGTTGGTTATTATTTTTGCACTATTAACTTACTACTTCTTTTATATATACATAGTAGCTGTATCTTATAATTTAGTTTAGCCTTTTGAGAATTTAAAATATTCATATAGTAGTATTGTGAATATCTTGCGAATTTAAAAAAGTATAAAAAGTCTATAGAAAATAAAAAAATATACTCATGCATTTCCAAATATTTATAACCTCTTACTACTATTTTATGAAGCTAAAAAACGGTTGAGCACCCCGCGGAAGCTGGAACAATAAATTAATAGTAGCATTAAGTATGTATACCGCGAAAATGCGTAAAAATTTATGTCGGCGCTTTTTCATGCGAGCTCGCTCGGAAGTATGCAATGGTCCGGGCAGATTAAACTGCAATAATGGAGGAGGAGGAACAGGAGCAGGCGGAGGAGGAGGAGGAGCACGACAGGGGAAGAGGCATTGGGAAGTGGTAAAGACAAATGCTTAATGTTGCATGACTGAGAGAACTCATCGGATGATGAGCTGCGCTAGAAAGGATCCGAGGGCTGTAGGCAAAGGAAATCCGATGGTTTATGAAACATTAATCTTTGCAGGTATTTCACAGTCAAGTAGTATTCATTTTAAATTATCTCTCGGAACTCTCCGACTCCAAAATCTCTTGTGGAGTCGAATTGCTTTAATTGATTTGTGGCTGCTCTCTACTTTTAACGAACCTTCAGTGTGCACAACAGGATTGAAATTACAATGACTTTGGGGCCATCGCAAAATGGCCAACCATTATGAAAATTGGATTCGTGTTGAATTCTTCTTTTGAAAATACAAAACCAAAACGGCAATCGGAGGAAGTTGAAATACGCAGGGGCTTGGAGGGAAACTCAGTCAGGCGTTGTTCAATTATATTGTGACAAACAAATTGATTTTATTCTTCGGTTCCCAAGGACGACAGTTCGAAAGAAAAATAATATATTCAAAAAGTTGAACATCAAAACAATCAACAAAAAAGTGAATTATCCTTGAGTATTGCACTTATGTTTGAAAACATAAATGCTTTACTATGCATTAAGTTAAAAGAGATTCAAGAAACATGTCTGCCAATATGTTTACGCCACAACCAATTATGAAATCAGCGTATCTCTTGGCGACGGAAAGTCATAACCGCATGCCGAGAAACTTTTGTGAAACTTGAAGGACGTCCCAGTCGGTTTTGTGACTGATGGTCAGCTGAAGCCATTCCTCGATGCCCCTCACTTCATCATTTCCGCCTGTGAGAAGCCGGCACTTAAATTCTTGTTGTTTGTCCATTAGGAAAGCCCCAGACATCGTGTTGAAATGCTAGCAGAAAACATTTTCCACAGCTCCGTCGCCGTTTTTATCCTTCTTATGGGGTGACAGTCCCTTATCCCCCTGCCATTATCATCATCCTTCGCATTGGCATTGGCTTCGGCATCGGCATCGGCATTGTCATTATCGTTTTCATTTTCATTTCGGAAATGCCTTCAACGCACAAAGAAACATTTGTCTTGCTTTGAACAATTTTTCTTCGTTGTCGAAATAAAACAAATTGTATGAATTTAAGTGGACTTCCCCTCGCAAACGCCCGTAGTTATCATCTGCCATCTATTATGTGCCTCAATCGAATTGTCATTTGGCCAGGACACTTTAAATGAAAAATGTTTATTCCATTGCCATTGCCGTTGCCCACCCGTATGTTGCGGTCTGTGTAACGAAACCGCCCCAGCCACGCCCACACTGACTTAATTGCCTACGTTGGCAGAACGTGTGGGACGGGTCAAAACAAATTTGTGACCCAGTTGGTGGTGGGGTGGGTAGGGCTAACCGATTGAAGGGATATTCAAGCCCATCAGCGTTTTCGCTTTTGACACACCACTACTTATTATCCAAATTGCGAAGAAAAATATGGCCAGTAGAAAAGTTCTTCGGGCCCGGCCAAGAAAGTTTGCCTCAATCGGATCAATATTTGGCCAATTGATTTGGGCCAAACTTCAGTGGCAGTCGCAACTCTGCGCCCCTCGTATCTGAAGTACTCGTGCGTGTTTGTGGCTTAGTGGCATTCAACGCTCGCACCCTGCGGCCTGCCCCAACATGTCAAAAGCGATGGGGCAGCAGGCTCTGGGAAGCGGATCCCCCTTTGTCAGTTACTTACACGAAGCATTTCATTTGCCAATTTCCCTCAAGCTAAAATCAACGTTGCATGAAAACGACAACAGCACAAGGGCGGTCAAGGAAGGAAAACGCGATTCGCAGCTGTGAAAATGGCAGTGGGAAGATAAAATCCAATTAAAATAGCGTGGAATTTATAAAAAAAGAGACTAGATGACTAAATGGGTCCGCGGGACGAGCAAATACTCTTCAAAATAGAGCTGCAAGGCTAACTCTCGATTGAATTTTATTCTGCGAATTCAGATGACACATATAGAACACATATATGAAGTCATGTTTTAAAGACCCCAAGCTTAAATCAGTTTACAGAACCAAGGTTGGTCGTTAAAAAAATAGGGTGTCGGGCTGGAATATAAAACAAAGCGTGAAATCTATTTGCAACTGGCGAAACGGGGCAGCAAAAGTTTATGCCATGTAAATAACGACATCATAAATTTGGTTACGTGGGTTCGGTCCTGCCGTGCATATCTCGACTATCCATACCCCACATATGCAGTGGCCACCAATGGGGGCTAGTTCCGTTTTAGGACACTATTTTTTTTGGCTCGGCCGTTTTCGGTTGGGGAAGTTGCACAAGAAAAGTTATTTTCGAAATGTTTTCAAAAATTTCAAAAAATTTTCTCTCTTCTTTTTATATTTGTAAAACTTGTTTTTCCACATTGACTTGGCATTGACTTTATATTATCTTAACACTTTTGGTAATCCCATTTCTTTCCGTGTAAGGGGGCCCACGCCATTTGACTGTTTCCGTTTTCACGGGGGGCCGCTGCAAGCGCCTCTTTGTCATAAAAAACCGACAACAATGAGGGGTTGTGGGTGGGATGGGCGCCAGGTGAGGGTGCTCGAGTGTTCGCTCTTTTTACGTGCAGCCATCAGGGGAAATAAAAGTTACGTTGACACGGACACCACGCCGCCAAGTACCAAGGAACCAAACACTTTTGGCCTGCCCTCGAGACACAGTCCATCGCCCATTGCCCACTGTAGGACCTCCCCCGATTCCCCGATTTCAGGTATATATTTTTCCTATCTGGAACCCTTTGTGTGCGACTGAGTGAGCGGGTAAGATGAGTAGCGCGTAAAATGTGCAAGAAATTAAAACGATTTAAGCCAGAGAAGGCTGGAAGTGGAGATGATTGAGGTGGAGCTGGACCC
The DNA here is from genome assembly GCF_016746395.2 of Drosophila simulans. NCBI lineage: Eukaryota > Metazoa > Arthropoda > Insecta > Diptera > Drosophilidae > Drosophila > Drosophila simulans. The sequence goes on from NC_052522.2 coordinate 21,611,899, forward strand.
TGAGGAAGCTAAAAGTGAGCTCTGCCATGCGGAACATGGAGAAGGAACACGCTATTGGAGCTGCGGAGCAGAGGACGCTTAACTGGAGACTGAGATGGAGTTTTTCCCATTACCGGACAATGGGAGCTCCAACTGAAAACGGGGATGAGCGGAATGGCATGCAAATACTATTCAAGTTGGTCAGGCTAAAACAGATCTCTGGATAAGAATGGGGTCACAATGTGATAAATGGGAGTTAAGGTTGAGATTCCAGTGAGCTGCCACTGAAAGTCTTGAACTTAAGTGGCAGATGAAACCAAGTATCTCCTTTGGTAAGGATACCTAGTTAAAATGTCCAATAATTTACAAGAATATATTTTTTTAAACTCTTATCTGAGAATATTGAAATTGGATTAGTCATGTACAATCGCGACTTTACATTCTTTCCAAATCTTTCTATTTGCTAATTTTTTTGATTTCCCCTAGAAGTGGGATATGAAAACACCCATTTGGCTTTCTTAAAGTCAGCTCCAGATTAAAACTGAATTCAATTTCGTTGATTTGGCTCACCACGAGACCGCGGTCATTATAATAACAATAGCAACCACCTGCTCCTCCTGGCAGGACTGAAGTTTCCCATCAAAGACACATTGTGTGCCTTTGGCTTGTGCGTCAAACGCATAGAGTTCAATTATATTGAGTGGCCATCGCATGCCGAGCATTTCTAGCAGCCGCAGACATCCGGATTTCAGGGATGGGGATAACTTTAATTGAGATTTACAATGCGAGTTAAATGCCAGGACAGGCCAGAGCGGAATTTGTTCCCGTTTGAGCTTAACCTTGTTTCTATTTATCCGCCCAGGATTCGAGCGGGGGTCATAAATTCGAAGACCGTAAATCTCTTTTATAGTCGAGCGGTTCTCCTCCCGCAGAAAATCTGTTCGTGCCGGGTGTTTATTTGCTGATGGCCCTAGACTCGCTCCAGCTTCTGTTCCTGGGTAGCCGCCATATTAAAGCCCAATTGCGTTTAAGTAGCTGACTTTTATGGTTTTGCCTGCAGTCTTTTCGCTTCCATATGTATGCATGTTTATACCCTTGCTGGGGGTAGAATACACTTGACCCTTAGGCATGGTATGATGCACAAAGGACCATTTTATTTAGGGCCAATGGAAGGCATCTCAATTCGAAAGTGAACATGTTATGTGACGCATTAATAAGTATAACTTTCGGATAATGAAAAACAGATACACCACTTCTTTTATGACTACGACTGCTTATACTAATATTTCTATGTATAGTACTTAAATGTATATAAATGATTTATCCGATAGGGTATCCTTAATATCGCATCCCGAGGCATCCTTTACCGTCGTATATAAATATATATTCAACAGTTGTTGGCTGCCTTGTTCTCGACGTTGTTGCCGTTTGCGAATTTCGGCAGCGGAGGCTGCGAAACTGCGACGGGGAGCGGTGGACAAGTGAATTGGATGGCAGGAATAGCCTGGCAACATTTTTTGGCTTTCGCACTCCCCCCGAAAAGCTAACGAGCTGTGGTGGGTTGGGGAGTCGCGTGGATGGGGCAGCCACTTTATACGGGTGTAGGTACGTATATATACATTCGAGGGGTATAAATGTTGTCCGATGTCTGCGCTGCGCTGTTGTTGAAATGATAAGCATGTGTGCAATTAAAATGAAAGCGTGCTCGCTGCTCTCCAACATTTGGACGACGACTGTGAAGTGGCGCACGTATGCTCCTGGGGTACGGGTCTTGGGGTTGGAGATGGGATGGTGGGGATGTTGAGGGGATGCCATGACATGAGGCCGCCCAGGACAATAAAACAAATGTCGCCTATTTTACATAAATGCTGTGTGCAAATTTGTTAACCTTGTTCTTGTTGCTGTTGGCGTTGTCCAAAAAATATTCAAGAGTAAACAAAATGGGAATGTTTTGACTTTGTGGTTGGCAGCCAGTGGCGGAGGTTATGGCGGGGCTTAAAACTACGTTTAAGTTCAATAATAAAAAATTGAGATTTTTGATATTCAAGCGCGTACATATCTTATAATTACTTCGTTCTATTCATTCAGCCTAAACCATGATCCTGGTGAGGCCTCTGCATAAAGTAGTCCGATTTTCTGGACGCGACCAGCACGCTAAGTGTGTACACCAGTCCCGTCGAGTCAGCGGTTTGCCATTTAATTTGGTTTTTTCCTGTTTCCTGCTGGTCCTTGCTCAGTGGGACTTTGGGCCATAAAAACGCTACAAATTAAAAACGCATTAGTTTGTTGTCGCTATCAGGAGCCGGTCACGTGTGGGCACTTGATGGCTCCTCTTGTTTGCCGCATAAATCTGCGATTTCGGATCCAATAATCACGGAGCAGAGTCGTTGCCTTTAATTCGGGACACCCGAGGAGGCAACAGTCCGACGCCCAGCTGACAGGGGCTGTGAATGGGCAATTAGCCGCAATAAAAACATCTCTGAGGCGAGCCACTACCCATTACACACAGGAGTGGGCGGATAGTGGGTGGTTGGTGGGGCGAGCACTTAATTCAAATTGCGAATACTCGACCTCAACATGTGCGACTCTGGCCGCAAAAAGATATCCCCAGCATACCCACCACACAGGCGTAAAATTAACACACACTTAACGCAAACGGGGAGTCCCCGACTCCGACAATCCCGCAATCCAGCAATCTAGCAATCCAACTATCCGGCAATCCGAGAATTGGGAATGGAAAGCTCCCTGACAGCGGCAACAGCTTAGACTTGCAGCAAAGCTGAACGCAGCCATTCCCACGGACGCTTTCACTCGGCTCCCCAAATATTTGCATGCCCATCTCCGGCTGAATGGGGAATCCGTTTCCCAGAACCGAGCCCCTCCAACGATAAGTGCCTGCAAAAATGCTAACGCCAGTCCTGCCCATCGGATGATGCTGCTTCGGTCGTGTCTGCATCCGGCTGATGTACTGCCTTCAGCAAACACCTGCAACAGACAGACCTACGCAAACAAACAGATGCAGATGCATGGGCTGCCACCGGAACAGTCTGGCTACGAGGGGATTATGGAGAACGGATCACGGGCTACGGGTTACGGGTTACGGATTGCGGGTGGGTGACAGAGCGAGATGAGCAACTGCAAAAACCAGACTCGCTGCCAGGCTCTGACTTGGCCCAGGCAGGCCTCATGTCAAAAGATTTCAACTTGGCCAGCTATGCCTTTTGCCGAGAACAAAAAGTTTGCGTCCTTAAGTCAAGGTGTTCGACTGTTGATAATATGGGTTCTCACAACTTTGGTTTAATCATTACATAGATTTATGGATGAAATCAAGACTAATTTTCAACATTACTTCAGATTAAAGGGCCACTTTTCTCAGTGTAGTCTATTTGGTAAATAGTAAACCTAAATTAGTCCTCTTTATCCTACATATCCTGTTTTGGTATATGAGATTTAAGGAGCTCATAAAGGTTCTTACAACGTAGCCTTGGAGTCAATAAGTAAGGGGTATAAAAAGCGAGGCCCAGCTAAAATCCTTTCATGTTGATTCTACTCTTCTTATGTTTTGGCAACACCTGCTACCTGCTGCTATTTGTCAGTTGGCCACCTCCCCTTGCACCGCGGCAGCTCCAGGAGTCAACCGGGCCGGAATTGTTATTATTTTCTTCTGCATAATAACGAGCCCAGGAGGTCGCTGTCCCGTCTCGTCTCCGTCGCAGTTTATGTGTTTATGGCTGCCTTTTTTCGTTGTTGAAGCTTGGCGTGTGTGTGACACCGCTGATCCCGGAACTGCTTACTCCGCTCCTGCCCCTGACGCACAGCCACACACGGTCGTACCAACCGCCGCCAACCCCCAACCACCTAGTGCGGATCCGGGACAGACACATCTGACAATGTCACGTTGCGGTCGAGCACTGCGTGCATATAAATTTAGGATAAATATAAGATACATTCCGAAACGAGCAGTCAGGCCAAGATGATGCTCTCGGAGAACCAAAACAAAGGGATTGTGAATGGGGAGTTATGGAACTATAAAGTCATCATAAAGCTTAGTATTTATAGGATAAATCAACATTAAGTTGGCATTATGACACTTCCTCATATGCCATTAAATCTCACTTTTTGTGATTAGATTGTAATAATACGATCGAGTGCCACAATACTATCGTTGTCAGCAGACCCATACCCATTCGATCATCGAATATTGATAAATTCCTAGATCAAGTAGCTATCTTTCCTATAGATATCCTGCATTCTCGACTGCGAGTATCCGCGAGTAACTCGACCGCAATGTAGAGCAGCCGCACACAATTTAAATAAAGAGCCTACATGGCGTGGGTGCCGTGTTATGAGCCGGGCTTTGTGCCACCTCGAAAGCACACTGACCCACCACCAGCCGTCATTTGGCGCCCGACTTGTTTGTCTGTTTGTGTTCGTGCGGCTCAGTTTGATGGCCCGGAAGTAGCTTGTTTGCTCTGCCCCGCTTCCAGCCACCTTCAATTCTCGTTTTTTTTCCCACTGAGCTTTAAGTGTTTACGTGGCGTATTAGTAATAAATGTAATGTGCATAAAAGTGCCCACACGACCGACGCTCGAAAGACGGGAATGTTTACAATGTGTTTAGGCATCGGAACGGGCACGCTTTTATAGATTTTTACAACTTTATCCAAGCATCCAGCATCCGACAGTCCATCAGAAGCGTCGAGGGCCGCGTCACATGCAGGCACTTAATCAATCAAAAGCCCAGGGACGAGGCCTTATTAGCCTTCTCTCACTGGTTTTGGGCCAAGTTCTCTCCGGCCGCATGTTTGTTTGCTTGGCTTTGGCAGCACAAATTATGACTGGACATGTTCAAACATTTGCCTGTCCATCTGACCATTTTTCCTGCCGAATGCGTTCCATGCTAGCTCCCAGAGGATAGGGGCAAATTGTACTGGGCTTAGTGGCCTGGGTCGATAAGTAGGCGGCATAAGACCGGGATATGCTGGGCAAATGGAAAACCAACACTGAGATCCGCCTTGGATTTCAATTTCCTATGAGGTAAGCCTTTCTTTAATAGTCACACAATTCCATGCCAATTTCCTCTCCAGCTATTTAGTATCTCAAGGGGTTTCTTCTGGTTTCTTCCGCCTTCTTTCTTCTAGTCCGGCCAACCCAATTAAAATTCCACAAATTCAAGCAGGACCCAGTCTAATGTTCCGAGCAGACATCCTCGAAACGGTATCCATTACTTTTCCGCGCCCTCGACCGCCTGTCTCCTGTAATTCCGTTTCATAAATTCATTGCAAATACTTTGCGCTACTTAGCGGCAATTTTTCATCTTTGTCTATGACCCGCTGCTCTCGAAAGAAAAAAGGGTTCTCTTCACAAATATTCTAAATTAATTAAAATATTTTGGGCTGCCGCTAAATTTAGCTTTGCCCATCATCCACTCGTCTGTTGCAAATACTGTATCATACCACAATTCAAATAAATGGCGCTTTAAATCGCAGTTCAAATGGCGTGCAAGCGGATAGCCAACTTTTGGCGATTTAGTTTGGCTTAGTGGCCAACTAATTAGGCTCAGCAGTCGGGGCACTGGGTCAAGGGCCAGGCAGTAATGTACGTCAGAAATAAAAGGTTGCACCCCTTGCCAAGGGCTAAATACCCCACTCCGTTGCCCAGTTGCCCAGTTGTCCAGGTGAGGGTCACCTGAGGGCAGGTCGGGTCAGCTCAGACAGGCCGGCTTATCCGGGCTGAGCATACCCCAAGGACCGGGGCAGGAACTGCAGTGAGGAAATTAAAAGTGTGCAGGTCCAAGTGGCGAGCTCTCAAGTGGCTGGAGCTCTAAAATTAGCCTTCCCCCGGCGCCAAGTGGAAGTTTTATTTTCCCATCTCTCTCGGCTTCTGCTTGTATTCTTTTTATTTTTTTGGCTGCCTTGAGTAGCGAAATTTTTGTGTGGCTTACTTGCGGTGGGATAAAAGTTAAGCTGCAGCTCATAAATTTTATTCCTCGGCGGCATCCGGGAGCGTGGAGAAAATATTCCACGGGCGAGGGGACAACAGGGCGTATGAGCCACGCCGTCGATTTGGCAGCCAAGTGGGGCGAGAATGTTTACGATTGTCAAATATTTACAGATCGCTCCGAGCAGGGAATCAAATCGGGCAAAGGTGCGATAAGTCTAATGGGGCGTATGCAATATGCTCTTTTTAAGCATCTCTTTTTGGGCATGTCTTGCTGGATATGAAAGGCCCTGTCACCAAATTAATCAAACTAATTGCGGAAGAATTCCAAATGAAGCCACAAGTTCGAATTCATTTCCTTCTAGTTCCAAGCTCCCAGTCCCCTTGCGCAGGCCCATCGCAGACTAATTGCCAGCACGTGGATGCCACATTAGTCTCCAAAGAGGAGGGAAGTTGACGCGCTGCCTTGACCCATATCAAAAGTCAACAAACTGTGTACATGTGTCTGCAAACGAACAGAGGAAAACTGTCATTCAGTTTATAAAAATCGACGGGCGGGGAGATTCGTGGAGCATGGCAACGGACAAATATGATGATGTATAGGCCAGACGAGCATGGGAAATATTTATAAATTTTCTGCAGCAATGCAGCAAAAATTTGACACAATGTTTACAAATGGCTCTGGATTTGTTGGGGCCAGCTGAAAGCTGAAAAGAATCAAGGGCAGCTCCGCTGACCATTATAAATGAGCAAACAAACGGCGGTCGCATGCAAATGAATAAGAAGCCAAATACAAGGCGAGATTGATTGCGACGGGATATAAATTATGGCGCACGAAATGGTATCCGTTTATCAGGCTGTTCTGGAGCTGAACTTGAATCTATAGCTCCACGTGGCTGCCTTTAATGAATTCCCTAGTTCTAGTTGTCTAGTTGATATAGTCGAGGAATACGGTGACTCACATCACTTCCATTCGAATGCAATTCCGTGATTTTTAATCTCCATTTCCATTTAAATGCATGGCAGCACTTTGTTTACTCCGAAATTCATTTTTGCTGAAAAGGTTTTTCCTATTCGACATTTGTTTGGTTTTTGTTCCCTTGTGTGTGCGCTTAACAAACATGGCAATTGAAATTCTATTCGCACCATATTCGATTTAACTTTTATATATTAGAAATTCTACAACACTGTTTGCCACTCTAATTGCCAGGGTGCATTATTTATGGCCTTTTATTGTGCATGTATGATGCGCATATTGTTTATTTACACGAGTCAACATATCTTGTCAGGGGAATACGCTGGAAAATGAGGAAAGGGAAATGGAAAAGCGGCGTGTGTTCATTTTTATTACTTTGTCGCGCGCTTGTTTGTTTACGAATGAATCAGTATCTGAATTCGAATTTCGATATGAATATGAATGAAAATAATGCGGACCGGTGGGTTTGATGTGGTCGGTCCAAAAATAGATAGCTCAAAGTGCCCCGCCAGGATTGCTTGGTCGGTCTAGTCTGCCTTTTCCCTGCACCCGATTCCCATTTCTTTATTTGGATTATTTAGTATGATGGTCTGCATATGGTTTGGCTCTGGCCTTGATCTCCGACGAATTCCTACATATGTATGTTTGTATGCAGACGAAGCTCATGACCTTCGACACCGAACGACTGATTGCCTCGAGGCATCGGAGTTCATTTGAAGCCAATGTGCGTCGCGTCATTTGGTTGTTCTAAGAAAAGTAAAGAGGCAGATTTACAAAGGCTTGGTATTGTACTGTTCAAATTTCGTTTTGCTTTATTCCTTCCACAGTTCACGAAAAAATTATATTCTGGTTCTTAAAAGTATCCTAAAAATTGTAGATTATAAGAAATTTTCTAAAGCTCTATAGCTGAAATCAAGTTCATGTTGCTTGGCAGTGGAAAAACATTATACTGCTGGAAAATATTTAAAGAAATGTTTAGGAATTGTGTTTCCAGTTCCCCATAATCTTTTTCCAGACCATAACTCGGCGTTCAACATTTGCGTTTGTGAGCATGCTAAATATATCTATTTTCTCTTAAGCATGGGAGAATAATTAAGTATTCGTGCGACGTCGAATAAAATTCGAGCTGACGGCTTAGAAAGATACTTCTCAATGGAAAACAAAAAGGCTAAGTACATGTCAAGACTTTTTACGAGCCTTTGAGCACATACCATATACCAGATACGTCATAAATAAAGATTTCTTTTTAATTTATAGCTCAGATTCTGCCCAATATCTTTTGACGAAAGAGACTACAATTGGCTTTATATATATATTATAATATATTAGATTGTATTGTATTGCATACGTATAAGCAAAACCAACGCCGATCTTGATGCTCATTAAATTTCGATTTTTTCCTCATAAGCTCAAATTTTCTAGATTAGATTCCGTCTATCAATCATTGGATTACAACGCAAGGACCAACAGAAAGTCTCAGGACCAAACAAATTTATGTAAGCTTACAACGATATGGTCAAGTTCCTATACTGTCAGTTTGTGCTGACACTGCCTATACTGGCAGTTTTGACCGGTTTGTGCGTTCTTACCTCAATAGTTTCTAAGATCATACGGTTCCTACGGACAACATTATTAAAGTACATATATTAAAGTAAAGAATAATAAATTCCTAGGATAAGACTTTACTGCCAATAAATCCTAAAGTACTCATATCGACTTTTTTAAAGTAACTGCCGGAAAGAATAGTGATACATGCCAACAAAGCATTCAAAAATCTTTCTAGCCCATTTTAATGAATTGAGGGCACAGCGCAATCCAAGCAGATTGGGATATTAATTATCGAAATATGTTAGGCATATAATTAAATCACATATCAGTGACTACAGTGACTAATGCATTCCACATAATTTTTAGAGGCTTCAAATACTTTCCAACCCTGCAAATGTACCAGGACACTGAAGATTAGGAGGGTAATGTGGAAAGGCATCCACGTAGTTACAGTAGAGTGTGCAATGGCAACTAAATACACGAAGAATGAACGTCCAATCTTAAGGAGCAATACAACAATTGAAAGTAGGGCTAATGGGTTCGTACAGCGTGACTTTATAAACATATAAGGTTAGTGGGGGTAAACGCACCAACAAACTTTTAAAAATTATTGTTATACATATGTACGTATAATTTATTAAAATAATTGTTGTCTGTCTGCATAGAAACGTCATTTAATAATCGTAAAACAAATTTTTTATGTAAAATACGTCGACGTAAGGAACACTTTTGGAAAAACTCGGAGAGACAGCTAAAAGAGGTAAATATCTTACGTTGGGAAGGCTTTTTCAAAAGCTTTTCTGTATTTCAAACAAAATATGTCTAAACTATAAACAAACTTGATAAAAAAGAAACTTAGGTTTTTTGTAACTTTTTAGTCGATTGCTCGAAAAGTCGACTAATTGAAAACGGTCCAGCCTAGATATTTTTAAAAAACCTTTTTGGTTTTTTGTTTAAAATCAGAATCGTTCGTCACTTAAGTGTATTTTTCTTTATTATAGTTCCTGAGATCTCAACATTTCAGTAAAAAAACTAGTTTTTTTTTTTCACTAATTCTATTTATTAAGGTTTCAAAAGGAATCGTTCAGTAATTCCTCTGAACATAACCTAATGTGTGATAAAGATAAATGAGACCAAGTGGTATCTTAATTATAAAGTACAAAAGAAAGAAAAATCTAGTCTAGTTATTAATTACTTAAAATGAAATATGTTATATTATCCTCCGGGTAAGGAGATTGCTGGGGTGTACCCTCTTCAGTCTTCGGAGGGAGATGGGATCAGCTAGGATAGTTGCTAGTCGGTTCGGGTGGGCCATAAGCCTGTCGGCATAACGGCTGCTGTGGAAATTAATCTGATCCCCAAGAAGGGTAACTTTCAGATCTCTTTCGATGACCATGTTCGTCACGTACCAGGGGAGCCCAGATGCGTGACGTGCAGCTCTCGACTGGACCACACGGAGCCTATTAAGCTGGGATTTGGCGGCAAAGTACAAGTACAGCTCTAGATGTATTTTGTATTTATTTACGCGAATATATTTACCCTAATTCTCCACCAATAACGAGAACAATTACCATACGTTGTGAGCATTGACATGTCTTATAATCTTCAATTCGGAATGCTAAATTTATTGAGCTATTACCCCATCTCCGTTTCGTTAAATACTGAATAACTCCATTTAATGCGACCTCACAATGTAGGCATTTTGGGGCTTCATTAACTGGTTTTTCTTTCCCTTTTGGTTCGACGGCCTAACGAGGCGCACAATCAACCACTAATTAACGGAGTCAAGGTGCTTAATACGCAGAAAGTGGCAGGAAATTCCATTAAGGAGCAGGACAATCTTTGACATTGCCCTCCGACCTGGAGGGCTATTGAACTTGAGCTCTATTTTTGTTGACCTGGTCTGCCCGAAAAGGTCGCTAAACAATTGGCGAGTGTCATCGACAGTCGCGATTCGAATTTCCGAGAATTCGCCAAGACACCCAGGTATATTATTAATAATAAAGCACCTTTGTGCATAATTTGAAAGGTTTGCTCTTTGTCCTGGCCCAGCTGTTGGGCATTTATTAATAAAAGGCAACGAGGGAGTGCTGCAGCTTATTACTAAAGTTGATTCCTGGCAAATGCTTCGCGGGCCGTCGACAATTGCCGTTTAGCGTTGCCAAGTCCACAATTATGCGCACCGGTAGTCAAATGGGGGTGGTGCCCCACCACCTGGCACTGGCCCCTTCCTACCGCCCCCCACCGAGGTGTTGTTCTCCTCCGCACGCAGGATGAGAATCCTGTGAGTGTAGTGCAAACATTTTGCAATTTTCAGTCCAACAATGGAAAGCAATTACAAAACAAACTCAGCGCTAAATGAGTGTGTGGCAACATGGTAAACAAAGTGCGATGAGAGGCATGGGGCAGGCAGAGTTGGGGTGGTGTGGAGTAATGTGCGAGGGGCATGCCGCCATAGGGGCGTTCCTGGTGGTACTAGAGTACACATGACTGGGATTGTTGACGGGCGTGGGCGATGCCTTGATTGGATACGCTTGGAATGATTCCTCTGGCAGCACCCACTCGACTTTACTATATTTATGAGAAGCAGAACCAAATTGATTGGTCATAATAGGGCTTACAAGATTTTACAATTGTTTAGTGCTCGCTGAAAAGATGGCCCGAAACAAGGGTCATCCAAAGGGAATACTTATAAATCTACCTACTCAAATCTACAGCGAGACTGAACAAAATATAGTAATAATCCAAATTACACAGCCAAAATTAAGTTTAAAGATGTAAAGCTTGAAATTATTATAGTCGTTCGGAATTGCGTGCTGCCAGTTTTGCTTTTGTGTTGATACCATAAAACAAGCGACAAACAATTGCGCCTTCATATAGAACTCGATATATCCACGGACGGACGGACAAAAGTCGCGTTCCGGGTTTCCCCAGGTGGCCGGCCAGGCAAATTAAAGCCACTGAGCCCGCCAACTAAATATGCCATGAATTGTTGCCAACGGATGTCGTACCCCTTGTCGTCCAGCTGCAGTCGCAGCTCCAGGAGGAGCTCCTCGTGCCGAGATTCGGTGAAACTTTGTGCTCGAGTCCCAGCGTCGTTTATTGTTGACTCAACTGGCAGCCATTTCCGGCATCCGGGACACCGTGGAAGGACGAAAAGGAGCTGCAGCTGGGAAACTCACAGCCCTGCCAGACAGTTTGTTTTATGATTGCGCGTCGGCTAATTCGCCCTGCAATTTCGCAATTAAATTGTAGAACGTGCCATGGATATGCAAAGTTCCCGCCTCAGTTTCTTGGCTCCTCCTCCGGCCGTAGTATATTAACAGTTTCTTGCTTTTCCGGCTATGCAATTAGGTGAAAACAGCGAAACTTCAACTAAGTCTCATCAATCACGGGCTTATTCCCCAATTGTCTGTCTATCGCAAGCCGATCCACTTTCGGGGTATTAGCAGGCATCGATATGAGCATTTTGTTGAAGAGTAATCAATCAAACCTATGGATTTGCAAACGCAAAGGACCAAAACAGACAGACTGCCATTAGTGTAGCTCACTAGTTGGGGCGTACAAGGTATTTGGGCACTTGTCATCGAAGTTTAATATGCGTTGCTACTTGTCACAAGCTTCACCTTGGAGTTCCACAACTTATTGAAAATACTGGACTAGTTTCCCCAGGGCAGCTCATCCCGGGCACCATGCTGACTTGGGCTTAACCCTGTCATTCATTCACGACTTTAATACTACACAGAACACTGCAAGTGGCGTGCAATCCTTGTAAGCTGTCAACTATGAACAATAACAGTGTCGACCTATAAACATAACTAGAGTTTACTGGAAAAGCGCAACAGCAACGAGAAATCGATAGAAAGCATCGGAGTACTTTGCTGCTAAAGCTTGAGTTCTCCTGAAACCAATTACATAATTAAATATAGAGATCGAGATACAGCCATAATAAATATATATTTTGAAAATGATACAGAAAGCGCCAAATTAAACGAAACCATACTCATACAGCCTGTGCACAAAGTCCAAATAGAAAATCAATAATCATTAAATTATTCGCATGCTGGTGCACAAAATATTGTTGGCTTATTTAAGATATAATTTCGACCTGAAAAGCGATGCTTTAGATAACTAATTTATATGGCGCAGGCACATTAGAAATAACATTTTCCAGCAAAGTGTAACTTAAGCGTTTGTTTGCGTGTTAATTTAAAGTTGGCCGGTCGTAAATTGCTTTACCCAAGCACACAAATCGGCGGACCCATTAAATTGTTTTACTAAATATGCTATCTGAAAAATGGCAACAGCGAGTGAAGCCCACAAATGCATAATTAAAATGCCAAAGGGAAACCAATTGTTGCTGCCACAAAATGCAGTTCCTCATCTCCTTTTTTGAGCGTGAAATGTGTTAATTAAATTGTCACTCGCATTGTTGTGCTCCCTGCTGTCGTGCCATTACCGATTGTGGAATTTTAGAAGGATCTCATTTAAATACTCGCGAATTTAATGTTTGAATAAAGTACGCAGGGTAGCGTATGTTTGGGAACGCCAAAGCGATAAGGGTTAAGTGCAGAAGCTACAAAATCCTTCAAGGTTTTATTCGGCATTTCCCCCTTCTCCGCTTGAGGGATAAGGCGAATGTTAACCCATTGTTAGCGCTGCAACCCGAAAGCCAGCACTGAACCAAATCCCATCCAATTATGAGCGAAATGCATTTGCCCCACCAGGAATTTTGCCCAACTGGCAATGGCATTAACATCAACAATATAAACAGCGCGTGCAACTGAAGTGTGGCCAACCATCCCCACGTAACCCGACCCGACCCATCCCATCCCATCCAATCCCACCCCGTGTCCTTATTCAAGGAGCAGAAAATGCGCGCACTTTTTTCGGGGTGCTAGAGTAAAATCAAGCTTGAAGATCAACAGCAAATGCAAACACGAGCAGCAAACTGAGCTGTGTGAACTTGTGTACACAGGGCGGATGGGGAATCTGGGCGGCTCCTCCCTCCGTGTTGCTGTCTCTCAAGTAACGAATCCGCAGTGGTGCCGGTGGCAGGGTAAAAGATTTCGTTGCTTCCCAGCCGGCACAAAAGAATACAAATATTGCGAAATTCCTCGCCACTATGCCACTACACATGGTAGCATAAAATTGTGCATTGACAACGTTTTAATTGCGACTTGCATGTGATTTGTGGGCCAGTGGGACAGTGGTGGCCAGTGGGGGTCGGCCACAACCCGTGTTGGCTATAACTTTGGTCCCACAATGGTGACCACATTTCCAGGAAAGAATGTACGGAATGCACCAAAGAGCATACCATATAGTCCTGCCATGTGAGATGTCCAATAAAAACTAGCCGAGTCATTAGGGTTTCTCCTCCTTGATGTATATTGAATATTAAACTTTCTTTACGCACTTGCCTTCAGAGCAGCTCGTGCATCTCGTCTCATCCAAAATGAACCCATGACTGTGTGACTCAATGAAGACTGCTGCAAACACGCAGCGGAAACAATTCCCCAAGCATTCTTCACGGCTTCTCCTTTCATGTGAATATGCAACTGCAGCCTCTCGACAAGAACAACACTAAGAGCCCTCTGATGAAAACAAGTGCGGAGCAAAATAAAACTCGGGCAGTGTGCTTCTGTGTATTCAGAGAAAGTTTAAAGCCTTTTCACCACGTGCACACTTTTGCTTTCTCTGCCTGCATCGCTAATTACAAACTGTCTTAAACTTATATATATATAAGTTTATATATAAGTTTCATATTTATTACATCTGCTGCCAGCAAGAGCGAATGTCCTAGTGTTTTCTAACTGGAAAATCATTTTTTAAAAACCAATTAACAAAACTTGAAGGCACTTACGTATTTAATCGACTATTAATATTAACAGGACCTATGATTTTATTTTTGTAACTTACTTGTTACCAATTATATTTAAGCAAGGGGCATTATCTATGAATTTTAGTGACCCTTTCTAGTTCTTCACTCAGTCAAATGCTGACCGACCTGCATAAGGCATTTATATTGTGGTTAACACATGATGGCCATAACTCAAAGGCTGGTTAAACGTGCGTTGGTTTGTCAATGGGACCGGGGGTAAACTCTGAGCAACGATTGTATGCCATACATCAAGTATACGCACTGTTTGCCCGACTATTTGACTCCGGCTTTGTTAGGACGAAAAGTACTAGACGAAGAGGCAGAGATGGGCGCTCGATTGGCAAGACAAATTAACAACAAATGCCATAAATTACACAGTTCGATAAACAGGCGGCCCAGAAGTGCCCCACTCTTCTCCCCAACCCCCCCTCCAACGAATGTCAACAGGCATTGTCTGTTTGCTCCGAGCACACAAGGATACAAACGCACACTCGTGCACGAAGATGTGCATATTTATGTTTAAATAGACAGATGTATGCGGATGAATTAATCTCGCAAATTGATGTCAGACAGCATTTGCAATGAGATTGTGCTAACGGCAGGCATTTGTCAACTGTGTATTATGGCCACGGAACCTGTCCGACCGACGATCATGTTAAATTTCGGTAGAAAACCATCAAAATTTAATTTCACAATAGCATAAACAAAGTGCAGCCCTGCCAAAGCCCTGGATAATTGCAGCTTGTTTATTTTGGCTTGCAGCCTGCCGTCCTAGATGAATAATTCATCCAAATAGCCAACTCGAACGACCAACCGAAAGTATTTAGTCACAAACTGTCACATGTGATTGTGACGCATTCGGCTGGTCGGTTGGCCCCAGCAGTTGTCATTTTGCGGCCAGAGTAAATAAATAAAACCAATCAAATAGTAATAAATCCAGTGTGACATTCGGAACGGGAAGGTGCAACTAAGCAGGGAGGGTGGCGGTGTGGCGAGGGTGGATGGTATAGTTTGTGGCTTTATTCTTTAATCTCTTAAGTCAAATACTGTAATATTTTATTTAAGGAAAATGCGACTGTTTGCTGGCGATAAGAACAACAAAGTTAAGTCAATAAGTCAATTGAATGTCACAAATGCACCCGACTTATAAACCCTTTGTCATATTTTTATCATTAAAGCACAATTGTAAGATGTTTAGCATAAAAATATGCTTATAATTATTGTGAAACTGTTAAAGGGGCTCCAATCAAAAAATTAACATTTTCTATATTGTTACAGCTATTAGTAAAAAGAAGGGACTTGGAATCCTAACATGTAACCCCAGCCGAGTTGATCTGTCCATGTCCGTTTTTTTGTCCGTCTGTCCGCATGAATGCCGGGAACTATAAAGGACAGAAAGTTAAGATTAAGTATACAGATTCACAGATTTACACCACTCTCTTCGCATAATTACAACTTGACTGGGTAATGAGTCAACGTAACGAATAATTTTATTCATCATCTCTTCAAACAAATATAACATTTTGTGGCCGAAGCATACTTCTCACCCCACCCCTGCGATCAGAAAATCAACATTGTTCGTCTTTCTAATTTCATTGCATAAATTAGGTAATTAAAACGAAATTTTATGTGCTGCTATAAGCTGCCGACTCGGTCCGGCATTCCTACACCGCTGCCAATTTTTAATTCCGAAGTCTGCTAATCACATCAGGAAGGTGAGCCACCCAACACCAGCCCTCTTCCCTGCACAAGTAATTATAGCAATTAAAAAGTTGGAATGATTTGTGTGTGGCGAATTTATCTCTGCTGATTTGATCAGCGGAATGCGCCCAATGGGGCTGTTTGCATTTAATTCTGCGCTGCTGGCGCACAATGTCCTGGAAGGAGGAAGTCGACAAGACGTTGTCACCACCACTAATGGAATTAATTGGCGCTCTGTGTTGAATGCTAATAAAATCAGGAAGCCCCACAACAAGAACTAACTGTGCGAAACAAATTAGACAAAACTTGAATGCTTTAATTAGATTACTGCCGAAGGGGCGAAGGACTAGCGTGTACTCCGATAAACGAAGGTTGCACTTCGTCGAAATTCATGGCAGGGCTGACTACCAGCACGGCGCAGATTGTCAATTAGCATAAACTCCGAGAGGATTATGAGGGGATTAAAATAAATGTGGCCTGCTGCTTCCCCAGTACTTAGGGCTTTGTGTGTGGTGTGCTTGGTAAATGGCATTATCGAAGGTTAAAGGTGAACTCATTATGTGTAGGCCGCTGTTAAATGTTAAACACCATTAATGAGCCACATTCGTCCTGGCTCGGCTTTAATATAACTACATATATCCACGCTCGAATTTATTAATCCTTCCCCACTCAGCGGTTAATGCAACTGACCGCCGCCCGGTCAAGTGACAAAGGGTCGATTCGCCTGTGTCACACCGTGTGCTGCCTGCAACAAAAGGACCCACAAAGTACAAGTCGGGCTCCCCAGTGCCCATTACTGGCTGGTCCCGACCAGCCAGCCGTGCAGCCGTGCGGCCAGCCAAAGGTGTCCGTAATTGTATGTGAAACTTGTTGAAGGCTTCAATTATGACGATTTTACACGGCGTAAGTGTGCTGGTGCCCACATCGCAGGGCAGGAGGCCGAGAATTTTGAACGGGGTTCGTATTTACCATCTAAAATAATAAATATTGGTTATATATTGGTATTGGTATATATTATTAACAAAAGAAATCGAATACTTTATATGAAGCGACACCGTTTGTGGATCTCACTTACCTCAATAAATCTCAATAAATTAATGGTTTATATCAACTTAACTAGTGATTGGCTTAGTACATAATCATTTCAAGAATTATCAGCGATTTCTTGTTCCGGTGAGCAGCACAGTTGGCCAATTGATTCGTTGCTGTCGCGTTGCCAGTGAAGCCCCCTTTTGGGAAAGCCCCTGGCACACACACCTTCGCACTGGCACACTGCAACCGCATCGCGACTTGCACTTGCCACGATTCAGTGGAGTTCACGGGGTCCTCCGTCGGGGGGCTCCGTGGACTTCGACGTGGGTCTGCATGGTCTGCTCCATGGTCCGTGCTCCGTGCGCCGTGTTGTTCAGCGCCGGCTGACTTGACTTGGCTTGGCTTGGCTTGGTTTGGTTTGGCTTTCATGTTGTTGCTGGAAAGTGCTGGATAATTGGCGTAAATAGCAAAACAGCAAATTGCCATTAACTATTGGAAAAATGTTCGCATCGCTTACCCCGCCTTTGGCTCGGGGGCGGAGAGGGCGTGGCCCTGCTGCTGATGGCGTTTGTGCTGCGTAGGTGTCGGTGATTACGCGAAATGCAATTAAAAATATTTAAGCTGCATGCACAGCAGCAGTGGCAGCAGCAGCTATAACAACAGCAAAAGCAAAGCGCAGCAGCAACATCCGAACATAAATAATGTGGAACCGTTTATTAAAGCGCTCATGTGCGCTTAAGTGAGCCGCCGTCCTTAAAAACTGAAATCCTGCTTTTTGCCGTGGTCTGATCTCAGCTGATTTTTAAAGGTTTTTTTCGCGTGTGCAATGCGAGCCGCTTAACGCCATGCTTATTATGATGTTGCCGCAGCTCGTAAAGTGGAATTTAAGGCCCCTCCTCTCGCGCTTTTTTGCGCACTCAATGCGATGGCTATTAATTAACAACGGATAGCGACTGTTTGTTTTTTACACATGCCAAGCACGCAGATTAATAAAGTGATACAAAAGACCGGAAGGGTCCGAACGAGAGGGAAGATCCAGTACGAACGAGAGGCAAATATGAAAAAATTACGCACTGCATCCAAATGAGACTGAGTGAACTGGAAGGAATGGCTCCTCTGGACATGAGGCTTTCAGTAAAGTCAATATCGGATGTGTACTTTGCGAGATAAATATGGAAACCCGATGGATACGCCAGCTAGATTATATTGTACTCTTAATTGTTCCTTTTCACCGTCTTAACTGCTTCGCCATATTAATTAATTAACACGAATACGGTAATTTTCCAGGTACTCATTAAAATACAATGTGTTGCCAAACTTATCACTATCAAAGTCTAATTAAAAACAAAACCGGAGAAAGTTAAGATTCTTCCAGTCGAACTCTAGATACAATTTTCCAGTCAGGCATTGGAAGTGATGAGAGTTGTTAGTGGAAAAGAAGACGCCTGTTGGAAGTGCTGGAAGTGGATTGAAACTGTGGGGAAACTGTGTTTTCGAGTACCGTTTTACCTAGATCTTACCACAGTATATTTTTAGAGAAGTCGTGGCCGAACATACATATTTGCTAAATTTTATGATTTCTCTCAAACTCGAAAATTTTGCATAACTCAATACTACTTTTCTTCGTTTCGCTTGTAGAGACAAGAACTATATGTATCCTAATTTTACTTATTCGGCCGAATAAAGTATATACATATGTAGCTACGTCAATCTGACCATATCAGCATTCAGATTCCAGATCCGTAGATTCCAGAAAAAGCGTTCTTTCTCGATTAAATATTAGTTTACCCCGATACTATGATTAAATTATGGTTCCCTTGGCAGCACTGTCGACACTAACCATCTATTGAATGCAGAGTTTCCGATGGGGCAACGACGCCTTAATCATAACAGAATATTTAGCTAATGTATCAAGTATTCGAGGATAAAGTAAATATTACGATAACTTACTTCGGAACCGCCAATACCTGGCCAAATTTCACAGCCAAAATAAATACCCTGTCAAGCCGCCAGACCGTAAGCGCATATCCAGCCCAAGGACTTCGTGCCACGACAACAGCCCCGTGGCCCTCAGGATTGAGTCTGGATTTGAGCCAGCCTCAGATTCGGGCTCTTGATGGTTATTATGTTAATTTACATGTCTGATGGCCCTAAAGCTGCGCACGGCTGCCCCACAACCCGTGCCCATGTGAGTGGGTGCGTGGCAGGTGCGACTAATGCATAAATTCCCTATAAACATATAGATTGCGCCGAGGAACAGGCACACGGCACACACATACGTCACTCCCGCTCAAAGTATGCAAAGTTATGTGCTAGCCTATGCGCGAAGGCCTGACTTGCCCATAATCGCGACTTCCCCTGTATGAGCAGCCGCGCGTGCTTTATAGGCCAAAACAAAATGAGTTTCTCGCATGCCTGGCTAACGCTCTCTGATGGAAAGCGGATGTGGAGCCGTGAGCCGAGCTCGTGAGGAGCCTGCAGATATCCTGAACCCATCCGCGATCAACAAGGTATCTAAGTCTCGACATCATTTATTTTATTGCACATACAGGTCAGGACATTTTCAGTAGAAGTAGAGGTTCTCGAACGAACATTCTAAAGTATTTATTTTTTATTCAATTTACACAATTGCACTCTCGCAAATAGTTTTCACTAGTCGAGTAATGGGTATCTGCTAGTCTAGAAAGTCTACTATGTCGTTCTCGCTATCTCTTATTTCACCTTCCAACTTTATGATTGTATTTTACTCTCTCTTTCTCTTAACTCACGCACTCACCTCGAATGGAAACAGCGATCCCAACAGGATCCCAACCTTCGGGGCAAGTGGAGCTGATGAGGGTGGGGCGTGGCCATAATTGAGCTAAAATAGTTTGCATAAAAATGCAAATTGTCGCATATCCTGCACTTTTCCATTTAGCTTCGAACCTTTCCAGCCAGCTCCTGCTGCCAGCGACACAGGCACAAATTTGTTTGGGGCCTTATCCTGGCAGCGAATCTCGCTGGCAGCAAATGAATGAGAGCAAATGAAAGGAACGTTGGCCAATTTGCTGTTCGCTGCCTATTCGAATGCGGGAAAAACGTTAGCGATTGTTTCTGTAGCTGCTGATGCGGTTCGCAGGCAAATATTGCATTAATTGAAACGCAGCCAAGCGGCGATGGAATTCTTTGTGCCCGCACATGCGAAGGAGTACATACTACGAGTATAATTGAGGGGTTCGGCGGAGCAGATCTGAAGGGAGGGCTATGGAAACTAGAACTTGCCCCATGTCAGGAGTAAATTAAGAAATCCACAGATAATCTCGGGACACATGCCAGAATAATTCATTCGAATACGACAGAAAAGTCATATGTCTGCATATTTTACTCATGCTTTCTAGCCACAATGGCACGACACAGTCTGAGGATTAAATTGAGTTAAGAAAATATTTTCGCATATTAAACGAGTGTCAAAGCAGTCGAGAGTGGCGAGTAAAGTTGCCAGAGACGGGACACGGATTTAATGAGATAAATTTTTGATTTAAGCATTTTTGCAGGACAAGAGGCAGCCACCGCACGCAGGGGAACTATTTTCGTTTTATGAGATTTTATCTTATTTAATTTAAACATACTTTTTGCATCCTCTACTCGGTACCCTTCATCCACAGCCCTGCGCCCTGCGCCCTGTGCCATACTCCGCGCTCCCAGCCCTCCGGCTGTCAACGGCAGCTTTGTCCTTTGCGCTGCGCGCTGCAAACAATTTAAAGACAAAAGTTGGCCCAAGTATTAAAAGTTTTCTAGCTACTTGTTAGTTAAATAATAATGCGTAAAAGGAATTCCGAATGCAGCAGCTCCTCCAGCGCAAATGCAATTAAATGGCGACCGCACCTGCAGTCGAATTAGCCGCCCTCAAAGGAAACAGAAAAAAGGGGAGCAAGATGCGGTGCCTGAGGCGCTTTTGTTTTCGCTTGGGGTATCTGCACTTAGGCAAAGGATAAGCAGCAGCCGCAGATCCGAAAAGCTTTTCTCGGACAACAATAAACCAAATTGGCAGGTTAAGTTGCGAACCGCTGCTTCCCAAGCCCCAAAAACTTTCAAATGTGAAATAATTTTCCACCCAGTCCCTGTCGAAAATCACATGGCGCCAGGACCAACAGAGCCAGCAAAGGACATGCAGTGTCTTTGGGATTTCGGGTCCAGACCGACTGGTCCTTGGTGCTTTTTCCTTTCGGCTTTGGCCTGGGGCCGTAGACGAACATGATGAGCATTTTTATATATTTCCCTTTGTACCGAGAATTTACGACTTGGACATGTTAATATGTGCGGATCTATATGACGCATTAAGTTGTGATTTATGCAAACTTATTTAAGCTCAACAATCAGATAAATCTCAAAACTTTATGCGTATATTAAGTTTCCATGTGCGGTTGTCGAGAGATGAGACTGTGTTAACAATTCCTTTAGTTTGCAGTTGGATTTAGTCAGGCTTTATTAAAAATCCTCTCAGCCATTAGGTTAAATTAAAATTTGGCATTAAGCCAAGGGTGTGAGCCTTTTGAAGGGATTTTCGATAATTTAAATTTAATATCCCTTTTAGCTTGCAAAAATTACTGGGCCATTATAGCCCATTATATTATTATGCAGAGCATGATGAACACGTTATCCGGGGTTTCAGCTCAGAGTTATTTTTTATTTCCCGGCATGCGAACTGTGCTCAAATTTAAGCTTTGGTCCACAGCCACGCAAAAATGTACACCATAACCACCCACAACTAATTAAGTGGAGTGGCGAAAAGGGAAACCAAATTGATGTGGTCATCATCAACTTTTATGGAGCCTCGCTTTGGCGAAAATCCTTTAAAAGGCCAGCAATTTGACGAGAACCTATACATATACAATGTCTGTATGATGTAGCATATACTGTATGTAGCCGGCCCCTTTATGAGTTCAGATTTGGCTAAGAGGACAGAGGTCATTGATATGCCCACAAACTGTCAAACGAAAATTTGCTGTGCAAGAAAGTGGGTTCGCAAACCGGAGGGTAGCATGACAATGGCGACCCTTGGCCCAGGATATACCACGGAAGTTCCTTTCACACGCACACACTCACAGATGCACACACTGGCGACCTTTGGGCGTTTGGTCAACTTCCGCCCCAAGGCAACCGGAAGTGAGCCAAACAGTCGCCGTTGAGCCTGTCAACTAACGGAAGTGGCAAGGGGGAGAGTTTTCCCCCGCTGAGTCACCTGATCAAAGTTATTCCACTGTCAGCGAAGCCTCGAAAGCCTGACAAATGCAGACGCAGTATGGTGTGTCGAACTGCTCAAAAAGTTCCAAGTCCGGTAAATCCTTCTGAAAATTTAATATGTGCAGAAGTTAGGCAATTCGGTGTATCAGCTAAGACCGCTGAGAGTTTAAATGCATTAAATGTGAACAATACCTGTAACATTTCACAGCAATTAACTTTTTAGTCAGAATAGCATAAACTGTGTAGAACGGAAAATAAGACATGAAAGAACACTTTGGTAGAGTTGCTCGACTACCAGATATCCGTTACTCGTTAGTCGGAGTGCGAGAAAGATATTTCAAAATGTGTGTTAAATATCGATATAAATGGGCAAACAAAAATTTAAAAGAATAAAAAAAAGAAAATATTTTAAAAGAAATATGATCCCGATCAAAAGTAATCTACCTGTTACATGCTTCTCGTCGAATCTATATATACCCTTTACACTCGACTTACTCTCGTTTAATGTTATCTTAGAATGATTAATAGTCCAGAAATCTCAGGCGCCTTTTCAATGCTTTCCAAGGAATTCATTGAGCCAATTAGGAGCTAAGATCTCCTTACCGCGCATCCTTCTATCTGGCCGCTTTCAGCACAAATTCAGCTTAAGCTGCCTCCCCCGCCAGTTTGGCCCACTAGCAAAACGAAATTTGCAGTTGGCCCGCCATAACTCACACGGTTTAGGTTATTAGCGTAATGCAGCCCAGACGATTGTCGCACAAGGAGTCAAGATGTTGGGTGTGGAGCGAGGAGGATGTGGGGTGGATGTGCATAAACCGCGACGTATGCGAGCACATAACCCTGACAAATGGGACTCGGTTCCTGGACAGGTTCTGCACGAGGTGTCTGGGTTTGCATTTGAAATTTATAATGCAGCCGTAACTAAAGTCGGGCGAACCGCACTCACGGCGCTCGCATCTCTTAGATTTTCACATCGAAATTGCCATTATGAAAATGCTTAGCGAGAAGAACCATTTTCAAATTATAATACGCCGTCGGTTGGGTCTTCAGAGCGGAAGTACACTTTAGTTAGAGTGAATTACCTCGCACATCGGCAATAACTCAACCCAGTCAATAAAAATAGGAGCAGCAGTTGTGGGGGATCCGGGAAAAGCACTTCATAGCTTGTTGGGAAAAACCAAAAGCGCATAACAAATAAATTTCCTCAGCATAAAACCGTATTTACGATCCGGGAATAAACGGCAAATTGTCGCATAATATTTATTTGAGCAAAACAGATATCAAATAGGGCCAAGACCCACTTAACCGAGGGGCGGGACTCAAATGGAGATGACTCGGCAAACGAGATTCGTCGTGTGTCACTTCTAATAAGTCTAACCAGTTTCGATGGTGGCAGAGCTTCGATTTGGATTCAGAACCGAGCAGATGACCCTAATGTGCGATAAAAAATACGTCATAAAATGCAAGGGCATGAATGAGGAAAACATGAGTAGAAAGCGGAACAAAATATTTTACTGGCATTGGTTCAATTTGACATTTATATTCTGTAGAGACAAGCTGAACAAAAAAATCGTCTTCTGATTTTCCTTACATAAGTGTTATTTCATTTGAGCAACAAGGTTGGAAACCGAAAACTTATTGAAAATGTGAAAATATTGAAATAAGTTCGCAATGCTTAAATTTTTACATCGTTGCACATAACAAATTTCCTAGGTTTTCGACGTTTTCGAGTCCCCTGCAAGATGGATAGGATTATTAAATTATCAAAGCATCCCGAAAAACATTTCGAATTTAAATATTCATGAATGAGAAGCCGGTCGTAAAGCGCAGACAATTTGCATATGTATATGCATTGAAGGGGAAGTATTTCAGGACTTTTCGGAGGAGGTTGTCGGGTAAAAGCAGCTGACTCACTGAGCACATAAAAGAGGACCTGGGTACGGGTGGAAAGTCAAGCACCTAGCTCATATTACGACATCCTACGCATCAAATGACACGTTTTAACACCAGCACAAGTGCAGCGAACGACGCACACAGGGGCACCAACCATGACCACGGCAACATCAGAAGCTGCAACCGTGGATGCCGCCATTGTGTAATGCACTAGGGAAATATATGGGAATGTGCGATTCACAAAGTATACTTGGACAATTGGAGCATGAATTCACTTTTGAAAATATGCAGAATAATTAATTTATATGGAAATAATTCTGGCAGTTTTCGTTACCCGAATTATAAATATTTTCCCTGTGGCACAATACAATTATAATTCAGCAGGCGTAATTGTGTCTTATTGTGCTTTGTAAACACAGATTGAAGAAAAAATAATTTATTTGTTTATATTATTAATAAGCATCACCAACATATATACGGATTTTTTCTCTCTGTGTAGGTCCACTGCATCCGCATTTCCTTCCAGAGCAATTCGGAAGACTTTGATGAGCGTGGAAAGAGGAGATGCCGTCGCAAGTGCACATGGACTATAAACCGCATTTTTACGTGCCACACGGACTTAGGACGTCGGGATCTAAAAGAGCAGCTAAACTCTTTAAGCTAATGCCTCGAAGATGGCTGTTGCCACCCATACATGTTCCAGAATAGCAACTGCCAATGAAAGTGGCCAGGACAACCATCAATTAATTGCAATATCTTTTTAATTAGAAAGCTCTCTTTGCGTCTCCTTTTCAGACGCATACGTAAAATGAATCCTTGGGGCAGGTTCTAAGAGGCAAGAGTAGCAGCAGAAAAGGCAAAGAAGTTGCATGCCAGCACATATTATTTACGTACAACGTTAAATATTTCTAAAAATGGTATATCCCAACTACTGATAAAATTCAAAATTCAAACTATCTAAATTGCCTATGGCTTGCGCTTTTATTCTTACTGATTTAAAAATACAAAGACCTACACTTATTGCGATAGTTCAGCTTTCACAAACCACAACTGAAACCCAATTGCAAGCTCTTCATAAGCAGTAGATTGGTTTCTCTTCAAATTACTTTTCATGTTGTTCTCATGCCTCACATTTCCCCTTCGCTGGCTCACATCAACGGTCCCACTACTCTAATCCCACTATTTCACACCCTTCCAGTCCGATTCGAACTAAAACTCAACTCATCCCGACTTCAGATCCGCATCCATTTCATGTTGCACCAGCATATTTCTGGGTTTTCATCACACATCCCTCGGCGAGACAGGCGTTGAAAATCTGCCCAATTCGTTTGCTTTGATTACGAGCTTGTTGCAGACCGAAACCTGCAGCATAACCAGAAACACCTCCAAAGCCACAAGTCCCTTTACCGAGCTAGTCAACATTTAGCTAACTATTTTTTCACACGCCCGAGAACCCAACATCCCTGCGCTCCACTACCCAACCCTATATCACGCCGTGTTGCTCCTTTTTTGCCAGTCACTTTTAAATTAAGCAATTTGAAATGTTGACCAGGGAATCTTTCCCTTCCTTTTCTGTACTTTCCTTTCCTTTCCTTCACTTCACTTCCAAACCAGACCGCAAAATGTTGGCCCACAACTTGTGTAGAGTGTCACGGGTTGTAATCGCTCGTTGTAGGTGGCTGTAACTTGGTCAGGAACAGGACCATCCGACCATCCTACCATCGGACCATCGGTTCTTTGGAGGACCAGTTGCAATAGCCGTAAAGATAGCGCCACTGACATACGGAACACCCACGAGTGGGCGGGATGTGGATGAACCGTGTCGAAGGATGAGTCGATGGCCAACTAACTACAATTTTTTGATTGCCCGTGTTTTGTAAGCGCGCTGGCCATTTGCTTTACCACCTCAACTGCGTCCATGGCCCACGCTCTAGAAATCGCCCTTCCAAAAGGTGGACTTTGGTCAGCTCAGCACTGCCGAGCCATTTTAATTTCACTTTACGGTTTCCAAACACGAAATCCTTTTTGCCACTAGGTACTAGGTGTGCAGCCAGGACTCGATTTTTATCGTCCTGCACTGCCCTGCTCCCCCGCAGGTGTGTTTGTTTGGGTCCCCTGTTTGTGGGGTATTAAAAAGTGAAATGGTGGAATCCGAAACCCCAAAGCGGACGTAGAAGGATGCCAGTCATATGAGTGCACGGAGAACGAGAAGGGGAGCCATTCCATGCCAGAGATTCACCAAGATTGCTCCTCTCTCCCCGAATTTTAGTTTCCAGGGTCGATTAGGTACGCCTTTCGTTTGGCGGCTTGGGTTACGCAACGATGATCTGAGCACATCTAATCCGGATTAGGTTGCACCTGCGTTAATTCGGTAACCTGCTTACTTCTTCGAAATAAGCACAAAATAATTTAATCGGTTTACGACGCCCGTCCGCCCCCTTTATGTTTATAGCAAATTAAATAGGCAATCACAAGCAGCCAACCAGAACGGCAGAAGTCCCATATGAAAGGAGCGCCAACGGCACGAGGATGGCAAATAAAATAAATAAACTCCGAAGGCAATCTCAATTGAAAGCGACAATATTGTTTTTAATGATTCTCATAGCCCAGACGCAGCGCCAAAATCTTTGGGGGAAAGGAAAATCTTTTTATTTGACTTTTTTGGCTGCCAAAGGGAGCGGGGCTGGCAAAAACCGTGGAAGACGAGCTGATAGAAAGGAAAATAACACAAAGCATATGCGTGGGTGGCCCACAAAGGCCATGGAAAATCAACAAGGACGAAGCAAATTCTAGACGGGGAAGTGGTCTCAAAATATTCTCGCGATGGCGTGGCAGGAAAATCTTTTGAGCAAACGCACGCCAAAGATAACAATGCAATTTACCCACTTAGTGCATTAGCTTATTAGACTTCGTTCCCCGAATTGAATGTGCTGCCATCGCATTTTCGCAACCGATTTACATTCGACATTTGCTGAATCAGCGCGGCATCATCGCCATCATCATGAGGAGCAAGTGACCACACTAAAGATTACGGGGTAAACAAGAAGTCATAGACTGGTGATTGAGCAGTTCAAAGTTTCTTAGCCAAAGTTGCGCTTAAGAAATCAGAGTAACTTTCCTTCCTATTGCAAACTCTCTTCCACCGTAGTTTGCAATTCATGTGTGTGTGTACTTTTTTCATCAACTGCTATATAGTTATTGAAAACTTTCCGAAACCGAGAACTTGCCAGTTGAACAACAACTGACCAACTGCCCGGGACGAAGACCTCTGAATAAGCAAGGATGTCGAATACGAGTATAAAGTGAGTTTGGTGTATTGACTTTTTGGGCTTACATGTACATTCTGAGCACCAGCAGTCTTTCACTTTTTACAATATGATCTGCTTTAATTGGGTTAATTGGAATAAAGATACGCCTAGCGGATAAAATAGAACTTAAGTATAGAATATTAATGATTTAAAAGATCATTAAGACAGCAGCACAAAAAATTAAATGTATTACCTTTAAATACAATTTTTATTAAACTGAAAACAATTTTGTATGTACAAATATAAGTAAATATAAATTTGATAGAGAATTTCGTAGTTACCATAGACTCTAGTGCCTCGCACTCCTTTCTGCAAAGGACAATGGCCAAGGCATGCGTGTTGTTTACGCCCCTCTTGGCGAAATCCTCACCGGCAACATGGGCCACATGGGCAACAACTGCAACAATGGCAGCACGGAACGGAGTAGAACCGAATGGAACGGACAGCGGTGAAGGGTTGGACTGGGCAGCCAAGGTGAAGTGATGGCCAGCTGGTGCAACACAGCAGACTGCACTTGTTTAATTAAAAAACTTTCGTTGAAGCTTTAACTATCATTACGCCTAAGGATTGGAGCTCGGCCTCTTGGACCGAGGATCCCTTACTGGCTTGAGGGCGGTGTGGGGTCCGATTAGCTGCTTGCTCTTCTTGACCGTATATTCTAACGTCTCTTCGCTCTGATGCCACTCGTCCGTGGCAAAGAAGACGAAGCCCGCGCGCTCGGCCTTGCGATAGGCCAGCAAAGGACCCCGTGATCCAAAGTCATAGTGCAACGGGCGGGGACGATCCGAATCGATGGTGTTTAGGACGGGTGAGAATATGCGCCAAATCTCGCACTGCTCATCGGAGCGCATGAAGAGCGTCTGGTCGCCTTGGAACACGTTGAGCAGGTAGCCGGGCAGTCCTTGGAGTCCCTTCGGTCCCCGATCATCCACTCGCAGGTTGATCTCGCTCTCCCGAAGGCAGATATCCTCGCCCTGCCGCTTCAGTCGCATGCGCATAAAGACCTCTTCCGTGGGGAAGGATCGCAGGACCAGCTCGTTTCGAATGTCAGTACTGTCGCTGGGGAAGGTTTCGCAGTCCACCGCCTTGTACTGGATACGCACCTCCGACTTTGTGTCGTTCAAGGCCTTTCCCGCCCGCAGGATGAATGGTACTCCGGACCAACGGCGGTTGTTGATGTGCAGCACCACCAGAGCGAATGTGGGCGTAAAGGAGTCCTTCGGGATGTAGGTGTGCTCCGTGTAGCCGCACTTCGCGGGCTCACTCTCCCGCCGGTTGTTGCGGTATTGGGCCAAGACGACATCGCCTATGTTGGGAGTTAGCACCTGGCGAAGAATCTTCAGCCGTTCGGCGCGCAGGTCGTCAGCAGTGTTGGCGTACGGCTGATCCATAGCCAACATGGCCAGCACCTGGATCATGTGGTTAGTCATCACGTCGCGAATAATGCCGAACTGATTAAAGTAGTCTGCCCGATTCACCGACACCGGCAGCTCACACTTTACGGATATCATCACCGCCGCCACGTGGCGATGGTTCAGGGTCTCGCCCCACAAGTGGTTCGAGTAGCGCAGCGCAAAGAAGTTCTGCATCACCTGCCGGCTGAGGAGGTGGTCCATCAGGTAAATCTGCGACTCCCGGAAGCAGTTGCACAGCGAGGTCTGGAAGGCCTTGTAGGATATGTCGTCCCGCGCGAAGGGCTTCTCAACTATGATTCGGTTCCAGCCCGTGGTCGAGCTGCACTTTCGACTGACATTGAGGGTCACCTGGTCGAACACGATCGGTGGCAGCGCCAGGTAGAAGATCCGATTCGCGCGCACCTGATTGTGCTTTGTCTCCTGGTGGACCATCGCCTCCGTGAGCGCCACGTAGTGCTCCGGCTTGTCGTACTCGCCCTGCACACAGTGCACGGTCGTCCAAAAGAGGTTGTACTTCGTGGGGTCCCGATGCTTGTCCAGCTCCATGTAAGGAAGAATCTGCAGCCGGTACGTCTTTGTCTGCAGCGGGGACCGGGTGAAGGTAAATATTTTGGTGCCCTGGGGCATCCGATTCTCCCGGAAGAGAGCCCAAAGCGCCGGAAACACTTTCTTTTTGGCCAATCCGCCTGAGGCTCCGAAGACCACGATGGAATACGCCTCCTCATTGTTGGGGTCCATGGAAATCATTTCGGAGAATTTAATTGAAGTATAATTTTGAGAGAATAAAAGAAAGCAAGGTAACGTAAAATTTTGGCCAAGAATAAATAGTCTTAATTTTAAAGGATCAGTGATAGATATTGCCTGGAGGTATAGACTGAGGCAAAAATCGTAAACCACACATTTGTTTTATTTAAATAACAGTTTTTAATCGGGCATTTATTAAACCATGTTCGGTTTTCCATACTTGTTGCTTTTGAACTTGACTATGGAGGGGTTTAATCCGTTTTTACCTTGTGAATAAGATCATACAAATAAGAAATTTTCTGGATATTTTAGCAAATATGGAAGACCAATTTGTAAAATATAGTAAAATTCGTTCCGGAAGAACAAAAGCAATGTAAAGTCTTTAGATTTACTCTTCTCTATTGCTCTATTAGATTACTTTTAAATTTGTGTAAATTACATCAATCATTTCATATTATTTTAATCTACAGAAACTAAGCAAAATCAGCCTCGAAAAAAGTATTTTATTCTTAGTCTATATCATACCTCTACCTCCCGCACTCTTTATCCAGCTGAGTAACGGGTATCCGATAGTCGAGTAGCCCGACTAAATCGTTCTCTCTCGTGTTAGACTGATAAACAACGAAGGAATAGGAATTCGTTCAAACTATATTTTTAAGAATTGAATTTCAGATTTTTAACACTTTTATCGAGAAATAGACAAGTTCAACATAAGGATTTAAGCCTGAATATTTTCAACGAACTAAACGCTCTTCCTAGCAGCAAAAATAAAATATTTTTAGTCAACAGGCCAGACCACTAATCCGGAAAGGGGATTTAAGCTCGGAAGGCTGCTAAACAGGAACGTTCTGGCTAGCAGACAAACTGTTTGGAGCACGGATCGGGTGGCAATAAGCCTCAAGTTCCCATAAACGCACCCGAGATGTGCAGCAGCCCTTTCGTGCCCTGCAATTCAAATTCAATCAATTCAAATTCCCTAATCCACCCTTGAAGTGCAAGCGACTGACCCAAGGGAGCCGAACTGCAGTGGCATTTCTATTTCCCTGCGTGCCACACATGTGAGATCCGGAGCAGCTAATATGAGTGGCCTCATATTGCGATTCCTATTCCTATTCCCCATCCAACCGGATACTGGAATGATGCTTTGATGCCGCAGTGGACGGGCCTTTTTAGTTTGCTATAGGAAGAACCGCATTGCTCTAGCTCTCTCTCTAGCTCTCAAATGGGAAAACCCTTTTACGAAAATATAAAGTAAAAGTCGAGACGAATATTCTATTCTGCTCCCGTTTATTGGTTCATGCATGGACCATTACCATCTATTAGGTAGGAGCTGCAGTTGTCGCCTCCGCGCCTGCTGCTGGTGTAGATCCTGTGGCACCAGGCTTCTTCTTCGGCTTGACTTTAAGGCATTTATTTTTTTTTGGGGCCAACTTAAGAGGGGGCTTACACTTTTTTGTCCTCGCCATTGATACTTCTATAGTGAAGCAGCACACCAGCATCATCAGCGTGATGATGCAAAAGAGAGCCAGGGAGATCTTCATAGCGCAGCAAATCCAGAGGGTCTAAGAGCTCATATTCACGATCGCGGCACATTCATTCACTACGTGCTATGTAATTGGGTGGAGCTAAATCTATTAGGCTGCTGACATTTCATGGTGCCTTACGGTATATTTAATGCTTTTAACTTCTTTTAACCAGATAATTTAATTTATTCCCATCAGTTTTTCACATTCCGGATGCAGCCTGCATCCACAATAAAAGCAGAACATTCAACCGGAAGAGAAATCGGCAAGTCGAAGCTTAATCAAACATTCAAATTATCAATAGCTAGTATATGATATAGTCGTCCGATTTTGTTCGAGTTAAAAACAAAATTTTTTATGGTAGCATTACGTAGGTCAGACTCATAAGAATAGACTTATAAAGGAAATAGTTATGCGGAAAGCTTTAAAACTGAGAGACTAGACAAACAGACGGACATTTAAATGGTCGCAAATGTATCCTGCGCTTTTAACTTCTAGCTAAAATCAAGGGTTCTTTGTAGCTCACAAAGTGTTTAATAATAATAACTTTTAAAATTGCATAAATGCCCATTGCCTATAAGTAAACTTTGTGACGGCGTTGTGACGGTTTTAGATTCAATTTAAATGCTTTTTTCTTGACTTCGCAAGAAAAGTCCAAAAATTAGTAAAACAAATAAGAACTAGAAACGCGTTAAAGAAAACAAACCGAAGAAACGTGCCGCACGAATCGAAATCAGGACTAATTCAACTTGAACTTTTTGTATTTCCCTCCACTTTCTGACCGAACTCATTTTCCTGTGTTTCTACGTGCCTGTCTAACTCTGGGCAATCAATATGGAAGGAGTAGTGCAGAGATTAGTTGCCAGGATATGGCAGTAAAGCCTCTCGTGTTGGACATCTTGAGCTGCAAGAGGAGGCTGTTACCGCTGTTAATTGGCTTTGTTTATGAACTAACCCGGAGTACCCTTGGAATTCACAATCCCCTTGCAAAAACGGCTTACGAGTACTAGCCACATCCAACAGCCATTCCAGTTACACCTGGCGTATGCTTGTTATTTTCCCATAATCATGGTCGGGCATTGGTCAAGTGAGCTTGGACTTACAACCGAATAAGGACAGAGACTAACATTTGAATAAGATAAGTTCCATTCAAGATACAGGTATCCTTGTGATTGATTCCGGATGAAGTGCGTTCGACACAAGTATTAATTGCCAAGTGCAAGGAAACTAATAGCTGGCAAAATCAAGTTAAGGAGTAATAAGGATAACAGAAACGAATTTAATTATAGAATCTGATGGTAATGTTTCTTGCTGATGCTCTGGTTGCTGTAATTTCTTGTTCTCATTTCAATTTTTTTCTTATTTAGTCAATGGTATTTACAAATATCTATTCGTAATTAGTAATGATCTGGTTTTTATAAAAAAAAATAAAGTTAACAACAGATTGGCCAATGATGTCAAATTTCGGCCTTGGCCACTTTTTTATATGTAATATGAGTGATATGAATAAATTCTTGCTCTGGATCATAACAGACAAATTAGTTGAATCATCTCGAATCCGGCACATCAGCCATGGATTCTTGACCTTTTCAATGACACAGCAAGAAGATGTGCCATACCTCAATTTACTGCGGCTCCTTCCTTCAGTAGCCCAACTGGCGCCCCTTGAAAGTCAATTTCAATCAGCAAACAAAGGAAATTTCTAGGCCAGAACATAAACACAAACAGAATAGTGGTCAATGAGCCCAAAACAGGAAGAGCTCCGGATGGATGGCCTAGCCAAAGTGGCTGGGACTTGTGAGATGCGGACGAGCCTGACCCAGGCGAAACTTTGCCAACGATTTATGCACCGGCTAAGCATTTTAAACACATGCATAAATCAGAAACGTACAGGACCAAGGGTGGTCTGAAATATTCGGCAAACAGTTGCTTAAAGCCAAAGTTTTTAAATGACCCATGGAACAGATCAGGCGGGAGGGGGCTTCTCTCCCGATGATGTGTGACAGTTTGTGGCAAATTGAAAGGACATGTGGCGAATATGGAGACGCCTTCGACTTAGACACACCATTAAGCTCATAATTGCCTCATAAAGATAGGCAAAATCCAAGGGCGGTCTGGGTGCCCAGAATATGTGCCATCTGCCACGAGATTATTGTGCTTTATTCGCTTTCATTTGCTCTCTCCGGGATCACATAAAATTTAATTAAATTGTTTTATTGCATTCAGGCCAAATGGCATTCCTTAAACGAACTGCCATCAACTTCAGCGTTTCGTGGGCCACGAGCCACAAGCCGTACAAAAGAAGAGAGTCGAAAAAATCCCTGTTCGCATAATTAAAGGAAGCCGCAGGAGCGACTCCCAACATTCATGTGGCTAATCTTTCATGGGATTCCGCAGCCACAAATGCGGAATCGTTGGGTCCACATTCATCAAATAAATCAAGATTTGTCGGCACTGCGATATCTCCATTTGAAAAGAGCAGAGTGTTTGCGAAATTAACTAAGTAGTTGGGCTATTTAAATGTACATATGTTTTACCGATATCAACGGGAGTGTCAGTGCTATATTATTTTACTTCGAAAGTAATCGAAATTTCGACCCTCAGGTTGACCGTTGGTCATCTCTTAATATACAGTTGACCTTTGAACGCAATGTTATGAGCAATTTCAGCAGTAATTCCGTGAAATTGAAGGACCCTCTGTAGACTTGACAGGTAAATTGTTGGGTAAGGTTAGTATAAATCGATAAGAGCGTGAAACTAAATAATTAAGTAAGGCTTAACCCACCTTATTCTAACTCGTACTGAAAGGGGGAAGTGGTCCTACAGCCTTGGATAGAAACTGGTAGCCCCTCGCACAAATGGCAAATGGCACACAAAGAGGGCCCAGAATGAAAGGAACTCATTGGCATATCTACATATTTCTGGTTCAATGCATTGCCAGAACGCACACACAGATACATACCAACACATAGGCGAGCCCGAAAACAGAATAGCAAACAAACAGGCGAACATCTCTGGCGATTATGCAGTGAAAAAGAGCGGCACCGGGAAAAGTCGGAAATGGAAATGGACTGGCAGAAGGAAAGGAAAGGGGGAGCGTGGAAATCCTCCGCAGGGCAGCCAAACCGAAAGTATTCGAAAGATGCCAATTCATTTGTGCCATAAACAACTACAAACACAATCGGATGGCAACAACAGTTAAGCTGGGACAAGATACTGGATATATCCGCACGGGGATATAGAATGCATATGCACACTGCATATTGGCCAACTATCGATCCGAGCCATTGTAATTTGCAACTTTTCATTTTCCATTTTTTGCGCTCGAAGATAAATTATTATTTGTTGGGGGTTGACAGTCAAAGTGAAATGTGAAATAATTTGTGGATTTTCCATTCGGGTCAAATTAAGGAAATTGTTTCCGGGTTCTACGTTCTACATAAATTCTTCTCTGGTAACCAGTGAACTGTTAATATAACACTGGATTCACTGAAATCAGAACCACGCAGAAATTTAGAGAAGTGATGGACTTGATTTTTAAATGCTGGATTTGAAGATTATATAGAAATTTTAGTTAGTTTTAGCCCAAAAATATTTATCTGGGCATCTAAAAGTTTCATAGACTGCCTAAACTGCATGCTCAAAAAGTTTTTTGTTCATGGATTGCATGAATGCTTTCACTTTCAAAAAAATCACAATATATGTGTTCTTTGCAAGAGTGTGTTTGTTGGGTTTCCCAAAGAGCGACTGCTATTTTCATTTTCCATTTCGCATTTGTTCATTTTCCATTTCCATGTGGGAAGGGTATGCAAATTTTCCTGGCCCGTAAACACAGACTCTTGTAAGTGTGTGTTTTAAGGTGAGTCAAGGCTTTGTCTGAAAAACAGCTAGCACCATGTGAATCACACACTTAAATGTGTTGGACATGCTTTGACGGACTGTCGGTGTTTATGATGAAAAACGGTCCCTACCCCGCCCTGTTCATCTGCTAAGAGCCCACTTGGCTTTATTATTCGGCAGGAACTCTCGCAAAGTTAGTCATTTATTTTTTGTCCCTTACTACGTTTATGCCATGAGGCTTCGCGATAATTGAAGGCATCAATTCAAATCACAGCCCAAATTCAAGACTTATTTGGTTTGGACGTTTACGTAAAGGTAACAATTTGACTTATTACTCTGGTAGTTAACAAGTGGAAAAGTAAGATTTAAAGGCGAAAAAGTGCATAAAGTACATATATTCATTTGCAGTTGTTAAAATTAATAGGGAAGAGTAATTTCCAACGGACTTGTCTGACTTGTTTTCCTTTAACCAGAAGTTCCGGCTCCGTTTTCACGCATCCTACCTGAATTCGTGATAAACAAAAAATGCGTGAAAAGTTAATGGCATAAACACCGTAGCTGTTTCCAATGTGTGCCTGTGTGCAGGATAATTTGATGCGACATGCAACTTCTGAAACTTTAATTGACATCAGCAGGGAGGAGGTGCGGTCAACATGGCTCAGCACGAGGCGACCCACAACAACTGGGACCTAGTCTATAACCGGCTGGCCAAAGGGTTGCAGCTTTCAAATAATCCAGGTACGCTGCTCATCTTTTTCAGACTCATGCTCCAAGATAATTGAGTTTCCTGCCTGCAGCCAGCTCAAGCTGCAAGAACAATAACCGGAGCAGCAGGAGCTACAGAAAATTATTGTATCATTGCGAAACGGAGTGTGCGAATAACCACAGCCCTTCTTCTCGTGCTCATCATCCTGCCATGAATCTGTGATGCGAATTGCCACTTCTTGCAGCTGTCTCCTTGGCACGATTCTCCATGTAAATGCCATTTTCCCAGGACACAGACCGAAAGTGCGTCAAGAAGTGAAAGTGAAGAAACGAGTTCGAAATTCTCCGTTTGCAGCGGGAATGCTGTCCTATTTTGAGGCGTCAACCTATTACTTTTTAAGACACTCGGCTTTAATTTTATTCAAGCAACATTTTAGTTTTTACAAACTGTCTACAGAACTGGATTGTCGATGTCCGATGAGATTGCAATTTTAATAATAATCGATTGAATCGAATTTTCTGCCCTTATCAACATTTTTTTCCATAATGAAGTTGCAGTTTTATGATAGCAGAGGCTAATATTGACAGTCCTTCTTCCCTTAAGACCATTTGTAGGTGTTAAGTGAACATGACTAGATATTAAATATATATTATATACAATAAATATGTCATTAGATCACAAAAGTCAGAGGGAAATGTAAATGATTTTAATTTGTTTTTGATGCGTTCAAAATGTACTAAGTATTTTTGGGCCCGTGCTGAATCAACAGTTTGGCAACTAAGAGAGAATCGTTAAGAGAGCGGCGTTGCCCTGCTTTGCCGACGCGTACCACTCGTTCCGACCCGAATTGTTTCGGCCCGGCCGAAAAGGGGAGCCGACAAAGAGGCGAACTGTTGCGGGTGGCTGAAGTTTAAGGACGGACCGCTCGCCTTCAGTTCCGTGCGAATTGGCGTTGGGTGTGGACGCGAGTGGCGGAAGCAGGCGGCGTCGATATATACGAGCTCTTCCATCTTTCGTGATGCGGTATTAGAAGCTGGCAGCTCAGAGATTCCCGCAAAGTTCAAGTGACAATTTGCCAGCCAACAACAACTTTCCGACGCAGGCAACGCAAATTGAATTCGATTCGATTCGATTGTCTCTCGATCTTCATCGATTCATTACGCACAGGAAAAGAGGGCGAACCATAAAGTTCTGGTGAAAAAGTTTCCTGGGCTCCGTTGGCGTGGCAAAGCAACCGAAACCAAACCGAAATTTCTCAAATGAGCTTTGCTAACGACGGGCCAAACCAATTAACAGAATTCGTTCTTGTGTAATAAATAAATTGCAAACAATTATAACTTGCAGTCCACTCAGGCATATTCAAATGAAATGTGCCACAAAATGTTTACGGCCATTGCAACTCAAAGCGACAAGGTGTTGTGGCAGTGGCAGGAAAACTAAAAGAAAGTCGTAAGGCTTTACCCAAAATTAATAACTGATAAAAGCAGGTAAGGCAAAACACCAGCTTAATTGCGGATTAAGGATATTCCAAATATTTTATAAGAACTGACAAGAAATTGTTATTTATTTAAAAATAGATATCAAATACTAATAATATAGCCCTACAAACTAAACATAATTTTCCAAATTTTAGTTTAATAATGTCGTAACTTAAACAAATTCTAGTAACTTAACTTAACCAAATGACCAACATCAATCATGTATCTTAACTAAACGTTATACTATAGCGAAAGTAAACATCTTTAATTACAAAAAAAACAAAAAACAAGAAAACTTCCAAAACAAAAGACACACAGCCCAAATTTGACACTTTTTCAAAGAAAAAATAAAAAAGTGTCACAGCATATTTCTTCTTTGAACCTCTATCAAGTTCGGCAGCACATTACAATTATAAATCAATCAATATTCTTCAAAGAACCCACTTTCATTAAAGACAGAACCTAAGAAATCAGATTTTTAAATCTCCCACACATTTTCCTCGCTCGCATTCCTTCCGTAATCCCAAAAAAAAAAAAACTTCGCCCATTACCTATGCCAAGGAAAAAAGGCAATCCACACTGGGAATGCCAAAAAAGAGCATGTGTGTATTAGGGAAAAAGAATGAAGGTTTCCCAAGTGCCACGCCGTGTGTTATTTGAACACCTTTAATTAATTAAACGGCACAGCTCCCGAGTGCGTGCCACCTAAAACTTCTTGCGGAAAAGCGGTTCTGCGGGTGCCGGAATCTTTCTTGGGAGGCTGCGAACTCAACAGCGTGAGCATGATTATTATTTTATTTCATGTTGCGGCTTTTAAGTAACAGACTTAGCACAATCGCATGCTGAAAATCCCGGCTATACGCCCCCGGGGTCTGCGACCCAGCGAGTGCTTTTGTCCCAAAGCGTGCCGCATTTATACCAATTTGAAAAGCGCGGCTAACTTTCGCGCCAACCTCATGATTATATATTTATTTGATTTTTCCGGTCTGCGGTGGCTGGTGGCTCCTTCCAGCCCCCGAGCGCGGCGCTCCATCTTTGGGGTTCGTTGCCCAGAAAGTATTTACATAAAATCTAATCAAAAGGCAGGCCACATTATCTGCTCGGACTGCCGCCTCATGAAAATTTCAATAAGACTTTGACACAGATACGAATCCACGTGCATATGTTGCTGTACATAAATATACAAGTAAATATATGCCAACGTATATGAACATGTGACCTGCACCTCAGCTACAACCCGGCATCGTTTAGTAAAAGACGTTTCAGGACTCGAACAACTCTAAAAGCGTTTTTAATAATTCACAACTTTGTATTTTGCTGCTTGTCTGCCAAGGCGGCGAGAAACTCTTTAAGGTCTTGTTGAATTTATTTGTATTCCCACATTTTAAAGAAATCTGTGCAAAAGAGTGAATACAAAAATATTTCTAAGTTATTCAAGCAGAAAATATGAATAATTTGAATTGGAGGAAGGGAGGAAACTATAGTCGATTTCCTCGACTATCTGATACCCGTTTTGGCGCATCGATACAAATGTTTCATAATTGTGGATGTGACAGTTTTAGGGGTTTGTGGGCGTTGGGGGGACGTGTCATATCGAAATAAGTCGGCGAGACAAATATAAAAATGAAAACAATAACAAACAATTTTAAAAGTAAGGAGCCTGACATTTTCCCGACAATTAGTGGTCAAGATGTTTTTGGCATATCGATAGAAATACACAAGTCAAATATTAAAATGAAAAAATTCAAAACATTTTTAAAAGTGTGGGCGTGCCAGCTTTGGGCTATAGAGTGGGCGTGGCCAAGTCAAATATTAAAATGAAAAAAATCCAAACATTTCTTAAAAGTGTGGGCGTAAAAGTACACGTTTATACGTTCTCTACTTTTATATATGGGATTCATTCTACCTGTTACATAAACTTTAGCAATTCTATTACGACCTCTTACTCTACGAGTAATTGGTGTAAAAATTGTTCAAAGATCCTAATCGATAAATCACCGAAATCTCTTGGGTATTTAGGCAAATAAAGTGGGCATATGCCCAAACAGATTAATTTATCTTTATGCACAGAACCAGCGGGTTCCTATCTGATTGAAAATATGTGTTAGTCGGGGAAACTGTGACATTTTATTTCCCTTTAATATAGCCGCAAAAAATACATTAAAGAAAATTGGAAGGGAGGAATCAAAATTAATGCAGTTAAGCCCGGCAATGTAATCAATGAAATATTGATATTTTTAATGTTTAATCTTTTCAATTAAATTGGCAATGATTTACGCTGTCCACCCGAAGATGTTTGGCCACCGAATTGAAATGACACATTAAACCCCGATACGAAACGTTGCGACATGGCAGCGGAATTGTAAATGATGTTGTCGCATAAATCAATTAAAATGGTAATTGAAAAATAATTAAATATACAAATTAAGTTGCAAGTTGCTTGGGCTCATCTGCATTAATATGCCCAGTGATTTAATGAATAAGTCTGCTTGTGCTTTCCACGGGGAGCTCGGCACACGCTGGGCCTCAATCGTTCTGCCAATAAATATCCAAGCCCATCCATTAGCTTCCCATTTTAAATTACGTATACGCCCCGCTGCCGCACAGAAACAATAGAGTTTGTTTTTAAAGGCATTCACAGGCCAAGTGAGTATTTATTTAGTATATGCCAAGTATGCGCCCAATAAAACTATTCAACTAATTGCGGTAATTTCGATTCCATAACGCATACGCATCGTGGACCCGTTGAAGTGCCCCCTAATTGGTTCGGAAAGCTGCCTCCGTGGCACAAAATGCCATTATAAGCTCTTAACGAACACAATAACAATGAATTCGATCAAGAGGAAATCATTTCAATTCGGTATTTTCATTTTGTATGCACAATTTCTGGCTTTCCATTCGATCTGCCTTCCCGATGCATATACATCTTAATGCATTCGCTTAATTGAATGCCCCGAAAGGGGCTGGGGACATTCATCCACCAATCAATCAATCAGCGAGCGTGATGAAAATTATTTTAAGAGCCAAATAACACTCGCAGCATTCAAAGTCGGAGCAAAGGAAAGTAAAGAACTGTAAAGGAAAGTTCGAGCTGCGGTTTGCATAATAATGGGATATGCCAAGGCCGGTTAGGAATGCGACTCTGGGTTCTCAACTGACTTCTTCCCGGCCAACAGTACGTGCCGCCGTCACTGAGCAGGATCGGATGGATAGTTCGGTGGATTTGGTTAGACTCTGGCCACTCAACCGCAACGGAGATACAAATTAGCAGCTGCAGAAATTCTTCAAATTTGTCTAGCAACTGGAAAGATTTGAACTACCACAAAGCAGTAATTCAATATTAGTTCACTTTCAACTGAACGCGAAAGCAAACAGAGGTGACTGGCCTGCCTACTTATGAGGGCTAAGAAAGCACTTTCGGCTTAGGGCGTGAAGCAAATGGAGCGTGGTGCATGTTAATTGAAAACACAAGCCGACTGACAAGACCTCCGGCTCCGTTTATCCGAAAACGGAAGCTTTCTGGTCAGTTTTTCTGCTGGTTTCCCCGATTTGCATAATATGCTAATTACGACACACTTTCCAGCGCATAAATCATTCATTAATCATCCAATTCATGTGCGGGCTCTTCAATTAGACCCTGAACTTTTCGT
Source organism: Drosophila simulans (assembly GCF_016746395.2). Taxonomy (NCBI): domain Eukaryota; kingdom Metazoa; phylum Arthropoda; class Insecta; order Diptera; family Drosophilidae; genus Drosophila; species Drosophila simulans. The sequence goes on from NC_052522.2 coordinate 21,652,735, forward strand.
CTGTTTAAGCTGGTTCTGTCGACTCAATGTGCATAATTTTCTGTGCTAAGATTTTAATTTCTGCTTTAGAACTCTTGTGTCTGTGCGCGATATAACAGAAGATGATGCTTACACATTTTAGCGAAATAAGGTACAGGGAAAATTGTCATGCGTGGACTGTTCAATTACTTTAGGTGTTCTGAAAGAAAAGGAAAACAAACAGAACACTTTAATAGAAAATAATATCATATTTCACGAATATTTTAATAACCATTGTTACGATCAATAATGCATAAATATAAGTTTATAGATTATAATAAGCAAGTATAGTTAGAGATAGTTTTAGGAAACTACGAATTTTGTGTTTGCATTTAAGATTAAAGTTTAAATGTAACTTATATTGCGCCTCAATAGCATTTGTTTCTGGTGTGTCCATTAAAACCTAAACCAGCAATTTCCTCCAGGTTTTCCAGTTGATCTGCTCTTTTCACGCTCCATTTGCACCTCAATCCCTAGCCAATCCCCACTGTATGTGCAGTGTGCTGTACTGGCTGTTGGCTGCAAACGCATAAAAAATTGTTGCCACATCACTCACTCAGCTTGGACGCGACGGCGGCAGCTGCTTTTCACCGCTTTTCTTTTGCATTTTCCCCGAGCAGAGAAGGAGGAGGAGGAGGAGGAGGGTGGAGAGCGCAGTGGGTTTTGGGACACTTACAATATGCCATCGCGGCCCTGGCAGGCTGCAGTCAAAGGCATCTCATCAGCAGCGGTTGCGGCCCCCGTTCCCCGGAAGTTTTGCTCTCAAAAATGTGTATGCCATGCGGTTGGGATAAGGGTCAAAGGGCAGGGAGCTTATTACATTATCACTGTACCCTTTGCGATTGGCAGGCGATTTTTTATTGGCCCAGTGCCGGCTAAAATAAGGACGAAAGCCTTGAGAACGACTTTGTACGACTTTTAATTGCATACTTTGTAGGCAACATTATCGGGAGCTACAAAGCAAGCAGCAGACGCACAGAATTCCGAAGCCAAGTTCGCTTTATGCGTGCTTATAACTACTCTCTTTACTACTTTTTAGCTTCGCGGGGCACTTAAAGTTGATGCAAAAATGCGAGCGGAATTGGAATTGAAATGGAAATGGGAATGCAGCTGAGTCTCCACACTGAAAGCTATTTCAATGGTACCCCGTGAAATTCCCGCCCCCACATCCACATCCTGCGGCGCCTCGCCGACCCAATTCTATTCACAATTTCGAGCCTATTCCGGGTGCTAAAGCACACACGGCGCCATCGGAACTCGGAAATCTGGCAGAAATCTGGTACAACTTTTCGCTCTTAAAAATGTATGGAGTTGAAGGGGGAAAATGAATGCGCGGGAAGGGAACCTCTAAGCTATTTCATTACATTTGATGGAAAATTATCAGTGGATAAGTTTTGTATTAAAACTACTCGTTTCATCTTTGTGTAGAACAAGTCCTACAGGGGTACAAAAACTTTAATTAACTTATAATATTATACCAGCAAGCATCAACACATCAACTTAAAAAAAAAACAATAAAATAGTGCTTATAAAAATATTAAGAATTCTTTGTAAGAAAACATAAATCTGATTTTAAATCTGCCAAATAATCTTAGCGAAAAGACTCAGCATCAGAATCAGTCCAAGCGGGCGATCTCCGCACAAAAGCTGGATCCTTAGCAGCCTTGGTCACAACACCGACACCAGGATAGCATTACTCACTTCCACTTCACACTACCACAACCCACTCCACACTCCACACACATAGTACGGAAATTTCTCGTGTTGCTGTCATCGTTATTTGCACGCTTTTGACACTTTTAATAACCGCAAAACCGTAAATACCGCCAACCGCAGCGACGTAAACCAAAGCCAGCCAAAGCAGCCCAACCCCAGCCATCTGGCTTCTGTTTAGGATGAGCAAGTGCAACAGCAGTTGGGCCACACGTTTGCATGCATATCCATCAAATGGAAAGAAAACATGGCGCCACCCGGCAGGACCTCCACTCGGTTCGGCTGAGACAACGACCTGGAACCAGCTAATTTCCGCAATCAGAAACCCACTTACCGGGCCAAAGCACATAAACAATGCACCTTAGGGCCCGCGACAACGGGTATGTTGGGCAAGGACAATAGGTGGATGCAAGGACAAGGGCAATCGTCGGTGGCGATATGACGCTGCTCATGGAAGTGTGATGGGTCCTCGGGCGACACGCTCCTCAGGCTATGCAAGTTCACTAGCGGAAGTCCCGTATGAACCGAAGAAATA